>NC_090438.1:545275913-546532881 GCF_031143425.1 Pleurodeles waltl
ATATATATATATACATATATATACATATGTATACACACACACACATATATGTGTATATACACAAACACATGTATATACATACACACACGCAGATTTAATGGAAGATTAGACAGGCTGCTGTGAATCAACTAATCCTGAAATCTGGATCTCATCACACGAAGGAGGACAGTATCTTCAAGAATTATGTTTTTCATGTATAGCGGTACATAGTATTATGTTTATTTGCTATTTATAACAGGAAATGTGAGTCTGCAGCAGTGCTTTATCCGAAGAATGATATGAGTTTGTGGGCACTATATAGTAAATATGTTTGACACAGCTGTGAGGGCATTATGAATTAGCCCACTGGGGCTGAATTTTCAGAAGTATATACAACAAATACTAAATAACTTAGTATGTGCACTTGTTGATATGGCCCACTTGGGTGATAGATATTAGGTAATTTCATGAAATGTAAGACTATGACCGTAACATTGAACAGTAAATTCAAAACAAAAATACAGTGAGGATTAAAATGGATATAATTGGTGACAAATATGCATATATATTGAAAGAGAACACGTTTTAAGATTGCCACCACATTTTCGTGTTTGTTGATGATCATTTGTGGTGGTCCTTTGTTTATTTCATGAATTAGGTGTTGGTTTAAAATTGGCAAGCAATTATGAGAAAGTTACCCGTGAACAAGGCATAGGACGCTGAAACGCGTTGGGTTGTTTCTTGCTGCTAATCTATGACTATCGAGATTAAATAAAAAACACGATGCTACACGTCGCTGAGTTCATGCAATTCTTCAAGTATTTGGAAAAGTTTCTGTGGATAGTCATATATTAATATAAACGTTTTTTCAACATTCTTAATAAAGTTCTAACAATCCAAATTAGATTGTCCCCAACAATGCTTGCTGCAAATATGCTTATTGTCACCTCATCGTCAATTCTACCGGGGTGCCATATTTAGATCCCAGTACACCTAGGACTAGAAGGAGGACTCAGGACTTCTCCCATGTAGTGAGACAACATAGGCTTCAGACTCTCCACGTTTATGTGGCTGCTGTATTCAAATGGTAAAAATACAAAAGCAGATAACATCATTGCATAAAATACTGAATCCCTAGTGTCTCATAACTTGATATACGCTGTTACCATGGTTTCATTTGTATTTTACAACATTCCTCCATACTTCATTATATAACATATATACATGGAGTAAGTACCTCAAAATCACTTATCTTAATCAGCCAGAGAAACACTAATAGCATGGGGTCAGTATAAGAGTACATATCATAAAGCTGAGTTATACGTAGATATTTCTTGCTTCCCCCATCTGTGCAGTTTTTGTTTTTACTAACTCCCAGCAAGGGCAGTACATTGTATTGATAAATGTCCTTCACCTTTCTGTTAAGGCAGACCTCCAAATGTTGGATGGAATTCACATTTCATTGGAATCAAGCAGTTTGTGCTAGTTCTTTACTTGCACTCTGAATCGAATACCCCCTTTGCGGAATCTTAAAACCTTTGTAAAATTATCTTAATCTTATAACCTCACTGAGCTGAGGTCTCTAGATGGTAAAGGATGCCATCTGCCCTTGTTGTTAGGATTATTTTTTTTATCTTTTGGACTACGGTTTCCATTGGCAAGGCAATTATCAACTGGGAGAGTAGTCACCCCTGTTTCATACCTCCTAGTTAATGTTATTGTTGGAAAAAGCTGATCTGTAATCCTTAGTTGTGCTGAAAGGTTGGTAAAACTGGACATTATATACTTGGTTAAATATGGGCCTGTTCTTGTTTTGGTGAGAACATTCTGTATGACTCTTCAATCAATGCTGTCTAAGGCCTTCTCCGCTGCTAGCGAGAAAAAGGCCATTATATTTCTCCAGTGTTTAGTTTGCAGTTCAGTCTAGTATTGTTGGTTGTCTTATGAGTTAATTTTAAACTCTGCTTTGGCACACAGTTTTTAGCTTAGGCCTGCGGCCTGTGCCCTTTTACCTACATACCGCTCTGATTTCATTTATTCAGTTTTGTTTCATTTTCTAATCAGCTGTAATTTCATGATTCTGCAAAAGTTTTGTAATTATTGTTGTGTGTTCGACATTTTGCCAAGTGCCCCAGCCCAAGGTTGACGATTCCAAGTATATGGTGATCGATAGCATTTGTTGCCACAAGATTTTTAAACAGTCAGACACCTAGGCACTTGTTCACGTCAGGACTTTTCACACAACTAAAATATGTTTTCTTATAAAAATACTGTGTAGGCCAACAACAGGGAGGTCATTCCAGCCAGGATTGCATCCACATTGCATGCCATTTCGCTGCTGACCTCAGCCAACCCAGGAGGCTGCGGGCAGGCCCCTTTCCTTCAAGTAATGGGGTGGGTGTCCCTCTCATAAACTAAGTACGCACAGCTTGGGCTATCACCACTATGCTCTCGCTTAGGAGTTAGGGGTTAGGTAGAATTTATTTATGCATGTTATTCCTATATTTTGGGACTGTTTATTTTTTTTCTTGCTGGTCACCACCATCCTAATACTGTTATGCCTCATGCCCTGATAATTGCAGCTCATATTTTATCCTAGATAGCAGTATTATCAATAAATGTATTGGAAACCAGCCTGCATCTCATTCTTTGCCTATGTGTATGCATAAGACCTTTTGCTAATGAGAAAAAGGGGTGGGACTTGTCGACCAGGACTTCCTCT
Organism: Pleurodeles waltl; assembly: GCF_031143425.1. Taxonomy (NCBI): domain Eukaryota; kingdom Metazoa; phylum Chordata; class Amphibia; order Caudata; family Salamandridae; genus Pleurodeles; species Pleurodeles waltl. The sequence continues at coordinate 545,278,615 of NC_090438.1, forward strand.
GAGAAGCCACTGAGAGTCATGTTTCAGGCTGCCACAAATCACCCTTTCTTTCAGGTTGGGGGTGAGGTGCTGGTAACTAGCGGAAAGGGTTGGGCCGATAGCTGCCAAGACAATATGGTATTGACTCAGTTACCCAAAAACAGTGGTGCTGCCTCCCATAAACCAGCAGTCTTGTTCTGACAGCGGGAGCCCCACAACAGTGTTCTTGCAGTTAATAGATGCAGATTGTTCGGCCAATATAAGCAAGGGCCTTACGTGTCACAGGAGTGCCACAAGTAGAGGCGTTAAGATTTTTACATACAAATTTAACAAGGTATCAGCCTATCAGATCCACTGCAAGTGGGATCTTTATCAGGCGTTTGTATCAATGCAATGAGTAGATAGTCTCCTGTTTTTCGTGACCCTTCATGTCAATAAGAATGTATTGAATACCGTAGTCAGGACTTGGATCAACAAGTCCACATAAGCTGCAGACTGTCAGGGCAAGCTGTGTAGTTGCTTTTTAGAATTTTTATCACCAATTTGGCTTTGTCAATGTTGATGGATTTGTCACTGAGAGGGATATCTAAGTCACTTCTGTCCGCAAATGCTAGGGTATTCAGGTAACTGTCTTGTAAATCAAGATCTTGTGATTATAAAGCATAGTACAGTAAGAATGGAAAATTTTGATAATTGTCGACTTGTTAATCTAAAGAGTGACACTATCATCTGATAGAAGGAACTGCAGATTCCCCAGATAAATGGCTAATAGTCTTCCAGCTTTATTATCCTTTTCATAGTATTTTTGATTAATGTATAACATGTTATTAGCAGCCTCTTTCATCTGGAGTTACTCCAGTTCTTTCTAAGGTCTAAGAGCCTTCTTGTTTGTGTTTAGTCTTGAGTTGTTGGATTTAGTACGCTAGTTCATACTTTCTGTGCTTCGTCATCCTCATTACGTGGGTCGTAAGAGAAATCAGATCTCCTCGGATAACAACTTTAGCTGCATCTTAAATTATCTCCCACTCAACTTCGCCATTATTGTTCTCTTTCAAGTCGTTTTGTAGGGTTTCCCACATGAATGCCCCAAAGGTATTGTTGGGACTGACCCTTTCTGCAGGTTCATCCCCAAACGTTTTGCCTTCCTCCTATTTGTCTGACCTCTTTTTGTTGTCTCTAATACTCTGGGCACTTTATCACTGCTGATCAGTGCTAAAGTGCATGTTCTCTCCCTTCTAAACTTGGTATGATTCGCATACACCTGATTGGCTTATTTAATTTACCTGCAAGTCTCTTGTACAGTAATATACCTTATGCCCAGGGCCTGTAAATTAAATGCTACTAGAGTGCCTACAGCCCACCTTGTGCCACCCACAGAAGTAGCCTTGCAAGCCTGTCTCGGGCATGGCACTGCAGGTTCTGCATGTGCAGTTTACTGCCACAGGGGCCTTGGCATGTAAATTTACTTGCCACGCCTGGAACTCCTCTTTCACTACATATGTCAACCCTGAGGCAGGCCCTAGCCCAGGCCCTATGGGCAGGGTGCTGTGTATGTAAGAGTTAGGACATGTGCCCTGTTGTGTGGCCTGTCCTACGAGTGCTAAACAGCCTATTGGGCTTCTTACTGCTGTGAGTGTTGCCTGTCTCAAAGGATTGCATTGGAAATGCCATTTCATATGGCTAAGTGGTATTTGTGATGAGGGGTGGTGTGGGCATATTTGGTATAGATGGAATGGTAGTAAGGAATGCTACTTACTGGTGTACGTAGATTTTTTATTACCATTGTAGAAATGCCACTTTTAGAAAGTGGGCTTTCTCTGTGCGTATACCTCTGGTGCTTTTGCAGCTTGACTCCATTCCACTTCTGGGGTAGAGTGACAGCTGGGCTTTGTGCATACTTTCCAGTCATTCTTCACACATGGAGGGTGGAGGTGTAATAGGATTACATCTGCATACTGAGTGCTCTTCCTGGGCTTGGAGAATTAGAGGTGGGGCACTCTTACATTTGTATAAGCTGTGCCCTGTCCTGACAGAAAAGGCTTGCTTACCCCCTACTGATGTCTGGAGCCAGTGTGGAGGAGAAGGGGGAATTCCTGGAACGGGCTAGAGCTGGGTTGAACCTTCTCCCATTTCTAGAAGCTGAGCAAACTGAGTATAAGTATATTGTTCCCCATGACACCGAACAGCTTAGAGTCACTGATGACCGCTGTATGGATTGGACGCTAGATGCTACTGGAGGGACCCACCAGGAACCGTCTTGGGACTGATCTGCTGTTGTGCTGACCTATGACCTGTTAGTTCACTAGAGGGACTGCTACTGCTTTCTCTAGAGCTGGCCTGCTTGCCTGGGCCCTGCAGCTTTATACCCCCACAGCTGTCTCTAGGGGTTGTGTGGTGTGCCCCCCAAAGGCCCTGCATTTCTGTCCCTCTGGTGCTGGTTCCCTTGAGGGGCATGAATGGAGTGCCCCCTTTCCCTTGTGGAGCACGTGGAGAGCACTCTAGGATACCAGAGTGTGCAGAGCGCTTTGTTTCCTGATAAGAGTGCTTGACTTGTAATTCTTTCAAGCCCTTCCTTCCCCTCCTGAGCGCAAGGAAGCACTCCCTTGTCCCAAGTGTGAGGGTTCCCCACACTGATGCAGGAGAAGTTGTGAGGGGCCCTTGGTGAGTGTGCTCCATGCAGTCCCCCCGGGGCATCAACAGGCAATGACGTGTGATTTCACCACCGTGGCCCCAGAGGATCATATCGAGCTTGGTGGCAGCACGGTGACCACCGCAGTACCTTTTGCGGGCCACCCTGCCTGTCAAGAAAGAAGAACCCTGACTGATGCGTGAGTGGTCTACTCAGTCCAAGGAGACAAGGGCTGTGCCTCCCGGTGGTGCCAAGAAGGAGGAGCGGCAGGACCCGGCGAAGAGAGCAGTTCAGGAAGCCCAGGAGGGATCTGGACGCGCTCCCTGTGCAGGGCAGTCCATGGGGGGAGATTCCCCAGAGTTGATAGCCCCTCCGCTCTGACATGTGCTGCACAGCCTACCTGATGTGATGATATCTGCAGAGGGATGAGTGTGTTATTGTAATGGATCCTATTTGGTTTTATTGGGAATCGGGGGATAGCTTAGCCTTGTGGCTTGCAGGCCTGTGCCCCCGTCACCTAGTGACTTTTAACCTACTTAGCCTGCTCAGTTTTAGCACATTTATTTAATTTTTTCTTCCAGGATGGCTTCCCGAAGCATGCCTTACTATCTATTGTTTGGGAACCTACCTGCATTAGTGGGGTTCCTACAAGATCTGTATAAATACATCTCACGCAGACAAGGTTATTAGAGGGATTCCTACCAGATGCTATCAACGATATCTATGCTACACGTCGCCTTGATGCAGACCCAGCCTTCTTGTCCCCATGGACTCTGATCTAGAGACCTCAATCCACGGTAACGAGGGTTAGGGGGCTCTTCTCAGGGACATGGTACTGGCAAATTAGGTTTAACACACCTACCTCTTTAGGTTAGAGACTGATTCATCATGCTACAGTAGTAGTTGCAAGATGGTGGGGGGTCTTTATATTCAAGATTCTCATTTTTACAATTCTGTTTCTTTCATTGTTCCTTGTCCTAATCATTGCAGCCCATGCAGTTTACAGTAAATTGCAGTCTTGTTAATAAGACCTATTAAAAACTTTACTGCTTCTCCTTCATTCTCTGTGTGTGACTGAGACTTGCTGCTCATGTGAGAAAAGGGTAATGTCGTTTAACCACGACTCCCCTGAGATGTTGCACTCTTGAGTCCATGTGTGAAGGCTGCCACACATTACCTTTTACTGTTTGGGTTTTTGGTGAGGTACTGCTTGTGAGCCGGGAGGGTTGGGCCAACAGTTGCTACTTGTTGTTGGATTTGCCTAGTCACCTAAAAACAAAAGTGATGTCATCCCTAAACTAGCAGTCTTGCCTAGAGCAAGAGTCCAACTATGACATTATGACATGCAGAATGTTTCACCCATGTGCATTATGGTGATGATGATGACCTGACAGCTTACTACTATTCTGCAAAGCAAGCAGTTATGTGTTTACCTGACTAATGATGACTTTCGCAGAATACTATTCGCCTTTGTGATGGTCTGACAACCGCTTGTGTAGCAGGTTTTTACTGATACTTGTCGTTTTTGGTCTAATGATGTTTTGTGTAATACAGTATATTCCCAAATAACTTGTTGTGGAGTTTCATTTGTGGTGTATTTATTGTCACTAGTGTTGTGTGTGTTGTGCAAATGGTTTATGCATTGCCTCTGGGATGATTCTGACTGCTTGTGCCAAGCTACCAAGGGGGTAAGCAAGGTTTATCTTGGGTGTGTAACTCCCTTGCCCTGACTAAACTGGTGGTTCACGCCTGGCTGAGGTGTCTACCCTAGCCAATCAGGCACCCCATATCTAACAGGTATGGTCTCTAAAAGCTATTAAATGTTTTACCCATGATTTGTATAAAGGTCTGTGGGGTAGCGTCTGGTCCATATGTAGTAGAACCTGTGCAGATCAGATAGGTCTCTAGTGCCAATTTGCAAATCTATTATCTTTGGCATTAATACACTTTCTATTAAAAAAGTAATCAATTTTGGTGTAGAAGCTATGTAAATTATTGAAGCACATGTAGGCCCTCGCTCCTTCATGTTTAATTCTCCAAATGTCAACAAGTGCATGTTCTCCGATCACCTTTTTTAACAGTAATAACTGGTTCCGGATTAGATCCCAGTGCAGTGAACCATGCAGGTCTCAATTGGCTTGTCTCATTGTCCTGAGAAGCAGAATCTCTGCTTGTTTGCTTTCAAACAGTTATCTGCCATCTGGGTTTTAGGCTGCAGACACAGAGATTGAGCCAGTATCATTGAAGATGTGGTCTAAATTCAACAAGAGTTGACCTACATATCTGATACGTAAGGCCATGGACAGCAGTAGTCCTAGAAAGACGAAGCATATAGCGTTAAAAAAAGAAGTGACAAGGTAGAGCCATGTGGGAAATCAAGTGAGACATGCTGACGAAGATTAGTTATTAAAAAACACAGAGCCAGAGCCCTTCCCTGCACATGCATCTTTTGTTCTATAGGTAAAACAAGAAACCTATGGTCTCTAGTATCCAGCAGAGCTGGCAATTCCAACAGGACCAAAGCTGCAAGCTGAGCCTTGTTGCATAATATCCAAAACTGCTGTTTCTGATCTTATGAGGGGCCTGATTCCAAAATGGTAATGTGCCTATAAGCACGTTCTTCTCTAGATAACTCTGTAGATTTATGATAGCTATAGCTCTAATTAGCTTTGCCAGGAAAGTATGAGTAGTTATAGGTCCACAGATCACTGGTTGCAGAGAATTCATATTCGCCTTATATATTAAATGTTACCATTGCTTATTGTAGAGCCTCAGGAGACTGACCTCTTTAGAAAGAACTAACTGGGATGTTCTAAAACAGCACCATAGTGTTTTCTTTTAAAAGCACTGCTGAAAAAAGGTCTAGGAAGCTAGTTCACGCTGATGGGATTTAAAATTATGTCAAGCTACTGACACTTTAAATCTTTTTGCTATATGATTTCACTCAGGGTTTCACAGAAAGATTTGAATGCAGGTGTAGCCATGGCTATCTTACCATAAACATATTTTATTAATCCCTTACAAATTTTAAACAATTCCTGATAAGAAGTCAAAGCCTTTTTATTCTTAGCTCATGTGTAAATCTCATCCTGCAACTTAGTGAAAGTTTACACCTATTTGTTCTCCACCATTTCCGAGGAGAAATTTACATTAAGCATATAATTAGGTGTTCGGTGGGAGTGGGGGGGGGGGGGTGAAGACATCCAAGACTAAATTTATGAGTGTTAATTTACTACTAATATCTTTAGGGATGTAGTCTGAGATCTCTGCCACTGGGGAAGAGATCTCCCTTTAGTAAAGTACAGGGAAAAATAGATAAATGTTTTTTGTTTTTTTGTGTTTGTTTTTTCACAAAAGAAGTGTTAATAAATAAACTATATCAGTTTATAAATATTTGTTAACATTAAAATAGACCAACCCTTTCTAACATTTTAATATTTGCTTAATAGTTATTAAATTTAATTAAGTAATTTGTTTTTTTTGTATTTCAAAAAGGTTTATTTGAAAAAATAAATAAAGGTTATTCATTTTTTTAAATTGGAATGTATTTATTTTTTACCCGAATCCACATTTTCAACACCTAAAATAATTATACATATCTAAATATATATTTTCTAAACATACAAATAAATGTAATATTATTTTACTGTGGGGTGTTGTATCAAGTTCCTGCCTCCATTATTTTCTATTGGAGTTATTTTGCAGTACCTGTGAATAGTCGTATGTGGATGCCATACTTAGTCAAAGGCAGGATTGAAGTACATTTATTACTATTTTGTGATAATCTGGGCGATAGCAATTTTTAAAGTGTGATTTGTGCATACCAATAGGTTTACTCTTCTGTGAGTAGGTGCTTGTTTTAGCATGTTTTCCCTAACCCCATTTTTTGCCTCTCACACACCCCTTCTTGCTCCTCTCTAACTTCTCCCATTAAGTAGAATATTGTCCTTATTTTCCAACCACTCCACCTTGTCCCTTCCACAGTTGCACTTGAATTGAAGGCTTATGTGTGTGGAGATTTCTGCTAATATAGGTAATAAAGGTGGAGGTCTCTGTATATTTGTTTGTAAATAATATTTAGTAATAGGTGTACTACTCTTTTTCTACTCTACATACTACAAAATTCAGTTTGTAAATAGGCCCCCATATTATTATCAATTTTGTGAAATAAGTATAGTGTGCTTTGGATTTACCTAGAGAGATATTATTATTTCACCTCATGTTACTCACTATATAATTCCTCTGCGAGGTGTAAAAATTCTGGATGAGTGCCCATTAGCGCACAGCGAGTGAGCCTGACTTTCACTAGGGGAGTTTGGGGTATTCTCCCTCTAAAGAAAATTGAGCATCTGAAAACTAGACTCAATCACCAAGCATTCAGTGTATACGGAAATCAAACATTGTTTTGTATTTTAATGAGGCAGGCTTTCTAAATGTTTTTGCCAGTGCAAACTGTATGGCTGCCTCCTTTACTGCTCCCTCTAATACCATCACTATTACCAACATCACTACTTCGACCTGTATTACCGCCCGCATCATTACTACCATTCTCGCCAACATGATTACTGCCATCCATATCATTGTGACAACTAGCACCATAACCATAGACAAATGGAGTGTAGGTGCCTGCAGAACAGCAATCACAGAAATAACCAGATTAGCACATCATGGTAATGGTGCTATTAAAATAGTGACTCGCCAACTGCATCATTTGGTTCCAAGTGTTATTGGCAGACATCTTGGAAATGGTTCTTTCGCTTAATGTGTAGATGCACTGCATTCTGGCATGCTCTCTCCTACCTTGGCAGTCACAGTCCATCAAGTACATGGTATGTGTCCACGACTTCCCAGGTCTCACTTAGGAGCAGAGAGCAAACACTGTTGTGCATCGTCAGAGTAACACATAGTATTTGTCACCAAGTTCCAAGGACTTCACCAATTTGACTGTAACAAAGCACTGGAGATAAAGTACTATATTTCAAAGGTATTTCAGCAAAAAGGCAGCCCTATGGATGTTGTTGATGGTCAGCGATATCAAAGGGTCTGCAATAAAATGGATCAAAAAGATTGTTAAGCTAAAAGAATTGTTGTCGTGGAGTGAGCAAATACAAAAAAATAGAAGTGAAGTTTCTTGGTCACAGCTTGTGCAAGAAGAGTTGTCAGTGAAGGTTCCAAAAGTTACTAGAAACTGAAGCCCGACTAGAAGTACAAAGTGTATTTCTGGGTGCTGTGAGCTTTAGTGGTAGATGGTGTTATTTGTTTTAGTTTTCTATGTGAATAGATATTTAGGTCTTTAGAGCTGTGTTCTTCTCTCTTTCCCCAGATCCGGTTTGAAGGTAAAGTAGCAAGTATAGACTAATAATAAGATTCTGTGATACCATGATGTAAACTTTTGGGAACAGGTTTTAGGGCCGTAATGACCAGCTAGGTTGTATATATAATATGGTCCATTTAATATTGTGAAATGGAAATGCACCATTGAGTTTTGTTAATGCAAAAGATAAAATGAAAAATGGTGAAACAACTGAGTTTTAGCAGCCTCTTGTAAATCTCATTCCTTAGCGCAAAACAAATGGTAAACCACTGGATCTTAATGTGCTTTTTTTGTTGCAGAGGGAGGAAATTTCCGCAATATCTTGGACAAAGCCGTTGGTGCAGACAGATTGGTGAAAGAGCGCTATCAGTCTCATCGAGAAACAATTTCAATATTAAGTAAATCAGAATCTGAACTTAATGCATCCATTCCTTCTGCTAACCCGGCAAAAACTCTACAGGGTAGTGAGGTGAGATGACAAAATTATGTATTAAAAAGCTCTGTCATAATTTATAAGCTTGTTTATTGCTCTACATGTGTCTTTAATGACGTGATTTATTAAGTTCCATCCTGCTCCCTTTGAAAAATATTTTCAAATATAAAAAACAGACTTGCTCATTTCTTTGTTGTCTGCATTATAAATTGTAGTGCTTATGGTGTAACTGTGGAAACATTCATTGGCGGTTTGTGACATTTGAAAGTAGCGGGGTGTAAAAATTCTGGATGAGTGCCCATCACTAGGGGAGTTTGGGGTATTTTCCCTCCAAAGAAAATTTTGAAAAAAGAGTGGGAAAATTGTGCTTTTTCAAGCATATTTGAGAAAACAAGAAGGTTAAAAAAGCACTTGTGAAAGTAAATGTAAATGATAATGGCGTAGGTATCTACGTAAGTTTTAATCCACTTCTGCATTTTCTTAACATACCTGCTAACTCCCTGCAGGCTGCAGTGGCCTTTCACAAGAGCACAGTGCATCAAAGGCAAGTGAAGCTTCCTGGGATTTCCATTCTCAATGATTCCATCACGTTGGAAGAGAATAGCCCGAGGCAACAGATTTGTTAACAGGCCCTGTGTTTTTGTTTATGTCCTGGCAAATGGCTGCTTGAATTTTACTGCTTGCATTTTAAAGCACCTGCTTTCAGCAAACCAGTTTATGTAGGCTGCATGCAAGCCATTTGTCAGGGCATAAAGACAATACACGCTGTGCAGAGGGGCCATTAGCATGAATTACACCGAACCCCTTTACTGACACAGAACAAACGAGACTCGCATCATCAAGGAACATGTTCAAAACAAATATATCTGCTCATTAATGTTTGTTAGCTCTTTTCATGTGCAATTCAGCCAACAGGTCGAGATAAGAAGAAATGACCTAATTCACCTAACCAACGCATTTTACAGACAAGTGCTTCATGGCTTGCAGTGGAGGAGTAGCCAGATCCAACATAAAGGACAATTCTGGGGCTGTTTGTAAAGGATTTCTAAATCTTCACAGATTCCAAGCTCCGGAGTCTGAGAACAAACTTGCAGGCAGGCTATATACAGCCTGGCTAACTTTGCAATGCTGATTGCAGAGGGCGAGCATGAGCATGGCATTTCTTGATTGATGTTGTGTTGTAGGAGGATTGTAAAGGGAAAAAAAACAGGTCTATATATAATTGTTCTCGACTTTGGATCACTTAGATGGTGCTATTAAATTGACATTATTGAGTTTCGTACAGTTCGAACAATACTATTCAAAATTTTCTTACCAATTACATTACCGGATTTTCAAATATGATGCATTCTGGTAATTGTTTATCTGTTACTTCCACACATGGTCAAATCCAGTGTGGTAAATGCCCTGGCCTCGGTGCGCCCGGTTAAATTGTTCAGTAATCCTCAAAGGAGTACACTGTTCTCCAATCTCCAGGGAATAGTAACACCGGGCGCACTGCCGCAGCAACAACAGCAGGAAGGGCCTAATGCGTCGTACTAGTCTAGATGTATTTGTACAAAAAAATGTGTAACCTCCGCTGGCGCAAAAAACTGTTTTTGTCTTTCTAATGAGTAGAAAGACAAAAAAAGTAATATTTGGCGCCAGCAGGGGTTATACATCATTTTTGTCCATATGCCAAACTGTTCCAGCCCCGGCCACCTCTAAGAGACAATGGTGCATTGCACTTAAGTGTGAAGTCTTTGTCAACTGGGAATTCAGTTTGAATTCCCCATTGATAAAAACCAGTCCCAGGAAACGTCAGCAACGCCAACTGCAGCAGCAAGGGACTTGTGTGCGGCGCTGCGGTACAGTACTATAGCACTGAAAAGTGCATGTAACCCCGCTGTTGATAAATGCTGTTTGCCTTTCTAATGAATGGAAAGACAAAAAACGTACTTTGCGCATTTGGCGCCAGTGGATGGTTACACAAATCTATTTGTGCAATGTGCATATGCCAGCCTCGGAGTCAACCTCCTTGGAGGTTATACATTTGATTTCAGCAGTTAGCTGAAGTCTTTCTCAATGGGGAATTCGATCATTCCTGATCTTTGCCGGGATGCAGTTCAGAAGAAGCATCCGGTCCTGTCATGGTGTTGCACATTAAAACCTTACTCAAATCCCCAGTCTGGAAACCACGACCGGCTAATAGACTCCCTTAATGTGCTTAACATTATATGCAAATCATGGCAGGTAGTATCGATAACGTTTACTAAGTACACATATGTACGCCACCAATTTAATTAAACTTACCTGTGGAAATTGGACTCGGCTGTCAGGTTTCAAATGCTTGCTTCTGGATTAGCAACCAGCTCCTGTGGCCGATCTCTCCCTGTGCCTCACAAAAAGGCCATGGGTGAGAGAGAGCAGCTTCCTTCCACTCCTGCGCTGCCTCACATCACAGGAACATTGCAGAGTCCGGAGGCCCCTGGTAACACGGCTGTTTCTCAGTCGAAGACAGTCATGACGGTGCACCTGCTGTTGCAGCTGCTCCAGATTTGGATGGGGCAGAGATCCTCACCATTCATTACGGACACTGGGGGCTGCAACTTTGAGTCAGCCCCGGCTCACTAAAGTGCGCCGTTGCTGAGACTCTGAGAGAAACCTAGTGTGCATGTCGAGCTTGCCGGAACAAGGCAGCAGTCCACCCCGACGTGCACACTTATGTGCGCTGGCTCCGGACTGAGTACTAGTACGGCTGTCTGACAATATAGTTACAGTTTTAAGTTCCACCCCTCAGGCCTGCACTGGCTTGACTTCTCCGGGAGCCGCCTCAGCCAGAAGTGCTCTATCAGTTACTTGCTGCAGAAGCACTTTAAAATATATATTTTAAATGTCGTTTATTGAGGGGGCAGGGGGCCAAAATAATGAGTGGGCAACACCCTAATGGAGGCACTGACCCCTGAAAACATTTAAAGATGGGTCGCACATTAGCACCTTTTTATGACTGATTGGATAGTGTAGCTGTATGCACTACCTATTGCTATCAGTCCTTTAACCCCTTGGGTGCTCAGGACGTAACTGTTAAGTCCTCATTTGCACCACACGGGTGCCGAGTACGCAACCGTTAAATCCTGCTATGGGCCCTCGGTGGAAGCGCTAACGCTCCCCCCAATGGCCAAGCACCCCCCCTCCCATGGGCATGGATGGAAGGGGAATCACTTCTCCTTCCACCCCTTCCCCACCGGACCCCCGTGGCGTCTGATGATCGCGCGCTGACCCGAGGCTGCCCCACCACGCTGGAAGCTCAGTTTCCAGCACGGATCTGAAGAGAAATGCAAAAGCATTTCTTTTCCGATTACATGGAGGGGGCAGGGGAGGCATCAAACAAAAGGAAAGGCTTTTCCTTTCCTTTGATATCTCTCTAAATCAGCATTTCTGCAGCCTGATCGTGAAGCGATCGGGCTGCAGAAATGCCCACTAGACACCAGGGATTTATTTTTATATTAACAATAAAGGGGAGTGACCACTTGGGCAAGAGTTGCTCCCTTGGGGTGCATTTATTTTTGCAAATTTGATTACACCATTTCTGTCCCCCTTGGGGGCAGATCAGCCTATTTTTATTAGGGGGCAGAAACCACTCGGCACCAGGGATATTTTTTGGTGCCAATTCCATGCAAGGGGAGCGACCCCTTAGGCGAGGGTCACTCCCCTGGGGAGCAAATTTATTGTAGGCCATTTCTGGGGGGAGATTGTCTATTTCTATTAGGCCGATCTGCCCTTAGGGTGGGGGAGAAACCACTTGGGCACCAGGAATTGTTGTGTGTGTGTATGTGTGTGTTTTGTTTGGGGGGGCAGCCCCTTGGGCAAGGGTCACTCCCCATGTGGGCTCTTTACTGTTGGCCATATCTGCCCCCCTTGAGGGCAGATCGGCCTATTTTCGGAAGGCCGAAAGCCCACCAAAAACCAGGAAAGATTTTCCTTTTTTCTAAAGAAGAGGGTGGGGGTATGGCTATACCCCCACACCCCAATTAAATGGAGGCAGAGTTGTTCTGCCCACCGGTGGGCAGATGGGGCAATTACCCCAGATTCACTCCCCAGGGGGCAGAAAGCCTACTAGATGCCAGGGAATTCAAAATAAATAAAAGAATAGTGGGGTAGTAGCTACCAACCCAACTGAAGGGGGTAACAGTCTTTCACCTCTCCCCCGCACACTAAAACATCTTATCTCATGGCAAGCCAGAGGCAATTTGATTATTTTGTGTTTTGGTTTTACATTTGGGCCATGAGAACTTGTCTAACTCTCAAAATCATCCCACTTGGAATGGTGAGGGCTGCACATTTTGGACTTTAGGACGCTGCCATGTAAACAAATCTAAGAGACCTAAACACATCTGAAAACGAAATATCTGGTTGAGTCCAGGGTGGTGTGCTTCACATGCACCACGCACCATTTTCTTACCCACAATGCCCTGCAAACCTCCAACTTTGCTTGAAATCACCTATTTGTCCCACATTTTTGAGATGGAACCTTCCAGAATCTGCAGGAATCCACAAAATGCCTACCACCCTGCATTGTCGCATCTATACCGATAAAAATTCTGCCCCACTTGTCAGCCTAAAAATGTTTTTTTCAATTTTTTTTTGCAGTTTTGGACCCGCTTTGGTTCCCCTTTATTTTCAACATGTTTTTGGCTCTTCCCTGTCACAAATTTTTGCTGTATTTTGGCAAATTTCTTGGTCTCCTCCAGGAGACCCCACAAACTCTGGATGCCTATGGAATTCCTAGGATGTTGGAAAGAAAGGACTCAAATTTGGCATCAGTAGCTTATGTGGACAAAAAGTTATGAGGGTCTAAGTGCAAACTGCCCCAAATAGCCAAAAAAGGCCTGGCACCTGAGGAGGGAAAGGCCTGGCAGCGGAGGGGTTAAAATAAAGAGTATGGCTTGGCCTCTACCCAGAGGAGTTTTACTTTATCTCCTGCATTGTCTCATATTATGTCTGTCTTCAGACTTCCAGGAAGTACTTCCATAGAATGCGTTTATTTGTTTTGTATTTTATGAAGTGTGCTACTGTGCTTATGGTCATCCTTTCCCTGTAAACAAAAGCAGTGGAGAAAATGGTGTAGGACATAAACATTAGTCAGCAGAAAGAAAAGGTTTCTTAAGTTTCCTAAAGACAATATGATCAGGAATGAGATGCAGGGGCTCCTCAAAAATAATATCACTTAAAGACGACATCTGCTTGTTTACCCCTCCTTAAACCTTTTCTGCAATGTAAGATAAAAGGGATATAGGCCAAACGTTACTTACGATGGTAGGTTTTGCAATAGACTTCTTCAACAGGAGGATAACAGTGAATTGTTCATTACAAGAGGGAATGTTGCCATGGGAAAGGAAGTGTTCATAAGAGAGATCAGAATGGTGGCTGTACACTTAATGATAAATTAAATATCTTCACTGCCCATACAGATCACACAAATAGCCATACAGGTCACATCCATATGACCAAATTGACCAAGTACGGGCAGTGTAGGACTGGAGCTGTGTATCCACAGATGAAATCCAAATCAAAGTTCATATAAATTGTTTAAAATGCATGAGACACTATTTTATATCTGAATCAGTCCTCAATCTGTCGCTTTTAGTTTTTGATACCTCTGATGATGTGTCAACTCTTTATACTTTGCTTAAGCTTATGAAGTTGGTATCTAAATTCACAAAATGCTGTGCTTATGCACAGTTCCTTGCGCTAGTTAATCACATTCAAAATATATGGCCTGCGATCTCAAGTTGTTAATCTGTTTTTCATAAGCATTGACTGTGCAGTGTATTCAAGTACTAATACGTCTTATCCTGTGGAGCTTGATTTTTCATTGGGAAGTAAGCAACAGTCATTGCTACACTTCCAGTCTGCCCATTGACCAAACGAAAAGGAAAACTTATCGCTCTGTTGTGCATCATTCTGCCTTGTGCACAGGTAGCACTGTAACTTTGATTCTGGACAGCTTTCCGTGTTACCCATTTGTCACATCAATCTGCACATAAAATTTGTTTTAATTGGCTGCTTGTGAGTGTGCCATTAGTAAATTATACAAAAGGGAAAGCTGCTTTAACAGCATTCACAAGTGAGCTGCCACTGCTTGGGATAGGTGTCACTACATTGTAGTGTTCAGTGGAAACAGGTGTAAATATTGTTATCTTGCCTCAATTGCAAGGCAATATGTTATGGTAGATAGACCAAGCTACGTTACAAAACCGTGCAATGATAATTTCTACCACACTAAAATAACAATTCTTGGGTTTCTGTCAGTGTTACAAATCATTTCATTAGACACCATGCAGAGGGCCCCTTGAGAACTGGATTCCTTACTATATTTCCACATAATTGACACACACTAGTTATTGGTGGCCTCCTTAACCAGATATTACATTTTTGTTAAACTGAATTGCATTATTTTGAAAATAAGATCACAACAGAACATAGCATCTTTCATGGTTATGACAGGTTATGAGCATAGGCAATTTAGCATTTTATATGGAAGAAACCCACTTCAGATCAGTCCCTAATATGCTAACCGCTTCCCCCATACTTTGCCATGTATTCTTGGACACTCTTGTGACACATAAATAGGTTCTTCCTGTTTGGTGTACCAGTCCATTATCCATTCCCAGTGGACCAAGGGAGGACAGGATGGAGAATTCCAACATTTTTAAATGTCTCTTGGCTAGAATAGCTGCAACCCCCACCTGAGTTCAGTCCACATGCCCACCAGAACTCATCCATTATCCCTAGGAGGGCTTCCCCTGGGGATGGGTCGAAGGACATCCTCAGTACTTGAGAGGATAACAAATACTGCCAGACAGTATTGTTTGATGTGAGAACATTCTCACACCACATGGATGAAGTGGGCATACATTTCTGGGCAGAAACAGGTTGGCGCTGCTAGTCCACCCGCACACCATACTGTCACCGGTGTTAGATAAGCCATGTGCAGGAATTTGAGCTGAAAGAGTTGACCAGCACCCTCATAGACATGCATGTATCCTTTCAGTCAGTTGACCAGAGGGCTATGTCAGCCCTCGTAATGAGACCACAGTGATGTTATGAAATCTGGAAAATTTGAGTGCCAGTGCTTTCTAGATTTGTGAGATGCCCTTCTCATTTATTGGACCTATGAGAACCTAAAATCAAGCGGGCTAAACTCAGGGGCGGGAGTCTTGGTGGTGTTCAAGTGCATGGGCATCTGCAAGTACTGGACAAATTGTGATTTTTGGAGGGTGTATGGAGGCTGGAGGGTTTAGAATGATTTAAGGTGTGAGCCCTGCCATATGTCCCCACCGTGGTTATTTCGATTTTGTCCACTTCTCAAACTCTTCATGTAGCCAGTTTCGTGTCCACAGGGTCATCTCAATTGTAATCTTTTTATATCCGCTTATTCATTTAATCACCGAGCGCCATGTGAGAAGGACTACCCGAGGGGCTCCTGTAGAGCCCCCCCCTAATATTGTCCAGTCCCATAGTTGCACCTATAGATGGAATGCCGGGTCATGCCACCTCCCCTCAACCAGTCATTGGCCACCAGCAGGTGAGATGCCCAGTAATGTAGAAAGACATCTGCCATGCCCATCCCTCCATCGTATAGTGACTGAACACATTTGCTGAATGCAGTAAAGGAATGGCGGTTGAACCACAGGAAAGAGCATACCTTGGCTAATATGTTGTGAAACCTGGCACGTGGTATACATAAGGGGTAGTGTTACAGGAAGTACATCATCATGGGTTACGCAATCATTTTAAACAGCTTTGTGACCAAGGATATTAAGGAGAAGCCGTGTCCATCTATTGAGGTCTGCAGTGAGTCTAGTCTCGAGGGGCTTCAGGTTGAGGCTTCAAGTTAAACTGGATTCTACAGCCACCTGAATAACTAGGTATTGGAAGCTATGTCTGTGGATCATCGGTTGTGATAGCCCATCTGTCACTTGTCTGTTTCTCTTCAGGGGAACAAAGATCCACTTTGTTCAGTTAATGTGTAGGCCAGAGGCCTCTCCATAAAGGGTGAGTATCTGAAGTAGCTACAGGCGAGTGAGAGAGGGCTGAGAGACAAAGAGAAGGACATCATCAGCATATAAAGCCACTTGGTCTTTCTTTGCCATCCCCCAATTAAAACCCCTATATTGTTCATCGCAGCAGACCCAGGTAGCCAGGGGTTCTCTAGCCAAAGCGGAAAGGGGAGGACAGAGCAAGCTTATTGCAGAGGGGGTAAAGAGGGTCAGTTGACATAGACCTGAGCCTGCGGGCTGGAGTACAGCACCCAAATGTACAATCAGGATTTAGGGCCCAATCCCCCTATCACTAATGCTTTTGGGACGCTCAGTTCACTGAATCCAATACCTTCTCGAAGTCCAGTAGTAGGGGGGTATTCTGATCTTCAAATTCAGATAAGATGGCCAGGACTATATGGACTCTGCAAACACAGTGCCTGGTGCTCCTGTGTGGCATGAACCCACATTGGTCTTGGTGGGTCAGTTGTGGAAGTGTTTTAAGTAGCCAGTTGGTCAGAACTTTGGCATATATTTTAACTTCAGCATTAATTAGGGAACTCAGTTGATACAATGCACAGTGGTCATGGGGTCGGCCTGCTTTCGGCAGAACGACTGTGGTGGCCAAGTAGAGGTTGTGAGGCAAGTATGATTTTTCGATCCCTTCTTGGTACAAATGCAGGAGGGGAGGGTTCAGTTGATCCTGGTAGCACCTTTAGTACTCCATTGGGAAGCCATCTGGTTGGGGCGGGGGGTGTCTTCCCAGCGTTCAGATCTTGAAGTGCTAATATGATTTCCTCGGCTGTGAGGGGCAGGTTCAGTTCGGTCCTGACCTGTAGAGAGCTCTCAGCATTTTGAATGTCTGTCACCATGCGGGTTAAGGCCTCCCCTGTGTGGGCACTCATTCGCTGCGTATAGACTGCTGTAATATTGTGCAAATGTTTCAGCGATGGCCGTAACAGTCATCCCAACTATGCATCCCTTGGTCACAATCGAGTGAGCGACCCACGAGGTGGCTGCCAGCCACTATAAGAGCTTACTTTATTTGTCACCCGACTCATACGCTCTTATCGTTGATGGTATCCAGCACCCGCGAGCATCAACAAGAGCAAGCTGGTGAGAGGGCTGCCCTCTTGAGAGCAAAGTGGTGCCGCTCCTGATATCATTCAGCTGTAACCTATACGTTCTAGGGTTGAGATGCTAAGTTCTAGCCTGACCATTTGTTGGTATTTTGGCCCTGAGGCATGGTCGGATATCCTACGGGCAGTATATGGGTGCACAAAATGTACATGGAAAGTCTGTGGCTGGTAGTGGGATCAAGTCAGTAGGGGAGAGTGATTTATGTGGTGCCATTAGGTGGGTGTATGCCCAGATGTTGGTGTTCCAGGAGGACTAGGTGTTGCAAAGCCAACGTCCCTCAATACAATTTCACAAACCTCACCTTTTTCTGCCTATGTGTCGTCCAGTGCCGGTAGGATCAAGTGAGGGATCATAATACCACTAAAATCGCCTCACATAAATATAAACATATGGGCTAAGTGTAGAGCAGTCATCCATGGTATGTCGAGCTGAGTGGGAGGGACATAAATTCTGATAAAGTGGTGTATACTGCCTTCAAAGGTGCCCTCAACTGCGGCATAGCACCCAATAGGATCTGGTGTCACCTGGGAGATGGCCATGGGAAGGTCTTATGGAGGAGTACCCATGTTCCCCTGGATCCCTTTGTGTGGCCTGCTTGTTATATGCTGTCGTTCACGTATCAGGCCAGAAAGGAACAATTGTTGTCCAGCAGGTTAGTTTCTTGGTAAAGCAGGACTGCTGGGACATGTTGTTTGGCGAAGTGGACCACCACGCTCCATTTAATGTGGTCATTTAGGCCGTTGACATTGCATGCCATCACTGTCAGTGAGCACATGAGGGAGTATGGTCGCATTCGGCTGAAGTGACCAGGGCGAGAAATCCACCAACGTCAGTGGTGGGCTCTGTGCGTTCAAAAAGATGGCCCTGCCATGGTGTAAATTCAAAATGGATGTGTTCAAAATGGATGTTTCACCCTGCATGTCTGCTGCACACAGTCAATCAAAGTTTGTTTGGTTGCACTTGTGGGCTGGACCTTATAGGTATTACATAATAGGTTGATTCTTCATCCCAGCCTACATGGTTGTGGTTCAGTGCCGGGGCTTGTCCAAGAGCCTAGTCTGTGGCTTATGCTTCTTTTACTTGATCTAGGGCTGAGAAAGACGGTAACATTATCTCCTCCCCTCATTGGAGAGTTCTAACAAACTCTGGTGGCCAATCCTTTTCAGCCAAGAGAATGTCATAGTCTTGTGTTAAATTTTCCCAGAAAATGACCTTAATTCTGCGTTTTATGTCACCCTCAGTTTGTATATTTAGTTTATACTGCCTATCTGGAGGTGCGAATCACTGATCTGGAATTTCTACTTCTACGTAGTCATTAGTTGCTTTCGCATCCAGAAACTCTTGAATATTCTGGTGAACTACTGTGACCTCTGCTGCGCTGCCTAGCAGAGTCACTGCCCACTTCCTGTTCTGAAGCAGTGTTCCCAATATGTGTGGCATATTTTGCTGAAATTCCTGCAACCTTATTCTTTTTGAATTGGAGTTTTTATTGTGGAAGTTTCTCTTCCTTTTTTATTATTAAGTCATGTGAGCGCTGTGAGGCCTTCTTTGGTTTCACATACTCTTCCTGTCGACGTTCTGATCACAAACCTCTCTTACTCCATTTGGCAGATGAGTCCTGAAAGGAACAAGAAGGGTGTGTATCAGTATACTGATACCTGTCAGGGTGTTTTAGTGTATCACGCCTTCACAAGTTGTAGTGCTTTTCTGAAGCCTCTGATAGTGGAGAATCTCCCTGTGATTTTGTTTTTTATTTATTTTTAATTGTTTGTTTATCGCAGCGTTTCTTTGAAGACATGGTACTTGCTTGGGGTTCTCTTTTTCAGATCTACCCTTAAACTGTGGCTTATTAGGTTTAGCACCTAAGTTATTTGACCTATACTGGTATAGGTCTCAACAGTTATTTATGGTAACTCACGCTCCTGATCTATTAGTGGAACTTGTGCGAGTCATTGGTATATTGCCAATGAAACTGCTTCCCCTTCAATATTGCCTAAAATAATTGAAGACACTTTGGCAGAATTACCAATTAATTTTATTCCCAAGGCCAGTGCCAGGGCAGCCCCATATTCATTTTGAATTTAAGTGCTTCTGGTAAGGCAGCAAGTGACGGTGTATTGTGTGTTATGGTATATATTGCAACAAAGAGACTACCCCATGTGGCACAGTTGTCTATTGATGGTACCATTCCAAGTGGCAAGCACATTGTGAGAATTCTATATTTTTCTTGGGGTCCCGTATGGGTTAACATTGCTTCAAGCCAATTTGTTTTTGTGCATTCCAGAATAGGATTTCCTCCCGCTTGGTGGTTACTTTACCCATGATTGCATTTATTGTTACAGGGTTTATTCCAGGCATAGGCAGTTATGGTTGTACAGCTTGAACAGCCCTTGTTGGTGCTGCAGTTAGTGTGTGCATCACAAATTGTGTTAAGCATCTGTGTAGACTAACTAAATTAGTATGTAAAGGATGTATGTCGGCTACTGCCAAATTATATATATTAGGATATGGTGGATAGCCAGCTAATACTGTGCCCCGTCATTGCTGAGGGGACCCAGTCTAACATGCGCTACGATATATGGTAGGGTGCCTTGATAAAATTTTGATGTCCTTAATATATTAATGGTACTTTTAAATTATTCTAAGCTTCATATTGTTGTGGCACATTCGCCGGTGTGAATATATGAAATGTTATAGTGTTAGCATCAACTGCTGAAAAAGTGAGCCAGGAGTAAAACACTTAAGTTCTGTACTATGCGTGTGCCTCAACCACGAACTCTTGTCTGCAATTAGCAGGAATATTAATTGGATTTGCCATTGTATAAGGAATTCAGAGAAGGGGTTACCACACTGAGGTATCTTTTTAAAGGATCAAGCTAAACAACCTACAGATAAACATAGATGCTTCCTATATAGCTGAGGAGGATAATCCCCTAACACCGCAGACGTCTCTGTTTTATGGTGAATATGGCGCCTTAGGCACACAATAGAAAACCACTCAGGAGAGGCATTAAATAAGTACCTGACCTAACGTTGGTATCACCATATGGTGCATTTCCTATTATGAAAACTGAAGACTGTGCATTTGGTGTGGTAAAACCTCAGACTGTGGGGGACTGAGTCCTTCCACACCATCAGAAAATATTAGCCAGGTTTGCTGCTAGCTTCCAGTGCCTAACCAGAACTCCTAACTTTACAGGGAGAAGATGATTTGTAGCAACCTAAAACAGGACTCTTTGATTCCCCTGAGAAGCCCTGGAAACAGATTTCACCCTTTCGTCATATTACTCATGCATGCCAAGGCGAAAACACAGAAAAGATATGTGATGAGTTTTTTTTTTTTTTTTTTTTTAAATTAAGAGAAACTTTTATTAGGTTTTTGTATACATGCAAGACATTTGGAGATCCAGAAGGACCTGACATGTGCTGTAAGCATAATATCAAGCATGTGGTAATAAAAACAAATATAAAGGTAGAACAGCCCCCCAATTCCCCACCCCCAACCATCTCATCGGCCAGTGTCTAGCTATCTGCCCTCAAGCACCGGACCTCCCTATGCAGGGATTAGTGTATAGATATGTGATGAGTTTTCAATATATTTATTGAAAGTAAGTTAATCTTATATAGAGAGAATGAGCTGCCTGCAATAATAAGGCAGATGAAAAAGAGCAAAATAATCAGCATTATGAACAAGGTGAAAACAATGAACATTCCTACCATTGATAGTTGGTTCTAGAAATTCTAGAGAGTCCTACTTGGGCCTAATACTCTAAAAAGAGCATATTTGGGTGCACCCTTCTGTCTGCCAAATCCATGGGATCGGCTTTAGCCTCATACCTGATACTGGTGTCAGGAAACTGCCTGTGTGGCGAATGGCAATCCTCTTAACGAGGCTGGTGGATCAACACCAGCAAAGCTGCATTGTCGAGCACAGTGGCCCCAAGATGGTTGCAGCTGGAATGCCCCTCTGACCCTTCCAGTCTGTGCATGGCTTATATAATAAAGCTGCACTATTAGAAGATGCATCTGTGATGTGATGCTTTATCTTTCTATTATAAACTGTCACCTAAACTGGCAACATTCCATTCAGAATATCTTGTTCTATATGTAGCCTTTGACAGATTTTTCCTAATTAAGTCTCAAGCTAATTAGAAACAAATGTTGTGTACCCTATCATCTCACAATAATATCACATAAAATGTACAATGCGAAAGAAAGCTAAGAAACTGGGAACCAAACTCAGTCCAAGACAGACATCACTACACTCTTTAAATGTCTCAATTCTGCCCTAGAACTCATTTATTCTGTCTGTCTTTACTTAATTGATTAATCTGCATTGATGTTCCTTATCTCTCAATACCGTTCGTCATGAAATCGAGGTTTAAAACTGTCCCCGATTCATCCACCTGTGGGCGTGCTATTGAGGCGTATTTTGCAGTGCAGGAATCTTACATTCTTACATTTTCTAGTATTATGCATCTTTCTGGTGTCTCCCGCTTGTTTGGCAGCACATGCAAGTCCTTTAGTGGAATCCTTATGTACAACAAGGGTCGACACCAACAGGCTTCGTATCTCTGATGATAGGGCTTAGGGCCTTTAGTTGTGGATCTCAGATGCCTGCCTGACGTATAGCAGATCATTCTCTCCTTACTTGGAGGTCTTAGTGGGGATGGATTTATCCACTCTGGGTTGTGGAGGTCACATAAGTGATGAGGAGATGTTGGAAATGGCCCTTTTTGCATGGTTATCCCCAAACGTTTTGCCTCTGACCTCCTGTTTTTGATCCTGTGCTGCATTTCATTTTTGCTGGCATTTGGACTCTGAGTACTTTGCCACTGCTGACCAGTGCTAATGTGCAAGTGCTCACTGTCAAAATTGTATTGGTGATTGGTTTATCCCTGATTGGCGTATAAGGTTTACTAGTAAGTCACTAGAATAGTGCTCTATGTGTGCCCTGGACCTGTAGATCAAACGCTACTAGTGGGCCTGCAGCACAGATTGTGCCACCCACATGAGTAGCACTGTAAGCATGTCTCAGGCCTGCAATTGCAGTGCCAGTGTCTGCAGTTCTAAACTACCATGTTGACCTGGCAGGTGCACCCGCTTGTCAGGCCCAAACCTTCACTTTTATTACATGTTAGTCACTGCTAAGGTAGGCCCAAGGCAGCCCCAGGTGCATGGTATTTAAAAGGTAGAACATGTGTTCTTAATGTCCTGATAGTGAAATACTGCTAAATTTGTTTTTCACTATTGCCATGCCTATCTCTCCCATAGGGTAACATGGGGATTGCTTTTAAGTATCGTTAACCTGTAATTCCTCATTGGGAGCAGTTAGAGATATGGAGTTTGGAGTCTCTGAACTCACAAATTAAAAATACATATTTTGGTGAAGTTGGTTTCTAAATTATAAGTTTGAAAATGCCACTTTTAGAAAGTGGGCATTTTCGTGCTTAACCATTCTGTGCCTCTACCTGTCTGTGGAGTACACGTCTGGGTTGGGATGACAGTTGGGCTGTTTGTGAATTCACACTAGACACTCACACAAAGGGAACTGAAGTGTGCCCTGCATTTCCTGGTGGGTCTTCTTGAGCTAGAGTGGTGGGAGGAGCTGACACGTGCACCTGAATAGGGCTGTTCCTGACCTTACACAAAGCAGTCTCCATCCCCATGGGGGTGTGTCTGGGGCCAGGAGCTAGGGGGCCAGGGTAGGCAAGGCAGGGTCTATGCACTACAAATACTTTTGTTTTAATTTTGCCTACTTCAAAGACAGAAATGGGTATAAGTACTGGACCTCTGACCCCACAAAGTTAGAATCTTTCTGGACTGAGGACATTTTTCCAGGAAGAAGAGCTGGATGCTGCAGCAGGAGGGACTGCCACTCTCCCTGTTGCTTTGCTGGCCTGCTACTTGCTTCTTCTGTCTTGGGAGTGAAAGGACTTTGCTTCGTACATCCTGCTTCCAAATGCCCTCCAAGGGCTTGGACTGAGCTTGCCTCCTGTTAAGAAATCTCAGGGACATTAAAGACTTAATCTACCAGCACCTGGGTTCTCTTACTAAGAGTCCTGACTTAAAAAGTTGTGCCAAATCCAGTTCCTGGGCACTAGGGAGTGAGTTCTGGTGTAGCCAAGAAGAAACAAGTACATGGACTTCAGAGCGACTTCGGAACCAACGCCACTGTCCAACTCAACCACTGCCTGCACAGGAGCCATGGCCCCGCTGAGTGCAATGACTGCGACCAAAGCTGCAGTCCCGACGCCACCACAGCGCATCTGCAGTCCTGTCATAGCATGAGTTCTGAGCGCTGTGGCACTGACGTCCGTAAAACCAGAGTCTGCCAAGCACCTGTGGCCCCCAGGGTGTGATCACGACACCTCAGATTCGACGCCTCACATCTTTACCTGCTGGATTCATCAGCCTTGCCTTGTCATAAGGAAATGACGCCTCGCCTCTGATGCTAGCAACTGTAAGGAACCAACGCCTCACACCCCCTGCCTAGCAGTAAGGAACGAGCGTCTCACCTCTCCAGTAGCAGTAAGAAACCAACGCCACACCTCCAGCGACACTTCATCTTCCCAACTCCATGCAATGTCTGTTTTCTCGTTTTCCAAAGTACTGTACCTTGGGTCTGTGCGATTCCGTGACCGTCCCGCACTCCCTCCAAGTGGCAATGGTCTGTTGGGAATGACTTCATCAAAACATTGTGATAGCCCTAGTTGGAGCTATTGTGTTTCTAAACGCTATACTAAGATTTAGGCCCTCATTAGGAGTTTAGCGGGTGGAAAAGGCCGCCCGCGAAACTCCCGCAGGTCAGGAGACCGCCAGTGCAGTGTCCTTCCCTCTAGCCCTATTATGAGTTTTCTGCTCAGCCAGCGGGCGGAAACACTGTTTTCGCCCCCTGGCCCAGCGGGAAACACACAACAACATTGAGGCGGCAATGCTTTTGTGCTTCGGGTGCACCAGCCCCCGTAGCACAAATCACTATCTGCAAGTAGACCGTGATTTGTGCGACGGGGCCAGTCTGGGGGGGGGGGGGGGGGGGGCTTGTACTGTGCAGTGCAGGGCGCCCCCTGGGGCTCTCAGCACCCTGTCTCCACCAATGTTTACAAGGTGGTGCCAGTGGTCCGACCGTTGCACTATCGCCACTGTCGTAATGTCGCAGTCAGTGGCGGCGGTGTGACTGCAACCATGACCCTGGTGGTCTGGTGACCACCAGGGTCATAATGAGGCCCTTAATCTATTGAATATTTGTGACTTTGTTTGTGTATGTTGGATTTCTTTCGTTTTGGTCTTGTTAAGATAAATAGTAGCTATTTTTGTAAACTGGTGTGGAATACGTGTTTTCAGTGTGTGTGTGTGTACGTGTACAATCATACTTTACACATTGTCTCTGATGTAAGCCTGACTGCTCGTGCCAAGCTATCTAGGGGGTGAGCAGGCGTTATCTTAGCTGTGTGACTGCTTTACCCTAACTAGAGTGAGGGTGCTTACTTTAACAGGGTGCAAACCACTGCCGATTAGAGGCCTTTGGCCTCCTGTGGAGGAGCACCACCATATTATTCTTTTGGAGCTGCATGCCACATGTCTGATCCCCCAGGGCTTTCTGCCTTTTATTCAAAGGCAAGTGGAACCAGGTGCTGACAGACGTCTACTGCTGATTCTTAAAGTCCTGACAATAGTGAGGTGGGACCAATCTCTGCAGATTCTGGTTGCCCCGGATTCGGTCGGGAGGGTGCTCTAAACTGCTGACCTTCAACACCTGCTATACTGTTGAGCTTCCTCTTCAGTAGAATCTGCTATCCCTGCAGGAGGTCAACATACGGTTTTTCAAACCTCCCCAAGCTACACCCCCAATGCATGGTGATTGAGCAGAACTTTCTGATAGGTTTTCTTCTGTCATAGTTGATGGATATAATTTTGACTGTTCGCCTCCCTTCCTCCGATGTGACCAACACAAGCGGTTTGTCCAAGTTTGTTGCACAGTCCAAGGAGAAGGGTGCTGATCCTCAACAGGTTAGGTTGTGTGATATCCTTTTGTTTTCATTCTCCTTGGCCTCAAAATACTTTTTTCCGGACGCTGATAAAGGTTACAGCCTTTTCTTGTTTGCTTCATCCTTTATTCAAGTCACCCACTATGATGTTTTTTTAAGATGCTATCTCATGTGTACCTTTCCTCCCTTTTCATTATGTCATAGTGGATCCTAAATATAGCTATCCCTTTCCCTATGGAGGCTCCGTTTTATCCATAACTGTACCTTGAGTCTCCTAGCTCTGAAAACATTTTTTCCCATTGCACTCATCTGCACCCTGTATCGGTGAACTACAGACATTGTCAATCTAGCCTCAGTACACCACCTGCGTATGACTAGTGCCTCCTTTCTTCTTACAGTGGTGCCCCTTTCAATGTAGGGCTGTCCATCAAGCTGCGTGCATTCTGGCAGCTGACAGGTCTGTCTAAGGAGGAGCAGATTCTGCTTTGGTTGGATGCATGGTGAGCCCTTAGCGTCTACATCAATAGGACTAAGGAATACCTTTTGGAGGATAAGCTTTTTATTGGACTAACTGCTGTGAAAAAAGGAAGGGCAGTTCAAAAATGGACCTTATTGGAATTGTTAATCCTGTGCAAACTGTTACACCTTGGCCTAAAAGGACCTTTATAAAGGCCTTACGGCTCATTACACCAGGTCAAAGGTTGCGACTACGGCTGTTGCTCGGGGTTGTACCTGGTTTGGCCATTTAGCTATGTGGGCATCTGTCCAGACTTTAAACAGGGCTAGTGTATCAATTCTCCAGTCTGCAGGGAGGGTCATTTGACCCTCAGTCCTGCTGGACCTCCTGGTGTGAATCCCACTCCTCACACCCTTCATGTTGGACTAGGCATTGGTTTGGTATTTATCCACAAGGTGAGGAACCTGCAATTGCAACTGTTATTAGAAGAATAAGTTACTTATCTTCGGTAGAAGTCTTACTGGTAGATATTCTAACTGCAGGTTCCTTGCCTCCTGTCTACGTCCCCGCTCTGTGGAGTAGACTGTTATTAGTTAGTATGGTTGTAAAGTACATATACAAGTGTTTAACATTCTTGATCTGTCAGTAACACTCAAAAACTGAGGGCATGGAAAAAACACAATGCATAAGCTGATACCAGTGAACAGGTGTGACACCTCAATATGCCTGTGTGTCGTTATGTCCAGAAGTGAGCCAATGGCACGACATGTCAATGCTCAGGTCCTGTTGCAGGAGGTTTTAGGTCCGGTCTGGTGCCTGGGGTAATTCAGAGGATGAGGAATCTGTAGTTAAATGGATTATCTACCAGAAAGAGGGTTACCAAGGTAAGTAACTTATTCGTATGGGGCAGTTTTCCTGACAAAGATAGGGTGTACAAAGATAACACAGGAAAGGGCAGTTGATGAGTAAATATTGGTTGTGGATCCAGTGAGGCTATTCTACCTGATGATAGTGGGGAAATAGGATTCAAGAAACCACATCTTTAGAGGAGCAAATGTGGTGTGGGAAAATTGCCCTGTCAAAGAACATAATGGTGGTCATTACAACCCTGGTGGTAAAAGCCGCTTACCGCCGTACAGAAGACCGCCAACACACCGCCGCGCCCGCGGAATTCCGCCACAGCTATTATGACCCACATTTCTGAATCTGCCAAAATTCAGACACCCACACAAGTCCGCCACACCAAAGGTCAGTGATAAACTGGCGAAAACAAAACCTCCACCGTCACGCCAACAGAAATACGCCCACACTATCACGACACACGAATCCACGCGGTGGTCTTTCAACCGTGGTATTCTATTGGCGGTACGCACCACCGCGCTCAAAATACACACACTCTTACAAAACACAGCCACATTGGACAATTAAAAATACACATACCTGATACACATACACACACCACTCCCACACACCTATCACAATATAAAACACACACCCACATCACCCACAAACCCCCACGACCAAAAATTCTGAAAGAAGGCCAGAGAGAGATAGCAACATTAAGAACAACAGCATCCACAGTCACACAACACCATCACCCACATAACTTCCACGCACCTCACACAACACACCACTACATATCAGCACACTTAACACCACACACTCCACCCCACACATCACCTACACCACCCCATGGCACGGCAAAGACACCCCAGGTTCTCAGAGGAGGAGCTCAGGGTCATGGTGGAGGAAATCATCCGGGAAGAGCCACAGCTATTTGGATCACAGGTGCAGCACAACTCAATAGCAAGGAAGATGGAGCTATGGCGAAGAATAGTGGACAGGGTCAATGCAGTGGGACAGCACCCAAGAAATCGGGAGGACATCAGGAAGAGGTGGAACGACCTACGGGGGACCCCCACCTCCTCACCCACAACTAACAACATGGGAGGAGCAGGTCCTGGCGATACTGCATCCTGAGGGCCTCACAGGATTAGCTGGAGGAATGGACTCTGGTAAGCCAAATCTTAATTATTACATCCCCCACCCTACCTGCATGCCACCACATACCCCCACCCTCACACCCAGCACCCCAAATCCTCACATATGTCCCAACATCACAAACCACCCATCCCAACACCAAGCCCTGCATGCAACAACAAAACATGGACACCCATCACTAAAGCATGGCCACTGCACATACCCATACAACCCCCTAAACCATCCTCACACAAGGTCCCACACAGGAATGCAAGCACTTGGGTACACGGTCACCCACCCATTGCACACCATGACACACACAGATGTAATAACCATCCTTTTATACCCCTGCAGGACCCCTACTCAACGTCACCGGACAGGAGGGTCCACACATGTCCACACTACCAACAGAAGAGTCCCACAGTGATGACAGCAGCTCTGTCCAACTGTATCTAGATGACTAGCCCGGCCCATCGGGGACCTTGGGACAGTCGGTTCCCCTCACCCAGTTGCAGGCCACCACAGACCTTCCCCCCTCTGGAAACACCAGCACAGCACCCACCCAGCGGGCCCATACCTCTGTCCCCAGGACACGTCAGTCAGCAGTGTGTCCACCACTACAGGGAACCCAGGCTAACCCACCACCCCAACAACAACAGGGACCTGGGGGCAGTGGTAGTGGGCACACGGTCCAGGGGACGGAGGCCCAGGAACACAGGGGAACTGGGAGGGCTGCTATGAGACAGGGGGCGGACAGGCCAAGGGAACCCACTCTCCACGAGGCCCTCTCCTCCATCATGGGAGCATACCACCTCTCCCAGGAGACTATGGCAACGGTACTGGCCAAGTTTCAGGAGACCCAGCGCCTGCAGGAGGAACAGTATATGGGTTTCAGGGAGGAACTCAGAACCATCAGCTCCACCCTGGGCACCATCGTAGGGGTGCTGAAGGAAGTACTCAACACCAGGAGGGACACTGTGGCACTAGAAGGGGCCCCTGACACTAGCATGGACGATGAACTGCCCACCACCTCCACCGGCGCTAGTGGACAGGAGGCACAGGACCACCATCCCACCCCCTGTAGAGGGAGAACCACCCTGCAAACGGTCCCTGAGATCCAGGAACAAGACAGAGCACGAAGCCAAGACCCCCGCCAAGAAATTAGACCACCCTGATTGTCATCCTACTGTCCCACTTTGTCACCCTATCCATCCTTAAACTGCCCCAGCTCCACTTCCTATGCCCATTTGGGCAATGCACCTGTGAGACTAATAGACTGGACTCTGCCATGGACATTCCTCCGCCATCAACCCTCACCATTTCACTCCCCCCTCCAATATTCAGCATTTAAATAAACACACTTAAAGCACAAAACAATCTGGAGTCTATCTGTGAGTTCGAAATAGTGTATTAGCAATTACAGTGACAAAATGCTCTTTAAATTGTAATGTCAACATACCTATGTCACACAGCTCTAGTCCATGAGGAATCTAAGCAGATGTCACACAGTGGGACCCACATGTGTGAAATCGTAAGGGAAAGTGACAACTCAGTGACCATACACTGGGTGAAAACGACACACAGTAGAGAGGTAGTAGTGTTAAAGTACATGTAGTAGGCATGTCTGTACTCTTACCTGTGTCTCACTGGAAATATTGCTGGATCACTGAGTCCCTGTTCATGTCTTCTTCCTCTGCTTCCTCGTCTTCACTGTCCACAGGCTCCACAGCTGGAACAGCACCACCATCTGGACCATCCTCCTGCAGAAAAGGCACCTGTTGTCTCAAAGCCAAGTTATGAAGCATACAGCAAGCCATGATGATCTGGCACACCTTCTTTGGTGAGTAGAATAGGGATCCACCTGTCATATGGAGGCACCGGAACCTGGCCTTCAGGAGGCGGACGGTCTGCTCGATCACCCTCCTAGTTCACCCATGGGCCTCATTGTAGCGTTCCTCTGCCCTTGTCCTGGGATTCCTCACTGGGGTCAGTAGCCATGACAGGTTGGGGTAACCAGAGTCACCGGCAAATGGTGAAGGACAACTGTTAGACACGCACTAACCTGGAGGGATATCCCCAGACCCAGACAACCATTCCCACTGACTTGCCTCCAGGTGCTCACCTAATAGCCACACACGGTGCCTCTGGAGTTGACCCATCACATAAGGGATGCTGCTATTCCGCAGGATATAGTCGTCATGCACTGAGCCAGGGAACTTGGCATTCACATGGGAGATGTACTGGTCTGCTAAACATACCATCTGTACATTCATAGAATGATAACTCTTCCGGTTTCTGTACCGCAGTTCACTCCTATGGGGGGGGACCAAAGCCACATGGGTCCCATCAATGGCACCTATGATGTTGGGGATGTGTCCCAGGGCATAGAAATCCCCTTTCACTGTAGGCAAATTCTCCACCTGAGGGAAAACGATGTAGCTCCTCATGTATTTCAGAAGGGCAGACAACACTCTGGACAACACGTTGGAAAACATAGGCTGGGACATCCCTGATGCTACGGCCACTGTTGTTTGAAAAGACCCACTTGCAAGGAAATAGAGCACTGACAGCACCTGCACTTGAGGGGGGATTCCTGTTGGATGGCGGATTGCTGACATCAGGTCTGGCTCCAACTGGGTACACAGTTCCTGGATTGTGGCAAGGTCAAGCCTGTATGTGATAATCAAATGTCGCTCCTCCATTGTCGACAGGTCCACCAACGGTCGGTACACCGGAGGATGCCGCCATCTCCTCACATGTCCCAGCAGACGGTGCCTATGAAGGACAACAGCGAGCAGAGAGTAAAACAACTCAGAGGTACGTACCCACAGTTTACCCAGAACACCAATCATACACAAAAGGTGGCCTGTATTTGTGTTGAGTCTAGGCCTAGGTATGTGTGACGCAGTTGGAAATGAAGCCATGTGGGCCCCTAAAATGGCGGCTGCCTGACCTGTAAAGTGGGACAATGGGATGTGAGGGAACTGCGCTGGCGTTGTACACCGTCGCGGTAGGCGGTCGAAGGCTGCGGCGCAATGCTGCATTGGTTAACATTGGACCCTCTGGGTCCCAGGAGCCAATGACGATGTACACCGGCGGTGACCGTACGCACCGCGGCGGAAGTGACCGCCATTTTCTATCTGTTCAATCACTCGATACCTGATCTTCGACAGGAGAGGACCTACACTGCAAGTGCTGCTGTGACCTCGGTCTGGAAGAGACAATGGCTCGAGTGTCTGGGGAAAGGGCCTCTGCCTTCACATCGGAGGAGTTGGAGAAGCTCATGGATGGGGTCCTCCCCCAGTACATGCTACTCTACGGTCCTCCAGACAAACAGGTAAGTACACAGGGAGCATGTTGTATGGGCTATGCCTGTGTGGAGAGGGCTGGATGTAAGCAGGAAGGGGAGAGAGTGCTGCGTGCATGAAAGACGGTGAATGCATGTGCCACATGGCAAGGGTAGGGCTGGGGGCCAATCATTTTGACGGTGCAGTCGGTAATAACTTCTCTTTTTCCCCTGTACATTTCATGTAGGTCAGCGCCCACCAGAAAAAAGATATTTGGCGTGCCATCGCCAAAGACGTCCGGACCCGGGGGGGGGGTCTACCACAGACGGAAAACCCACTGCCGGAAAAGATGGGAGGACATTGGCCGCTGGAGCAAGAAGACGGCGGAGGCTCAGCTGGGGATGGCCTCCCAACGTGGGAGGGGTGCCCCTCGCACCATGACCCCCCTGATGTTCAGGATCCTGGAGGTGGCCTACCCGGAGTTGGATGGGCATTTGAGGGCATCACAGCAGCCAAAAGGGGGTGAGTACACTCTCATTCTGCCGACTTTGCGCGCAGTGGAGGTGTCTGGGTGGGGGGGTGGGTTCGGGGTTTCCCTAGGCCAGGGCGAGTTCCGTAGGCAAGGCCCCTCCGTAAGGCAGGCCATGTGGCACCCCAGCCCACCTCTGTAGAGTGCCAAGTACACCTAGTCATGCCCCTGTGTCATCTATGTGTGCAGATGTCGTCCATAGCCTTGTAGGTCATTTCCCAGGAATTGAACAGTGGAGCCCAAGAGCGCGGCGTAGTGCAGGGGGCTTCTGTGTCTGTCGTGTCCGCCAACGGTAGCAGTAATGCATGCACTCAACATGTCTTTCTTCTGTCTTTTCCCCCCATTTTTGTGGTCTCCCTGTTCTTGTGTGCATTAGCATCATCAGGCGGAGGAGCAGTGGCACCGGAGCACAAGGGAGCTGCATCCCACATGGCCATGTAGGGCGACACTACGGAGTCTGAATTCCCCAGTGGGACGGAGGGCGAGGGGAGCTCCACGGCGGGGACAGGAGCTGACACCAGCGACACGGACTCGTCCTCTGATGGGAGCTCCCTTGTGGTGGCGGCAACATCTATGCCCCCCGCATCTACAGGTACAGCCGGCACCCCCACTACCAGCACCGCCCTCCCAGCAGCCCCTCAGCCTTTGCCCGTGCCCGCTCACCCAGGAGGGTGGGCATCACCTTCGCCCCAGGCACCTCAGGCCCTGCCCCAGTCACCTCTGCATCTCCCTCTTCGACTTCTACCAAGGATCGACCACTGACTGCTCCAGGGCGCCTGCAAAACCGCAACAAAGTAGCAAGACGACTACCAGCAACATTGTAGCCCCTCATCCTGCCGGCTTTCTCGACTGTTTCCTGGTGGTGCATGCTCTGGGGGTCGCCTGCATTCACCCTGCACCAGAAGCCAAGAAGAAATCTCCTGTGGGTCGACGGAATCTTCCCCCTGCTAATGTAGGGACCAAAAGACTGCATCACCGGTCCTCTGGTTCCCCTCTCATACTGACGAGCGTGGTCCCTGGAACACAGGAACTCTATACAAGTGACTCCCACAGTCCATTGACCCTTCAGTCCAAGTTTGGTGGAGGTAAGTCCTTGCCTCCCCACGCTAGACTGCAAACCTGTGTACTGCGTGATTTGCAGCTGCTCCGGCTTCTGTGCACTCTTCCAGGATTTCCTTTGTGCACAGCCTAGCCTGGGTCCCCAGCACTCCGTTCTGCAGTGCTCAACCCTCTGAGTTGGCCTCCGACGTCGTGGGACCCTCCTTTGTAACTCTGCGTGGAATCCGGTTCACAAATCTTCCAAGTGCCTGTTCAGGTACTTCTTGCGGTTGCTGCCTGCTTCTGTGAGTGCTCTCTGAGTTGCTGAACGCCCCCTCTGTCTCCTCTTCCAAGGGGCGACATCCTGGTCCGTCCTGCCCCTCAGCAGCACCCAAAAACCTCTACCGTGACCCTTGCAGCTAGCAAGGCTTGTTGGCCGTATTTCTGCGTGGGAACACTTCTGCAACCTTCATCGCGACGTAGGTCATCTTTCATCCAAAGGAGAAGTTCCTAGTCCTCTTCGTTCTTGCAGAATTCCAAGCTTCTTCCATCCGGAGGCAGCTTCCTTGCACCTTCATCCGGGGTTTCCTGGGCTCCTGCCCCCCTGGACACTGTCGCAACTATTGGACTTGGTCTCCTTGCTTTGCAGGTCCTCCGGTTCAGGAATCCGTTTTCAGTGCACTGCTGGTGTTTGTTGTTCTTGCAGAATCCCCCTATCACAACTATTGTGATAGGGGGATTCTGGGGCAGTAGATGTACTTTACTCCTACTTTTCAGGTTCTTGGGGTGGGGTATCTTGGACACCCTGACTGTTTTCTTACAGTCCCAGCGACCCTCTTACAGTCCCAGCGACCCTCTACAAGCTCCCATAGGTCTGGGGTCCATTCATGATTCGCATTCCACTTTTGGAGTATATGGTTTGTGTTGCCCCTAGACCTATGTTTGCCTATTGCAATCTATTGTAATTCTACACTGTTTGCATTACTTTTCTGACTCTTACTTACCTATTTTTAGTAACTCTGTGTATTGTGTTTTCTTATGATATTGTGCATATGATATAAGTGGTATAGTAGGAGCTTTGCATGTCTCCTAGTTCAGCCTAAGCTGCTTTGCCATAGCTACCTTCTATCAGCCTAAGCTGCTAGAAACACCTCTAGTCTACTAATAAGGGATAACTGGACCTGGCACAAGGTGTAAGTACCTTTGGTACCCACTACAAGCCAGGCCAACCTCCTACAGTGATAACCCAGTTCAATTTAAATATATTCATGCTATCGCTTAGTCTGTATGTTACCCATTCATGTGATTCCTGCGCTATTTCCCTTATATGAGGATAAAATTGATTTTCATTTCTGCAGTGTACATGCTTTAATAGCAGCCAACACAGTATTTATCCAATGTTCTTGATATCCTTTGCCACCCGGGATGTCTGAGGTTTTGCACAGAACCGCCAGTGGGGCAGAGGGTCCATGCTGTTCCTTCTGGACATTTTGGATTCTTCATTGTTACAATACGTTTGAAGAACCTCACTGTCCCAAACAGTGGTCGTTATATTTCTTCAAGACCTACTACATCTCCAGAAAAAAAGGGTTCAAGCTCAAATTGGCCATGTGCAATTTTTCAAGGAACCAGTGTCGCCCTTGCAGGATTTTGGAACACTACATTACAAGCTGGATTTGCAGAGGCCCCTGACGTGGGTGGTTAGCTTGGTAGACCATTTTTCTTTTGAATATTCCTTCTGAAGCTCTAGCGTTCTTTGAGAACAGTTTTCAAGAGCTTTGGGTGCAAGTCAGAAATTTGAACTCCAGAGAGACCCAATATCATGCCTTTATACCCCCCTTTGAGCAAGGTATGCATGGACAGGGGATTTATAACCATGTAAAGGCATGATCACAGGCAATTGTGATGGCACAGGGATAGTTGTAGCTTGTGCCATGTATGGCACAAATTGTTGTGGGAGCATATTTCCAGCAAGCCCATGGTTCTGGTGGGTGCCATTGCAGTGCTGTTCCTTCTATTGAAACATTGTGCTGCTGATCAGCAGAGATGTATTGTGCCAGATGGGACATTCAGTCACAACAGAGTTGGCATCCATGTCTGTTCTGTCTTCATTAGTATGAGTTTCTCAAGTGTGTTTGAAAGTTTTCAATGACTGTCTGAACTTTGGGGCTCAGATTGTAGATTGACATGTAAGTGGTAGGGGACAGATAGCACCAGTGTTGAAAAGATGCTTTATTCCAATATAGCAAAGAGTAGATATAGTTCTTTACCACATGAAAGTAGATGACATGATTGACTTAAAAGTAATATATTCATTCAGATCCCTTTCTTAAATAACTTATGTCACCTATATAAGCAGCCTTGAAAATATAGGGTTATTTCCCACTCAGGTGTTAGCCGACGTGCTTCTTTCTTATGGGTAGTTTCTGGGACACTTGCACATAAGACTCTTATGTCATCACTTATTTGAATAGGCTGGCTTTCTGCAGTGCTAACAAAGTTGTAACATCCCTCACCCTCTTCTGGTTTCCTTTGCCAGTATTTCTGATGTAGTATGTGAAGACTGCTTTCTTCAGGCCTTCTTGTGCATCTCTCACTTCTCGAGTTGACAAAACTGTTATCTATGACAATTCCATATACTCAGTTTTATATCTTAGCGAGTTTTCCTGAGTCCTCTTCTGAAAGCTTACTTTAAACCCATATTTCTTGATCTCTGATATAGAAAATAACACAGAGCACAAGCTGAGCAGGGACTTCCAGATAGCTAGTCAGGAAGGATCTAGAGTTAACCCTCAAGTGCAGCATATCCTTTTTTGGGAATATTGATTTTTTACTTATCCAATAGGTTATCTTTCCTATAATATACCGTCAAGGCCATTTTCTTTTTAGATATATGTGTCATTAGCATGCTAGATCTGACTCTTTGAGTGTCCTCACCTTGGTCATAATTGAGTTTGACAGCCAGAGACATTCTTCTTTTTGAAATAGTGGGGTAATTATTGACAAATTGTAATCTCTATGTAAAACATCTCCTATTGCTTATAACTGCAGTCTGGTGATTCTTTTGGATGACCTGATAGACATAAGTTTCCCAGTGGGAAACCCTGAAACATAACATAATGTGTATTTGTGAAGCACATGCTCACCACTGGGCCTCTTCGTGTTGAAATAAAAGATGTTTGTTCTCCAACTTGGTGTTTCATATTTCTGAGGTTATTAAAATGGGTAGGACTGAATAGGCTTACCAAGATGTGAACCTGTGACAAAGAGGGTAAAATAGATCCCTGTTGTGTATGAATTAGTCCACTGAGCCTCTAGATTTGCAGAACCTTGTTTTATATACTTCAGCAAAATGTATTTTAGCCTTTGCTGACTT
The DNA here is from genome assembly GCF_031143425.1 of Pleurodeles waltl. NCBI lineage: Eukaryota > Metazoa > Chordata > Amphibia > Caudata > Salamandridae > Pleurodeles > Pleurodeles waltl. The sequence goes on from NC_090438.1 coordinate 545,314,786, forward strand.
GGCAGACCAGTATTTTAATAGTTATCATTTGGACTCATTAGCCAGTTGAGATTTCATTTTTGTTGCAACATAACTATGTTGAATTTTTAATTTCTGTTGCAGCAGAATTATATTGACTCCTAATTTCAGTTGCAGCACGGCGATATATCCTGTTTGACAAGATAGCTTGTGACCCGCTCTTCCTTCACTATCAATGTAATCATAGATTTTGAGATCAATCAGCAAGTCTTTAATACTGACTTCATCACTAGAGCAGAAGGAACACTTCACAATTTGAATACAATTTGGGCTCAGACTTTTCCTTTCTTGTGTACTTGGTAACCAGTCCCAGTGTCACAAACCTAAATTAAACACTGAAATGACCCTGTTTTCTGTCATGACGAAACTGTTCCTAAAGAGAGCTTATCATAGACCTTATTATCAGGGCCGCCCCCATCTAAAAAATAAAAAAACACATCCCTTGCTATTCTTTTCAACCCACACTCAATCTTGGCACACAAACATAAGTGAGAAAGCCATTTTTCAACTTTCCATAGTGATAAAAATGTTGGTAATTCTTTTGGACTCATAGCTGGACATGGGGTGGTATTGTTCTACTCTGCCTGATACTGTGTCTTCTTAAAGCATCACATGCAGTTCACTGAATATGGTGAGCATAATTCCCAACGAAGTAGAACTAATCTGTCTAGGTTTGTACCCTCTGAAGCACTTTAATGATTTTTTTAGGTAGACGGATGTAGACAATATTTCAATAGTCCAGCTATGAGTTCACCAGGATTACCAAAGTTTTTATCAATATGGCGAGTTGAAAATTGGCTTTCTCACTTATGCTTGTGTGCCAAGATAGAATGTGTTAGTCACCTGGCCTATTTAGCATCCTATTTCTACGCACTTCTGCTGATATTGCTCACAGCTCGGATATGACAGCACACTAGAGCTAATTCTCTTGAAACATTCTGCCACCATTGTCTCATTTATCTTCTGCCTTGAAATGTTACCATACCTTTGAAATCGTGCTACTTTTTAAAGCAAGAATACTTTAACCGCTGTAGTAATATATGTTTTGTTTAGTTCTAAAGTGCCTGCATTTACACTAACACACCCTTTCATCCTTCAAATGCAACCCACTGAAGATGGCACCTGATAGATTGACAGTTTTTTTTAATGTAAGTGCTCGAGATGCAGTAATGACTGGGCTAAGTGTAGACAAGAGGACTATTTATATGTGGCTTCTACTTAGACATAATTTGTTAGCTTAGTTTATCATACAATTTTTAAGGGTGGTGGTGCTCTTAAAAGAGTTTTTGTTGTTTCAGCGCAACATGAATGACAAAACATGGTGATCCTGCTTTAAAGCAATTTTTTACAAAGAGACTCAGAGAAGTGAAAACTGTCTGATAAATTGCAAATAGTAAAAGCGGAAGAAGTTTAAACTTAAAAACCACAACTTAGTAACTTTTTGTTTTCAAAATTATTTATTGGTTTTGAAGGTGTAAAAGGGAAGTAACATACATGTTGCATAAAATGCTCACAATGTTTGAATCATGGAGTGATATATACTTATGATGAGGCATTAGAGATACTGTTTAAAGTAGAGCATTGTTAGTTATGACCTCATTATTAAAGGGGGTTATTAAGAAAAGGAAATGGAGGAGGGGAGGGGAGATAGCAAGGTGAGAAATAAAGCCCACAGAATGTAGAGAGAAGGAAGGGGGAAGGAAAGAATGTGAGTTTGGTAGGCTGAGTGGTGTGTGGATGAATGGTGGTTATAATGTAATTCCACATAGTTTACTGGTTGCCTGCTGTAGTACTTAGGTTATTTGTATACCTCAGTGTTCAAAGACGCTAGGATAGGTTAACCATTATCCAGGAGTTGTCTTATGGTGGCTTAATGTTTTGAACGTATAGATCTGATTTATTCTATAGTTTGTGCTGGCCGTGGGAATTTAAGTTGTGATGTATGGTGGGTTAGATTTTGAAACAATTTCCACTCACATAGAGAATATTCTTTACTCCCCTATCTAGTAGGAGGTCTAAGAGACTCACGTCGTGAGCGTTTAGTTTTATTTTGGAGGAGTGAGACCAAGGGCCCAATGTTACTGTATGAAAATTCGCAGCAATCCTAGTGTTGCAAATTTCACTTATTACAATCGGGATTTCTTTCCAAAATAGTTTTAGCATCGTACAGTTGAATAGTATTTGGTTGAGAGTGCCTGGTGATTCTAAACAGTACCAGCATTCGTCTGACTGTAGGAGACCTAGTTCAAAGAGTTTTTCTGGTGCCCAGTGAGCTTGATGTGAAGTCCAATATTTACATTGTGGGAGAACTGGAGATATGTTACTCTTGTTGGAGAGGATCCAGATTTTCTTCCATGTATGTTCTGTAATGGTTGTGTGATCAATTGAAGGTTGTGGATTAGTCCATTTGTATGGATCTCGGCTGTCAGTTTGTTGTTGAAGTTGCGTGAATTCAAAATTTTATGTGGTGTGGCTGCTGCATATAGAAGTTTAGATAGTTTTGTGAGAAAGTTTATAAGGCCTGATTGGTGGGGTTTACTACACTTTTGTATGGCTAAGTTGTGAGTGACTTGCAAGTCTGCAAATGATTTGGGATTAGCTGCAAAGCCTAGGTCATTCAGGTATAGAATGTTTTGTGTTCCTCGTGATGTCTATAAGAGGGATTTGCCTTCGATTTTATTTTATTGTTGTTTCAGAGGGATGCAAAATCAGAGTTTTGAATATTGTTTGGACATTTGTTATCAAGTGTTTTAAGAATTGCAGTGGTATCTCTGATTATGGTCTGAGAGTGATGTATATTGAGCGGTTTCAATGTTAGTGTTGCCAATAAGGAGAAAGGTTTTGTGAGGTGTTGTTTGATGTGCAGCCATAGAGGTTTGTTACCTGCAAGTTGGCATTTATGGAAATTTGGAATATTTATTCTGGCAATGTGCTTGTCTAATTTAAATTTTTGGGGAGAGATTCTTCCTTTTTCCCCTTTCCAGAGAAAATCGGATAGTAAGGAGTCTGTGCTTTTGAAAAAAGTGGATGATAGCTGCAAAGGTAGCAGCGTGGTGTTAACATTTATTTGTGGGGCTATCATCATTTTGATGCATTCTGCACGTCTTCACCATGTCATAAATTTAGAGGTCCAAGATGAGATTTGGACTTTAACGCTTTTGAGTAGGTTTTCTTCAGATAGTTTTCTTGTGTCTTCTAGATTGTTTTTGATCTGAATCCCTGGGTATTTGATTTGGGATGGTTGCCAACTTAGTTTTGCATTGTTCACTATGGAGTGCATAGTTAATTTGTTTAGTGGGAAGACTTCTGTTTTTTCAAAGTTTAGCAACTAGCCTGAGACTACACATATGATGAAATTTCGTCTAGGTTTGCTGGGATAGCAGTCTCCTCATCTTGGTGGAAAAAAATATCACCTGCAAAGCAGTGCTTTCTTATGTGTCATTCTCGATTGGTAGTCCCTTTATGTTTCAGTTAGATCTGATATTTCCTAGGAGGAGGTACAATGGCTAGGCGATATAGTAGTGAGGGAAGGGGGCACCCTTGTCTTTTCCCTTGGGCCAGGTTTACTCGAATGTGGGCTGAGGGTTGTGCTCAAAGGGCAAAGACCTGGTGTTAGACCTGACAGCCGAAGGGTGGTCATCCCCCAACTTTTTGCCTGCCTTCCTCCATTTTTCTGACCCCCATTCTTGCTGGTTTTAGGACTGCATACTGTACCACTGTTGATCAGTGCTAAAGTGCATGTGCTCACTCCAGTAAACATAATAACACTGGTTTATACCCAGTTGGTATCTTTAATTTACCTATAAGCCCCTAGTAAAGTGCATTATAGGTGCCCAGGGCCTGTAAATTAAATGATGCTAGGGGGCCTGGAGCACTGATTGTGCCACCCACATAAGTAGCCCCTTAACCATGTCTCAGGCCCGCCATTGCAAGGTCTGTGTGTGCAGTTTCTCTGCCACTTCGACTAGGCATGTAAAATTACTTGCCAAGTCTTAAATTCCCCTTTTTCTACATATGTCACCCCTAAGGTAGGCCATAGGTAACCCATACGGCTGGGCGCTATAGAATTAAAAGGCAGGACATGTACTTAAGTATTTTACGTATCCTGGTAGTGAAAAATTCACACATTCATTTCTCACTCCTATGAGGTATTCTCCTCTCACAGGCCAGCATTAGAACTGCCCTTATATACTTTTAAGTGATATATTCTGATCTGAAAGGAGTAGCACTGTCATGTTTAGTATGCCTTGAATGGTAATCGAAAATCCTGCTTACTGGTGAAGTTGGATTTAATTACTGTTTTATAAATGCCACTTTTAGAAAGTGGACATTTCTCTGCACCGTACCGTGAGCACTGCAGCCCTGCTTGTTACCCTACTGCCTGATGGACCCAGACTGTGCTGGAAGGACTTTGCTTTCCCCACAAGTGCTCTCCAAGGGCTTGGATTGAGCTTGCCTCCTGTTCTGAAGTCTCATGGCCACAAAGACTTCACACAAGAGAAGAACATCCCTGTGCATTGTAAAAACACTGCAACACCTTAAGAAATTGGTGCAGTACCTGCTTGCGGCTGAAAAATCGCCTACCAGATTGATGCAGTGCCTGCTCCTTCTTACCAGCGCATCAAGGATTTTAAGTGCACCTTCCCTGGGCTTCAAAATATCCCTGCACTGCTGTGAGGAACCAAAGTGCGCTCACTATCCTTGCTTATTTAACACAAAACTCAAAAGCTAGATTAATGTACCTTCTTGCACAACACCATAAAAACCGCTACTCTCCCATACACTATTGCTCATCAGGCCTCGAATAATCATAAAAATGTTACTAGACCTGCAGGTCGAGTAACTTGAATAATCTACTCGACCGTAACTGTAATGTACTTGACCCGTAAATGTGTCTCAGTTGTCTGACACTAAGCAAATATTTTACTTTACAGAGTTGCCTTATTCTTTATTCTCACATATGAGTGTACCTTCAAATATGTGAGCTCAGCATATCTGCTGAACAAGAAAACATCTTTGTTTGATTAAATGGACTAAATATTTGCTCCATATATAAAAAGAATCTAGCCCACAGGTAGGGGACACATGGCCCATTACTTGCCTCTTAGTTTACTAATAGCATTGCTACCAGGGTAGGAGTGTTTCTAGGTTTATGTTTAAACACTCTTTTTTAATAAATATACTACTAAAGCATGATGTGGCTGCACACTGTCCTCTACAGAGAGAAAATGTCCATGAAATGTCCAAAACCCTTGACAATAGCTTGCAGCTTTACTGATTAAACTATACGTATTAACAAATCTCTGAAAATCGAGTTTCAGAAAAACATTTATTCTTTGCACATCACCAGGTAAGGTGTTCTGATGTGTTTTCATCCTATGAAAATATATGTTCGATGGCATCTGTCGCTGTAGATACGCATGTTTTGCATAGCTTGCCATCTGGTGTTGGGCCGGAGTGTTACAAGTTGTTTTTCTTCGAAGAAGTCTTTCGAGTCACGGGACCGAGTGACTCCTCCTTTTGTCTCCATTGCGCATGGGCGTCGACTCCATCTTCGATTGTTTTTTTTCTGCCATCAGGTTCGGACGTGTTCCTGTCGCTCCGAGTTTCGGAACGGAAAGATAGCTAATTTCGGAAGATTTTCGTCGGTATTGTTGCGTTCGGGATCGGCGTAGTTAGATTCAACACCGCGTCGAAAGATCGAAGAGCTCCGGTGCCCTTCGGGGTAGTTTTTCGATCCCCCGTCGGAAGAACGCCGATGGAACGGACCCCGTTCCGCTTCTGTCCCAAATGCCACAATAAATACCCCTATACAGACCAACACTTGGTCTGTAACCTGTGCCTGTCACCTGAGCACAGTGAAGACACCTGCGAGGCCTGTCGTGCGTTCCGGTCCCGAAAAACACTCCAAGACCGTCGAGCCAGAAGACTTCAGATGGCGTCCGCGCCGACAGCCCACCCAGAGTTCGAGGAACAAGAAGAGGAAGGAACCTTTTCGATCCACGAATCGGACTCCGAAGGATTCGACGATACACAAACCGTGAGTAAGACGTCGAAAACCACTCAGAAGAAGATTTACAAGGCTCAGGGGACGCCACTGCCACCAGGCCATGGCTCGACCCATAAATTCGGTGACCGACCGTCGGCACCGAAAAAGGCCCAAACAGTGCCGAGATCGTCCGACTCCGGTCGAGACACCGGCACGCAGCCTTCTCGGGACCGAGAAAGTGCTGGAGACAAGCATCGACACCGAGATACCGGTGTAGACACGGCTCGACGCCGAGACAGCGGCACCGACGAAGATCGACGCCGAGAGGTTTCGGCCCCGAAAAAGAAAAAAGTCACCTCGGAGCCAAAAAAAGATGCAGACAGGGTTTCGGTGCCAAAACAGACTGCAACCGACCCAGTTTCAGGCTCTTATACAGAAGAGCAATTGCTAACCTCCCAAATGCGAAAGCATAGGTTTGAGGAAGAGCTACAATCAACTGATGTAGACCATACGCAAAAGCGTATTTTCATACAGGAGGGGACAGGAAAAATAAGCACCCTTCCCCCTATTAGAAGAAAGAGAAGATTGGAGTTCCAAACTGAACAAACACCACAAACAAAGGTGGTGAAAAAGGTTACTCCACCACCCTCTCCTCCACCTGTAATTAACGTCTCACCAGCACAAACTCCATCACATTCCCCAGCTCACACCACCATGAGCCAGGGTGACCAAGATCAGGACGCATGGGACTTATACGACGCCCCAGTGTCAGATAACAGCCCGGAGGCATACCCTACGAAGCCATCTCCACCAGAGGACAGCACTGCGTATTCTCAAGTGGTGGCTAGCGCAGCACAATTTCACAATGTAAGCCTCCACTCAGAACAGGTCGAGGATGACTTTTTATTCAACACCCTCTCCTCCACCCACAGCTCCTACCAAAGCCTGCCTATGCTCCCTGGTATGCTCCGGCACGCAAAAGAAATCTTTAAGGAGCCGGTCAAAAGTAGGGCAATCACACCAAGAGTGGAAAAAAAGTATAAGGCGCCTCCTACAGACCCGGTTTTCATCACTACACAGCTGCCACCAGACTCTGTCGTTGTAGGAGCAGCTAGGAAAAGGGCCAACTCCCACACATCTGGAGATGCACCACCCCCAGATAAAGAAAGCCGCAAGTTCGATGCAGCTGGTAAGAGAGTCGCAGTACAAGCTGCAAACCAGTGGCGCATCGCTAACTCTCAGGCACTACTTGCGCGCTATGACAGAGCCCATTGGGATGAGATACAACATCTCATTGAACATCTGCCCAAGGACCTACAAAAGAGGGCAAAACAAGTGGTTGAGGAGGGACAGAACATTTCAAACAACCAAATACGCTCCTCCATGGACGCTGCAGATACAGCTGCACGGACAATTAATACATCTGTAACTATCAGAAGGCATGCATGGCTACGAACGTCTGGATTTAAACCAGAGATTCAGCAAGCAGTTCTCAATATGTCTTTTAACGAAAAAGAACTGTTCGGTCCAGAAGTGGACACAGCGATTGAGAAACTCAAAAAGGACACGGACACTGCTAAAGCCATGGGCGCACTCTACTCCCCGCAGAGCAGAGGGAATTACAGCACGTTCCGTAAAACACCCTTTAGAGGGGGGTTTCGGGGTCAGGGCACACAAGCCAGCACCTCACAGGCAACACCGTCCAGTTACCAGGGACAGTACAGAGGAGGTTTTCGGGGACAATATAGAGGAGGGCAATTCCCTAGGAATAGGGGAAAATTTCAAAGCCCCAAAACCCCTACTACTAAGCAGTGACTCACATGTCACTCACCCCCTCCACACAACACCAGTGGGGGGAAGAATAGGTCATTATTACAAAGCATGGGAGGAAATCACTACAGACACTTGGGTTCTAGCAATTATCCAACATGGTTATTGCATAGAATTTCTACAATTCCCTCCAAACATACCACCAAAAGCACAAAATTTGACAAAACATCATTCCAATCTCCTGGAGATAGAAGTGCAGGCACTATTGCAGAAGAATGCAATCGTATTAGTACCAAACACACAAATAAACACAGGAGTTTACTCACTGTACTTTCTGATACCAAAGAAGGACAAAACGCTGAGACCAATCCTAGACCTCAGAATAGTAAACACATTCATCAAATCAGACCACTTTCACATGGTCACACTACAAGAAGTGTTACCATTGCTAAAACTACACGACTACATGACAACTTTAGACCTCAAAGACGCGTATTTCCATATACCGATACACCCATCGCACAGGAAATACCTAAGGTTTGTATTCAAAGGAATACATTACCAATTCAAGGTATTGCCTTTCGGATTAACAACCGCACCAAGAGTCTTTACCAAATGTCTAGCAGTAGTCGCTGCACACATCAGAAGGCAGCAAATACATGTGTTCCCATATCTAGACGACTGGCTAATCAAGGCCCATTCGTTAATAGAGTGCTCAAACCACACAAATCAGATCATACAAACCCTCTTCGAACTAGGGTTCACCGTCAACTTCACGAAATCCAACATTCTGCCGTGCAAGGTACAACAATACCTAGGAGCCATAATAGACTCAACAAAAGGAGTAGCCACTCCAAGTCACCAAAGAATCCAAAATTTTAACAACATCATACAACGCATGTATCCAACACAAAAGATACAAGCAAAGATGATATTACAACTCCTAGGCATGATGTCTTCATGCATAGCCATTGTCCCAAACGCAAGACTGCACATGAGGCCCTTACAACAGTGCCTAGCATCACAGTGGTCACAAGCACAGGGTCATCTTCTAGATCTGGTGTTAATAGACCGCCAAACTTACCTCTCGCTTCTATGGTGGAACAACATAAATTTAAACAAAGGGCGGCCTTTCCAAGACCCAGTGCCACAATACGTAATAACAACAGATGCTTCCATGACAGGGTGGGGAGCACACCTCGATCAACACAGCATAGAAGGACAATGGAACGTACATCAAACAAAACTGCATATAAATCACCTAGAACTGCTAGCAGTTTTTCAAGCACTAAAAGCTTTCCAACCAATAATAGTTCACAAATACATTCTCGTCAAAACAGACAACATGACAACAATGTATTATCTAAACAAACAAGGGGGGACACACTCCACGCAGTTAAGCCTGCTAGCACAAAAAATTTGGCGTTGGGCAATTCACAACCAAATTCGCCTAATAGCACAATTTATACCAGGGATTCAGAATCAACTCGCAGACAATCTCTCTCGAGATCACCAACAGGTCCACGAATGGGAAATTCACCCCCAAATTCTGAACACCTATTTCAAACTCTGGGGAACACCTCAAATAGACTTGTTTGCGACGAAGGAGAACGCAAAATGCCAAAACTTCGCATCCAGATACCCACACAAGCAGTCCCAAGGCAATGCCCTATGGATGAACTGGTCAGGGATATTTGCTTACGCTTTTCCTCCTCTCCCTCTCCTTCCTTATCTGGTAAACAAACTCAGTCAAAACAAACTCAAACTCATATTAATAGCACCAACTTGGGAAGGCAACCCTGGTACACAACGCTGCTAGACCTATCAGTAGTACCCCACATCAAATTGCCCAACAGGCCAGATCTATTGACACAACACAACCAAAAGATCAGACACCCAGATCCAGCATCGCTGAATCTAGCAATTTGGCTCCTGAAATCCTAGAATTCGGGCACTTACAACTTACCCAAGAATGTATGGAAGTCATAAAGCAAGCCAGAAGGCCATCCACCAGGCACTGCTATGCAAGTAAATGGAAGAGGTTTGTTTGCTACTGCCATGTTAATCAAATCCAACCATTACACACGACTCCAAAACATGTAGTGGGTTACTTGCTTCACTTACAAAAATCTAACCTGGCTTTCTCTTCCATTAAAATACACCTTGCAGCAATATCTGCATACCTGCAGACTACCTATTCAACTTCCCTATATAGGATACCAGTCATTAAAGCATTCATGGAGGGCCTTAAGAGAATTATACCACCAAGAACACCACCTGTTCCTTCATGGAACCTAAATGTTGTCCTAACTAGACTTATGGGTCCACCTTTTGAACCCATGCACTCCTGCGAAATACAGTTCCTAACCTGGAAGGTTGCATTTCTCATCGCCATTACTTCCCTAAGAAGAGTAAGCGAGATTCAGGCATTTACAATACAAGAACCTTTTATACAACTACACAAGAATAAGGTCGTCCTAAGGACTAATCCAAAATTTTTACCAAAGGTTATTTCACCGTTCCATCTAAATCAAAACTTCCAGTGTTCTTTCCACAGCCAGATACCGTAGCTGAGAGGGCACTACATACATTAGATGTCAAAAGAGCATTAATGTATTACATTGACAGAACAAAGAACATCAGAAAGACTAAACAACTATTTATTGCATTTCAAAAACCTCATGCAGGAAACCCAATATCAAAACAAGGTATAGCCAGATGGATAGTTAAATGCATCCAAATCTGCTACCTTAAAGCTAAACGACAGCTGCCCATTACACCAAGGGCACACTCAACCAGAAAGAAAGGTGCTCCCATGGCCTTTCTAGGAAACATCCCAATGCAAGAAATATGTAACGCAGCCACATGGTCTACGCCTCACACATTCACCAAGCACTACTGTGTAGACGTGTTATCCGCACAACAAGCCACAGTAGGTCAAGCCGTATTAAGAACATTGTTTCAGACTACTTCCACTCCTACAGGCTGAGCCACCGCTTTTGGGGAGATAACTGCTTACTAGTCTATGCAAAACATGCGTATCTACAGCGACAGATGCCATCGAACTGAAAATGTCACTTACCCAGTGTACATCTGTTCGTGGCATCAGTCGCTGTAGATTCGCATGTGCCCACCCACCTCCCCGGGAGCCTGTAGCAGTTCGGAAGTTACCTTCAACTATTTGTATATATATCATTTCAACCTTAAATAAGTACATACTTAGTCACTCCATTGCATGGGCACTATTACTACAATTCAACTCCTACCTCACCCTCTGCGGGGGAAAAACAATCGAAGATGGAGTCGACGCCCATGCGCAATGGAGACAAAAGGAGGAGTCACTCGGTCCCGTGACTCGAAAGACTTCTTCGAAGAAAAACAACTTGTAACACTCCGGCCCAACACCAGATGGCGAGCTATGCAAAACATGCGAATCTACAGCGACTGATGCCACGAACAGATGTACACTGGGTAAGTGACATTTTCATTTTTAATTATTCAGAAGTGCAAATAATGGATTTTCACAACTACCGAAATATATTTTGAAATGTTTTTACTGTTGATTTAGCTATTTAAATGGTGTGTTGGGAAAAAAAACTGACAAAATTCTGGAACCTGTAGTCAGAAGGAAAATTAATTGTAAGACAAACTGACTTTTAACCGCTGTCTCTGAATGCGGAGCACATCTGACAGTAATAAGATTTAAAGACCTCCTTCACTTTCTGACTGAACGGAACACCTGTTCTTTGTCAATGCGCCTGAAGAGTGGAGTAGGTCCTAAAAATATCTCGACCTAATAAAGTATGACTCGCCATAGTCAGCAGGCGAGTATAATTTCTGAGGTCTTGTTGAGGATACTTAGTTGGTTAACAGGGTTTATGTCTATGGTTCATGATGAAGAGCACATTTTGGATACATTACATGCCTGATTGAGTCATATTGTTCAAAAAGGCGTTCCAGTTTTGCTTGTTCGTCAAAGTAGGATGTTTTCCCATCATTTGTGATTTTTATTTTTGCTGGGCAAATGAAGGACAAGGAGATATTCGTTGATTTCATCTTGTTTTTTGAGCAAGGAATATTGCGATTAACAGTTTATTTTGCGTATTCCTGTGATATTCCAATTTTATGGCCTTTTCATATAATAGCTCTCATGGCTTTTATTTGGGTTAAGATTCTTTCTGTGTGCTCAAAGCAGAGTGGTTTGAAGATCATTGGTCTAGGCGTCTTGAGGTGGTAAAGGGCTCTGGTAGGAACCTTGTGGGCCCTCACAATCTCAGTCGTTTTTTAAATCTATTTTCAGAGTTTGTGGTATCCGCGTGTCTTAAAAAGCAACACACAAGTCAAATTCATGTACAGCATTCTCGGGTAGAACACAAATCCTGAGATTTTTTCATTGGTTTCTGTCTTCCAGACTGGGATCTGTTTCTTGATATGCGTGATCTTTTTTTTGCTTGTGGTGGCTTTTCTTTCTGTAGGGTTGTTGACTGGTCTTCAACTTTGCTCATTCTGGATTTGTCCTCATCGACTCTGGAGTTTATATTTTGAAGTTCCTTCCTTAGACCTTGCAGTTCATTTTGTAGAATGTCTGTGTTTGCTTTTATTAGTCTAGTCAACTCGTGTAGGGCATTCAACTTCCTCATAATTAGGGCCATGTTTGCCCCAGAGTCTTACCTGTTAATTTGGGAATCTGGGATTGGGGGATCTAATCTGGTTCTTTTTTTTCCCCCCTGTTTTTTGTTCTTTATTGTCTTTGAGGTCTTCCTCTTTGTCCTTTGAGTTGGCCATAATCCAGGAGCTAGGTGTTTTTTCTGTTGAGTTGGTAGTGTGTATATATAGTATTGTGGGGATCCTTGTATTGTAGGGTGCCCTGCATAGTGCTTGGTTCAAGATGTGTGGTCTATGCTGGCTTTAGTTGTTTAATGTTCTACTTGAGGTAATTTGGATGTGGGGGAGGCCTGTAGGGTGATAATGTTGGCATTGTTAGGAAGCTGCACTATCAAATCTCAAATACCTTGTTTGTGGGTGTATTGCTCAGTCAAGTTGACTCACTCTAGTCTACAGCGGTTTCTTCATTAATGCAGAGTCAAGCAATGGCACAATCTTTGCCTTTGGTGATTAGTTGACATGGTTAGTTTAGACAGAGATGGGGATAGTGTGGATAGTTCTATATATGTAGACCAGATTCTGCTGATCCTCTGCCTCCCCTCAGTTTCCTCTCCTGTCCAATTTTATAACGGTCCTTGTTGGCATGCTAGGGGTTATAACAGACGGTACTGGTGAATGTTTGGTGACAGCACAGTAGATCTGTTAATAGATAGCAGAATTGCGCGTTGTGGGCTGTATTGTAGAAAATCACCTGAGCACTCCTAAAGCAGGATAGAGAACGTGTAAAGGGTCGGTATGTAGAACTCCTTATGTTAAGCGGCACTTGGGAGTGGCTAACCACCCAAGATGGCGGTCGTCTGATAGCGGAGCTCCCAGTCCGGGCCCACCAAAATCAAATAAATCCGTACTGAATCGGGGCCATCCATTAAAAGGAGACCAATATTTACTCAGGGTCAAAAGCTGAGCACCCACTAAAACGGCGGCAACCGCCCGATCGCGGCTGTGTGGACGCCGCGGAGCCTTATGAGGAGCCAGGCCTAGCAAGAGGAGTGTCGAGCCCGGACACAGCAGCTGTCGGGCCTGAAGCGTATTGTGGCGAGTGGGGGAAGTGGCAACGACACAGCGGTAAGCAGTGCCGGACGGAAGGGTCTAAGCAGCGGCACTGAGGTCTCCGTCGATTCCGGAGGCCTGAACCCACCTCCCTCCCCGGTTGATCGCTGCACGTGGCGGAAATCAGAGTGCGGACGTGACTGGGACAATTGCGGAGCTGGGCCTAACAGGAGGAAAAACAAGGCCGGATGTAAGATTCATCGAACCGGCGACTTGAACCGGTGAGTGGGGGCTTGTCGAAGATACAGCCGCTGGCAGTCTTATAAGTGGGAGTCTGGGCTGCGACACTGCGCCCTTCTTCGCCCTGAATACCAGGACCCCTTCCCCCCCGCTTAAGGTATATAGTGCACAACGAAACACAGCACAAAGATAACATGCGAAGAATAAGCGCTGGCGTCCACAACTGCCAAAGAACATATCAAGAGGCGAAATGCAGAGATCTGTCTCCGATTTGATAAATGGCAAAGTCATACATCACATGTTACAGTGCAGCTACCAATGTGCGAAGGTCATGAGGCTAGAACCAGATGGGGGCTAGAATCAGTGCTCACACCTACTTGTTTTCTTAACCCAGGATTCCCACCAAGAGGGTTGCGTAAACGGTTAAGACTGTGAGGATAGTAACTCTATTAGATGAAAACCTTACTTTGAAGTGGCTTTGAGTCAGGAGGCGCTGACCGTCCTGGATCGGTCACACAGCATATAGGCTAGAGCATGGGCCACACAAAGGGCAAACATCTTGAGGGTGCGGATACACTGGCCTCTGGAATTACAATGCCGGCTCCATCAACAGAAGACCCAATGGATAAACTTGATGTCATTCCACAAGAAATTAGGGAATCGCGGCTGGCGATAGAACAGAGTCTGGGCTCTATCACAATGGAACTTAGTATCCTCAAAGATTTTTATTTTTTATTTTATTTTATTGGTTTTATTGTTTCAGATATACAGTATAAGCGTTATCAAATCTGTTACAGGATCACATTTATCTGGTTAATGATGCTTAGAAACAACCAAACCCCCCCCCAAAATACACACTCTTAAGAACATTATTACATTCAGTAATTATTTATTTTCTGCTGCCAAGCTCTTGGCGCCATGTTGTGGTGCGGTACAGGGAGGCCCCCTATGCGTCTACCGTAGCACCCCAGTTTTGTTGGTTCAAGTCCCAGGGGTAAGTGGATGTGTTCATTCGAGCGTTTGGGTTGGGGAGACAGTGGGTGTGTCTCATTCTAGCACATTTCTTTCCTTGTGTTCCTAAGTTATTTCCCACGTGCAAGTTATTCTCGGGTGTGGGTGGTGTGGGGGAAGCGCTCATGTCAATTATTTTGTTATCTCGATGGGTTCCTATTAACTGATTTCCGGTATAGGGTCTGGTGAGCGCAACTTGTGTGCTCTACCGCCCCCTTCATGGAGGTTTATCATCGTTTTTTGTCTCGAGTTTGGCTACCAGTGCCTCCCAGACATTGCACCCCGTGTGTGGCTGACCGTCCCGTGCCAATTTTTTAAGCACCTGATGCTCTGTTCGGGCCCAGCGGAGTGTAAGGGTGTGCCAGGACTTCTGGTCAGGGGGATTGAGCGCTTTCCAATGCATTGCTATCAATCTTTTATACATCACGTAGGCTAAGTCCACAAACTTGTGTAAGTGTCTATGTTTTTTTGCTCTGGGCCATAATCCCAGTAAACAAGATCTGGGGTCCACTGCCAGCTCGAGCCCCGTGTAGTCTGAGGTCTCCTTCACCACTTTTTCCCATTCTGTTTGCACCTGAGGGCAGTCCCAGACCATGTGGTAAAAGTGAGCCTTTGGCTCCAGACATCTGGGACATGTCGGAGCCGAATCGGGGAACATCCGCTTTATCCTAGCTGGTGATAGGTACGTTTGGTGGATGAAGTTGAACTGGGTATAGCGGAATCTAGGGTTCATTGATACCCCCCTGGCGTAGGTTAGTGCTTTTAGCCAGTCTGCTTGAGGGATTGGAGCAGGGAGGACAGAGTTCCATCTTTCCCTGGCCCTCTCCAGTTGGGGCTCTGAGAGTTTACTAAGTGTCTTGTATAGGTAAGAGATTGCTTTATATTGTGCGTCACCTTTTAATATGTGATATATATTATGGGAGAGGTCTCTGGTTCTGAGACGCCTGCGCCCCATGTTTTTTTGATTGCGTGGGACATTGCATGATATGTTAGGAATTGCCCAGGGTTCACCATAGTGAGGGCCTGGATGGCTTCAAACGACATTAGTTTGCCGTCCTCAAAACAGTCGCCCACCATCTGTACCCCTGCCTCTGACCACTGTGAAAGTGAGTGCAACTCAATTGCGCGTTGTCCCGGAAGACAATCCGAAGGGATATGGGGGGTGAATGGGAGTCCTTCGTGTCCCCTCTGAACATATTTCCTCCAGCAAGCATGTGCCACAGCTAGCAATGGGTTGATGGATTCAACTTTGGAATACTTGTTGGACAGCCATGTCAGCAAGTGGATTCCTTTTAGCCGAGTCTGCAACCATGCAGACTCGGCTGCCTCTGGTCTGTGGAGCCACAGCTGTATCCACTGAAGCTGTGCTGCTGCATAATATAATTCAAAATTGGGGGCTCCCATTCCGCCCGAGTCCACCGGGCGCTGCAACGTGGCTAGTGCCACCCGCGCTCTCCCGCCCCCCAATATGAGCTGTAACAGTGTTGTATTCAGATTTTTGAAGAAGCTCCGTGGAAGGGTGAGTGGCAAAGCCGCTAAATAATATAGCAACCTGGGTAGAATCAGCATGTTCGCTACCGCCACCCTACCTAGTGGAGAGAGCGGGAGTTTGTTCCAAAAGCTCAGAGAACCTTTCATGGAGGCTAATGCTCTCCCCAGATTGCCGTCTCTAAGTTCCTCTGTGCTATGGTATATGTGAACCCCCAGGTATTTAAACGTTTCGAGGCACCATTTTAAACATCCGCGTGGGGCCTCTTCTCTTTCCGGTGGCCACCTTACCAACGGGAAGACACACGATTTTTCCCAATTTACTGCTAAGCCAGACAACGATCCAAACTCCGCTAAGAGTGACATTATGGAAGGCAACGATTCCGTGCCTTTTCGGGTGTATATTAGAGCATCATCAGCATACAGCGAAATTACATGGTGCATTCCATGCCTATATATGCCCCATTCATTTGCCATAGATCGTACTTTAGATGCTAGTGGCTCCATGGCTATAGCAAATAATAATGGAGAGAGGGGGCAACCCTGTCTCGTGCCCCTATAAATTGGAAAGCTGTCAGAGATCACTCCCCCCGTTTTTACTCTAGCTCGTGGGTTTGAGTATAGTGTGCGGACCCAGCGCATGTAGTTAGGGCCTATTCCCATCTGTCGCATTGTGGTCATAAGGAAGCCCCATTCCAGCGTATCAAACGCCTTCTCGATGTCTAGTGATAGTACCATTTCTTCGCATGCCTCCGGAGGGGTGTCTCCCATTACGCTTAGGAGCCTACGGATATTTAAGAAGGTGTTACGCTTGGGGATGAAGCCGTTTTGATCATCGTGGATTACAGTATGTATGATAGGAGTGAGTCTATTGGCCAATATTTTACCGAGTATTTTGCAGTCTAAATTTAACAAGGAAAATGGTCTATAGGATTTGACATCAGCGGGATCGCTCCCTGGTTTGGGGAGTACCACTATCATTGCCTCTCTTTGGGATGAGGGCAGTAATTCAGTGGCCCATGCCTCTTCAAACACCCTCAGTAGATGGGGCTTCAGTCGGGATGAGTATTTTGAGTAGTACTCTATTGGAAGGCCATCTATTCCCGGTGATTTATTCCTGGGCATCTGTGCTAGGGCTAAATCTATTTCCCCTATTGTGAGGGGAGCTTCCAATGTGTCCCTATCTGTTTGGGATAATTGCGATAGGGGGGATCTGCTCAAAAAGGACTCGAATTGTGTGGTTGTGCACGAAGTGCGCTTAGAATATAATTTCCCGTAGTACTCCTTGAACGTTTCGTTTATCTCTACTTGTGTAGTGACCATTTTGTGATTATTGACCCTAATAGCTCCTATGGGGGAGTGTTGTCTGTCTTCCCGTAGTAACCATGCCAGCATTTTCCCTGATCTATCACCTTCCGATTGCAGTCGAGTTAAGTGGTAATTGTAATCGTGGCACCGCAGTCTATTGTCTGCTTCGTTGTATTTTGCACGGGCTGCTTTTAATACTGTGTATGGAGTTTCCCCTCGCGCAACTGCTATTTCCACTATTCTTAGTTCCTTTTCTAATTTGGTGATTTCAACCCACAGGGTGCGCCTCACTCCCCAGCTTACGGAGAGACACTGGCCTCTGATCACCGCTTTGTGGGCGTCCCACTCCGCAGCCCTTGTGTTTGCGGTGAGGTCGTTTGTTTCCCAATATTGATGTAATGCGGTGCTTAATTTATCTATAAATGCCGGATCCTGAAGCGCTTCTACTTGTAAGCGCCAGATGGAGATCCCCTGCAGACTCCTACCCCAGTTCAATGTCACTCTCAGCAGTGAGTGGTCTGACAGCATCTTCGCTAGGTATTCTGTCCTGTTAATCATGTCAGATATGTACTGTGTGCCCCAGATTACATCTATTCTGGTGTGTATCTTGTGCGGGGGTGAGTAAAACGAGTATTCCCTCTGGTGGGGATGTCTTAGGCGCCATATATCATATAGTCTCATGATGTCCGCCCAGTGTTGCACTGGATTTGTGTTGCTTCTCATCGCCTTTGAGCCCCCTAGTGGGTTGGATCTATCTACAGCGGGGTCCGGTGTGCTATTAAAATCCCCACCCCATATGGCTGGTGCTGATGGGTTTGCTAACAATGACGGCGTGAGTGTGCCCAGGAATCCCACTGTGCCTCCGTTTGGGGCGTATATACCAACTACAGAGAGTTGTCTACCATCTAGTTGACCTTCCACCACTACGTATCTGCCCCCTGAGTCTATTCTGTGTGCCGTTTGATGGAATGGGATGCCTCCTGCAATCCATATTAATACTCCCCTTGCGAACGCCGAGAATGTCGTGCCTACCATTTGACCTCCCCACTTCACACATAGCTCCCGTAGGTCTGGTTCCATTAGATGTGTCTCTTGGAGGATGGCTATATGTATTCCCAATCGCTTAAGGCGGGCATAAATTCGAGATCTTTTGCTCAGTGTGCCCATGCCCCTTACGTTCCATGTCAATATATCATATTGATTACTGTTGCATTTAATTTGTGATGCCATGGAAGGTTATGGGATGAACCTGTTCTTGTACCTCCGCCTTACTCTGTTGGCCTTCCCTTTCCTGGCCGTCTATTACCTCAGCGTGAAGCATTCGCCCGCAGCAGTAGTGTACGCTTGCTCGTGTTATGATTAAGGTGTGTATTTTGGTTAACTTGCTACTTCCCTTCCCCCCCAACTAATTCCCCCACTCTACTAACAACTAATATAACACTAATTAACTCACAAAGGTGTAATAAAACCTGTATCCATCTGGATATCCGTGGTGGTGGTTTCATGACGGTCTTATGTGGCTCATTTGTAGGGCTCACATCTGACCGCAGACTATGTCTGCATGTATTTGTGTGCACCCCCGGAGCGTGTATCCCCCTGGTTTCTGCCCCACCCTCCCCCCTGTGGGGCCCACCTGGAGCAGGCACAGATTTATACAAAAGATACGCTTTTTGTTGGAAAAAGTCCATGCATCGGGGTCTCTCGTCATTCTGGGTTCCCCCCGCGTCTACCAGCCATGCATCCTCCAAGTTCTAGCACGGAGTTAATACTGTGAGCCAAAGTCAGAGATCATCCGCTGTTCTGGGGGTGACCCGCGGGCCTTTCGGTTCCCGCGTTATTGTGGCGACAGAGCTGGCTGTGTCCGAGTCTATGCTGATTTCTGAGGTCTCCCTTATTACCTCAAAGTTATTCTGTGTCAGCAGGGGGGTTTCTTTCAAGACTTTTGCTCTTTCCGCAGCTGCTTGTTGGGCAGACGGTTGGACCTTTGTGCGCCTCCTGGAGCGCTTCTTTGACGACGTGAGTGACCATTCCTCTCCACCACCCTCGTCGTCGCTCATGTTTGCAAGGCCTTTAGCATGTAGCCAAGTCCAGGCATCCTCCGGAGAAGTAAATATGTGCGTGCGTTCCTCTGATATCACTCTCAATTAGGCTGGGAACAGTAAGGCGTATTTGATGCTAAGTTCGTGTAGGCGTTGTTTGACCCTTGCATACGAGTTACGTTTCCTTTGCACTTCTTGGGTAAAGTCTGGATATGCGTTGATAGTTGATTCCTCGTACTTGAATGGGCCTTTGTTGCGGAAGTGTTGAAGGATTGCGTCTCGGTCCCGGAAGTTTAAGAATCTAGCAATCAGTGGTCTGGGGGGTTGCCCAGGAAGCGGGGGCCTGTCCGGGATTCTGTGCGCCCTTTCAACTGTAAAGAACTTTGTTGGGGTCCCACTTAGCACCTCCTCGATTAGCCATTGTTTTACAGTTAGTTCCATGCTCTGTTGCTGCGTGTTTTCGGGGAACCCCAGAAATCGGATATTATTGCAGCGCGATCTACTTTCAGCCTCCTCCGCCCTTCTCCATAGCGCCTTCAGTTCTGCATCCAGACGTTGAATCTGCTTCTGGTTGTCCTGCGCTGGGGGGGTCAGTTCAGCCAGCCCGTCTTCTGCCGTTTTGACTCTTTCTGACAGTTTGCGATAGTCTACCCGGAGTAAATTCAGGTCTTGCGATACCGCGTCTATTCTATTTTCCAGTGATGTTTTAGTGTCCATATTCGCCTGTAGTACCCTCTCCAGCTGCGCAGATTGTGTCGTAAGTGTGCTCTCCAGGGTCTGTAGGGTCGGGCTAGTTTGTTGGTCGGTGGACGCTGCTCCTTGTGTTGTGCGGTCTTGATTTTTAGCTGATTTAAGCCTGCCCGCCATCATACACACGCGTGAGTGGTCCCGGGTTCAGGCAGCAATAGTCCCCGGGTAAGAGGCGTCTATACGAACAAGTTGCGGGGGCCCCTGTTGGCACGAAGGGGGCAGGTCATCCAGCTCTGCGAGGGGCGGCCTTTGCTGCTCCCCGTTCCCACAAGGCTTGTCCACGCACACCCTGGGTCGCCCACTCACGTATTGTTCGGTATGGGGCCCGAGTCAGGGTGGGCTCCCCACCGCTTCTCTCAACAGTGGGGAGATTAGCGAGGAATCGGGGGGAGAAGGAGCGACAAGGAGAGGGGGGCGCAGGTCCGGCCCCTCTGTAACACTCCGCGCCGCAACACGCCCTCAGTGCCCCCTCTTACCGCCGTGCGTCATCAAGTCAGGCCATGCCGCAGTCTATGGAGGGGTCGGGCCCCGTGGCGCCACAAGCAGGGCACTCGAGTAGGGAGAGTCTTCTTGCCCCGGCACCAATTCGAGCTGCTTGCTGGGGGCCCGGGGAGCGCCCCGGATTCCTCGAGGGGTGCATCGCCCGGTGCGCGCCGGTTCCAATTCGGCCGCCTGGTCTTGGTTCCGAGGCAGCAGGGCCCCGGGCGGAGCGCCCCGTCTGGTTTTCTTTTGCCGTGTCCTGCCGTGTTAATCCGGTGCCCAGAGCGCCGGAGCGCTGGCCCCGTCAGCGGGGCGATCACTCGCGCTCGGGCGCCCGCAGCGCCGTCCACAGCGTCTCAGGGCCCGTAATGGCCGAAGCTCCGTTTGCCAGCACCCGATCTCTGGGTCGGCAGCTCTCTCAGCGACGGCACCTGACACTAGCGGGTCGCGCCAATGTCCTTGGGGTCGTCCCCGTGCCCCCGTGCTCTGGACCCGCTCCGGGGTCTGCATCAGGATTTTAACAGCGAGTCCGGGGCGGAGCGCGCACACTAGCCGTCCATCCCGGTCGCCATCTTGGCTCCTCCCCTAGTATCCTCAGAGATGATCAAAATAAATTAACAGACAAACTAAAACAGACAGAAACAAACATAGGTGATATCCTCCCTGCCCACAAGGAAAATAAAAATGCTATTGAACAATTGCAACAACTAGTAGAAGCCTTGCTGGAAAGAGTCGAGGACACAGAAGGGAGATCTCGACGAAATAACGTCTGCATAATTGGCCTCCCAGAAGGGAAAAAAGGATAAAACCCAACACAATACGTGGCGGTCTGGCTGAAAATGATAGCAATAGCTGGATTATCAACCCACTTTACAATTGAAAGAGCGCATCGGATCCCTGGCAGGAAGACCCCACCAGGGGCACCGCCGCGCCCCCTGATAGCCCGAGTACTGAACTACAGAGATCGTGATACCCTACTACATTTAGCGAGAGAAACAGACTCCATCATCGTAGATAATACTCAAGTTTCCCTATATCCAGACTACATGCTAGCAGTCCAGAGATGTAGAGCTTCCTTTCAATCTGTAAAAAAGCAGCTCTGAGCGGAAGGACTTCCATATGCCTTACTATTTCAAGCCCAATTACGAATCACTTATAATCAAAAGGCACACTTCTTCAAAACACCAGAGTTAGTACGCGACTGGCTGGACATGGCCTTCCCAAACCCAGCACCTGAGGGACAAGGTGATACCCTACCATTGAGACAGACCCGCCAACCTTGTAAAGACAAGCGAAATCGACAACACTGGACGCGGGGAGAAACAGGCCCCACACTGTCGCAAGTACTGGAGGGTCAGAATGATGCAATACAGTCAGAATACTCCACACAAAGAGTGTACTCCTCTCATGGAGTTGCTTCCTCTGTGGATAGCACCGTCGCGTCAGACTGATAGGGAAGCCTGGCACTGGTCCCCTCCATTACGCCACAAACAGCGCAGGAACTCTAATTAACAGCCTAAGCGAAATAGAACCTCTAACGGCCCACTCCAAATACTACAATACAAGCAGTATGAACAATCACAAAAGGCCCACATGGACCATGCAGCAATTTAAACTGATCAGCTCTAACATAAGATGACTCACACCACCGGTAGAAAACTGACTACCTCCAGATGCAAAGTTTGGCTGCAAAAGCCGACCTCAAAAGTATACAGACAAAATGTTTATCTCATTGTTAATGGATGTGTCCCTATTTATTGTGGGGATTTTATATCTCCCTAATAAGAGGCGGGCCGGGACAGTCGACCTCTGTGATCCCGGTCTTGCCTGGGAAACCCGTTAACCACGGACAAGAGCTACTAAACCTACATCTGGTACAACCCCCATTGCGTAGGCTTGTTTGACCATTTTCACAATAATGGTTATAAACCAACCAGGTTTTTATTGTGTAAAGGTTTGGCAGAGTCTGGTTTGGCTCTGCCCAGTATTGGGTTTCGTTGGAGGAACTGTTTATATGTTTTTTATTTTTTATTTTAAAGTTTTGACATCAAAACCACATCATGCATAATACATCTGGGGGGAGGTAGCTTGGCATGGATTGGAGGAGAATTTATTCTATTAAGGCCCTATGATGTTGTCGATACCTGATTACAATATTCTTACCTGGAATGTACGTGGGATGGATCTATACACAAATGGCATAGAATAATGGCCTAATTGAATCGCCGTAAAACACATATAGCTTGCTAAAAAATGGCAGGGACAACTGCTACACACATCATACTCTGCGTTTTCCAGAGGAACGGCTGTATGGATATGGGCTGGGGGTCCCCTTTGAAGTACTGGATACGAAGATAGATGTAGAAGGCAGGTACACCCTGATAAGAGGTGACTTGGATGGGAAACCTGTAGTGCTAGGCAGTATATATGCTCCAAATAGCGGCCAGGACGCCTTCCTGGAACGCCTATCAATGGAAACTCACACAATGGGCACACATCCCCTGGCTATTAGGTGGGGACTTTAATGCAGTGCTAAATATCACTCTAGACCGCTCCACCCCCCCACTGTCGGGTACTAATGGACAAAGACAAGCGGAGGTACTGCGAAACTGGTTGCATGGCTGGACACTTAGCCGGGGTAATAACTAATTTCTTCACCGACAACAATGATACCGCGTCCTCTCCATTGGTGGAATGGGAGGCGTTCAAAGTGGTGGTAAGAGGAGCAGTGTCAGGAGCGCAGGTGGTAATATCAAGGGAGCTAAAACAAGTAGAAGATAGACTGGGGCCCCTAGAGAAGGAGGCGGTATTGCAACCCCCCCGAGCACAGCAATTACACGAAGCCAGGGCCGAAAATGCGGAGCTACTTGAACGCCTACGAAAAATCGACTATGAAAAATACAAAGAATGTACACGCAGTGAAGGGGATAGGGCAGGTACACTCTTGGCGCACCTTATAAAAGATGAACCATCCACCACCCCAATTTTACACATTAAAACGCCACAACAAAGTAACATAACTACTCAGTTGGAGATCAACACAGCATTTTGAGTCTACTACATAACCCTGTATTCCGCCCCACCAGTGCTGGATCGGGAGCGCCTCAGCTCCTTCCTAACTGGCATTGAGCTCCTGACACTTAATGATGAAGCCAAACAAATCCTGGGAGCGCAGATAACACAGGGGGAGATAAGAGCGGCCATTAAAGATATGGCCTGTAACAAATCACCGGGATCAGACGGGCTACTGTCCGAATTCTATTCCTTGTATAGCTCTAAATTACCCCCTCAATTGGAAAAATTATACTATGCCTCGCTGACGGGAGGACACCTCCCAGATACTACTAAACAAGCAATAGTGACCTCATTGTTAAAGCCTGGGAATACTGCAACAGATATTTCTTCCTATAGGCCCTTATCCCTACTGAGCACAGAATATAAAATACTAGCAAAAATATTAGGGCTCCTTAACTTTATAGGCAACCTGATACATACAGACCAATGCTGATTTGTACTGTCTCGAAATACCTCCTTGAATATACGCCGGCTTTATCATATGATAGACTCTGCCAGAGAGAGATACCCCCAAGCAGTTTGTCTCTCCTTAGATCTTTGCCAAGCATTTGACTCCTTAAACTGGGGATATATGTATGAAGTGTTGAAACGTTTTGGGCTTCCCCTTGATTATATACGTTGGGTCCGATTGCTTTATGCTGCTCCTACGGCAAGAGTGCGCACAGGGCAGAACATTTCAAGCTCCTATTATATTCATAGAGGTACTAGACAGGGATGCTCACTGGCTCCCCTGCTGTTTCTGTTTATCTTGGTGGTGGAACCCCTGGTGCACCGATTGAGACAAGACGGTGAGTCCTGGGGAATCGACGTAGGGAGAACAATGCATTCGACATCACTGTATGCCGATGACATTGTTCTGTATGTGAGAAACCTCGGCCATAACACTGGTACTGCTGCACAGATATTTCATGATTTTGCATCATTGTCATTGCTGGTCATCAATTATGACAAGTCTGTAGCATTCTCCATCTGTGAAGCTGATATAGGAGAGACAGTGGGCTTTGGTGATAAGCGACTGCGAGTAGCCACAGATACCTTTCGATACCTAGGTTTCAGATTTACCAAACCCCACTAGTCTTGCTGGAGGGCAATTTACAGAGAGCGATGACCTCACTCAAACCACAGATTCAGTTCGGGATAACACTACCAATATCCATTGCAGGTCGACTAGCACTGGCCAAAATGGTGATGCTACCCTGTGTCATATTACTTTATGAATCTACCAGTGAAAGTGCCCGATATCTATTTTAAAGCACTCCACTCTATGCTGCTTAAACTTATTTGGGGGCGAGGAAGGCAACAAATTAGTTTGGCAAAGCTACAAATGCCGGTGGACCTGGGGGCATGGGCGCACCAGCTTTTAAGGCCTATTGGGTGGCGAGCCAACTACAATGGCTCGCATACTGGCTGGTTGGACGAAATTTGCAAGAAATAGAGTTCACCCAGGCAATGTTCGATAAGGGATGTCTCCACTCCCTGATATGTCCTGGATCCCTTACCCTGTTGCTGCAAGTGGCCTTGCAGTACTGGATACTTGTGTTAAAATATACAGCTGGTACGGTCCCCTACGCCCCTAATATCCCGCTGCTAGGACTCCCTGTCAGTACTGGAACATTATCCCAAAGCTGAATACAAAGATGGACACAAGAACGAGTAGACACGATTGAGATGCTATTCAAAGATCATCACTTACTTACGCATACAGATTTCACACATGAACACAACCTACCAACCTTGCTATTCTTACTACATGCAAATATAATACATTATGTAAAAAACTATTGGGGCCAAGATGGCATAGAACCCCCATGAATGACCTCATACATATTGTGTATACCATAGGACACAGGAAACACTTAATAAAATGGCTATACCGGGGACTTAGAATACATCTACTACAACCCCTGACAGCTCTAAAAGTCAAATGAGAGATGGACGTGGGTAGAGAACTATCAGACAAAGAGTGGTCTTCCATCTTGGAATACCCTAGCCAGGTGTTGTAACACCAGATTTAAGTTTATACAATATGCTATATTGCATAGAGCGTATCTCACACCACGTAAACTACATATATTATACCCTGCATTGCCATCAACCTGTCCCAGATGTGGGGTAGAAGAGGCAGAACTACTACGCATGCTTTGGAGCTGTCCTAATATCTCCCAGTACTGGCATGGAGTGGGTACCGTTTTGGAGAAGGTAACAGGAAGCAATGTTTGGAAAACAGCAGAGGTATGTTTACTTGGGTTGTTTCCCCACACGAAAAAAGGAAGAGTACCCTCTCTGTTAGCAGACTTGGCACTCTTATTGGCAAAACACCTATTGACTGGGCGCTGGAAGGCCACACTGGCACCCTCTGTAGCGCAATGGAGTATGGAAGTGTTGGAAAGGGCTCAGAGTGCAGCTCTCAGAGGAGAGTAGAGAACTGAGAAGATTACCTATGGATCTAAACTGGGATGAGATGCTAGATGATTTTAAAGCGGCATGTGAGGCAGAGGGGGTCCAGTTACAAATGTAGAGTTGTCCGTGCTGAGCTTCTATGCTGGGCTAGGCCTAGCTGCTGCTGCTGATGATTAGCTAATAGCAGAAATGTGCCATTATAAAAAAGCCACCAGGCACAGATGTTCAATAGGATCTCTTCGGACTATAATCTAATAGTGGCTATGCAATAACGACAAATGGCTAAAATGATGACACGCCATTGCTAAGTTTCCCCCATGAAAGCAAGATGTCAAACTAGTAGGTGGAGGGAAGGGAAGAATGTTAAATGCTTAAAAGTATTAAATAGAACACAATTTCATTTGATGCGATACACTATGACGAATAAGTACTATATTTCCAAATAGTCAAGAATAAATGTTGACATAATATTTGGAAGCAATATTATATACCAAACTGCATAATGTACTACCGAGACACCAAGATAATATTGTTATGTATTATATGCTATGTAACATGTTATCCTGAAGTATATGGTGTAAGCTATTGTATGACATACTAAAATCAATAAAAATGTGTTTAATTAATATATTTTTTTTTAAATGTAAGCAGCACTCTCATATCTTGCATGATTACGGGGGTTACCATTTTAGTAATGTGAGTGTGGTCTTGCTGGGAGGTGCAACGGTTACATGTGGCAGGTGGTCATCAAGTTATGAGATTCTATTACCGTAGAAGACACTTCTCTTACTGCAACTAGAGTATGTTTGATGGCAAGGTGGATTTTTCAGGTTGTGGCAGCTGCGTAAATGGACCCGATCCTCTGTATTGACTGTAGCATGCGGCGGGGTGCCCATCTTATTGTTGTCCATGTGGAAAGTTTCAGGTCAGCATTCAGTCGAGGGGAGGTGAATTAGCTGATGTTATTCTATTCAATGTGTTTGACACATAATATAGAACACTATTTGGGGCATAGCGGATGTTAACGTGCAGAAGTAAGTCTTGTGAGTGCCTTATCCCTCCTCCATGGCAGCAGAGCAAGAGGGCTGGGTGGCCATCTTACCTGTGCTCAAGCCACGCCACTCCAAAATCTAGAATTGTGAAAATGACTTCACTCAATCAGGTGACTTTTTTTAATGCCTTAATGTTTGATTGTTCCTTATTATTATGTTATAGTTAATATTATCTGCTTTCCTGAAGTCATGCTAATTGATACTTTCCTCATTGTCTCTTAGGTTGTCAATGTGTTGAAATCCTTGCTTGCCAATCTAGAAGAAGTGAAGAAGGAGCGAGAGAAGCTTGAGAATGATATGAAGTCAGTGAGTTTTGACATGACAAGTAAATTTCTGATGGCTCTGGCACAGGACGGTGCTATAAATGAGGAAGCTATTTCTGTAACTGAACTGGACAGACTATATGGAAGTTATACCCAGAGAGTACAGGATAACCTTAAGAAACAGGAAGAACTTCTCAACAGTATCCAGGTAAAATTTATCTTAATTGGTATGGGGGTAGCTTCTAAATCCAAGCACGCCTTCTGAGACCTTCCAGGTATCCCTGCCCAGTTCACTTAGAGCTCATACCACACATGATATTTCTATGCACCAATAACTTGTCCCCAAAAATATGTTTTTTTTTCTTAAATCCAGCTGCTAGACTAAGAGCAACAAGCCTGTTTGGGAGTGTTTTGCCAGTGTTTCTGGTGTTCATAATATTACCTGACTATTTAATATAGCTCTCAGCTTTGGGGTACAAACTGGATGTAGGTCCGCAATAATTAACATGAAGCCTTCCCAAAGGTCCACAGCTAGCTTGTCTTCATTAAAAGTTTGAACGCCTAAATAATAGATGGACTCTATTACTAAAAATGTAATTTGTATTTAAAGCTTATCTAAATGCTTTAAGGGCAATAGCGTGGAAATTCCTGACTGAAGTTGGTTGTGTTTTCATAAGGGGCACCTGTTGTCTTTAGTACGTATGATTCACTGGCCTACAGAGCATAAGATCTTCCTGCCAGGTATGTTTTTTTCTGTTTATGCACAGTCTTGTGGTCCACTACTTTCTTGAAGGTGCTCTTTTTAGATCCCCTCATTATGAGTGACTACGTTTTGCCCCTTTGCTCGTGCCTTTGTATCAGTCGAGGTAGCAGAGAGGATTGCGCTTTAATATGTTGCTTTAAAATTACCATCTGTACTGATGATGGAACATTTTCAAATACAGAACGTTCCACAGTCACTGTACATGCCAGGCTCTGATATCCTCTGTAGAGTTGCAGCCACTAATGAAATGAAGACATTCTTCTAATCATGAGAAATAATATTCTGGAAAAAAACTTTAATTGACAAACATTTCAGAAATGATGTGAAACAAACTTTTCACCCAGCATTTTTCAAATTGTCTGCAGTTTCGTAACCAAGAAAGGAAACACGCGGTGTTAAAATATGCTTCACTAACCGCAAAATATAGCTTCCCTGGCTAAACGTATCGTCCTTCAGTGTCTTAGCGTCTTTGGGTGGCCTGTCCTACGTCTATTTCTAATTGTCTATGACTTAACTAGTTCAGAGAACAAGGCCACAGAACACTTCCAAATCCACTCATTCAGAGCGCAACTAGTGACATTAGCGTACTCACTGGAGTCCTGCAGCATGCTGTCTAGTATGAGGGTCGCAGTGTCACCTCTAATATATTTGTACTTGTGGATTTAGCGAATATGGCATTCTGAGTCTGTTTGTCAATCAAGGTTTTTCGCCAAGATAGTCTGCAGAGATCATTTTCCCTTCTAAATGCATCAGACCTTTGTGTGAGGAAGAGGATGTGTTATTGTTAGCCTGCTTTTAGTAGAATCTACATTTTTGGTAGCACCCTCCAACGTTAAATTAGACACTCAAGAAAATGAGAATAAAATGAAAATATTGCTGAAATTACCTACTGTTCCTTTTCCCCCAATCCTGTCTAAGATTGTATATGTGCTATATGTTGATAGACATGTTAACTTACAGTGAGCTTAGAGCCTGCCCATTACTTACTATTGGTTGGCTTCACTGTCACTCATTTGGTTGTCTTTTAATTGTCAGCTTCCTTAGGCTTTCCTTCCTCTTCTTGTGTTTGTCCCTTCCCTGGAGCATGGATTAATTACTTGTGTCCTTCCATTGCAAATGTTTCAGACATTGCTTTTTAGGTCGAGCATAGCAGCACACAAGTGCTGCTTTTCAATGTTTTGGTATGTATCTGGACTTATAACAATGCCCACATCACGCCCATCACTACCACTCATTCGTAGGCTTAGCCTTCAAAATCCTTTGATGGCATTGGTAAATGGCTTACGTTTTCCCTCCTTGAGGAGGTTTTTTTACCGCCTTGGCCATTGCCCCTGTTACATGGCAAATTGCACTTTTGCCGATAAGTTTGACTACGAGCAAATTTATTTTTTCTTTTGTGTGTCTCTTCACGCTGGTGCTCATGGCGGCCATGGCACTGTGAATCGGCCCGTTTATGTGAAACTGTTTTACTTTTCATTTACAATTTATGTGGCAAAAAAAGTCCGGTTAGGAGTTTACAACGCTAATAGCTCTAACTACAGCAAATGTGAGACCCGTATCTTGCAAACGCTAATAGCTCTAACTACAGCAAATGTGAGACCCGTATCTTGCAAATGCTTGTTTCTTTTTGTTTTAGAACTCCACAAGAGTGCATGTCTACTTCCCACCTGCCTCACTCGTACTTCTCCCCCCTATGTGCTCATCTTTCTTGCTGTCCCATTCTTGCTTCCTCCCTGCCCACCTTTCCTTGCTGTTCTTGCTTTCCCATCGCTTCCTGGTCTGTTGGCTTCTCCATCTCTGCCAGGCAACCCTCTGTTGTCCTCTTGCATCCCCAACCTCTTCCACCTGTCTTTTTTTGACAGCTTGCCATCTGTTTGTCAGCTTGCTTTCACATCCCCTCCTGCCCTCTATTGTCTGCTTGCTACTCCAGCTCCTCCTGCCTACCCTCTGCTGTCAGCTTGCTGCCCGATACCCTCCTGCCTGTCCTCTGTTGTCAGCTTGCTGCCCCAACCTTTATCGCCTTCCTCTGTTATCAACTTGCTGCCCTAGCCCCTCCCAACTACCCAGTAGTATACGCTTGCTTTTCTGTACCCTGCTCCTTCCCAACACCTACCACCCATCCTCTGTCCTTGCCTTTCCTGCCTGCTGTGCTGTCAGTTTGCTTCCCCCGCCCCCTGCCTGCTCTGTTGTCAGCTTGCTTCTCCATCCCACCTACCCATCTTCCATTGTTACCCTGCATTTCCGGCCCCTCCAATCCCCCTGCTGTTGACTTGTTGTCCCAGCCCCTCCCACCCTCCGTTGTCACCTTGCTTCCTCATCCCCTCCTGCCTACTCTTGACTGTGTCCCTCTACCCATCCTGCCCATCCTCTGTTGCCCGTTTGCTTCCCCATTCTCTTCTCTTACGTTTCCTGTCCCCATCCACGTCCTTTACTCCCTGCCCTCCGTTCCTCCTTGTTGCCACATCCCCCAACTCATTTAACCATGTTATTTAATTTGTAAAAAGTGTTAGCATTGGCTTCTTCACGCAGCTTTTTTTTGTTAATTTATTTTTGGGAATGCTGCATAGCAGCTTCTCTGCTGTACACCATGGCTAAAAATCGTTGCCAAGCCAAGAGCTCTCATGGGCAAGACTTGTAGGCTTTGCTAATACTTGTTACAATAGTCTATAATGCACAGAAGACGGGATGATTGCAGTGAGGTGCGGATGTAGAGCTGGACAAACTAAAAAAGTAAATTGAAGAGCTGAGCCAAAGTCTGGCGTGAATCTGGGCCCATGCACTAGCCGAGCCTTGACAGTTTGTGCCATGTAAATTGTGCAACATACCTAGTTTAAAATTGTGATAGTGTCCTCAAAATTAGTCCGTCAGAATATATCAGTGCTTTGAAAGCCGCAGATAGTTTTAAACATGGATTTAGAAACATTAATTTCGTGCCCCACCCTCGTAACAAAAGGAGGCTCTGGAAAATAAAGTAATCACTTAGGATCACACAATCAATCTGGGAATCCAGGATTGACCCCAGATTTTTTGGTTTCACATTGTGCATGTCAGCCAGTAGATTGGTTTTGCACTGTACACTGAAGATTATTGCGTTGCCTTTTAATGTTTGTGCTTAAAGTTAAGAATGTGGGTGACAGACAGAAGCCACATGAAAGCTCAGCTCGTTTTGGTCTTCATGGTCCAAGGAGACCTGGAGCTGAGCACAGGCCAGACATTTGGCTTGATCTTTTGGTGGATCGCCCATCTTTGAGTAAGTGAAGATGCTATCGCTGATTACAGGGTGAAATATTACAAATGAAATATT
This sequence comes from Pleurodeles waltl, assembly GCF_031143425.1. Classification (NCBI taxonomy): domain Eukaryota; kingdom Metazoa; phylum Chordata; class Amphibia; order Caudata; family Salamandridae; genus Pleurodeles; species Pleurodeles waltl. Next base: position 545,346,391 of record NC_090438.1, read on the forward strand.
ATTCATGATGTATTTTTCTACTGAGGTGAGACTGCACAGCCCTCCTACTGAAAGAAGTACTGGAATAGTCAAAAGTGCATGGGTGGTCCCTCCGCTATGGTGGAGGAGTTTCACACCCTATCACCCCCACTGAAAGGAAGCAGAAAAATACAATGATTTATTATCATTTTATTTTTCTGTTTAGGTAGGGCGAGGCCAGCATCCTCCAGGTCATCGAGGTGGGGTGGAGTGCCAAGTGCACTCTAAGTGTGAATGTTGGTTTTGGCCAGCTCTACGAGGCCAGCCAAACCAACATGCGCACTTAGAACTCTCTGGTGGAGGCCAAGCCTAGACTCCTACTCCCTCACTCAGTGGCTTTTCAGCTCGCTCAGACCAATCCCAGCGCTCCTCTCATGCTGTGCAACAGCATGAGAGAAGCGTTTGGATCGGGCAGGGAGCAAGGCTGAAGCATTGAGGCGGCGCGGCAGGTCAGTGTTAATTATTTATTATATTATTGCCCCTCCCGCCTGCTGCCCCACCAGCAGCCACCCCTGCAAAAGTGGAACCTAAGAAACACATGCCAGTGATATAGCTATATTCCGGTATTAGTACCTAATCTCCTTAATAACTACAAATAATTCATCAGGTGTGTCCTGTGTCAGATGATGTGCCAAAGATGAGACGGCCTGATGAACATTTTCTTCTTGTAACCCACCCTCTGTGGAACAACTCCAGGCGTGTGCTTTGATAGTCACCATGGCTGGTAACATCCCCTTTATAGACTTTTGGCCTAGTTAATACAACAATGAGACAAAATGGAGGTCTGTAACTAGTGTTGTTTATTTGTAGAGGAGGAAGTGTCTTATAGTGCAGTCAGTGCAGCATACAAAATATTGTTCGTTATTGGGCTGTATCAAAATAACTGCGCTTTCTGCATATCTACTCAAACACCAAGTATTTCGTTAAATGCCACCACAACAGCTTTTGATTCTTGGCACTTTAGTATACGAGAGGCTGATTAGATCGGTCTGCAGAATGGGATACCTAGTCTGCCCACCTCAGCCACTGGGTGTTGAAAGTATTTTGCCTGCTCATATGAGTGCATTTGTCGAGTACCCCATAATAAGACAGAATCGATAATAAATTAATATAGAACTCATGACCCTGGAAAAGATAAAAGCACCATGTAGTCAATCGAGCCTAACACCAAAACATTTCCTATATAGACTACTCTGCATTGCTAACAGTCTTACAATCAAGCACCCGTCCATGATGTAATGTTCTACCTGTCCTCTAATACTCTTTGCTGCATCGTCACAGGTATGACACACTATATAAACGCAACTATGATATAGGAAAATGTACTCAAATATTCTATCTTGTATCATTTGTAAGTAGTGTACCACCTTTGCTGGATCTCTTCGTTACTCGGAGTTGTTCTAAACACTGGTGTCATCGACTTTGTCACTGTAGCACTGCGACCTACAGGAGGACCATCGACTGTATCTGCAGCCATTCAAAGCATTACACTTTTGTTTATTATGCTTTGGAGGGCATGTGCATGAGAGTTTTAATGGGGTATAACCAATGCATTATTTAATGCATACCCTGTTGATTTAAAGCTTGCAAATGTGTTTGCATTAAGCTAATGCAAGGCAAGGGGCATGATGCAGACTTGCCAATTCCAAAGGAATAAGTGCACTTTACGAGTCCGACATTTTGTAGTTGGTGAAGATTCTTGGGAGCAGACGTCTTGATATAAGACTGAAGAATAGTAAGCCCAGCAGAAAGATTTGAAAATATATTTGAATGGCATATGCTCCGTATTATGGAATGCAACATTAGTCTTACTAGATCAGGTTTTTTCTACAATATAGGTGCCTTTTCTTGAATTGCCACGCGTGCTTGTTGATGGTAAAGTGAAAATATGTGATAATCCGTGGTTGGAACGAATAAATGCATGCACTGAAATCAGTTACCCTGTCTATGTGCATTGTCATCCATCTATCAAAACCTTGTTTATATTAATCCACTGGTCCATCCACAGAAACTCCAATAAATAAAAATTAAAAAAACACATCCGCTTATCAAAAATAAAAACAAACAAAAAAACAGACCTGATATCTTTGCAAATGCTTATTTTTTTCGGTAGTAATATTGGACCATATTGCACGGTTACCTGTTTTGTTTGTATGTGTGTGCGTGTATATATTACACAGTGGCAGATGCCAAAGTGTAATTATAGTTAGGTCACAGATTCCATAAAAAGGCATTTTTGTTTCTTTAATCTTTTGGCATTGTTTGACAAATCTGCACAACACTTTCCAAAACAAAGTTCATACGCTTTGGTCCCCTCATGGAACATTTTGTGCTAATCAGTCTAGTGGGAGGACAAGCACAATGGGTGTCCCAGAAGTGTGACTCCCCATTTTAGTTCCCATAGGAATCTTTGCTCATCTATAAAGAAAAAACAGCTGTACAGAATTACATCAAACTTGGCAAAAAGAATGTTACTCCAAAATGGTTCCTTTTTTCATTCTATTTAAATCCATTCTGCTGTTTTCAATAAACTGTCATTCAAAAAGGTGCTTGGGGAGGGCATGGAAAGGTTAAAGTAGGTCAAAAGCGTTATATGGACTTTTGGTGTCCATTTATGGTCTCATTGGCCCATTCAAAGTGGTTTGGCAGATTCTGCTTACCTGGCCACAACTTGGAGAATATGTTGTGGTAGCCATTATAGGACTCAGGACAACAAGAATTGGCAAAGCCTATGTGAGGGCTTTTGGCTTTGCCAATGTCTTATTGCCATGTTATAGAGCAACGTGCCTGCTGTGCAGCATGTGTAAAAGTTACATTTAAAAAAGCTCTATAAAAGTCCTCTAAAAAAAAAAAAAGCACTGTAAAAGTTTTCTAAATTAAAAAAAAAAAAGAAATAAGGCTTTGTCAAGGGAAGTAAAAAAAAGTGCTGAGACACAGCCAGCATTGGTTGCGGCAGAGCGTTTTTCTTTCTTCTTATGGGCGGGGTAACACAGACAACAAGAGGTTTGGAAGTGAGAAGCAACATGAACATTGGTAAGTGTGTGGGTGGGAGAGAAGAAGGAACACGGACAATGGAGGGTTAGAGTGGGTGGAAAAAAGCAAACATTGACAGGTGGAGTGAGAGGAAAGAAGCCCCCCAACGAAAATGTGCTACATATGTTCCACAAAATGGAGCATTTTAAAAGTAAAAAAAAAAAAGGGCTATGGTGCAGGAAGCTAAAAAATAAAAGTACTGTGACACGGCCAGCAGTGGCCATGTTGTAGTGCTTTCTTACTTATGACAGATGGGTGAAGGTGGGGTAACAGGAGGATTGGAGGCGGGAGGAAAGAGGTAACATGGATAGTGGGAGGTTGGGTGTAGGAAGGAAGAGGCAATTTGGACATGTGAAAGTAAGAGTGGGAGGGAAGAGGCAACAGTGACAACAGGTGTGCGAGGGAAGAAGCAGCAAGGACAATATGAGGGTGAGAGGGTAGAGGCAACACAGACAACAGGGGAGGTGGAGGTGGGAGGTGAAAACAACATGGACAACAGAAGGGTGGGGAGTTGAAGAGAAGAAACAACATGAGAGAGATGAAGAAGCACTGGCAAGAGTTGGAAGGGAAGAAGCAACACGACTGAAGAAGATAAAAAGAAAAATAGTACCTCAATCATACCACAAGCAGTGCAAGTACACTAATTAAGATGAAACAATCAGTAGTTGGTTCATGTGCTACATGAAAGAAGAGGAAGTGAAGTGGGGACAGTTACAAGGCATCAAGCAAGAGTGACAATGAAGCTAACAAATGGTAAGCAGTGTTTGGGCGCTAAGCCCCTTGTAGAGAACAATGTCTTTTGCAAGGGAGAGCGCATGCGCTTTCGCAGGCGTGACCTAAAAATGAAAGGACCCGTAAAGGGGCAGGTTTGACATCCTGACCTACAGGCCCATGGTTATGGGGGTCACAAAGCCTGAAGAGACCCCCTCCAGATAGATAAAGTGAGCCATTAGAAACAAAAGGACACCCAAAGTATCCAAAACAGCGCACCAGTCGCTAAGACAATGCTGAAGGAAGTTCATACTAGGACTAGGTGTGCATAGTGCTTCACTTAAAAAGCCTTTCTGAACCCCTAGGGAGTTCCAAGACCTTTCACCTTGGCACAAGGAGAAGAGGGAAGCGTGTGTGGGTCCCCTCCACAGAGATGGCTTTGTCGCTGGAGGCCTCAAGTTCCCTGGGACCGGCACCAACTACTACCAAAAAAATTAAAAGAAAACTGATGAGTACTCTGCTTCTGTAATAGCCTGTCTTCTGGGCTCCCAGTGCCCGGGGACAGATCACCAGCTACCTGGGTTTGTGTGAGGGGTAAAGAACAGCTATCAATGCTAGCTCAGATGAATATGGGTGGGAAGCAAAAAGCTACCAGCTCCCATGCCTGCAGATGGTGAAGTGTTCCGGATGAGTGTGAGTGGGCTACCCACATGGCCCTAGAAATGCGCAAACATTGAGTGCCCCATTGGAGGGATGGGGCACCCAGCCTCATAAAAAAATGGCTGCTTTGTTGAAGAAAGAAAAGCATCAGCAGCTCAAAGCCACTGATAAAATATTCAAGCCTGAGGCTAAAAGATTCCTCAGGGATGCTTGACAATGTGCATGTTGGTTTCTTGTGATGCCCAAGGAAGGGCAGTGGCACTACCTAGCGTAAGGAGAATTTTGGTGAGCCTGCCAGCAGTCCTCACAGAGAACACCCCTCTTTTTTTCCTTTTAATTGTTTTTTAATTGTATTTAAAGTCACCCTTTGTTTCCTGGTAGGTTATATTGGTGACCCGAGGAAAGTTTTCATACAGTTTAAAATAATCAAAATGCTTGGGCTTTTGCTCAGAGTCTCTGTAGCCCACTTGGTGGGTCTTAAGACTGTACTTGCTGCATGTTGACAGTAAAAGAAATATTATGTTTGTATTCTATTGGAAATATAATGCTTTATTGACAGTGACACAATTGATGTTACTTCATGCATCTTAATGAAAGTCATAAAGAAGGCTACTATTGGGGGCTTGGGCTTGGGGCCTGGCTGGAGGCCATGGGCAGCAAGGTTATTGTCCTAGGGGGTTGGGCGTATGATCAACTTAAAACTTGTTTTAAAACAAAAAACACATAATTCACAAAAAAACAAATGTTAAAGTAATGTTCTAGTTAGGTTTGGTAATAACATCTTAGCTTACATTTAAAAAAAAAAAACATAATGAAAAAAATCCATGATTTAAAATGACGTTATAGTTAGGTGTTGAAATTAGATAAGACCTAATGTTTAAAAACAAAACAAATGAAATTCAGTAGTTACAGTTAGCTAACTATAAATTGCACCTTACTATGCGTTGCTTATGACCTCACTCTTGACATGTTAAATGGTTTTATTGATGACATCACTGATGGTATCTGAAAAGGTGTGGATCCAGCAGGAGGAGACATTTAATATTTCATTAATAAATCACCACAATTTCATTTTTCTTGACAAAATATTTAAACTGTGGGGAGTCCATGAATTAGGCAGTAGATGTCCACTTTATGCTAGCCAGTAGGTGACAGTGATGGATGGAGTTTGTTGTGTTTTACTGCTGTTATTGTTACTTTGTTGTTCTCTTTTACGCTGTTCTGTCGGTATCATCTTTTATGTTTTGTGATGTTCTTTCGCAGTGTGTTAATAATTTGTTGTGTTATGTATTTTTAGTATGCTTGTATTCAGTTTTGCCTAACAGACTCTGGAGGGATCCATCAAGTAATGTTTTCAACATCAGAAAATATTCAGTTAAAACTGTTTCCATTAGTGACCATTTAGCCTTCGAAATACTTCATGACAGTAGTATATTTCTTGTTATTGTATGTACTGTATCCCACTTCTCCATCTTCTTGCTACAGGCTCCTCCGTCCAGTGGCACTCACCACAGTAAAACAAGGAATTGGAGTGTTTTAGGAGATTAATAAGTGTCAGAGTGGGTGTGGTGATAGATGGTTGATCCTTTGTCTCATGCAGTTAGTCTGGATTGAACAGTACTTCAAATGGCCATAGACAATCATCTGTTTTCCATCTTTTGCAATTCTCTTCCCTAAATTCCTGAACAAGATGTCATAATCAAATATTCTTAGTTAGTTTTTGTTTTGGCTTAGGAATACAGAGGATTACAAAAGGTGGCACTACTTATAAAATGTTATGAAAATCCTTATACTCCCTGATTAGAGATACACAGTTTCTCCAGGAAAGGAATTTGGAGTTCTTGTCTTCAGTTGGGATCTGATCTCACAAAAGTGAGTATATTGCTTTTCGATTGTGGTTGTCTATAGTCCATAGTGTAGTCTTATTTCTGCGGAAACTAACATCTTCTGAGCCCGGAAGACATGGAATTGTGCATATTTTGGGAGATCTGGGACCAGTTGCAGGAGTTATACTATAAACCTAACAGCATTTGACTCCTTCAAAAAAAAAAAAAATATATGTTTTAGATGCAAATGTTTTTGCACTTCCACACCTTCTTCCCTGTGTTTAGTCTCGGAGATTTAGCTCCATTGAATTCATCTATTCACTACTTTCTTTGCAAACCCCAACAACTTCCTGTTTCTTTATCCTGATTTCTTGCTTAGTTCCTGCCAGCAAAAAAACAAGCTGCAGACTTATTGTGAGGTTGGGATGTACCAAATGCTTCTTGTGAGATGGACATGTGCTCTTTGAGTTTCGCTTCAAGCCAGTGATGGTCTTTTGCCAATTTGTCTTTAACCTTGCAATGGCCAGCCATCATGCATATTGTAGGGATAGTGTAGGAGTTATTGAATTGTGTGTTTGCACCTAAAAAGACGGCAATCAGGAGTCATTCCATGGGCAGGGAAGATTTCTAAAAGTAATGAGCTCGGTTTGGACAAAGTTCAAGTGTAAGGAGGAGGAGTCTATCCGTTAAGCACTGCATCTCATGCATTCCTTAATTTCATTCTGAAGGGCTGTGCAGTTTCTCTTCAGCCGGCTAATTAGCTAGGGGTTCTCAACATAGCCATAAATACTGATGCAGAAAGGGTGGACTCAGAGTAGCCAAGGGGACTCTGTGGATGTTAGCAAAATTAAGACTCAAGACCGACTCCTGAGGAACACCACAGGCAAGATCCTAAAAATCTGATCTAAAAGTTGGCATAGAGGCAACCTGCAGTCAGAAAGAAAGGAGTTCCTGATGATATCCAGGGTAAAATCTTTTACTCCTAGTAGAGAAATACTGGAAAATATTTCTCTAACCTAAATTGAAAACATCTTTTTATTAAATATAAATTCAGATATTATTCTGCACTTGATAACTGCCTAGAGCAAGTATAAAGCATGCAGTGCTGTGCCCTCTTAGAATTAGTTTATTGTAGTGGATTACCAACTCCTGACTTCTGAATGGCTGAATTCAAAACTGTTGCTGAAATGTAACTACTCTGATATTTTGTATCTTTCATAAGCTCTGGTTATATAGCTGAAGTATTGTTCAGCTGTACTACTAACGTTCTTTTCTGTCTAGGTATCTCATCAAGAATTCTCAAAGATGAAGCAGTCAAACAGTGAAGCAAATTTAAGAGAAGAAATGTTGAAAACCTTGGCGTCAGCGTACGACAACTTTGTGGAACTGGTTGCTAATTTGAGAGAAGGCACAAAGGTTTGGTTTTTTTGGAAGGTTTTAAAAAGTCTGTACTTAATGAAACACGTTTACCTGCACAATGAAGCAAAATATGTGAAAGATCTAACCCTTGTGATATTGTGGAATGTGACATTTACCTGTAGAAATAAGTGGAAAAGGGCATGCATGTATATCTTCATCAGTTTATTCCCAGATATTGGTCTTTCAAAGGTATGTTCTAGCTCTTTGTGCTGCTCATGTCCAATATCACTTCCATTTGTGCTCCCAAACTGTCACTCGAGCATTAGTAATAATACATTTGTGAAGATCCACAACTAGTCTAAAAGTCAGCTGATATTCCTCTCGGAGACTTGCTCCCAATAAAACCTAGATGTGTTGGTACTGTCATTGTCAGTGATGTCTGGTGTAGTGGGTGGTGGAAGCTGTGGTGGCCTCCTGATGTGGGCTGTGGAACCTATTTTATTTAATTTTTTTACATTTTATTTATGTATTTATTTTACAAATTAAGCACTGATTGGGATGACCAATTGTCCAATGGTGTGTGACTGGTGGGTGGAAAAAAATGTGAATGACACTTAAACAGACTATTAGATAAAGAAGTAAAGATGGCTGGCCGAAAGCAAAGCCTGTTTGTATATGTACTATATTTACCAATATATAAAAAAACTAATTGGAAAACACTAGGCTGATGAGAGACCGCTAAAGCTGTTTGTAAGCCAAGCCTAAAGAATTCCTGGCCAAGCTCACAGTTCCGTATGAACACGCTTTCAACTTTTTCTTCAACTTCAGTTTTGGATCGATATGAGAACCGAAGAGCAGTGTCAGCTTAAAACATGCTTTTGCTCTGCAACCAGTGTATATTTTTCTTCAATACAGTCGATTTAATTCAGATTTGTGGCCTGATTTTTTTTTTTTATTGGCGGTCCGGGTAACAACGTAAGGACAATGTAGTATATAACTCTGTTGCCCTGACAGACTTCCTACCCCCAAAATTAAAAAATGACCACCAACCTGTTGATTATTTCTAAAGCATTAGAGGGAACAACCGAAACAGTTCCTGTAAATACTCTTTTAAGTTTGATGCACCTCCCCGTTAACATCACAAAGCCATCCGTGAAAATTATTATTTTTTATTTTTTAAAAGAAAATCCCTGGTGACTGGCATTTTTAGTTTTATTGCCACTTACCGGCAGTGTTTGTTTTGAGGTGATGAACAGCTATATGTCCACCCATCTAAATTAGATGGGTAGACATGTAGAGAATTCTCCAGTTGTCCAATGGAGTAAGGGCGGACTGAGAAGTTTGGCCATGGTGGAGACTGAGTAGTCTTCACCATGGCCAAACAATGGTCCGTCCGCATTTAAATCATTCAGACAGACCATCATCTTGGTGGTAAGGATATGCTGTCTTTTGTTGTGACAGAGTATCCTTACCACTAAGAGATAAATCAGGCCTGTATTGTGCACGTAGCATGTAGTGCTACTTTGCAATGTCTGTATTTCTGAGCACAATTTGTATTTGTCTACTTTTTGATTGAAATATTGGGCTTTCTATGTCTACTTACGCTGTTTTAGAGATTAAAGAGCTGAAAATTAGTAATATTTAAATACTGTGCAAAATTGCCAAGCTGGTAGAGTATGTAAGCAGGTTAATACACTTGCTGCCCCTTTCTTTGTCTCATGGGTCAAAATTTCTAATCCTCTTTGGCTGACTCACCACATAATTGTTAATAAGTCAATAACGCGTAATGTTTGTAGGTTGTGTGGCTGTATATGCACATGCTTCGTACACGCCTGTCATCTAGGAGTGTCATCTAGTTTAGGCTCGACCTTTGCAAGTTGCTTTTGTTCTAAGAAGTCTCCACTCATTAACTGTGGTGTGACACCTCTTCCTGGTGTACATTGTGCATGGTCACCAACTCCATAGTAGGTTGCTTTCTTCAGCAATCGGGTTAGAATGTGCACCAAATAGGCTCAGAATTTGTCGTGTCCTGAACACATTTTTCATATTCCCCATTCAGTTACCTTTGACTTCCATTGCATTGGCTTTGGCCAAGCTCTGATACCTTTGTCTCTGTGACATGGGAATACCTGTGGCAAGTTTAAAGGTATTGAGGTATTTCCACCCTTCAGGGTCTGAGTACCCCCAGCCCTTCCTCTCCAGAGAATGCTGCTTGAGTGATGAAACAGACACCCTTCCAGAACTGCTGTCGCTGTCACTCAAAGTATCCCTGGGCAGACCATCACAAGTTGTGCAATCTGTGCCTGTCTCCTGACCACAAGGAACACCACCTGTCTGTCATGCCTTGCCTTCCATTCCAAGAAGACCCACAGGTATCGAAGTGAACAACACAGTACTATGCATCAGCAGACATTTTTGGCAAAGAAGATCCCCTCTGCACCGAGGAATAGGAAAAAAAACCACCCTTCTGTGTCCCAGCTGCACTACCGACATCCCGTCCACAGACACTGTCGTTGAGTGAGTCATATGGACTATGCCAATAGCTTTGAGTATACCTTCAGCCCCTCAGGCCCATGTCACCAAGCCGCAGCTTCAAAAGTAGTCCAAGGCCAGGGTAGAGCACTAGTTGAGAGAAAACAAGCCCTGTGTGCTCCAGTCGGCACTGGTATAAAGCTATGGAGCAGCCAAGCCTCCAGCAAGGGCGTCAATCCTCAGCAGCCATTTAGCCTGAGCTGCTCCAAGGGCATCGAACACCACAGGGCCCATCCAAAGCTGACACCAAAGGCTTCTTCTGCACTGTCCCCATCAATGCCAAAACCTGCCTCAAATTATTTTTAAAAAACGCTTGACGCTTAAGCTGGGGGTGAAGTGGACTTTTAAATTTTGATTGATGCCTTGAAACAATGACGTTGAGGCCTGATCATGGAAGGGCTCCAACTGGAACTAGACAACAAGCAAAAGTCCCACCCAGTTACAGGCAAAATCACAGTGAAACCACTTCCATTATTTGCTGTGAGTAGGGGCTCGTTCTTCCAGGCCTTCTCCTGAGCCAGCACTAAAGAAAGGCAGAGACAGAGCCGACAGTCCTCTTTCTGAGCCTCACAGCCCACCTCCACCCTGATATCCACCATGCCCATCTCCCTCAACAGGCCTCCACCAGAGGGGTCCCCTCTTTCATATTCCAAGCCAGGTAGCCCTTATGGCCTGTCCTGAGCCAGCACTAAAGAAAGGCAGAGACAGAGCCGACAGTCCTCTTTCTGAGCCTCACAGCCCACCTCAACCCCGACATCCACTATGCCCATCTCCCTCAACAGGCCTCCAACATAAGGGTCCCCTCTTTCATATTCCAAGCCAGGTAGCCCTTATGGCCTGTTTGTCGTTTATGACTAGCAGCCAGGCGAACGCCCCATTGACGAGCCCTGGGAAGACTGCTACGTGGAACCTCTGGTGACCCTAATGTCAAATATTACCCAGTCAGGGTCTCGGAGCCTTCTGATTAAACCACAGCCTGGCCTATCATGAGGTCATCCAGAGGGCTGCAGCCTTTCACAAGGTTGACATGCATATCTCCTAGGAGGAGAATTAGTTTCCTCTGAAGATGCATAGAGGGCATGTTAAAATCTGCTTCGTCTAGCCGGGCAAGGGTAGTCGCTTTGAGGGTCGAAAAGAAATACAAACCCTCACCTAGTGACTGAGCATAAGTTGTAGTTCGCAATGCCTGCAAGTGTGCCTCCGACTGAGCCATCAAGTTACCTCCGATGCTCCTTCTGCAGATAAGAAGAGCAAAAAGATAGATGCATCGGGCAAGATGGTGGCAGTTTGAGCAGTGAACCATTGCCGGATAGCCAGTTTGGTGACATGCCGGTCATGGTAAAATAGGGCATGGTTGGAGGAGATGCAGAAGTTCCTTAAGCACCATATGGCGCAGTACAAAAAGTGTGAGGAAGAGATAGTGTCCTTGGCAAGGACATCTCCAACACTAGCATCTGTTGTATATTCCATATAGCGCAGACACAGCCTTTAGACAAATCAATACCAGCAACAAACTTGGACGCCATGTCTGGCTCCCTATCGCTGGGTTCAAGTCCAGCAACATCTCCTAAACCTCCCGTTCAAAGGTGGGAGCACCTCATCATCCTAATCCTCCTCATCTCAGGCATCATCATCCTCCCCCTCATCATTATCCGCCCCTCCTCCTCATCATTATCCGCCCCTCCTCCTCCTCCTATTCCTTCTCCTCACCCTCCTTATCCTCATCCTCATTATCCTTCTTATCCTCCTCCTCCTCATTATCATCCTCATCTCCCTCGGCCTCGTCCTCCTCCTCTTTATCCTCATCATCATAATCCTCCTTATCATCATCCTCATAATCCTCATTATCATCCTCTTCATCCTCCTACTCCCCCTCCTCATCCTCATTCATCCTTTTCTTCCCCCATCATCCTCATCCTCCTCATCTCAGTCATCATCTTTCCCCTTTTCCCCTCATCATCCTCCTCATGTCACTCATCCTTCTCCTCATCTTCCTCAACATCCTTCTATTCCTTATCCTCATCACCCTCCCCCTCCTCCTTACCCTTCCCCTCCTTACCCTCCCCCTCCTTACCCTCCCCCTCCTCTTCCTCCTCCTCTTCCTCCTTATCCTCATCATCCTAATCCTTCTCGTCATCATCCTCCTCCTTATTATCCTCTTTACCATCCTACTCCCCCTCCTCATCCATCCTTTTCCACCTCTTCATTATCCTCTCCCTCATCACCCCCTTCCTCCCTCATCATGCCCACTCTCCCTCATCATAATCATCCTCCCCTTCATCCTCCCCCTCCCCGTCATCTTCCTCATCATCATCTTCTTCATGCTCTCATCATCCTCTTCCCCCTCATCACCTTCCCCCTCATCATCCTCCTCCTCATCCCCATCATGTTCCTTCTCGTCTTCCTCATCCTCCTCATCTTCATTGTCCTAATCATCTTCATCATCCTCCCCCTCCTCATTATCATCTTCCCCACCCACCTCCCCTCCTTATCATCCTCCTCCTCCTCACCATGCTCATCCTCCCCCTCATCCTCCCCCTCACCCTCATCATCCTCCCCCTCATCATCAGTCATCATCCTCCCCCTCAAAACCCTTCCCCTCAAAATCCTTCCCCTCTTTATCTTCCCCTTCATCCCCCTCCTTCTCATCATCATCCTCCTCCCCCACATATCATCCTGCCCCACCTTGTCATCATCCTCCCCCTCATCATCCTCCTCTACCCCATCATCCTTCTCCTCCCCGCCCCCCCCTCATCCTCCTCCTCCCCTTCATCCTCCTCATCCTCCCCCTCATCATCCTCCTCTTATCATGATCCTCCTCCTCATCCTCTTCCTTCGTTTCCTCCTCCTCATTCTTCTCTTCCTCCTCCTCATTCCTCTCTTCCTCATCATCCTCCTCTTCCTTATCCTCCTCTTCCTCATCCTTCTCCTCCTCATCAACCTCCTTCCCTTATCAGCCTCCTCAGTATCATCCACTTCATTCTCCTCATCATCCTCCTGCTCACCCTCCTCCTCATCATCCCCCCTCATCATCCTCCCCCTCATTATCACGCCCTCCTTCCTCCTCCCCCACACCATCATCCTTCTCCTCCCTCTCCATCTCCCCATCCTCCTCCTCCCCCTCATCCTCCTCCTCCCCCTCCCCCTCATCATCCTCCTCCCCTTCATCATCCTCCTCCCCTTCATCATCATCCCCCTCCCCTTCATCATCATCCTCCTCCCCTTCATCATCCTCCTCCCCTTCATCATCATCCTCCTCCTCTTCATCATCCTTCCCCTCGACATCGTCCTTCCCCTCATCATCCTCCTCTTCATCACCCTCATCATCTTCCTCCTCCTCTTCCTCCTCCTCATTTTCCTCTTTCTCACCCTCCTCATCCACCTCTTGCTCCTCATCCGCCTCTTCCTCCGCCTCATCATCAAGATGTTCATCATATTCATTTTTATCCTCCTCCCCCTCTTCCTCCACCTCATCTTCCTCATCCCCTCATCATCCTTCCCACCCGCCTCACCCTCCCACTCATTCTCATCATCTTCCTCCTCCTCCTCATAATCATCCTCCTCATCTTCATCCTCATTACCCTCCTCGTCCTCATCCTCCCCCTCATCATCCTCCCCCTCCTCCTCACCGTCATCCTCCCCCTCCTTATTATCCTCCCCTTCCTCCTCTTCATCCTCCCCCTTCTCCTCATCATCCTCACCCTCATCACCATCATCATCCTCCCCCACCCCTTTATCATCATCCGACCCTTCATCATCATCATCCTCCCCCTCATCATCATCCTCCCCCTCATCATCATCCTCCCCCTCATCATCATCCTTCCCCTCGACATCGTCCTTCCCCTCATCATCCTCCTCCTCCTCATGATCCTCATCATCTTCCTCATCCTCCTTTTTCTCCTCCTCATCCTACTCTGCCTCCTCCTCGTCATCATCCTTCTTATCCTCCTCCTCGTCATCATCCTTCTTATCCTCCTCCTCATTATCATCCTCCTCATTATCATCCTCCTTATTATCATCCTCATTTTTCTCATCATCCTCCTCATCCTCCTTATCCTCATCATCCTAATCCTTCTCATCCTCGTTATCCTCCTCCTCATCATTATCATCCTCTTCATTCTCCTACTCCCCCTCCTCATCCATTCTTTTCCTCCTCCTCATCCATTCTTTTCCTCCTCCTCATCATCCCCACCCTCATCATCTCCTTCCCCCTCCTCATTCACCTCCTCCTCCTCCTTCCCATCATCATACTCCCCCTCATCTGTCATCCTCATCATCATCCTTATCTTCCTCCTCCTCCTCTTCTTCCTCCTCGTCCTTCTCCTCCTCCTCCTCATCCTCCTTATCCTCCTCCTCCTCCTTATCATCATCCTTCTTATCCTCCTCCTCCTCATCTTCCTTATCCTCCTCCCCCTCCTCCTCATGCTTCTCCTCCTCCTTCTCTTCCTCCTCCTCCTTATCCTCATCATCCTAACCCTCCTCATAATCCTCCTCCTCATCCTCCCACTCTCCTCCTCATCGATCCTATTCCTCCACCTCATCATCCCCTTCCTTCCCCTCATCATCTTCCTCATCCTCCTCCTCATCACCCTCACCCTCCCCCCCCTCATCCTCCCCCTCATCAACCTCCCCTCATCATCTTCCTCCTCCTCATCATCCCCCTCATCATCTTCCTCCTCCTCATCACCCCCTCATCATCTTCCTCCGCCTCATTACCCCCTCCCCCTTGTCACCCCCTCCCCCTCCCCCTCCTCCTCCTCCACATCACAATCACCCTCCTCCTCCACATCACAATCACCCTCCTCCTCCTCATAATCATCCTCCCCCTCATCATCCTCGTCCTCATAATCATCCTCCCGCTCTTCATCCTCCCGCTCCTAATCCCCTCCCTCATCATTATCCTCCCTTTCTCCTTATCATAATCTTCTCTCTCATTATCACCCTCCCCCTCGCCATCATCCATCCTTTTTCCCCTCATCCTCCCACTCATCATCATCCTCCCCACACCATCATCTTCCCCCTCCCCTACACTATCCTCTTCCCCCTCCTCATCATCCTCTTCCTCATCATCATCCTCATCATCTTCCTCCTGATCTTCATCCTCGTCATCCTCCTCATAATCATACTCATCATCTTCATCCTCATTACCCTCCTCATCATACTCCCCTCCTCCTCACCATCATACTCCCCCCTCCTCACCATCATCCTCCCCCTTCTCATCATCCTCTCCCTCATCACATCATCATCCCCCCCTCATCATCATCCTCCCCCTCCTCCTCATCATCCTCCCCCTTCTCCTCATCATCCTCCCCCTTCTCCTCATCATCCTCCCCCTTCTCCTCATCATCCTCCCCCACACCATCATCCTTCTCCTCCCCCTTCTCCTCATCATCCTCCCCACACCATCATCCTTCTCCTCCCCCTCCATCTCCCCATCATCCTCCTCCCCCTCATCATCATCATCCTCCTCCCCCTCATCATCATCCTCCTCCCCTTCATCATCCTCCTCTTCATCATCATCCTCCTCCCCATCATCATCATCCTCCTCCTCATTTTCCTCCTTCTCACCCTCCTCTTCCGCCTCTTCCTCCTCATCCGCCTCTTCGTCCTCATCCGCCTCTTCCTCCTCATCCGCCTCATCATCAAGATGTTCATCATATTCATTTTTATCCTCCTCCCCCCTTCCTCCACCTCATCTTCCTCATCCCCCTCATCATCCTTCCCACCCTCCTCACCCTCCCACTCATTCTCATCATCATCCTCCTCCTCCTCATAATCATCCTTCTCATCTTCATCCTCATCACCCTCCCCTCATCATCCTCCCCCTCATCATCCTCCCCCTCCTCCTCACCATCATCCTCCCACTCCTCCTCATCATCCTCCCCCTCCTCATCCTCCCTCTTCTCCTCATCATCCTCCCCCTCCTCATCACCATCATCATCCTCCCCCACCACTTCATCATCCTCCTCCCTCTCATCATCATCCTCCTCCCCCTCATCATCATCCTTCCCCTCGACATCGTCCTTCCCCTCATCATCATCCGGCTCCTCATGATCATCATCCTCATCCTCATCATCTTCCTCATCATCCTCATTCTCCTTTTTCTCCTCCTCATCCTACTCTGCCTCCTCCTCATCATCATCCTTCTTATCCTCCTCATTATCATCCTCCTTATTATCATCCTCATCTTTCTCATCCTCCTTTGCCTCCTCCTCCTCATCCTCCTTATCCTCATCATCCTAATCCTTCTTATCCTCGTCATCCTCCTCCTCCTCATCATTATCATCCTCTTCATTCTCCTACTCCTCATCCATTCTTTTCCTCCTCCTCATCATCCCCACCCTCATCATCTACTTCCCCCTCCTCCTCCTCCTCATCCTCGTTCCCATCATCATACTCCCCCTCATCTCAATCATCCTCATCATCCTCATCATCTTCTTCCTCCTCCTCTTCTTCCTCCTTGTCGTCCTCCTCGTCCTTCTCCTCCTCCTCCTCCTCATCCTCCTCCTTATCATCCTTCTTATCCTCCACCTCCTCATTCTCCTCCTCCTCATCTTCCTTATCCTCCTCCCCCTCCTCCCCCTCCTCCTTATCCTTCTCCTCCTCCTTCTCTTCCTCCTCATCCTTATCCTCATCATCCTAATCCTCATTATCATCCTCCCACTCTCCTCCTCATCGATCCTTTTCCTCCACCTCATCCTCCCCTTCCTTCCCCTTATCATCTTCCTCATCCTGCTCCTCATCACCCTCACCCTCTTCCTCCTAGTCATCCTCCTCCTCATCACCCTCACCCTCCTCCTCCTCATCCTCCCCCTCATCATCCCCCTCTTCATCAGCCTCCCCTCATCATCTTCCTCCTCCTCATCATCCCCCTCATCTTCCTCCTCCTCATCACCCCCTCCTCCTGATAACCCCCTCCCCCCTCCTCCTCCTCCTCCTCCACATCACAATCACCCTCCTCCTCATCATATCATCATTCTCCCCCTCATCATCCTCGCCCTCATCATCATCCTCCCGCTCCTCATCCTCCCACTCCTAATCCCCTCCTGCATCATCATCCTCCCTTTCTCCTTATCATAATCTTCCCTCTCATTATAATCCTCGCCCTCACCATCATCCATCCTTTTTCCCCTCATCCTCCCCCTCATCATCCTCCCACTCATCATCATCCTCCCACTCATCATCATCCTCCCACTCATCATCATCCTCCCCCACATCATCATCCTCCCCCACACCATCATCTTCCCCCTCCCCCACACCATCCTCTTCCCCCTCCTCATCATCATCCTCTTCCTCATCATGATCCTCATCATCTTCCTCCTGATCTTCTTCCTCATCGTCATCACCCTCCTCATCATCCTCCCCCTCATCATACTCCCCTCCTCCTCACCATCATACTTCCCCTCCTCACCATCATCCTCCCCCATCATCATCCTCCCCCATCATCATCCTCCCCCATCATCATCCTCCCCCCTCATCATCCTCCCCTTCTCCTCATCATCCTCCCCTCCTCATCATCCTCCCCTCCTCATCATCATCTTCTCCTCATCATCATCCCCCTTCCTCCTCATCATCCTCCCCCTTCCTCCTCATCATCCTCCCCCTTCTCCTCATCATCCTCCCCCTTCTCCTCATCATCCTCCCCCTTCTCCTCATCATCCTCCCCCTTCTCCTCATCATCCTCCCCCTTCTCCTCATCACCATCCTCCCCCTTCTCCTCATCACCATCCTCCCCCTCCTCATCACCATCCTCCCCCTCCTCATCACCATCCTCCCCCTCCTCATCACCATCCTCCCCCTTTTCACCGTCCTCCCCCCTTTTCACCGTCCTCCCCCCTTTTCACCGTCCTCCCCCCTTTTCACCGTCCTCCCCCCTTTTCACCGTCCTCCCCCCTTTTCACCGTCCTTCCCCCTTTTCACCGTCCTTCCCCCTCTTCATCGTCCTTCCCCCTCTTCATCGTCCTTCCCCCTCTTCATCGTCCTCTTCATCATCCTCCTTCTCATCATGATCCTCATCCTCCTTTTTCTCCTCCTCTTCCTACTCTGCCTCCTCCTCTTCCTACTCTGCCTCCTCCTCATCATCATCCTCCTTATTATCATCCTCATTATCATCCTCCTTATTATCATCCTCATCTTTCTCATCCTCCTCTGCCTCCTCCTTCTCATCCTCCTTATCCTCATCATCCTAATCCTTCTCATCCTCATCATCCTCCTCCTCCTCATTATCATCCTCTTCATTCTCCTACTCCCCCTCCTCATCCATTCTTTTCCTCCACCTCATCATCCCCACCTCCATAATCTCCTTCCCCCTCCTCATTCTCCTCCTCCTCCTCCCCATCATCATACTCCCCCTCATCTCAATCATCCTCATCATCATCATCCTTATCATCTTCTTCCTCCTCATCATCTTCTTCCTCCTCCTCCTCTTCTTACTCCTCATCCTCCTCCTCCTCCTCATCCTCCTTATCCTCAACCTCCTCCTTATCATCATCCTTCTTATCCTCCTCATTCTCCTTCTCCTCATCCTCCTCCTCATCCATCTCCTCCTTATCCACCTCCTCATTCTCTTCCTCCTCCTCCTTATCTTCATCATCCTAATCCTCCTCGTCATCATCTTCCTCCTCATCATTATCATCCTCTTCATCATTATCATCCTCTTCATCCTCCCACTCTCCTCCTCATCGATCCTTTTCCTCCACCTCATCCTCACCCTCATCATCCCCTTTCTTCCCCTCATCATCCCCTTCCGTCCCCTCCTCATCTTCTTTATCCTCTTCCTCCTCATCACCCTCCTCCTCCTCCTAGTCATCCTCCTCCTCCTAGTCCTCCTCCTCATCCCCCCCTTCATCATCCTCCCCCTCATCATCCTCCTCCCCCTCATCATCCCCCCCTCTTCATCATCCCCCCCTCTTCATCATCCCCCCCTCTTCATCATCCCCCCCTCTTCATCATCCCCCCCTCTTCATCATCCTCCCCCTAATCAACCTCCCCCTCATCCTCTTCCTCCTCCTCCTCTTCATCATCCTCCCCCTCATCATCCTCCCGCTCCTCATCCACCCGGTCATCCCCTCCCTTATCATCCTCCTCCCTTTCTCCTAATCATAATCTTCCCTCTCATTATCATCCTTCCCCTCATCCTCAACCATCATCCTCCCCCTCATCATCCTCCCCCACACCATCATCCTCCCCCACACCATCATCCTCCCCCACACCATCATCCTCCCCCACACCATCATCCTCCCCCACACCATCATCCTCCCCCACACCATCATCCTCCCCCGCACCATCATCCTCCCCCGCACCATCATCCTCCCCCGCACCATCATCCTCCCCCTCCTTCCCCTCATCCTCCTCCTCCTTCCCCTCATCCTCCTCCTCCTTCCCCTCATCCTCCTCCTCCTCTTCATCATCCTCTTCCTCATCATCATGATCTTCATCATCTTCCTCCTGATCTTCGTCCTCCTCATCCTCCTTATCATCATCCGCCTCCTTCTCCCCCCCTTCCCCCCTTCCCCTCCTTCTTCTCCTCCTCATCCTCCTCCTCCGCATCCTTCTCCTTCTCCTCCTCCTCCTCCTCCTCCTCCTCCTCCTCCGCATCCTCCTCCTCCGCATCCTCCTCCTCCGCATCCTCCTCCTCCGCATCCTCCTCCTCCTCCTCCTCCTACTCCTCCTCCTACTCATCTTCCTCATCCTCCACATCACAATCACCCTCCCCCTCATCATCCTCCCCCTTCTCCTCACCATAATCTTCCCTCTCATTATCATCCTCCCCCTCATCATCCATCATCCTCCCCCTCATCATCAACCGTCATTCTCCCCCTCATCACCCTCGCTCTCATCATCTTCCTCCTGATCCTCATCATCTTCCTCCACCTCCTCATCCTCCACCTCCTCATCCTCCACCTCCTCATCCTCCACCTCCTCATCCTCCACCTCATCATCCTCCTCATCATCATCCTCCTCCTCCTCATCCTCCTACTCACCCTTCTCCTCCTCCTCATGCTCCTCCTCCTCATGCTCCTCCTCCTCATGCTCCTCCACCTCATGCTCCTCCACCTCATTCTCTTCCTCATCATCGTAGTCCTCATTCCCCCCCTCATCATCATTCTTCTCATCCTCATCTATGCGACTTCCTCTCTCACTTGATTGGAAATCATGTCCAACAGTTGGGTCCTAGATGTAGTCCACCACAACTATTGCCCTGAAATACATGCAAACCCTCAATTGTTACATCCCATCAGAACATTTTAGCATTTCATGACAACTTCCCTGGATGTCACCCCCCCCTTTCAACAGAGTGATTCTATGATGACGCTCTGCCTCAAGGATGCCTATTTTCCACATCCCCGTCCATCTTTCACATCAGCAGTACGTTGCCTTTGTGGTAAGTGCTGAAATCTACCAAGTTGAAGTATTTCCTTTCAGGTGTCACATGGCTCCAAAGGGGTTTACAAAGTGCCTAGCAATGATGGTTGCACCTTTGCAAAGGGAGGGTATTTACGTCTTTCTCTACCTCAGCAGTTGCTTGATCAAGAGCAACACTAAGCTGTAATGTCTAGCCTACAGTAGAACAGTGGTGTCTCTGCTCCATAGCCTGTGCTTTACCATAAAGGCAACCATGTCCCACTGCAGCCTCTTACAATCCAGCCCTTCCAAGGGTCTTGGACGCAGTCACAGAGAAAGCTTACCACAGTCATCTGAGTCAGTACTTATCAGCTTCTGCTTCCTCTTTTTCAGCTGAATCATCATCTCAAAATACAGACTGTTATGCGCCTCTTAAGAATGATGGCCTCCTGTTTAGCCATTGTTCCTCATGCAAGGCTTCATATGTGCCTCATTCAAGAATTCCTTGTGGCTCAGTGGGTCACTGAGTAGATCTAGTCTTGGTATAGACCAAAATGCACTACTCTTTGCAGTCGTGGAGCGGCAAGAACTTAGTGCAAGGTAGGCCTTGAGGAGACAGTACTCCATGTGACCATTGCAACAAAAAACTCTCATAAACTGGGGCATGCATCTCTACACCATGAACTATCCAAAGAATGTGGCCCGCTCAGCAACAGGGTTGCCACATTAACTGCTTGGAACTGCTACTCAATTACGGAGCTCTGATAGCCTTTTTTTCAAATAATTTGGGGCAAAGTGGTCCTTATCAATACAGTGTAGTACGACAGAAGCAGGGCAGCTCTCAGCTTTATCACAGCGGGATTGGCATTAGGCACTCCACCACAATATTCACCACATGTAGGAGTATTTCCTGGGGGAAAAACACAACTTTGAGGTTCTGCTCACAGGACATGTCAACCAGTTCATGAGTTGGAACTCTACCCCCAAGTTCTTCAAACATACTTCCAGCATTGAGGGGCCCCACAGACAGACCTGTTTGCCATCCCAGAAAATGCAAAATGCCCAAGCTGCGCCACCAGCTACCCACACCTACTGTCCTTGGGCAATGCACCATGGATGAACTAGCCAGGAATGTTTGCCTACGCTTTTAATCCTTTCCCACTGGTTCCCTTTGTAGTCAGGAAACTCACTACAATATCACTAGCTATCATTCTAGTAGCCTCAAACGTGGCTAAACAGCCCTAGTACTCCACCTTCTTAGAAATGTATGTCAACCCCAACATGTGGCTTGCTTAGGCCTGACATTCTCACACACAGACAGGTTGATTGAGACATCCACATCTTGAACACCTTAACCATACAATTTGGCACCGAAAGTTCTAGAATTTAGATATCTCCAACTTCCTTCAGTAATAGATGTCCATCTCAATAAGGAGCGAAACAGCTCTAAATGCAGGTTTGTTACAGGTAAAAGGAAAAAGATGTCTTCACTCCTGCACTTCCAAGCAACTGGACCTGCTGACATCTGCTGTCAAAGAAATCATTGTCTGCCTTGGGCTGTTGTAGAAAACATGCCTTGCTTACACATGTATTCCCCTTCTTTTAGCTGTGGCTGTCCCACATCAAAATTTCCAGTATTAAGGCCTTCGTTTAAGGCCCCAAAGGGATGGTACCCCTTAGAATGTCTCCTAATCCCATGTGGAATGTCAGTGTACCCTCACTAGGTTAATAGGATCACGGTTTGAACTATTAATTAATCCCCCCTTAAGTTCCTGTCTTGGAATGTGGCTTTATTAGTTCCCATTACATTGCTTAAGCTGCATTTGCAAACTGGAAGCACTCACTCTTTACCCAGGTCCACAAGGACTGGGTTGTTCATAGAATTATTCCTACATTCCTCCCTAAGATGGCTATCTCCCTTACACCACAACCAAACCATAGTGCTCCCAGTCTTATTCCCACAACCAGACTGTTGCTGAAAAAAGCAATCCACAAATTAGATGTCAAAATAACTGTTGTGTACTAAACTGACAGGATCAAGCCTTTCAGTAAATCGGGCTACTGTTTGTCCCCTTTGCAAAGCCTCAGAAAGGGCATCCCATCTCCAAGACTGGCATAGCTTGGTGGATAGTGTAATGCAGGAGTCTCCAACCTTTTCTGTAGTGAAAAAATCATTGTGAACTACTGAAGGCTAAACATCTTGTGCATTGTTAGCAGGCATCCCCATGCCAGCTTTGTTGACTTTAAGCACAATGTCCACAGAGCCAGATATTATAGTTAAAACAAAATACTTTGACTAGGGGCACTGACAAGCCTGCCACGTGTGTCAGTGAGTGGTCTCTGGGGATGTATGAACATGTGTGCGTATGAATGTGATTATATGTGTATGGGTGACTGAGAGCCTATGTAGTATGTACTTCTGGCACAGGATATGCTTTTCGCCGTATGTGCCACTGTTACATGTATAAACCAAACATACAACCATTTTTATTTTTTAAATGGGAAACATTTAAAGTGCAGAAAAATGTTCTTAAAAAATGTTCATAATATGTAAGATTCTTCTTCACTTTAAATTTCTCCCATTAAAAAAAAAAAAAAAACATTGATATATTTTTCAGTTATACACATGGCACAGTGGCAACTGGCCACTGAGAGTAAGAGGCCCGCTGTTGTAAATGACACTTTGAAATGAGAATAATTAAAATGAAGTTAATGTAATCATTAGAGTGACATTTCATTTTAATGTTCTCCCATTTAAAAGCATTTATAAACATCATTTGTTCTTAGGCTCCAATATTCAGTTGGCAATTACTTTTATTTAAGGGTTCAGTACCTCAGTGCTTCAGTTCTTCAACTCTCTGCCCCTGCCTGCTCATAAATCTGATTGAGCACTGCTCACTATCAGGCCCTGCTGTCTTCAGCCCGATAACAGTAATGTAAACTAAACACAACCTCCCCTTAACTTCACCCTGTGCTTATTTAAAAATGAAATCAAGGGTGTGAGCTGCTCTGATGGTGTCTGGGAGCTACTGGTAGTTCGAGATCGACTGGTTGGAGACACCAGGTCTAATGTATTCAGATCTATTATCACATAGTAAAGAAGATTCTTCCTGCTCCACTTAAGGTGCACTCCACCACAGGAAAGAAGTGAGCATGGCCTTCCTTGGGAACATCCTGTTAGCAGATATTTGTAAAGCAGGCACCTTGTCAACATTGTGCATGTTTACCAAGCACTACTGTGAGGCCATGGTGGGCCAGATGGTGTTAAGGACCTTGTTTCAGGCATCTGTATCATCCACACCTTAGCCACGTCTTCTGGAGGGCACTGTGCTAAGCATGTGTATCTACAGCCACATATGCAAAAAATGCTACCTAATGTATATGCATCTGTTCATGGTATGTAGTGCTGTAGATTCGTGTGTGCCTGCCGTCCTCCATGGAAGCCTGTCTTTTTCAGATCTCTTGCTTTTTGAATTCCAATGCAAATTATGTTTTACACAACTTAGCTTATTTCACATTCCATACCTACTCTCACCCGGTGCATGAAAATCTATCTAACAAGGCGTCTGTACCCATGCACACCATACACCAAGAGGAGTCACACCATATCTCGAGACTTCTACGAATTAAAACAACTTGTAAAGGTCCAACCTAAACACTAGATGGCAGGAGTATGCTAAGCATGCTAATCTACAGCCCTATGCTATGAACAGATGCCTGCAGGGTAAGTAACATTGTCGTTTCAGGCCCATTAGTTACTGTACTCCGAAAATTATTGTCACTGATTCAGAATTTTAATTCTTTTGCTTGTTTACATAGTTAAAGCTTTTTTGTCGGATGTTGAATAAGAAAAAAGTTACTTTATATTGGTGAATCTGAAAGCATTTTTTTTCTTTGCATTTTGCCAATAGTTTTACAATGAACTGACTGAAATCTTGGTGAAGTTCCAAAACAAATGCAGCGACATTGTCTTTGCACGCAAGACGGAAAGAGATGAACTTCTTAAGTAAGTTGCTTAATTAACATTTGATCACATTTATTAAACACAGAAAGATGGGTAACCGAAACTCTGACCAGAGTGAGGCATTATTTGACAATAAGGGCTCAATGGGAGAGGGATTGCTCTTACCGCCAATGTCTGCTCAGAGGCTGCCTCTCTGAGCTAGTGCACATCCAGCTTTATTAAATGGGTCTTGTTGTTGGACCCAAAACTACAGACAATAATAGGCAAAAGAGGTGTATTCTTAGAAATGGATCCTAGGAACATATGACCTTCCCCATGAAGTTAACTTAGATTTCTTTAATTATTGACACTTTATAGGTAGTTGTTTATTCTTTAGGCACAATAAAAAAAGAAATGACAAATTGAAGTCCATCTCAGGCTTGTGAAATTTGTGGTTGTTTTGAATGTGAGGTGGATCGGTTGAGTGATAGGTGAACTTCTTTTGTGCTAAAGCCTATTCAGTGACTTATCTTTTATTTCTGATTTTATTGCTACATATACAGCACTTAACACCAGGTTTATGCTTTTGCTTCTGGGTCCTCCTACATTGAAGGTCTAGGAATTTGGTCAAAGTGATGGAATTGTGCTACACCTTAAGTGCTGCTCCCTTGAATGCACTGAGAAGCTATCAAAATCAGTCAGCCTCTCTAGTTCCCAGATTGAACAACTGTAATCTGTATGCTCTGAGTAACTGTGAAATGTAACAGTGGCAAAAAAGCAGTTTTCTTAAAAGTTCTTAAGTCTCTGAAAGCGGTTTTCCTGCGGCCCGGTTATCGAAAATGTGAGTATTTGCAAAACGCCCTTTGTATATGCATTTTTATATATCAGTAGGGACTACTTATGCTTGTGTAGCCATTCCTGTAATAAAAAGTTGCACGTTTTGTGATCATGTAGTGTCATGACCCTTTCTCAAGCATTTTGGTCTTTAATAGATTCACATGCTTTAATATTCCTTGTATTTTGTCTGGGAGTTGTCTGTAGTCTGTGTTAACAGTAGTATTTATAAACTCAAATAACATTGAAAACAATTGAGGATGATATGCAATCTAGTCACCTTATCATGTGACCTGAACAATGTCCAGTGAGTTGTAGTGGCTTAGAGCTCATAGTCCCTACAGAAACCGAACTGCTTATAAAATCTACCACAGTCAAGATGACAGGAAGCAAATCCTCTACCTCTGCTCATCTCTTCAGGTCTACATTTTCACCTTCTGTTGTTTTGTAGCTCTGTGTTTTTGGGTCTGTTTCACAACCATCAGCAGAAAGGGCAGCAGTATTTTCTGGTCCAGAACTTTGTTTACATGGATGAGATGCCTTCTAACACCAGGGCCTATTTTTAAACTGTTCAGATCATTCAGGCCAAGAAGGTTTAACATAAAAGCCCCACAAGAAATTTCACATCAATGATAACCTTGACATAGGACCATACTTTCTAATGTTCCTTGATCTTATCACGACTATTTCTCTGTTGACAGCTACTGTTTTCCTTGTTCCACAGAGCCCTCTGGCCTCCAGGTTATCTTATATTCAGAACATCTCTCTAATGACGATAATACAGGTGCTTCAGATTTTACAGGAGCTTCCATTTGGCCTTGAGCTCAATGACAGTGTGAACTGGACAGTGACCATAAGGAATCCATTTTAGTTTCTAACATGTGTATTGAAAAGATCATGAAGATTAGGCTATTAGCCCTCATGACCTGGACATCCTGAGTGGCTCTAAGGAGGGACTGACTAATAAATACTCAGATGACAATGGGCCTGCATTCCTGCAGCTTCCTAGTTCCTTTGAAAAACTTCGGTGACTGACTGCCTTCTCCCAGCTACAACACACCACCAGCAGTTTGTCAAACCATTTAAGCTCAGTTGCTTCCAAAGCAAGTTTCCCACAACTTAGTGCCACAGTCATCAGGAGCCTCTTCCAGTATTTACCTTTCCATTTGGAATATTCCATCACAGCCTCCTACAGAACTTCTTCCTACTCATCAGTAAAATTACCATATCTCACTCCGGAAGAAACAGTAAACAAATCCACATTGATTCTGACTCTTCAGATCCCTGTCAGTGTGTTCAGTGGCCTTTTGTTCAAAACCGCACTCAAATTGGATGAACACTGAAGAGATGTACAAACCCACATTAACTTTCTTTATTGGGCTTACTTATTTGCACCTGGCAAGCCAGGACAGCAGGCAACTGAACTCCAATAAGTACAATGTTTTTGAATCACAACATTCTACATAGAATTGTTCTACATGGTATCTTAATGATAATATTCTACCTAACACATACCTAATGGATGATAATCCAATCCCTGAGCTTCAGTCGTTAGATTTACCCTCTGATGAGATCAATAACTTTCACATTCTGATGGCTCATTCTAATTGCCGATTCCTCACCTCAGAATATCCCTTGGGTGTCCTACTAGATATGAAACTTTTTCATAGCAGTGCTCGCGAGCACCACTAGATGGCATCATGCAGTTCTGCTTTGACTCCATACACACAAGAAAGTGATGGTGTGGAGCTATGTATAAGTGCTACCCCTGCACTCGCGTCCGATCCTTTCTTTCTGTGCTTTCCAATGCTTCCAGCTTTGTGGATTTTCCAATGACCAAAAACTTTTCACTGTCCTAGAAAACAATGTTCCTGCCCAAATGAACAGAATCAAGCGACTGCAGGAAGAAGATGCCGGACTTGCACTAAGTGTTCCTTTTGTGCCTGGGCTCAGAACCTGACAGGAAGATGTTTGATAAGTATACCCTCATGCACCTGAACGTTCTTCAAGACCAGGAGGCAAAGATGTATGTCGCTGAACACAAGAAGAAGTCACTGTCTTAAGCGTAGATCCTGCTCCAGGTCGCTGGTTTGATCTCAGTCACAGGGCCGCTACTGCGAACACTCCACTTCCCTCCCAAAGTCCTGCGATAAGTCCAAATCCAAACACATCATTAAAAAGTGGCACTGGACTTAACCCCATCTTCTAACTCTGACAACAAAAAGAAAGAACAAGGGTGTCAAGATGTCAGTCACTGTCCATTGAGATTACTGGACACGTGCAGTTTGTTGGATTGTAGTTAACCTCACAGAAGATGGAGTCCTTTAAGAGACCATGTTGCAAGTTTCTAAATGTGTGCTTTGAGCTCCCTTTGGCTCATTTCGGGTTTCAAATACCAGAGAGGCCTCCAGTCAGGATAAGGCTGGCATGTCCATTACTGGTACTGTCTGCCACTGTAGACCCAATGTTGTTAGACTTCCAGTTCTGACCCTAGATACATGCCAGTTTTGGCCATTCCATTGCCAGTGGATGACTGGGTATCAGCGTCCATGTAGGATCGCAACAGATGTCTGTTCGAGCTCGACCGATGTTGCATCATGAGATTATAAAAGCACAACCTGTTGTCTTGCACCCTTGTCTCTGTGCCTCTGCCACATTGGAGCTATCAGCAGAGGCTTATTTTTTTTTTAAACCTAAGTCTAAATCTGTGCCAGAGCAGCATACACCTCAGGATGGGGCACCATCATTATATTGATGATACCTTATACCTTGATTTACAAAAACCCAGTGGGAATTGATACCTCCTCTGAGACGGAGCATATCGCACCCTGTCCACCAATGCAATGAAGTGTCTTGTTTACAATGGTAATTTGAAGGGTAGCTGAAGTACTGGTATAATAGCTGACCCCCATTGAGACTTAGGCAAATGTTTTGATGGAAATCCTACAGCCTGGACTGGCAACATGTGAGCTCTTGTTCCATTTAATGATGCCTTCACAGACACTCTCGTGGCTACCTGATCCAAATCATGTCCTTCCTCATCTGTAAACAGGCAGATGGCCACAGATTACAAATTGGATTTTCTCACCAAGCATTCCACTCCAGAGAGCCTTGGTATGCAGGCCTCAACCAAAGGTGAACGTTAACTTATTTCTAACCATTCCTTCGTACATAGAATCCAAAAGCATTGACACGCTTGGCAAGAAAGTTTTCCTCTCCCAGCTTGGCATTGTGATCTAAAAATTAAGTCTTCTGTTGGGCTGATACACACACGGCCTTTTAGAAGTGACCAGTGAGATACTGCCAGCAGTCCCTGAGCATTTTGCTCTCCAGCTCATCCTACACATGATGGGCAGAACTCAGCCATGTATGTTTTCTGTGCCAGTTTGGATATTGTGGATTGCAGTGGCTTAGTGATCGGTACAAGTGTTGTGCTTCTAAGACCTTTCTTATTAAGATCCACAGTTTTTTCCTGTGATTCACAGGCTTCCCTAATCAGCCTGGCCTTCGATGGGCCTCCGCTTTTTGGGTAGAAGGTGGGCTTTGCTTTGGAATGTTCTTAATAAAGTAAAGCTACAGCTTGTTCCTCGTTTGGGCTTTTGAATCTTGCTTAACAATTTCTGCCATAGTTAAGGAAATTTAGGGGGCTATTCCAAGGGGCGGCATATAATAAAGATGATCTTCCCAGCCAGTGATGCAGCAGACAACCCAGTCCTTTTGGGGCACGGAACCAGCAGACAATGTGCAAACCAGCAGGGGCATCAATCCTCTCACTCTTCTCCTGCTACAGCATCCACAAAGCAGCTTAATTTTTTACTCTTAGAAACACACACCAACCCAGCGGAAGGCATGATCTGCTACTTTCTCTTAGGTCCTAAAAATTGTGCAAACAGGTGAGGGCCTACCTTTTTCTCTCCTCCGTACCCAGTTTCCCTCCACAATGGAATGAATCTCAGCAGAACATGTCAGTCTTGCTTCATGAAGTATGCCTGTTTGCCAAGAGTGGCTTAGAGAAGGTACAAGACTCCTGGGAAGGCGGGGTTGTTATTTTTGGTATTTCCTCCTTTCAGAACAGGGTGGGAGCCTCAGGCCTATCCTTCACCTCCGACCCCGAAAGCCTTTGTGCAGAAGGACAACTTCAAAATGCTCACATTGATACCAATCTTATCTGCTCATGACCAATGAGATTGGACAGTGTTCTTTGACTTGCAGGAAGTGTTTTTCTTATACCTGTCTTGCTGTCCTACTGATGTAACCTGCGGGTCAAAGTGAGCCAGGAGCACTTACAGTTTGTTGTGCTCCCCTTTCGCCTCACCAGTATCCAGTGAAAAGTGATGGTGGTGGTCACTGCCCATATTCGGAGGCTGGGTGTTCTTGTATTTCTGTACCTCGATTCTTTTCTGCTGAAGGTGGATCAGCTGCAGTCACTGATGGACTTTCTGCAGACAACAGCAGAACCTTTTTTTCATCATCATAAATGAGCATAGGTCCCAACTGATTCTCTCATAGAGGCTTCCATTCATTAGGGTGGTCCTGGACATTTCAGAGATCCAGGCTTTTCCCCCCACAGCAGTGAGTCCATGTTTTTAGGATTGATCATAGATCTAGGTGAAGGTGAATCTGAGGCTTCTTGTTCTCTTAGCTTTTTGGGCATGCACGTGTTGTAGTAGAACCTGAAACCCCAGTGAGCCGAGCATCAAGGTCACCTTTCAAACACCATCTGGGTCTTGAAGAAGACACACTAGATCTGTGTTGGTAGCTGATTTATCCCAGATTGTTCTGCTGCAAGCCACATTCCCTTCTCTACCCAGATTTGATAGTGCTAACAGACACATCATTGTTGGGTGGGTTACCTAGGATCGGTGGAGATAGGGGGCTCTAACATTAGTGCAGGGCTGGAACAAAATCAACCTACTGGCGCTGTAGGCTAGAAGTCTGGCTCCGAAGGCCGCCTTGCCATCCATCAAGACAAGGCTGGTAGATGTCCTCCTGGACAACACCACTGCCATGTGATACTGTAGCAAGCAGGGCAGAGTGGAGACCTGGGTCCTGTGCCAAGAGACTTTGTGCCTCTGCAGGTTTTGAGAGCACCAGGGCTTCTTTCAACTTGTCAACCAAATGATGGGGGTCCCTAAGTGACGGAACAGGCAAATAGAGCAGACGTCACCGGCACATCACAAGTGGCATCTGTATGCTGTGGTGGTCTCTGGTGTGTTCCATGAGTGAGGTAATCCTGGCTGGATCGGTTAGCCTCTATTGATAACGCACAGTATTTAAATATTTTGAGCACTGGAGTTTCTGCAGAACATTCCTTAGGAGATTTTTACCAGCTAGACTGGAAGAAGTAACTCCTGCATGCCTTTCTGCCACTACCTCTTCTGCTCCATGATTTGAAGGTCAATTACGACTGGGCCCTGGTAGTTTTGGATTGAGCTCAAAGTGTGAGCATGAGCTTCTGTCCTCTAATCAGGCTGCCACTTATACCTCCATGCATGGAGACTGAGAAGGTGTTCATTGCTTTTGATCTGCCACCTGAGGTGGTAGATGCCAGTCTCATTGGTGGACGCCCTTCCCTGAAATCAATCACTGGCCACTGGAACCGGTTTGTAAACTGGCATGGTGTCAAGGACATTGACTCTTTAGAGGCAAAACTGTTGGACATCCTTTTGTTTATTTTGACATTAATTAAGCAAGGTTTTGCAGGGGCACTAGAAAAGGTTTTTTTGCCAGTTCTTTTGGCCTTTCTATGTCTGCTGAACCGACCGCCTTGTTTGATTCACCTGCTGTGATGAGATTTCTTAAGTGTTTGATGCTCAAGTTCCCTCCCAAACAGTTTTTGACACCAATGTGATCCTAAGATTTATGTGTACACCCTTTGAGCAGATACATAGTTGCTTGCTGTGGCTCCTGATTTTGAAGATTGTTTTCCTCATTGTGATTACTTAAGCTTATTGCATGAGTGAACTACTGGCACTGTGAACGCAGTCGCCCTATATACATTTTTCCCCAGTCAAGTTGATGCTGAAGTCTCTAAAGGCGTTCTTACCAAAAGTTGGGATTCCCTTCCATAGTGGATTCACTGTACCAGGGCTGTTTGCTCATCCTCATCCTTTGAATAAGGGGAGGCTCCTTCAGTTGTACCCTAAAAGGGGCTTAAGCTTTTACATTGATTGTACCAGGGACCATCTTGTGGACAATCAAGATTTTGTGGGGCTCTTTGTAGCAAAGAAAGGGAAGATTGTGCAGAACATGTTGTTGTGGGTAGTGGATAGGATAAGATGAGCCTCACACTGGCTAAGAAGCAGGCCTCAGAAGGTCTGAGAGCCCTCTCTGTAAGGACCAAAGCCACAACTGCTGCGTTGGCGCAAGGGGTGCCTATCAGGCTGCGAGATGGGTACATACATTCATGCTGTCCTCCTGCCTTCATTTCCATGTCTGACATGAAGGGCACTTCGCCCACTCTGTGGTCTGTGTCCACTCCAGTTACCCTCCATATATGCTAAGGTGATGAATCTGCCATTAGAAGACCATCAAAAGGACAAATCACTTTCCTCCAGTATCTCTGTTCCTTAAGTATACTCTAACTACTGATTCCTCACTGGCTTCCGCCTCTCCATTCTGTAGAGTGGCTTCTTTTTAACATATAAAGAGGTCCTGAGTTAATATTCAGCACACTATTACTAATAATAGTTCATGCTCCACTCTGCGAGCAAGGGAAGGAAAAGGCAAGAAACTAACATCAGAGAGCAGGGATGGTGCTTATATGCTGCTTTGTTTCATTACTTCCATTTCTGTCTGGAATTAGCACAGAGCCGCCCAATGCCACCTAACAGCATGTAGTAGCACTAGTGCAGAAAATCTCTGGATACAGTCTAGTGCATGGGTGATGTCCTACGGTAAGTATTCTGCGATTAGATACAGTAGTAAAGTTGAGTAACTTCGTCTCTTTGTGAGGTCATCTGACAAGTTGAATCTGCCAACTTCAGCCTTGGAAAAATGATCTTTTCTTTTTGACTTCAAAAATAAATCAAGGAAATCTATTAGGGCCAATCCCATACTCAGTCAAGTGTGGGGGCAAAGGTTTGTCCTGCATGAGAAACCCAGTCACAGAAATTACTTCCACTGTAAAGCGGGAAACAAAAATGCATACCAGCAGATTCTGAGCCAGCTTACCTTCTTAGCTAGGTCACAAGAGAAGCAGCTTTATAAGCGGACGGTAAAAGAAGATCCAAGAAATCATCACTACCATGTCTGATTCCACAAGACAAAGATGACTGCCAGCCTTTACACCATGGGCAACAGGGCCTTGGCATCTATGGCAGTAACAATATCTAATGCCAGTGACATTCTGCCACTTTATGATAGACATTTTGGGCACAACTGTTCAGGTTTTTCTTGACAAATTACTGGCAGATTGCAGAAAACATAGCAAAGCCTTGCTTAAAGAGGGTGAACTTGTCTCTTCTGCCTAAATAGACACTTCCTTAGATATCTCAAATAATGGTTTCCAGCAAATGACGACAGGTGGGAGTGTAACACCCATGCAGGTTGTTAATGAGCACTTCTTTCCATCTGGAAGTATTATAAAAAGTATCGCACATACCTTTTGAAGGTCAGTTTTTGAAACTTGCAGGAAGCACTGCAGGCAATTATAGCAAATATGGACACAGCCCTGTGGTTTGACTCTTGGTAATGTAAATAGAGCTTCCAATCAGGAAAGCAGTATCTGATAGAGACTTCTAGTTGCAGATTCCTTACCTTAGAATTTTCCCCCAGGTGTCGGACTGGATCTGGAGATTTTTCTTCAAGCAATAAGCTTGTGCGTCGGTAGGTGGCGTCGGTTGACTCCACAGGCGTCAATGGCACTGTAGTCGCCGTGATGACATCTGGAGTGGTACATAGACGCTGCCTTAGCGCAGTGACGTCAGTTCTTTTCTTTCTGTGCCACGCGCTGATCCGGAGAGAGCTACCCTGGTGTCTTTCTGACCGTCTACGACCGTTTTGTCGAGTTTTCGACTGAGATATTTGGTGTGTTGAGGATGTCCCTGAAGACCGGTTTCAAGCCGTGCGAGGACTGTCACCGCATGATGTCGGTGACGGATCCGCATCATGTTTGTTTGTGGTGTCTCGAGCGTGACCACCACCCGAAGTCGTGCTCCGAGTGCAGGGCCATGCACCCGAAGGTCTTGAAAGAGCGGTCCCTCTAACTCATGGCGGCCCCGCACTCGACTCCGCATAAGTCCTGGTCTCGATCGAGAGTAAGGTCTTGAGACCGTTCGCGGAGACATCACCACTCGTCGTCGTTGAAATCTTCGGGTGCAGGTAAGAAAAAGAAGTCGTCAAAGAGGTCCCATCGCTCTCCGACTTCGCCACGTTGCTCAGCTGACGCGACACGGGAGGAGCGTCGATGCTCAAGGCCTCTGTCCTCGAAGCCTGCGTCTGGGTCCGCTCCGTGCTTCCCCGAGTTTCCCAGAGCCGGAGCGACCTCTGCCCAACTTAAAGAATTCTATGAGGCCATGCGCCTCATTTTTGGGAGGACCGACCCCGATACGGCGTCTTCGGGCCCAAGGGGTTCAATTGAGGGGCCTTCGGGTTCCAAGCCAGCAGCTTTGGCTCTGGCCACCGAGGTCCTCTCCGGATCCGCACCGGCGCCAGTCGCACTATTGAGACCTTCCCTGGCGCTGGGTCGATTTTTGACGCTCTTGACGTCGGTAGTGCTCACTATCGACGTTGACCCGATCCTGATCCCCGACGACTGAGTCGGAGCGGCATCGGACACCGCCTCCTTTGTCTTCGATGGGGCCTGTTCACCCTAGGTTGGATTCTGACCTTTTTTTCCTATGGGTACGAATTCGGGGAAATATTGGAGGGGTCCCTGAACCCTTATGAATACCAGGATGACCCATCTTTAGACTGGGAACAGGAATCGGGCGACACCAGTGGTCTGGATACCTCTCCAGCGCTGGCAAGCTGTCTCCTCCTACCGTGGCTACGGCGGAGGGAGCAACTTATGGTATGGTGGTCAGTAGGGCAGCTGAGGTCCTTGGCCTTGAGCTTCCTACTGTAGAGGTCAGGTCCAATCTCCTGACGGAGGTGCTTCAGCCAGGGGCTTCCACCTCCGAAACCCTTTTGCCGTTCAATGAAGCCCTCACCGATGTACTTTTGGGTACTTGGTCCAAACCCAACACGGGCTTCTGTGAATTGGACTATTGCACACCACAATCGGCCCGCTCCAAACAACCCTAAATTCCTGTCCCAACACCCCACGCCTGAGAGTCTTTTCATCCAGGCTTCCTCTTCTTCAGGCGCATTCCCTTCTGCACCCCCGGATAGGGAATAAAAAAGGCTGGAACAATTTGGTAAGAAGTTGTTTTCTTCCTCCAGTCTTGCGCAGCGGTCTGTGAACACCGCATTCCTTTAGGGCCGCCATACCCACTGTTTGTGGGATACGGTTGCGCAAGTCCTGCCCGCAGATACTGGAGCAGGCCAGTGCTGTCGTCTCCCAAGCTGTGAACGATGGGAGAGATGCGGCGAAATTCACAATCTGGAAACAACCAACTCTCTGGGCAGATTAGTTGCTACGACGGTGGCATTGAGATGCCATGCCTGGTTGTCTACTTCTGGTTTTTCTGGGGATGTCCAACAGTTCCTCATGGACATAACCTTTGATGGCTCCCGTCTCTTTGGAGGCAAAGCGGAGTCGGCCTTGGAGAGATTCAAGGATTCCTGGGCTATAGCTCGGTCTCTTGGTCTTTCCTCTGCCCCTCGCCCCCCCTGCAGTCCGCTTTTCAACCCTTTCGTGGCCACCAAGGAGGCTCCCGGTCACGTATTCCACCCAGCCACTGATGCTGTCCAGCCTCTGTGTGGCTGGGGACGTGGAATCCCAAGTGGCCGTGGGACAGGGATTCGCCATCACCTGCCCCACTGGGAATCCATCTCTACGGACAGGTGGGTTTTGCAGACCGTTTGAAAGGGATACTCCCTCCCTTTCGAATCTGCTCTACCAGCCATGCCTCCATCCTTCAGCCACCTTCTGGAAGATTATTTGGCACTTCTCCAGGAAGTCGCAGCTCTCTTGGCCAAGTGAGCTATAGAGAAGGTCACTGTGCCCAAAGTAGGTCTTGATTGTTATTCCCGGTACTTTCTGGTGCCGAAAAAGGAGAAGGGTTTATGTCCTATCGTAGACCTTTGGGACCTAAACTACTTCCTCAAGAAGGAAAAATTAAAAATGCTCACCCTGGCTCAGGTTCTGTCTGCCTTGGATACAGGAGACTCGATGGTAGCGTTGGACTTGCAGGATGCTTATTTTCACATCCCCATACTGCCTGCCCACAGACGTTACCTACAATTCGTGGTAGGTCATGAGCACTTTGTTTACCATGCTCCCTGTCGACCTTACCCCCCCCTGTTTGAGGAGCTCATCTTGTTAGCAGCTGCCTTTGGCCAACAAAAGGGGTGCATTTTCACATAACATCTTGGAATTGAGAGCAAGAGATCAGCTCTGAAAGCCTTTATGTCGTGGATTGCTAGCAGTGACTACATAGAAGGCAATTACCCACCAGTGACTATTTGTTAGAAATTGGGTTGTTGTTAATTGACTGGGGTATGAACCCCGGTCAAACCTAGCTAGGGTATGTGTCAGGCAAACCTTAAATTAATTTGTGCTCAGCCTCTGGTAGTTTCGCACAGAGCAGTCAGGCATAACTTAGAGACAATGTGTTAAATATTTGTGCAACACTTCAAACAGTAAAACATTGAAACACCACACAAAAAGATTCCGCACCTGGTTAGAAAAATAGATCTGAATTTATTAAAGAAAACAAGACCATAATGATAAAAATCCAATCAATAGAACTTGAGTTAATAATTTTTAATGAATAAACTGTAAAAAAAATAAAAAAAAAAAAGCCCTTAGAAGCAATAAGCGCCAATCTGGGATATCTGGTTGCCCCGGACAGGGACAAAGTCAGACGTTCAGGCTGACAGCAATGGATCTGGGTTGTGGAGCATTATGTCTGTTCCAAACCACGCAGTAGAGGTGATACATCAATGTTCACCTTTCATCAGTGATAATGCGTCAGTTCTGAGGTGCAAAGAAGTTAGGACACTAGCTCCTGCTTCATCGATGTTGAAGATCCATGTTCTGGGGCTTGCAATTTTGAAGACCGGTGTTGAAGATGCCCTTTCAAGTGTCTAGAACTGAAGTGGCAACACTTTAACAGGGCAGACTCACAGATGGCAGAGTCCAGGTGCCAAGAGCACGATAGTTGAATTATTTTATGCCCCTCAGATTTCGGGTCAGGAGGCCAGCCAGCTCGCTCTTGAAGTCACTCTTGGTTCAAGTGATGCAGGTCCAGTCCTTTTCTCCCTGGCAGGCAGAGGCTGCTCAGCAAGGGAGGAGTCTAACAGAGTGGCAGTTCTTCAAGCAGCATAACAGTCCTTCTTCCTGACAGAGTATTCACAAGTCCCGAAGTGTAATAAGTTGGTTTTGTCAGAGGTCTAGTATTTATACCCTTATGGGCCTTTGAAGTAGGGGAGGCTTCATAGACAGGCCTTTGAAGTGCACAGAGGCCATGCCCTTGCTGCCCTGGCTCCAGGCTCACTCTAGGGGGTATGCAGCCCTTTTGTGTGGATGGAACACAGCCTGTTCAGGTGCAAGTGAGGCTGTGCCCAGAATCTTGCTCCCATCCTCCCAGGATGGCCCATCAAGTCACACCTAAGCTCCGATTGTGTGTGGCTGTCTAGAGGGAATACAGAAAGCCCAGCTGTCACCCACCCCAGACAAGTGATCAGAGACAGGCAACAGGCACCAAATGGCTAAAGTTCCATAAATGGCTTCTTTATTGGCTTCTTTATAAAAGTGGTATTTTAAGAATTTACAATTTAAAATCCGACTTCACCACAGGTTGTGATTTTAAATTGTGATTCCAGAGACACAAAACTTGAAAAGTTTCTCTCTTCCAGATTGTAAATTAAATTTATAAGATGTAATAAGGTAATCCTAATGTTATCCTATGGGAGAGATAAGCCTTTCTGTAGTGAAAACAACTTGGGGAAGTTTTTCACTACACGGACATGTAAAACTTAAAGGTACATGTTCTTCCTTTCAAATACATTGGACCTTTCCCTCTGGGTTGTCCTGGCCTACCTTAGGGTGACATATGTATAAAAGGGGAATGTTTTGACCTGGCAAAAGGGTTATTTTGCCAGGTTGACATGACAGTGTAAAACTGTACACACAGGATGTGCCTGAGACATGCTTCAAGGACTACTTACATGGGTGGCACAATCAGTCCTGCAGGCCCACAAGCAGCATTTAATTTTCAGGCCCTGGGCGCATGTAGTGCACTTTGTTGGGGAATTATAAGTAAATTAAGTATGCCAGTAGGGGATAAACCAATGTTACCAAGTTTAGGGGAGAGAGCACAAGCCCTATAGCACTGGTTCGCAGTGGTAAAGTGCACAGAGTCCCAAAGACAGCAAAAACGAGGTCAGACAAGTGGAGGATGTAGGCAAACTGTTGAGGGGGAAGATCATTCTAAGGCTGTCAGGTCTAACACTACTTATAAGAAAAACAATGATAGCCAGAGTTGTCGCTACTCAAGAGAATGCCAGATGCCCACTTTATGCAAGCAGTCGTGGTATCCAGTGATTTGAGGAAAGGTCTTTTGATTACCTTATGAGGGATTTATGCATACGTCTTTACTCCAATCCTTCTCATTCTGGATGTTCTCCAAAACCTAAATAAAGAGCTGTACAAACTGATCCTAATAGCTCTGGCTAGAACAAGGCAGGCAGTTATGGTGCACAGACTAGCGGGACCAGTTGGTGGGCATGTCAGTTTGATTTAGGATAAATCTTTGTGCTGAAAATCACGGTTACTTTCTGCACATGATCCTCGCTCACTCTGCCTGGCTGCTACATACTTGGGATTGGGCTCCCTCGGCATACCACCTGACTATCAGGCTATAGTACTGGCATTGAGAGTATCTTCAACAACAAAGGTGTACTTGTGGAAATGGAAGAGGGCCCTGTACCTTGGCAGCAGATCATAATCTAATCCCTTTAACCATTCGTCATCCAAAATCCTAACTTCTACACCTGGCACAACCTGGGTTAATAATACATTCCACCATCCAGGTTCACTTGCCTGCAAAAAACAAAAAACTGGGAAATCTAGGGACACCCCCATTACCTCCGCTAGGAATGTAAAGGAGTTTATGGAAGGGTTATTCTGCAAGTACCTCCTAGTATCAAAACAACGACCTTCTTGGGAATTAAATACAGTCCTTCGAGCTCTTAGGAAAAGTCCATTTATTTGAGCCTGTTCATGGATGCACTGTGAAAATGTTGTTGTGCAACACAGTTGGTTTGTTGTCAATTTTATCTGCCAAGAGAATGTTGTAGATTCTAGCTCCATCTATGAAACCCCCTTATATCACATTTGAAAAATCTAGAGTTACACTGACCTGGAACCCCTGTTTCATGCCCAGAGGACCAGCAACTTCCTACTTATACCAAAGAATCCATCTTCCAGCTTTCTTCCTACAACCCAACGCTCCAGCTGAAGAGCTCTGCACTCTTTGTATTTGAAGTGCTGACTAAATGTTTGCAATTGTCAGGGCAACGGTTTGCAGACAATCAGATTAACTCTTTGTATCACTTGGGAATGCTAACAAAGTTTCTGCCCTTTTAAAGTGGGGTATACCGCATGGGTTTCAGCAGGCATATCTGACAGCCATAAAAGTTCACCAGGCATCTCAGAAGCAATATACGAGCTAACCGCTCCGGAGACAAGGCCGCAATGGCTGGTCTCCTTGCCTGGGTGCCTCTTGCTGGTCTCAGTAAAGCAGTACTTTGTCAACAAGCACACACCTTTAAGAAGCATTACTGCTTTATTGTCAAGAAGATATCTGAGATGACAGTAAGTCTAGCAGTGTTGTGCAGCCTGTTCAACTAAGGTATGTTCATTGACCGCTTCTTAATCATGTGTTGTACAGGTATGGCTATGGTACTTGATATTCAAGCTTCTGAATCTATGAACTATCCAATGTTGAGAATTAAAAAGATACTTCTAAATATAGGTTTCCAACTTTGTTATCTTTAATAGGTTCGCATGTGACATGCCCACTTCCCTGTTAATGAGGCTTTTATACTTGCTGTATGTGAGGTAGCTATGAAAATCTTAGAAGCTCAGTCTCTGTTGGAGCTGTGGGCCACTTCATCTTGTCTAGACTTCACGTCACATAATCAGATGACTGGGCTGCTTATAGCATATGGATTTATTTGATTGTAATGGAGTGTATGTATATACGCTCCAATAACATTGAAAAAAATATGTGTTAACATTGACCACCAAGAATTCACAGCCTGTTGACGTGAAACATTCAAGCATGTGAATCCATTAAAGATACCAAAGTTGGAGTACTTAAGTTGCCGATATTTTTCCTTCCTAATTTATGTAGACAGAGGATGTGATTCTCTGACCACCACTCCCCCCCACCCCCCCTCCTCCTCACCCCCCGCCGGCCAACAAGTGTATCACTTTTCGGATGTGCCAGAATGATATTACTTTGAAGCAGGTTTAATTTAACAGTAAACAAGCATGGGCAATGCTAATAGATCTTAGGTTGGCTGCCAACCTTTTGGTTTTTCCCAGTGACTGTTTTCTTTTGTAATGGTTTTAGTAAAGACCATATTTGAACAAGCTTTGGCATAGCTAATAGGTCTCACCTTGTGACCCTTATACCTCCACACCCCTTAAGATAGTTTAAAGGGTTGTGGAACCTAATGCAGAGATCTGTATGCAACATGTAGGTTCTGAACTCCACACTCCCTAAGATAGTGTGAACCATGCAGAGCACGGGCTCCTCTCCCCATGAGGCAGCTTAGAGGGTTACTGTACCTACGGAAGAGATCTGTGTATATGAGCAACATGATCACACACTCCACTCCACATGAGACAGCTTACAGGCTTACTGTAGCCACTCCAGAGATCTGAGTGCAATGTGCAGATCATGGGCTGCTCTCCCCACCAGACATCTTACAGGGTTACTGTACCAGCTGCATAGAACGCTATGCAAAATGCAAACTAGAGGCTTCACTCATGAGACACGCTACAGAGATGCTACAAACAGTGGGCCCCAGGCTCCCCTCCAAGCACAGCAGGTCAGGGCGTTACCGTAGCTGCTCCAAAAATCTGTGTGCAACAGGAAGATTAGAGGCTGCATTTCCTTTGAGAGGGTTAATGAATATGCTGCAGAGAGGCGTTTGTAAACCCGCAGGAAGCTGGCTGAAGCCCCAATAAGGGCTCTACAGCAGTCACTGTACCAGCTGCACGCATCCGTATGCAGCAGGCAGAACACAAATTGAAATTCAACTACAAATAAGCTCTTGGGTTGTGTGTGTGCATGCAACCTACAGGCGGGATTTAGTAGTAGCCAGGCACGACTCCTCCTCAAGGACGGAGGAGCGTGATCCCCCCCCCCCCCAATCATCAGTCAAACGTCTACACCAAAACAATAATAAACTGTTTATTATTGTTTTATTGGAAAAGGGGCAGGGCCACTAACACCACCACCACTCTCCCTCCCGCCCCACCCCCCCACCCCCAATCATCAGTCAAACGTCTACACCAAAACAATAATAAACTGTTTATTATTGTTTTATTGGAAAAGGGGCAGGGCCACTACCACCACCACTCTCCCTCCCCCCCCCCCCCCCGCACCTCTCCTGGTAGTAGCTGCTGAGCATATATTGAACAAGCAACAACAGCCAGTTACTGTACTGTCCACGCAACCTGCTCCTGGAAGTTGAAACAACCTATGGGAATTCTCTGATTTGTAGAAAGTTAAATATATTGAAAGATGGATGTCCCTATGTGGGAGTGTTGCTCATAGTGTTAACTTGTAACAGATCGTGAGTTTGTTCTGATGCTGTTTTGCTTACTCTCTGATCTCATAGTAATACCTCTGGTACCTCTGTGCTAGTGAAAGCTGTCGAGGTTATTTATTGATCTGGCGGCAACATGCTTTTCTCTTTGCTTGTTTAGTGGGTAAAAAATTCATGTGCTGTTTCCATGGGGACAGTGTTGTGTATTAGCTATAGTAATATTATTCAACTCTTGTGAGAGCTTTGTACATTTCTTGTTTTGTAAATTCTTTGGAAAGGATTTTAACGGTTTTCAAATGACCTATTTTTTTGTTTGTGAAAAAGGGACTTGCAGCAAAGCATTGCACGACAACCCAGTGCTCCTGCTATTCCATTGCCAGCATATCAAAGTGGCCCAGAAAGTGGAGGTGCTCCAGCCTCAAGCACAGCATCAAGTATTCCAACACCAGCACCAAGGACTGTATTTGTAAGTAC
Source organism: Pleurodeles waltl (assembly GCF_031143425.1). Taxonomy (NCBI): domain Eukaryota; kingdom Metazoa; phylum Chordata; class Amphibia; order Caudata; family Salamandridae; genus Pleurodeles; species Pleurodeles waltl. The sequence goes on from NC_090438.1 coordinate 545,388,016, forward strand.
AGCAAGTAATTGCCATTAAGTACCTGTTCTGTTACAAACTAACAATGAGAAGTGCCACCTATCTGTTCATATACATTACTGTTTGAAGTCCATTGAGCCTTATTAGATCCAGAAATCATCAAGCTACATTTTTCAAATGCTACAATTTATTTGTTTACGGACGTGGTGCTAAATGCTAAGTAAGCAAGTATTTGAAGTGCATTTGGGAAATTGTCTAAAGATTGAATAAAATGAATACCAAGGGCCATGTTTAAATTGTGGCAACTGGTATACACCCATTTATGCCATCGTCTTAAAACTGGAAAGTGGGAGATTTAAAAAAAGAAATGGGAGAATACATATCCTCCATTAACCTATATTGAAGTAGAGGCAATTTTAGGCAAGAGACAGCTAAAATAAAGCCTTTATTTCCTTTAAAAAATAGTGAGTCTAGTGCCTCAATCGGGTAGGTTGGGATGTATGCACACCTTCTAAACATGATGAAGATTGTGTTTGACAAATTACATTACTCAAGTTCCAGACATGTATTTGTTCCAAGTGCATGAGGGACAGGGGTCAGGCCAAATCGGAGTGCTTATGATAATGAAATCAAGCAGAAGAAGGCAAATATTAGTAGGAGTGGGAAAAATTAGTTACATGCGTAGTTGACATTACTTTTGGGGAACATTTTGGGAAACCACTGGTTCCTTTAGCATACCCCGTCTTAATAAATTACACGTGAATTTCTATGTCTGTTGTGTGCTGACCTTTGATAGGGCCAACATTTTAATGTTTTAAGGGACAGAGCTATTTCCTACTCAGTTTAAGGGATGGGGCACATTTTCTAAATGCCAAAGAATTTGATTAGCACGTTTTTGCTCGACTGAACTGGTAACTAAGAAAGTCTATAAATATTGGTAGTGACCACTGCACCCGTCAGCCTTGCTACATTGTTTTAGAAGACGAGTGTAGCTAATGAACATACAGATTGAATATGGCTTTTTCATCCATATCAGTGGAGGAAAGGTGGTGAGGAAGGATGTTAATGCCTCGCCTAGAATTTGGAAGCCTGGTCAAAGGTATCCATTAACAAGCATTTACAATGCATCGGGTCTCGCGTTTGCTCGTGTTAGAGCCGATCGCGTTGTAAACGCCTAACCCGACTTTTCACCTATCGGGCAAAAGTGCATTTATGCACGTAACCCGAAAAAGTGAAATCAAGTAGGTAAAGCGCTCGACTTCTGCCAAGCGAGATCGGGCTCGTAAATTAGTTTTAAAAAAAGTCCACCAGCCGGATGGAAAACAGGGAGCCTCGCATGTTTTCTGTACTTGGTCGCTGCGCTCGAGGAGGGCTAGCCACCGGAAAAGGCATGACCTATGCGTGCCTTCGACTAATGAAAGCAAGCCGATTTAATTAGGGAAGCCCACGAACCAATAAAAAGCACTGACGTGAAGTTGACAGGGCTCGGAGCCCTTTTCTAAATACTAAAGAGTCTCCCTGCTATACGCATGCGCGAGCGCATGCAAAGCAGGCTCGACCCTAAAAAGGAATCAACAGTATCTGGTGCTGGTCTGAAAGGGCCAGTTTGTCATTGATGGAAAGTGAATGACAGGACACTGTGGTTTATGTTACAGAGTCATTTTTCAGGGTGACAGTAGAAAAAAGTTGCTTTTTGCAAAGTAACTATGCATTTTCCTTCATAGATTGGTGCCCTTTTAGGTTGGTCATCTGCCATCAGTGAGGAAGACTGAAGTATAATGAAAACGTTTGTTTTACCATTTAAGCAGCTAGTTTCTTAATACAACTAGTGGTCACCGTTGTTATTTATATCCCTCACATCTTGCTGCTCCCAAACATTTTAGATTATTTTCCCCTGGGTAGAGGGGAGCTCTGTGAACTGTGTAATTCGGGATCATCTTATGCTGTACCACTTAGCAAAACATTTTTTCAAGGGCTGTTCCAAATGTTTCTACTGTGTGTGGCAGATGTCAATATCTTGATGCTGCACTAGTCTTAGTTGACATTAATCGAGATGGTGCCATTACTGTCATAGGTTTTGACTAAGGGACACCAGAACGAATGGTAACTACAATACGTGTATGTGCTCTTTGATGGGAAGCCATAACACTGCTGTTTTGAAAGCTGCCAACCTTATAGCCGAACACGATGAAGTTAAAGGGAAACATAAAAGCCACCATGCACTTCGGAAAAGAGGGGCACAGCCAGCTATTTCTGTTCATGAGGATGTTGATTATCACTTGACTTTTTTGTCTGCTTGTACCTGTGTGCCACAGTCCATTAAAGATGAGGAATGCAGTTGAGAATGGCGATGAAGATTTAGGTCTATTGACAGGGATCTGGGTTGAAGTTATGTTATAACTATTCATAGTATTGGATACGTCAATTTGACATTCATCATTAAGTGTGGTGACCACTATAAAGCTCTTCCTCAGTGATAAACCTGAAGTCTTCGGTAAATATAGGCCCTCATCCCCTTTCTGAATTTAGTTATTCAGTAATCTGTAATGCTGGGGTGGCCATTTCGAGGTATGTTTGAAGTCTGGAAAAATAATTTGACATTAATATTAAAAGCCCGGAAATGACTCCTCTTTTTCGAAAGCTCATCGTTCTATTTGCTAGTGATGGATGCCTTTAAGGAGCCTGACTGCTTACTGTTAAAAAAAAAACTAGCTATACTTCCTGCCCAAAGCTATCCGAATCTGACAAAAAGGGCAGGTTTCCAAGTTCAGCACCGTCCTCGTGGAGATGTCCTGTTCCTCCTGATACCTGTATCAGGGTCTCTCAGCAGGACAGTGATGACTGAACCAATCCTATCTAGATATCAAGTGATCGAACTTGTACAAGCTGTAGGTGCCGCTTGATCATAAAGACGCACGGGGAGCAGGAGGGATTGGAGCAGTCATTTCAGTCTTCCTATATTAACACCAAACAACAATACATATCTGATCGCTAGTGTGTAGTGAAAACACAGTAAGTGGAGAGTACCAGAAGCGTAAACTTTCCTGTTTAAGGACGAAGGCACTCATCCGCTCATAGAGTGGCTGGCATGCTTTATCATCAGGCCTCTTCTCGCACAATCCCAATGTTTTTTTTTTGTTTTTTTTAAGGTGCATGCTACTACCCCGTTTACTCTTACGGGGAGCCTGGAGGGAATATTTTGATGAATATATTAGTATGCCACACATCTCGTCTCTGAAAACGTAAGGGCTGTGTGCAGAGGGGGCGGAACAGTCAATGTTAAAAAAAAGGTGAGGACCACGGGCAGGGAGGAGAAGCTGGCGGCATTCACTTTATAGCAGCATTGTTTTCAGAATGTTCAGTATTTACCTGTAGCATCAGTCTACTCTTAAACAGATCAGTCTGTTCAGAGGCCATTTTAGCTATACTCGTCGATACAACAAATAGTAAAATACTCACATCCTCTCTAATAAGGCCTGGCAGCGGAAAGAAAATGGACTTCATATCGTGTAACCAAGTGTGAATCTTTTGAGTCCTAAAAGACACCAGTTTTGGTGTTAATGTGATCTTCTGACTTGCAGTACATACAAGGCCTTCTGCGAAGTTGAGATTTTTGAAACGTTAACCCGAGTTGCTTCTTTTGAAGTGCTGCACGTTTTGTAATATCTTGGGAAGTGAAGATATTGTGACTGATCCAAGTCCGATGTCTTATATGTTTCTTCGTTTCTAAGACCCCAATAACCTGTGTGAATTTTTATAAAGGAGTCTATTAAATGACTTAGTTTGGTATAAACTGGGCACTGATAAGGCTCAAATTTGCGATCCATTCGCTATGCTTTTGAAATGTCTAATTTGGCACCTGGGAATATTTACACGATTGCTAAACATTTTAGCATTAACCTTGCATTCACTGTACCCTACTGCACACCATCTTGTTTGGGATATGAAGATACAAAGATATCGTCATATCCCTGGTGTTCAATTTCTTCGACCATATATCGACATACTTTAAGTGTATGTGTGGTGTGCACATATTCCATCGACCAGCTCAAATATTCTGTGACTCTGCTAATAACATGAGCCTCGGTGTCCCAACCTACTGATCAGAGGTGCTGCTCAGTTAAAAAGGCAAGCCAAGTGTGCTTGGTGCTTCCCTGAGTGTCAAATGCAGTGACCTCTTCAGATTGTTTGTGTTGAAGATATTACACAGCCAAAGAGCAGTTGTATTACTTAGGTCAGAAATGCATCCATAATGCTAGTTTGCACCTCACTTGAAAGAGCATGCCCTGTCGTGTAAGCTTCCACATTGCCATAGTGTGCGCAGCGTGTGCTTGTCATATCTTTAAGCACTGACAAAGGGAGTATCTTGCCTTGTTACAGAAACACAAGCACCCCGGAAGTCACATCACCAGTACTTAACCCCTTCGCTCCTGCTTATTTGTAGAACTTAATCTTAAACTCTAAGTGCCACATCTCCTTGGAGATGAGGGCAATATTGCCCCGTGTTAAAAATATTTCTAGACTCTAGCCTGAGATTTCTGAACCTTTGTGTATTGTCCCTACTGCACAGTGTCTGATCCAGCCTAAATATTCTGCGTTAGTTTGAAATGCATTAAAGGAGTAATTCATAGTGAATACATTTTTTTAAAACCTTTATTTTTGATATTTTTTTTTTTTACCAAACAACACAACATAAACAGGACAGAGACTGAAAGTTGTGTCATGCTGGTAATAATAGTTAGCATCAGTCCAAAAGATGTTAAGTCAGTCGTAATAATAACATACCTGGTACAACACATTAAAAGGGGCAATTGAAAAAGTATAGGGAAGAAGGTTCAGTATTGGATCATTGTATTGGAAGCGGATCCATCAAAAGAAGAGAGAGAAAGTGGAAAGAAGTGAAAGGGAGTGAGTCATCCATCGCTACATGAGAACTGTGCGCATAGGGGCGATTACATGCAAGTGTCCGTGCGTGTTAGGAGATAGTTTAGAAGTGGCTTTCATATATCTTTAGGCCTTGACGATTGCGGCTGCAGCGTTGCATAAATGTCGCTAATAGTATCACAAAAGGGCATGTCATGAAGCCAGGCTGGTACCGTAGGGAGAGTACTGCTCCCCCAATAAAGTGCGACTTGGCACTTTGCAAGAAGTAGGGCCAGGGCAACGAAACGTCGGGTGAGTTGAGGCAGAGGTTTTACATATCCCAGTAATGGCATCGGAGTGAGTGGGTGCCCTTTCATTTGCGCGATGGTAGTATGAATGGATTCACAAAGCGTACGGATCGGGGAGCAGTTCCAGGCAAGATGTGCAAAATCAACATGTTGAGAAGAGCATTTTGGGCAAGTGTGTGCAATTCATAGTGAAGTGTTTAGGTCCCACAAGGAAGAAATGGGGTGTCACTCACATCATAGATGATATTGCGGAACCAGTGCTGCCTTTGTGATGTTAAAAAGTGCATTTGCTGTGTACCACTACATGTACCGTGACCATCCATGATTCCATTTTGCCCGGTGCCCCTTCATCCAACTTTTTCTATTGCTGCCAGTTTTAGGTCTATCCTGTCCTCTAGTTGCTGTCTTAGCAAGACTCCTCTTTGTATTTCCGTGTTCTGCTTTTTCACTCTGTCCACATCTCCCCTATTATCTTGGTAGTCCCAGCATCATCAAATGTAGAGGGGGGCGCGGCGCTGGAACAGTATGGACGCACAACTACATTATTTTCCCAAAGTCGTTCTGTTTAGGAAGAACATTCCTTTGTGGGCAGTAGTTTGACCTGATAATGTGAATCCCCAATATTGAAATACAAGTTTTACAGCGTTTTGTTTAGATTATTGAATAACCATGGCTACCTACACTACTTGAATAAGAAATAGAAATTAGTCCTGGTGAAGAAAACTTAAAAATTCAGCCTCTCAGCTATGTCGTCTCAGACATGAGATTTCAAAATAACCCACCTTTCCTGGTTGATGTAAAAATGATGCTAGGAGATGAGGCACAAAAAATACCCATTTGATGATAGGCCGAGCAAGCAACCACAGTTGGTGTCAGTGGCGATAAAGTTTAAGTATGTCCTTGTCTTGCCCTCCAGGTGGCAATGTTGTCACAGTTTGTGAATGGAGAGAAAGATTTACGTGCCATGGAGCCAGAACACATTTTACTTTTTGTGAAAGGGTGCGTCTTGTCTATGCACCTTCACAAATGCTAGAGTGACACATTTGTTGCTCTATATTGGACAGTGTCGATTGTTAAGTGAGGGACTACTTTGCCACCGGGATCTTTGTTGCCAGGAACCAGTGTGTAGGCTTCAAGGCTGGCACAGCAGGTTAGCAGGGTTCGGGCCAGGGGAGCATCTGAAATATGTAATTACTGTCAGAAGAGACACATTCACCAAACTATGTATAAGCATGTCACGTCATCAGCTGCATCGAGATCAGGTGATATTCACCATCCACCGGAAGCCCTGCCCCATCGGCTCAATTTCCAATTGAAATTTCACATGCATCATACTCTCCCATGCATAAACCATGTATTTGTTAAAAGTAGTAACCAGCTAGCACTAGACACCGTCGCTGCCCTGCCCTTCCATGTACCCAGAAAACTGAGAACAAGCCCACTACTGTAGGGGTCCGCCTTAATCTCCTAGGTGATGTATAATGATCTCTTCATCTCACTAAGAGATGGCACAGCCATGTTCACCTCTCACTAGAATGCGAATGGGTCTGTTGTCCCGTCCAGGCAGAGGTACAAGCTTCAGTAGCTACAGTACGTATTGTATATGCAAGCGATCGGTTTTCATTGGCGATGGCTGCTGTCTGAAATAAAAAAAAGAAATATTGTAAAAGAACACTTGCACGCAGCGTAATAAACTAGTGCGAGTTCAGGGTTAGTTCTTAAGATTGATTATAACAACAGCATGAAGAGACTTCAATATAAAGTGCAGCGCACGTAGTACATTCCAGTATTGATCTTAGTGCATTCTGAATGGGTCAATAAATTGTTGAGCGTGCTACTCACCCGGTATGGTCTCAAGTGGGTGGGGGGTGCTACTGCTCGAAGAGCCAGGTCTTGAGGTGCTTTTTGAGGTGCTTTCTGAAGGACAGGAAGTCCTGGGTCTTGCGTAGGTTGGTGGGGAGGGAGTTCCAGGTTTTGGTGGCGAGGTGGGAGAAGGATCTTCCACCGGATGTGGTGCAGTGAATGCGAGGGACTGTTGCTAGGGCGAGGTCGGCAGAGCGGAGCTAGTGTGTTGGGATGTGGAAGTTAAGTCGCTCATTGACGTAGGCCGGTATGGTGTCATGGAGGGCTTTGTGAGGTACAGGCATCTCTTTTCCATTACATGATTGAGTTGGCCTTCTTGGTCCTTAGATAAGAAACAGGAGAAAGGTACAAAGTCAGATAGATGGTGAAGAGCCAACCCATGCTATGTGATGAGGCCAAAGGAGTGTTCAAAGGAGTGTTCAAACTCGTTGTGCGGTGCAAGTGGGACTCTGGGTGAATCCTATAGGATTTATCAAAGAATCTTATCAGTGAAGCGTCTAAGAATAAGTCCCATTCCATCACTGGGCTTTTGGGTCTTGTCGTTGCCTTTATTTGGGCGCTGCATAGTTATTCTGAACGCCCCACTTACATGAAGCGTGCTTTCGTTCTTCAGGTATGGGCATAATACGTTGATTTATTACATCGTTGTGAGTGGGGTGAATTTAAAAAAAAGTGCTTAAGAGTTTCATGAGTCACTTTGCTTTTCCACAGAGTAGAGGTGATGCGCCGTGCTTGCAGGAAGCAGAACTAGGTACAACTGGAAGAATCCCAGTCTGATCACTTAATAGCCTCTTCTTTGACTCAGCAATGGGGGTCATATCCAAGTACCCATGAAATTGGGTTGTTGGTTGACTGGAGTATGAGCCCTTGTCAAGCAGTAGCCAAAATCCTTGTCAGGGTGAGGCACAACTCAACCCCAAATTAACCTGCGCTGAAACCTATGGTAGCTTGGCACAGAGCAGTCAGGTTTAACTTAAGGGGAATGTATGAAGTATTTGTTCAACACTTAAAACAGTAATAAAGTGATAACACCACATGAAAAGGATCCCACACCAAATTAGAGAAATAGCACTTTCTTTAAAAAGTAAAACGAGACAAAACAACAAAATCCCGATCAGTAGAACCCGAGATACGTCATTTTAAAAATCTTTAGTGAAAATAGTGCGAAAAAGCACCAAGAGTAAAATAATAAAAGAAAGTTCAAGCCAAAAGTGATGGAGCTCTGAGCCGGCTACAGGGACCCAGTTTGGCCCACTAAACAAATGACCTTAAAACCTGGTTTGTGGAGCTTTGTGTGGATCCGTGTCAATGATTCATCGCATAGCCGAAACGATGCATCAGTTCTGAGATGCAATGCAAAGGTCTGCATTGTTGACAGGGCTTGCAGTGTGAAGTTCAGAATTGGTTATGCAACACTCAGTGGGGTGCACCCAAGGAGCTGCAAGGTTGCGATGCAGAGTCCAGTCTGCCATTGTCATCAAGGCTGCATCTTGCCACAGTGGTTCTGATGGGGCTGCGGAGACTATGCAGATCTTTGTAACAAGCCCAATCTACACAGCAGCAATGATGCATCGGTTCTGCTCCAGTCTGCACCGCACAGCAGAGGAGATGCATTGGTTCTGTTGGGTCCACAGATGCTGGCAGAGCAACTTAAGCCCACTTCCAGGGTCCAGGCACGACTTGGCAGGTGGACACACAAGTCTATGTGCAAAAGTGTTAGAAACCTGTTGTGTCTTTGAGACTTCAGGTAAGGAGGCCAGACAGCTAGCCCTTGGAGTCACTGAGGGTTCTGAGTTCAAGAGATGGAAGTCCAGTCCTCCTCACCCAGGCCATACGGCAGCAGACCAGCACAGCCATCCTTCTTGGCAGAGTAGCCACAGGCCCAGAAGTGTACTGAAGAGTTGGTATCTGAGGTCCAGGATTTATACCAAGTTGTGCCTTTGAAGGGGGGGAACATTCTTATAGGCATGCCTTTGAAGTGCACAGGTGCACTGGCTTCCTGGCTCTGGCTGTAGACTAACTACAGGGTGTTTGCAGCACTTTGAGTGGAGACATGGCACAGCCTATTTAAGTGTAAGTGGGGCTGGGCCCAGCTCCTCCCTACCCGGCCTGCCAGTGATGACCTATCCAGTCACACCTAACTGTAGGTGGCTGTCTAGGAAGAATACACAAAGCCCAACTATCAACTAAGCCCAGTCATGTGACTCTGACACAGGTTGCAGGCACCAGATGGCCAAGGGAAGATAGTGCCAACTGTATAAAGTTGTATTTCCTGAATTGTAACTTAAAATCTATCTTCACCATAAGTTGGGATTTTTCATTATAGTTCCAGAGACACCAAACATTAACTAGTTACGTTTCCAATTTGGAAATTACATTTATAAAATGGAATAAGCCAACTCCAATGTTATCCTATGGAAGAGGTAAGCCTTGCAGTAGTGAAAAACGTATTTTAATTTTTTTCTACCAGGACACGTAAAACTTAAAAGTACATCTCCTACTTTTTAAATTCATTGCACCTTGGCATCTGGGTTTTCTACTACATACCCTATGGGTGACCTATATTATTAAAAAGAAAGGTTTGGGCCTCTCAAAAGGTTTCTTTGCCCGGTTGAAATGGAAATTTACAATTGCACACAGATACAGGCTCCAGCGGCAGGCCTGCAACTTGTTTAAAGTGCTACGTAAGTGGGTGACACTAAGTGTTGCAGGCCCACCAGTAGCATTGAATGTACATGCCACTTTCTAGGTACTTACAAGTAAATTAAGTGTGCTGATTGGGTATAAATCAATATGACATGTTTTAAGGAGCGAGCACAAGCACTTTAGCACTGATTAGCAGTGGAAACGTGTGCAGAGATTTAAGGCCAGCAGAAACAAAGTCAGCAAAAAACAGGAAATCTGAAGGCAAAAAGTTAGGGGGAAAATCACTCCAAAGATGCCAGGTCTAACATCCATTATATGTCCATATACACGTGTAACATGCAGTATTCCTCTTTACTTATACGCCTCACATTCATGTATATCAAATTTTTTGTCTGTCACAGCAAAGCAGCATTGAATATCTAAATATTATAAAATATTTTTTTTTCCTATTCTACCATTCTTTATATATGTATCTCTTCACATTCATTTAATTGATGTGTCATGTCAAATTCATGTTAATGCACTACACTAATCTGAGTGCTCCTTGGGCGATGTGTGCAATTTTCCATACAATGATCTCAGAGATTTGTGATCATGTTCTGTTTTTACTAGTGCTCTGAAGCTGGAACTTGATTGTGTGAGTGCAATACAAACACAATTAGTTGGGGGCAAGGCCTAATGCTGATGGAGTGAGCAGCGCGATCTGCGAGATTCAGAGGGACTCACGGCCATCCTGCCAAATTCTACGGCCTCATGGCCTCAACTTTGAGAGGCAGCCTCCACTACTGTTTGCTCATCTTGGTGGGCCCCCCTGTTTGCTAGCTAAGCGGGTGCCGAGGTGGGCCGTGCCATTGATGGGCCTAGGCCGGTATGTGCAAGAAAATTAAGATGATGGCCTGCATGACTGAGAACAGGGATGGAGTCCGCAAGAGCAAATGAACCATTGCGGGATTTGGCCTCGCCATCTGAAGGACAAACAGAATGCCTGGGAGCTGTCCTGGATGCCCGCCGCCTGTTCGATCACCCAGCATTGGGCAGACTGGAAGAGCACAGAGTCACCTACGTGACCCCATTAGGCTGCCTAAAATCACCCCGATGAGGAGACCTAACAGGCCAGCTTATAGTGCTGCTGGGGTGCATCAACACCCGATCCTTGAGGCCTGCGAAGCTATGGTGCACACAGGGCCTTGCCTCGATTGATTGTTACCTGCTCCGACCGCCCCACCTCCCACTCCCCTGGAACACCAGCTGCAGGTTCGGTCCTGCAGAGCTGGCCCACCTGACCTGAGGGCACCACTGACGGTGTCAAGAGGCCCAGAACATGAACTGCTGAGAATTCCTGAACTTTTAACCACAAAGGTATGCTGATACTCAAAAAAAGGAAGAAAGAAGAGAGAGAAGCTGTCGGTCGGGCAAAGGGCTGGTCAGCTGGATCAGCGACCCGATTGATCAGAAGCAAAATGTCCCTCACACACCCAGAAGGGTGTCATGCTTCTTTATCGAGCATCTTCTCAATGGGCTGGTGCTGCAGTGCCCACCGGGCCTCTCGGGGGGACTCTTTGTCAGAGATCTTTAAAGTAAAATGTTGTGATGATGAGTGCAAGTGAGGAATGTTGTGAGTGTAGGGTGTTGAAGTGTGTGATAAAACATGTCTGAGGGGTGCTGAATGCGGTTTAATATGGTGGTCCCTTTGACAAGAGTAAAAGCAAACAGTGGCTGTCTTGGGAACCAGTGGACCTTGCCAGCTCACAAATATGACTCAGGGCCAACATATTTAATGCCTTACATAGTCTAACCGGATCTTAGGCAATTTGGCAGCACCAGAACTGTGACAACTAAACCTACACCTTATCGGAACTCAAGATCAGTGTGATTGAAGGTACCAAATCAATTTATGTATGTTGTATCAACTATACCTTATACAGTACAGGACACTAGAAATTGAACGTGTAAGGATGTAACCACTGAGGGAAATGGATTGACCCCTCTCCCAATACATATATTATGCATTTCTGTCAATGTAACAACATGCTGTGGGCGAAAAATCACCTTGCAGTGATATGTGCACAAATAAAAAAAAAGAAACAAGCAAGTGACCACACGTGACAACACAACACCAAATCTGTGCGATGCAGGGAATAGTGATCTTATGCCATTTAAGTTGAGTTTATGCCCCTTAGGGTTGGGCAGAGGACTGCGCTATACTGTAGGAAAAGAACTGATTGAAAATACATACCAGTTAGTTAGTACATAGTAGAAATTGATAGATTATCTCCCACAATAGCCTTGTGTACAAGTACTTGTGTGGTCCAACGCGTTAAAGTGCACTTAACCTACCCTCCTCTGCTGGCCTGGAGGTAGTGAGGCTGCCAGAGCGAGGGTTTTTAAAGCATGTCTGATCAGTTTCAGGTGCGGGACATGGTGTGAAGTGGGAGATTGAGGGCTGCTAGACCAGCCAACGGTAGCAGATGCCATGTTGGGAGGGACTAAGTAAAGCTAAATGTGCCCAATTATAACTACTAAGTGGCCACCATGCTGGGTAGGCTGCTAATAGGATCTATAGTAGTGTGTGTAAGTGCCTACTGAGACGGTGCAAGTCTGTCCTCAGTGGCTGTCTCAGCCTGGTATCGTATTTTGAGTAGCTCTCGCAAGCTGGGCCAGCGCCAATCTAGTTAGAAGTGGTGCGCCTGTAAAGCCGGCGCATGCACAACTGGAGGGGCCAGCTTTGCAAGGCCTGATGTGCTAGTTAATCAGTGTGGGGGACATCTTGGAGTGTAGTATGGCAATATAAACATAATGCAAAACGCAGCCTATAAGCAGACTTACTGTGTTTGGGGAGTTGTAATAAACTACTGAAGGCAGGTGTGACGGATGCAGGTGCTGCAAATTGTGGTCAGAATGATCTCACTTGGTATACAATGTATATTGGATTAAAAAATTAAGAGTGTAAGGGCATAGACACCTCAGTGGACACATAAAGCAGAGTGACGTTCAGTGGCAGTGTTTCAGAGTTTGGTCAAAGTGATCTCACTAGGTGTATCTGTAATCTACATCTTCAGTGTCTAAGAGCACACACACCTCCGTGGGCACATAAAGACAGGAAACGTTCAATGTCAATACGTCAGCAAAAATGTTAAAGCGGCTCAGGGGAGTGAACAAGGTCAGGTGTCCAACTCACTCCACAGAATGTCGGCACTTAGGCCAGTAGTTTGTGTGGCTAGACGGAAGACCCAGTACTGTTCTGTCTGAAACAGAGTACATTTCCAGAAATTGCATACTTCCAGAGTGGTCCACTGTAGATCTTCAGGAGTATGTTCGTTGGCCAAGAAGCAAGTACAAATTTTTGTCGTACTTTTTTTTTTTTTTTTTTTTTGCATCGTATCTTGCTGTGGTGTTCCTCAATCCTGATCTTAGCTGGTTTGGTCGTCATGACAACATATCGTAAGGCCCATGGCTGGTGATCAGATATATACGCAATTCTTAGTGTTAGCTAGTGTGACCCCTCTGTTTCCACATTTGTGAGGGATCTAACCACACTTCTTTTTGTCATTTTTGCGATGTGGCACACGCCCACATGAGCCACGTGGGTAATGTCCAGTGACTGGGGGAAGGCTTCAGAGGGGTGATTGTTCTATCCCTTGAGCCACAGGAGGTCTCCTGTGTATCAGCATATCTGAGGTTCTGAGTGCGTGGATATCTAGGGAACCTGATTGTAAGATAAGACAAAGATTCCATACAATTTTTTGAATCCGGTTGGAGTTTGGAGTGAAAGTGGTGACACAAGTGATGGTGTCATCACTTGTCCTTGGTCTAGGTTCTCAGAGTGGTGCCCTATGATTCCTTGTAACTCTCTTTCATGCCCAGTTCATTGTGTGAGGGGGATAGTTCAGAACTTTCAGGTTAGTGGGGAGTTTATTGGCCGTTTGGTCGTAGTCTTTGATGTTACTGCAGCTCCATTGGAGTCGTAAGAATTGCCTGCAAGAGAGATTGTCCTGTAGGGTTTTAGGATGGTAGCTGTTGTAGTAGACTATTACAGTCTGCACTCTTCTCAAAAGTGGTGGGTGAAAACTTGCTACTTTGGAGAGCGATCCGAAGGTCTATGAAGGGAAGTTCTCTGTCTGGGATTATCTTTGTAAATCAGAGGTAAGGGTTGATTGAGTTGACACAGGTATCAAACGTATGGCAAGTATTGATGTCACCCCACCACAGGATGATGTAGTTTATGAGCGACACCACAGTAAGATGTTGGTGATATAGGGGTTAGTGTTGCCAAAAAAATGCTTCCTCTCTAAGTTAGCCATGTACAGGCTTGTTAACCCCTTCGCTGCCAGGGCTTTTCCCCCTCCTGTGCCAGGCCTTTTTTTGCCTATTTGGGGCAGTTCGCGCTTGGCCCTCATAACTTTTTGTCCACATAAGCTAACCAAGCCAAATTTGCGTCCTTTTTTTCCAACATCCTAGGGATTCTAGAGGTACCCAGACTTTGTGGGTTCCCCTGAAGGAGGCCAAGAAATTGGCCAAAATACAGGGAAAATTTCGTTTTTTTAAAAAAAAATAGAAAAAGTGGCTGCAGAAGAAGGCTTGTGGTTTTTCCCCCTGAAAATGGCATCAACAAAGGGTTTGCGGTGCTAAACTCAGCAGCTTCCCAGCTTTCAGGAACAGGCAGACTTGAATCAGAAAACCCAATTTTCCAACACAATTGTGGCATTTTACTGGGACATACCCCATTTTTGCAATTTTTTGTGCTTTCAGCCTCCTTCCAGTCAGTGACAGAAATGGGCATGAAACCAATGCTGGATCCCAGAAACCTAAACATTTCTGAAAAGTAGACACAATTCTGAATTCAGCAAGGGGTCATTTGTGTAGATCCTACAAGGGTTTCCTACAGAAAATAACAACTGAAAAAGAAAAATATTGAAATTGAGGTGAAAAAAACATAAATGTTTCTCTACGTTTTACTCTGTAACTTTTCCCTGCAATGTCAGATTATCGAAAGCAATATACCGTTACGTCTGCTGGACACCTCTGGTTGCGGGGATATATAGGGCTTGTAGGTTCATCAAGAACCTGAGGAACCCAGAGCCAATAAATGAGCTGCACCCTGCAGTGCGTTTTCATTCTATACCGGGTATACAGCAATTAATTTGCTGAAATATAAAGAGTAAAAAATTGCTATCAAGAAAACCTTTGTATTTCCAAAAAGGGCACAAGATAAGGTGTTGAGGAGCAGTGGTTATTTGCACATCTCTGAATTCCGGGGTGACCATTCTAGCATGTGAATTACAGGGCATTTCTCAAATAGATGTCTTTTTTACACACTCTCCTATATTTGGAAGGAAAAAATGTAGAGAAAGACAAGGGGCAATAACACTTGTTTTGCTAATCTATGTTCCCCCAAGTCTCCCGATAAAAATGATACCTTACTTGTGTGGGTAGGCCTAGCGCCCGCGACAGGAAACGCCCCAAAGCGCAACGTGGACACATCCAATTTTTTTAAAGCAAACAGAGGTGTTTTTTGCAAAGTGCCTACGTGTAGATTTTGGCCTCTAGCTCAGCCGGCACCTAGGGAAACCTACCAAACCTGTGCATTTCTGAAAACTAGAGACCTAGGGGAATCCAAGATGGGGTGACTTGCGGGGCTCGGACCAGGTTCTGTTACCCAGAATCCTTTGCAAACCTCAAAATTTGGCTAAAAAAACACATGTTCCTCAAATTTCTGTGGCAGAAAGTTCTGGAATCTGAGAGGAGCCACAAATTTCCTTCCACCCAGCGTTCCCCCAAGTCTCCCGATAAAAATGATACCTCACTTGTGTGGGTAGGCCTAGCGCCCGCGACAGGAAACGCCCCAAAGCACAACCTGGACACATCCAAATTTTTGGAAGAAAACAGAGGTGTTTTTTGCGAAGTGCCTACCTGTAGATTTTGGCCTCTAGCTCAGCCGGCACCTAGGGAAACCTACCAAACCTGTGCATTTCTGAAAACTAGAGACCTAGGGGAATCCAAGATGGGGCGACTTGCGGGGCTCGGACCAGGTTCTGTTACCCAGAATCCTTTGCAAACCTCAAAATTTGGCTAAAAAAACACATGTTCCTCACATTTCTGTGGCAGAAAGTTCTGGAATCTGAGAGGAGCCACAAATTTCCTTCCACCCAGCGTTCCCCCATGTCTCCCGATAAAAATGATACCTCACTTGTGTGGGTAGGCCTAGCGCCCGCGACAGGAAACGCCCCAAAGCGCAATGTGGACACATCCAAATTTTTGAAAGAAAACAGTGCCTACCTGTGGATTTTGGCCTGTAGCTCAGCCGGCACCTAGGGACACCTACCAACCCTTTGCATTTTTGAAAACTAGAGACCTAGGGGAATCCAAGATGGGGTGACTTGTGGGGCTCGGACCAGGTTCTGTTACCCAGAATCCTATGCAAACCTCAAAATTTGGCTAAAAAAACACATGTTCCTCACATTTCTGTGGCAGAAAGTTCTGGAATCTGAGAGGAGCCACAAATTTCCTTCCACCCAGCGTTCCCCTAAGTCTCTCGATAAAAATGGTACCTCACTTCTGTGGGTAGGCCTAGCGCCACAAAAGGAAATGGCCCAAAACACAACGTGGACACAACATATTTTTTCACAGAAAACAGAGGTGTTTTTTGCAAAGTGCCTACCTGTGGAGTTTGGCCTCTAGCTCAGCCGGCCCCGGGAGGGGGGGGGGGGGGGCAGAAATGCCCTAAAATAAATTTGACCCCCCCCCTCAACCCCCCCCAAACCCCACCTGCCCGGGAACGACCCTTGCCTACGGGGTCGCTCCCCCTGCGTGACATTGGCGCCAAAAAAACAAATCCCGGTGCCTAGTGGTTTCTGCCCCCTTGGGGGCAGATTGACCTAAAATCGGCCAATCTGCCCCCAAGGGGGGCAGAAATGGCCTAAATACAATTTGCCCCCCAGGGCAGCGACCCTTGCCTGATGGGTCGCTACCCATCTCTAAAAAAACAAACAAACAAAAAAAAATGTTTTTGCCCTGGCGCCTAGAGGGTTCTGCCCCCCCCCCCCGGGGGCAGTTCGGCCTAATTATAGGCCTATCTGCCCCCAGGGGGGGCAGAAATGGCCTAAAATAAATTTCCCCCCCGGGAGCGACCCTTGCCTACGGGGTCGCTCCCCCTGCGTGACATTGGCGCCAAAAAACAAATCCCAGGTGCCTAGTGGTTTCTGCCCCCTTGGGGGCAGATTGACCTAAAATCGGCCAATCTGCCCACAAGGGGGGCAGAAATGGCCTAAATACAATTTGTCCCCCAGGGGAGCGACCCTTGCCTGATGGGTCGCTCCCCATCTCTAAAAAAAAAAAAAAAAATAATAATTCCCCTGGCGCCTAGAGGTTTCTGCCCCCCCCCCCTGGGGGCATATCGGCCTAATAATAGGCCGATCTGCCCCCAGGGGGGGGCAGAAATGTCCTAAAATAAATTTGCCCCACCTGTTTAATCTCTGTGCACTCTATATGGCATAGAAAGTGTGGTTTGTCAGTGGCCAGGGAGAGGTCTGACCCTTCTCAATGGCCACATGTGGCTGGAATGGAGTGGGCTGTATCCAATCGGGAAGGAAGTGAGTCTGAGTGCAGTGCGTATATAACATCAGTTCTGGGGCCCCGAAACCCCCCTGATATTATGGTAATGTGAGATTTTCGCAGGCCTCTTGAAAAATTGGGTTGTTTGTGGAAGTGGAACATTTATACATAAGTAGAGGGGTTTAGGCAGTATGATCATTTTAGCAATTGTAATGAGGCCCGCTATGGACAATGGCAGTCTGAACCATATAGGTATTCTGTCGTCTAGCCAATCAATGATGTGGCCTTAATTAGCTCGCCATAGCTCACCCGGGTCTCTGCTAAGCCAGATTCTCAAATATTTGATTGGGTCCATCACTCATTTTAAAGGATATTCACTATTGAAGGGTAATGTGAATTCTGTGAGATGATTGATTTGGACCAGATAATATGAATGCCAGAGTAACGCCCAAATCGCATCACCTCAGGAGTGAGAGGATTACGATTCTCCAGCAGATTGCATGTGTACAGTGTAATATTATCTGCATACATCGATACAGCAGTGCCTCTTGAGCTAAAGCCAATGCTTCTGTTTGCATGGTGGTATCAAAGTCTAGCAGCCAGAGGTTCTATGGAAATGGCAAATAATATAGGCGATAATGGCCTGACCTGTGCCACGGGTAATAGGGAAAGTGTCCGATAGGAGCCCGTTCAGGCAGATGCGAGCAATAGAGAGAGTTTATAGGAGCCAAATTTGTTTGATGAAATGAGGGCTACACCCAAGTCGCGCTAAGAGTCAAAATAGGTATGCCCATTCTAAGAAGTAATTCGCCTTGGTGATGTCTAAGAAAGCGGCCAGTGCGGGGACGTGTGGGGCGAGATGATGTGCGACAGTGAATGTGGTGCAGAGATTGTGATTTAGAGCGCCTGGGGATGAAGCCTGATTGATCTGATCATACAATCAATGTTAGTAGAGACAACAGACGATTAGCAAGGACGTTAGCGTAAATTTTATTATCGACATTGGTGAGTTAGAGGGGTCTGTGGGAGTCACATTGCGCTGCTGGCTGGTCTGGTTGAAGGAGGGTTTTAATTACTGCTTTCTGTAGTGTGGGTGGCAGCGAACCCGGGGACAAGGAATCCTGGTACATCGCTTACAGATGTGGGTCTAGCAGGGTTGCAAACTCAATAGAAAGCTGGGGGTAAACCATCAAGTCACAGCGCTTTATCACCTGGGAGGCTCTTAATCACCTGTAGCATCTCTTCTTTTGTTATAGTAGGAGCATCAAGGTACTCACGGTGTGCTGGGTCAAGCCAGAGCAATTATATGGTGTCAAAATAAGCAGTTAATTCAGACAGACATGGAGTCAGCGTACACACGTAGAGTTGGGAGTAGAAGGCACGCCATCACGTCCGGTAGTTCCACAGGGGCGGACACTGGACGGGAGTTTGTCGAGGAGTTCTGTTATATAGGTGGAAGCATGAGGTTGGCGGAGGATCCCCGCTAGGGTCCAACGAGGACAGTAGCCCTCGCCGAACCTGCAAGCCTGGGCATCCTTGGATAAATAATTTGTCTCCCAGGCCGCCTCCTCTTGATATTTAGACAGTTTTCCTCTGGAACTGGCTAAGATGGAGGGATCTCCTGACTGGAAATAGGGAGTTTCCAACAAACGGATGTCATTTTCGAGTCTGTCAACGGGGCCTAGAATGGGCTTAAGGACCCCAGACTGCTGGGCAGTATATGCCCCATGAATCACTACTTTGAATGCTTCCCCAAGTATGGAAGGCAACTGTATGGAGCCCTGGTTATGTTAAAAAAAAAAATTATCTTCTTGCTGATCTAATTTCCTTCCGAAACGCCGCATCTCGCAGTGCCCACTGAGGGAGTCACCACGTAAATGCCTTAGGTGGGTCTTGGGGAAATAGCAAAGTCAGCTTGACTGGTGCATGGTCAGAGAGGGTGTGTAGTATGTGCGTCACCTCTGTGACCCAGGTGTGAGCATCTTTAGACAGCAGCCAGAAATCTGTTCAGGCCCAGACATTATGGTATGTCGATAGGCATGTGCCTTCATGGGCTGTGGGGTGCGCATGTCGCCATACATCTTGTAACCTCAGGTGGTTAAGAGGCCAGTGACTGGTGAGCTCATTCGACAATGAAATGCGTGGATAGGTCCTCAGTAAAAGTGTCTTAAAGAAGTGTTTCCACATAGTCTTTCCATCTTCGCTATTGCTCTTGATTCCGGTATGCCTGTGATTCTAAGGTCATTACACCTTGAGTAAGCCTCAATGTCTTCACTTTTAGCTTTAATGAGCTCTAGAACCTTATCCATTCTGAGGAGGTGCTCTATGGTATCAGCCTGTTGGTCATTGGCGTTGGAGCCGCAATTTTCAAGCAAATCTAGGAGGGTTTAATGTTTATTGACTCGCTGTTTTGCGTGCTCCATTCTGCTGGTGAGTACATCTAGTTTGTCGTTTATGACTTTGATGAAAATGCCTCTGAGTCCCCCCCTTGCTGGGAATACTCCTCGGGTGGAGTTTGCAAAGCACTTCGGTGCAAATCCAAATCAGTTTGTCGAGCAGGGCGTTTATTATCAAAGGAGAGTTTTTGCTGTTTCTTGTCGTGTTTCCCCATATTTGCAGTGCACAATGAGCTTCTTGAGTTTACAGAAGCATTAAAGTGAGCTGGTGAAAAGTATTAAATGTTACCAGTGTGTATAGTCAGCAAGGTGTGTTTACTAGCCAAGGTCGCACTGTCCAGAAGAGGAATAGGCTTGATGATTTTGCTTCACATCTGGGGCCCTCTGCTCCCTGAAATATTGACCCACCAGGGGGCATGAGCAGGCACAGAGGATGTGATTCACAGTGAAGTCGGTGAATAAAGCTGTGGCCTATCTTGCGCCAGAAAGTCTTTAAGAAACAGGTAATGGGGAAGCATTTGAGCAACTGGTGTAGAGCCCATGATCAGTTCCAGTTAAATAGCCACTTGGACACCGCAGAATAGGTGGGGCCTGATGTACACAGCATGGGATGCAGCATGGTGAGCTTATTAGCATTGGGTAGATTTTTTGGGGGCTTGGAAGCATCAATGAAATTTGTGGTGGGGAAGAGTCATTTGTTGAGGCCTATGAGGCCTTACCTTTCAGACTTATAGTAAGGGCAGCAGCATGATCTACTGCATAGCCAAAGCTGTGATTCACCACCCATGGCCTGCCGGTACCTCGTTGTGTTCCTTCTTGTTAGTTTTCTTTGCAGCAGAGCCCCCACTCCGCCTCAGCAGACAGACCAGGGGATGCATAACTGTTCACTTATCCCGCGATCCTGGCAGGGTCATGGAGACTTCCTGGTGGTCCTTAATCTACAATTATCCAAATTCTGGAGAAAAATCCAGGGCCATTGATGTTAGGGCCATATAGCGCGGCCAGTATCACTGGTTGTTTATGAAATGTGCCATTAAGTAGGGCATAGTAACCATCTTTGTCAACGTGGGAGTGGGATAGTTTCCAGTGGAGGCCCCTGCATATTAAAAACGTGACACCCTTGGCATAGTTAGAATAAGCTGAGGCATATATTTAGTTGCACCAACAGCCCCGAAGTTCAGGAGCAGCCATCCTGGCCAAGTGAGTCTCCTGCAAGAAGCAAATATCGATTTTGTGTCTTGTAATGTAAGAATGTAGTAGGCGCCTGTTCCAGGTGAGATAATTAGTTGTGGATATACTACTCAATAATGTTGTGATACAGCTTATGTAGGATCAAATGATGGACACTGCACGGGGCTGGTAGGGACAGCAAGTTATATATAAGTGATTTTGTGTTAACTTGACATGACATGCTTGCAGAACAATAAATATGAAAATAAACCCCCTTAACTCGCACTCCAGCCCAGGAACTTGGTTGAGAAAAACATAGTATTCACGAACCCCATAAAGCAAAATAAGAACAATAAAGTAATTGGATTTATCCCTGGGGCGGAGTGTGACTGGGCATACGTCCCTGCCAAAGCGGCCAGGTAGCCGAACTTGCATCAATTGAGGCCGCCATGGCATATTGCAGTTTGTGATGATGTGGGCATAGAGCAGGAGTATTTTGAGATTAAAGTACAGGAGGAGGCCCCCAGTGTCAGATATATGAATCCTGTTGGTACACGCCATGTTGAAAACTTGACAGTGAGGGCCCTATGCCCCCCGGTACCGTGGTGGCAAAGTAGTTAGTCATTGCTGCTGAGACGAGCCTCATCGGGGGAATGCTCCTGCTCCCAGGGGTCCCCCTTGATCCTCGTAGCATGTTTGGCAAACTTTAGGGCAGCTTTTGCATCCATGAAGTAATACTGCTCATCCTTCACTGTGATCCGGAGTTAGATGGGTATAATAAGGCATAGGAGATATTACCCTTCTGGGGTATATATTTTGTTTGTAGAAATTCACAGCGTGCCACTTGTACCTTCATAGTGAAGTCAAGGTATTTCCCTAGTATTGTATGGGTCTTTGTTTTCTGGAGCGCTGTGGGATCATGTTGCGGTCCCTGTAATTTAGGAGGCAAGCAGTTATAGGGTAGAGCCCAAGCAGGTTGTCAAGAGACCAGTGATCGGTGAGCTTATTCGACAATGAAATGCGTGGATAGGTCCTCGGTAAAAGAGAGTCTTTCCATTTTTGCTGTTGCTGTTGATTCTAGTATGCAGAAAGAACAAGTGATGGACGGAATGCTGAACAATGTCAAACATTCACCCCCAGTACAGAGATCTGGGCATAAATCCATTGTTTTTTTGCTGCCCATGCCATTCCAGTTTGGGCCCAGCCATATGCAAATCAGTCTTGACCCTGTTCCCCATGGGAACAGTCCAGCCCGAACTGGCAGGCCAGGTCTTCCCTGGCATGGAAACAAGCATCCTAGGACCGGTTTCGAGGTTTCACCCCTCATCAACCACGCTAGCTTGAATCCAGTGGCATGGGAAGCACGGGACCCACGTCTGGGCATACCCTTCCCACTTAGGGTGACAAATGTAAAAAGAACAAGTGATGGACAATGTCAAACATTCACCCCCAGTACAGAGAGTTGATTCTAGTATGCCTGTTATTCTAAGGTTATTATGGCTTGAGCAAGCCTCAAGGTCTTCACTTTTAGCTTTAATGAGCTCTAGAACCTTGTCTGTTCTGAGGAGGTGATCTTTGGTATCAGCCTGCTGGTCATTGGCGTTGGAGAAGCAATTTTCAAGCGAATCTAGGTATGATTCATATTTATCGACTCACTGTTTTACGTGCTCCATTCTGTTGGTGAGTTAATCTAGTTTCGCGTCTATAGCTTTAAGACTCAACCTGACTTCAATGAGAATGTCTTTGAGGGTCCCACTCTTGATGGGAATACTCCGCGGGTGGAGTTTGCCAAGTGCTCCGGTGCAGATCCAAATCAGGTTGTTGAGTAGGGCATTTGTTATCAAAGGAGAGTTTTTGCTGTTTCTTGTCATGTTTCCCCATATTTGCAGTGCACAGTGAGCTTATTGAGGTTACAGAAAAATTAAAGTGAGAAGGCGAAATGTATTAAATGTTATCAGCGTTTACAGTCAGCAAGGTGGTGGGATTACCAGCCAAGGTCACATTGTCAAGAGGAGGAGTAGGCTTAATGATTTTGCTTCACATCTGGGGCCCTCCACTCCCTGAAAGATGGACCCACCAGTGGGCACAAGCAGGCACAAAGGATGTGATTCACTGTGAAGTCGGTTGAATAAAGCTGTGGGCAGTCTTGCGCCAGTAAGTGTTTAAGAAACAGGTATTGGACAAGCAGTTGAGAAGCTAGTGTATAGCCCAAGATCGGGTCTAGTTAAATAACCACTTGAACACTGCGGATTAGGTGGGGGCTGGTGTACACAGCACTAGATGCAGCATTGTATGCCTATTAGCACTGTATAGGTGTTTTTATGGGCTTGGAGGCATCAATAGAATTTGCGGTGTATGGTGGATGGGGGGATTCATTTGTTGAGGACTGCGAGGCCTCACCTTCCAGACATACACTTATGGGTGCACTTAGTCAGGGCAGCTGCATGAACTACTGCATAGCCAAAGCTGTGACTCACCACCTATGGCCTGCCAGTACCTGGTTGTGTTGCTTCTTGTTACCTTTTTCTTTGCAGTGGAGCCCCCACTCTGCCTCGGAGGCAGACCCGGGGATGCATAGTTGTTCACTTATCCTGCGATCCTGGCAGCGCCATGGAGACTTTCTGGTGTCCCTGACAAATGCACCAGGCAAGGCAAGGTGCAGCAGTTGGGGCAGGGCATGGCCGCTAATCATTGCACCCAGCTCAGCTGAGCCACTCTCTGGCAACAGGGGGCAGCCTGCCACAGTGCGCCCAACAAGCAGCTGGACAGGCCCCCTGGTTGCGGGATCAGGCAGAGGCCGCACCGGTGAGTATTACAGCATCTGGGTGCCTGGCAATGATGGGCGATGCTAGGCCGCACCACTGCTCTACAGGTTACTTTGCAGTGAGTTGACTCATCCCACAGTAGCAATCACACGGTATCAAGGCTGTGCTGTGCACCCAGAGTGCCAGAGGGATGCCGTTATTTGGTAGTTCCTTCACTGGGCCGCTCCACATCCAACAGCGGGCGACCACCGGTCCCACCGCGAGGCAGTAAAGCCAGCAGCCCACAGGGCGGCTTCCAGGCAGCCGATCCAGTCCAAATTTTAAAATTGAGAGCTCTGCATAGTTGATTGGTCTATGCAATATGTGTGGGTGAATCAGGTGGGCGCTTTGAGGCTGATTATTGCGAATGTGGTGTTCGGCCAGCAGAGCCTACCTAAAGAGCAACCATCTTGCTGCATGATCAAACCACACCCCTATAAGTGGCTTCTCAGATGAGGTTCAGGACATCCCTTGTACCCTTGAGAAAGGATGGCGTTTTGGTCACAAGCAGTTGACGGAAATGGTTGCATAACTTAGATAGTGGTTCCACGTGGGAACCAGTCCCCGGCACTATAGGTCTACCAGGTGGAAGGGTTACCCCTTTATGTATTTTTGGCAGAATGTAGAAGTATGGTGTCTTAGGAGATGGGTTGACCAGGAACTCGACCTCATTCTTCGTTACCCACCCTTGGGTTTCGACTGTCATGACCAATGTGTGAATCTTGGTGGAGAGTCTCTCGGGGTTTGTGTTGATAGGGTGGTAATAACTGCTGTCCGCAGTTTGTCGCAGGCTCTCTTTGTTGTAGTCTGAGGTGGCTGTTACCACACTGGGGCCTTCCTTGTCTGCTGGCTTTAGGATGATTGTCAGATCATTGGGCAATGTCTTAACTGCCCCCAGTTCCTTGTTTGACTTGGTGTAGAAGGGTGTTGAGAGGTTGGACTCTTCTACCTCCTTCAGAACAGCCTGTTCAAAAGTGAGTATCTCATGGGGGGAATCATCCCAGCGATGGAGTAAACCTAGAAGAGTTACGTAGTCCTGATTCAACAGTTTTAGAGTCGGTTTATCCTGGAAAAAGGCCCAGAGTCTGATTATACGGATTCCTGAGCACCTGGCCACTGGGGCCCACAACAGTGGAGGTGGCTGTGGTTCCTGTGAGAGCACTGCCCCAGGAGGTGGGCATTCTCAATCAGCTCTGATTGATGTACTGGGCCCCCTTGGATGTATGGGCTCTCCCCCGCCTGCTGAACATTTGAAGAAGTGACAGACCTTCCGAGGGGTCTCCCCCTCATTAAACTGGGACCTGGATGTTCACTTTTGTGTAGAGTGCCCTGTTGGTTTGTACGATGTTGGCCTGCGGATCTCCAGGCAACCTTATGCCCACTCACCTGACACTGCATGACCCTGGGTGACTATGGTGAGACACACAAAGCTTCAGGGGGCAGAAGAGGAGGCAGCACAATTATCCCACTCTATCAGTGACATGGAGGAGGGGATTACTCACGCTCTCACTAAACCTTCCAGAGCCACATTCAACTCCATCCTTCCCGCCATCAAGGAATCCACTGAAGCATTTGAACAAAAAATGGATGATGTGGTGGCAGACTTGAGTATCCTCTGCGAATACCAGCACAAATTATTAGAGAGGGGCACCAGCACTGAACGCAATGTTGAGGAAACAGACAGTTTGATCCCTCAAATGCAGCGTGGCTGATGTGATGGAGAGACTTTGAATCAGAAGCGGAAGACACTGAATGCAGGTTTGAGGGGCTGCTGATCTGACTGGGAGCTGTGGTTCAGTCGAAGAGCCAGGTCTTGAGGTCCTTCCTGAATTGGGGCAGTGACGGAGATTGCCTAAGGTAGAGAGGCAGGGTGTTCAAGGTCTTTGCAGTGAGGTTGGAAAAGCTTGGATTCAACATTAGATGCATCCCCAGGAACTGAATTGCTGTGGATTAAAACCGACATCAGTGGACTACATGGGCTAAAATGGCCCTTCTGAGGCTACTCTACCATGGTATTACCCCCTTGGGATGGGGGAGGGTGGGCAATGTTCCTACCAGGCACTGTTGCAAGGTGAGGATACCATTGGGTTGAGAAACCTATACATAAGGTATATTGTTCTTCTGCTACTGTCAGGCTGTGTTGCTGGGACCCCAGGATCTCCCTTCGTGAAGCTGGGCTATACCCATCCAGAGTTCTTTGTGTAATCTAGTCACAAGTAGTTTGTTGTTCTATTTAGTTTGGATGGGGGGGTCATTGTCTCAGTTCTGGGATTGGGGGTGGGAAGCACCTGCCGCGATCAAGTAGCATACTGCCTGTTTATATTGCAATACTGTCTTCTTGATGGGTGCTTGTTTGGGGACCACTGATGCCAGACCTGACTGTTCCTATGCTCTATGTTTGGTTATAAATCGATAACGTAAAATGTCCCGGGGCTCAACATCATGCGAAAGAGATGTAAAGTCCAGGCCTACCTGAAACGAAGGGGAGTCCATATTGCCCTGCTCCAGGAAACCCATTTGACCGCACTTGAAGGTGCTGCCTACCATAAGAGGTGGTGGGTAGAGCTTTATTACACAACATATTCTACCTTTGCTAAAGGGGTTCTTGGGTGAGACCAGGTCTAATCTTCCAGACCTTAGATGTGAAGACTGATGGAGAGGGTGTATATGTGGTAATTAGCGGGTATCTAGGAGACAAGGATATCACACTTGTTGACTTGAATGCACCCAACACTGACCTAGCTTGAGTCTTTGATAGATTATCCGTGGTACTGGTCACTCTCATACCTCACTCTGTTCTCCTTGGAGGTGACTTTAATGGTATTGCTTAACCCTTACTAGATCAAGCATAGCACCCACTGGGGGACTCCCCTGTGCTGCAGTTAGCAGAACGATTCTGTGTGTGTAGCAGAGTCACTGGGCGCTGCTGGACACATGAAGACTGGGTCATCAGAACGTCAGAGACAACTCCTTTCATGCCTCTCTACATGACTTAGATGTACGTTTGGATAACTGTCTTTGCACACCACCAGTGCAACCCCGACTATTTAGCTATAAACATATATGACCTAACGTTGGGTTGGGTACTGACCCCGTCTAGTATCCCGACTTGGGGTCTCAATAAGTGAAAATCTAGATGACCCAGCTTTTCATCACATGATAGAGGATGGAATCTGTTAATATTTCACCAAGAATGCATATACAACTTTCTCTGTTTTAATATAATGGGAGGCCTTCAAAGTTGTGATCAGCGCGCCGTGCATAGCACTCAAGGGTGTGGTCCACAAAATTCTGGTTCTTGAGGTCCTAGCACAGGACCTCTTAGACAACTAGAACAAGATAGGCACGAGAACCCTACCCGGCACCCACTGCTCTTGGATGCACAAGAAAAACTAGCAGAGCTAGAGGAAAGGCTCCGCTGTTTTTATTTTCGGTAGTACATGCAGAACACAATAAGTTGGAATCTCTGTTGGCCTGGCTAGCAGATCTGTTAGAATATCCCCAGACGTAGAGTTGGAGAGGAGAAGCTGAGGGCAGACATAAACAGTGAAGAAATTATAGCTGTTTTTGCCCCCTTGGCCTAGGTAAAGTACCCGACTCTGACGGGCTCCTGGTTTTGTTTTATGCTAAGTACAGCGATTTATTGACGCCCTGGCTCCTTGAGGTGTATAAGTTGGCGAGAGACACTAGTTCCCTGCCACTGACTACAAGGGAGGTGTTGATCGTCCCCCTTATCAAACCAAGATGTCGGACACACAATATCACAGCATTTGTCGATGTTAATGTTGACTACAAAACCTTTGCCAGAATACTGGCCACGACTCCTGGTATGTATACAAGGCGTTATCCACGCAGACCAGATAGTTTTTATACCAGAATAAAAAAAAATCCTTAAAAATCCAAAGAGTAACGGCACTCCTACTAGCATCCCCACAGCCCCCCTGATCTTTGCCATTGCAGTGGCACCATTAGCATCCAAAGCTCAACAGGACTCACATTATACTGTATTTGATCTGTCCTCAGGGAGATGCATCACATGGCATTGTACATGGATGACATGCTGCTTTTTCTCACTGGTAAATGAACCGACACTGACAAAGCCTCACGTCTCCTGGATGACTTTGGGGCTCTGTTGGGGAGATATGTGAATTAACAAAAGACCTACGTCTTCCCTTTACGACCCATGGGAGAGAATGTTGTGGACGCTGAGTGGTCTAGGTGGGAACAAACCTAGATTCTCTATATAGGGGTAAAACTCTGTAGAAATCAACCCTAACTCGATATCCTGGAGGGCAATGTTGGAAGAGCGATCGCAGCTCTCCGATCAGGGATGGGATTTTGGAAGCCGCTCCCCCTTTCGGTGATGTGTAGAATTGCAGTGGCCAAAATAGTGCCCTTACACAGTGTTGTATTTCTTTGGTACCCTTCCCATAGTCATACCCGGAAGTAAATTTACAGAACTGAATACACTGTTGATAGATATGATTTGGAATAGGGGCCGAAGTAAAGTGGCACTTGCAAAACTCCAGCGCCTTAACCTTGATGGAGGCCTTACGCCCCCAATTTTCGAATCATATCAGTGGCTCAAATGCGGTGGGTGACACGCTGGATAGCAGCCAGAAATATGGGAGGGCCAAAGGCAAGAGCAGACGCATCAACCCCTCAGTCGTTGTCCAAGCTGATCCCAAAACCCAGGAATTTCAGATTTGGATCTGTGAGCCTGCAGTATGTGGCCACACACGGCTGGATACCGTACTACAAAAACCTAAGATTGTAATCACCTACTCACCTGAGTTGCCCCTCGGTTGGATTTTGATTCTTTTACATGCAGGGGCCGACCGCAACTGATGGATTGGACGGTGCTAGGAAATGAGAGAACGGGTGATTTATATGCTGGTGGGCAACTGCAGTCTTTTGAGGACTTGCAAATCGTGTACCTCTTGCCAGCAGGACAGTTCTTGCTTTATGTGACTCTTTCAGCGGTATGCTGTAGGAAATGGGGCGATGGCCCTGCTGAACCCACAACACATAAGAGATGTCACATTCTGTGTACAACCTTGGGCAAACAAAAAAGCTATTATGGCCTTCTATAACGCAGTGCAGGAGGATGTGATCAACCCTTTGCAAGATGCAGGACTAATAGACAGCTGACATTGGTACCCCCATATCAGATGTAGAATGGACACAGGTCCTCACTAATACCCCCGGTATCGCGGAATGCCCATTTAAAGTTAATTTCTTCTACCAACACAGGGCGCATATGTCACACTGGGCAAAATTAACAAATATTTCAATACTACCCAGGCTGCGTGCCCTAGATGTGGTGAGGGGGCTGTTGGGCTGTTACATATGCTATGGGACTGCCTGCACGTTACTGGCTTCTGGGCAGACGTCATGACATTTTCTAATGAAATCACTGACTGCAACATAGAGGTTGCCATTTGGGCCTTTTTTTCTTAGCCCAGCCAAATGCAAGTTGACTACCAAATGTATAGACCTTGCGCTGATTTTAGCCAAGAGACGAATTACCATTGACTAGAAGAATGCGGGGGGAACGCATTTAGTGAGATGATGTACTGACTTAACACGTTGGGCGGAATATGACGGCATGACCCTGATGAGAGATGCCAAACATGACAGTACCCCGATTGAAATGGCCTGCGCATGGGAGGGGTTACTGAACGACCTTATCCGGGCTGAGAATTTGCACCACGAAGGCCTTGCAACTCTATTATTGGATCTGATGACAGTGTCTGTAGGTAGCATACACTTCCCTGGACTGATAAAACGCCCAACCGGTCGATATGCTATGTGCCACTTTAGGCACTGGCCCGAGCAGCCCTCCCACAAGCACTTTATCCGCCCATTGTTTAATGATAGACGTTGGCAATACAAGAACACATCTGTATCCTATCACTTGGGCGACAACTGGATGGGGCGATGGGAGGGCGGATTAGTATTCTTTCGTTTTCATAAAAGTTACGACTGATGACGCTTTTACAGCACACTGGTAGGAATTAATATGTTGCAAGCACTGCCGTGAACATGCAAAACCTAAATCAGTGCTTTAAATGGGCCGGTACTCTCCGGTACTGAGTACCGGCACTTTTTTATTTTGAGAGGGAGAGTACCGGCACATCTCAAGAAAAACGTAATACTTTTAATTGGAGAGTACCGGCACTTCTCAGAAACAAGCAGGTACTCTGGCACAGAGTACCTGCACTTCTATTTTTCCATTTAAAGCACTGATGTAAGTTGTCCAATACATATATGCCCTGCTTGTTACTTCTTGCACTGAGAATATGCATACCGTATATGATGACGCTAACTAGGTTTCATCTTTGTTTCCCGCTAAAAATTGCCAATAAATTGTTTAAAAAAATACAGACACAAATAGTTTATCTCACTTCGAAATGCGAAGCAACTTTTAAAAGTTAGTTTGTACATTATAAAGGCATATATCATTTTCACACATGAAGGGGGTAGCTTAGGTTATAAGTGACATAAAGTGACACAATTTTAAAACACACGTCAAGTAACTTTGTCAGTACAGTTGAAGAAGTGTATTTTAAATTAGTACGTTTTGAGACTATTTGATTTTAAAAGTGACAACGCTGTTGTTGAGTCCAGTTCTCAGCCTTCGCGCGTATGTGATGTGGAAATGCTAACGGACGCAAGACCTTTTTAAGGCACACTGCGCCTCCCAACAGTGAGCAAGAGCCTCGGCTGAAAGGGGCTCCCAGCCCTCCCTCAGCTCTTCGGGCCCCTGCTTATGAATTTCCGGTTCTAAGTGCAGAGGCATGCCTTGCTTGAATTACTGCTGCGGGCTGACACGTACTGGTCGCAGTAACCCGACGCCTATGTAGATGTGCACTCTTTTCACCTTGTGTATGCTACAGCAGTGATACCGCTCTGATTTTGGCTCGGTTTTTGTTTATTAACATTTCACACATTGAAACCATCCTGGCCTCTACGTCTTGCTGCTGTTGCCTACGTTGTGTTGTAATGTTACCAGGAGCATACGTTTTCTTTAGTTTATGTAACTTAATTAAATTGTTAAATTGACTTTAGTTTTCCCTTGTTTTGAATCTAGATGCTCGTGTATGTTTTTTTATTTGTTTTTTAACACTGTATGTATGTTACGTTACTTGGTTTTAATTTATGGCCGTGCGTATTGTTTTTCAGCAGCCTAAGCCACAGCCACCTGCGCGCCCCCCACCTCCATCGATTCCTCCATCAGGAGCTCCTGCTGCTTCGCAGCATCCGATTCCAGGAGTTCACGCTGCACCTGCATCCGCAGCAGTGCCTACAATGCCTGCGGCTGGCACTACTGCTGCGCCTACACAGGCCCAGGGGCCTCCTTACCCAACCTATCAAGGATACCCAGGGTAAACTGGAAACTCTTTTTTTTTGATCGCATTATAACTATTATCGTGCATGTGAACCCTACTTTATACTATATATCTATGCTTAATTTTTTTCTGTGCTATTTAAAACTTTTCTATTCTCTCCATCGTTGTGGTATTCGAAGTGATAGCTATGTAGCTTCTTCATAACTGTCCTAGATATGCGTCCCCCCTCTGTCAAAGTAGAATCCATTTTCCAATCTAATTTTAATCATGTTTATCAGGCTCTTTGGTCCAGTATAACTTGAATAAATCTCACCTGTACTTCACATTAAGTCCCAGTGCAATCAAAATGAACACACCAGTAAATGTCTCGCATCAGAGGAGGACAATGATTAGTTCAGCCCGTCAACAATCTAAGCAGGGCACAAGTCCTAAAAAAAAAAAATAAAGTGGGGGGACTAACCAAGGTAGGTAGAATGCATATGACGTCATGGCACGTAACATAACACGTGGCATTGCAAGTAGCTACATTACAGAAAGTGGCATCACAACCTATGACTTCACGGGAAGTGACACATAAGAAGTGACATCAGATCAGTACATTTGAGCGCTTTTCAAGTATAAATGCAAGCTCTACTGATTTAGACAGAAGACTCATGTTTTTGTGAGGTACACACTAAACAATGTTTGCTTTTTCAACATAGAGCTTCCTTTACCCAAGGACTGAACAGACTATCTCAGCCAGGCGGGATAGTTCATATGCAGCACATTTCCATGTAGATGAAATTGCTTTAGCTGCCTGCACATGTAGAGCCTACCTGATGCACAGTAGTGCCTTGCATTCATTTTTTTCTTTTTAACAAATCAACGCAACCGGGATTTGTGTGGTACTGTAAATCCCAAAATAGATTTTGCATCTGAGATCTGCCAGAAAAGTGACGCAACTCCGAGTCAAAATCTGTGCTTCAACGTATACATTTTGGGGCATATTTATGAGTGGGTTGCTCCATGCTTGCACCACACAACATGGTACATGTGTGGCACAAACATCTAAGTCATATTTTTGAAGTCATTCAAAGCCACTTTGTGTGGCTTTGAATAGCTTCAAAAATACGGAGTAAGGCAGCGTAAAACTCTAAATTGTCTTTCTCTGCCCTGAGTAGGCATTCCATGGCATTGCAGTGGGTGTTCCCACCTACTGTCATGGATTTTGACACATTCACAGATTTACGAAGACTTGGAAAACTGTGAATGCGCCAAAATCTTACACCAACCATGTAGGAGGGGCATAACGAGGAGAAATATGTGTTCGATGGCATCTGTCGCTGTAGATACGCATGTTTTGCATAGCTCGCCATCTGGTGTTGGGTCGGAGTGTTACAAGTTGTTTTTCTTCGAAGAAGTCTTTCGAGTCACGGGACCGAGTGACTCCTCCTTTTGTCTCCATTGCGCATGGGCGTCGACTTCATCTTCGATTGTTTTTTTTTCCGCCATCGGGTTCGGACGTGTTCCTGTCGCTCCGAGTTTCGGAACGGAAAAACAGCTAAATTTCGGAAGATTTTCGTCGGTATTGTTGCGTTCGGGATCGGCGTAGTTAGAATCAACACCGCATCGAAGATCGAAGAGCTCCGGAGCCCTTCGGGGTAGTTTTCGATCCCCGTCGGGGCCTACTCGGCCCAACCGCGTGTAGAAGAACGCCGATGGAACGGACCCCGTTCCGTTTCTGTCCCAAATGCCACAAAAAATACCCCTATTCAGACCAACACTTGGTCTGTAACCTGTGCCTGTCACCTGAGCACAGTGAAGACACTTGCGAGGCCTGTCGTGCGTTCCGGTCCCGAAAAACACTCCGAGACCGTCGAGCCAGAAGACTTCAAATGGCGTCCACGCCGACAGCGCACCGAGAGTTCGAGGTACAGGAAGAGGAAGAAACCTTTTCGATACACGAATCGGACTCCGAGGAATTCGACGATCCACGAACCGTGAGTAAGACGTCGAAAACCACGCATAAGAAGATTGTCAAGGCCCAGGGGACGCCACTGCCACCAGGCCATGGCTCCACCCATAAATTCGGTGACCGACCATCGGGACCGAGAAAGTGCTGGAGACATACATCGACACCGAGATAGCGGTGTAGACACGGCTCGACGCCGAGACAGCGGCACCGATGAAGATCGACGCCGAGATGTTTCGACTCCGAAAAAGAAAAAAGCCACCTCGGAGCCGAAAAAAGATGCAGACAGGGTTTCGGTGCCGAAACAACCTGCAACCGATTCAGTTTCAGGCTCTTATACCGAAGAGCAATCAATGACCTCCCAAATGCGAAAGCATAGGTTTGAGGAAGACCTGCAATCCACCGATGTAGACCATACGCAGAAACGTATTTTTATACAGCAGGGGACAGGAAAGATAAGCACCCTTCCCCCTATTAGGAGAAAGAGAAGACTGGAATTTCAAACTGACCAAACACCACAAACAAAAATGGTGAAAAGGGTTACTCCGCCACCCTCTCCTCCACCTATAATTCACGTCTCGCCAGCACAAACTCCATCACATTCCCCGGCTCACACCACCATGAGCCAAGGTGACCAGGATCAGGACGCATGGGACTTATACGACGCCCCTGTGTCAGATAACAGTCCGGAGGCATACCCTACAAAGCCATCACCACCAGAGGACAGTACTGCATATTCTCAGGTGGTGGCTAGAGCAGCACAATTCCACAATGTAAGCCTCCACTCAGAACAAGTCGAGGATGACTTTCTATTCAACACCCTCTCTGCCACCCACAGCTCCTACCAAAGCCTGCCTATGCTCCCTGGTATGCTTCGGCACGCAAAAGACATCTTTAAGGAGGCGGTCAAAAGTAGGGCAATCACACCAAGGGTGGAAAAAAAGTATAAAGTGCCTCCTACAGACCCTATTTTCATAACTTTGCAGCTGCCACCAGATTCTCTCGTTGTAGGAGCAGCTAGGAAAAGGGCCAACTCCCACACATCTGGGGACGCACCACCCCCAGATAAGGAAAGCCGCAAGTTCGATGCAGCTGGAAAGAGAGTCGCAGCACAAGCTGCAAACCAGTGGCGCATCGCTAACTCACAGGCACTTCTTGCGCGCTATGACAGAGCCCATTGGGATGAGATGCAACATCTCATTGAACATCTACCCAAAGACCTACAAAAGAGGGCAAAGCAAGTGGTTGAAGAAGGACAGAACATTTCAAACAACCAGATACGCTCCTCCATGGACGCAGCAGACACAGCTGCAAGAACAATAAATACATCTGTGACCATCAGAAGGCATGCATGGCTACGAACGTCTGGGTTTAAACCAGAGATTCAGCAGGCAGTTCTCAATATGCCATTCAACGAAAAAGAACTGTTCGGTCCAGAAGTGGACACGGCGATTGAGAAACTTAAAAAGGACACGGACACTGCTAAAGCCATGGGCGCACTCTACTCCCCGCAGAGCAGAGGAAATTACAGCACCTTCCACAAAACACCCTTTAGAGGTGGGTTTCGGGGTCAGGCCACACAAGCCAGCACCTCACAGGCAACACCATCCAGTTACCAGGGACAGTACAGGGGAGGCTTTCGGGGCCAATATAGAGGAGGGCAATTCCCTAGGAATAGGGGAAAATTTCAAAGCCCCAAAACCCCTACAACTAAGCAGTGACTCACATGTCACTCACCCCCTCCACACAACATCAGTGGGGGGAAGAATAGGTCATTATTACAAAGCATGGGAGGAAATCACTACAGACACTTGGGTTCTAGCAATTATCCAAAATGGTTATTGCATAGAATTTCTACAATTCCCTCCAAACATACCACCAAGAGCACAAAATGTATCAAAACATCATTCCGAGCTCCTGGAGATAGAAGTTCAAGCACTATTGCAAAAGAACGGAATCGAGTTAGTACCAAACACACAAATAAACACAGGAGTTTATTCACTGTACTTCTTAATACCAAAGAAGGACAAAACGCTAAGACCAATCCTAGACCTAAGAATACTAAACACATACATCAAATCAGACCACTTTCACATGGTCACACTACAAGAAGTGTTACCATTGCTGAAACTACACGACTACATGACAACATTAGACCTCAAAGATGCGTATTTCCATATACCAATACATCCATCGCACAGGAAATACCTAAGGTTTGTTTTCAAAGGAATACACTACCAATTCAAGGTACTGCCTTTCAGTTTAACAACCGCACCAAGAGTCTTTACCAAATGTCTAGCAGTAGTCGCTGCACACATCAGAAGGCAGCAAATACATGTATTCCCGTATCTAGATGACTGGCTAATCAAGACCCATTCGTTAATAACGTGCTCACACCACACAAATCAAATCATACAAACCCTCTACAAACTAGGGTTCACAGTCAACTTCGCAAAATCCAACATTCTGCCGCGCAAGGTACAACAATACCTAGGAGCCATAATAAACACAACAATAGGAGTAGCCACTCCAAGCCCACAAAGAATTCAAAATTTCAACAACATCATACAACGCATGTATCCAACACAAAAAATACAAGCAAAGATGATATTACAACTCCTAGGCATGATGTCTTCATGCATAGCCATTGTCCCAAACGCAAGACTGCACATGAGGCCCTTACAACAGTGCCTAGCATCACAGTGGTCACAAGCACAGGGTCACCTTACAGATCTGGTGTTAATAGACCGCCAAACTTACCTCTCGCTTCTATGGTGGAACAATATAAATTTAAACAAAGGGCGGCCTTTCCAAGACCCAGTGCCACAATACGTAATAACAACAGATGCTTCCATGACAGGGTGGGGAGCACACCTCGATCAACACAGCATACAAGGACAATGGAACGTACATCAAACAAAACTGCATATAAATCACCTAGAACTGCTAGCAGTTTTTCAAGCACTAAAGGCTTTTCAACCAATAATAGTTCACAAATACATTCTCGTCAAAACAGACAACATGACAACAATGTATTATCTAAACAAACAAGGGGGGACGCACTCAACGCAATTGAGCCTGCTGGCACAAAAGATATGGCGTTGGGCAATTCACAACCAAATTCGCCTAATAGCACAATTTATCCCAGGAATTCAGAATCAACTCGCAGACAATCTCTCTCGAGATCACCAACAGGTCCACGAATGGGAAATTCACCCCCAAATTCTGAACACTTACTTCACGCTCTGGGGAACACCTCAAATAGACTTGTTTGCGACAAAAGAGAACGCAAAATGCCAAAACTTCGCATCCAGATACCCACACAGGCAGTCCCACGGCAATGCCCTATGGATCAACTGGTCAGGGATATTTGCCTACGCTTTTCCTCCTCTCCCTCTCCTTCCTTATCTGGTAAACAAACTCAGTCAAAACAAACTCAAACTCATATTAATAGCACCAACTTGGGCAAGGCAACCCTGGTACACAACGCTGCTAGACCTATCAGTAGTACCCCACATCAAACTGCCCAACAGGCCGGATCTGTTAACACAACACAACCAAACGATCAGACACCCAGATCCAGCATCGCTGAATCTAGCAATCTGGCTCCTGAAATCCTAGAATTCGGACACTTACAACTTACCCAAGAATGTATGGAAGTCATAAAGCAAGCCAGAAGGCCATCCACCAGGCACTGCTATGCCAGTAAATGGAAGAGGTTTGTTTGCTACTGCCATATTAATCAAATCCAACCATTACACGCAACCCCAAAACATGTAGTGGGTTACTTGCTTCACTTACAAAAATCTAACCTAGCTTTCTCTTCCATTAAAATACACCTTGCAGCAATATCTGCATACCTGCAGCCTACCTATTCAACTTCCCTATATAGGATACCAGTCATTAAAGCATTCATGGAGGGCCTTAAAAGAATTATTCCACCAAGAACACCACCTGTTTCTTCATGGAACCTAAATGTTGTCTTAACTAGACTTATGGGTCCACCTTTTGAACCCATGCACTCCTGCGAAATACAGTTCCTAACATGGAAGGTTGCATTTCTCATCGCCATTACATCTCTAAGAAGAGTAAGCGAGATTCAGGCGTTTACAATACAAGAACCTTTTATACAACTACACAAAAATAAGGTCGTCCTAAGGACTAATCCTAAATTTCTACCAAAAGTTATTTCACCGTTCCATCTAAATCAAACAGTGAAACTTCCAGTGTTCTTCCCACAGCCAGATTCCGTAGCTGAGAGGGCACTACATACTTTAGATGTCAAAAGAGCATTAATGTATTACATTGACAGAACAAAGAGCATTAGGAAAACTAAACAGCTATTTATTGCATTCCAAAAACCTCATGCAGGAAACCCAATATCAAAACAAGGTATAGCCAGATGGATAGTTAAATGCATCCAAATCTGCTACCTTAAAGCTAAACGACAACTGCCCATTACACCAAGGGCACACTCAACCAGAAAGAAAGGTGCTACCATGGCCTTTCTAGGAAACATCCCAATGCAAGAAATATGTAAGGCAGCCACATGGTCTACGCCTCACACATTCACCAAGCACTACTGTGTAGACGTGTTATCCGCACAACAAGCCACAGTAGGTCAAGCCGTATTAAGAACATTGTTTCAGACTACTCCCACTCCTACAGGCTGAGCCACCGCTTTGGGGAGATAACTGCTTACTAGTCTATGCAAAACATGCGTATCTACAGCGACAGATGCCATCGAACTGAAAATGTCACTTACCCAGTGTACATCTGTTCGTGGCATCAGTCGCTGTAGATTCGCATGTGCCCACCCGCCTCCCCGGGAGCCTGTAGCAGTTCGGAAGGTACCTTCAACTATTTGTATATATATTATTTTAACCTTAAATAGGTACATACTTAGTCACTCCATTGCATGGCCACTATTACTACAATACAACTCCTACCTCACCCTCTGCGGGGAAAAACAATCGAAGATGGAGTCGACGCCCATGCGCAATGGAGACAAAAGGAGGAGTCACTCGGTCCCGTGACTCGAAAGACTTCTTCGAAGAAAAACAACTTGTAACACTCCGACCCAACACCAGATGGCGAGCTATGCAAAACATGCGAATCTACAGCGACTGATGCCACGAACAGATGTACACTGGGTAAGTGACATTTTCATTTTTTCTCCTTGTTTTTTCCTCTATGTGTGCTACATGGTGCAGCACAAATAGAAAGAGGAAAACGTCTCCAAGGATTTTTTTGTGCAGGAAGGTGCCCCTTCTAGCACAAAAACAGTTAGGCATGCAATGCAGGCACACTTGCACCGTAGTGCAAAGTGTATCTGTGTTGGTGCTAGGCTGCCAAAAGGGCGCCAGCGCTGGGGAAAGAACAGGAATGCCCTGTATTGGATGAATACAGCACAATCCTGCCCTTTCCCTGTGTCTTATTGTGCTGTTTTGTAAAATCTCTGCCACAAAAATTTGGTAACAAGGATAAACAGGACAGTAAATCTGTTCTATTTATTTGGTTGCAAAGTTCGAAAATGTAAAATATCTTTTGGGGTTAAGGCACCTGCTTTAGAGATCTTTGGGTTCCCAGTAAATCGGAGGGCATAATAATACTTAAAATAAGTTTGGTGGTTAACGTATTTGCTGGAAAGATGTGTGTTCTGTCTAGTGCCTGTTTTGACCCAAAGTTGCATTGATGGTTAATGTGTCTCCTGCAAAGCTCATCAGAGGTGGACAATGTCATCATGTATCATGCAAATGATAGATTTTTATTTTACATAGATAGGCGGGTGGGTTACTGCTTTTAACGCAGAGGTACTTTTGTTACTTGCAGTTCATAAATTATAATCCTTCTAATATAGTGCAGTGAGCTACGAAGGACGATATGCGACCCCTACACCTTGTAACCCTCACTGTCTTATGTAACATATCCTAAACATTGATCTACAAAACTTTAGGATTTATTGTCCATATAATAAGTATGTATGATCTAAAGTGCTCTGACACCCTGCGTTTTGATAAAGAGCTCGGTAAAAGAAATACAAAATAGCAGTATTTAAATAGTTTTATTTTGTGTAAATTCTGGGACAGAACAGCACATCTGATATTTTTTGCAGTGCATGCATAGCTCTCATTTATAGGTACTGAACAAAGTCAGAAGTGTCTCTCTCAAGTAGTGTAAATTGCAGACAATCTGTGTGCCTTTGTTTACCCTCCACTGCACTTGCATCTATCTCTGAGGCTCCAGATATCTTCCAGCCAATGGAACTCCAACAAAAGGAGGCCTGATGGCCCCTTAAATTTGGCATTGTTTAGGGGCCCAGATGGAGTGTTTAATTAGAAAGAGCCCTTCACGTCCTGCATGTTTTTGCTCAAATGGAAAGCAGATAATGTGTAGTCGCTGCCGAATGTGCCCCGGTGTCTCAAAATTACACTGGGACAAATTCAGAGTTTTATAGTGGGGCGTAACGTCTTGGCATGGTGGATGCGTCCACCCTGTCCAAATAGTGGCTGGATGCCTTCCACCCGTGTGTGTACCTCTGACTTATGCCCAGAATCTCAGTTTGTCTCAGAGGTGGGCCAACAATGTGCATGATGCCAGCTCTTATAAATGTGATTGCCACACCGATTAAATCTGTCCTAACTAGCTGTGCATTATGTTCTTTGCCCCCAATGACCCAGGAGCACCTGTTTACCAGCACATAGGAGTAGAGTAATCTGTCAACCTCTTTGTGGCTTTAGTGGGTAAGAGAAGAAATCCACATCTCCAAGAATGATGTGTGTTTGTATCTAATCAGTTTAACCTCAAACATCTGATCAATGTCATCAAGGACTTCTGTGCACCGTCTCTGGAGCTTGGGACCACGCCCAAACAAATGGAGGGTTGTAGAGTAACCACGGTTTCTTCAGCAAAAGTCAGATATGCTATTGTACCTTTATGTGTCATGGTATATAGATTTGTATAGCACATTATTCACCCAAGAGGGTATCCAAGTGCTTGGGCAGGTGTGTGTTTGATCACCAAAGGGGCTTATACGATGAGCCAGGTGTTCGGCTTCTTGCAAAACTCAGGAAGTGAGGAGAAAGCTCTGATATGCTGAGGGAGGTCATTCCCTGTCTTGTATGAGATGTAGGATAATGAGCGACCTCCAGTTTTGCTTTTGCTGATGCTGGGAGAGTGTGTGAGTCAGAGTGAGACAGAGAGTGTAGGTGTCTAGGTCACTGATGAAAGTATATGTGGTTGTTCAGTTATTCTGGTTCTGTATTGTGAAGGGCTTTGGATGTGTGTGTGAAGTTTGGATTGGCTGTGCTTGTGAATAGGGAGCCAGTAAAGCTTACTCAGGTTTGGGTGATGTGGATGCAGTGTGTGAGTTCTTGTATGTCTTGCAGCTGTGTTCTGGATAGTCGGTAGGCTGTGTAGGAGTTGTTTGAAGATTCCGGCTTAGTGTTGTCATAGTCCAGCCTGCTATGTGATGAGTGCTTGCGTGAAGGTCCGTCAGATGTTTTGAGGCAACAATTTGAAGATCTTTCGCAGCATGCATAGGAAATGGAAGCAGGAGGTGGACACTGTGTTGACTTGAGCAATCATGTTGAGCTTGCCGTCTAGGATGATCACTAGGTTGTTTGAGTGGTCTGTGGGCGTGGATGTTGGTCCTAGTTTGGCCTACCACCAGGTTAAGGTCTTGTTGCTGAAAACCAGTACTTTGTCTTGTCTGAGTTGAGCTCCAGGCAGTTGGTTTGCCTTCAGTCTGCTACCATGGTTATGCAGTTGGTTAAGTTGGTTCTGGTGCTTTTGTCCATGATCAGGAAGAGTTGGGTGTCATTAGTGTCGGAGATGACTGTGATGTCTTGTTATCAGATGCTGTTGGCAAGCAATGTCGTATATGTTGAAAAGGGCGGGGCTTAAGGATGATCCATGTGGAACTTTGCATGTCAGTTTCTTGGTCTCTGATATGAAGAGTGGTAGCCAGACCCTTTGGATTCTTCCTATGAGGAAGGAACAGATCCATTTGAGAGGGGCCATGATGACTGTGTTGATGATGAGTCAGGGTGATGCAGATTGGTGATGTTTCCAAGTTGTAGATGTGGTGGGGGCATGGGTCCTTTGGGGCTCCTGAGTGCATGGTGTGCATGATTGCCACTCTGTGACAATAAGGCTGTTTCTTCTGATCAGGTGGCTGTCTTGGTTGTTGGGTGGTACATTGCTAAGGAGTTCTCCGGTGTTGGGTTTGTGTGCAAAGTTGCTATAGATGTTTGTGATTTGCTGTGGAAGGAGTTGGATAGGTTGTCGCACAGTTGTTGGGAGGCAGCAATGTTGTTGACAGTGGCTGAGGTCAAGGTAAAATCCTTGACGTTCAAGAAGATCTCCTTGCAGCTGTTGGAGATTCCTTCAGTCCAGTCCACTAGTGCTTTGTTTTTAGTGTTTCTTATTTGCTGGTGATAGCATCTTATTGCAACCTTGTAGGTAGTTCTGTTGGTGGTGGTTGTGACTGGCTCTCCATTTCCTTTCTAGCTACTTACAGTATTGTTTGGTGTCTCAGCAGTTTTCTTTGTAGCAGCTGAGTTGTGAGGTAGTCTGGGCAGTTCTTTATCCACTTGTTGATATCATTGTTGATGTCTGTGGGGCTAGGTTGATCTGTGCTGAGGGCACTGAGACAGTCTGCTTCTATGATTTTGTTTCAGCTGCAGCCTGAAATATTGAACACGGTCGGTGTGCTGACTTGTGGTGTGTTGATTTGGAAGTGGTTGATGGAGTGGTGGGTCCATGTGAGCAGTGTGGTGGAGTTGTATTTGATGTCGCTTGTGGTGAAGATGGAGTCCAGTGTGTGTTCAGTGTTGTTTTTGTTCTGATACGAGTTAGGTGAGTTCTATGTTGCTCAAGCTTTTGAGGAGTGCTGTGGAGCAGGGGTCAATCCAGACGTTCAGGTGAAAGAAGAAGTCAACAAGTAGAATGTAGGCTGTGAATTTAATGGAGAGCAGAGCAGAAAGTCGGTGATGAAGTTGGTAAAAGTGGCACGTGGTCCGACTGCTCAGTTCCAGTCAGGCTAGTTTTCAGAGATTTGCAGCTTGAAGTGCAGATGTTTAATGAATGGGTTGGCGTTATCTGTGAATGTTGGGCATTTGAGTGATTCATTGTAGAATTACTCAAATGTAGAAGATAGCAAGTCCTCCTCCCAGCTTGTGAAGGCGGTCCTGTCAAGGGATTTTGTAGCCCGCTGGGATTGCCGTTGAGATGTCAGGAGCTGATGAGAGGTGAGCCAGGTCTCTGTGATTAAGATGTTGGGTTTGTGGCTGTTCAGCAGGTCCCATATTTCAATTGTGTGTTTGCTGAGCAGTCATGTGTTCATAAGCATGACTGGATGTGGTGTAGGCTGGGGGTGGAGGCATTGCTGGTACTTGTACGGCATGTGTATTGGAAAGGGTGTTGTTTGTGTTTGCATGGGGGATGTATGTGTGTGGCTGATGGAAAACCGGCAGTGGGTGCAGGTTAAAAGCTCCCCCTGTGGTGTAAGGCACAGCAGCAGTTGGGGGAACGGCGTCTGGGATCTTGTGACCTGAGTGCTGCAGAGTAGGAGTATCCATGGGCGGCGATCGGACCAAGGTTTCTGCACTGGGCACGGTCCAAGAGCAGACTTGCTTCTCTTTGGCATGCCTGTGGCACCCCCACTGCCCGTATGTGTTGCAGCTGCCATAAGTAGGATAAGTAGGTCTGGGAGGGGTGAGGAGTGCAGGGTGCTGTGATGTAATTTCCTGTGCTGTGTTGGGGCTATAGTGCCAGTAGTATTATAATTTGAGTGTCTCATCCCTCACTGCAGTACTGAATGCGCTTAGTGTTGGTCAGGCTAAGTATCCCCTTTACGTGCCTCTATTCTCAATGCTCTTAAATCTATGGACCTGTAAATCCTATTTTCTTGGGACATCTTACTATTTCACATTTTCTTCGTTTAGTTTCCTGTATTAATTCATAAGTTATTTGTAGTATACACTCTTTTTGTGGCAAAATAAAATCCTTGAAGGATTCGCTTGCTGTGTCTCTGTGGTGTCTTCCGGTCTCCTATGCAACTGAAGAACAGGTGATAGATATCATCCCAGTTGCATTCAGCCGGTCTCCCATTTAGACAGTTGATCACTTAATTTATAAATCACCTTTGCAAATCGTGCTGGCATCTCCATCGCTTCGGACTTGTTCAGGACAGATGGTGGCAGCCTTGATTTCCACTTTTGCAGAATAAACAGCATTATTGTCGCAAGAAAGGAGTCATCTCTTGCTGTGAGAGATTAGGTCTGCAGTCTCATCTGTATCCTGCAGTAGTGACAGTTTCATGTGGCATGTTATTCCATCAAACTTCTCGAGCGAGATTCGGGAAGCAGCACAATGCAAACGATCACAACTATTCTCCTATCAATATGTGAAAGGCTGACGTCAAATGGATGCTTTCCAGAAACATGTTTTCCATGTTGA
This sequence comes from Pleurodeles waltl, assembly GCF_031143425.1. Taxonomy (NCBI): domain Eukaryota; kingdom Metazoa; phylum Chordata; class Amphibia; order Caudata; family Salamandridae; genus Pleurodeles; species Pleurodeles waltl. The sequence continues at coordinate 545,431,340 of NC_090438.1, forward strand.
TTTTGAGAATGCATCTAGCATTCAGAATCCTTACAATATGTCAAACTAATCACTGAAGTTGAGAACAGTTTAGCCATTGATCCATACCTCTTAATCTGGCACAATGTAATCTGCAGACTATGCGCCGTTGAAAAAGGAAATATTTATTCATAAATAAACTAAACCTCAGGGCGCGGATCTCCACGCACACCAAAGGAAGTTTCTAAAGTGACAAAAAACAAAACAAAACCTAAAGTGTGAACTTTACCATCTGGTCTACATCCCCTCAATTTAAAAAAAAAAAATCTTCAATGTTTCAAAACACCAGCTCACCAACCACGCCATTCTTACACCATAAGCTGTGTTTCCATCTTCTACCTAGAGCTCCTCACTAGACTGAATCTGCTCCAGGAATATTTCTATATACAGCCTTCACCTCCAACCAGCAACTCCTTGACTAAAAGAAAACAAGCATTGGCAAACCCAGTAGGTCTCGCCTGTACGATGAAATCTGTTGGTTTTGTTAATGTTTTTTAGACAGATCACTCAGCAGCGCTAGCTGCTGTGCAGCATGTCTTACAGTTGGGGGGGAAAAAAAAGATATATCATCGCCAGCACTGACCGCATTGAAGTTTAGCAGTGACTGCATCATAGTGTTTTTTTCAAACTTTAAGACATGCTGAGCAGCAGCTAGCACAGCTGTGTGACATGTCTAAAAAAGCATTGGCAAAACCAATAGATTTCGTAGAGGCGAAACATATTGTCTTTTCCAATGCTTGCTCAATTTGAAGGTGGTTTACAATACTCCTGTGGCTTTTAAAGAAGCATCTGTTAAGTCTCCTGCACGCACACTTGGCCTTATGGAGTGGTTAACTGCATGCAAGCCAGGTGGTTTTGTCTTTGACTTGGAAGTTTGATAAAGGGTGCCAAAGGTGCATATTGCAGCACTTCCTGGGTGGCACCTATATCATCCTCCATGTCTGTCTATTGCAAGGCTTACAGTGTTACGTTTCATTGGTGATAAGAGAAGTTCACAGAAAGCGTAAATTCTTCCACCCTTGATCACTCTCTCCTGCTACCCAGTGGTGGCTGAATGCCACAGCTGTTGTCTTGCCTGAAGCCTGCAGGCTGTCGTGCCTGCCTGGAAAGTACTGCTGGCTGAATGCCACTGCTTTGCTCTCCAATGGGTGACAGCACCACGCACCACTGGCTTGACATCATTAACAAATGGATTGGCACAGCCACATACACTTGCTGAATGTAGCCCAATGTCACGCATGAGGGAATTGTTAAAAAATACCCTCATGTTTAAACACTCTGCAAAATCATTTGTTTAAGCTGACTCCTGCCACTTCCCAGTGCCATTTCAAGTCACGCTGTTTAATTTTGATGGTACCTCGGAAGATGACTGAATAATACTCTATCCACCTAGTCCTCATTTTGATTAGCAGCTTATACTGCGCTGAAGACGATGAGGAACAGCCACAGTGCTGCGTCTGCACAATGGGATTTTGAAGCAGCTTATTTTGAGATATTTATCCTCCCTTGTAGTGCACTACAGTGTGGGGTGTGACAGTTGTTAAGTTGGGAACAATAAGCTGGTGTCCCTTTATTCAGTCAACAGCGTCCTTAGTCACCAACATTTCATCAACAAAGGGCAAACAAGATGACCCTAGTCCGTTTTATGCTGTTCTGATACTGTGCAGGCTGCAGTCATACGATGACTGAAAAATAAAAGAACGAATAGCGTGAGGGGGTTGGGAAACATGCTTGCTTATTGTTCGAAATGGGGTCTTTGGTTGGCAGTGAGGTTACTCTCTGTCCAAGCAAGGACCCTCACTCTAGTCAGGGTAAGTCACACACAAATCAAATTATCCTGTGCCCACCCTCTGCTAGCTTGGCACTGAGCAGTCAGGCTTAACTCATAAGGCAATGTGTAAAGTATCTGTGCAATAAATCATACAAAACCACCATATAGCACCACAAAAATACACCACACAGTGTTTAGGAAAATATATAATATTTATCTGATAAGATGCAGGTCAAAACGATTAAAATGCAGTAAGTATATATTTAGAGCTATCACTGGAAAAGTGATATAAAGTGTCTTAAGTCTTTTAAAAGCAAACAAAGTATCTTTCAAGCACAAAGTACCTGGTTTGCGTGCAAAATCTCCGCAAGGAACCGCAGAGGATGAGATGCGTGGAAACAAAGGGGTGTGCGTTGATTTTTCAGGCCATACACGGCGATGCGTCGCTAAGTTTTCACGCAGGGACGCTGTGCGTCGATTTCTGGCACTCGGTCATGGATCCTATTCGGGTTGCACGGTTTTCGGACGCCCCGGGGACAAAGCGTGGATTTCCTGTGCTGGCAGGACGAAGTCACAGGAGCTGCGTCGATCCGGTGGGCGTTGCGTCTAATTTTCTACCGCATGGCTGGCGCTGTGTCGATTCCTCTCTGGAAGTCGGACTGCAGCATTCCGGCTCGGCTGTGTGTCGATTCAGTGGGCCGTGCGTTGGATTTCCGGCCGCTACGCTGGCGCTGCGTCTATCTTCCCGATGCAAAGTCGGGCTGCATCGTTCCTGTTTGGTGTGTAGTGAAAATTTCACCGTGGTGCAGGCTGTGCTTCGAATTTCGCCGCACAAGGAGTCCTTCTTGTAGAGATGAAGTCTTTTTGGTCCTGAGACTTTCGGGAACAGGAGGCAAGCTCTATCCAAGCCCTTGGAGAGCACTTCTTCACCACAGTCAGAGAGCAGCAAGGCAGCAGGGCAGCAGCAAGGCAGTAGTCCTTCACAGAAAGCAGACAGGTGAGTCCTTTGGGCAGCCAGGCAAGTCTTCTTGGCAGGATGCAGGTTCTGGTTCAGGGTCTCTTCTCCAGGAAGTGTCTGAGTTGGAAGGGGCAGCGGCCCTGTTTAAATACCCAAATGTTCCTTTGAAGTGGGGGAGACTTCAAAGAGTGGCTTAGAAGTGCACAAGGTCCCCTTTCGGTTTAATCCTGTCTGCCAGGGTCCCAGTAGGGGGTGTGGCAGTCCTTTGTGTGAGGGCAGACTACTGTCCTTTGACATGCAAGTGGCAGGCCCTCCACCCTCCTAGCCCAGGAAGACCCATTTAAAATGTAGATGTATGCAAGTGAGGCTGAGTATCCTGTGTTTGGGGTGTGTCTGAGTGAATGCACAAGGGAGCTGTCAACTAAACCCAGCCAGACGTGGATTGTAAGGCACAGAAAGATTCAAGTGCAGAGAAATGCTTGCTTTCTAAAAGTGGCTTTTCTAAAAATAGTAATAATAATTCCAACTTCACCAGTCAGCAGGATTTTGCATCACCATTCTGGCCATACTAAATATGACCTTCCTACTCCTTTCAGATCAGCAGCTACCACTCAAACAATGTAGGAGGGCAGCCCCAATGTTATCTATGAAGGGAGTAGGCCTCACAGCAGTGTAAAAACGAATTTAGGAGTTTTACACTACCAGGACATGTAAACTACACAGGTACATGTCCTGCCTCTTGCCTACACAGCACCTTGCCCTATGGATTACAGAGGGCATACCTTAAGGGTGTCTTATATGTAGAAAAAGGGGAGTTTTAGGCTTGGAAAGTACTTTTACATGCCAAGCCGAATTGGCAGTGAAACTGCACACACAGGCTTTGCAATGGCAGGCCTAAGACAAGGTTGAGGGGCTAGTTAAGTGGGTGGCACAATCAGTGCTGCAGGCCCACTAGTAGCATTTAATCTACAGGCCCAGGGCACATACAGTGCACTTAACTAGAGACTTATAAGTAAATTAAATAGTCCAATTGGGTTTGATCCAATGTTACCATGTTTAAAGGGCGAGAGCATATGCACTTTAGCACTGGTTAGTAGTGATAAAGTGTGCAGTCTTAAAACCAGCAAAAACAGTATCTAAAAAGTGGAGGAAGGCAGGCAAAAAGTTAGGGGGTGACCACACTAAGGCTGTCAGGTCTAACATGTGTTCCCCCATCCCCCCCGCTGAAAGTAGGGAGAGCTACTGTAGGAAGTTGGCCAAGTATATACTATCTCAAAGTAAGAGATAGTGTGCACAGAGTCCAAGGGTGCCCCTTAGAGGTAAGATAGTGGCACAATTAGATAATTCTAATGCTCTATTTTGTGGTAGAGTGGTCAGTTTTTATATAGAAAAATATATTTTCTTAATTTATTTTTAGAACCACAAGTTCAAGATATGAAGTAAATACATAAAATGCAAGGTACTCCACACAGGTAAGTTAGGAATGTTGAATTAGAGCAATAGCATACACAGTTTTAGTAAAAATGTCAGTAAGCTATTTTAAAAGTGGACACTGCAAAAATCAACAGTTCCTGGGGGATGTACGTTCTGGGTAGTTTGTGGGGTAAGTAAGACACTTACAAGTATCAGTTCTTGGGCATAGACAGCCCACCGTTGGGTGTTCAAGGCAACCCCAAAGTTACCACACCAGCAGCTCAGGGCCGGTCAGGTGCAGAGGTCAAAGACGTGCCCAAAACACATAGGCGCCTATGGAGAACAAGGGTGCTCCGGTTCCAGTCTCGGGGGCAGACCAGGAGGGTTTTGTAGAGCACCTGGGGGGGACACAAGTAGGCACACAAAACACACCCTCAGCAGCACAGGGGCGGCCGGTTGCAGTGTGCGAAACAGGCATCTGGTTTTGTATTGGATTCAGTGGAGGGACCCAGGGGTCACTCTGGCGGTGCAGGCAGGGCACATGGCGGCTTCTCGGGCCAGCCACTGACTGGGCTAGGCAGAGGGTCGCCTAGGGGTCACTCCTGCACTGAGGTTTGGTTCCTTCTGGTCCTGGAGGCTGCGGGTGCAGTGCTTGGTCCAGGCAACCAGGTGACTTGTTACAGGCAGTCGCGGTCGGGGGAGCCTATGGATTCTCTCTGTATGCATCGCTCTGGGAGTCCAGGGGGGTCGTCTCGGGCTACTCACGGGGTCGCAGTCGCCTAGGAGTCCTCCCTGTGGTGTTGGTTCTCTGGATCTCGAGCCAGGGGCGTCGGGTGCAGAGGGTGAAGTCTCACACTTCCGGTGGGAATAGTGAGGTCTTTGAAAGTTGCAGAAAAGTTGCAATATTGTTGCTGTTGTTGAGCAGAGCCGCTGCTCACAGGAGTTTCTAGTTCCTTTGGTTCAGGGCAGTCCTCTGAGGCTTCAGAGGTCGCTGGTCCCTGTCAGATGCGTCGCTGTTGCAGGTTTTCGAGACAGGCCGGTAGGGCTGGGACCAAAGCAGTTGTCGTCTCCATCGTCTCTGCAGGGCTTTCAAGTCAGCAGTCCTTCTTAGTTCAGGTTGCAGGAATCTGATTTCCTGGGTTCTGGGGTGCCCCTAAATACTAAGTTTAAGGGTGTGTTTAGATCTGGGGGGCAGTAGCCAATGGCTACTTTCCTGGAGGGTGGCTACAACCTCTTTGTGCCTCCTCCCTGAGGGGAGAGGGGCACATCCCTAATCCTATTGGGGGAATCCTCCAAAACTAAGATGGATTTCTAAAGGCAGGGGTCACCTCAGTTCAGGGCACCTTGGGGTCTGTCCTGACTTGTGGGTAACTCCTCCTTGTTTTTCTAATTATCTCCTCTAGCCTTGCCACCAAAAGTGGGGGCAGTGGCCAGAGGGGCGGGCATCTCCACTAGCTGGGATGCCCTGTGGCGCTGTAACAAAAGGGGTGAGCCTTTGAGGCTCACCGCCAGGTGTTAAAGTTCCTGCAGGGGGAGGTGAGAAGCACCTCCACCCAGTACAGGCTTTGTTCCTGGCCACAGAGTGACAAAGGCACTCTCCCCATGTGGGCAGAAGCTCGTCTGGTTGTGGCTGGCTGGCAGAAACTGGTCAGCCTAGCACTAGGAGATGGACTGGTATTAAGGGGGCATTTCTAAGATGCCCTCTGGGTGCATTTTACAATAAATTCCACACTGGCATCAGTGTACATTTATTGTGCTGAGAAGTTTGATATCAAACTTCCCAGATTTCAGTGTAGCCATTATGGAACTGTGGAGTTCGTGTTAGACAAACTCCCAGACCATATAGTCTTATAGCTACCCTGCACTTACAATGTCTAAGGTTTTGCTTAGACACTGTAGGGGCATAGTGCTCATGCACCTATGCCCTCACCTGTGGTATAGTGCACCCTGCCTTAGGGCTGTAAGGCCTGCTAGAGGGGTGACTTATCTATGCCACAGGCAGTGTGAGGTTGTCATGGCACTCTAAGGGGAGTGCCTTGTCGACTTAGTCATTTTCTCCCCACCAGCTCTGAGGCAGTGTGCATGTGCTGAGTGAGGGGTCCCCAGGTTGGCATAAGACTTGCTGCATCCCTTAGAGACCTTCCCTGGCATCAGGGCCCTTGGTACCAGGGCCCTTGGTACCAGGGATACCATTTACAAGGGACTTATCTGAGTGCCAGGGCTGTGCCAGTTGTGGAAGCAAAGGTACAGTTTAGGGAAAGAACACTGGTGCTGGGGCCTGGTTAGCAGCATCCCAGCACACTTTCAATCATAACTGGCATCAGCAAAAGGCAAAAAGTCAGGGGGAAGCCATGCCAAGGAGGCATTTTCTTACACAACTCCCCCCCCCCCCACTCTCAAACGAAAGAGGATGTGTAAGGAAATGCCTCCTTGGCATGGTTACCCCCTGACTTTTTGCCTTTGCTGATGCTAAGTTATGATTTTAAAGTGTGCTGGGACCCTGCTACCAGGCCCCAGCACCAGTGTTCTTTCCCTAAACTGTACCTTTGTCTCCACAATTGGCACAACCCTGGCACTCAGGTAAGTCCCTTGTAACTGGTACCCCTAGTACCAAGGGCCCTGATGCCAGGGAAGGTCTCTAAGGGCTGCAGCATGTCTTATGCCACCCCAGGGACCCCTCACTCAGCACATGCCCCCACTGCCTCACAGCTTGTGTGTGCTGGTGGGGAGAAAAAGACTAAGTCGACATGGCACTCCCCTCAGAGTGCCATGCCAACCTCACACTGCCTGTGGCATAGGTAAGTCACCCCTCTAGCAGGCCTTGCAGCCCTAAGGCAGGGTGCACTATACCACAGGTGAGGGCATATGTGCATGAGCACTATGCCCCTGCAGTGTCTAAGCAAAACCTTAGACATTGTAAGTGCAGGGTAGCCATAAGAGTATTTAGTCTGGGAGTCTGTCAAACACAAACTCCACAGCACCATAATGGCTACACTGAAAACTGGGAAGTTTGGTATCAAACATCTCAGCACAATAAATGCACACTGATGCCAGTGTGCAATTTATTGTAAAATACACTCAGAGGGCATCTTAGAGATTCCCCCTGAAAACATACCCGACTTCCAGTGTGCGCTGACTAGTTTTTGCCAGCCTGCCACACACCAGACATGTTGCTGGCCACATGGGGAGAGTGCCTTTTATCACTCTGTGGCCAGGAACAAAGCCTGTACTGGGTGGAGGTGCTTCTCACCTCCCCCTGCAGGAACTGTAACCTCAAAGGCTCACCCCCTTTGTTACAGCGCCAGAGGGCATCCCAGCTAGTGGAGATGCCTGCCCCTCCGGCCACTACCTCCACTTTTGGCAGCAAGGCTTGAGGAGATAATGAGAAAAACAACGAGGAGTCACCCACCAGTCAGGACAGCCCCTAAGGTGTCCTGAGCTGAGGTGACCCTTACTTTTAGAAATCCTCCATCTTGTAGAAGGAGGATTCCCCCAATAGGATTAGGGATATGCCCCCCTCCCCACAGGGAGGAGGCAAAAGGAGGTGTAGCTACCCTCAAGGACAGTAGCCATTGGCTACTACCCTCCCAGACCTAAACACACCCCTAAATTCAGTATTTAGTGGCCCTCAGAACCTAGGAAACTAGATTCCTGCAACCTAAAGAAGAAGAAGGACTGCTGACCTGAAGCCCTGCAGTGAAGACGGAGACGACAACTGCTTTGGCCCCAGCCCTACTGGCCTGTTTCCCAACTTCAAAGAAAACTGCAACAATGACACGCATCCAACAGGGACCAGCGACCTCTGAAGCCTCAGAGGACTGCCCTGCAACCAAGGACCAAGAAACTCCAGTGAAGAACGGCTCTGTTCAACCATCTGCAAGTTTCTTGCAACAAAGAAACAACTTCAAGGACTTCACGTTTCCCGCCGGAGGCGTGAAACTTTCTACTCTGTACCCGACGCCCCAGCTCGACCTGCAGAAAACCAACACTACAGGGAGGACTCCCCGGCGACTGCGAGCCTGTGAGTATTCAGAGTTGACCCCCCTGACCCACTACAGCGACATCTGCAGAGGAAATCCAGAGGCTCCCCCTGACCGAAACTGCCTGTAACAAGGGACCCAACGCCTGGAACCAACACTGCACCCGCAGCCCCCAGGACCTGAAGGAACCGAACTCCAGAGCAGGAGCGACCCTCTGCCTAGCCCAGGTGGTGGCTACCCCGAGGAGCCCCCACCCCCCCCTGTGCCTGCCTGCATCGTTGAAGAGACCCGCGGGTCTCCCCATTGCTTTCAATACAAAACCTGATGCCTGTTTGCACTCTGCACCCGGCCGCCCCTGTGCTGCTGTGGGTGTACTTTCTGTGCCTGCTTGTGTCCCTCCCGGTGCTCTACAAAACCCCCCTGGTCTGCCCTCTGAGGACGCGGGTACTTACCTGCTGGCAGACTGGAACCGGGGCACCCCTATTCTCCATTGAAACCTATGTGATTTGGGCACCTCTTTGACCTCTGCACCTGACCGTCCCTGAGCTGCTGGTGTGGTAACTCTGGGGTTGCCTTGAACCCCCAACGGTGGGCTACCTTGGACCCAACTTTGAACCCTGTAAGTGTTGTACTTACCTGTGATACTAACATTTACTTACCTCCCCCAGGAACTGTTGATTTTTGCACTGTGTCCACTTTTAAAATAGCTTATTGCCATTTTTGTCAAAACTGTACATGCTATTGTGATTATTCAAAGTTCCTAGAATACCTGAGGGAATTGCCTTTCATTTGAAGTATTACCTGTAAATCTTGAACCTGTGGTTCTTAAAATAAACTAAGAACATATATTTTTCTATATAAAAACCTATTGGCCTGGAGTAAGTCTTTGAGTGTGTGTTCCTCATTTATTGCTTGTGTGTGTACAACACATGCTTAACACTACCCACTGATAAGCCTACTGCTCGACCACACCACCACAAAATAGAGCATTAGAATTATCTCTTTTTGCCACTAACTTTCCTCTAAGGGGAACCCTTGGACTCTGTGCACACTATTTCTTACTTTGAAATAGTATATACAGAGCCAACTTCCTACAGGATGAGACTAACCTTTCCCAAGAGAGTCTTCAAAGTCTAAGTGGAAGAACATGGAAAGGCTATCAGCATTGGCATGGGTAGTCCCAGGTCTGTGTTCCACTACAAAGTCCATTCCTTGTAGGGATATGGACCACCTCAACAGTATAGGGTTTTCTCCTTTCATTTGCATTAGCCATCTGAGAGGTCTGTGGTCAGCTTGAACTAAGAAGTGAGTACCAAAAAGGAATGGTCTTAACTTCTTCAGGGACCAGACCACAGCAAAGGCCTCCCTCTCAATGGCACTCCAACGCTGCTCCCTGGGGAGTAACCTCCTCCTAATAAAAGTAACAGGCTGGTCAAGGCCATCCTCATTTGTTTGGGACAGGACTGCTCCTATCCCATGTTCAGAGGCATCTGTCTGCACAATGAACTGCTTAGAATAATCTGGAACTTTCAAAACTGGTGCTGTACACATTGCTTGCTTCAGGGTGTCAAAGGCCTTTTGACAGTCCACGGTCCTGTTAACTTTCTTGGGCATTTTCTTGGTGGTAAGTTCTGTGAGAGGTGTCACTATTAATACATATCCCTTCACAAACATCCTATAGTACCCAGTCAAGCCAAGGAATGCCCTGACTTGAGTCTCGGGTTTTGGAGCTACCCAGTCCAGAATAGTCTGGATCTTGGGTTAGAGTGACTGAACTTGGCTTCCACCTACAAGGTGACCCAAATAGACCACAGTACCCTGCCCTATCTGACATTTAGATGCCTTGATAGATAAGCCTTCTGCTTGCAGGGCCTGCAAAACCTTCAGGTGGACCAGGTGATCCTGCCAGTTGAAGCTAAAGACCGCAATATCATCTAGATAAGCTGCATTAAAGGACTCCAAGCCAGCAAGGACTTGATTCACCAACCTTTGGAAAGTGGCAGGGGCATTCTTTAAGCCAAAGGGCATTACAGTAACCTGGTAGTGCCCATCAGGTGTAGAGAATGCTGTTTTCTCTTTTGCTCCAGGTGCCATTTTTATTCGCCAGTACCCTGCTGTCAAGTCAAAGGTACTCAAGTATTTGGCAGCACCTAATTCATTTAAGAGCTCATCTGCCCTTGGAATGGGGTGAGCATCTGTCTTGGTGACAGAGTTAAGCCCTCTGTAGTCCACACAAAACCTCATCTCTCCCTTGCCATCTTCTGTGTGAGGTTTGGGGACCAAGACCACTGGGCTAGCCTAGGGACTGTCAGAGTGCTCAGTCACTCCCAACTCCAGCATCTTGTGGACTTCCACTTTGATGCTTTCTTTAACCTGGTCAGACTGTCTAAATATTTTGTTGTTGACAGGCATGCTATCTCCTGTGACCACATCATGGGTACACAGGTGTGTCTGACCAGGGGTTAAGGAAAAGAGCTCAGCAAACTGCTGGAGGACTTGCCTGCAGTCTGCCTGCTGTTGGCTAGAGAGGGTGTCTGAATAGATCACTCCATCTACTGAGCCATCTTTAGGGTCCGTGGAGAGGAGATCAGGGAGAGGTTCACTCTCTGCTTCCTGGTCCTCATCTGTAACCATTAACATATTTACATCTGCCCTATCATGAAAGATTTTGAGGCTGTTCACATGGATCACCCTCTTGGGGGTCCTGCTAGTGCCTAGGTCTACCAGGAAGGTGACCTGACTCTTGTTCTCAAGAATTGGGTAAGGGCCACTCCATCTGTCCTGAAGTGACCTTGGAGCCACAGGCTCCAGAACCCAGACTTTCTGCCCTGGCCGAAACTCAACCTTAGCAGCCTTTTGGTCATACCATATCTTCTGGAGCTGTTGGCTGGCCTCAAGGTTTTTGCTTGCCTTTTCCTTGTACTCTGCCATCCTTGAATGTAGGCCTAGTACGTAGTCCGCCACATCTTGTTTAGGGTCATGGAGAGGTCTCTCCCAGCCTTCTTTTACAAGTGCTAGTGGTCCCCTAACAGGATGGCCAAACAGAAGTTCAAAGGGGGAAAACCCTAATCCCTTCTGTGGCACCTCTCTGTAGGTGAAAAACAGGCATGGCAAGAGGACATCCCATCTCCTTTTGAGTTTTTCAGGGAGCCCTATGATCATGCCCTTCAATGTCTTGTTGAATCTCTCAACAAGGCCATTGGTTTGTGGATGGTATGGTGTGGTGAATTTGTAAGTCACCCTGCACTCATTCCACATATGCTTCAGGTAAGCTGACATGAAGTTGGTACCTCAGTCAGAAACCATCTCCTTAGGAAATCCCACTCTGGTAAAAATACCTATGAGTGCTTTGGCTACTGCAGGGGCAGTAGTGAACCTAAGGGGAATTGCTTCAGGGTACCTAGTAGCCTGATCCACTACTACTAGGATATAATGGTTCTCTGATGCTGTGGGAGGTTCAAGTGGACCCACTATATCCACTCCCACTCTTTCAAAGGGGATCCCCACCACTGGCCATTGGATGGCCACCTGTCTTACCACTGGCTTGACAGGTGACATAGGAGGTGCAAAATTCCTTTACCTTCTGGGACATATTGGGCCAGTAGAAATGGTTGACTACCCTCTCCCATTTATTGGTTTGTCCCAAATGCCCAGCAAGGGAAATGTCATGGGCTAAGGTCAGAATTAGCTCCCTAAACTCCTGAGGCACTACCACTCTCCTAGTGGCACCAGGTTTGGGATCTCTTGGCTCAGTGTAAAGGAGTCCATCTTCCCAATAGGCCCTGTGAGTTCCACTGACAATTAATTTTTGTTGCTCAGGTGCTTGCTGTCTTAGACCTTCAAGAGAGGGACATGTTTCTTGCCCCTTACACAGCAGTTCCCTTGGGGGTCCCCCTGGGCCCAAGAGCTCAACCTGGTAAGGTCCCAGCTCCGTGGACTCAGTTCCCTCAGGGGATAGAACATCTTCCTCAGAAGAGAGGTTCTGCTTCTTTTGCTGTATTATAGCTGGTTCTACAGTATTCTTTCCTTTTCTCTTGGAAGGTTGGGCCATTATTCCAGAGCCCTGCATTGTGCCCTTGTCTTGACACACACCAGTTCAGGGATACCCAGCATGGCTGCGTGGGATTTGAGTTCTACCTCAGCCCATGCTGAGGACTCCAGATCATTTCCAAACAGACATTCTACTGGAATAGCAGAAGAGACTACCACCTGTTTCAGGCCAGTGACCCCTCCCCGTTCTAAAGTTACCATTGCCATGGGATGGACTTTGGTCTGATTGTCAGCATTGGTGACTGGATATGTCTGTCCAGCCAGGTACTGTCCTGGGGAAACCAGGTTGTTTGTCACCATAGTGACACTGGGATCTGCATCCCTCAGGGCTTCTACTCTAGTCCCATTAATTAAGAGTTGCTGCCTGTATTTCTGCATGTTAGGCGGCCAGGCAGCAAGTGTGGCTAGGTCCACCCCACTATCAGAGACTAATGTAGCTTCAGTGTGAACCCTGATTTGCTCTTGGCACACTGTTGATCCCACTTGGAGATTGGCTATTCTAGTGCTAACTGGAGTAGTAGTTGTGGGACTTTTCTTGGGACAGGCCTTGTCTCCAGTTTGGTGTCCATGCTGAGTACAGATGCAACACCAGGTCTTTTTGGGATCAAAGTTTCTACCCTTATACCCAAATGAGTATTGTGAAGAGGCTTTGGACCCACCCTCCTGAGCAAGTTTTTGGGGCCTTGTAGAAGGCTCTTTACTTTTTCCCTCGGATGTCTTAACACTCTTCCCCTGGGGAGGCTTTGTGACCCCTTTCTTTTGGTCACCCCCTGTGGAAGTTTTGGTCACCCTAGTCTTGACCCAGTGGTCTGCCTTCTTTCCCAATTCTTGGGGAGAAATTGGACCTAGGTCTGCCAGATGCTGATGCAGTTTGTCATTGAAACAATTACTTAAAAGATGTTCTTTCATAAACAAGTTATACAGCCCATCATAATCATTCACATCACTGCCATTTATCAAATCATCTAGTGTTTTGACTGGGAAGTCAACAAAATCAACCCAGGTCTGGCTCGAGGATTTTTTAGCCCCCCCTGAATCTAATCCTGTACTCCTCAGTTGAGAATCCAAAGCCCGCAATCAGGGTAGTCTTCATTAGGTCATAGGATTCTGCATCTTTACCAGAGAGTGTGAGGAGTCTATCCCTACACTTTCCAGTGAACATTTCCCAAAGGAGAGCATCCCAGTGATATTTGTTGCACAAGCCCTCTCAAGCTGTGAACCACTTGGTATTATCATCACCATCTTCATATTTTGTTACAATACCTTAAGGGATTTTTAGGATTGTCAGTATTATCTCTGACCCTATTTATGTTGCTCCCACCATTGATGGGAGCTAAACCCATCTCTTGTCTTTCCTCTCTATGGCTAGGAGCTGTCTCTCCAAAGCCAATCTTTTGGCCATCCTGGCTAACAGGAGGTCATCTTCTTTGTGGCTGCCCTCCATGCTTCCAGAGTTACTGGTCTCCCCTGTGGAAGAACCAGTTTCTCTGACTATCACTTGTGGAGTCAGGGTTTGAGGGACCCTGGTCTCCCTAATTAAGACAGGAGGGAGGGAATCATCCTCCTGGTCACTAATCACCTCCACTGTAGGGTTATACTCAGAGGGGTGGTCCTTTGCAAACTCTGCCAAAGGCTCCTAGAGCTTTACTTTGGTAGGGTTGAACCAGATTTTATCTTTTTTAGCTTACAGAGAGTCCTTAACTCTGACATCCCTAGATGCAGGAAAGGGGTGGGATTGAGTTCCACCATCATCTCATCTGTGCTAGACATCACTCTAAAAGTTGGGATTATTTTTTAAGAATCTAAAAACTACATCTAGAACTTAAAACTTTTACAAACTTTTAAACTCTAAAAGAAATGCTAACAGAGACTTACACAGGGCCCTAGCAGGACTTTTAAAAATTTAGAAAAATAGCTAAAATTTCAAAAATCTGTTTATAATGACAATTTTTGGAACGTAATCACGTGATCAGGTATTGGCTGAGTAGTCCAGCAAATGCAAAGTCTTAGATCCCACCGCTGATCCACCAATGTAGGAAGTTGGCTCAGTATATTCTATCTCAAAGTAAGAGATAGTATGCACAGAGTCCAAGGGTTCCCCTTAGAGGTAAGATAGTGGCAAAATTAGATAATTCTAATGCTCTATTTTGTGGTAGTGTGGTCGTGCAGTAGGCTTATCAGAGGATAGTGTTAAGCATTTGTTGTACACACACAGGCAATAAATGAGGAACACACACTCAAAGACTTACTCCAGGCCAATAGTTTATATATAGAAACATATCTTTTCTTAATTTATTTTTAGAACCACAAGTTCAAGATTTGAAGTAAATACATAAAATGTAAGGTACTCCACACAGGTAAGTTAGGAACGTTGAATTAGAGCAATATCATATACAGTTTTTGTTAAAATGGCAATAAGCTATTTTAAAAGTAGACAGTGCACAAATCAACAGTTCCTGGGGGAGGTAGTATTGGTTAGGTTGTGAGGTAAGTAAGACACTTAAAAGTCTCAGTTCCTGGCCATAGACAGCCCACCGCTGGGGGTTCAAGGCAACCCCAAAGTTACCACAGCAGCAGCTCAGGGCTAGTCAGGTACAGAGGTCAAAGAGGTGCCCAAAACACATAGGCGCCTATGGAGAACAGGGGTGCTCCGGTTCCAGTCTGCTAGCAGGTTAGTACCCGCGTCCTCGGGGGGGGGGGCAGACCAGGGGGGTTGTGTAGCGCACTGGGGGGGGGGACACAAGTAGGCACACAAAACACACCCTCAGCAGCACAGGGGCGGCCGGTTGCAGTGTGCGAAGCAGGCGTCGGGTTTTATATTGGATTCAATGGAGGGACTCAGGTGTCACTCTGGCGGTGTAGGTAGGGCACACGGCGGCTTCTCAGGCCAGCCACTGACTGGGCTAGGCAGAGGGTCGCCTGGGGGTCACTCCTGCACTGAGGTTCGGTTCCTTCTGGTCCTGGGGGCTGTGGGTGCAGTGCTTGGTCCATGCGTCGGGTCCCTTGTTACAGGCAGTCGCGTCAGGGGGAGCCTCTGGATTCTCTCTGTATGCGTCGCTGTAGGGGTCCAGGGGGTCATCTCGGGCTACTCACAGGGTCGCAGTCACCTGGGAGTCCTCCCTGTGGTGTTGGTTCTCTGGATCTCGAGCTGGGGGCGTCGGGTGCAGAGGGTGAAGTCTCACGCTTCCGACGGCAAGAGTGAGGTCTTTGAAAGTTGCAGAAAAGTTGCAATATTGTTGCTGTTGTTGAGCAGAGCCGCTGCTCACGGGAGTTTCTTGGTCCTTTGGTTCAGGGCAGTCCTCTGAGGCTTCAGAGGTCGCTGGTCCCTGTTGGATGCATCTCTGTTGCAGGTTTTCGAGTCAGGAGACAGGCCGGTAGGGATGGGGCCAAAATAGTTGTCGTCTCCGTCGTCCCTTCAGGGCTTTCAGGTCAGCAGACCTTCTTCTTAGTTCAGGTTGCAGGAATCTGATTTCCTGGGTTCTGGGGTGCCCCTAAATTCTAAATTTAGGGGTGTGTTTAGGTCTGGGGGGCAGTAACCAATGGCTACTGTCCTGGAGGGTGGCTACACCCTCTTTGTGCCTCCTCCCTGAGGGGAGGGGGGCACATCCCTAATCCTATTGGGGGTAATCCTGCAAAACTAAGATGGAGGATTTCTAAAGGCAGGGGTCACCTCAGCTCAGGGCACCTTGGGGGCTGTCCTGACTGGTGGTTGACTCCTCCTTGTTTTTCTAATTATCTCCTCCAGTCTTGCTGCCAAAAGTGGGGGCAGTGGCCGGAGGGGTGGACATCTCCACTAGCTGGGATGCCCAGTGGCGCTGTAACAAAAGGGGTGAGCCTTTGAGGCTCACCGCCAGGTGTTACAGTTCCTGCAGGGGGAGGTGAGAAGCACCTCCACCCAGTACAGGCTTTGTTCCTGGCCAGAGTGACAAAGGCACTCTCCCCATGTGGCCAGAAGCTCGTCTGGTTGTGGCAGGCTGGCAGAAACTGGTCAGCCTAGCACTAGGAGTTGGACTGGTTTTAAGGGGGCATCTCTAAGATGCCCTCTGGGTGCATTTTACAATACATTCCACACTGGAATCAGTGTGCATTTATTGTGCTGAGAAGTTTGGTACCAAACTTCCCAGATTTCAGTGTAGCCATTATGGAACTGTGGAGTTTGTGTTTGACAAACTCCCAGACCATATACTCTTATAGCTACCCTGCACTTACAATGTCTAAGGTTTTGCTTAGACACTGTAGGGGCATGGTGCTCATGCACATATGCCCTCACCTGTGGTATAGTGCACCCTGCCTTAGGGCTGTGAGGCCTGCTAGAGGGGTGACTTACCTATGCCACGGGCAGTGTGAGGTTGGCATGGCTCTATGAGGGGAGTGCCATGTCGACTTAATTTTCTCCCCACCAGCACACACCAGCTGCGAGGCACTGTGCATGTGCTGAGTGAGGGGTCCCCAGGTTGGCATAAGACATGCTGCAGCCCTTAGAGACCTTCCCTGGCATCAGGCCCTTGGTACCAGGGGTACCATTTACAAGGGACTTATGGTTAGCAGGGTCCCAGCACACTTTCAGTGATAACTGGCATCAACAAAAGGCAAAAAGTCAGAGGGTAACCATGCCAAGGAGGCATTTCCTTCCAGCTAGCCAACCTCCTGGGAGCTCTCATCGCTAAGGCGAAAGTATCTGGAGAGACCATCGGCGTTGGCATGGTTTATCCCCGGGCGATGCTCCACCGTAAAGTCCATCCCCTGTGGGGAACTGGACAACCTCAAGAGTTTAGGATTCTCACCTCTCATCTGCATGAGTCATCTGAGGGGCCTGTGGTCTGTCTGAACCCGGAAGTGAGTCCCAAACAGGTATGGTCTCAGCTTCTTCAGCACCCAGACCACATCAAATGCTTCTCTTTCAATAGCACTCCACCTCTGTTCCTGTGGTAATAGTCTTCTGCTAACAAACGCTACTGGTTGGTCTGAGCCCTCCTCATTTAGCTGTGCTAGAACAGCCCCTATTGCATGATCTGACATGTCTGTCTGCACAATAAATTCCTGGGAGTAGTCTGGGGCCTTGAACACTGGGGCCGTGCACATGGCTTCCTTCAGGGAGTCAATGGCTTTCAGACAAGCCTCGGTCCAATCCACCATCATAGGTTGCTTTTTGGAAGTAAGTTCTGTCAAGGGTGACACAATGGAACTATAGCCCTTGACAAACCTACGGTAGTATCCCGTGAGGCCTAGGAAGGCTCTCACTTCAGTCTGTGTTCTAGGTGGTTGCCAGGCCTTGATAGTTTCAATCTTGGCCTGGAGTGGCGTCAACTTGCCACCACCTACTAGGTTTCCCAAGTACACCACGGAACTCTGCCCAATCTGGCACTTACTAGCCTTGATGGTCAGGATTGCCTGTTGTAGAGCCTGAAGCACCTCCTTGAGGTAGAGTAGGTGTTCCACCCCCACCCCCCCCCCCCCCGCCCCCCCCTTCCCGGAACTATAGACAGCTATGTTATCTAGGTAGGCTGCGCAGTAGACTTCCATGCCAGCTAGTACCCCGTTAACCAACCATTGGAAGGTAGCGGGGCGTTTTTCAACCCAAAGGGCATCGCCCCAAACTGGTAATGATCATCAGGTGTGGAAAATGCAATTCTCTCTTTAGCCCCATCAGTCAAGGCGATCTCCGAGTACCCTGATGTGGCATCAAAAGTACTCAGGAACTTGGCAGTGCCTAGCCTGTCAATAATGAGCTCATCAGCTCGGGGGATGGGGTGAGCGATAGTCCGTGTGACTGAGTTGAGACCCTGGTAGTCCACACAGAACCGGAGTTCTGGCTTGGCACTGGGGGCAGCAGCCTTAGGTACCAGCACCACAGGGCTGGCCTAGGGACTGCTGGACTACTCAATAACAACCCCTAAAATCAACATCTTGGAGACCTCCTCCTTGATGCTGGCCTTCACCTTATCCGACAGCCTGTAAATTTTGTTCATCACAGGGGGACTGTTGCCTGTGTCAATGTCATGGACACATAAGTGGGTCAGTCCAGGAGTAAGGGAGAACAGGGAAGAGAACTGCTCTAACAGCTCATAGTAGTCTCCTCTCTGGTTTAGAGTCAGGGAGTCAGAGAGAATGACACCCTTCACTGACCCATCACCTTCTTTGGCAGAGAGGAGGTTGGGGGGAGGTTCACTCTCCTCTTCCATGCCCTCATCTGTGACCAGGAGCATACTGACCTCAGACCTCTCAGAGTGAGGTTTGAGCCTGTTGTGATGGAGGACCCTTAGGGGGTGCCTAGGGGTCTTGAGGTCCACTAGGTAAGTGGCCTCTCCTTTATGCTCCTTGATCTCAAATGGGCCAGTCCAGCGGTCCCGGAGAGCCCGTGGCTCTACTGGCTCCATCACCCAAACTATGTCTCCAGGTGAGAACTCAACCAGAGTGGTCTTCCGGTCATACCACTCCTTCATCACATCTTGACTAGCCTCGAGGTTACTCTTGGCCTGAGCGTTTGGTTTGTTTGCAGAGTGACAGCATCTAGCTGACCACATCCTGGGGAGGTGTCTTGGGAGCTTTCTCCCAGCCCTCTTTACATATGCTCAGTGGTCCCCTGACTGGGTGACCATCGAGAAGCTCAAAGGGACTGAACCCCACCCCTTTCTGGGGCACCTCCCTGTAAACAAACAACAGGCATGGTAAGAGGACGTCCCACTTACGCCTCATGGCTTCAGTCTGGCCATTAATCATGCCTTTCAGGGTCTTGTTTAATCTCTCAACAAGCCCATTGGATTGAGGATGATAAGGGGTGGTAAACCAGTAGGTCACCCCACACTCATCCCACATGGACTTCATGTACGCAGACATGAAGTTTGTTCCCCTGTCAGACACAACTTCCTTAGGAATATTTACCCGTGTGGGACTCCCTAACAGGGCTCTGGTCAAGGACCGGTGCAGTCACTGTTCTCAAAGGGATTGCCTCTGGATAGCGGGTGGCATGGTCCACCAAAACCAGGATAAACCTGTTGCCCACTGCAGTTTTAGGGTCCAAGGGACCAACAATGTCAATGCCCACCCTTTCAAAGGGGGTGCCAACGACAGTGAGTAGGAGCAGGGGAGCTTTAAGCTTTTTCCCCTGTCTTCCCACTAGCCTGGCAGATGGGGCAAGCTCTGCAGAAATTATCTGAGGCTAACCTGATTCTGGGCCAATGGAAGTTGGTGACAAGCCTGTCAAAGGTCTTGTCTTGGCCCAGATGTCCTGCCAGGGGAATGTTGTGAGCCAGACCCAGTAGGAAGGCTTGGTAACACTGGGGGACCACCAGCACACGTGCTGCCCCAGGGCCCGGAACCTTAGGCTCACTGTAAAGGTGATCATTCTCCCAGTAAATATGGTGAGTGCCAGAGGCGTCACCTGCTGCTTGGGCTGTGGCCTGTTGCCTCAGGCCCTCAAGGGTGGGGCATTCCTTCTGCGCCTTGCAGTATTCTGCCCTGGTTGGCCCACCCTCTTCCTGCCAGTCAGCTAGTTCAGGCAGGCTACCCAGGTCAGCTATGTCCTCCCCAGTTGGCTCAGGGTGCTCCTCCTCCTCAGGGGCCTCGTCCACCACTGTGGGAACATCTGAGGCGGGTTTCCTGCGCCTCTTGGCCTTCCTCTTTGCAGCTGTCTGGGCCATTGTTCCTGGCTCTAGACGCCCTTGACTCCATTCCTGGGCAGCCATAGACCATGTGGTCATGTAGACCCACTCAGGCAAACCTAACATCGCCAGGTGAGATCTGAGCTCTACCACCTTCCAGGCAGTATGCTCAAGACCATTGCCTAACAGACAATCTACAGGCATGGCAGGACTCACAGCTACTTTCAGAGTACCAGAGACCCTCCCCCCCCCAATTCAAAGGGGACCAGAGCCACTGGTAGGTGACTCTCACGATTGTCAGCGATGACCTGGTGGAATGTATTATCTATCTGCTCTGCTGACACCAGCTGACTCTTGACAGTAGTCCTACTGGCTCCTGTGTCACGCAGAGCCTCCACCCTATTCCCATCAATGGTGACCCACTGCCTATACTTTGAAGTATTTGCAGACATGTGGTCTTTAAGCACCATCTCCTTATTTCCCAGGGATACAAGGGCACCTCTGTCTGCCCCCCAAAGCTAACTGGGACTATCTCCCTCCCCGGAGCGCTACACTAGCCAACCCAGGTGTCTGTCCAGTGGTCTACTGTGCTCACTTGGAACACTAGGAGTCGCCCTTAGAGTGTCCATGCTGGTAGCACTCTAAGCATTTGGGAATGAACTTCCCTAACTTCTTGTCAAAGAACCCTGGTTTCTTCCCAAATGTAGAAGAGGAATGGTTACCATAACCCCCTCCCCCCCAGGGTATTGCTTTTGAGGGCCTTTTGATAGTTCCTTATCTATAAGTTTTTCTCTCTCCTCTTTCTTCTGTTGGGAACCCTGCCCACCTTTGTGGGTGTGTCCCCCCAGATGCCTTCTTGGACACACTGGTGCTAACCCAGAAGTCTGCCTCCTCGGCAAGCTTTGTGGGATCAGTCAGCTTACTATCTACCAAGTGCTGGCGCAACTCTGTAAAAGAAATACTGAGCATATGCTCTCTCAGAATCAAATCATATAACCCTTTGTAATCATTAACTTTGCTGCCCCGCACCCATCCATTCAGTGCCTCATTGGAGAAATCAAAACAATCTACCCGAGTTTGTGTGGAAAGGTTGGTGCTGTCCCTAAACCTCTGACGGTATTTCTCAGGGGTCAGCCCAAACGTGGCCAGTAAAGCGGCTTTCATGGGTGCATAGGCATACTGATCATGTGAAGCTAGAGTAAGAAGTGTGTCCCTCCGCACTGCTGGTACATAAAACTACTAGCCCCCCCCCCAAAATTGTTCCTCAGAGGTCCCATGGGCACTTAATGCAACTTCATAGGCAGCCAACCACCTATCAGTGTCATCTCCCCCACCACAAAACTTGGCACCACATTCTTGGGTATACAAACCTTTTTTCTCCCCAACAGGTCCTCCATGTATGCTGCCAACATCACTGCTAGACTCACTGTCTCGTCTTGATCTCCAGCTCCTTGAGACTCAGTTCATGAGCCAACAAAAGTTTCTTCTCAGCCAAGGCGCTCTCAGCTTCAGCTCTCTCAGCTTCAATCAGCTTGGCTGCTCTTTCAGGTTCAGTTTGTTTGGCTTCTCTCTCTGCCCTCCTTTCCTCCTGTTGAGCCTCAATTTTCAACCTTGCCATTTGCAATTGAAACTCTCTCTTCTCTCCTTTCCTCTGTGGTCAGGCCTTGATCAGAGACACTGCTCCCTGGTTTGGCAGGAGGCACAATTGCAGTGGTAACTTCATCCACTGATAGCAAAAAATCCTCTGAGGGGCCATCCTCTGGACCCTCCTCCTCATTATTCTCATCAGAATGGGCTTGTGCCCAGGCCCTCAGTGCCATTTGGAATTTCTCCTTTCTGGAGGCTCTCTGGGTAGGTACACCCATATCTCTGCAGAACCCTCTCAGCTGTTTAACAGTGTGGGTCTCCAGCATGGCCAGATCAAAATCTTCCTCTCCTGCTTGAGACCCAGCCAGAGACATGGTAAATGAGGATTTCAGTCAACAATTGTCAGGAAAAACAAAATTGTAGAAAAAGATTAAAAAAAACAAGTTGACCTTCAACTGTGGGTAGGTAGTGAAATACTTAGCTACTGTATGTCACTGCACAAATACAAGTCCTATCCTCACTGCTGAACACCAATGTTAGAAATGGGGGCTTTGGTTGGCAGTCAGGTTACCCCCGTCCAACCAAGGACCCTCACTCAAGTCAGGGTAAGTTACACACAATCCAAACTATCCTTTGCCCACCCTCTGGTAGCTTGGCACTGGGCAGTCAGGCTTCACTTAGAAGGCAATGTGTAAAGTATTTGTGCAATAAATCAAACAATAACACCTTAGAGCACCACAAAAATACACCACACAGTGTTTAGAAAAATATATAATATGTATCTGATAAGATCCAGGTCAAAACGATTAAAATGTAATAAGTATATGTAGAGATATCACTGCAAAAGTGATATAAAGTGTCTTAAGTCTTCTAAAAGCAAACAAAGTCTATTTCAAGCACAAAGTACCTGGTTTGCATGCAAAGTCTCTGCAAGGAACCGCAGAGGAGGAGATGCATGGAAACATCAAAGAGTGGCTTAGAAGTGCACAAGGTCCCCTTTCAGTTCAATCCTGTCTGCCAGGGTCCCAGTAGGGGTGTGGCAGTCCTTTGTGTGAGGGCAGACTACTGTCCTTTGACATGCAAGTGTCAGGCCCTCCACCCTCCCAGCCCAGGAAGACCCATTCGAAATGCAGATGTATGCAAGTGAAGCTGAGTATCCTGTGTCTGGGGTGTGTCTGAGTGAATGCACAAGGGAGCTGCCAACTAAACCCAGCCAGACGTGGGTTGTAAGGGACAGAAAGATTTAAGTGCAGAGAAATGCTCATTGTCTAAAAGTGGCATTTCTAAAATAGTAATATTAAATCTAACTTCACCAGTCAGCAGGATTTTGTATCACCATTCTGGCCATCCTAAATATGACCTTACTACTCCTTTCAGATCAGCAGCTACCAGTCCAACAATGTAGGAGGGCAGCCCCAATGTTAGCTATGAAGGGAGCAGGCCTCACAGCAGTGCAAAAACGAATTTAGGAGCTTTACACTAACAGGACATGTAAACTACACAGGTACATGTCCTGCCTCTTGCCTACACAGCACTCTGCCCTATGGGTTACCTAGGGCATACCTTAGCGGTGTCTTATACGTAGAAAAAGGGGAGTTTTAGGCTTGGCAAGTACTTTTAAATGTCAAGTCGAATTGGCAGTGAAACTGCACATATAGGCCTTGCAATGGGAGGCTGGAGACAAGGTTGAGGGGCTACTTAAGTGGGTGGCACAATCAGTGCTGCAGGCCCACTAGTACCATTTAATCTACAGGCCCTGGGCACATATAGTGTTCTCTACTAGGGACTTATAAGTAAATTAAATAGTCCAATTGGGTATGATCCAATGTTACCATGTTTAAAGGGAGAGAGCATATGCACTTTAGCACTGGTTAGTAGTGGTAAAGTGTACAGAGTCTTAAAACTAGCAAAAACCGTATCTAAAGAGTATAGGGAAGCAGGCAAAACATTAGGAGTGACCACCTTAAGGTTGTCAGGTCTAACACTTATGAAATGTCGGCAGCCCTGGGGAAATTAGGTAAATGGTGGAAGACAAACAAAACAAGCACAGCTCAAGGGCTGTGCAACCATAACAGGAAAAAAGTTCCACAAAAGCGAATGTAAACAGTACTTGAGCGTCGGGACACTGATAAGAACAAACACTCAAAGAACAAGCATTGGTAAATGCAGGAAATATGGTACAGCCAATAGAAACGGAGGAAAAGTGGAACCAATGAAAGGCAAGGGGGAGGGATGTAAGCCCCTTTTCAGATATATATTAGCAATAGATTTCTCAAGCACAGTGCAATTGCTGTGCAGGCAAAACCAAAAAAATACAAGGTGTGAGATCAAGATTAATTTTCAACCCTTTGGTCTGCTCCTGGAATCAATCATTGTCTTGGAGTCAGGAGGAAATATTATTTGCCTCTAACTCCTTCGACACCACCAGGGAAAGAGAGGAACAATCTGCATGCCACAGGTTGCAAAGCCTGTAGAATGTCGGTAACATTTAGTCTGTCAGTAGATCTGCATTGCAAATGTGCTATGACAGAGCTCTCTTGGGGTTAATGAAAAGGCTACCCCGAAGACTTGCCTACAGGGGAAAAAACAAAATGTCAATGAGCTCTTCAGTGTCTGTTGGTTTTCCCATTTTTTCCAGAGCTGCTCCTCACCTCTGTCTTCGAGTTTGCAATGCAAGCTAACTCTAGGAATGTTGCCTTTTGTTCATGTTGTCTTTGACTGTTTTTATTCAATATTTGACAGACTAGCTGAAGTAGTTTGACTCTGAGCAGTTGTTGACTGCTAAACAGCCCCCCTGTGATCTACCACTTAAAATGTGACACATCACTGGCAAGCACCATTTTACTTGTTTGAGTCTTAGACAAGTCTGCAGTCTGTTTGCAAAACATGTACTAGTGGCATAAAAGTCAAATGCACCATGAAGGGTGATGTGTAACTTTACATTGCCCATACATCAGATTTTAAAAGTTGGTAGGCAACTCTGTAACCCTGGAATGATAACAAATTAGAATAAAAAGATCTGACATGTGCATGGCCTTTTGTAACATTAAATAGGTCACCTGTAAAGTGTGCCCCGGAGGCATGACTCAGAAGTGAACCATGCAAGTCTTGCTTGATTTAATAGTTTTAGTAGTAACTACACCCAAAGTGCTTTACTTAAGGGTTGATGGCACCTTTCAACTGAAAAGGCGGCCATTGTATTGTTAAACAGAATATTTTTCTGTCCTAGCCTACGAAAACAAGAACAGACTGCACCTCAGCAAAATTGCACAAGTGCAATTTTAATCCCTTGGAAAATGTTGATTTCTTGTACTATTGTTTCACGTATTGTTTCTTGAAAGGGTGTTAATTTTGTCTTGTGAAACAGGAATTGTTTTACTTGTTTTAGAGGTGTGGTCATTTAACTAGCGTATGTTAAGCATTTTCTTTCAACAACTGTTAGATACTACAAAAAGTAGGCTGACTACTCCTGGTCCCTCCCAAAGGCAATACAATGCTGAAATTTCGAATAATGAAAGAGAACACTACTACACTCTTTATCTGCTCTCCCTGAAGAGGGACTAAGTATTTGTATTTTGCTTTCACTTGAACCCAGAACTCTGAAGGTTGCTTCCAAGGAACAGGGAAGCTGGCCTTCTGGTCACCACTTGGGGATAAATAAGAAGAGGGTATATTGAAAGAGGAACCAGCCAAAAGATCATTAGGAGCTGGACGTGTTGCGTTGACCCTCAAGAAAAGGGGTAGAGAAAAGAACTGCTGTAGGTGTGGGAGCACTTGGTTCATTGAGCAAGAACTTATTCTGTTTTTGGTAAAGTTGGTACTTAAACATTTTTCTACCTCGGAGGACTGGGTTAAGGTGCTAAGCTTACCAGAAAAAGGCTTGAACTTGGCAGCCACTTTTTCTAAGTTTGGTCTGCCATAGCAAATGCATGTACTGGACATTGGTCTTTACGAGTTCCCCAGCTACATGATGGCCTCTCTGAATATTGGGCTGTTTGGTATCAAGCAACTCAGAATAACAATTCCACTCTTATGCCAGTACGAGATTTATTATGGCATGTACCAAGAGGGCACTTTAGAGGTGCCCCCTGCAAAACCTAACAGCCCTGGCAAGGTTGCTGACTGGTCTTAGCCAGCCTGCCACCACAGAAGTCTTGACTCCTGGGGTGAGAGGCTCTGCTCTCAGGTGCCAGAACACAAAACCTTTCCTGTGTGAAGGTGTCACGCCTCCTCTCCAAGGCAGGCACTCTGCACCATGGGTCAGCTTCAAAGTCTTTGCCTCCTTTGAAATCTGACCTCAGCCTCTGCCACTAGCAGCAGATGGCTGCCTGTTGGTTTTCCCCCACGTTGATCAGGAAAACTGGTGGGAAAACTTAGCCAGAGTAGGAGGAGCCCCCCTCAACCTGCACCACCCCTCAGATGTAGCAGGCAAGGGGACCACTCAATTTAATTTTCTTCCATCTTGGATGGTGGGAAAGTAGGCAGTCAGGGTTAGGGATGTGACCACTTCCCATGGTAGGCCACCCTAAGGTAGGTGACCCATTGGCCACTACCAGGTACTCCCCCTAACGTGCACTAAATGCAGTATTTATGGGTCATCCCTAGACCTGCACATCAGATTCGACAGTCTCAAAAAGACCAGGAACAAAGAAGACACCAGGCACAAGAACAGAAGTCCTTCTGCAAGAAGAAAAAGGCGCCCACCCCTGCCTGCTGCTCCTAGGACTCGACAGTTGCCGCTGAGGTGTCACCTGGAGATGTGAAGGGCTCTAAACCCTCCCCCCACGAGCACCTCCTGCCTTCTGCAAATTGCCAAGAACCTCCCTTGGAGTGAAGGTATCACTCACCTGCAAGCATGGAACCAGTGAAGTCCAGTTCACTGACCAGCCGCTGACCAACAAACTGGACCCAGCAGCCCAACCAAAATTCACACAACTGACCCAAAGGAAAAAAACTACCAGTGTGCCAAGTTTGGTGTACTGTGACTTTCAGGGCCAGAGATGTTCCCTTGCCCGGGGTACTGGACCCCCAACGTTGGACACCGAGAAGCAAAGCCCACTTTGACTCTCCGAGGACCAGAAGCAAGCATCAGTCAAGGAACTTAAGGATACCCAAAAACCACCCCCCAGAGTGGCCCTGCTGACCTGCAATCTACCCCCCAAGTGACCTGCACCTGACTCTAAGGACTCCCTGATGCACAATTCTTGGCTGACCAATCTGAACTGCACCTGGCCTTCCTGGCCCCTGCAACACCAAACCAACTATGCTATAGGGTTCCCTAACCCCTTGCACTCTCTACAGTCCAAGGCAACCCACCAACTTACCTTTAAGCCCACCTGCACAATGTTTTTTCCAAGTGGTCCCTTTCTCCGTGTGCACCAGCTCTAAGACATTTAGCCACTGCTCCCGATTGTAGCAGGAACCGCCCAAACTTCTCTGGCTTGCCACAGGACATCCTGACGACCTCAACCTAAAAATAGAATGTGACACTTGTGAGAGCATTGCCTGATTTTATACACATTTTTAAAGATTTTCCCATTCATTTCTTTGGTGCGTAATTATGTAAAAAAGCATATATTTGCTAAATTTTGAAAAATCATAACAAAAAGAAGTACTTACAATATAGTGATGATCTTGGTCTTAAAAAGTTTATACAAACCTGAAGTATTTTTGTAAATTGGTCTTGAGATATTCTTCCAAATGTGTCCACGTTTATTGATACTGTGAGTACAACGAATGCTTAGCACATCTCCAAGATAAGCCCACACTACCACAAAAGCAGAGCATTAGGTGGTCTCCTTTTTACCTCTGGTTACCAAAGTGGGGTTTCGTGGACTCGCTGCACAGTGCATGTAATTTTAGTACACTATATAGTGAGCTAGCCTCCTACAGTGGTGTAGTGTGCTTAAGCACCGATCTGTCAGAGAACTTGACTTGGATGAGCCTTTAATATCTAAATCTATTGCTGGTTGCCCTCATTTGATTCCTAAGGTGTGATCTACCGCATCCCATTTATTTACATTGCAATTTGCTCCCAGTTGTTTTCCCTGAGCATTTTTGGTTGTTTACTTGGAAAATTAAAAACCTTTTAGGGCCTTAACAGATATTTACTGGTACAGTGATGTTTTAATAATTAAAGCTTTTTTCTTTTTAGTGAACTGGTGTGGGAATTGTATCAGCTTTAATACTGACTTTAATATTTTAATGCTGCTAAAATATTTACACACATTTTTTCTTTAGTGAATCTTGTCACTTGAGCCAAACACCTTTTAAACTTTTTAGGCAGTAGACTGTTTAACTTTATGGTAACTTTGCAAACAGTCACATCAAAAATGGGGGCCGTCCCCCACCGTCGTCCTCCCAGTTAATTGTTTACCTGCTAACAGTTAATTTTAAAAGGCTTGAAGTCAAATCTCTGTATGAAGTGATAAACTACCCTGTTTGGTTCTCATGTGGAAGATTACCCGCTTAAAGTGGTAATTTTTCAGAAAAAGATGGACTTTCCTAAGACTCTCTGTAGGAAACTGCATTAAAATGTGGGTAGGCCAACCACTCACCTCAAGAAATAATCACAATGCTTGTCAGGGTGACCCCTCACAGTCACTGAATTAACCTGAGCTCAACCCTCTGGTTACTGTGGCACCGAACTGGCAGACTGAACTTAAGGAAATTAATACAGAGGGTGATAATATGGTGGTAAGTACTGCCAACAGGCTGACGGTACTTACCCCCATATTATGAGATTGGGGGGTTGGCTGAAGCCAACCCGCCAATGTACCACTCCGACCGCCACATCGGTAACAGCCGCCGGGCTGGAGATATCCATCTCCAGTCCGGCGGCAGTCACTATTCTGCCTGGTGGATTATGACCCCGCCTACCGCCAAGGTTTCTGTGGCTTTCTGAACACCACAAAAACCATGGCGCTAGGCACTATCCTTCCCTGTCACTGATAGGGGTCTACCCTCCTCCCCTCCAGTTAGCCCTCCACCTCTCCAAAGCCTTCCCACACCTCCCCGCTACTTTCAGGCCCGCCCTTCACACACACACATACACACACCCATTGCCAGATGCATACATTCATTCACACATTCATTCACACACACATCCACACACACTTTCATACATGCAGACATGAATTCACATAACACAACATACACACACTCACACCTCCATACATGCTCTCACGCATTCAACATGCAACACACACCCGCAGCCATGCACACACAAACATTCACACAACCCCCCCCCCCCACACACACGCACACAACACCCCCGTCCCCTGTTGGAGACCTGACTTAACTCAATCCAGGGGGTCCTCTGGCAGGAGATGGGACGGGGCGCTGCTACCGCCAGCAGCGCCCGCCAGCAGCGCCCGCCAGCAAAACACCGCCGAACTGTATTATGGGTCATAATACGGCTGGCGGCAGTCTACTGGCGTGGTGCTTACCAGCGCCACCGCCAGCTTACTGCCATCCACCGGCATGGGCACAGCGGGATTTCCGCCATTCTTCTGGTGGAAATCCGGCTGTGGTCATAATGCGGCAGTAGGTGGCACTTACCGCCAATGTCTTAATGAGGGCCCCAGTATATATGCAGCCTATGATAGTCAATGATCATGGTAGACTTGGACCTAGGTGAATCTGAGGCTGACCTCAATGTACCGCAGGTCAGATAAACCAATTACATTTATCCTGGTAAAAGATTTTAACTTCTGACTTCATCCTTTAACTTCCACTCCATCATAGGAGTACACTTCTAATCCCTTCTCCTCGTCCTCCAGGACCTCAGGAGAGGAACTTGGACTCGGTGTGTCAGCCAAGACCAAGTACAGTTGCCGCTAGTCATCTGGGCACTTCCAGGAAGAGGTCTCTTGCAATTGTTGTCTCAAGGTAGCCACACATGAGGTCAGCTAACTGACCATTAGAGTCCATTTCTTTGTCCTGGGTACGAGAGGGAGCAGGTCCAGAACTTCAGGTCTCCTCTCAGTCCTCAGACAGCATATCCAGTCTTCTTCTGGTCTTCTGCTGGTCCAGGAAGTATTCTAAAGTGGGTGCTTGAAGGTGCCTCATCCATGTCTTGCACTAGCTAGTGTGTAGGAATAACTACTGGGCACACCCTAACTAATGGGATAAAGGTTCCTGGAGCCAATCCTACCCACTTTAGGCATTTACAAGATGGCAAAAGTCTTCAGTCACACTAAACCTGGGCTTCGAGGATGTCTGTGTGTTTGGTAACACTGTAATCCAGTTTGAGGCAGCTACTGTATCCACAACAACAAAAGCAGAGTCTTTCAGCAGTCAGACAGTGCATCTTCAAGAATTGTTTTGGCAACCTTTTCTCTCCCTTTCACAAGGGTGCCCCAACTGTTATATGAGAACCCAGCATACAGCAGATTTGACACTCAAGCAGGTTTTGGCACTGAAGCAGAATTTGACACCGTAGTGTTAAAAAAGGATGCCCACAGACCCCATCTTGTATATTCTGTGGAAATCAGCTGAGTTATCGCTGTCCATTCTTGTCGGCATATGGTTTGCTCCTGGGAGGCATTTCATACCTATTCAGACCTATTAACTGCTAATTACTAGCTGGGAGAAGCTGTAAACCCAGTGCAAATTAGCCTCCAGGAACTTTAGGCAGGGAAAAAGCAACTTTCTAAAAGTTACTTTTCCTAAAAATCCTACTTCATCAATGAATTATATTTTAAACTATTAAAAATAGTTGTTTAATTATTTTCCTAGCTGGTTCTATTCCCAAGATATAATATTAATATTTAATTCTGTTTCTCAGTGTTTCTCTATTGATCAGCCAGCCTTCCTACAGCGCAAATAGATTTTTGCAGTGCTAGTCGCTGTAACGACATGTTAACATTAAAGTTCTATGTGTCCTACTTGTAAATACCATGCAGCCTGCCTTGTGGGCTACAAGGCCTACAAAGGGGTGACTATGTAATGATTACATAGTGGATGGCACAATAGGTGCTGTAGTCCACGGTGGAATTTAACTTCCAGGTCCTGATTACACTTTGTACCATATGCTAGGGACTTTGTAAATAAACTTTATGGGTTTACAGGGATATCACATAGACAATGCAGTATAAAAATCTCGTATTAGGCATCATGTCATTTTGCCTTCCTCGGTTGTCTGGGGCCTAAGTAGACCTACTATAGTCACATGCACAGATATCAGTATTTGTACAAGCAGTTCCGATAAACAGTGATGCTAAACAAAAGAAGAAAAACTGTATTTCCATTGTTCCCAAAATCCAATAAATAAGAAATTGCCCCCCCCCCCCCACCCTCTCCAAACCGCTCTCGTACTAAGCCTCTACAGTACACTCAACACAGAATCACAGTAAGCAGGCTTCTACTGTATACAACATATCAACCCTTGTCCTGGATTTCCCCTAATCCTATCTCACCACTCCTCAGTGCATAGGCAATACGTTAGAGTCTCATCTCCAGATGCGTCCACTCCCTGTGGCTCTCTCAAGTCAGTCAGCAAAGCAGACCGAGCTCATATGTGATCCTCAAGTTTATAGTGTCTATGGGTGTGCCTCATCCCTACTTCTTCTGCAATTACCCACTCGGAAATATCGCTCAATTACGCTGTATACGTGGGAGGGTGACAGACTGAGCCATGCTATCGCTTTGCATCTCTTCGCCAGTACCAGCCCAAGGAGAACAGCATTCCTGCTTTGATTCTTCTTCGGGGGGAGGGGAGCAGGCCCAACAATATCTGGTTGACCTCCATCTGCATGTCCCACCTGAGGCCCTATTTAGGCTTTTTACCAGTTCACATTAGTAAGAGGACAGTGACGGGCAGGACCATCCCATATAGGGAAAGTCGTCCGCTGGAGTCCCTCAACGGGGGCAACTCACTGAACAAGAGTTTTATATACCATGTAGAGCCTGTGGAGCAAGGTATGTCTGGTGTATAAAATTGTAGTGTATAAGTTTAAACCATATGTTTGAGCTGAGCGTTCTCACCCCCTCATCGACCTTCAACTAGGTCTTAGCTGACAGTGGATCCCCTACAATGGCCTCCCATTTGGTCTGAACCGGAAGCACCGTCAATGGTAGGTCATCCTGGAGAGCCTTATTTAGGTGGGAAATCATTTGACTCCCCTGGACCATATCAAGCAGTGTGGTCAATGTACTGGACTGAGGCAGTTCATCTGAGAAGAACGGCCACACCTCCCAATCAGTGGGCGAGATCTTAATACACTTGACGTATTGACCAAAGCCCGGAGAGGAGGAGTTCACTGCCCCTTCCCTCGTGATAAATTGCCCCAAGGTAGAGGTTAGCCATTACTACAAAGCCTCCATCGATCCACTTCTGCACCGACATGGAGTCGGCAATCTCCAAGAAAGGTTGCACTGCCCACAAAGGTATGTCTGGGGCATAGGGTGCCTGTTGAAGAACTCTGCGGATAACTGTAGGAGGCTGGACTGGCTTGTAGTGAGTACCAAGGGGTACTTGCACCTTGCACCAGGCCCAGTTATCCCTTATTAGTGTATAGGGTGTCTAGCAGCTTAGGCTGATAGATAATGGTAGCTTAGCAAAGCAGCTCAGGCTGAACTAGGAGACGTGTGAAGCTACTACAGTACCACTTAGTGTCATATGCACAATATCATAAGAAAACACAATACACAGTTATACTAAAAATAAAGGTACTTTATTTTTATGACAATATGCCAAAGTATCTTAGAGTGTACCCTCAGTGAGAGGATAGGAAATATACACAAGATATATATACACAATAGCAAAAATATGCAGTATAGTCTTAGAAAACAGTGCAAACAATGTATAGTTACAATAGGATGCAATGGGGAAACATAGGGATAGGGGCAACACAAACCATATACTCCAGAAGTGGAATGCGAACCACGAATGGACCCCAAACCTATGTGACCTTGTAGAGGGTCGCTGGGACTATTAGAAAATAGTGAGAGTTAGAAAAATAACCCTCCCCAAGACCCTGAAAAGTGAGTGCAAAGTGCACTAAAGTTCCCCTAAGGACAAAATAGTCGTGTTAGAGGGAGAATGCAAGGAAAACACAAATCAGCAATGCAACAACGATGGATTCCTGTCTGAGGGTACCTGTGGAACAAGGGGACCAAGTCCAAAAGTCACAAGCAGCTCGGAGATGGGCAGATGCCCAAGAAATGCCAGCGGTTGGTGCAAAGAAGCTCTTACTAGGCTGAAGAACTGTGAATACTGCAGGAACGACAAGGGCTAGAGACTTCCCCTTTGGAGGATGGATCCCCCACGCCTTGGAGAGTCGTGCAGAAGTGTTTTCCCGCCGGATGGACGCCAACAAGCCTTGCTACACGCAAATCGTGCGTTTGGCGTTTTTGGACGCTGCTGGGGCCCAGGAGGGACCAGGAGGTCGCAAATTGGACCTGCAGAGAGAGGGGACGTCGAGCAAGACAAAGAGCCCTCACTGAAGCAGGTAGCACCCGGAGAAGTGCCAGGAACAGGCACTACGAGGATGCGTGAAACGGTGCTCGCCGAAGTTGCACAAAGGAGTCCCACGTCGCCGGAGACCAACTTAGAAAGTCGTGCAATGCAGGTTAGAGTGCCGTGGACCCAGGCTTGGCTGTGCACACAGGATTTCCGCCGGAAGTGCACAGGGGCCGGAGAAGCTTGCAAAGTCGCGGTTCCCAGCAATGCAGCCCAGCGAGGTGAGGCAAGGACTTAACTCCACCAAACTTGGGCTGAAGAGTCACTGGACTGTGGGGGTCACTTGGACGGTGTCGCTGGATTCGAGGGACCTCGCTCGTCGTGCTGAGAGGAGACCCAAGGGACCGGAGATGCAGCTTTTTGGTGCCTGCGGTTGCAGGGGGAAGATTCCGTCGACCCACGGGAGATTTCTTCGGAGCTTTTGGTGCAGAGAGGAGGCAGACTACCCCCACAGCATGCACAAGCAGGAAAACAGTCAAGAAGGCGGCAGGATCAGCGTTACAGAGTTGCAGTAGTCGTCTTTGCTACTATGTTGCAGGTTTGCAGGCTTCCAGCGCGGTCAGCGGTCGATTCCTTATCAGAAGGTGAAGAGGGAGATGCAGAGGAACTCGGCTGAGCTCATGCTTTGGTTATCTGAAGTTTCCCCAGAGACAGAGACCCTAAATAGCCAGAAAAGAGGGTTTGGCTACCTAGGAGAGAGGAAAGGCTACTAACACCTGAAGGAGCCTATCACAAGGAGTCTCTGACGTCACCTGGTGGCACTGGCCACTCAGAGCAGTCCAGTGTGCCAGCAGCACCTCTGTTTCCAAGATGGCAGAGGTCTGGAGCACACTGGAGGAGCTCTGGACACCTCCCAGGGGAGGTGCAGGTCAGGGGAGTGGTCACTCCCCTTTCCTTTGTCCAGTTTCGCGCCAGAGCAGGGGCTAAGGGGTCCCTGAACCGGTGTAGACTGGCTTATGCAGAATTGGGCACATCTGTGCCCAACAAAGCATTTCCAGAGGCTGGGGGAGGCTACTCCTCCCCTGCCTTCACACCATTTTCCAAAGGGAGAGGGTGTCACACCCTCTCTCAGAGGAAGTTCTTTGTTCTGCCATCCTGGGCCAGGCCTGGCTGGACCCCAGGAGGGCAGCTGCCTGTCTGAGGGGTTGGCAGCAGCAGCAGCTGCAGTGAAACCCCAGGAAGGGCAGTTTGGCAGTACCAGGGTCTGTGCTACAGACCACTGGGATCATGGGATTGTGCCAACTATGCCAGGATGGTATAGAGGGGGCAATTCCATGATCATAGACATGTTACATGGCCATATTCGGAGTTACCATGGTGAAGCTACATATAGGTAGTGACCTATATGTAGTGCACGCGTGTAATGGTGTCCCCGCACTCACAAAGTTCAGGGAATTGGCTCTGAACAATGTGGGGGCACCTTGGCTAGTGCCAGGGTGCCCTCACACTAAGTAACTTTGCACCTAACCTTTACCAGGTAAAGGTTAGACATATAGGTGACTTATAAGTTACTTAAGTGCAGTGTAAAATGGCTGTGAAATACCGTGGACGTTATTTCACTCAGGCTGCAGTGGCAGGCCTGTGTAAGAATTGTCAGAGCTCCCTATGGGTGGCAAAAGAAATGCTGCAGCCCATAGGGGTCTCCTGGAACCCCAATACCCTGGGTACCTCAGTACCATATACAAGGGAATTATAAGGGTGTTCCAGTAAGCCAATGTAAATTGGTAAAAATGGTCACTAGCCTGTTAGTGACAATTTAAAAGTAATGAGAGAGCATAACCACTGAGGTTCTGGTTAGCAGAGCCTCAGTGAGACAGTTGGGCACCACACAGGGAACATATACATGCACACCTATGAGCACTGGGGCCCTGTGTGACAGGGTCCCAGTGACACATACATATAGGCCACAAACCTATGAGCACTGGGGTCCTGACTAGCAGGATCCCAGTGACACATAACAACCATACTGAAAACATGGTGTTTTCACTATGAGCACTGAGGCCTGACTATCAGGATCCCAGTGAGACAGTGAAAACAGTGACAAACACCCTGACATACACTCACAAACAGGCCAAAAGTGGGGGTAACAAGGCTAGAAAGAGGCTACCTTCTCACACAACCCCCCCCCAAACGAAGGACAATAAGGCTAACCTTGGCCAGTTGAGACTTTATTGTCTAAGTGGTGATAAGTAGAGAGTAGCTCTGCAATAGACTGGTTACTCCCTTTATCATCCACTATATGGTTACTTCCCTGTGGGGATGTAAACCACCCTGTTTGAAGTTTTTTAGCTAACCAACAATGTGAAGATGTATTTTCAGAGTTTCTATCAGTAAGTTTTAGTTTAGAGCAGTGGGAATTATCCACTGAACCTATTTGTAATGATGGAAATGCCAGACAGGGATGCTGTCTCAGTAAAGCCATAGCTGGGCAAAAACTTTGTCCATTTGGCTGGAAGAGGGAACAGGGATGCTGTTTCTCTTGAGTTGGAGCAGGGCAGGGATGCTGTCCTATGAGCTCCACACTAGGGCAGGGATGCTGTCCTAAGTGTTGTGAGGCAGTACAGGGTTTCTGCACTAAAGTTTCTCTGGGAGGGTTGGAGGGATGCTCCATGTTAACTAAAATGATGTTCTTTTTGTCACCAATGTTAGTTATCCCACAGAGAGGTACTTCTACCTCAGGGAGTCCAGCTATGCCAGCTGATGATTCCCTTGGAACAGGTGCCACCCCAGGAGAGGTTTCTCCCACCACAGGAATGGTATCCTGAATGGTAGGGTGGTTAGGGGATACTGTGATACCCTTTTTACCTGTTGATGGAGAGGGATCCTGAGTTTTCAGGCCTTCTCTCCTTTGCTTTTTCATTTCAGTAGAAATGAGAGGGAACAATTCCTCAGGGATGCCCAGCATGGCTGCATGGGCATAAAACTCTACATCAGCCCAACCTGAGGCCTCTAGGTCATTACCTAAGAGACAGTCTACAGGTAAGCTAGGTGATACCACCACCTGCTTAGGGCCAGTAACTCCACCCCAACTAAACTGAATTATAGCTAAGGGAAGAAACTTAGTGGAGTTATGGACATCAATAATCTTATACTGTTGTCCAATGATGTGTTGTTCAGGAGGCACTAGGTTTTCAGTCACCAAAGTGAAACTGGCACCTGTGTCCCTGTAGGCCAAGGCCTCAACACCATTTATTGCAACTGTCTGCCTGTACTTATCCATTGTAAGGGGACAAGCAGCCAGTGTGGCAAGGCCAGTGCCACTAGGTGTGACAGAAACTGTCTTGGGACTGATTACATCAGTTTCCACTATGGACCCATAAGTGAACCCAACTACACCCTTTGCTTGACTGTTGCCAGCAGTCCCACCACTAGTACCACTACTGCTAGGGGCACTAGAGCTTGATGTATTAGTGGTGGTAGGCTCAGGAGGTTTACCTGGACAGGACTTATCCCCTGGCCTATGGCCTCTGTTTTTACACACAAAGCACCAAGGCTTTTTAATGTGTGCAGGTTGGGAAGAAGAGGAAGAATTTGTTTTATCCCCACCCTCTGAAGAGTGTTTAAGATTTGAAGTGGGATCTTTGGTTTTACCCTTATCCCCATGCTTATCTTGAGATTTTTCACCATCTTTCTTCTTATTGCCATCTTTGTCACCCCCTGTATGAACTTTTCTGTTCACCCTTGTTCTGACCCATTTGTCTGCCTTCTTTCCCAATTCTTGGGGAGAGGTCAGATCAGAGTCTACCAGGTACTGGTGCAACAAATCAGACACACAATTATTAAGTATATGCTCTCTCAGGATTGTGTTATACAGGCTTTCATAATCAGTAACTTTACTGCCATGTAACCACCCCTCCAAGGCCTTCACTGAATGGTCAATGAAATCAACCCAGTCTTGTGAAGGCTCCTTTTTGGTCTCTCTGAACTTTATCCTGTACTGTTCAGTGGTTAAGCCATAACCATCCAGGAGTGCATTCTTAAGAACTGTAAAATTATTGGCATCACTTTCTTTCACAGTAAGGAGTCTATCCCTACCCTTTCCACTAAATGATAGCCATAGGATAGCAGCCCACTGCTTTTGAGGGACATCCTGTACAGCACAGGCCCTCTCAAGTGCAGCAAACCACTTGTTAATGTCATCCCCCTCCTTATAAGGGGGAACTATCTTGTGCAGATTCCTGGAATCATGCTCTTTTGCAGGATGACTATGGGGAATACTGCTGCTGCCACCATGGGTATCTAAACCCAACTTCTGTCTTTCCCTCTCTATTTCTAAAGACTGTCTATCCAAATCCAGCTGTTGCTTCTTGAGCTTCAGTCTGGTTTGTTCCACTCTCAATCTATTGAGCTCCCTTTCTAACAATCTGTCATCAGGGTGGGTGGGAGGGACATTTCTAGATACAGAGGTATGATGGGAATGAACAGAAGGAGACCTGTCCCTTACAGAGGGCACCCTAACAGCTTGGCTACCAGCATAATGTGAGAGCACACCATCAGTATGGTGTGATTCAACCTCTGTACCAACTATGCTAGACTGTCTAGTAATGGGCAGGCTGAGAAGTTTCTTTCCTGAACCTTTTCCTGGGGGAGTCCCTGGATCAGATTGAGAACCATTAGCTACTTTTTCTACAGATTGGGCACTTATGGCCTTATCCTGTACTCTAAGCATATTAATTAACAGTTCTAAGGAAGGATTCTTCCCTACACTCAAACCTCTCTCTATGCAGAGACTCCTTGCTCCTTTCCAGCTAAGGTGATCATATGCAAGTTTGGACAGTTCAACTTTTTGGCCTGTGCCAGACATTTTTAGAGAGAGTTAAAGTGATAGACAAAGAGAAAAAAGTTTTCAGAACTTTTTGGAAAGACAGAAAAAACTTTTTAAACTTTTAAGAACTTTTTGTAAGTTTAGAAGTACTTTTCAGCACTTAGAAAAGAGTGAAAAGAGGAAATGCAAAACTTTTTGGCTATGTGTATATACACTGACCTTGTTTTGTATATTTTTCTCTTATGAAAAGTACAATGACAAGAGTGGTAAGTAGTCTCAAAGCACTTATCCCACCGCTGCACAACCAATGTAGGAGGCTGGACTGGCTTGTAGTGAGTACCAAGGGGTACTTGCACCTTGCACCAGGCCCAGTTATCCCTTATTAGTGTATAGGGTGTCTAGCAGCTTAGGCTGATAGATAATGGTAGCTTAGCAAAGCAGCTCAGGCTGAACTAGGAGACGTGTGAAGCTACTACAGTACCACTTAGTGTCATATGCACAATATCATAAGAAAACACAATACACAGTTATACTAAAAATAAAGGTACTTTATTTTTATGACAATATGCCAAAGTATCTTAGAGTGTACCCTCAGTGAGAGGATAGGAAATATACACAAGATATATATACACAATAGCAAAAATATGCAGTATAGTCTTAGAAAACAGTGCAAACAATGTATAGTTACAATAGGATGCAATGGGGAAACATAGGGATAGGGGCAACACAAACCATATACTCCAGAAGTGGAATGCGAACCACGAATGGACCCCAAACCTATGTGACCTTGTAGAGGGTCGCTGGGACTATTAGAAAATAGTGAGAGTTAGAAAAATAACCCTCCCCAAGACCCTGAAAAGTGAGTGCAAAGTGCACTAAAGTTCCCCTAAGGACAAAATAGTCGTGTTAGAGGGAGAATGCAAGGAAAACACAAATCAGCAATGCAACAACGATGGATTCCTGTCTGAGGGTACCTGTGGAACAAGGGGACCAAGTCCAAAAGTCACAAGCAGCTCGGAGATGGGCAGATGCCCAAGAAATGCCAGCGGTTGGTGCAAAGAAGCTCTTACTAGGCTGAAGAACTGTGAATACTGCAGGAACGACAAGGGCTAGAGACTTCCCCTTTGGAGGATGGATCCCCCACGCCTTGGAGAGTCGTGCAGAAGTGTTTTCCCGCCGGATGGACGCCAACAAGCCTTGCTACACGCAAATCGTGCGTTTGGCGTTTTTGGACGCTGCTGGGGCCCAGGAGGGACCAGGAGGTCGCAAATTGGACCTGCAGAGAGAGGGGACGTCGAGCAAGACAAAGAGCCCTCACTGAAGCAGGTAGCACCCGGAGAAGTGCCAGGAACAGGCACTACGAGGATGCGTGAAACGGTGCTCGCCGAAGTTGCACAAAGGAGTCCCACGTCGCCGGAGACCAACTTAGAAAGTCGTGCAATGCAGGTTAGAGTGCCGTGGACCCAGGCTTGGCTGTGCACACAGGATTTCCGCCGGAAGTGCACAGGGGCCGGAGAAGCTTGCAAAGTCGCGGTTCCCAGCAATGCAGCCCAGCGAGGTGAGGCAAGGACTTACCTCCACCAAACTTGGGCTGAAGAGTCACTGGACTGTGGGGGTCACTTGGACGGTGTCGCTGGATTCGAGGGACCTCGCTCGTCGTGCTGAGAGGAGACCCAAGGGACCGGAGATGCAGCTTTTTGGTGCCTGCGGTTGCAGGGGGAAGATTCCGTCGACCCACGGGAGATTTCTTCGGAGCTTTTGGTGCAGAGAGGAGGCAGACTACCCCCACAGCATGCACAAGCAGGAAAACAGTCAAGAAGGCGGCAGGATCAGCGTTACAGAGTTGCAGTAGTCGTCTTTGCTACTATGTTGCAGGTTTGCAGGCTTCCAGCGCGGTCAGCGGTCGATTCCTTATCAGAAGGTGAAGAGGGAGATGCAGAGGAACTCGGCTGAGCTCATGCATTCGTTATCTGAAGTTTCCCCAGAGACAGAGACCCTAAATAGCCAGAAAAGAGGGTTTGGCTACCTAGGAGAGAGGAAAGGCTACTAACACCTGAAGGAGCCTATCACAAGGAGTCTCTGACGTCACCTGGTGGCACTGGCCACTCAGAGCAGTCCAGTGTGCCAGCAGCACCTCTGTTTCCAAGATGGCAGAGGTCTGGAGCACACTGGAGGAGCTCTGGACACCTCCCAGGGGAGGTGCAGGTCAGGGGAGTGGTCACTCCCCTTTCCTTTGTCCAGTTTCGCGCCAGAGCAGGGGCTAAGGGGTCCCTGAACCGGTGTAGACTGGCTTATGCAGAATTGGGCACATCTGTGCCCAACAAAGCATTTCCAGAGGCTGGGGGAGGCTACTCCTCCCCTGCCTTCACACCATTTCCCAAAGGGAGAGGGTGTCACACCCTCTCTCAGAGGAAGTTCTTTGTTCTGCCATCCTGGGCCAGGCCTGGCTGGACCCCAGGAGGGCAGCTGCCTGTCTGAGGGGTTGGCAGCAGCAGCAGCTGCAGTGAAACCCCAGGAAGGGCAGTTTGGCAGTACCAGGGTCTGTGCTACAGACCACTGGGATCATGGGATTGTGCCAACTATGCCAGGATGGTATAGAGGGGGCAATTCCATGATCATAGACATGTTACATGGCCATATTCGGAGTTACCATGGTGAAGCTACATATAGGTAGTGACCTATATGTAGTGCACGCGTGTAATGGTGTCCCCGCACTCACAAAGTTCAGGGAATTGGCTCTGAACAATGTGGGGGCACCTTGGCTAGTGCCAGGGTGCCCTCACACTAAGTAACTTTGCACCTAACCTTTACCAGGTAAAGGTTAGACATATAGGTGACTTATAAGTTACTTAAGTGCAGTGTAAAATGGCTGTGAAATACCGTGGACGTTATTTCACTCAGGCTGCAGTGGCAGGCCTGTGTAAGAATTGTCAGAGCTCCCTATGGGTGGCAAAAGAAATGCTGCAGCCCATAGGGGTCTCCTGGAACCCCAATACCCTGGGTACCTCAGTACCATATACAAGGGAATTATAAGGGTGTTCCAGTAAGCCAATGTAAATTGGTAAAAATGGTCACTAGCCTGTTAGTGACAATTTAAAAGTAATGAGAGAGCATAACCACTGAGGTTCTGGTTAGCAGAGCCTCAGTGAGACAGTTGGGCACCACACAGGGAACATATACATGCACACCTATGAGCACTGGGGCCCTGTGTGACAGGGTCCCAGTGACACATACATATAGGCCACAAACCTATGAGCACTGGGGTCCTGACTAACAGGATCCCAGTGACACATAACAACCATACTGAAAACATGGTGTTTTCACTATGAGCACTGAGGCCTGACTATCAGGATCCCAGTGAGACAGTGAAAACAGTGACAAACACCCTGACATACACTCACAAACAGGCCAAAAGTGGGGGTAACAAGGCTAGAAAGAGGCTACCTTCTCACAATAACCCCTTCCCATATGCCCACTATCAGCTGTATAACACATGGAAAGGAGGAGAGGACCCATAAACCAGACATGAGGAGACCAATTGCAACCTCTCCCTGGGTACCCCTCAGAAGTCGCTTCTCCCAGTTATCATCTAGGTCGAGCCAATGGACTACATACTGAAGCTGGGCTGCCATAATAAAGTTTCACATATTGGAATCCAGGGACCCTCCACTGAGTCTTACTGAAAGTCGGGGACCCCGCCTAAAAATTGTCAATGATTTAAACCACAAAATGAAAAATACAGAAACAAACATTCCATCAAACACATGCACAAATGATAACACATTTTAATTTGCAAACACATTAAACTGAAAGTGAATACAAATGTGATAGAAAGGTTGGAGCTTTTCTAAATTTACCTGAAGTCACACATCATCCATACTGTGTTCTGTTTGATGCACATGCACTGCTACCACTATCAATCTGAGGATACTAATTTAAGATTTAGCCTCCAGTTTCAAATTCCTTGACATTTACAATACATGAAAAAAATTTAAAATGTACATTTAGCCGTTTTATGTATATACACTTTGGTCTTGTGTTAATATTAGTTAATCTTCTAGCATTCACGTACCCTCTGAGGACCACAGGTTGAGAACCACGGATTAAGGGGATACCCACCTCCGGAAGCCCATCCGCCAGAATACCCTCCAGTTTTCGTAATGGGAAGAGTTTGGATTGATCCAGATTCATGTACAGACCCGACAGCTCAATGCAGATACTCATAACATTAAGCAGAATAAACTGGCTTCCTCAGATACACCAGGGCATCGTCAGTGTAGAGAGAGACCAAATGATTAGTTTCTCTCAACAACATCCCCATTGGCTCAACACCTGACACAAAGTTTCCGCCAATGGATCCAAGGTGATGGCAAACAGGAGTGGCGAGAGAGGGCATTCCTAACTGGTACCTGTACTCGATTGAAAGGGCTCAGAGACTGCTCCACCCAGACACACCCTGGCGGTCATGGTTCAGAGTGAAGGAAATGGACCCAGCCAATAAACCTAGAGCCCAAGCCCATTGTCTTGAGTACGTGCCATAAATATGTCCAATTTAGAGAGTCAAAAGCTTGCTCTATGTCTAGGAATCTTGAGTACCAGCGCCTCACATATGGAGGCCGGCGGAACACCAGAGCGCAGGGCCTCCTCGTACACCTCCAGAAGTTGATTGACTATGACGTCAGCAAATTTATGATAAAACTCCACGGGCAGCCCATCACTTCCCGGTGTTTTTCAGTTTTAAGACACCTGATGGCCTATTTGGTGAGCGGGCCATTTAGGGTCTTTCTGACCCCCGGTTCAAGGCATGGGAGAAGAATGTCTGCAAGTGGTCTGGGGAGGGATGCAGCTGCTCAGTATAAGCATTCCGAAGATGGGCTCTAAATATCCCATTTATCACCTTTTTGTGTACAAACTAAAGCCCCCATCTCAGTGCACAGCATCGGTATGGGAGACTCAGGAGACTCCCTCTGGACCAGTCAAGCCAGTAGCGCTTCTGTTTAATCCTCCTCCATATGCAGCTGCTGCTTATGGGCTGTATACATGTGATTTTCAAGCCTGCGCCGTTCCTCCAAAATTTCCGTACTGACTGTGCACCAAACTGTCAACCTATGGGAGTAAGCAAGAAGCACAGCCTCAATATTCTCCTGTTTTAGTTCTCTGAGACGGATATCTCACTCAAACTGCCGACGGACCTCGTAGGAAGTCTTTATGCAGACACTTTATAAAAACGACTTTCATTGCTTCCCAATCCAGGGTCCTGTTACTTGTCGAGCATCAGTTGTCTGCAAAGTAGTGTGTCAGTGTATCGGCAGTCGTCACCCCATTGGAGGATCTGTCAACACCTCAGCTGGAAGGTGCCAGAGAGTGATTGC
This sequence comes from Pleurodeles waltl, assembly GCF_031143425.1. Lineage (NCBI taxonomy): Eukaryota > Metazoa > Chordata > Amphibia > Caudata > Salamandridae > Pleurodeles > Pleurodeles waltl. The sequence continues at coordinate 545,474,319 of NC_090438.1, forward strand.
CGTGCTCCCAGGCCCACCTCTGAAGTACACCTAGACCAGATAGTGGCCTGAAAGGTATAAGGCCAGGTAAGTGATGTCTGTAACTGTAGGTCCTAGCTCAGAAGAAAGGAAACAATAGTCCAATCGACTAAACTTACCTGTCACAGGTGTAAAGCAGTAGAATAGTCTTAGCATTGGGTGCCCTTCTCCCCCTCGAAGCGACTCTGTGAGGCCTGGCTTAGTGTGGTCCCTAGGACGTTCCCGGTCTAGAGCCCCATTCAAAACTCAGTTGCAATTTCCGGCAAGCACCACAGCTGCATCCTGATAAGGTGACACCGACCTCAGGGAAGAACTCCGGGTAGGTGACTTTGGGGGCATATATATTAATAAAACAAATTTCTCAACCATCTAGGGTCTCATGTAGAATAACGTAGCATCCTTCAGGGTCAACACCATGGTTCTTATAGCTAAATGGTATTCCCGGGGCCACCCAAATTGGCACCCCCTGAGCATAACCCAAGTATAAGTTAGCGTAAATGTGCCACCCAAGTACTTCCACAGGCCAGGAATGCAGTTCCCTCACACGTTTCCTGTCTTTCTCAAAGTGGGCTATTCCTCTAACATTCCAAGTGAACAATTTTGTCATAGGAGCAGCTATACCACACAGATCTTGCGCACATACACCGCTCCCATAGCCACACTCTCCCAGAGTTGTACCCCTGACAGCTAGATTGTAAGGAACCCATCCATAGGGCCCAATTGTACACGAGCAGAATGAACTTCTGCAAAACTACCCCAACTTGAACATCAAGACAATCCCCCTAACTCCCCCCCTCCTGAGCAGTGCCTCCAACCCCCCCTTCCAAATGTAGGCAAGTGGAATGTCAGCAAGCGCCGCCCCATTACCGCAACTTTTGAGTTAACAACGAAAAGACAAGATGAGAGCAACACTCATGTCCCCTCCTCTATCCCCGAACTTGTGCTTCACTAGAGGGTAGTTAACAGAGAGGGTGTGAGATCAAAGCACTCAAGCCCTTCCCACTGCCCCACCCCCGGCTACGGCCTTGAAAGTGGAGGCACTCCCATCTACCTAATGGAGGATCCCCAAAAAAAAAAATGAACAACCGCATTCAACATGGATGTTAGAAATGGGGTCCCTAGTTGGCAGTCAGTTTAGACCTTGTCCAAGTCGGGACCCTCACTGTAGTCAGGGTAAGGGAGATACACAGCTCTGATAACCCCTGCTTACCATCTTGGTATCTTGGCACAAGCAGTCATGCTTATCTCTGAGGCAATGTGTCATGTATTTTTACAAACACACACAGTAACACAGTGACAAACACGACAAAAAGACTCCACACCAGTTAGGAAAATAGCCAATGTTTATCTAACTCAAACAAGACCAAAACGAAAAAAATCCAACTTACACAAGCAAACATATGAATGTTTAAAGTAAAAGAAGTCTTAATCCATAGAAATCAATGGATGTGTTGTTTTAGCACAAAGTATCTGGTATGCATCAAAAATAAAGCCGCACAGGCGAGCGCGCATTGGTAAAGCAAGCAATGCTTCGATTCCTTACTCACAAGTGAGACCGTTCGTCAATTCTTTCCTCGCAGGTAAGAGATGCATCAATTTCCGGCAAGCAGCCTCAGGTATGTGCAGTGATGTGGAAGATTTTGACGCCCAGGGTTGAAGCCTGGAAAATCCCGACGCTCTGTTTGAAGGGTCCACGTTGAGAACAGGCGCTGTGTCGATTATCCAGTCTTGAGGCAGGCGCTGCGTCAGTTCTTCTGACACGCACACAGTGGTGCGTGGATTTTCTTTCGCAGGTTACCAACTTCCACTTCTATTGGCTCAGGTACTGGATTTGGCACCACTTAACAAGTCAGGACTCTCAGCCAAAGGGCCCAGGCACTGGCAGATGAATTATTTGAAGTCCCTGAGACTCGAGAACAGGGGGGCAAGCTCAGTCCAAGCCATTGGAGAAACTTAACAAGGGGGATTTAAAAAAACAAAGTCCAGTCCTTTCCTTCTTCAGGCAGAAACTGCAGCAACAGGCCAGCGCAGCAAAGCAACAGGCAGAGTGGGAGGTCCTCCTCGAGCATCAAGGTCTTCTCCTTGGCAGAGGTTCCTCGTGTTCCAGAAGTAATCTAAAGTTGTGGGGTCAGCAGCCCAATACTTCTACTCATTTCTGCCTCTGAAGTAGGAAGGAAAGCCTTTGTAGTGCCCAAGACCCTCCCCCCCCCCCCCCCCCCCCCCCACACACACACACACACACACACACACACCAGATGGTCGGAGTCTGCATTGTGTGAGGGCAGGCACAACCCTTTCAAGAGCAGGTGTCAACTACTTCCTCCCGCTCTAGCCCAGGAAGACTCATCAGGAAATGCTGGATACACCTGAACTCCCTTTGTGTCACTGGCTAGAGTTAATTTACAAACAGCCCCGTTGTGAGCCTCACCCAGACGTGTATTTAGCAGAGAAGCAGAGAGACAGAATGGTTAAGTATGAAAATTGCCACATTCTAAAAGTGGTATTTTTAAATTTGTGAGTTCAGAGACCCTAAGCTCCACATCTCCATCTGCTCCCAATGGGAAACTGCGCTAAAAAAATGATATTTAAATGCAATCCCCATGTTAACCTATGGGAGAGAGAGACCTTGCAGTAGTGAAAACCAAATTTAACAGTTTGTTACTACCAGGATATGTAAAACACACTAGTACATGTCCTACCCTGTAAATACACTGCACCCTGCCCTGGAGGCTGCCTGGGGCCTACCTTAGGGGTGAGTTACATGTAGTAAAAGGGAAAGTACACTTGCCAGGCTGAACTGGTAATGCAAAACTGCACACACAGACACTGCAGTGGCAGGTCTGAGACATGATTACAGGGCTTCTCATGTGGGTGGCACCGTCAGTACTGCAGGCCCACTAGTAGCATTTGATTTACAGTCCCTGGGCACCTCTGGTGCACTTTACTAGGGACTTACCAGTGCATCAGATATGCTGATCATGGATAAACCAATCACCAATACAATTTAGACATAGAGCATATGCACCTTAGCACTGGTTGGCAGCGATAAAGTGCCCAGAATCCTAAAGCCAACAAAAACAGGTCAGAAATAAATAGGAGGAATGAGGCAAAACATTTGGGGATGACCCTGTAAAGCGGGCCAGGTCCAACAATGAACATATCTGAAGACCAGATAATAGGTATAGTATCATAGGGATAGTTTCTTATCATTAGTACATAGAGACCTTAGGAGGCTTCAAATGACGTCTCAATAGGGTGAAGGCAGGTGGGTCTGGCAAAGGAGAAGAGTACCCCTGTAAGCGACAGAGGTCTAGTACCGCCTAGTTCTCTGTGAATCAAGTCTGTCGCAGCCAGACTCTGGGATGCTCGCTGCTCCTGGGAAATATCCGCCTAGTCTGGCACCACCTACATCACCTGTAGGGTACCATCAGGGCAGACCACTATCCTTCCCTCCCTTCTTACCATCCTCCACATTCCTTCAACGTCCTCTGCGTCGCTGAGGATTCACCAGCTGATCCTGGGAAGGCGACTGGGACAAGCCCTGAACAGGGCAGTGCATTAGTGAGTCCAGCCACTTGCTTGCATCCCCCGCTGTGAAAATTAAAACGGCTGTCCCCTCGTATTGGAATCTAAGGTTTTTCCAGTAACATAAAGCTGTATTTCACAATGAGGTCTTGGAGCTGCCTTTTTACCGACAGGAAAGTTCGTTGTGAATCTTGTACCCTTTGAGTGTAATCAGGGAATATAGAAATAGGGTGACCTTCAAACATCAAGGGACCTCAAATGCGAGTAGTTTGCAGGATAGCGTCTGTTCCGAAAATGTAACAGGCGGGCAATAATTGCTGTGGATTGGGGGCAGGTTTAAGGGCCAGGGCCAGAGCCCTGTGTGCTCTTTCTGTATTGAAGAACTTGTAGAGCCTTTTTGGTAGGTGGACCACCCAAGTAATCCTGTCCTTCAGGAAAAGTTCGGCTGATTGCCCCTCTCTCTGCCTTCTCTGGGAACCCCACAAATCTTAGACTATTCCTGTGGGACCTTCTTTTAGCGTCTTCCATCTGATCATTCAGTTTTATTTTTATTTTTAGGGCAGGGTGGGGGATCGAGGTAATTTTGTTTTCAAGGGTGGAGTAGTTTTACTTTTGGGGTGGGGGCAGTCTTTTTTTTTTTAGGGCGGGTGAGGGGGTGGCGTGCGAAAACCACACATGCCATTCCACACATGCTTTTACTAGGCATGCTTTTACAATGAAAAATCATTGTAAAGGCATGTGTGGGAAAGGCATTAGTGGAAACAATGCGGTCGTAGTTCCGACCGCGTTGTTCAAGCATGCATGCTTGGCGCATGCGTTGTTCCATCATACATCTCACCAAAGTTGCTTGTCAGACCTTCAAGTCTCTTTTCAACTTTCTCAAATGCCACATCAGTAATCCTAGTCTTTTTCAGTAGTTCCGACCTCAAATTCACAAGAAAGCACAGACTCAACTGCATGCTTATTGACAGGCGCTCCTCAATCCACATTCCTGTAGTAATCTTCTGAGACTCCTTGCTTCGTTAATTGAATACATTTTCTTTTGCTTTCCTTCTTTGGACTATCTGCACGCATAGGCTTGCTTCCATTGCAGCAGTCACTTCTCAGAACTTTAGTTTCGCCTCTCTGTATTTTCACTTTGTGGGCACATTAAAATATGCTAGTCCCGGGGATCTCATGTCAGCTCCCATGTAGGGATTGGTGTCAATGGATGGACCTCCTAAGCCGATATTGTCCCTGTGTTCAAGATCCAGGGTGTGTCAATCAAGGAAGGGCCCCCATCGGGTTGCCTTATTCTCCATGCTCTTCTAAGACCCCCATCTCCCAAAGCCCTGCAGATAAGGTATCTTCCTTTATGGTCCAGTTTGACTGCAATGCTCTTTAGAGCCCGTGCACATGCTTCAACCCTTGCCTTGCAGAAATTCAGAGCTTCCTGGCCCATCTCAAACTCATCTCTGAGGGTGGCCACTGGGGGTTGGCACCACTGTTCTGGGGGGGAGGCAGAAGTGGGGAGGGTTTGCATTGCATTGCATTCTTTTTGGTATCTGGTTCCCATGTCCTAGCACTGGAGTTCGCCATCAGAACCTTACAGCCCCCACTACACCTTGCACAAGATCAGGAGTCTCAAATATACTTTGAGGCACCTGCCAGGCCATTAAAACTAGGACTTTAACAGGATCTTCAAGATGTGGTGACGATCTTGGGACTTGTCTGGCCTCACCCCCCCTTTAAAATCTATGAAATGCAGTCCTTCTTTCCATACAGAATCATCCATTTTGCTTCTTCCTCCTCTTCCCCCTGCGTCCGCCTCTAGGTTTAAAGCACGCAGCCTGAAGTCCAACCAGCGAAACTGACTCTACCCCACTTTGGGTTTCATAGCATATGCCCAAAAATGTTTTTCCATGGCGACATTGGGCACTTCATGCTATTGGGCTCCATGTGTTTCAAGAATGTTTGTCTCTGTTCTTTGTAATTTTTGCCTACTTCACCATCCCAGTAAGGCCCCAACCCTTTGGGTCTCTGTGACTAGATTGCATATGTTTGTCCCATGCTGTGAAAGCAATTTGTTTAGCTGCAAAAATAATAATAAGTGTGTACCTCAATGGGGCATGTAGGGGTTACATTTTAATAGCTAAACCTAGCATGAAAGCAGCACAAGGATCGATCTGAGTGGCTCAGACTGCCTCTCAGACACAGCCTTGAGTCAGTGCAGTTTCTCCAGCCTGGCTGTTAAACACAGCCGATCTGGAAAAACCTAAGTGCGCATGTGTGTTTGGCCAGCCAAACACACATGTGCACTCTCTCCTCCTCCCACCTCCTGTGGCCCAGCCCCGCCCCTCCCTGCACTGCTGGCTGAGCCAGCAGAAGAAGAATAAAAGTACCATGGTATTATTTTCCTGCTGCTGGCTCAGCCAGGGGGGCGACCCTCCTTCGCCATAGAGAAAGGAGCCGCCCCTGTACAGTTGTTATCTGGAGGCATACATCTACTTTAATTCTCGCTAATTCATGTAGAATGCTTTTTTAGTTTGTCTGCACAACAAATGGCCTCACTGCTACCAATTTGTTTTTACTTTTCCCTGCGCTGCAGTCAAGCCCTATATAAAGATGATGATGAAGACTACTTGATTGTACACTGAGTAACCTGTTGTGAATGGTTTCATTACATTTTCCTTAACTTTTTCTTTCCTATAGTTCCATGTAAACCAGCAAATTTTCTCTTAAATGTGTTTTTACTTTATATTAAATTGTTTATTTTTGTCTTTAGGTATTATGGAATGCCAATGCCAGTTGGTTATAATCCTTACATGTATGGGCAACAAGCTCTCCCTTTTATGTACCAAGCACCTGGACAACCACCTTATCCTGGCGCTCAGCAACCTGGGTATCCTTATCCCCAGCAGAACTACTTTCCTCAGCAGTAACCTGTGTATGGAATGACTGCTTGATCAAAGCAAAACTCGCAAAAAAGTTTGCCATGACCTTTACCCAAGCTATTGTATTTTAATGTACTGAATGCAATCTCTATTTTTGTCTTTTGTTGACTTCTCAAAACTGTACTTAAGTTTCATTTCTGATTGCACTAAAACATATTGCGAGCTTACTGTTGCTGCGATTCAAACACTAGAAATAATTTGGTCAGCAGAAATTTAAAACTGTAAAGAAAACACAAATTCTGACAATGTTTTGTTTAAAAATCGTGTTTTTTATACCTTGAATTATTGAAGAATTTGATACAAATGTCACATAACTAAGTCTGACAAGTTCCTGGTTCTAGAGGGTTAGAGGGCAAAATCCTTTCTTTTGTGTTCATTTTTTGTTGCTCTTATTTCTCCAAGACTAGGTAGCAAGTCAATATTTTTGTCTATTACCTAAAACATGTAAATCATACGATAACTTAAATAAATTACAGAACAGTTTAAAATCTTTTTTCAGATGTATATGTGTATTTGTAGTTATTTTGTTTGTGTTTACTCACATTTTGTTTTTCTTTTATTGTGATTCTTAATGAAAGTGTAATAGACAAATATTTTACTTTTAGGTCATTCTTAAATCTGACCATCTTACTAAAGCTGTGTCTTGCACTTGAGTCAGGAAAGGCCGTTAAGCTAAAATGGGATTTACTTGCTTTAGTATCTGTGTAAAAGCCCCAAATCACTGTTGATGGTGCCAAATAAGCAATGTTAATTTTAAATGTCTAAGCTAATTGTTGTATGGGATGTTGGAATGCCCCCCTTCCCAGGAATTCTTTCACCCCATATTATTACCTTTACAAAACTCTCACTATTGAGGATTCGGAGACTATGTTAAATCTCATTTTCAGGAGACAATGGGGGTTATTCCAACTTTGGAGGAGGTGGTAATCCGTCCCAAATGTGACGGATTTACCACCAGCCGTATTACGAGTTCCATAGGATATAATGGACTCGTAATATGGCTGGTGGTATATCCGTCACTTTACCGTCACTTTTGGGACGGATTACCACTTCCTCCAAAGTTGGAATAGCCCCCAATGTGTCCCCAGAATAAGGCACTTCCCAACACAACATTTTTGTCAAATATCTGTCAGTAAATAAATGGCCCAATCAATAACCGAGTTCTAGATCAGCAGAATAGATTAAAGGATTTATTACAAACATTCAAAGAAGTGCCATGCAGACCTAATGCCATTAGGGCTCTTCAGCAAATAAATCATTACAGAAAAGTGCAAAATCAACATATTCTAAGTCCCAAGTGAGCAGCAAAATCATTAGAGAAACAAACAGCATCCAGTCTTCGGGGAAAGTCTTCTTGCTGAACTCCAAAACTGAGTGTTTCTATACACTATTTTTGCATATTAAATCACTAAAACTGCAGAATCATTGTGGTATGCTCAACATTGTTACATTCTCAGCAAATAAGAACACAGTACTATTAAGCGTCGTATAGCCTTAGCAACTAAGCACTATCGCACTACAGGAATAATAATTCTGCCCTCTCTGACCTAATGTCATCTAGAGATGTCAGAATAAACTAGTTATATGAAGGGCAACAAATTATTATGAATGAATAGGTTACAATGATGTAGCGGAAAGTCCTTGAATAGTGATTCATTATTGTGACCTTTCTACAAATTTTTCTCAAAGTCCACAGAAGATAACATCACTGAAATAAACAAACAAGAGGCTGATTGATTGTGTGCAGCAGAAATTACAAACAGTGACGTGCATCAGTTTTAGGAAATATTGCTGCTGAGCCCTCTTTGAGGTCTAGTTAGCAAAAGTCAAAAAAGAAACACGCTTCTCCATGTCATAGGAAATTTGTTTACAAGAAAAAAGGCTGCACAGTGTCTGTGTGTACGTGTACAATCAAACGTAAAACTAGTATTTTTTTTACTTTATTAATGAGTCACAAAAATAAAAAAAGCACAAAATGTTTCAACAGTTGCAACTCCTCCAGGGAAGTGCCAGTGCAATAATTAAGTCATCCAAAACTAGGTGTGCTGGCTCACAGTTAAACAAATGCCGTGATTATCCTGTTTAGAAACACATAGGCTGTCCGTTCTCCTTAAATGTAATGATCTTAAAATCTTTTCCTCCTTTGGTGGCTTTGGTATGCATTAAGTTGAGAGACTTGTATTGAATATATGTTACAACATCCAGTGGTCATGCACACGAGTTGGAGAACAGGCATTATAAAATGTCGGCGATGTAGGGATAAGACAAGGGTACAGTTAGACCTGTCAGCCCTAGGGTGGTCTTCTACCAAATGTTTTGCCTTCTCTCTTTCTATTTTGCTGAATTTGTTTTTGTTGGCCTTTAGGATTCTGCAAACTTGATCTCTGTTAACAAGTGGTAAAGTGCTTGTGCCTCTTCTTTAAGCATGGTGAAACTGGCTTTCACCCAATTGCCACATTTAATTTACCTGCAGGTCCCTAGTAAAGTGGTACTAAATGTGTCCAGAGCTGGTAAATTAAATGCTACTAGTTGGCCTGCGGAGTGATTGTGCCACCCACTTAAAGTAGCCTTTCAAAACGTGTTTCAGGCCTACCATTGCAGCATATGTATGCAGTTTTAAACCATTTGCCAGGCCTAAACCTTCATTTTTAATCATATAATTCACCCCTAGAGTAGGCCCTAAATGGTTCTTAGGGCAGGGTTCACTACATTAAAAAGCTGGACATGTACTTTTATGTTTTACATGTCCTAGTAGTGCAAATGTCCTAAATTTGTTTTTCTCTACTGCAAGGCCTACCTCTCTCATAGGATAAAATTGGGTTACCTTATTACATCTCATAAGTGATAACATGTGGTAGCAGCTAGGAAAGTCATGTTTGATATCTGGGGAATTTTAATCTAAATTGTGCCTCAATGGAAAAGTCAATAGTATGTCACAATTATGAAAATGCTACTTTGAGAAAGTTGGCATTTTCTTTTCCTAACCATTTGGTGCCTGTAGCCTGTTTCCGGATCACTTGACTTTTGTGTATTCCTCCCGGACAGTATCAGACTGGAGAGTCAAGATGTTGGTGGCAGGATGAGCCATCGTGGCTTGATTGGAGTGTGAGGCGCAGCGGTGGTGGTCACCTACCACACTTGTACTTCAAAGGCTCTGGCCCAGCTGACACATGAAGGATTTCAAACTAGCCTATTGTGCTTGTTGAAAGACTCAGACCAGAGCAGAAAATTCCAGGTACCTTTGTAGGGGAAAACTCAGGAAGTTTTTTTCCACTTCAAGTGGGCACCAGGTATAAAAAAGGGACTTTAATTCCCTCTCTCCAGTACACTTCTGAACCTGTGGCTAACACAAAAAAGAACTGCACTGCTGCTTGAGGCTTACTGTCTGAGAAAGAAGACTGTACTTGGACCTTTCGTCCCAGAATGAAGTGCTTCCAAGAGTCAACTGACTGATCTCCTGTTCTGAGCTACAGGGACATGACACACCCCAGAGGACTCCTTGCAACTATCCAGCTGACCTGCTGTAATCAACCTGCAAATAAACCTGCCTGAGCACTGCTGACCTTTGCTGAAATGAGTTTCTAATCCCCCAGAGGTGCCCCTCACGTCCTTGACCCATTGTGTAGCATCAATCGAGCTACTCCTAGAAGAACAGAAGAAGAGAAATCCTAAAGTTTTTGGCTCTTCACTGAGACACCTGTTCACACCAAAATCTTTCTGACTGACAACGCAAACCTCTGGTGAACTCAACCCTTCGTGCTATAGCAACCCCCAGCAATGTGAGATCTGCTCTTTCTGATACAGCACCAACAGCCTACAGTGACCGCCAATAGGAATCTCCAGTAACTGCCGCTGTGGACAGGTTCTCCACACTACAGTGATAACTGTTCATGAAGCCCTGCCTGCTCTTCGTGCTACAGCGATGACTATACACAGTGCTGTCCTTGATCCTCGCGGCCTCCTCCACCATGAACGGAACTCTTCGTGCTGGACTTTAGAAGTTAACTTATTCAGTGGGACTGTCCTTGCCCATGCTCCATTGGGTCGGCCTTAACTTGTGATTTTCACCCAGTCTCACGACTAGATAACTCAGAGTGGCACTTTGTGTTTTAGGTACCATACTTATGTTAAGTCGTTAAAATTGCGAATCTCCAGTTCTACTGATTGGACTTTTTTCATTTTGACATCAAATAATTTATTAAATTTTGCTCTAGTTTTCTATATTGGGATTTTTCTAGGGTGTGTTCACGTTATTGCTGTTTGTGTGCTGCATAAAAACTTTACCCATTACCTCTAAGTTAAGCCTAACTGCTTTTGTGCCTGTCAACCAAAGGATTAAGCACAGGTTAATTTAGTGACTTTTGTAGTTCTCCCTGACAAGGACTGTGACTGTTGCTTGAGAAGGGCTCACACTCCTATCAACAAACAACCCAGTTTCTCACAGGTACAAATAAAGGAAGCTCCGAATTTTGTAAGGTCATACATGTTCATTCTGATGAGGATGGATCCCACTCTAAAGTTTGTGGCATTTATACAAATCTGTTAACGTTTCTAGTGCAGCCTACGGAGTCAGGACATAATTTGTTCTAATTTGTTACTGGGGCTTCTCCTTAGTTCTTGTCAGAACCCCATGTCAAAATAATTACATCCTCTGTTAGCCTAGATCATCTTTTTCTTACTGTATCCGTGCAAAACTGAAAGTCACAGGATATCATTTACCTCCTGGGGGCACATACAGTCGTAATTGATCTTATTATAATCCAATAAAGTGCTTTTAATTGCAACAAAATACAGACAACATTTCACTCTTCTTTTGAAATCCTACATGTAGCATGTAATACATCCTCAAGTGAAGTGCAGGGCTTATACCATGTGTTGTTGATCAAGTGTCGTCTAGCGTTGGGTTCTGAGTATTAATATTTGTTTACTTCAGCGACTGAGTTTAAGATTTGGGAATGACTCTTGATCACATAGCCAAAACTCCTCAATGCATGTGCACCTCTGTGAGAAAGTGGATTGTTAGTTGGGGTGGATGATAATTTCCACAAATAATAATGACACTACTCTTGTTAGATCCTGTAAGAGTTTAATAATTTAAACTGATAGCTATGACACAGAGCAGAACTGCTTAAGAAAATGCGTAAGTTCCACAGCAATTAAGAAGTCGAATACACAGCACAATAAAAATCCCACTGTAGTTCATGAGAATAGAAAACAGTTTAATGAACAAATTGACAGTAAAACAGCAAACATCAAATGAGGGGAACTGGAGATATGAATTTTTAAAGTTTGAATTAACTTTTAGTGCCAAAAACTGGAAAATCTCAACCTTGGGCCACTGGTTGCTTAAGACCGGAACAAAGGTACACTTTGAGGCCAGCTGCAATGGAACTTGGGTCGAATACAAGGCCTAGGCAGACCAAAGGGTTAGTTTCAGATTTAGAAGTTTGTTTAATAAGGTATAGGCCTCAGCGGGGCGGTACTGTAGGCTGGATTCTAAAATAAGGTCACTGACTGGTTGGTGAATGACAAAGCCTCAGTGAAGGCAGACAAAGTCCAGCGTTTGTGCCCAGGAAGCAGTCAACTTGGATCAGTGCTGCTTTGCTAGGTGAAAATTTCTGCTTTAATACTTACCCAATTCTGGAAAACTGTTTCCTTCAGCTGGACAAGGCTGTAGCTGAAGAGGGTTCAGCGTCATTTGAAGCCGCTCAGCGTCTAGCCAGCAGTATCAGATTTGCTGCTGCAGATAAGAACGTAGCTGCAGTGAAGTCAGGCCCACCAACAATGAACTCTTGGCACCTTCGCTGGCAGGTAGGTCCCGATCTTCTGTTAGTTCTTGAGACAGAAATCTATAACAAAGTGTTCGATGGCATCTGTCGCTGGAGATACACATGTTGTGCATAGCCCGCCATCTGGTGTTGGGTCGGAGTGTTACAAGTTGTTTTTCTTCGAAGAAGTCTTTCGAGTCACGGGACCGAGTGACTCCTCCTCTTCGTCTCCATTGCGCATGGGCGTCGACTCCATCTTCGATTGTTTTCTTTCCGCCATCGGGTTCGGACGTGTTCCTGTCGCTCCGAGTTTCGGAACGGAAAGTTATCTATCTATCGGAAGATTACGTCGGTATTGTTGCGTTCGGGATCGGCTTAGATTGAATCGACACCGCATCGAAGATTGAAGAGCTCCGGTGCCCTTCGAGATAGCTTCCGATCCCCCGTCGGGGCCTGGTCGGCCCGACCGCGTGTACCACAACGCTGATGGAACGGACCCCGTTCCGTTTCTGTCCCAAATGCCACAACAAATACCCGTCTACAGACCAACATTTGGTCTGTAACCTGTGCCTGTCGCCTGAGCACAGCGAAGAGACTTGCGAGGCCTGTCGTGCGTTCCGGTCCCGAAAGACACTTCGTGACCGTCGAGCCAGAAGACTTCAGATGGCGTCCACGCCGACAGCGCACCGAGAGTTCGAGGAACAAGAGGAAGAAGAAACCTTCTCGCTCCACGAATCGGACTCCGAGGAATTCGACCATCCAAGAACTGTGAGTAAGACGTCGAAGAAACAAAAGAAAAGTGATAAGGCCCAGGGGACGCCACCATGAACAGGCCATGGCTCGACCCATAAAGTCGGTGACCGACCATCGGCACCGAAAAAGGCCGATACAGTGCCGAGATCATCCGACTCCGGTCGAGACACCGGCACGCAGCCTTCTCGGGACCGAGAAAGGGCTGCTGAAAAGGATCGACGCCGAGATAGCGGTGCCGAAACGGCTCGACGCCGAGACAGCGGCACCGAGGAAGATCGACGCCGAGAGGCTTCGACTCTAAAAAAGAAGAAGGTCACCTCGGAGCCGAAAAGGCATACAGACAGGGTTTCGGTGCCGGAACGACCCGCAACCGACCCAGTTACCGGTTCCTATTCAGAGGAGCAGTCCTTGTCCTCTCAGATGCGAAAGCATAGATTTGAGGGAGAGTTGCAATCCACCGAAGTGGACCATATGCAGAAACGTATTTTCATACAGGAAGGAACAGGGAAAATAAGCACCCTTCCCCCTATTAGGAGAAAAAGGAGACTGGAGTTTCAGACAGACCAAGCACCACAAACAAAAATGGTGAAAAAGGTAACTCCGCCACCCTCTCCTCCACCTGTAACTAACATTTCGCCAGCACAAACTCCATCACATTCCCCGGCTCACACCACCGTGAGCCAAGGTGACCAGGACCAAGACGCTTGGGACTTATACGACGGCCCAGTGTCGGACAACAGTCCAGAGGCGTATCCCACAAAGCCCTCACCACCAGAAGACGGCACAGCTTATTCACAAGTGGTGGCTAGAGCGGCAGAGTTCCACAACGTAAACCTCCACTCAGAACCAGTCGAGGATGACTTCTTATTCAACACCCTCTCATCCACCCACAGCTCCTACCAAAGCCTGCCTATGCTCCCAGGAAATCTTCAAGGAGCCGGTCAAAAGTAGGGCAATCACACCAAGGGTTGAAAAGAAATATAAAGCGCCTCCCACAGACCCTGTTTTCATCACCACACAGCTGCCACCAGATTCTGTCGTAGTAGGAGCAGCTCGCAAGAGAGCCAACTCCCACACATCTGGGGATGCACCACCCCCAGATAAAGAGAGCCGCAAGTTCGATGCAGCCGGAAAGAGAGTCGCAGTACAAGCTGCAAACCAGTGGCGCATCGCTAACTCTCAAGCACTACTTGCGCGCTATGACAGAGCCCATTGGGACGAGATGCAACACCTCATTGAGCATCTACCCAAGGAACTACAAAACAGGGCGAAACAGGTGGTTGAGGAAGGACAGAACATATCTAATAATCAGATACGCTCCTCTATGGACGCAGCAGACACAGCTGCAAGGACAATTAACACATCTGTGACTATAAGAAGGCACGCATGGCTACGAACGTCTGGTTTTAAACCAGAGATACAGCAGGCAGTGCTCAATATGCCCTTCAATGAGAAACAACTGTTCGGACCAGAGGTGGACACGGCAATTGAGAAACTGAAAAAGGACACTGACACTGCTAAAGCCATGGGCGCACTCTACTCCCCGCAGAGCAGAGGCACTTACAGCACCTTCCGCAAGACAACCTTTAGAGGGGGGTTTCGGGGTTAGGCCACACAAGCCAGCACCTCACAGGCAACACCGTCCAGCTACCAGGGACAGTACAGGGGAGGTTTTCGGGGCCAATATAGAGGGGGACAATTCCCTAGGAATAGGGGAAAATTTCAAAGCCCCAAAACCCCTACAACCAAGCAGTGACTCACATGTCACTCATCCCCTCCACACAAAACCAGTGGGGGGAAGAATAGGTCATTACTACCAAGCATGGAAAGAAATAACTACAGACACTTGGGTCTTGGCAATTATCCAACATGGTTATTGCATAGAATTTCTACAAATCCCTCCAAACATACCACCAAAAGCACAGAATTTATCGAAACAACATTCCGACCTTCTAGAAATAGAAGTCCAAGCAGTATTGCAAAAAAATGCAATCGAACTAGTACCAAAGTCACAAATAAACACAGGAGTTTATTCACTCTACTTCTTAATACCGAAAAAGGACAAAACACTGAGACCAATCCTAGACCTCAGAATACTAAACACCTACATCAAATCAGATCACTTTCACATGGTCACGCTACAAGAAGTGTTACCATTGTTAAAACTACAGGACTACATGACAACCTTAGACCTCAAAGACGCGTATTTCCATATACCAATACATCAGTCGCACAGGAAATACCTAAGGTTTGTATTCAAAGGAATACATTACCAGTTCAAAGTATTGCCGTTTGGTTTAACAACCGCACCAAGAGTCTTTACAAAATGTCTAGCAGTAGTGGCTGCACACATCAGAAGGCAGCAAATACACGTATTCCCGTATCTAGACGACTGGCTAATCAAGACCAACTCACTGACAAGGTGCTCTCACCACACAAATCAGGTCATACAAAACCTCTACAAACTTGGTTTCACCGTCAACTTTGCAAAATCACACATTCTGCCTTGCAAGGTACAACAATACCTAGGAGCCATAATAGACACAACAAAAGGACTAGCCACTCCAAGTCCCCAAAGAATTCAAAATTTCAACAATATCATACGATGCATGTACCCAACACAAAAAGTACAAGCAAAAATTATATTACAACTCCTAGGCATGATGTCCTCATGCATAGCCATTGTCCCGAACGCAAGACTGCACATGAGGCCCTTACAACAGTGCCTAGCATCACAATGGTCACAAGCACAGGGTCACCTTTTAGATCTGGTGTTGATAGACCGCCAAACATATCTCTCGCTTCTATGGTGGAACAGTATAAATTTAAACAAAGGGCGGCCTTTCCAAGACCCAGTGCCACATTACGTAATAACGACAGATGCTTCCATGACGGGGTGGGGAGCACACCTCGATCAACACAGCATACAAGGACAATGGAACGTTCATCAAACAAAACTGCATATAAATCACCTGGAACTGCTAGCAGTTTTTCAAGCACTAAAGGCTTTCCAACCAATCATAACTCACAAATACATTCTTGTCAAAACAGACAACATGACAACAATGTATTATCTAAACAAACAGGGGGGGACACACTCAACGCAGTTGAACCTTCTAGCACAGAAGATATGGCGATGGGCAATTCACAACCAAATTCGCCTAATAGCACAGTTTATTCCAGGGATCCAGAATCAACTTGCAGACAATCTCTCTCGAGATCACCAACAGGTCCACGAATGGGAAATTCACCCCCAAATTCTAAACACTTACTTCAGACTTTGGGGAACGCCTCAAATAGACTTGTTTGCAACAAAAGAGAACGCAAAATGCCAAAACTTCGCATCCAGATACCCACACAGGCAGTCCCAGGGCAATGCCCTATGGATGAACTGGTCAGGGATATTTGCATACGCTTTTCCCCCTCTCCCTCTCCTTCCTTATCTAGTAAACAAATTGAGTCAAAACAAACTCAAACTCATATTGATAGCACCAACTTGGGTAAGGCAACCCTGGTACACAACACTGCTAGACCTATCAGTAGTACCCCACATCAAATTGCCCAACAGGCCAGATCTGTTAACACAACACAACCAACAGATCAGGCATCCGGACCGGATCCAGCATCGTTGAATCTAGCAATCTGGCTCCTGAAATCCTAGAATTCGGACACTTAGAACTTACCCAAGAATGTATGGAAGTCATAAAGCAAGCCAGAAGGCCATCCACTAGGCACTGCTATGCAAGCAAATGGAAGAGGTTTGTTTGCTACTGCCATCATAATCAGATCCATCCATTACACGCATCTCCAAAGGATGTAGTGGGTTACTTGCTACACTTACAAAAATCTAACCTAGCTTTCTCTTCCATTAAAATACACCTTGCATCAATATCTGCATACCTGCAGGTTACCTATTCAGCTTCACTATATAGGATACCAGTCATTAAGGCATTTATGGAAGGCCTTAAAAGAATTATACCACCAAGGACACCACCCGTTCCTTCATGGAACCTCAATGTTGTCCTAACAAGACTCATGGGTCCACCTTTCGAACCCATGCACTCTTGCGAAATACAGTTCCTAACCTGGAAAGTTGTATTTCTCATCGCCATCACATCTCTACGAAGAGTAAGCGAAATTCAAGCGTTTACAATACAAGAACCTTTTATCCAACCACACAAAAATAAGGTAGTCCTAAGGACTAATCCTAAATTTTTACCAAAGGTTATTTCACCGTTCCACCTAAATCAAACGGTAGAACTACCAGTGTTCTTCCCACAGCCAGATTCCGTAGCTGAGAGGGCACTACATACTTTAGATGTCAAAAGAGCATTAATGTACTACATTGACAGAACAAAAAACATCAGGAAAACTAAACAACTATTTATTGCATTCCAAACACCTCATGCAGGAAACCCAATATCAAAACAAGGTATAGCCAGATGGATAGTTAAGTGCATCCAAATCTGCTACCTTAAAGCAAAACGACAGCTGCCCATTACACCAAGGGCACACTCAACCAGAAAGAAAGGTGCTACCATGGCCTTTCTAGGAAATATTCCAATGAACGAAATATGTAAGGCAGCCACATGGTCTACGCCTCACACGTTCACCAAGCACTACTGTGTAGACGTGCTATCCGCACAACAAGCCACAGTAGGTCAAGCCGTGTTAAGAACCTTATTTCAAACTACTTCCACTCCTACAGGCTGAGCCACCGCTTTTGGGGAGATAACTGCTTACTAGTCTATGCACAACATGTGTATCTCCAGCGACAGATGCCATCGAACTGAAAATGTCACTTACCCAGTGTACATCTGTTCGTGGCATCAGTCGCTGAAGATTCACATGTGCCCACCCGCCTCCCCGGGAGCCTGTAGCAGTTTGGAAGTTAGCTTAAGCTCTGTACATTTGTAAATATATTATTTAAACCTTTAATAGGTACATACTTAGTCACTCCATTGCATGGGCACTGTTACTACAACACAACTCCTACCTCACCCTCTGCGGGGAAAACAATCGAAGATGCAGTCGACGCCCATGCGCAATGGAGACGAAGAGGAGGAGTCACTCGGTCCCGTGACTCGAAAGACTTCTTCGAAGAAAAACAACTTGTAACACTCCGACCCAACACCAGATGGCGGGCTATGCACAACATGTGAATCTTCAGCGACTGATGCCACGAACAGATGTACACTGGGTAAGTGACATTTTCATTTTAAGTCCCATCTTTTAGTTTTAAACAGACGTGCACTCTGACAGTTGTCTAAGGCCACAGGACCTTCCTGAGCCAGACATTCACCAACTCCTGCAAACCCTAAATACTGTGGGTGGGGTCTGATGTTTGATTGACCTAAAGAATTAGGAAGGTGGAAAATATGTTAAATTAGTTTAGGGTCTGCTAAGCCACAATGCCAACTTCCCTGGAAATGCAACCAGGCATATTCAATCATGGGGAGGAATCTTGCTCGTATGACAGGTGATACAGTTGCTAATGAAGGGGATTCCAAATTAGGGTGAGGAATTCTGATGACATAAGCTACTGAATCAACTTTACACTTTGAATGTGCCTGTTGTTCATTTGAAGAACTTGTATTATCAAGCCAAACACCAAGATAACAGTACTTTACTGGTCTCTCTACTGTACGGTACTTTGCAGAGATAGCAGTACTTTATTAGTCTCTCTACTGTACGGTACTTTGCAGAGATAGCAGTACTTTATTAGTCTCTCTACTGTACGGTACTTTGCAGCTGACTTGAGAACCATCTTCACCTTTAAAATGAAAAACTCCCAGGAGTCTGAGGAACACATTCAAGACTCAGCTGCACCAGAAGATAGCCAGAAAGGGAGACAAAACATATTTTGTATTGAACCAGATACAAGCCATATAATGGCAAAACACCAGAAAGGTATGCTTAGGCCAAGTTAACCGGTATTTTATCACGTAGTGTACCACCTTCAGACAAGACTGGTATGAAGTGCAAAATCTCTTTCAGGGAACCAATTTTACCACATTTATGCTGCTATCACATTTCAAAGCCTAACAAGACCGCTGAATTGGATAGAGTGCTCACGCTTCTAATTCCTCAGTCACCCGCTCCTCAAAATGACATCTCTTATTCACAATCTTTGTCTCGCTACCATACAGCACTGTGAACATGCATGGAGTAAGAACCCAGGTGAGTCAGATAATGCTTTATCACTGGAACAATACCCTATTAGGGCATTGATTTCAGATTAACCATCTGCATAACATGCAGTCATGAAAAGGCCAGCAATGCAACTCAACATCACAATGGCAGTTGAACAGGAGGTAACTGCCTTCCTTCCTTTTTGAAACTTTGTCCAAAACAGTGTGAAAATCCATTAAACAGTAAAGACTGATCTGCGAAACAAACCTGAAAAATTGTAAAACCCTTGTTGGAACCTGATGGAAAGTAAAAGTAGAAAGCAGCCTGGAAGACTTCCTTTGTATTCAAGACCATGTTGTCAAGATTTTATAGTGGTCCACATAGCTCGGAACAGATTTACTTCCCCAGAGACTGCAGAAAGCCCACCATCTGATAAAGAGAGTAAACCTCTCAGTGTTGCTAGAAAATGGGTGCCAATGGGCACACCACTTCATGGTGCATTGCAATCTCAAAGGCACTGCTTTGACAATATGATTTCCAATGGAAAGAAACAGAACTTCTTTAAGTTCTCCTGACAAATTTTGGAAGAAAGGAGAAGACATCATTGTGGAATTAAATGTGTTTTCAAATACTGGAATATGCTGCCTGTTAGATGTCACTAAACCGGTATGACCTTAAATGAGCACCAGTAATATATTGCATCAACACACTACAGAATTCTCCCCAGGCATCAGATTGGATCCCGATTTTTTTTCTTCAACAGTACTGCGTGTTGGTAGAGGGGGTCGAGCGACTCCGCAGCGAAGTCGTCCCCGGACATTACGTCAGCAGAGTCCATATATTCCTTCCTCTGATGCGCTGACATCAGTTTCTTCTTTTCTGCGCAGCAACACGGATCCGGTGTCTCGAGTACCTCGGGCCCTTTTGGCCTTTTCATCCCGACATTGGGTATTTAGTATTTCTTTCTAAATATGTCATAGTGTATATACCTTCTGAGTTTAAGCCCTGTGGATCCTGTTCCCAGCAGATGTTGGCCACGGATCCTCATTCTGCTGACTGCGACGCCTGCCATCGTTTGAAGCCAAAGTCTTTTGAGGAAGCTTCGCATGAGTTTCCTTGAGGCACGTGCAGACAAGTCCTCTTCGCGCAGGCTTCACAGTCCGTCTTCGTCTTCACGGTCCCGGAGTGCTCCAGGACTCTTTCACGGATAGATCAGTCGACCTCCGTTGTACCCTCACCGTCTCCAAGTAAGTATTCCCAGGTGCCTGCACGCTCTTCGGCATCTCCACCTCCTTGTTCTCCTCCTGTGAAGTCCACACTTGTGTCGACCCCCCCACCCCCTTCCTACTGCCATATCCTGGTGCCGGGGGGACTATGGACCAAATGCAACATTATTATGCATCCCTCCATTCTGTCTTTGGTCCTTCCCCTCCCTCTGGAGCGCCTTCGGGCCCTATGAGAGTGGTGAGTGTTTTGGCGGGGTCTTGGCTGGCGGTTTCCACCTCGGTGCCTGCTCACACTCTTGAATCCAACTCAGAGTTGGATCGGCATAGGTGCACGGCCTCAAGCAACCTCCACCTCCTTCGTCTGATCCTCTTGTCCCGACGCCCATCACGGAGCCGTTGGACCAGTCAACTCCGCTTGACACACCAAATTGATATATCCAGAGTTGGACAACGCTGCTTCTGAGGAAGCTTCCCCTCACTTCCTGAGCCTCTTGCACATCCTCATACTCCCCCTATAGGGCCCATTCCAGGTTCATCCTCTGATTGGGTGCTTGATATTGGTACTGCTAGTGGTCTAGACTCCTCTCCAGCATGCTCTTGTCCCCTGGATTGGCGACAGAGGCCAGCACTGCATTCGCAGATATTTTGAGGTGGGTGGCTGATGTTTTGACTTTGCGTCTTCCTAAGTTGCATTTATCTACTGATCTATTGTTATCTTTTGATCTGGATCAACCTGATACTGATCCCGTTCTGCCTTTTTGCGAGGCTCTCGACCACATACTTCTAAGTGACTGGAATCAGCCTGTCTCTGGTCCTTCGGTGGATCGTTCTATTTCGCACAGGCATCGGCCGGCACAGGAAGACCCCTTGTGCCTTCGCCACCACCATACTCCTATGGGGTTTGTAACTCAAACTGCTTTAGGCATTCCTGCTCTGAAGCAGGTTCCCCCTACTACGCCTCACAGGGATTCTAGGCAGCTGTATTTTCCCCTCGTCTAGTGCCGCTCTTCGTTCCACTAACACTGCCTGTGTGCTCGCCCGTTTTTCCGTGCTCTTTGGGACTCTGTGGAACATTTACTACCATTGCTTTCTGAGGATGTTCGCCCTGCTCTGACGTCTTTGATAAGAGATGGTCAACAGGCTGCTCGACTTGAAGTTCGATCTGGTATGGATTCTACCGATTCCATTGGACGGATCATGGCTGCTTTCTGTTGCCATATGTCGCAGGGCTTGGTTGGCAGCTTCCAAATTCTCTCCTGTGTGAGATCTCTACTTTGATATGCTATTTGATGGTGAGCCGCTTTTTGGGGCGCACGCAGATTCTGCCTTGCGTCGTTTCCATGATTCCCACAGTGGGGTTTAGCATCCTTCCTCTTCTAGCACATGCTCTTGTCTTGCAGCTATATGTGAACTGTCACGTTCCTCTCAGGTGTGGGTCCTGTTACATGCTCACCGCTTCTCTCTGGCTTGTTCTGGCATTTGTACTTTGCTTCCTTTGGTGCGCACCGCGCTATATCTGTGCTACTGCTTCTATCAGTGGAGCAGTGGTTCCGGGGTATATTTAGTGCCTCAGCTGGAGCAGCCTCTTTTTTACAGGGGGTTGATTACACAGCTGTATCAGTATGGTTCCACCATATTTAGAACTATGTTCTCTTTGAGAGTTTCAACTCTCCCTTTCGCTTACATTTGGTGGTACCTCGCTGTGATTGGTAGTGTCTCTACTTGTGAGGTGAGCAGAGTGCCCTCTTATTGTTTGGCCAGCTTGTTCTTTTCGTACCATAGTTCATGGTTTTCTTTCTGTTGTACATTCTGCCAGAATTGCCTCTCCTTTGGTTTACCCTAGGCATTTTGCCTTCCCTCTCTGTTGCTAAGAGATTGAGTTGGGCATTCGTTCTTTGAGCTTTTGGTAGTAGATGCTGTTTTACGCTTTTCTCTTCTTTTATTCACCATATGGACATATATTGTTGTATTCCTCCGGGAGCTAATTCTTGGCATACTTTTGGTAGGGTCTTTCACCTCTGGTGTTCCTTCCTATTCTTCTGTCTTTTAGGAAGGTTTCTTTTCCCATTCTTCCGAGGGGTACTTCGTTTTACTGCTTTTCCTCTGCTACGGGCTCATATTTGTGCTTGTTGCAAGTTTCACTTCCAATATTTTAGGGTGTTCTTGGTTCTATCATAACCACTTTGCCTCACAATTCTTCCAGGGCCATTAAGCCTAGCTCATTGATTGTGCCTTCTACCTTTTGAGGCACTGGCTTCCCAGTCACATGGGTTCCGTGCTCCCCTAAAATGTAAAACAAAAAAAACAAAAAAATCAGAAAACCAGAATTATTCTTAAGTAGAACTGTACTGATACTGTACACTTCACTAGGAGGTACTTTCCTCTATTTCAATTTCTTTTCTTGCCAGCTCATTTCTGCTCTTTCCTGAGCTGGATCCTTTCTGTGCTCTTGTTCACGGGTTCTTGCTTTCTTTTCCACAGGATTTTGTGGATTCTTTTCTCGTACAGTGCGGTTCCTCTTTTTGGCCTTGACGGAGGTATCCTTTATTCTTGGATTTTCTTTGTAGCACCACTTTCTCCAGTCCCCTCCTCCCCAACATCCATAGAAGGGTATGGTGCTACTATCAATACTGGCTTCTGCAAGATTTTACGACTTGCTTGGTGCCCTTTTTGTCCCTGGCCGTCCTTGTTCATGGTGATGGCCTAGGGGGTGTAATATCTTTTGTTTCCTGGTGTCGGTGTTCCTTTCATTGTTTTGGTATTTTGCTGACGACAAACACTTTTGTCTGTGCATGCCTCTAGGGTTCCTTCCCCAGTGTTTCTTATCTACTTTGTCATTGCTAATTATCATTGATTCTGTTGGATTTCTCCTGGACGCTCTATCCTTCTGCCTTCGGGTTGGTTCTGTGTTTTTTCTTTTACGTCTGGTGTTGTTGAGAACTTGCATGTTTTCTATTTTTCTTCCTTGGCATGGGCCAGAGTTGTCTTTCAGCATCTTTTTATGTCCTTCGGGACCTGGTCACTGACCCGCACTCTTTTCAGACTTTTGTCTCTTCACAGGTCTCCGATTCCATGTTCTTCCTACCCTCATATTCCTTACAGGGTGCCAAGATTAACTTACTTGGCAGTTTCAAGGAGCTCTAGTTGGTGGCTAGGTCCACTGCTTTTGGTGCAGCCAGCTATCCCTCTACAGGGGTTCGAATCTCGCCAACACTCTTCAGTATTAGCAGGCTCTTTACATTATTATCTGTGCTTTTTGTTGCACGGTTCTGTGGCTGCCTTGTTAGGTGGTTGATAATTCTGACTCCAGCTCCCCTGTCAGATTGTTTTCTAGCATTCAGATTTGCTCTGAGTTCACACAGGAATGTCTGCTCCATTTACCTTGTTTTTCTACTTCTACTTTGGAGCTTTCTCTCTCTCTTTACCCTTCTATCAGACCCTGCCTGGTATATATCTCTGCACTTTGCACTTGCGCAAGGCCTTGCTGGTCTTACCCATTCTGTTGTCCCATTTGGGCCTGGAGCTGTTTCTCCGCTCCTTCTGAGCCTACCATCCCGTCTATCTGTATTCTTTCAGATTCTTCATTCGCGTCTCTAACTAGAGTACTATCTATTTCTGTCTGAGTTTATCGTATGTCACACTTATGCCCTTCTTTCTACCTTGACTCTTTTACACGTTTTATGTCACATGTGTGTCTTTTCTGGTGCCCCCTTCCAGGGTTCTGTTTCATCATCCTGCTGTTTTTTTCATAGTTTTCACTCCTCTATAGGGGTGGTTGTTGCCTCATCTCCAGTTGAGGCTTTTCCTTACCAGCCATGACTTAGCTTTTCCCCGATAGATATGCAGTTCATTTTCTAGCATGAGTCATTTATGTTTTTTCTTGCCCACCCCGTCTTGAGCCTGGCTATTCTTCTGTGTTACCAGGTTGTTCTTTACAAGCCAAGTGTCATTCGTTTGCGTCCCTCTGCCAGGGGTTTGGGATTACTTGGGTACCAAATTCTAAGATAAGGAATCTGTGGCTAGTTGTCTCTATCAGATAGACAAGTTACTTACCTTCGAGACACAGACAAGCCGCAGATTCCTTATTGACCCACCCATCCTCCCCTCTTGCGAACTGTGTACTCTTCAGTCTCGCTTAGGGTGTTTTGGGGTGTTTTGTAGTTCTTCTACTTTTCAAGACATATCTTTTCGTTTCTGGTTGGCATATACACTATTGCACTGTTTTCCTGTTCCATTGTCAGTTTCTCTGTGGCTCTGCGTTGTTCTGTGGCTTCAAGTTACCGAATAAACTGATGTCAGTGTGTCGGAGGATGGAATATATGGACTCCAGTGATGTCATGTCCAGGAATGACATCACTGCGGAGTTGCTCGACACCCTTTACCGATGCATAGAGGCACTGCTGAAGAAAAAAGTTCCAGATCCAATCTGACGCCTGGGGAAAATTCCAAGATAAGGAATCTTCAGCTAGTCTGTGTCTCTACCAGATAAGGCGTTACCAAAGTAACTTGTCCTTTTGCCCCTCATATAGCAGAGGCACTTGAAAAAATGAGAGAGACATGGACACTTCTTCTTGTGGGATTTGCCAGACGAAGATTTAGACTTTGACGATGACTGAAAGGAGCACCACCGAGAGCAGACCCAAGACCTTCCACGCATTCAGGAGTGGTGTGGGCTCATAGCGTGCCGAACGACCAAGAGCTTCAAGGTACAATGCTGGACCACCTTAGGATTGATCACACAGTAGTCTTGGCAGGTCTTGGAATCTCAGTCTGGGTCCTAGCACCATAAGCAAACCAGATGGTGTTCTGTCACAGACATCTGCCTGTGGCAGAAGCCATAGGATTTATAACGCTTAAGTTTTTTAGGGGACACCCCAAATGCACACTGAGTACTAAACCTTAAAAAAGGGTTCAACAGGTGGCTGAGCTATGCCACGGTGCATTATGGCGGCTTTGTGAAGGAGCTCCAGTGCTGAGGGAACTCAGAAGCCATTCCTGACTTCCAGAGTAATGGCCCACTGATGGTACACTTTGAGATGGGGGTGCGCTGAGATAGAGCACCCCGAAAAATATCTTGCTAATGCCCGGGGGCCACGTGACTAGCATGGGGCCAGCTGCGCATGCTGTCCTTTTTGCCTACTCAGGACCCAGGAGAAACAGGACCTTGCTGTGCCCGATCAATGCAGTTACTACCCTATCTTCCACATCCTGAGTGGGTACTTCCGGCAGTCTTTCAGAGCCTGGGGGCTGTTGGAGGAACAGCCACACTACAAGAGAGCCTGCGATCCGTGGGGCCTGTATCTGCCACAGTTTGGTCTGCTGCCTAGGGGGACTGACGAACTCACAATGTCTCCCCTACTTGTACGTGGGAGGACCAAGAGGCCTAGGGCCTATAGCAGTTTTTGGGACCCTCCCTACTTGGCTGTACAAACACCGGCAGCCTTTCAGTGCCTGAGACCCACAAGAGCGTGGTGGGCAACAGCCTTGTATTGTCTGTGGAGAGCGGCCGTACACTAACCACAGTGCTGTACTACCTCGGAAAACCCTCTCCCCCCTATGCTGGTCAGCCCTTTCTGGACCCCAGGTATCCTCTCTAATGCGTGCAATGACACCTAGCCACACTCATGGGGAACGCGTAAACATTTGGAGAGCTGGTTTTGCCAGCATTGGTGTACTCTTTGTGAGGCCTAGCTTTGGGATCCAGGTCAATAAGCAGTTACCAGTTGCACCTGTTTTGGCCCTGGTGTGGGCCCTCTTACAGACTACCTATACTGGGGGAGCAAGTGTAAATTGCCTCCACCTTCTTGGTGTCTACTGCACCAGTGATCTGGAAGTCACTGTGGCTGCTTGAGGTGGATGGCTGGTGTCCCCTGGTTCTAGAAGCACCAGCCTCTGCTCATTAACACTCTGGCCTGTACAAGATGAGTTGGCCTTCCCAGGTCTTGTTGGCCTACCTATTGTTCCTTTCTTCTGCCTCCCATGTCGGGTCCGAAGTCGTCCATGCAATAGTCTTTGGCAGAATTTGTGTCTGGAGGGACCTTCCAAATATCTGCCTAACCCAATGCCATGGCTGAGAATACTTTACCGACTATCCTCAAAGAGCAATCACTGCCAAAAGTGCCATACTGTATGCTTTTGACCCCACTATAACTACTATGGCTGCAGACATTAAAACCTTACACTCAAGCCTGTCACGCATTTACCTGTGTTTTAACTCAGTGGATAACAGCGTAGGCAAACTTGATAGGTTCTACAATCTACAGTCGAACTGGAGGACCGGCATTCAGAGACTGCATAGGAAAGCCTCAGGCCTGGAGGACCAATCCTGGAGAGACAATATACGTTAATACGGGATCCCAGGGGGGATGGAGGAGGATGACATGGTCTGATTCCTTAGCACTTTCTACCTTTTCTGCGTGGCTAGACCTTAGCACAAACACTGGGGCTCCAGGGGTCGCACAGACTGTGGGCCCAATAGGTACACCCCTCCAATGTCCCCAGGCAATCGAAGCTTGCCTCCTGTGCCACCAACACATTAAGACAGTTCTTCAGTCAGCAAAAAAGAAAGGGAGACCATTCCAGTATGAGGGGTCAACAATCCATGTCACAGCGGATTTCTCACAAGACTGCAATTAAACCGCAAAAAAATGCTGGCCCTCACCTGCGGACGCAGGGATTAAATTCAGCCTTCTGGATCCAGCAGTGATGATCATGACAGTACAAGACCACACCACATAACTTGATGACTCCGACCAGCTCTCAGCCTAACTGGACAATCAGGGTGACCCCATGAATGACCACTGTGCATTGGATTCAACCTCTCGCTAGGCAGAAGAGGGTACTGTCCCTGACCAGACCCTCAACAAGAAAAATGTCCCCCACCAGGACAAACCATGCTCAACCCAGCATTGTCACTTGGACAGAATAAGTGCCTGGATTAAGTAACAGAAGTTCTTTACTAAGACTGTAACAGGGATAAAATTCAGATTCCAACGGAAGGATTGCCCAGGCGCATCCCCAGAGACCTCATCTTGCTTTCTCCGATGGCTATAATGCAAAGAGCTCCAGGCAAGCCCTTGGCTACACACTTGAAACATTTGGCATGGCTCTTACTGTTAAGTATCCTTTTATATGTTGGTTGGGTTGGCTTCTTTTGGCCACACGTTTTCTGTTGCTGCTAGTCCTCCTATTGGAGTTTTCTCTCTGCTGTTGCCTGTTAAGCTGATTTCGACTTCCCCTGATTGCTAGATGGCGCTAAGTCCCGGGGGAGTGGATGTTGGACCCCCCAGTCTTCATGGGGTGGGGTGGGGTGGGAGAGGGGTGCGCTTTGTGGCTGGGCATTGGCCTCTGGGGACATTGTGGGCCAGACACACAGAGGGAGATACATTTTATGGTCTGATGGTCCCCCTTCTCACTTATCAGGTACTTTAAGGGACCAGTTTTCAACAGTCACTGGGTAATTTACATGTCAACGAGGACCCTTGGTGGCCGGGGGCCAGGGTTTGCTCTGCAAATTACACTTAGTAAGGTTCTTTCCACCTATCAGTTT
Organism: Pleurodeles waltl; assembly: GCF_031143425.1. Classification (NCBI taxonomy): domain Eukaryota; kingdom Metazoa; phylum Chordata; class Amphibia; order Caudata; family Salamandridae; genus Pleurodeles; species Pleurodeles waltl. The sequence continues at coordinate 545,502,223 of NC_090438.1, forward strand.
TACATTAGCTGAGGTTACTTTTCACTCATCACTCAGTCAGTCAGGTGCTACACTTTCACACCAAGACAGCAGACTATATCCCCATTCTCCCTTCTAGATGACTCTTCCTGTGAGGGCACTTGCTTATAGTCGCACAACTCATCGAGGTGTACCTTTGATTCCTAGCAATACTTCCCCCAAAGTCATCTCAGAGTCATGTCCATGAATGTTAATGACTTGTCCAACTTTGTTAAGTGCAAAAAGATCCTTGCTTACCTTCGTCAACATGTAGCAGATGTGTCACTTTCACACAAATTACACTTGCCCACTAGCAAACTGATAATCTAAACAGGAACTGAGTGGAGCGAATACATTCAGCTGGCAATACTACTTGCTTATCTATAGTCTTTCCAGGTAGGGACCCGATCTTGCTAGTCTCTTTTCTGAGCTACACCTACCTCAACACTTGGGAGTGGAGCCAGGGAAGTGATGTCTGGACTATATAGCCAGTTGATCAACACCATAGTCTCATGGTCCAGCCTGGACACATCTTGACTTCATTGGCAGGGAACTGTAGGCCGTACGTACACTCCCAAACCCTGGGCTTTGTTACTGAAAATGCACAATTCTTTTAGTACTTGTCTCCAGTGCATCTCAGTAGATCTGGCTTGCTACCATTTAATAACTGCTGGTGGTGTACACATGGAGGATGTGACTTTTTGCATGTTTTATGGTCTTGCCTAACACTTGTTGCTTGTTAGTCCAAGGTGTGGACTGTCCTTAGTGACTCGGAATTGGTCCATTTGACTCCATTGGTCAGGCTGGTTCTTTTGCATGACATGTCCAGTTATGAGATACCCACAAAGAATGGGAAACAGTGGTTGCCATCGCGACTGGCATTGGCCAAACTCTGGGTCCTCCTCCACTGGAAAAAAACAAGTTGTCCCTCGTGGGGCCAAGTGGCTTTCCAAGATGGTGAAAATTGCAGGCTGTGGACAGATCATCTGTTAGAGGAACGTTGAGATGGACATTTATACCTTGGAATGGGAACCCTTCTTGCAACCCCGAAGCGCATAGGGCTAAGCAATGGAACCATTTCTCCTCTGTGGATTATGGCACTCAAGGGGGCATGGGGCTGTGGATGACCCTGGGCCCTTTCCAGTGAACTTACAGGTGTTACTTCCTGCTCCTCCTGGGTGTGATGGTGGTCTGCTATTTCTTGAATATTTGCCTGCTAAGGTGCACAGTTGCTGGACCATACCACGCACTGTAGGAGGAAGCACTGGACCCTCTCTCTAGTTGAGGTGCTCCACATTTTGACGCTGGGTTTATCTTGCATTCTGCAGACTGAGTTTACTGTAAGTTTGTACTGTACCTGTGTCAATGTGTGTACATTTTCTATTTGCTGTTCACATTTGCTATTCACTGTATTGTGTGCACAGCACCGCTAAATACCGCTAAAGAATTGTAAAAAAAACACACACAAAAGAAGGGGGGGGGGGAGTTAAACAAAATGTTGAAAAAAGTGATACAAAATGACAGAGATAGCTGTTTGGGATTTGCGCTGATGACAAGGAAAGAAAATAACTGATGTCCGCATGCTGGGGTGGTGTATATGTATCTTGGATATATATATATATATATATATATATATATATATATATCACTCCAAGCCAATCAGCGCTACCTAGTGGCATGCAGAGATACTGCTCCAGATTTTCAAGATCCTGTTTGACACCTTGGGAGTAGTTGAAGTTAAGGGATCTATGGCTAAATAGCCTCCATCAGATAAGGTATTACCAAAGGTGAGTAACTTGCTCATCTGGGAGCAATTTTCCAGATGCAGCAAACTCCGTCAGATAGAATAGGAATGAAAGTTTTGTGCATGATGCTTCGTGTACAGAGGTAGTTCCTAATCCATATCTATACATTTGTCCATTGCAAGAGTGTCTAGCATCTCAGTGGGCATAAGGGATCGGGGATTGGGAGGATGTAATGTTACTATCACCTTGCATAAATCAATAATGCTAGCAGACCCAACCTTACAAAGGGGAAGCTCTTTAGATATCCCCAGCCTCACCCAACACTGACAAGGGATGCCTCCCCTCGAGATGGAGAACACACCTTTCTCATTTCATGGTTAAAAGGAAGTAGGGAACTGCCAAATTGTTGCTACTTTCTACCGGCTTTCCAAATGCATCTGCAGGGCAAGACTATCCTCATTCGCACCAACAATATGACAAACCAGAAGTGACACTTTAGTTCTGTCTAAATCTCTCAGCTAATGTTGCAGTAAATGTTTGAATGTAAGAATCACCTTGCAGAACACCTTCCAGGTACAGACTACAAAGTTTGCAGACATACTAGGTGTGCATGGTCAAAAAACGCATGAATGGAAAATAAAGTTCAGAATTCTCAACCAGTATTTTAAAAAGTGAGCACAAATCTTAAAAAAAATTAAAAAAAATACTGATGCTGCACATCCAGGTTTCCTCACCCCCAGCCCCAAGTGAATGCTCTGTGGATAAATGTTCCACAGACTTCTATGTATGTTTCTCTAACCTCCACTGATACCAGCAGTGGTGCAAAAAAAGCTTTAGGAGTAAATGGCAATGGTCTTAGTTACTCCACCATGGATCAAAGAGGTATGATTCTCACAGTTGCTCAAAATGTCAATATATAGCTGTTGCAAGTTTAAGGTATGCCCAAACTTGCCAACAATGCACAACAGTCAGATTTACCACGTCAAACTGGAATCCCTCAACCTAGAGATTTAGCACTTTGTCATAGAATTTGAAACCTTATTTAACCATTAGTGTATCATTATTCCTAAGGACGCATGTTGACCGGATCATTTGCTAATATGTAAGTAGCTGTACTCCTTGGACACAGATGAGGGCTCCTTGTCTGTATCGTAAACGGTGACTTTTACAGCCAGCCTCACACAGACACAATATATATATATATCTGAAATGTTGCACTAACTTCAGGCAGTGCAGCATGTCATGTGATGATGATTCAGAGCCTGTTGGTCATGTGCCATTATGTCCCATCAGAAACCACAATAAAGGAAAAAAAGAACAACCTTCTTTCTTTCCCTTCTGAGCTTCTAATTGGGCAAAAGCTGGTGATCTTTGCACTGATGCACTGTTCCCTGGAGCTGGAAGTTGGGAGTCCTGGGCCTTTGAGGTGAAGAACAAGTGTGTCTCTAGGGCTTCCCCAGGTCAGTTTTGTATGCAGCAGGTTCCATCTTGTGTCTGAGTGAAACGTGTGTTTGTATGTCCATGAGCGTGCGCCAGTGTGAATAAGTGTATGAGTGTTTGTGTGCTTGAGGTTGCATAGTACGGCTGTTAAACCTGTTTTCTAACAAAAACAGTTCATCTTGTTATCTAAAGCTGAAAGTTGGCACAGGCATCTGTCTTTGTAATAGTAATCTTATAGGAGCGTCTTGACTTCATATAGCTTTATCAAAATCAAAGTTGGGTGACAAATATCAGAAAATTATTTTCAATCTTCCCATTGCGGTAAATTTGGTACAAAAGTTCATGTGTACACATCAGTTCGTGTCACATGCATGCCAACGTTAGATCTAGACTGTGGCATCATAAATATAAATCCAAAATACCCACCAATAAAGACATCAGGAATAAGTAGCAAACACTGTAGAGAAAGTTGTTATACCTACCGTCCTTGGTCTGGTCTCCCCTAACTTTTTTCCTCTACTTCCGAGGTTGTTGCTGTGTGCTGGACTCTGTTTTTGCTCTTTTTGTTACACTGGGCAATTTACTACTGCTGACAAGTGCTAAGGTGCGGGTATTTCCTATGTGAACTTCTATTTGTAATTGGCTTTTGTATCATTGGCATGTTTGATTTACTAGTAAGTCCCTAGTAAAGTGCACTAGAGGTGCCGAGGGCCTGTAAATCAAATGCTACTAGTGGGCCTGCAGCACTGATTGTGCCACCCATATAAGTAGCCCTGTAAAAATGTCTCAGACCTGCCACTGCAGTGTCTGTGTGGGCAGTTTTAAACTGCCAGTTCAACCTGGCAAGTGTACCCACTTGTCATGGCCAAACCTTCCCTTTTTATACATGTAAGGCACCTCTAAGGTAGACCCTAGGTAGCCAAGGGCAGGGTGCAGTGTATGTGAAAGGTGGGGCATATACTGATGCGTTTTACATGTCCTAACAGTGAAAATCTGCCAAATTTGGTTGTCACTGTTGCAAGGCCTATCTCTCTTGTAGGTTAACATGGGGGCTGCCTTTAAATATTCTTAAAGCGCAGTTTGCCTTTGAGAGCAGATAGAGATTGGAGTTTGGGGTCCTCCCTGAATTCACTATTCAAACTACATCTTTTAGTGAAGTTGGTTTTTAGATTGTTAGTTTGAAAATTGCACTTTTAGAAAGTAGGCATTTTCTTGCTTAAACCATTCTGTAACTCTGCCTATTTGTGGATTCCCTCTCTGGGCCAGACTGGCAGTTGGGCTGTCTGTGAAGCTCCTCTAGACAATGACACAAAGGGAGCTGGGGTGTAGCCTGCATATCCTGATGAGACATCTGGGATAGAATGGAGGGAGGAGTGGTCACTTACATCTGAATGGGCGGTGCCTGCCCTCACACACTGCAGTCTTCAACTCCCTGGTATGTGTCTGGGGCCTGGCCTGGGCAAGGCAGGGTCCTGTAAACAACAGACTTTTCTTTGAAGTTGGGTAACTTCAAAGGCAGAAAGGGGTATTAAGTATTGGACCTAAAACCCCAGACTTGAGATTTCTTCAAGATTTGCTTCTGGAACCAAGATGAAGCTTTGCCAAGGAGAAGAGCTGAGGAGAAGCCTTCCCCTGCCTGTGCCTTTTTCGGTTGGGCTATCCTGCAGTTGCTGCTTCTGCCTGTGAAAGGGGACAAAGACTGGACTTTCTTGTATATTGCAGCTGGAGAAGAATCTCCAAGGGCTTGGACTGAGCTTGCCCCCTGTTCTGAAGTCTCGGGGGCATCAAAGACTTCCTCTGCCAACACCTAGACTCTCTGCTGAGACTCCTACTCGGCCAAGTGGAGCCTAATCCAGTCCCTGGGCCCTTGAAAGGAGAAGCTGGTGGAAAATCAACAAGATCCAAGAAAACTGACTTTGGACGACTCTGGACTAGCTCCGCTGGCGAATCCCATGAGTCTGCCTGCAACTGAAGCCGTTGTCCTCGCTGGAGTGCAGCAACCCCACAGGCCCGGCGCCGCCACATCCTCGCTAAAGACTGTGACTCCGTGGAAGTCACCAAACGACATTGAGACCGTCAAATACCTACTCCGCTGAAAGTGCGCGGATCCAACACTTCGCACGGACACCAGCTGACCTCCACCGTTCTGCACTACGAACCCGATGCCTCTTCGTGATGCTTCTGGTCCTTCACTCCACAGCACCGGAACCGACGTCGCCTCGGATCCAGCGACGCCGCAGTCCCTGATTCGGTGCACTGGCTTGTTTCCTCAATTTCACAAGGTACTGTACCTGGGGGTCTGTGTGACTCTGTGACCAGCACCATTGGTGTCAGATTGTTGGGAACAACTTTGTCACGACACCGTGATATCAGCAATTTTAAGCATTTGTTTTTCTGGGTGCTATATTGAAGTTTACCTTTTAAAAATGCATAACTTTTCTTGTGTATGTTGGATTTTTGTTGCTTTAGTATTGTGTTGTTCAGATAGATATTGGCTATTTTTCTAACCTGATGTTGAGTCATTTTGTAATGTTTTTACTGTATTACTCTGTGTGTTGGTAGAAGTACACATTGTCTCCGGGTTAAGCCTTTCTGCTTGTGCAAAGCTACCAAGGGGGTGAGCGGGGGTTAACCAGGTGCTTTTCTCCTTTGCCCTGACCAGAGTGAGGGACCTTGCTTGGACGGGGGTAACCTGACTGACAACCAAAGACTTCATTTCTAACAAAAGTAAACTTACAATTTGCATCATTTGTATCCTTACAATGCATACAGTGAACATGTAGAGAATGTCTCCATTGTAATTAAACAATACAGCACTATATTAAACCCTGATAACATTTCTGTAATATGAAACAATGATGATTCAAGTTTGTATATCGTCATAATCTTCATATTAGTTCCCACTGTATTGGTTTTCCAATGTGGTACCATTACTGCATCAATCTGTTTCCAGTCCCAATAATTTAAATGTGGCAGTTCTTGCAGGGGCACTAAAGTCTGACTCCAAACATGACCCCCTTGTTACTCGGATTGTGTAACATGTTGAAGAAGAACATGTGTGGGTGGGGTGTTTTCAGTAGTTCTGTTGCTACTTGTAAACATGAATTAGTGAGCACTGTTAATTTCATGCAATGGCAAGCATTGCTATACATTTGCATAATGAATCTCTCAACATTTCCAAAGTGAACAGGATCAGTAGAACTTGGTTGATCTGACAGAAAGGTAAATGCAGGAGAAGCAGAAGATAGTGCCTTCCAGGTGTCATAAACTATCTTCTTCTCTCCCCCATGAAAATTGGGACCAGTAACAGCAAAAAGGGCAGGGATGCATATATCTCAATGCCTAAGCTTGCTGCACTAGTGTGAGCTGGTGTGTAGTGGAATTTTTTTCCTGTACCAAATGCTAACCACAATTCTTGACATCAATGTTTTTAAAATTATCAATCACAGGAACGACGACATTGGCATCTACAGTATAAATCATTATTTTGGAATGACCTTCAGTTTTTGCATGGAAAGAATGAAGCATAACTCGTATCTGCTACCTCCATCATTACAAGGTGATATTTTGAAATTCGTAGTTGGTGTGGAACTTGCAACTTTGTCCTGACAGATGCCAATTACTTGATTCCTTTTGATGTTAGTAAGTTAGACACACTTACACACTTATTCCGTAAACCAAACAACTCTGTCTTGTCTAAGGAAACTATACCAGTCTTTGGGTACGGAAGTGTTAGATTTAAGTCGCTTGCAAATATCCTCGACTTTTTTTTTTTCTCAAAAGTAAAAAAATAATAATAATAATTTTGGGGTAGAAACAGATGATAAAAAATTACAGGCAATCTTCCCAAAGATTACCCCGTAAAATCTTCTATAGCTAATTATTCGTACAGTGTCATAGTAGTTAGGAGTGTATTTCCAGCTCTAGTTATCGCTTGCAGAATACAGTCTACTTAAACAACCAATACAATACACTGAATGAACATAGCATATGAAAAGCATCCAGTGTAAGGTGGGGTAGGCAGTTCCTGTGGGGACTTTCAGTAGCTTTTTGAGGTCAAGGCTAAAGGTCGGTGCACTCAGTAATGAATCCAGTTTAGGGCGTTTAAAGCAACATTGGTGCCTCTCAGGGCACAAAATTGAAGCAGGGGCAACACCCTCATTCGTGGTGGACAAGTCCTCAGTGGTATGCCTCTAGCAAGAAAGGAAACTAATGAACCTCACACATACTCAGTTTTGAAAGTCAGACGTTCTTTCTATAGTGATAGCTCACCGCATACGAGCATGCCACTGCATAATTGCTGGGGTTCAGGTTGCTGCAATGGCCATCTTCGCCACACCTAGACATAGCCACATTATAGCTCTTATCACATTTTGTCTGCTGCTTCAGTGTGTCCTGTCATAAATCCAATAGGCCAAGGTCAATGTTATGTGGATGGGGTAGCCTAATATTTCTTTAACTTGTGCCACGATTTAATTCCAGAAGTGGCGTATGCTATGGGAAATCCCACCAGATATGTCTAAAGTTACCCAAGAGACCACAGTCATGCCAATAGAGATCTGAGGTTTCAGGGAATATTTTGCATAGTTTGACAGGGTAGAGATGCAGGTCATACAGAATCTTAAGATGGGCTTCCCTCAGTCCCAAGTAGTGGTTACATTTTGATATATCCCTCCACAGTTTATGCCATCTCTTATCAGGTATCTCAACCCCCAAGAGTTGTTCCCAGAAAGTTAACTGTTGAGGTCTAAAGGGAGTTAGTGTGATAAGTAATAAAGAGTGAAGGTAGGAAATAGTTTCCCTACTTGTGCCCGCTCTGCAGACAAATTGCTCAATTAGCCATCACTCTTTTCTGTTTGCCTGTCAGATTTCAGGCTGGAGCACCCAGTGTTACAGTTGGGTGTACAGGAATTATTCTGTGTTTGGGAGGTTAAAATCCCTCTGGCAGTGTTCAAATGTCAGCATGTCCCAATTGGGTCAGCTAGCATTAGTCATCCCCCTCACTCCAAGTCAAAGGGTCCAGAGAGTAATGCTGGAGGGAATTCTAGGTTGCAATGAATTGGTGTATAGAAGGAGGGGAAAGTAGTTCATTGTGTTCATCTAATAACCTCTTCCCATATTTTAAGAGAGGTCCTGTTCAGGGTGCTAAGGTAGGCGTTTTAGGATCGAGTCGTTTTAGGTTTCCTAAGAAGATCCTAGATCACCCTCCCCACCACCGCCCTATCAATATGGAGTCAGTGCTTATCTGGCTCACATAGCAACCATTCAGAAAGAACCCTCAATTTGGCTGCCTTGTAATATAGATGCATATCCGATAGAGCAAGGCCTCCATGATCCTTCTGGAGGTTCAGTACTTTAAAGGGTATTCAGACTCTACTCTTCTGCCAGATGAAGTAGGTGAGTAGCATCCAAAGAGTGAGGAAGAAGTCACAGTCCATCTCTACAGGTGAGCTCTGGAAAAGATAGAGCACATTGGGAAGGACTGTAATTTTTATGGCGTGTATGCGCCCCTATCAGGAAAGATGTATTGGGGGCAATTTCTTCAAGTCATTCTTTAATTGTGTGAGGAAGGGGGGGATTTGCTCTATAGAGGTTGGTAGTGTGGGGCGTTGTGCTAATCCCTAGGTAATTGATCTCCTTTTTAGCCCATAGAAAAGGCTTTGTTGTTGCCAGCGTCTCCATGTCGGCAGTGGGCATTGTCAAGTTTAGGATGTAGGATTTTGTCAAGTTAATTTTAACTCCTTCCACCCTCTTAAAGATACTCAACTCCTCCTGGAGGGATGTCAGTGAGGTATTCAAATTTGTAGTGTTAGCAGTACATCATCCCCAGAAAGAGAGATCTTGTGTTCCGTTAAACAGAAGGGCACTCCATAAATATTGCACATGGTCCTACTTCATGCTGCCAAAGGCTCAATACTGAGCGCAAATAACAGCAGTGTCAGGTTGCACCCTTGCTGGGCCACTTGTCCCAGATGGAAGGGCTTAGAACTAGACCCATTTATCAGGACTCTGAATGTGGCAGAGGCATAGTTTGCTCTTAGCATTATTATAAATTGATTGCAAAAACTATAATGCTTGAGGTTGAGGAAGAGAAAGAGACAGTCGACCTGATCAAATGCTTTCTTGGCATTGAGGCTTAGTAAGGTAGCTAGGATCTTCTTTTTATTCACTTTTTCCATTAGGTGGATCACCCTCCTCATTGTCATGTGTTTGTCGACCTTTAATGAAACCTGATTGTTCTGTGTGTATTAAATCTGTTATAAGGTCGTCTAGTCTAGCTTCTAATATGCAAGAGTAGAGTTTAGCATCCAGGATTAAGAGGGCAATAGGTTTATAGGAGTCACATAGTTGCGGATTTTTCCCCAGCTCTGGTATCACCGAAAGCAAGGCTTAGCACATGGTGGGTATGGCCACCTCTGATATCGCTATATGCTTGAAAAGAGAGGTGGGTGGACTAGGTCAGAACTAAAGGTATTGTAGAATTGTACCCAAAGCCCCTCTGGACCTGGCACTTTATGCAAAATGAGGTTGTCTATTGCTAGCCGCACCTCATCTTCAGTAATAGGTCAGCTCAGGGCTTCATTTTGTTTTACAGTCACTTGTGGGAGGGTCACTTCGTCTAGATAAGCTGCTTGGATTTGAGCAGTCGTATGTTCTGCAGTGTAGAGCATCCTATAAAAGTCCCTAAATACCTGAGCCTTTTCTGTATCTAAGTTAACAAGGTCAGTTGGGCTACATCTGATATCCCCTATGTATTCCTTTTCTCTTTTGATCCTATGTTTCCTCACCAATTGAGGTCCTATCTTATTCCCTGATCATAAGCGGTGTGCCTCAGACGTAGTAGTGTAAGCTCTGCCCTGTTATTTAAGATAGCATTAAGTTTGCCCCTTGGGGCGGTAATCTGACGTTGAACTGACAGTGTTGGGTGATGTGTGTGTGTGTGTGTTCACAGTTCGAATTCAAGGGCTAGCTGCTCTTTCATCTGTTGTTTATTAAGCACGGACATCAAGGAAACACATTTCCCTCGAAAGACAGCCTTGAAGGCACCCCAATATATGGCAGGTGTTGTGCCCATGGGGTTGTTTGATTGGAAATGGGGTTGTTTGATTGGAAACAGGGTTGTTTGATTGGAAGTTTCCGCAAGTCATCACAGGATAGTCGGTCTCAGATTAGAGAGCCAGGGAAGTACCAGCGGTGATATCTAGAGGGGATTTGTCCACAGTTCAGCATAATCGATAGAGGAGCATGGTCTGAAAGAGTCATTGGGTGGATGGTTGCCACTTGCAGGTCTTGGATTTTTGATTGGCTGATCTAATCTTGAGCAAGTGTGGTGGGAGTGAGAAAAGGACGTATATTTGCCGAAATCTGGGTGTATCATCCTTCAGGCTTCTACCAGCCCCAGTGTGTGACTGGTTTCAGTGCATTGGTGAAGATTCCCGTGGATGACCTGTGTGGGTGGGTGCTGTCTACTGCTGCATGGCAAGTGAGATTAAAATCTCCCAGACAATCCCTCCTTCCACAAAACCCTCAGTAGGTGTAGTGAAGGTGGAGTGAAGGAAGCAATCTTAGTTGCTATTGGGAGCATAGAGCATTGGGAGCATAGATCGAGATAACTGTTATAACTTGGCCTTGTGTTGTGCCTTTTACTATTATAATCCTCCCTTTGTTGTCAGTCTTTTGTCCCATAGGTTGGAATTTCAGGGAGGTGTGAAACATAAGGGTTATTCTATTATATTTCAATGTGGTAGATGACTTAAAGAGTTGGGTATATGGCCCTGTGTTTGTCTATGGTCCTCCCTGCGTTTCAGATGAGTCTCTTGCAGGGCTACTACATCACGGTGCCAACCTAGTAGATACTTCCTGAGTTTCTGGTGCTTGGCAGGGGAGTTTAAGCCCTTGCCATTCTAGGTGAGTGTTACTATAACCATGATGAGAGTCTAAAAATAACTGTGCCTACGACCGGTCTCATCCCATCATAACCTGGTTTCCTCTCTCATATCTGTAGCATGACCTACTTAACTCCCTCCTCCCTCCCCCTTTCAAGTGGACTATGTTCCCAAAATAGGCAGTTGTGTGGCAAGTAAAATCAGCCCCACTGACCCATTGGACCCTGATACCATATAATTAAATTGAGAAACAAAACTGGGATAACTGTTTCCAGGATCTTGCCTAAGTGTAAGGACATCTATTTCAAAACTGATCTTGTTCTGCTGTGTTTTGCACAGAGTAGCAGATAAAATTAAGGTATTGCAGCTATAAGAAAACCACCATAGGTGGCATAACTGTTCAGAAAACTCTAACTTTAGTTTATGAATGGATCCAGAATTGCATTGAAGCTGTTGTGTCTCACAAATTACATTCTCTCCCGAATGTATTCTTCTGTCCGGGGGTGAGCCCCCAAGTTTTCCTGGTGAAGTCATCCTCTTGTCGTCCAAGGGCTAGGCATCAAAAGCAGGCCAGGCCCAGTGAGGCGTTATGTTGTAGTGTATGGGGTCTGCGTTGTTTGTGCTGATGCAGTTTATGTTGAGAGAGCCAGTTAAAGGAGTTAGTTGCACAGGAGGGACTCTCCTGAGTTGCCCTCATGCCTCCCACTTCTGATTGAGCTTTGGGTTCTGGGAGACTCAGGAGTGATGTAGCCTCTGAGATGTCCATAAGATGGAGCATTTTGTTCTGGAATTCAAAAGTGGGGCCAAAAGGGCATGTCCAACGATATTAAATTCGGAACTCGTCTAAGTTTATATGTTATAGGTTTAAATTGTTGCCTTCGTTCTAGAGTTGTGGGAGCTATGTCTTGGTAATGCACATATTGTTCATTGAAAAGAGACAGTCTCTTCTGCTCTCTCTGCTCGGAGGATGGCTTTCTTGGGTTTAAAGGAATGTAGTTTCACAAGAACATCTCATAGGCACCTCATATCACTTTATGGTTGTGGGCCAACTCAATGTGCCCTGTCTTTCTTCACTTTCACTGAGTTATTACCAAGCAGCTCTGCGAAGAGGCCCACCAAAAATGCTTCCAAGTCAGGTCCTCTGATCCTTCCACCAAGCCTTGGATCTGAATATTTTTGCAGCAGGATCTATTTTTCACATCTTAATTTTTCAGAATGGCAGCGTGGAGTTGCACGCGTAGTGTTATGGTTTGGTCTTCCAATTGACCAATACAAGTTTCCAATTCGGCGGATTTCATCTCTAGGTCTAATAATCTGGTCCCTACTGAGTCCCCACCATGATGGAGGGCTGTTAGTTTAGTATTCATTCAGTTTTGCAGTGGAGTCAAAGTGTTTCACAACGAGACGGCCGTCTTGGCAGACCACGCCCCCCCACCTCTTTTTTTTTCCTCTAACACTTTGCTTGATGCTTCCAGTAATATGTATAGCCCACAGAAGTCCCAATCGTTTCACATTCCTTGCTTGAGTTTCTATGTAGGGTATAAAAACTGTTGAAATGCAATCAAATTCAATGGGATGTACCACATCTGTATGGTGAAGGTAAATATGTTGTTATGATAGGGAGACTTCACATCGAAATGACTTTCTTTAAAGTACTTAGAGACTGGATTTCGAACAGTGGATTGATGTTAGAACTGGGGTTTATGGTTGTCAGAGTATGCACCCTGTACAAGCAGGAACCGCCACTCTGCTCAGCGTAAGCTAAATACACGCTTAGAGATAACCGTGCTCACCCTCTTGTAGGTTGGCACAGAGCAATATGGCTTATCTAAAATGGCAATGGTTAAAGTATTTGTGCAACAAATAGTAACACAGGGTTAGAAAATTATTATATTTTTATGAGTAAAACAAGACCAAAATGGACAAAAAATCCAATCTGTAAAAGTTGAGTTATGAATTTTTTAAAGAATAAACCAAAAATAGTGCTTAGAAGTCAATAGTGCTAAAATGGTTTCCTGAGCTCACTACACCAGGATAAATCCAAATTTCAGTCTGACTGCGATAGAAGACATGCCGGCTACATAACCCATGCACGGTCTGCTTGGAAAGTACCTTGGATGGAAGAAGAACTGACATTGAGGACTGGATGCGTGGAGCAGAGGATGAGAAGCTTGCTGTAGATCGAGGAGATGTAGCTGATACATTGGTTCAAAGCTGCATAACATCAAGGATGCGCCGAAAATCAGGAAGTGTTAGGCGTTGAGGTGATGCGCAGTCGAAACACTGGGTTGGAGGGGTGCGTGGGTTCAGAGCCACGCAAAGGTTTAAGATGTGTTGGAATCTGGGGATGATACGTGACAGTCGGGAATGTTGTCAATGGCTTGGGCAGCAGCGGCGATGCATCAGCATTGAGAAGAAATGTGCTAGTTTGATTAGTGCAACGTCATTGAAGAATTGGTTTTCTTGAGTTGCAGCACAGATACTCACTTTCAAGGGCCAAGGACTGGATTGGCACCAATTGGCAGAGCAGGTCAGCAGACAGAGCCCAGATGCTGGTTGCAGGCAGTCTTTTTTGTCTAAGATGACTGCGGGAGAACAGGGGGCAGTTCTTCAAGCCCTCAAAGTCACTCTTTGTTCAGATTAGAGGGGTCCAGTCTATCCTCAGCAGGGCAGAGATCAACAGACAGCAGGGTAACTCATCAAAGCAGAGAGCAGTTCTTCTTGGAAAACAGCCCAGCAGAGTTGTGCTTCTTGTAGCACAGCAGTCTTTATACCTAGCAGAGTTCTTCAGCGGTGCAGTCTTGTACTGATTTGTTGGGTCAAAGTTCCAGTTGTATACCCAAATGTGCCTTTCAAGTGGGGGTGACTTCAAAGAAGGCTCTTTGAAGTGCACATAGGTCTTTTCTTCCTGAGCCCTGGCTCCAAACTATCAGTAGGAGTTAATCAGCCCTTTGTGTGGGGGACAGACACTGCCTATTCAGGTGTAAGTGTCAGCCACCCAATTTCCCTTCCTGCCCAGGAAGAACTATCCAAATGCAGACGAGTGATCATACACCCTAACCTTTCTGTGTTTGTGACTGTCTAGAGGGAATGCACAAAGTGTAGCTGTCACTCACCCTAGCTGTGTATTGGAGACAGGCTGCAAGCACACAGCTGTGAGAGCAGAGAAATGGCCACTTTCTAAAAGTGCCAGTTCTAAAATAGTTATGTGAAATCCGATTTTACCTGTAAAGAGGATTTTTTTGTTACCTTTCCTATTATATGAAACATGATGTAGCTACTCCTTTATGAACATGAATTTCAGCTTAAAGTATATTAAGTAATTTACGGTGCTGGCCTATGAGAGCAGGCCTCATATTAGTGAATAATGACTTCCCTAGCCCTCACCGAAAATGTCTTTCAGTTTGAGGATCAACTCTACCATCAAATACGCGGGACCTCTATAGGACGGGGTACCTTCACCCTCAGTTTGGTTTGCTTATTCCACACATTCCACTTTGAGCAACAATTTATCCTGAACAGCTCCAATCCATTTGCCAATAACAATAAACTATGGGGTTGTATATTGATGACATATTGATCATAAGGCATGGGAATATAAAGATGGTCTGAATCTGTGCAACTTGGATCAAAAGTCTGGGCCCCTTCCTCAGGTTCACTTAGACCACTTCAGACAAACAAATCTCATTTTTGGACCTTATGATTTCCATTAATCAGGGCAAACAGGAGACTAGCACCTTCCAAAAGACGACGAACCGCAACAGTTTACTCCTATATGAAAGCCATCATTCTCGGGCGCTACAGGATAACTTACCTTTCGGCCAATTTCTCAGACTCCACTGCAACTGTAGCAACAGTTCCGCCTTTGAATCCCAAGCAGATGATCTTACACATGACCAACATTATCCATGACAGATCATCAACTCGGCCCGCAAAAGGGCATGGAACAACCATAGGGAGACTTTATTAGACACCCAGCCCAAACAAACAGATACACGTTTGACATGTGTCTCAGCCTATACATCTCGGTCTAATACCATCAAAAAGATTATCAACAAACGGTGGTCTATTCTTAAAAGTGGTGGAGAGGAGTTATCCAAACCCCTGTTTGCCTTTAAACGTACCAGGAATATCAAGGACCTGGCAGTCCATACCCGCCCCAAGACTATCTGTTCTGAACCTAGACAGACCACACTATAGCAGCTCCCACCGGTACAAGGTCACCATCCCTGTGGTAACTGCAACATGTGTCCATTGACTAGACCAATTGATTAGTTAGACCTAGAACCAATAGGGAGGTGGCAGCTCAAGAAACATCCCAATTGTAATACTGGCAACTGTATCTATGATTACATGCCTTTGTAACTTATGTTACATAAGAATGACAACAAAACCAGTAAAAACTAGGAATTAATGAACACCGTAGCAAAATCAGATGTGCACGCTCCACAACCAAATTGAGTGTACATTTTATTGAAAAAAGACACACCCCAGACGACCTATGGTGGATAATCCTTGAGGCACCCAATCACAAGGTGATAAACCCAAAAAGCCTATTAGAGGAGAAACAACGTTGGTTGTTCAAACTTCAAACTCACATTACTGGATTAAATGACAATATACAATGGATGAACTTTCATCCTTTGAACACATACATTCCTTTGGGAGTTTCCATCTGCTTATTTCATGACTGTTCTTTACTAGGCCTGGACCTTCCCCTGTCATGACTGTATTTTTTCATCCTGATGTAGAGTATTTTATAATCGCTTAATATACCACAGCATAATTTCCTATATGTTTCTTACAGCAGCATTTGTATATGTTCCACCATTTCGTGATATACAACATAGTTCTTCCATTGTATTAGAATTTGGTGCAGTATAGGTCTATCATCTTCTTTCCGGTTTGGCACATAGCGGAATTTACACCATTGTAAAATACAGAATCAATGTTCTTACACTACTCTGGCTCTGTTGTACAATATATAAACTAGCACTATATTGGGACACAGCCACGAGTCCCTTCTTTATCTCTAAATATGGGCAGCTCCAGTACTCACTCTGCTCTGAGTCTGGTGAATTACAAATAAACACCTCTTTGGGACGTAGTTAGGAGTCCCCTTTCTGTTTCCATGAATGGGCGGTCCTTCTTCTTCCACCCATGATCTCCCACATCTCACACTTATATAGCCAGCAAATTTTATTACAAGAACGGAGGCTCCTATTATGCTTCTTTTTCTTGCTTTATTTTAACAGCAGCCAAGACAAAGAACAAAACTACATATCCCAAGACACATAGCAAATGATGAGATCATAAAGAATAACCAATGGAAAACGTTCAACCGCAATAATTATCTTAACTGCGAACAACAAGTCCTCTTTTCTTGCTGCTCGCAGTCAAGATAAGTCCTTTACCTCACCTCTCTTGTATATGTCGTGTGTTGTAATATTTTACTATATTGTATTATTTGTATTCATTATTTCTTTATTTCAAATATTTTTCGTTAATGTTTTGTGCTTTCATTATATTCGGCGTTTTTTCTAAGTTTTCATATCGTTTTAGCCTAGCGCTCGCGTCGCGCTATCGCGGCTGAGCCGAACGTTCTTCCCGCCTCGCGCTCCTGAGGTAAGCGTTCTTTCTCTTCAGCGCTTACCTCGGAGCTGCTCGGCACGCCGGCTTTCTCTGCCTCGTTGCGTCTGCTCAATTCAAGGAGTTTCCTTCCCGTCTTCTCCGGCTTGTGGATTTAGAGCCGGACACGCCTCTTTGTTTCTCTCCACGCCCACAGTTAATGCCTTAACCCTTTCCTCACTCCACTCCGGTTGGTTTGTTTGGCATTTCTTTCGGTTTGTGTATTTTCAGCCTGGCATTTTCATTTTTCTTTTTCATTTTCACTTATTAATTAGATATTTATCTTCTTAGTTAATAATGGCTAAAAAAGGAGAGGATAGCTCAAATAAGGTGGATTTGGACAATTTACGTGCTGATTTGAATTCTTTCATTCAGAGCACGGTTCAACAGGTTGTTTCTACTTCTATGTTACAAATGTCCCAAAAATTGGAATCATCTTTTAAAAAATATTCCGATCGAAAATCTGGTGTTTCTGAATCTATCAGGGGCAAAAAACGCACCTTTTCAAAAGCTCAGGCGAAGTCAAGTGTTGATGACTCTCCCCAGGCTGCTGGTCCTTCCCCCCGTAAGGAGTTTAATACGGTGGAAACGGATCCGTCTCCTCTTGAAATAACGCAGTTGAGGGATACTGATGATGATATGGATTATAATGGTGCGGAATTTGATGATACTCAGGATCCTGATGATCTCTGGCAAGGGCCTTTGGAGAAAAGGCAAATAAATTCTCCTTTTGATTCGAGTTCATCTCGTGTTTATGATTATACGGTTCTCGATGCTCTGGGGGAACCAATGTTTGACCCCACTTTAATACACCACCCAAATTCTACCGAATGGTTTCCTTCTGATCATGTGGCGGATTATGTTTTATGTCACTTAAGACATTCTTTAGATAAAGCCACAAGAAATAAATTGCGATCAGAATGTCCACGTCCCTCCCTGTCACACAGCATAGCTTCCACTCCTGCGATAGACCCTAATATGTTATTATTCTTCTCAAAATTTGGTAAAGATCCGAAAAAAGGGGTTGATCGTGCGTGGTCCGTATGTCAGGACAAACTTTTGGATTTGGTTGGTCCTTTAACCAGAATTCTCGATTTAGCCGAAGATGCCAGGCTGGAAGGTACACAGATTGATCCTGATGCTTTGTCCAACTGGGCCCAACGGGCAATTTGTTTATTAGGGAATGCGAACACTGCCATGTCCCAGGAGAGGCGAAAGAGTCTGCTTCTCAAAATTGAACCTAAATTGGGCAGTCTGGCGTCCAGAGAGGAAGGACTGCAGGCTAACGGACTTCTTTTTGGAGACTCATTCATTAAGGAACTTAGTAGATATGTTTCTACGTTTACAACACTGGATAAAGCTCAATCCTCCATGAAGAAGATTTTCAACTCTAGGGTTTTTGGCAGGGCCGGTAAAGGAAGGAGCCGCTTTACCGGCCGCTTCACCTACCGTGGTGGCAACTTCAGAGGCTCCTCTTTCTACTCCCCCGAGTTCAAACCTCAATTCTACCCTCAAAGAGGGAGAGGTTTCAGGTCCAGAGGTTATCGTCAGAGAGGGGGACAAGTCTCAGGTAAGAGTTTTAAATTTTGGCCATCTTCCGGTGGGAGGTCGGTTAACCCATTTTCTTTCAAATTGGTATCAAATTACCGCGGATCCTTGGGTTCTTCAAACCATTCAGGGCTATTGCATAGATCTCTATCAGATTCCCTCTCAAGATTCCCCACCTCCTCCTCTAAGATTTTCTCAAGAACAATCCCGTCTGATGAATTTGGAAATTTTAACTTTGATTTCAAAAAATGTGATAGAACAGACATATTTTCATCCCTCAGGTTTTCTCAGTACCATATTTTTGGTTCAGAAGAAAAACAAAAAGTTTCGACCAGTTATAAACCTGAGACTGTTCAACAATTACGTTGTTTACAATCATTTCAAAATGGAGTCTATCCTCCATCTCAGAGACATTATGTTAAAGGGCGACTGGTTTGTCCGCCTGGATTTTCAGGACGCTTATTTTGCAATCCCGATTCATCCCTTTTACAGAAAATTCCTTCAGTTTCAATGGGAAGGTTCGATTTTCCAGTTCAAAGCTCTCCCATTCGGACTCGCTTCGGCTCCTTGGTGCTTCACAAAGGTAATGAAACCGGTGGTAGCCTTTTTAAGGGCCCAGGGCATAAGATTAATCATCTATCTAGACGATTTTCTTATAATGGCTCAGAACAAAGATATCCTGTTACAACACTTACATATTTCCCTTCACCTGTTACAGTCCCTTGGTTTTCTGGTAAACTTGGAGAAATCTTCTCTGGTTCCCTCCACTCAGGTAGAGTTCCTAGGTTTTCTCACCGATTCTCAAACTACATCTCTTTCTCTACCGCTTCAGAAGGTGACGCGAATAAAACGCGAATTACAACAGACCCTCAGACTCTCCCATATTTCTCTTCGGTCTCTGGCGAGAATTGTCGGTCTTTTGGCCTCATCCATTCAGGCTATATTCCCAGGTCCGTTACATTACAGGGCTCTTCAAAGGTTAAAGATTCGCCATCTCCGGAAAGGTCTTCAATATTCGGATATAATCCTATTGGATCAAGACTCTCGTGCGGAGATACGGTGGTGGATCGATCATTTGGAAACCTGGAACGGAAGAGCTATCTTCTCCTCGGCCCCAGATCTAGTATTAGAATCCGATGCAAGTCGGACAGGTTGGGGCGCAAGATGTGGCAAAGTCTCGACTGGAGGCGTATGGTCAGAGAGGGAGTCTGCCTTGCACATAAATTGTTTAGAGATGCTTGCAGGCTCCTTTGCTCTGAAGACGTTCGCAAAGGACAAGGTAAGTTGCTCTATTCTCTTAAAGATGGACAACATTTCCGCAGTAAGGTATATCAATCATCTGGGAGGAACGAAATCCAAGCCCCTTGCGGATCTAGCCAAAAGCTTTTGGGAGTTTTGCCTCCCTCGGAAGTTGTCGGTCACGGCTCAATATCTACCAGGGAAAATGAACACAATAGCAGATTGGTGTTCACGCTATCTGAAAGACTCCTGCGATTGGCAGCTTCATCCTTCAGTGTTCAACAATCTTTCTTCAAAGTTCGGTATCATGTCAATAGATCTCTTCGCTTCACGGTTAAACTCTCACCTCCCAAAGTTTTACAGCTGGAGACCGGATCCTCAAGCTCTCGCTACGGACGCTTTTCTCCAGGACTGGTCTCCCGATTTAAATTATGCTTTTCCTCCTTTTGCGATGATAGCCAGAGTCCTCGCCCAGGTTCGTCGTCAACGAGTCTCCCTGGTATTAGTGACCCCCTTTTGGCAGACACAGCCTTGGTTCCCTTCAGTTCTCGAATTGTC
Source organism: Pleurodeles waltl (assembly GCF_031143425.1). Lineage (NCBI taxonomy): Eukaryota > Metazoa > Chordata > Amphibia > Caudata > Salamandridae > Pleurodeles > Pleurodeles waltl. The sequence continues at coordinate 545,522,264 of NC_090438.1, forward strand.
AATAGATTGCCCGGTTCTGATTCCTTCGTTTCCAGAGCTTCTCCTCGATCCAGAGGGTCACCCTCACGATATGGTTCTCAACCAAACTCTAACCCTTGTGGCATGGAAAATTTCGGGTCAGCCTGGAGAACCCCCGGAATTTCGCAAGAAGCTGCCCAATATATCCGCCAGTCTTGGGCCCCAGGAACATCTAAGGTTTACAGGTCGGCCTGGTTGGCCTGGTGTGGCTGGTGTTTGGACAGGAATTCTGATCCCCTTTCAGCCGATGTCACTTTAATCGTTAATTTTTTAGCCTCTCTAGCCTCCCAAGGGAAAGCATACAGAACGGTGAATACTTATAGATCTGCCATTTCTGCCGAACATATCCGAATAGATGGCAAACCTGTTGGAGAACATCCTTTGGTGTGCCGGCTTTTAAAGGGAGTAAGATTTTCTAATCCTCCGACGTCTAAGTACACATATTTATGGGATGTGAATTTAGTTTGGGATTTATTTAATTCTTGGCTTGATAATGATTCGCTTTCTTTGAAGTATCTGTCTGCAAAGTTAACTATGTTGTTATGTTTAATTTCTTTGAAACGTGTTTCTGATGTTAGAGCTTTGGATGTCTCTTCTGTCCAGTTTTCTCCTTCTAATGTGTCTTTTAGAATTCATAGAAGAACTAAGACTAACATTTCTGTCATTCATTATCCTTATTTCCCTTCACATCCTAAGCTCTGTGTTGCTAAATGTTTAAAAGCTTACATTGCTAGAACTGCTAATTTAAGAATGTCCTCTTTTTCCCAGTTGTTAATATCCTTTTCTAATCCTCACAAACCTGTTTCCTCTCCTACCCTCGCTCGCTGGGTTAGGTGGGTCATGGCCCTTGTGGGTATTGACACTGCTTCTTTTGGAGCTCATTCTACCAGAGGTGCTATGGCTTCTAAAGCTCTTTTGGCTGGAGCTCGCTTGGAGGACATTCTTAGATCGGCAGATTGGTCTAATGTTTCCACATTTAAGACGTTTTATTGCAAACCTATTTCTTCGGTAGCTGATTCTGTTGTTAATCTGCTTTAAACAAGCATAATAGGAGCCTCCGTTCTTGTAATAAAATTCAGATTTTCCTAGCTTTAGTAAAGGAAAGTCTAGATTTTATTAAAGAAGCGGAGGCGAGTATTATCCCACCACTTTTTATTAACCCACCCTTTCTTTTCCAGTGCCGGTTTCCTCTGCATCAACCGCTTCATCTTGAACACGCTGCTTTGGTGTCAAAGACCTTTCTTCAGAAAGATCTATCTTTCAGTGGCTCCCACGATCAGCGGACTATGCTTTCCGGATGTTCTGATGTCCACCTGAAGTCGTCTCCGCCTTCTTCCCTGGACTTTGCCAAGGACCTTTTCACGTTATTAATGGCTTTTTCTATTATTTTGATCATTATTCCTTTATTCCGGCCACTTTGATCTGCTCCTGCAAGAAAAGAGGACTTGTTGTTCGCAGTTAAGATAATTATTGTGGTTGAACGTTTTCCATTGGTTATTCTTTATGATCTCATCATTTGCTATGTGTCTTGGGATATGTAGTTTTGTTCTTTGTCTTGGCTGCTGTTAAAATAAAGCAAGAAAAGGAAGCATAATACTCGCCTCCGCTTCTTTAATAAAATCTAGACTTTCCTTTACTAAAGCTAGGAAAATCTGAATTACCCAACCCTTCACTTTCGGGTTTGCGGCTGCCAGGTAGGTCTCGACGCTGGGGCTCCATCTGGCAACTGTACGTAGACCGTTTTCTCTTTTCCCAATACTTTGCTGCCCCTGCTTTCGCCGGGCGAATTTGCCCGGGGACAAGCCTCATTCCTGCGATTGCCTTCACCGGTGATTTAGCGGAGTCATTTTTTTCGAGGTCCCTTCTTTAGATCGCAGTTTGATTTGAGTTTAAGTGTGATTTCTCCACAACGGGATATACTTTGTCGGGCACTTGTGCCCACGGTGCCATCTTGTTCCCCCTGTTCCCGTTTCTGCCGAATAAGTGGGATTGAGTGTTTAGAATCGCTTCTCATCTTGAAGAGATTTTTGTGGTTATAACACCTGTGACCAGCATGCTCAGTGATGCACTAAACCCCTGTAATTTAGGGTTGGTGTCGCCGAGTATGCTTTGGCGGGTGGTATTAATAACCCACCTATTTACCTTCCTATTGTTCTTCCATGCTATGCTATATTGTGATCAGCTACTCTTGGGAACTCGTTTTCTACAACGCTCCCTCCCTCTGTTTTGGGTGTACTCGTGTTGTTCCATTTTTCAATACTTCCAGCTGTCTTTTTAAATGATTTTTTATCCTTGACACAGGTGCTTTTAGACCAATGTGCCTTCCATGGAGTTCCCTATCCTCACTCCCCCGTTACATTGGTGGGTTCCCCCCACCATACCATCTGGGTCTTCATTTTCAATGACAGTCACTATGACATTCTACATGCGTTTACCATGCTCTTTCACACTAATCTATCTTGGGTGCTAAGAACAGAGGTGACAATATTAATATATTTTTTTACAAACCGCATGTTGATATAAGAGATTATTTATCTCTTATATTAACCCAGTGTGGATCTCTTTCTAGTACAGCGGTTTATGCTTGACCTCTTGATTACATAAGGAGGCAATTCTATACCCCCTTTGCACATTGTGATTTAGTGCAAAATCTGCTATTCTTTTTTTCATGTTTTAGTTTTTGTTCATTGCAGGGACTTGGGAGTCCCTTGCCTCACATTTTCCCAAGGGGCCCATTCCTTAATATAGTAGGGTAAGATACCTAGTTTATTTTGTTAAAATTTTCACGGTGATTTTCAGATGGAATTAGCGGGTTTGCAACGAGTCAGATTACTGATTTTGACTCACCGCATGCATGCATGTATCCACAGAGTGTCATGGCACTATCTGTATGTTGATAATGTGACACAAATAAATGTATGATTTTCTTTCCTCTTTTGTTTCCGCAGGTCCAAACCTACTTAGGTTGTTTTGCGTAGCACTTTAAGTAAGTTATATTTCTTTCACATACGCCACACTCATTAGAGTTCTTTAGTGAAGCTTAGGAGTTTTTTTTGTTTTTTTGTTCCTGAAGAAATGCCAACTGTTCCAGTTGGACAATATAGGCACATAACTTGTCGACCACCATCTAAAGTAGAAAGATGAACTTTTACCCTTTTTCCTATATCTTCTTTTTTGGTAGAGTGGAAAAACATTATTTCCTTTTTCACTCCCCCTGTTTATAACCTTGACCTAGACCCCTTGCGTAAAATAAACAGACTATAGGTAGGGTCTAGAGTCAATTTTAATTCTCCAGCTTCTCCCCTCTCCTCGTAGGACTGAATCTACTCCTACACATAATCACAGCATGCATCCAAAAAGATCTTTGACAAAGAGCCCCATTGGGGGGCTCATCACACATTGCAGCACCAGTCCAACGAGGAGCAGGCCCTATGATGAAGCATGACAACCATTGATGTGTGAGGACTCTGACTTCTACTCTAAAGAGTGCTCTTTGGATCTGTGGTTTCCTCTGTGGAATAGTGTACCTTATTTATTTGTACTTAACTTTGGGAGGATGTGCACAGGACCATTTTGAAATCTCCCTGTCCCTCTGGCATTCTGCAAACGTTGGTGATGCCATGTTGCGTAGATTCTCATTATGCTAATGAGGCTACTGGATTTGGGCGGCAGAATCGCATAGACTATGGAATACTAAGTAAATTCTACACCATGTGACGTCTGTCAGCCTAATTCAGGTTTCTTGGCTAACTAGCAGTGTCTCATCTCCACCCGATAGCAGGGATGAGTGTGGCAACCAGGCGCACGTTAAGAAAGATTTCTCAGGGGAATCGTGGTTGATTAGATCTTATCCCTTTATCTTACTTACATTAGTTTTACGCAGGCAAAGACAACAGAGGCAGAATATAGTTCAATAAGGGTTTATTGAAGCAACAGCATCTTAGATAAAATGGCATGTAGTGCAATAACTAGGATGATAAAACACAATAAAAGCAATAAAATGACAAGGAGAGTGAAACACAAAAATAGTCCCACCATATTGTCACTAGGAATAAGATATAGGGGGTCTTTTGGTGGCGGTTTTCCGCTCGGCGTATTATGACTGTTGGCAGCTCTCCGTCCTTTTTCAGACAGAGAGCCGCCAACAGCCATACTGGCGGTCGGCGGGGAAGTGGAGGTTGCTCCACCTCCACCGCCACGTCAACAGTACACCGCCCACCAAATCACGTCCTGTGATTCAGCGTGGGGGTGTTCTGTTGACGGTGTGGTGTCGGCGGAGCAGCCCCCATGGATCCCGTCCCCTCCCGGAGGATCGACGGACAAGGTAAGTCGATCGTCCGTTAGGGGAGGGGGTTGGGCGGTGTTGTGTGCGTGCATGGGGGTGTGCGTCTGTGTATGTAGTGGGGGTGTGTGAGTGCGTGTATGCTTGCGGGGGTGTTGTGAGTTTGGGAATGAGTGCGTGTATGTCTGTAGGTATGTTGGCATGGTTGTGTGCGTGTATGTTTGAATGTGGGTGTGCGTGTCTGACTGTGTGTGTGGATGTAGGCATGTATGTCGGTGTGTGCGCGTGTATGTGTGTTGGTGGTGCGTGCGTGTGGGTATAGGTGATGTGATGTTAGGGGTCGGGGTGGGGAGGTGGGTCCTGCCACCTTTGGGGGCTGGCAGGGGTTGTGGGGGGTGTAGGGGAGGGAGTTGGGGTGGGGTTGGAGGGTGGGGGAGACCCCTAGCAGTGCCAGGGAAGGAATTCCCTGGCACTGATACTGCTCACCGCCATGGATTTCATGGCGGTTCCAAATCGCATGAAATCCATGTCGGTCAGCCGGGTCAAAATACCGCTGGCGGTACAGTAACGACCACCGGGCTGGAGACCCAAGTCTCCAGCCCAGTGGTCGTCTCCGCCCTGGTGGGCGGAATGGAGGAGCGGCGGATGACCATGGCGGTAACCGCCATGGTCATAATTCCAAATAAAAGACCGCCAGCCTGTTGGCGGTCTTACCGCCACTTCTCCGCCGCCTGCCAGGGTCGTAATGGCCCCCATAGTCTCCTACCTACGCTATGTTAGAGCACAACATAATAAACCTAATCTGCCCTTCAGGTTTCCCACTGGGAAAACATCATCCCTCATACCTTAGTAAGGAAGCCTGTATTCTAGAAAGACACCGTCCCCATGTAGATAAGAGGTTCGGCAGTCTAAGCAAGCAGCTGTAAGGAGGCAATCAGCATGCAATCGTGGTCATCAGGATGGAATCTCCCTCTAACATGTATGGGACAAAGGAGTGTTTTTATAACAAAACATGTAATTCTAAGAAATAGTCTCCACGTATGAGTGTGTGTTTCTTTGAATGTTGAAGACACAGCGTACCACTTTTACCAGCAACCTATATAATTGTAGCCCTGAAGAAAGCATAAAGTGAAGTGACTGTCCTATTAACAATGTATTGCTTTCCTAGGCAAAAGAACAATTAGATACAGAGAAATAAAACAACACTGCAAATGTGGCTATTGCTAGAAAAATAAAGCAATGCTTGAACTGGGCTAAAGTGCACAACAGCAGGCCTGGTTTGCTAAATAACATGACTATAATATGGCTAAAATAGCTATACAACAATACTTACCTCTTGGGGTTCCACTCTCTCCCAGCCCTTGGCTATCTACTCCATATCCTCTGGTGTGGTACCCATTCTTGCATTCCACTTTTTTAGGCCATAGGGCCCTTGCTATTTTATTCTATTTCCTATTACTTACCTATGTACATTTTGTGTGTACTTGTCTCCAGGTGGGGTTTTGCCTATAGTAATCTAGTTTGGTGTTCCTGTCATAAAGTACCCTTACTTTTGCAACACCGTGTGGTTCCTTTCATGTGTGATAAGTTAATGTGTGACTACTGAGATATTGCAAGTGCTTAACACTCCTCCTAGATAAGTCTTGACTGCTCACCCTGCTACAACTAGAGATCCCTGGCTACCTAGACACTGTAACACTATCTAATAAGGGTTGCCTGGACCCAGTATGAGGTGTAACACTATAGGTGTCCACCACGCAGTGGGCCAGCCTCCCTCCTACAACTGGGGCTGGAAGGAGATTAATGAAGTAATGGTAACACATTGGACAACCATTCTGGTGGCATCGAAGGCGTTGAAAGAAAATATTTGTTGTGGGTGCAAAAAGTTGTGTCAAAACTAATGGAAAGGTTGAAAGGTGCACCTCCAATGCACTGACCTCTGCTTTTGCAGTGGAAACTGTAATCAAAACTAAGACAGTATACAAACTGGAATCATCATTGCTTATTTATTTTTTTTAAATATATTTTATTAACATTGTGCTGTGTACAGGTTGTATTCTTCAAGACATGCTCATTCTTAATCATTACTTTACATTTAAACATCATTACTCTTTTTTCTATTTAGGACTGGCATGTGTTGTAGTTTCTTGGAGTTATTTGCATACTTTATTGTCTTTTATATGCCTTTAACACATGTCTGACACCATATTCGGGTTCTGATCGAGTACTCTCTAACGGTTCCTTACTTGTTATCCTGACAGCTTAAACTTTACATGAACACAAACTTAAACGCGATGGTGCCATTATTCCCTATTGTCTAATTGTTTGGTGGTCGTGTGGAGCAGTGCTTCTGTCAAGGTTGAGCCTCACCCAGCACCTATTTCACCTTTCTTATGTGCTGGGTCACCTGGCTATCACCTCGGTGTTCTCTGTCCCCTCCTCCTGCCTCCTTCCTGGTATTGCACCTACCCTCTACTTCTTGGGGTTCCATGTACCCGCCGCTCGCCCTCCATGTTATTAAGGGATCTTATGGTGTGTACTTCTCCCTGCCATATAAGTATACTAGCTGAATTGCTAACCTGGGTCTCCTGTGTCACTGCCTTCCCCCATCACTTCTCGCATCCATTTTGACAGTATCTCTTCCCAGGCCGGAGCTATTGGTGTCCGGCGCAAGCCTCTCGCCTCCTCACCCTTCAGGACCTGCAATTCAGCTCCTGCCCGCCTCATTACCTCACGTCTCCACTCAGTCAAAGCCGGGCCCTTAGGGGATTTCCAACCCACCGCTATTAGTCGTCTATATAGTGCTAGTGCGGTGTCTATGTAGCGCTCCTACACCTTCCCAATTGTGAGTCCCTGTTTCAGGCCCACTTGGCATACTGCTGGCGTTTGTGGTATTGGCCTTTCCATCAGCTTCTCCAAATCATTCATCACCGTTCCCCATCCAGCCTGGATCTCTGGGCAATGCCAAATCATGTTATTGAGGCCAGCGCCCACGGCACCACATCTGGGGCATCCCTTAGGGGTACCTCCATATATACGGGTTAAGCATTGTGGGGTGAGGTATGTTCTATGAGTGTAGTTGTACTGGATATATCTCAAACGGGTATTCCTCAAAACTTTCTTTGGGTATGCCACTATCTTCCTCAACTCCGTGTCTGATAGCTCTCTTTCGAGGTTTTTTTCCGATCTATCTCTCAGTGGTCTCAACTGGTCTAGTGTGTCCTCGATTTGTGTTCTATATAATTTTGTGATTAGGTGGGAATCTGCCCCCATTGTTAGTAGTTGGTGTAATACGCGGTGTATGGCAGGTTCCGCGTTAATCGTTTCCCAATGTTCCTTTACGATATGGGTTAGTCTCTGGTACACGAGGAAATGTCCGCTGGGGATCCCTTTATTGTCTACTAGCTCAGTAAATGGGCTCAGCACCCCCTCACAGAACAGATCTCCTATTGTCTCTACTCCAGCCTTCATCCATGGTCCTAGGTCTGAGTCCATCCGTTTCCCAACAGTCGATTCTACCCTCAGCATACTTAGCGGTAATGCCGGGGAGTAGGGCTTACCTATTCCTACCCTCTTTGAGCATCTTTTCCAGCACAACAGGGCCACTTTCGCCAATGTGCTCTTTTCCTGTGACTTCATCTTCCGACCCACCATTTCTGATATGATCTCCTCCACGCCCAGTTCTCTACTCGCCGTGTGTCTATCCAGGTTGCCCCCGCCACAAACCATCTGGCAGTCCACTGTAACTGGCAAGATAAGTAATATAGCTCAAAGTACGGAACTCCGAGTCCTCCCTCAGTGGTTGGTCTACATAATGTCGATAGTGCCGTGCGGCGCCGGCCTCCATCCCATACTAGATCTCTGAGTAGTGAGTTCTGTTCCCCAAACCATGACGCTGGGATCTGTATTGGTAAATGAGTGAAATAATAAAGGAGGCGAGGTAACATGTCCATTTTTGTTAGTGCTATTCTGGCCATAATAGATAGTTTCAGGGATCTCCAGAACCCCACGGATGCTCTGAGGGAGCCGAGCTCCTTGCCAAGGTTACCTTCCCGCAGGTCCCTCGGGTCGTGATAAACCTGAATTCCTAAGTACTTAAATGTAGCAGGAGCCCATACCACGGCCTCCGGAAATGCAGAGGGCTGGGCGCATCCTTTTGTCATCGGGAAAACGTATGTTTTGCCTCTATTAAGTTTTAATCCTGAGAGATCTTTGAACCGATCCAGTGCCTGCAGGGCCCAGGGAAGTTCAGTATCCCCATCATTTAGGTAAATTAGGATATCGTCGGCATATAGTGAGATGTTGTGTTCGGTTCCTCCCCATTTTACTCCCCTGCCCTCGCCTTTCATTCGTGTGTAAGCGGCCAAAGGTTCAATAGCCAGGGCAAACAATAGCGGCGACAATGGACATCCTTGTCTGGTGCCCCTTTGTATGGTGTAGGGGGTTGATATGATTTTCCTTGTCTTTAATCTCGCTTGTGGGGCTGTGTAGAGCAGGTCCACCCACTTTACCCATTTGTCTCCCATGCCCATCTTTAGCATTACCACTCTCAGGTAATCCCAGCGAATCAAATCGAAGGCTTTCTCAAAGTCTATGGCCAGTAACATCCCTTTTGAAGGTTTCACTGTTCCTGGCATCTGTAGGATAGCGAAGAGCCGACGGAGATTGAGTGATGTGTTTTGGTTCGGTACAAATCCATTTTGGTCCACATGTGGCAGGGTGGGTATGTACTGCAGCAGACGGTTAGCCAGAATTTTGCTAAGAATTTTTAAATTGCTGTTCAGCATTGAGAGCGGTCTGAAGTTGGTGACTGACGCTTCACCTGTTTTCGTCTTAGGCAGAGGGATTACTACCGCTTCCCTGAGTGTGTCTGGGAGAAGGCCTCGCTGTAGTGCCTCTGCGTAGAGCTCCACCAGCTGTGGGGCCAATAGCTTGGAGTATTTCTTATAAAAGTCCATTGGCAACCGATCAGTGCCTGGTGTTTTCCCTAAGGCCAACTGCGAGATAGCCTCGAGTACCTCCTCCGTCGTCACCGGGCTCCCTAGCTCTGCACCCACTCCATTGGCCAGGGTTAGCAGCGGAAGTGGTCGTAAGAATTCCATTTGTCTGTCTTCATCTAGTTCGTCCGGTTCCTGAACAGGTGAGTATAGTACTCTTTGAAGGCATCATTTATAGGTCCGGGTCTGAATCTGTGGGCCCCTCTCATGTCACGTACGTTATTCTGGGCGTTCCCTCTCCTCCGGGGTTCACCAACCATGCCAACATCCTACCCGATCTACCCTCCTCGGCTTGCACTGTGACTAAGTGTCTCTGGAAGCAGTGGCAGCGGAGCTGTTCTTCCACGTGTGAGTGGGATTTCATCGCCTGTTCGTATTCCTCCCTTTCTTGCGCATTCCTATGTCCCTTTTTTCCCCATCTATGTATGATCTCCTCGAGCTTGATCACTTCTCGGTCTAATGTTCGCTTCATCCCGACCGTCTGACCTATACTATAACCCCTCGTCTCTACCTTTAGTGCTTCCCATTCAATGTACCTGGAGGATGCTGACCCCTTATTTATGTTAATTTGGTCTGTTAGGTGAGATCGGAGATTCTCTCTAAATGCCTGATCTTTCAGTGCTGTCGGCGATAGCCTCCACATCGGTATGGGGGGCCTATCCTCAGTCGCTCTCAACTTTACTAGTAATGGATTATGGTCCGATATGGTTCGCCCCAGATACTCAGTATGGATCATACCTCTCGCTACCCCGGGAATGCACACCACCCTATCGATTCTAGTGTGTATCTGGTGTAGGGCAGAATAGAATGAGTAATCCTTATCATGTGGCTGTTGGTAAAGGTCAGCGGCTGCAGAAAAAGAGTCTCTGCTTCTCCACATCTGATCTTCATGTTCAGTCCGGGGTCTTGGACGCTGCATCTAAAGAGAAGAAGAGATCGAGGGATTTAACTACTAAAAAGGTGATAGGGTGCTGCTTATGCTAGAAAGGCATTTATTTGTGAAAACCTGACATTTGCTGACTTGATATTCACCAGTTGGATGTTTAGTGGCAGGGTGCACATAAGAAGGCACATCATTGGCTTTTAAGGTCACTGGGATACTCGCCACTTGTCGCGTAATAACGCTTATAGTTTTATACTACAGAAAGGAAATTCTTTTGTGCAATTATTGTAAAAAAGATGTACTGTGAATACGTTTGTTATGGCCAAGTATATCATTGCTATGCTCAACTTACGCTGTGATGTAACAGTGATAAAACCAATCATGTCCCAGAGTGATGCAAACCTTGTACTGTGATCTTTTGATATTAATCCTATGTTCCCACAATGATGCAAACATTACACTGTGATCTTATGATATTAATCCGATACTCCCAGAGTGATTCTAACCCTGCACTGTGATCTTTTGATATTAACCCTGTGTTACCAGAATGATGCATACGTTGCACTGTGACCTTTTGATATTAACCCTATGTTTCTATAGTGATGCAAACCTTGCACTGCAATCTTTTGATATTAACACTGTGTTCCCAGAGTGATGCAAACTTTGCACTGTGATCTTTTGATATTAACCCTATGTTTTCAATGTGATCAAAAACACTGAATTGTGTTCCTTTGAATTCTAAGTACAGTGCAGTAATTAACCCATGAATGTCTTCAACCCCTAATTACCTGGGTATTTTGTTGTCATTATTTGTTATCGATTTAAATGTCTATGAAGTCGAGTGAGTCAACATCTTGGGAAATCTCAACAAGGTAAATCAAGCAAGGTATCTACAGATCTTCAAGAATATTTAGGTAGGCGTTAATTGAGATGACTTGGGACCAATCTGGGGTCACGGTGGGAGTAGTTATAATACTCTAGGAGGTTCAAGGTTCTTATTTAATTACAGGTAATCCACATCATTTCCCGAAAATTGCTAGAGAGTAGGAGAGCCATCTACAGTGGGAAGGGGACCTTAACAGATACTCCTACCTTGCACATAGTAATTGGAGATTAGTATATACATGGATTATGACTAACAAGTTGTTTGACTGATGTGTAATTTATCATAAGAGATTCCAGCTCTTCAAGAAACATCACTATTCGTTTGGATCCGGACCTGCGGCTCCAGTGTCTCTCTCTCTCTCTTTTCATCCATCCCCTTTCCCCCTGGACATTCCTGTGCAGATCAAGTGCATTTAAGTGGGAGACACACAACGTCTAGGAGGAATTGGGAATAAGCATCTTGGTCAACATTGTGCCTCTGTGGGACAAACAGGTCAGTGCTTGACTGGAAGAATATGTTTTCTTCCTCCAGCATTGCAGTCTGTAAACACCACATGTCTTTTGGGCCGGTACACCCGTACTTTATGGGACAGGGTTGCACAGGTGCTGCCACAGGTCGCAGAGGAGGCACATAGCAGTCTCTCCCACTCTGTTGCTGATGGGAGAGATGCAGCGAAGTTCACAATTTGATGTGGTTCGGATACATCCAACCAATTCATTAGGCAGATTGGGTTAATTTACGGTGGCCTCGAGGTGCCAGGCCTGGTTGAGGACATCTGCCTTTTTCTGGGATGTCCCATCCACCCTTATGGACATGCTCATCAATGGCACCTGTCACTTTGGAGACAAAGCAGACTCAGCACTCGAGTGCTTTGGGTTCTGGGCTACAGTCATGTCCTTGGGCCTCATAGCTGCCCCTCGCCCCCCTTCAATTTGCTTTTTACCCCTTTCGTGGCTACAGAAGGTGCACCCAACCACACCCATTCCCCTATGGCCACCATGCTGCCCAGCCTCTGTGTGGCAGGGGACGTGGGACGTGGGATCAAATGTCCTCCTGGATCAGGAAGCCAACAGCCAGTCCACCTCCTCCTCTTTGCATCACCCTCCAAGCCTACCTAGACTGATGCTTCCCAACCAGGAACCAATCGGAGGCAGGATTCACCATCACCTGCCCTGCTGGCAGTTCATCACAGCAGACAAGGGGGTTTTGCAAATAGTCTGAAGTGGCTACCCCCTCCCCCTCGAAACTACCCTTCCACCCATGCCACCATTCTACAATTGGATGATGGAGGATCAGCTGGTACTTACCCGCAAGGAGTGTACAACCTTCTTGGTCGCGGGAGCCATAGAGAAGGGTCCCTGTGCCAGAAGTAGGTCATGGTTGTTTTTCCCACTACTTTCTGGTACCCAAAAAGGGATTAGGGCCGCCACCCAATCCCAGACTTTCGGCCCCTCAATCTCTTCCTCAAGAAGGAGAAGTTCATAATGCTCACTTTGGCTCAGGTTTTATCTGCCCTGGACCCAGGAGACTGGATGATAGCGTTGGACTTGCAGGATGCCTATTTCCATATTCTCCCCCTGCCTGATCACAGATGTTACTTGGGGTTCACGTTAGGCCACAAGCTTTTTCAGTTCACCGTGCTCCCCTTTGGCATTACCAGCACCCCTCAGGTGTTCACCAAGGGGATGGCAGTGGTCGCAGCTCATCTGCGCAGGTCAGGTGTTTCAGTCTTCCAACTGGTGGTTGAAGGTGGGCTCACCCGAGGCTGGATTTCGGTGGGAATAACTATGAGGCTTCTGGGCCTCATGGTCCCTTGCATCCTGCTGGTGACACATGCCAGATGGCATAAGCGGACTCTGCAGTGAGCCCTGAAGTTCCAGTGGGCGCAGTATCAGGTGAATATCTCCGACATGCTCCAGATCTCAAAGGGAACTGCACAAGATCTTCAGTGGTGGGTCTTGAACCACAATTGGGTAAGTTTCCTCTCCCATCCCTAACCAGATCTGGCAGTAGTGACAGATGCGTCACTCTTGGGATGGGGAGGCAGAATGGGAGAGGGGGAGATCAGAGCCATCTGGTTGCTGGCTAAGTTTGGGCTCCACATCAATCTTTTGCAGCTCAGGGCAATCAGACTGGCATTAAAAGCATTCCTTCCTTCCCTCAAAGGGCAAGTAGAGGTGTTCACAGACAACACCACCACCATGTCGTACTGACACAAGCATGGCAGGCTCTGCACCTCTGGACATGACTGAAGCATCGGGGCACTTCCCTGGTGGTTTAATACCTGGGGGGCTTTATGGATGCCAGGGGAGACAAACTCAACTAACAATGCCTGGTTGATCACAAATGCATCTCCATCCGGAGTTGGTGCAAAGTCCCTTTCAGCAGTGGGGAGAGCCTCGGTTAGATCTGTTTGCCTCCACAGAAAACATGCAATGTCAACAGTTTTGCGCATTAGAATTTCCAAGGCAGGAGTCGCTGTGTGATGCTTTTTATCTGAAGTGGAGCTCAGGCCTTCTGTATGCCTTTCCGCCTATACCATTTCTGCCCAGAGTTCTCAAGAAGATCAAGAATGACCGGGCCCAAGTAATTCTTGTGGCCCCAGATTGGGCATTAGGAGTCTGTTATCCTGAGTTATTGAGCATGGCCATCGATCCTTTTATCAGACTGCCCCTTTAGGAGGACCTTCTATCGCAGAAGCAAGGGAGGATTCACCGCCCAAACCTGTAGACTTTCCGGCTTTTTGCGTGGAGAGTGAGAAGTGGCAGTTGACAGCTTTTGACCATCCACCCGAAGTCTGTAACGTTTTCTGGGCAGCCAGGAGTTCCTCTACCAAAATGGTATATGCCTGTCGATGGGACAAATTTGTGGCATGTTGCTCAGACAAGTTTGTCGACTCCCTCTTTGTCCCTTTTTCTGAGGTCCTCTTGTTTCTACTTTCTTTGGTACAGCTGGGCTGTGCTTTGCGCTCCCTCAAAAGTTATTTGTCTGCTATCTCTGCATTTTTTAGATTACCTGACCAGCCCTCTTTGTTTAAGTCTCCTATAGTTAGTAGTTTCCTTAAGGGTCTTACCCACATGTTTACTCCATCACCATTCTTTATGCCTCAATGGGATTTGAATCTGGTTCTGACATTTATGATGTGTGCTCCTTTTCACCCTCTTCACAATTGTCATCTCAGACTTCTAACCTTAAAAACAGCCTTCAATGTGGTCATTGCATCTGCCCACAGGGTGAGTGAGCTGCTGGCATTGTAATCTAAGCCACTCTACCTTTTCATCTATCCTGAAAAATTGGTGCTCTGCACCAGGGCTTCCTTTTGCCAAAGTGATCAAGCCCTTTCACATAGGTCAATGCATCACCTTGCCTACTTTTTACGCACTCCCACATCCTCCTAAGGAAGAGGAGAGACTCCACATCCTTGTCCCAAAACGAGCACTACCTTGATTGTACCAAAGAGTTCCAGGTAGATGATCAACTGTTTGTTGGGTATGTGGGTGTGAAGAAAGGTTGGGCCGTGCAGAAGACAACCATCTCTAGATGGGTCCTTCTCTGCATTAAAATGTGCTATGCATTGGCTAAAAAAGCAAATCCAAGAGGGTTTGCATGCTCACTGTCCCAGAGCAACAGCTGCAAACTCTGTTAGCACACTGAGTTTCAGTCCTGGACATCTGTCAGGCAGCAGTGTGGTCATCCTTGAACACATTCACCAAACACTACTGCCTGTACAGTCAGGTGTAAAGGGATGGGTACTTTGCCTGTTCAGTCCTGCAGGACTTCCTAGTGTGATCGTGGTTGGCACACCCTCCTCTGGGAATTGTATTGCTTGGGTATCTATTCTAAGGTAAGGAATCTACAACTAGAAGTGTCAGGAATACGGCCATGCACGTTCCAGGTCTCGCCCGAAACTCCGATGCGCGACTCTGTGGTGCTTTATGCGCACCACTTGTCATCCCCTCTTGTTCCAAAGGTGGCCATTAGCGTCGTCTGCCCTGAGGCAAAGCTCATAGAGCTACAGGTTCAGGACATTGGTGGACAAGATGCACTTATCAGTGCTATTCCATGAAAGGACTACGAATAGGTCATACTTGTAGCAGTAAGGCCTTGATGAATCCAAGTTTGGAGGAAGTCATTACTTCCAAAAGGTAAAGCACCCCTTAGCATAACGAGCAAAGCGTTTTCAGTTTCCAGAGTACAGTGGCCTTGGCGCAACGATCAAAGGCATTTCAGAGCACAGGTGTAAAGCGCTCTTTGACCAGCAATTCAAGCATTTCAGTTCACAGATGTAAAGCGCTCTAGGCAGGGCAATTCAGGCGCTTTTGTTCACAGACGTAAAGCACTCTAGGCACGGCAATTTAAGCGTTTCAGTTCACATGTAAAGCGCTCTAGGCACGGCAATTCAAGCGATTCAGTTCACAGATGTAAAGCGATTTTTGCACGACAATTCAAGCGCTTCAGTTCACAGATGTAAAGCGCTCTTAGCACGACAATTCAAGTGCTTCAGTTCACAGATGTAAAGTGTTTTTGGCACTGGAATTCAAGCACTTCAGTTCACCGATGTAAAGCGCTCTTGGCACGGCAATCAAAGCGCTTCAATTCACAGGAGTAAACGGTTCTTGGCGCAACAATCAAAGTGATTTAGGCCACTTGAGTAAAAGCGCCCCCTTAGTATAATGAGCGTAGCGCTTTAAGGCAAGACAAGTAAAATTGCTTCCTAGTATTATAAGTAAATCGCTTCAAGTTCAATGAGTAAAAACTTTTCGGTCTTTATAGTTGTGAATGTGAAAGTATTTTTGGAGTTAAGCAAATCATAGTTTTCATTGTTCTTTGAAAAGCTTAAGATGTGAAAAGCATATTTAAATCTTTGAGGTTTTCTAGGTCATGATCAAAGGTTTATGTTGTGAATGCAGAGATGTTACAGGATTGATATTTTGAGTGTAATCTGAGTCCAAAGCTCTTGCCATCTCTTGTTTCTGAGGTTGTAGTTTATTCATGTTCCATATTTCAAAGAAGGGGCTTTGCCCTCATTTCAAAAGGGGTCTCCATCTGATATCTCAATGACGCATCTAGTCAAGAGTCTATTGATAAGTTGTATTTTCTATGAATGAGTAAATGCATATTTGCTCTAACCTTTTCTTTTCAGATTTCTCACCCTGCTGTTCCCTACCCTAATTCCCTTCCCCCTGACTGGCTTCACCATAACTCTGTGCTATATTAGCTTTCTGAGTTGGTGACGCCGGAAGGTGGGCCTTTTGTTCAGCGACGTGCAGATCCCGAGGAAAGGACATTGTGACAAGAAGTGTCTATCAGATGAACAAGTTACTTACCTTCGGTAATGCCTTATCAGGTAGAGACATTATCCAGCTGCAGATTCCTTATTGACCCACCTATCCTCTCTGCAAACTGATTTCTAGGGACAGGGACTTCCCTTTCAGGGCCCTAGTTTTTGATGCACCCGTGGTCAGTGTTCATCATGGCTTTGCGTTTTTGGTGTGTGCAAAGTTGTGAAAAGAAACTGACGTCAGAGCACTGAGGTGGCAACTATATAGGTCTTGCAACGTCATATCCAGTGCGCACAACACTGATGATAGATGCGGAGCCGACCAACACCACCTGAGGGCCGTGCAGGGTTACTGCTTGAGAAAAATCTCCGGATCCTAGGGGAAATTCTAAGGTAAGGAATCTGCGACTAGAATGGGTCTCTACCAGATAAGGCATTACTGAAGGTAAGTACATTTTTCGACGATGTGAGATCTACTATTAGTCCTCCACCCTTAATGTCACAATTGGATGAAGAAAACTTGAGCGCTAAGACTAGAAGTGATGTTCACATGGAAAGGTCTCATCCAGTCCCATAAAGGAATAACATATTGAAGTTAGGTGCTATTTTCTGCATATGTGATATATTTGTAATGCCTGTGTGGATGCATGTTATCTGATAATATTGTATTTTGGAAGAAGAGGAAACTGTGACATAGGTGTTTGTTCGTTCTATGTATGATGTTTTAATAAAACTTAAATAATTATTTGAAAACACTATCCTCATTGAAAATTATCAAAACATATTCCCAATGGACTTGAAATGCAGGCTTCTTGTGTGTTTTGTCATATTCAAGTAAGGAGACATCCTGCAGTGCACTTAATTGTTTATATGATGCACCCTCCAGCCTCATTACACTGTGTTTTTTTAACTAGATGCATTATTTTGAGTTGATACTGTTGTGTACTGTTCACGCAGAATACATTACACTGCCCCTAGATTTGCCCTTCAAATGAAAACACAGCTCATATTGTCCTTGGGCAAAAAGGAGAGGGGCAGGTGGTGAGTCAGAAGGCCTGTATTATGGGGTGTACCCTCCTCAGTGCACCTTCCACTTTAAGGGATGTGGTCAGGCTAGGGAAGGATGAAAATAGTGTAAAGAGGGAGTTATTGCTTAGCCCTGCTAGGAGTACAAGTTTCTCTGTCTATACATCATCTGGTGCCAGAGTGAACCAGATAGATACCGTATAATTATCTTAAAGAGCATCTCCGTTCATCTGATATTTTCCTGTGATGGAACATTTTTATTCTCTTTTCGTGAGGTCAATAATCTTTTTCTCTGCAAGGGGATTAATTAGGAAGTTAGGTAACAATATATCAACTTACAATGTAACCAATTTGGCCTCACAATGGAAACCCAAATTAGAAATACATTTAAAGGGTTTCATTACAAGTTAACACTCAAGTTAATGTAAATAAATATCAAAAGCATACTTAAGGATTCAGAATAGCAATTAGGTAATCAAATCTTCTGAAGAAATGTAGATGAATTAGCATGAGACAAACCAGGAACTCTATTACAGCAATACAAAATATCAAAAGCAGTGTCTGATGCTCGGAAAACAAACGTAGGTCTTTCCTCTTACACATGACTGCAAGTTAAAAGCATCTCACTAAATAGAACTATGGGCAATTAGGGGAAATCTCCTAGAAATCTAAACTATTGCAAAAAGAAAAATCTAACTAGATAATATAAGGAGCAAAAGGGGAGGAGCAAAGAAACAGGCAAAAATGAATGGGGAAAGTGCAAAGGTGTCGGCATTTCAGAAGCTCGATCAAGAGCCTTCTTAGAGAGTTAAGTGTGATCCTATGCCACATTTATCAAAGCACGGGGGCACAGGGGAAAGTCAGTGGTCTGTACCTCTGAAAGTCCAGGGAAAGACTGCCTACAATAAGTCAGTGAAAGCCCTAGTCAGTGCCGCAAAATCCAATCGGGTAACACCGTCGTGGTCACACCAACACAAGCTCCATTGTATTCTCCTGTACAAGGTGTAACTTGAAATACAAGTCCTGAGAACATTGCTGTGCTTGGTCCTCTGAATGTCATTTGCAACATGTATGAATAAGAGATATTCATATCACTTTTGGGCTCTCCGTGCACTACTTCAAGGTTTTCCTCTCAGACTCTTTATTAGTAAAACAATAGCACATCTATTTTCAAGCTAACATTTCTTGTAAATGCACCTGCAATGAAATGACACATTAGCAGAAAATGAAGAACAGTTTTTATGTTTAAGAAATTCAGGCCTAGTTAATTCAATTTTAAACATTATTCAGCAATGCTCATTTAATTTCACTTTATACTGTGTGCATATTAACTTCTACCTTTGCGTGAATGTCAATTACATTCTCTCAATCAGGATTGCATATTACAGTTAAAATAAATGAAGCAAACATTTATACATATTGTTGAAAATGGGGTCTTTGGTTGGTAGTCAGGTTACCCCCTATCCAAGCAAGAACCCTCACTCTAATCAGGGTAAGTCACACACAATCCACATTATCTTGTGCCCACCCTCTAGTAGCTTGGCACTGAGCAGTCAGACTTAACTTAGAAGGCAATGTGTAAAGTATTTGTGCATAAATCATGCAATAACACAGTATAGCACCAAAAACAATACACCACACAGTGTTTAGAAAAATATATAATATTTATCTGTTTGAATGCAGGTCAAAATGATCAAGATTTGATAAGTACATTTCACTGTAGAAAATGATAAAAGGAGTTTTTAGTTCTTAAAAAGCAACAAGTGTCTCCTACAAGCACAAAGTACCTGGTTTGCGTTCAAATTCTCTGCAAGGGACCGCAGAGGAGGAGGTGTGTGGAAAACGGGGAGGTGTGCGTTGATTTTTCCACCACACACAGACGATGCATCGATAAGTTTTCACACAGGGCAGCCTTTCCATCGGTTTCCGGCGCAAAGACTGGGATCCTCTTTAGGTTGTGGGGTTTTCGGACACCCCAGAGGCGATGCAGAGAAATCCTTGGCATGCAGGACGAAGTCACAGGGGCTGCGTCGATCCGGTGGGCGATGCTGGGAAATTTCTGTTGCACAGCAGACGCTGCGTCAATTCTTCTCGCAGGAAGTTGGGCTGCTTCATTCCGGCTCGGCTTAGCGTCGATCCAGTGGGCCGTGCGTCGAAGTTCCGGTCGCAGTGCTGGCACTGCATTGATCTCCCCGCGGGGAGCTGGACTGCGTCGTTGTGGTTCAGCATGTGGTGATTTTCTCACCGTGATGCAGACTGTGCATCGTTTCTTGCGGGCTGTGTGTCTAATTTTCGCCGCACAATGAGTTCTTTGCAGGATGAAGTCTTTTTGGTCCTGAGACTTCAAGGAACAGGAGGCAAGCTCTATCCAAGCCCTGGGAGAGCACTTCTCAGCAGGGCAGCAGTCCTTTGCAGAAAAGCAGTCAGGTGAGTCCTTTGGGCAGCCAGGCAGTTCCTCTTGGCAGGTTGCAGGGTCTGGTTCAGAGTTGAAATGTTGATGCTAATCCTGCAAAGCCCATTGAGGCCTCTGAGCAGGTGTTAAAAGTGCCAAAACAAATGACACAAATAAATCTTTTAGATTTCTTTGCACCATTTGTTCGCCCCCCCTAATTGGGAAATGCCCCCTTTGCATACATTATGCATGGCACAGGCATAATAGAGCGCTAAGGGTCACAATGCATCACAAGTCCTGGGTTTACATTTTTTAGCTGGGTTTGGGCAATTTCATAATGGAGCACTCTAATTCCCCATCTCCTCATGGGAACCATCCCTCTGCTACCAGATTTGATGGAGCATTTATACAAAATTTCGAAAGCAGTCTGATGCTCGGAAAACAAACGTCGGTCTTTCTTCTCACACATGAGTGCATGTGAAAAACATCTAACTAATATGAACTATGAACAATTAGGGGAAATCTCCTTGAAGTCTAAACTATTGCTAAAAGAAAGATCTAACTAAGAAAATATAAGGACAAAAACGTGACGTGCAAAAATAAGGCAAAAATGAATGGGGAAAGTGAGAAGAAGGTGTCAGCATTTCAGAAGCTTGGTCAAGAGCTTTCTTAGAGAGGTAAGTGTAAGCCTAAGGCACACTCAACAAAGCACAGGAACAAAGGGGAAAGTCAGAGGTCTGTACCTCTCAAATTCCAGGAAAAGACTGCCTACAATCAATCAGTGAAAGCCCTAGTCAATGCCACAAAATCCAATCAGATAACACCCCCATGGTCACATCACAAACTTCATTGTATTCTTCTGTCGCACTGTGTCACTTGCAACATCAGCTCCTTTTGTCATCTGGTCCTGAGAATATTGTTGTCCTTGATCCACTGGACATCATTTGAAACATGTATGAATAAGGGACAGTCATCTCCTTGTAGTACTTCAAGGTTTTTCTCTCAGATTTTCTATTAGTAAAACAATAGCACTTCTGTTTCCAAAGTAACATTTCATGTGAACACACCTCCAATGAAATCACGTTAGCAGAAAATGAAGAGCAGTTTCTCACGTTAAATAATTTCAATCCTAGTTAAGTCAACTTTAAACATTACTCAGCAGTGCACATTTAATTTCATGTTATTCTGTGCGCACATTAGTGTGAATGTCAATTACATTCTCTCAATCAGGATTACATGTTACAGTTAAAATAAATATAGCAAATGTTAATGCATGAGTCTAGATATGATGGAGAAGTACATTTCCACATTAAACTATGAAACATTACTGCACATTACATAAATGGTTATTGTTTCTAATGCAACTATATTCAAATAACATTAAGATGGTTATAAAATTACAAATTATAAAATAATTATTATCCTTCTTCTAACAAAGCTAAGACACATTTGTCCTTACACTGCAGTGAATGCACTTCATGATTAATGTCGAGTGCCCCTCTTTACAGTGGTCAAACAATAAAACTCACATTATATCGGTATATGAATACATATGTCATCATTGTGTGTACAGGATTTGCAGCAAAATCTACACTGCTCTACTGTTGATGCAGTTTTTTACCCTTCATGGTGACTGATGTAAAGACTGCATTGATAATCACCCTCTTGGATTGGAGATATAATGCAATGATTCAGAAATAAGCATTGCCATATCTGTTCATGGCGGACAGAGAGACAACATTTCCGTGCATCAAATACTTAATTCAGCTGTATTAGCAGAAACAAAACTACCAGCCGTCATTTAAGAGGAGAAATTCAAATTGCTCACCTTAATAGATATTAAGCATGGAGGAATAAAATTTAAAACATACATGCCATTTGCAAAAATGTAGAAAATATGAGTGCTGTGTGAGGAATATAGATCATTTTCTAACAAGTCCTCCTTCCCAAGAACCAACTATTCAATGATTCCATGTTGCTTTAGAAACGTGTTACCTAGCACACCTATCAGATATATCACCTGTCCCTAAGTTGCACTCCTAGAATTTAATAAATGTGTAAATTCTTCTACTATTCTTAATACCCAAAAGAACATATTATGAAATAGGGGACAGAAGATGGTATAGCCTCTTCCATGGTAGCCAAGGGTCGATTTATTTTTTGTGGGTGGATACTGCTAGTTTTTGGCATATTTAACTTACCTGTAGGTCCCTAGTATATGGTGCTCAGTGTCCCCCGGGAATGGAAGTTTAACGTCACTAGTAGACTGTAGTAGCTATTGTGCTATCCAGCACAGTGACAGTGTAAACAGTACCCATAGTGCCATCCACTAGTGAAAGTGACATCACATGTCCCGGGGTGGCTTGCTTCAGCTGGGCACCTGGAGCTTAACTACCATCCTGCTTTTAAACACAATTCCAGACTGATGGCAAATATTCAATCCGTTCTTGACTCTCCATGAATCTTTTAGTACCCTTCACTTAGTACCTTATTTGCCGGCTGTTTCAATTTCTCCCTCTCTGTCTCCTTTCTCACCATTAGTCCCTCTTTGGTTGCTCTGTCTTTCTCATGCCTCCTGTCTCTGTCAAACTCAACTGCAAATTTCTTACCAGTCTCCTTAAATCTCAAGTGTTCCCTTCTCTGACTTGATTTTCCCACCTGTCTTTTTTTCACTTCTCTCTCACATGTCTTCCACTTCTCTTACTCCCTTGTCTGTCTTTTTCTCATCTGCCTGTCTCAATATCTCCTTTATATCACTCACCTTCCCCTTTCCCCCTTCCCACCTCTAACTCAGCTGTCTTCTTATTACCACTTGTCTAACACTCTAAAATGTATAACCACACTAGCTCCCATTCTGCTTTGCACCACTCTCTCAACTGCCTCCCTTTGTCAGCTCTTACAATCTCATCTGTCCACCCCCCACCTATCTTATATGTCTTCCTAAAACGTCTCTTTATTGCACCTCTCTCACACACCTGCCCCCTCTTCTGTTTACACTTTCTCATACTTTTCTCTATATTACTTCTCTCACCTGTCTTCCTCTCCCCTCTCCATGCCCCTCTCTCTGAACACTGTTACTCAACTAGTCTCTCACCTGTCTCTCTCCCTTCAGGCCTTTCTTTTTTGTCTCGTTCCTGTCCACTTCTAGGCTGTATCTTATAAGTTCCATTTAACGGGACTTGCTCTCTGTCTGATTTAGGAAAAGTGGTGCTGCACCACTTTTCAAGCGCACCTTATCGATCCCACTAACGCCATCATGTGTGCACCGTATCTAAGATACATTGCACCATAGCGATAGTTAGGGGAATTAGTGCTAATAGTTTTGACGCTAGTTTGGAGCTTTGCAGGATCAGCGTAAAAAATGTTGACGCTAATCCTGCAATGCCCTTTGAGGCCCATTGTAAACAATGGTGTGCCTCATTTTAACTCCTGCTCTGAGCAGGCGTTAAAAGTGGTGAAAGAAATTATGAAATGCATTGTGGCACTTTGTAAATTTGGTGTGGCGATGTTGGCCTCATTGGGCCACATTGGCATACCAAACAAAATGATGCTTATGTGGCGCGAGGAAGCGCTAGGGGCTCCTAGGTCTGCCCTGTGATTCTAACCTGCTTTAAATAGTTAGGTTCACAAAGTCTGAATAAAAACATGGTTCAGTTCTTGCCCGAGTGCCAGGTGATAAGGTAGAACCAAGGGATTCTGGTTGTCAGTAGTGAGTAAGATGTGGAGTCGCCTGGCAAACGCTGCCCAAAAATACAACTTGAAATCAGGAAGCTGGAATCACCCTTGGTAATAAAGGAACTTAAATCGAATTGCCTGCCTTGCCTGCCTATATCCTCAGATGAAACTGCTAATGACACCATCCGATTGTTTGAAAAAATGTTCTGAACACATAGAGGAATTACACTGAACAAATAAAGGAATTTGGGTAGAATATTCATCTTTATAATGTTGCAATGTCTGATAATACCTATTGGCAGCCGGTGCCATCCTTTTAATTTCTTTCTGACTATTCACAGCAAACACTCATAACTAAGCCAAAGATTTTGTCCCAGCAGTGGTGTGAGTTGAATCCCAAGGTAGGTAGCCAAAGATGTAACCCAGAAAGTGGACTTCAGGTTGAAAATTGATGAGGACCTGGGTTTTATCTAAACTTAATTTTCATCCCAAAAATATACCAAAGTTGCTGGCTTCCTCTTTGATGCAGTCCAAAGCAACTGCTGGGTTACAGGAATAAATTGCAACATAATCCGCATAGGCTGTGATTTTAAGTTTGTTACCCTGAAAGTCAAAGAGCTGAATGCGATTATTATAATGGATTGAACACAGCTAAAGTTCCAAATAAATTGCAAATAAAAGGGGGAAAGCGGGCACCCCGTTTAGTGCCCTGATCAATCCTCAAGGGAACTGAAAAAAAAAACCAGCATAGGCCAGCTGTGCATATGGAAGTTTGTAGAAGGCCTGCACCCATTTAAGAAACCACCAGAGAAGCCGAAAGCAGCCATCGTGGTCCACAAGCTCTCCTACACTACTCGATCAAATGCCTTCTCTGCATCCAAAAATATCATTCCCATATTGAAGCCAGCTTTCTCAGCAATATCAAAAGCTGCAATTGTGGTGTTAACATGTGCAGTGGTGTCACATCCTAGAATAAAGCCATGCTGGTAATATGACACCAGACCAGACATAAGAGGGGCAAGTTGTGCAGCTAAAATCTTGGCAACTATTTTGGCATCTGCATTGATAAGTGATACAGGGCGATATGACCCAATTTCTTCTGAAGGCTTGACCTTCTTCAGGAAGGCAAAAATAAGGTATTATGCCAAGATGGTAGAATCTCACCACTAGCCCCACATGCTGAAGGTGAGAGGTAAGATAATTTTCATAAAAGCCTTATAAAATTCCAAAGGAATAGCATCATCCCCAGTCACTTTTCCAAAGGGTAAATCTGTTATAGCCTGATTGATCTCACAAATAGTAATATAATCCAGGGGTGGCTCCTCCATTAGGACGGAGAAGTGTCACCCCCCCCCGCCAGCAGCAGAAGTTGCAAAACCTTTAACCCCTTGGGTGCCCTGGGCGTAACAGTTACACCTCGGCTGCAGCACCGTTGTGCCAAGGGGATGTAACCGTTACGTTCTGCACCTGACCCAGCCCCCCAGCACCTGCAACAACCCCCGGAAATCTAATGACACACCGCGCGCTGACATCATTAGAGGCAGCCAGATGCACTAGAAGCCATTTGCTTCCAGCTCATCTTCAGAGAAACAAGTACGTTTCTCCTCTGGTTGGGGAGGGGTCCTCTAAAAGAGGCATCAGGGGAAAGGAAAGTCCTTTCCTTTCCCTCAATGTCTCTTTCAGCATTTCTTCTGCCTGATTGCGGTGTCAGTTTCATGTGGAGGGGAGTGGCCTTTGGGCAAGGGTCGCTCCCCTTAGGGGGCCATATTGTTGTATGGCATTTCTACCACCCACTAAGGCACCAGGGATTGTTTACTTTTGTTTTTTTGTGTGAGGGGATGGCCTCTTGGGCAAGAGTCACCCTCAAAGGGGGCACAGAACTGTTGGCCATTTCTACCACCCTGGGGGGCAGATCAGCCTTTTTTTTAGGCCCATCTGCCCCCAAGGGGGTGCAGAAACCAATAGGCACTAGGGATTGTGTGTGTGTGTTTTGTTTGGGTGGGGCTGCCCCTTGGGAAAGGGTCGCTCCCCATGGGGCACATTACTGATGGCTATTTCTGCCCCCCTTGGGGGCAGATTGGCCTATTTATTTAGGCCCATCTGCCCCAAGGGAGGCAGAAGCCATGAAGACACCATAGATTTTTTGTCTTTGTGTGGGTGGCCGCCCCTTGGGCAAGGCCTCGCCCCCAAGGAGGGCACACAACTGTTGGCCATTTCTGCCCCCCTTGTGGCCAGCTCTGCCTATTATTTTTAGGCCCATCTGACAGGGCAGAAGCCAGGGATGTGTGGGGGTGGCCCCTTGGGCAAGGGTCGTCCCCCCAAAGGGGGCACACAACTACTGGCCATTTCTGCCCCTCTTGAGGGCAGATCAGCCTATTTTTCTATGCCCATCTGCCCCTAAAGGCAAGAGTCAACCCCCCAAAGGGGGAACATAACTGTTGGCCATTGCTGCTCCCCCCTTCAGGGAGATTGGCCTAGTTTTTTAAGGTCCATCTGCCCCCGAGGGGTGCAGAAACCATTGGACACCAGGCACAATTTGGTGGTAGGGTTTTTGTCAACTGGCAAAGTATTTGCATTTGTGATTATAACGGTTTATTTCTCGTTTTTGTTCTAGTTCAAAGCTTTTGCTTCACTTGCTGTGACTCCTTGCAGTTTTGGCAGTGGTTGACCTGCAGTTTGCGTAGTTGCATGTTTTAGGTAAGAAAAAACAATTTACTCCAAGTGAGTATTGTTGCCATGCATGAACGACATTTTTGTAAGTGGTGTACTAAATGCAGGATTGTGTGTGAAATTGTCCTTAGATTTGTGCATGATGATATTTGTGTTGTCCTCTGTGTGATTTTCTTTTCTTTTTTCTTTTTAGTGGGATATCATTGGCCAATGCTGTGTCTGTGCAGAGTAGTTGCTGGTGAGTCTCACTTTTTCAGGCAAGTGAGTGGTAAAGTTTTTGAGTACATAATTCTTTCTGATAAAGCCACACTTTGTTTATTACTTATTTTACGCAGTGCTGGTTGTTTTTGGCACATTTGTCAAGTTACACTTCTTAGAAAGGATCATCGCTAGTCGCAGGGTGACCGCTCAGCAGGTTGTTGGTATGCTTTTTGAGTCATCTTCTGACCATGCTTATGAGACTGACTTTGCATCTGAGGCAGAGGAGGAAGTGTAAGATTCTGGCAGTGAATTTTCTGTCTGGGGGGAATCATCTGATGAGGAAGCCACTCTCATTGTGGATGATGTGCCTGTTTTAGAGGAGGACACTGATGTGCCTGTTTTAGAGGAGGACACTGATGTGCCAATAGTGCAGCAGCCTGGGGCTGAAAGGCTTCCCATTGGAAGACGTGAACTCTGGGTTGCCCCAAACATGGAGCAGCCAGAGTTGCCTGCTTCTACTGGTTTTAGGCAGTACATACCTAGCAAGAGGGCACGGTATGGAATTAAGATGCATATGCTGTCTGAAAGTAGTGCAGGATATGTTTATAATTTCCATGTCTACACTGGTAGGGATTCCAGTATTGACCCCCCTGGTTCTCCGCCCACTTTTGAAGTTAGTGAGAGAATTGTGTGGAAACTTAGTAGATGACTGGTCACCATTTGCACCTAGATAACCTCTACACTGGAGTGCAATTTTCAGGGAATTGTTCAGAGTAGACACTGTTGTTTGTGGCACAATCTGCTCTAACCGTAAAGGCTATCCAAGGGAGCTTGTGTGTAAAAAAAACTTGAGAGGGGACAGTGCAGTCCCTTGCGTAATGAGGAGTTGATGGCTGTGAAATTTGCAGACAGGAGGGATGTCTACATGCTGACTACCATCCATGATGGGAGTACTTCCCCTGTGACTGTGAGGTGCGCAAATATGCATGCATTTTATACTACAATTAGCACATGGGTGGTGTAGATAGAGTAGATCAGAGGTTGGCACCTTAATCTGCTGTTCATAAGTCTTACATTTTGAATATAAAGTTGGCAATACGTCTGTTGCATTTAGCAACTTTTATTGCTTTTTTGTTAGCAAGGATTGTTTAACTGAGTCAAAGATGAATGTCTTAAATTTCAGGAGTATGTGATAGATAGCCTTGTTGTGGTGGAATAGGCAGGAGTTCTTAGAGAAGCAGTGGTGGAAGATGTGGCTAGATTGAAAGATTAACACTATTCCGATCACATTCCTCCCACGCCCAAAAAATAATTTCCAGCTAAAAGAGGTATCCAGAGGGAGACTCATATGTACTGCTGTGATTGTCCTTCTAAGCCCGGGCTGTGTGGACGGCTGTTTCAGGAGTTACCACACCCAAAAGAGTTATTGGGAACTATTGTGAGCGTAAACTGCCTGTTCTATATTGTTTTATATTTTTTGTTCAGTTTCACAGTTTACATTACTGTCATGTATTTAGTTAGAGCTTTTGTGTTTGTAGTTTTGTACTTACTTATAATTAGTTATTGTTTTTTAGACACCCGGTGGAGTACAGAGTGGTGTGCCTCTTTTGGATTCCAACAAGTTTCTTGGACACAATGCCCTGTAAACTTTAGAATGTGACTAAAATCACACATTTTTCTTCCATTTCTGTACCATTTTCTTCCAGAAGCAAAAGTAAACCAGAAACTTATACCACCCACTGTTCCCCCCAGTCTCCTGGTAAAAATGCTACCTCACTTGTGTGGGTGGGCCAGGTGCCCACGACAGGGAAGGAGCCAAAACACAAAGTGGACACATCAAAAGGATCTATTACAGAACTACCTGTTTTTACAGGAGGGGCACGTGTGTTTTTGTCCCTGGGTGCGGCGGTCATCGAGGGAAACCTACCAAACCCAGACATTTTTGAAAGCTAGACAGCCGGTGGAATCCAGGAAGGTGTGGCTTGCATGAATCCCCCAACATTTTCTTACCTAGACTCCTCTGTAAACCTCTCCATTTGCTGAAAAAAGCACATTTACCTCACTTTTTGTTGTAGAATCACCACACCAGCACAAATTTCCTACTACCCAACGTCCCCCTTGGTCTCCCAAGTAAAATGATACCTCACCCCCACAAGTCACTGGATCCTAGATTCCCCTAGTTGTCTAGTTTTCACGGATTTGCTAGGTTTCCCTAAGTGCTGGCTGAGCTAGAGGCCAAAATCCACAACTAGGCACCTTGCAAAAAACAGGTCCGTTTTTATTAGAAAAATTTAATGTGTCCACGTTGTTTTTTGGGGCATTTCCTGTGCGGGCACTAGGCCTACCCACACAAGTGAGGTACCATTTTTATTGTAAGACTTGGGGACATGCTAGGTGGAAGGAAGTTTATGACTCCCGTCAGATTTCAGAACTTTCCATCACCGTAATGTGAGGAAAAAGTGTTTTTTTGTGAAATGTTGAGGTTTGCAAAGGATTCTGTTTAACAGTACCTGGTGAGAGCCCCACAAGTCACCTCATCCTGGATTCCCCTAGGTGTCTAGTGTTTAAAAATGTATAGGTTTGCTAGGTTTCCCGAGGTGCCGGCTGAGCTACAGGCCAAAATCCACAGCTAGGCACTTTGCAAAAAACATGTCCGTTTTCTTTGGGAAAATGTGATGTGTCCACATTTTGTTTTGGGGCACTTCCTGTCACGGGCACTAGGCCTACCCACACAAGTGAGGTACCATTTTTATTGGGAGACTTGGAGGAGTGCTGGGTGGAAGGAAGTTTGTGGCTCCCCTCAGATTTCAGAACTTTCCATCAAACAAAATGTGAGGAAAAAGTGTTTTTTTTGCCAAATTTTAAAGTTTGCAAAGGGTTCTGGGTAACATAACCTGGAGAGCCCCACAAGTCACCACATCCTGGATTTCCCTAGGTGTCTAGTGTCTAGTTTTAAAAAATACACAGGTTTGCTAGGTTTCAGTAGGTGCCGGCTCAGCTATAGGCCAAAACCCACAGCTAAGCACTTTCCAAAAAACACGTCAGATTTCAATATAGAAAGGTGATGTGTCCACGTTGCATTTTGGGGCGTTTCCTGTCGGGGCACTGGGCTTACCCACACAAGTGAGGTACCATTTTTATCGGGTGACTTGGGGGAATACAGACTAGAAGAACAAGTGTTATTGTCCCTTATCCTTCTCTACTTGTTTTCCTTCCAAATGTAAGACTGTGTGTAAGAAAGAAGTCTATTTGAGAAATGCTCTGTAATTCAAATGCTAGTATGGGGACCCCAGAATTCAGAGATGTGCATATAAAACTGCTTCTCAACACCTTATCTTGTGCCCATTTTGGAAATACTAAGGTTTTCTTGATACCTATTTGCACTCAAGTGAATTGCTGCATACCCGACATACAATGAAACCCATTGCACAGTGCAGATCATTTATTGGCTCTGGGTTCCTATCCCCACAACCATAAGAGTCAAGCAGACATAACGGTAAATTGCTTTGAAAAGTCTGCCATTGCTGGAAAAAGTTATAGAAAAAAAACGTGGACAGAAATGGCTTTTTTCACCTCAATTTCAATATTTTTTATTTTAGCTTTTACTTTCTGTAGGAAAACCTTGAAGGATCTACACAAATGACCCTTTGCTGATATCAGAAGTTTGTCTACTTTTCAGAAATGTTTAGCTGTCCGGGATCCAGCACTGGTTTCACACCCACTTCTGTCACTAACTGGAAGAAGGCTGAAAGCACACAAAATAGCAAAAATGGGGTATGTCCTATTAAAATGCCAAAACTGTGTTGAAAAATGTGTTTTTCGGATTCAAGTCTGTCTGTTCCTGAAAGCTGAGAAGATGGTGATTTTAGCACCACAAACCCTTTGGTGATGCCATTTTCAGGGGAAACAACATGTGCTTTCTTCTGCATCACTTTTTTTCCCATTTTTCCCCCCAAAAAACATATATTAGCTGTATTTTGGCTAATTTCCTGGTCTCCTCCAGGGGAACCACAAACTCTCTTATGAGGGCCTAAGTGTGAGCTACCCCAAATAGCCAAAAAGGTCTTGCATTTAAATATCACAGTTACATGGTTTGCGGTAAAACAATGCTTGTTATCCTAAGACGTGCCAAATGGTATTCTCCTGCAGTATGCTGAGCGCTTGCTGAGAAGCATGCAGTGATCTGCTGTTCACGAGTTTGATTACTGGGAGAAATTGAGGATCATTACATTGGGTAATGCCAATACGTGTCATGCAAGGTGCTTAGAAATTACAAAAGCGCTTTATTAGAACACGTCATTATGACAGTTCCTGCATCTTATCTTGGCCTCCCATAGACCACTGAAACATAGATACTCCATTAATCTTATTGATGTAGTAGCATTCTATAAAAGCAATGCTACACAATAGCGAGAAGATCACTGTTAAGAGTGTTTTACACCGAATGGTTTATAGTTGAGGCCACACTAGGTCTACCCAAGTCGTATCGAAACTAGATGTGGCCCTTAAGATGGAAGCCACGTTCACAAAATTATTTGTGGGGCCTGGGACATACGACCTAATTCGGAATATAAATTAGGAAGAATTGCAAGTGACACTGCAGTGCAGCTGCCTGATGCACTTGCGAAATACAAGCAGTTTGGTCCATTTTTTAAATGCCTTTAATGTCATTGCCAATTGTCTGTTCTTGCCCCCTATTCATGCACAGTGCCACATCTGTGCCCTTCTAAATTCAATACCCTCCTTGCTCCTTCTCCTCACAGACTGCCCCCTTCTGCTCCCTGCCCCTCTGGACACTCACTGCCCTCTATGCTCCCTTTGCTCACACACTGCCCTCTCTTCTACATGTTTCTTCTGCTCACACACTGTCCCTTCTTTTCCATGCCCCCTGAACATTGACGACCACTTTTCCCGCTTTTGATCCTATCAGCACTGCCACGTGTTCATATCCTGCCCGTTGAGCTCCCTATCCCTACTTCTCACATACTGCCCCCTCTACCTGGACATTACTGTATTTGCTTTCTACCCCTGCTGCTCACACTACCCTCTGCCTGCACACTGCCCTTGTTAGCGCGTCAGAGCCTTGATAAGTAAACTTACAAGGAGACGTGTTTAGGTCGACGGACCTTTGGACCACGTTCGGGGACTTCCCAGTACGAGATGTCTCTTTGGCATCACAAACCAATAGATCAATAAACTAATCAATAATTTCAATAACTAATAAGCAACCCAATCAATAACATTTAGTAGGAATCAATGAGTTGAACACACCATGACCTTTCAGTCATGAATAACCACACCAATTTAGTTAAGTGTTAGGATATTTATTTCCCCATTAGTTACAATCTAAGGTCATCTCTGTTAATCTCATTAGCAATTCATCTCATTAGTAACTCTTCAGAATTTGTAATTTGAACGCAATTAATCAATGCACAGGGAATACTCATTCAGTATTAACACGTCATCAATAAGAAGCAACTTAGCAAAGTCTCAGTAGTACATGATTCAACAAAGCAAGAACTCAGTCATTTGTCTATTTGCGTAGGGTATTTGTGAACACCTTAACTAACCTCTAATTAGCATTAGCATGTTGGGCTTCATGCAAAACATTTAGCAAACTCAAATTTGGAAAACATCTAAACTATGGCCTCTGTCAAAAGAGCAGTTGGTACCTAGAAAGAAAAGGCAAACAGACAATTACAATTTTGCATCAGATATTTACCAATCCAACAGATCAGCAAACAGCTTCAGTCTTCGTTCTTAGTTTTTTTTTTAGTCTCCGTTCTCAGGACATCAGTCGATTCATCCTCAGCAGAGATAGGACGGGGCAAAGTCTTGATATGGCATAGCTAAGGAATAGGACCTTCCCTCATGTGGCGGAGAAGTAAGTATCAAGTAAGGATGGGTATAAGATGGTTTAAGGCAACAGGAAGAATAAACGGCAAAGTGTCAAAAAAGTGGCCCCTTTTCTCCTTGGGTCGTGGGGTTAAATCAAAACTGCCTAATATGCCCTTAACTCCTCATTGGATAATAATTGGTGCATCGTTATCTCTGTCCAATAATCCTTCATGCATTTCGCCAGAATTTTCCACAAACCACAGTTCCCATGTCGAGGATTGGTCCATGTTTTTGACGTCTGCATCGGTTGGAATGTCAGGTAAGAAAAGTTACACTTTGCGCTTAAGTCAGTGTCTCCATCGTTTTCCCCTACTCTAGTAACCTTGCACCTATTACGAATTACACTGTTGCATTCAGCAAGAG
Source organism: Pleurodeles waltl (assembly GCF_031143425.1). NCBI lineage: Eukaryota > Metazoa > Chordata > Amphibia > Caudata > Salamandridae > Pleurodeles > Pleurodeles waltl. The sequence continues at coordinate 545,554,836 of NC_090438.1, forward strand.
CGTCTCCTTGAAGAAGTTGGTTCTCATGAGAAAGAATTTACTACGGCTACACACACATAACTTCTGGAAAAGTACAGCTTAGTCTCCTCCAGGAAAACAGCACATTACACTTTAGAAAAATACACTTTAATATGAGACCAGGCAACTAGGCCCAGACCCTCGCTAAGCTAATACCTATTAATTAATAAGCAAACTCTTAATATATATATAACTCTAGTTATGTTACGCTAATACAAATTCAAAAACATTAGTGCATAGTTCATTCAATTTAGCAACTTTCATTAGTCTTCGTATACATTGGTAGCCACTCCCCCTGGGCACATTTCAAACGTGTGCGTTATTTTCTATGTTAACACATTTTCAATGCAGCTTCATCGCACAATATGTTGCAAGCTTTTCATGTTAATATTGCTATTTAAAGACACACTCCAACAATCCCTCCTCTGATGACTCTTGTCGTCACACAAAACCTTTCCTCAAAAATTTTACATCAGTTAAAATTCTTTCAATTCAATTTCCTCCCTTATTGTATTCCCCTTTGATTTTGCCCTATACAGTTTTTCCCTTCTTCCCTCCTCTTATTATTTTTCGCCAGCTTCAATTTTATTATTTTACTAATTTTACATGCCACCCACAATCCAAATAAGCAAGCTATAACAATCAATATCCCCTGCATTATTTTAGACAATATCCCATGCCAAATATTACTAAGCCAATTTCCCACTGAAGCAAATCCTTTCCCAACCTTTTCCCAAACACCTGATTCTTTCACATCCTTCAAGTCCGTACTATCCCTAGTCAAGTTATTAAGCATATTTCTAATCTCATTACTATTATGTGGTATATATGCACAACAATGGCTCTCATTAAGCATCTTAGAAACTCTGCCATTTTTCCCTAAAGGAATGTCTAAAGCAAGCCTGTTTTGAAGAGTCATAGCCCTCTCCGCATCCATCAGGAATATAGCCCCTGAAAAATTTGTCAGCATGTTATCCACAATAGTAGACAACCGTCTAATCTTTATGGAGTTTAAGATGACTCCCACTGAAGGAATTATTATCCCAAATATGTCTCCTACTACACCAGCAGCAGTTTCTCTCTTCTGTCTAGTACGATGTAATTCAGACAATTTTGGAAACCTTTTCAAATCGTCAAGTTGATATATCTTTGGGAAAACTATCCCCAAATAACATGTCCCATACCATCCCTTTGGAAGACGGTAATAAGCATTAAGTCCACATATGTAATAGATCCCTGGGATCGCTGGATCCTGTCCATTTAACATGAACGTCCATTTACTCTGAAACAAAAACACATGCTTGCATTCACTCATTCCCAAAAACACATTGTCATAATATGATTTTGGTCTAGATATGCAAAGCTTCCCTACGTGTAATGCATCTAAAGCTAGCTTCCCTTGTTCTCTAATTGCACCATAACCTTCACTACTAGCAAAAGCCCGCTGCTGCAATCCTTTCTCTAATTTACCCTTTAATGCCCTTCTCCTATCTTCTGTGTGATCTAGAAAGCTTTTCTCTACAGGTGTAAGCAAGCATGTCAAATTATTACGGTGTGCATAAAATGTACTAATTGTTAATGACGACTCAAAGAATCCTTTAACTAACTTGATACTATAGTATCTAGCTACCCCACTCAAATCCTCTAATATAGGCACATAAGAAAACACAAGGTCATAATTTGAGTAAAAGTATTGAATCTCTTCCTGATTATAGAATCTTGTTAGTAATAGACTACAATTTATCCCATAGGTTAGTGGCAGACTATGATAGTTAACCCACTCTTGTACCGAAACAGGAATCTGTGTGAACACAAAGCAATCTTTTGCATCCATTGTGTCAACATACTCACTCAGCAAGCGATAGAAAACATTAGAGGAAAGTTCCCCTTTTGCGTTAGTTCCCTCATGCAAATATCTCGTATCCAATTCAAACCTCTCCTAAGCTGTTAGTGCAGTGGTAGTTTCAGGAATTGTAACATAGTTAGTCCCACTCTTATCCATTAGTGTCATACCCACAACCACAACCATAATGAATATCACACACACAACACCCAAACCAACACCCAAATATTTACAATGCCTACTCCCTCTATTATCCTGACTAGTGTTAGCCATGATCTGTAAAGAATCAGAAAGTGAAGGATGGTTAATTCAAACAACAGAAGATAGTCAGAATGATTTTTTTTTTCTTCTTCTCCTTTTTTTTTCTTTTCTTTTTCTCTCTTGCAGCAAAGTCAAAACAAGCGAACATTTTCTTTCAGCAATTATATTACAGCCTTCAGTTTCATTCCCCGGATCCTTGTCAATTCAGGTTGGCAAAGTCTCATCAGGTAAATTCTCACTCTGTTTTTCTCAATTTTCAACTTGAATTCAATCTTTACACCAATTCAGTCTCTTCAGCCAGACTCAGGTGCCAAAGTATTGACCTGGAACTTCTCGATCAAAGCAAAACGGCAAGAACTCTTGTTGCCATTCAGCTGTCGTTGCATACGCCCATTCAGGACCTGCGTACCTTCTGTTCGCTACTCTGTTTTTCTTCAACTTGAGATCACCTTGCAACTCTCCTTCACTTAGGTCTTCTCTCCTTGTTGTATCAACTTCTTCCTCTATTGCATCTTCGACAACCACTTCTCCCTTTTTCACTTGCAATTCTGGCCACTTGTCTCCTTTCCGTATCTCTCCGGTCTTTGATCTCTCCTGTGGCAACCCTTCGCCCATTCTTGGCTCTATGGTGTTTGCTCTTGATGGACCTGCAATCTGCTCAGGAGGAGTTTGGACACTCTGACTCTCTTCCACCTCAACTCCTTCGCCTTCTGGGTCTGTCAAATGCTCTAGCTCATTTCCATAATTGTCCGCTTCTGGGACAACCTCACTCTGCTTAGGCTCTCCTGCTGCCTCTGTTGAGATAGGCTCGCCGTCACCCCTCTGGATCTCTTCTCTTACCGGAGTGACCAAGCCGTCCTCAATGGGCTCTCCTTCAGTCTCAGTTCCCCTTCGATCACTCTCCGGCCCTGAGACTTCCTTCTCTGTTGTTGGTACTTTCAACAACTCAACTTCCTCATCAGTTGGACACATCACCCTTTTCGTGTGACTGTCATGGATCCAGTTTGGAATTCCCGCACACTTCACAGCAGCAGTAGTAGTTGTTAGTATCACTTGCTATGGCCCCATCCAACGTGGCTCTAAACCCGTCTTCCTTACGTGTTTCTTGATGACAACCCAGTCACCAGCTCTTAGGTTGTGTCCTGGTTCATTTATCGGTGGCAGGGTGGTAGCCTCCACCTGGTGAGAAAAAGAGCGGTCCACATCAGCCAGACCCTTGCAGTAGTCCAACACCATATCATCCGTGATATTCACAAGAGCATTCGGCCCATGAGAATCTCATGAGGGGACAATCCAGTTTTCTTATTAGGTGTATTTCTCATTGACATTAACACCAATGGCAATGGATCGGGCCATTTCAAATTCGTGGCTGCACACATTTTTGCCATTCTTGACTTCAGGGTACCATTCATCTGCTCCACTAGTCCTGATGCTTCAGGGCGGTAACTACAAAGCAACTTCTGCTCAGTGTTCAGTGGTGCACACAATAGCTTAAGCACCTCGTTGTTGAAGTGACTTTCCCTATCTGATTCTAGAGAGATCGGAAAACTGAAACGTATCAATTCCCCAAGCAGCAGCTTTGCTACTGTGAGGCTGTCATTCCTGTGTGTAGGGTACGCTTCAATCCAGTGACTAAAGATACACACAGTCACCAACACATATGTCAAACCTCCACACACGGGCATCTCAATAAAATCCAGTTGCATTGTGCTAAATGGACCTGCAGCTCTCCCAATGTGGCTCAAATTCACCACTGTTCCTTTTCCCGCATTCATCTGTTGACAGATGACACACCTATGGCAAATCACTTCTGCAGCTTGTCTGAACTTCAGGTTAAACCAGTTTATTTTGAACAACCTGATCATGGCATCCCTCCAACATGTGCTTGACCATGGTAAAACCTTGCAAATTGTGACAAAAGACTGTTCGGCAAGACCATTTTCCCTTTGTCTGAGACCCACAAATTATCTGGCCTTTGTACGCATTGCATCCTAACCCAAGAACGCTTCTCATCTTTGCTGGCACATCCCTGCAACAATCTCAACTCTTCTAACGTATCAATCACCCTTAATGCGCAACTTGTGCATGTTTCATTTTCTTTTTCAGGCAACAATTCACACTGATCCTTAAACGATATACAGTTCAATGCGCAAAACCTTGCGACTTGATCCGCATATCCATTTCCCATTGAAACAAAGTCTTATGACTTCAGGTGTGCACTGCATTTCACCACGGCAATTTCATGAGGTAACTGAATCGCGTGCAACAACTCCTTAATTCTCTCACCATTTTTCACTGGGGAACCAGAGGAGGTCAAGAAACCCCTCTGTGACGACAGTTGGCCAAAATCATGGACAATTCTGAATCCGTACCGGCTATCAGTATAGATAGTCACTCTCAAATGGGCAGAAGCATGGCAAGCTCTAGCAAGAGTGACCAATTCAGTTACTTGAGCAGAATATACTCCTTTAAGCCAAGACGCTTCCAGGATACCAGAAATCATACAAACAGCATATCCGGCTCTCAGCACTCCTACTGAGTCTCTCAAACATGAGCCATCGACAAAGATAATTTGGTCATTTTATTCCAATTGGGTATCTTTAATATCAGGCCTTGGTTTGGTGCACATTTCTGTTACCTCAAGACAATCATGTTCTACATCTTCTACATTTTCAACCTCTGTGTTTTCACTTGGAAGCAAAGTTGACGGGTTCAACACTGTACATCTTTTCAGCGTTACATTTGGTGACCCCAATATAATCGTTTCATATTTAGTCAGTCTTGCATTTATCATGTGCTGCGTTTTAGTACGGATCAACCGGATTTCATTTGAGTGAGGGACCATGACGGTTAGAGGATGTCCCATCATTATGCCTTCACACTGTGTGAGGCTTTGTCCAACTGCTGCTACTGCACGCAGACAACCCAGTAAGGCTGCTGCAACTGGGTCCAACGTAGCTGAAAAATATGCTTCTGGTTGGTTTACACCTCCGTGGACCTGTGTCAGGACAGACAAAGAACATGCATGACAAAACAGAACAAAAGGCTTTGTGTAATCAGGCATACCTAAAGCTAGAGCCTTGCACGTGCTCTCTCTTAACTCAGTGAAGGCTTTCCTTTCCTTCTCTCCCAACACTATGACATCCGGCCCCTCTTTGACCGTCAGTCTCACCAATGGCTTGGAGATGACTGAGAAATTTGGGATCCACTGACGACAGTAACCCACCATTCCTAAAAACATCCTAATATCTCTCCGTGTTGTTGGTGGATTCATCTGTAATAGTGCAGTGACTCTTTCCCTGGATAACTTCCTCGACCCTTTCTCAATTTGATGACCCAAGTACTTCACCTCTTTCTGACAATATTGCAATTTCTTTGGGGACACCTTGTGTCCGTTCTTTCCCAGGTGATTCAGTAAGGCAATTGAATCATACTTGCACTCATCCCTCGTTTTAGAAGCGATCAGCAAATCATCAATGCATTGTACTAGAGTCGATTGAAAAGGAAACTCCAATGGCTCCAAATCCTTTTTTCAGTATTTGATTGAATATGGAAGGTGATTCCAAAAACCCTTGAGGAATTCAACACCAACTGTAGACCTTGTCCAGGAATTAAAAACTGAAGAGAAATTGGCTGTCCTCATGAAGAGGCACAGAAAAGAACACTTGGGACAGATCAATTACTGTGAACCATTCTGCATTGCATGGAATCTGAAACATAATCACGGCTGGATTTGGCACCACTGGGCAGCATTTCACCACTATGTCATTGATCTTTCTCGAATCTTGGACAATTCGAACCTTCCCACAAGGCTTTCCTAAGCCCATTATTGGTGAATTACATGGACTGCTCATCACTTCTTTCAAGACTCCTTGTTTCACAAAGTCTGCAATTAATTGCGCAACCTTTATAAGGACATCTTGTACCATATGGTACTGCGGTATCTGGGAGAATGCAACCTTTGGCTTCACACTGACTTTAACTGGTTCTACTCCTTTTATCAGTCCTACTTCTTTCCCTGTCATGTCCCACACTTTCTCTTGAACTGTTCCCTGCAAGTCTGCTGGGAGATCAGCCACTGTGAACATCGGGGAGAAGTTCATCAGTGGGTATTCCTCGTCTGTTGTCTCAGTTTCAGGCTCTGACACCTGCTCCTCCTTCATCATCACTGTGTGTCTCGACCTCGATCCCCCCCATTGGAACAGGTGATTGAACACCTTGTCTTGCACAGTAAGTCTCTTCCCAGTAGGGACACGGGACTTGAATCGCAAACCACAAATCGGTGCAAGTCCTGGAAAGTGCCAAGCTCAACCTGAACAGGATCTGTGATCGGGTTAGTCAGGAGTTGGTTTGATACTCCCACTACCTTAACTGTACGTCCCGAAAGAGGCACTGAGTTTAGTTGAAGGTGAGCTCCCACTTTCAAAAATTAAAGATACTGAGCACAATGCTTCAATGGTGATATATTTGCAGAATCAATAAAAGTTAATTCCAAAACTTTTTATTTCAATTACAAAAATGGACTTCCTTGAGTTGAAAGAAAAGAAGGAAATAAATAAATCCCAGAATTGACTGCTTTGTCGTCCAAGCCAAGTTGGTCAAGATTGGAAAAAGGATGAAGAACAATGTTCGATGGAGGACAGCCAACACGTGTTTCACCCCATTAGCGAGTTAGCGGGGGCTTTCTCAAGCCTGTGAAAGATATGTATGGACAGTTATAAGTTACATGTCAGATCTTACCCAAATGTGAGCATGCATTCCATGCATATCATGCAGGACATGTTGTGCTGCTCATCGTGATATTTATAGAAAAAATGAGATAGTGCCATAGCAGTCTCCCCAGTGTTAACCAAGGATTGGAACCCATAAAAGTATTAATAGAGTGTAATGATAGATCAGTTTAGAGAGCTCCACTTTTCCTTTTCTTGTTATAGAAGGAAATAAGATAATATAAGGTAATTAAAATCCTACTGAGTAATAAGTGAGAAAAGGAAATTCTTTACAAACTGGCACTCTCGTGGTGTGAGTACATGCTAAAGAAAGGAAATTATGAACAAGTGCTATTATAAAGTCAAGTTGTGTGAAAAGGGATAAAACTTGTGATATATACACATTTCTGAAACAAAGAATAACGTTACCCAATTCAAAACATAGTAACAGACTTCAGACATCAATGGTCTCAATTGTCGGTGCAAATCTGAACATAAGAACCAAGTGGTAAACACATACTTGTATAACCAATAAGTACAATACAAAAAACAAAGATTACAACTTTTCAATTCTTGCGGAAAGCAACTATCCGCCTCTGACATAATCAAACAAAGCCCATTATTGTCATGAACCTATTTAAATCCCCCAAAGAAAAAAAGGAAGCTTCGTTAACACAGAAGTTCTAAGTTCACTCAAAAAAGGTAAGATATATACCCCAATCAAATCAGTAAAGAAGCATCATAATTAGGGATAATATAAGAATGGTACAAGTAATCAACAGAGCCACAAGACCTTGTTTATACCTATAGTGCCATACATGCCATGTGAAAGAGCCAAAGGCATTAATCGGGATTTTTATGAAAAAGTTTTTTTTGAGGCCGAAGAGCGTGAGTCTTAAACTCACCATGAAACATAAATGAAGTAAACAGTGGTACCTGAAAGCGCATTAAGCGCCTGAAGAAAACGGCGAAAAATCGCCGACAGGTCCCGCGTTCAAACGCTGCAGGCGCGTTCTCACTGCAGCTTGATATGCGTGATCGAGTGTACCTTCTCTGTTTCGGAGGTATCGAAACAGAGAAGGGACAACAAGTAACCAGCACACACAAAAACGACGGCGGCCATGTTGGATATTGTCGGGGCAGCAGCTGCACTAGTCGTAATGAAATAGTGGGAGGCAAAATTGAAAGAAGAATATTGAAGGCAATGTACTAAGCTTCAAAATGACAAGAAGGCCTAATTGGGCATTTGCAAAAAAGATAGATAATGGTAGAAAAAAGATAGTTAGTAGAAAAATAATATAATTGAAAGAATTGAACCCATAATAGATATTAAAGACAGAACTCAGGAAAAACAGGGAGCTTAAAAATGAAATGGGAGAAAGAAAAAGAAAAAGGACGTAGAAATGGTCAAGAGAAAGAAGTATAACAGTAAATAATAAACATAATACTAAAAATCATATTTACTGAGAAACAAAAATTTTTCCCAATGAATTCTCAAATGCAAATAACCAAGTAGAAGAGGAAAAGGAAGTAAATGAGGAAATTAGTTAAAATAGCCAATAGAAGGGGGAAATCAAGAAAAAAGCTGATTTAGACTCATAAGCAAAGCCAACAGTTGAAAAGTAAAAACAAGCAAAAGGAAGAGAAGAGGAATAGTAATAAGTCTACGGGTATCAAAATATTGATACAGCAAAGCAAATAGTGCAGTACAATAGTTTAAACAAAGACAGGTTTTTACAAAAGCCAATAGTGCCATTCATGATCTTGGTTCAGGCCATTGTTCACTGTGTCGTATTGGATAATCATCCTGCTTTCTTCCTGGCGGAGGCGTAATTGTAGGTTCCCGCCCCGTGGGGATGAAGTGAGACGACGTATACCACTGAATTCAAAGCGCCGTTCATTATGATGAAATGTTTTATAGTGATCCACTAGGGGCGCCTGAGTCTCCAGTTTGAGAATGTTCCGAAAATGTTCTTGGATGCGAAGTTTTAGAGGGCGGATCGTACTGCCAATATAAACCTTGTGGCATGGGCATACAATCAGATAGACCACATTTCTACTTTCACAATTGATGAAATCCTTGATCACAAGTTTGTTATTGTTGATGTATAGGGTAGTTGTTCTGTTAAGTCCCAGTTTACATATTGAACACTTCGTACAGGTAAAGAAACCTTTAGGTTTAGAAAAATAAGGATCAGAGGCTTTTCGTTGAAAAAAGGAAGGACAAAGTGTATCTCGAAGATTAGGAGCCCGACGAAACCCCATTCTTGGTTGTTGTGTAATGTACTTTTGAATAGAGGTGTTGCTGCTGATAAGATGCCAATGCTTGCGAAGCTGTTTCCGTATTAGATAGTGACCATTATGAAACTGGGTAATAAAACGGATAGTAGTATCATCTTTCCGTCGTGGTGATGAATTAATCATCTTAATCCGGTCCATTTGACCCAATTTACAGGTTGACAAGTGCAGTAACTTGTGATTGTATCCCCTATTCAACAGTCTCTCCGTTATTTGTGAGGAGAACAGGTCATAATCTCTAGAGTTGGTGCAGTTGACTCTTGCTCGTCTATATTCACCTTGTGGAATATTTTTAATAATACTTGAAGGATGACAGCTGGAGGCATGTAGAATTGCGTTCGCCACTGTAGATTTTCTAAAAAAGCGTGTCTGTAGTCTAGCATGTTCCACATAGATCAGTAAATCTAGGTACTCAACCTGTGAATCAGAGATATTATATGTAATGTCAATGTCCCATTTGTTTGGAACCAGAGATTGCAGGAATTGTGTTAAGAGAGTTCTTTGTTCTTGCCAAATCAACAGAATGTCATCGATATAGCACCCCCAGAAGATGATATTGTGGGAGAAGCATTCATTTTGATCACTCCATAGCCACTCTCTTTCTACTGCTCCCATTAGTATACAGGCATAGGGGGGCGCAAATTTCGCCCCCATCGCCGTGCCCTGTAGTTGTAGATAGAACTGACCATCAAAGAGGAAATAGTTATTTTCTAGGCAGAACTGTAACATGTTCAGTATCATACTATTGTGAGTGGTGAATGACACTGGTTTAGTCGAAAGTGCTTGTCTGACAGCATCTATGCCATCCTGGTGTTTGATAGAAGTATAAAGGCTGACGATATCTATTGTTACTAAAAGATAATCAGATTGCCAATCAATATCTTGAAGTTTGCAGATGATATCTTTCGTGTCTCTTACATAAAAAGGTAAATTGATCATGAAAGGCTGAAGAACTTGGTCAATTAGAGTCCCTAATTTGGAACAGATGGAATTAACTCCTGATATTATAGGTCTACCTTTAGGGGGAAAATCTTTTTTGTGAATTTTGGGCAATAGATTTAAGGTAGGAACAGTCGGGTGGGAAAGAAAAAGAGCTGTACGTTCTTGGTGTGAGATGACTTGGCGAGAAAGCCAATGATCCAAAAGAACCGAAAGTTGCTGTTGTATGTGTACCGTTGGGTTCGAATCTAAGCGTTTATAACACTGGACATTGTTAAGTTGGCGATAAGCCTCAGAGAGATAATCTGAGGTATTTAGAATGACAATATTTCCCCCTTGGTCTGCTTCCTTGATGATGATATTAGGATTCATTCTTAACTTAGTCAGTGCTGATATTTGTTGGTTAGTAATATTGTGGGGGACAAATTTGTGCTTTTTACAATAGCTTTTGTATTCTTTGTCTAGATCTTTCAAAACTACTTGTGCAAATACATCAATAGAATTCCCTGCTGGTAAGGTGGGAGTGAAAGTAGATTTAGGTCTCATACCCGAGAGGTAGTACTGATTAGTGTTCAGCTCCAAATGTTCAGCTAGTGAGCAGAGAGAGATATCGGGTTCAGAAGCATTAGCCCGGTTACACAGTAGCCCAATTCCTTCAAGGTCCCGAACAGAGAGATCTTGTGAAGGGGGTAAGGAAGCGGGCTGAAGAGAAGAAGAAGTAGGTGTGGAAAAAAAAGATTTAAGTTTGAGTTTACGTATAAACTTAAAAAAGTCAATTTTGGTTTGCGTTATGTTCCAAGAATTAGTCGGACAAAAGGATAGACCTTTATTGAGAATATGGAGTTCAAGTGGAGAGAGAGGATAATCTGAAAGATTGACAACTAGTTGGTCAGCGAGTTTGGGGGCCGGAGATTCTTGCTGCGTGCCCTTGTCTGTATACCGGAAGTACCTGGTGTGGCCGTTGTAATATCTGGTGGTTTTGGCCGCGATTCTTGTAGAGATCCAAGGCGAAAACGCCTTGCTTCCTCTAAAAAATTTACCTTGGGTCTAATGCTAGAATCTCTGTCTGAATTGTCAGAAGTTTCAACTTCTGAGGAAGGAATACTATCTGGACAACTTGAAGTGTCCAACGATAAATTAGAATCTTGAACATGATCATATTTTTTACTGAAGGTATACACCCTCCCCTGCTGGTAATCCCGAAGGTCACGTCTAAATTTTCGATTCTTCCTCTGGATAATATCTGCCTCATAGTTATCAATTATATTGTTAAGGATGGCATAATTCTTAGTTGTGATATCGCCCCAGTTGGCATCATCTATCCGTTGTGTTAGTTGGTCAACTTCTTGTTTGTGACGTTCGTACTGTTCCTGCAAGATATCAATGAGTTGGTGTATCATATTCATCGAGGCCATTTTTAAGTTAGCCTCCCACTTCTGAAGACTTTCTTGGGAGGTGGTGTCTGTAGGTGGAAAAATCAGAATACGTAATCCCCGGGGGATTCGATCACTTTCCAAATATTTTTTAAGGGAAGCCACCTCCCACCATTTCGCTGTTTCCTTTTTCAGTGACTTTTCAAGGGCCAAAAAAGTATTTTTTGCAGAGTTCAAATTGGTGATACCCAAGTTGGGAGTGCCAGTGTCTGCAGTATTGAAGACTTGATCCAATTTAACATTTTGTTGTTCTCTTCTATTGAGCGTGAAGGACATCTTGAATTAAGGCTTTAGCAGGAAGTCAGTATATATGCAACTAGTTGCAACAGGGAATAAGAAAAGGTCCAGCCAGTTGACTTCCTTAAGTTGCCAAATTGATTGAAGTTATTGTGAGAGCCCCAACCGGAGGCCTGGACCCTAAACCTCCCAAATGTTTAGGTACTGAGTTTAGTTGAAGGTGAGCTCCCACTTTCAAAAATTAAAGATACTGAGCACAATGCTTCAATGGTGATATATTCGCAGAATCAATAAAAGTTAATTCCAAAACTTTTTATTTCAATTACAAAAATGGACTTCCTTGAGGCAGTTTCGGAACAACTGCACTTCTGACTGTAGAACGCGTAGTTCCTGTGTCAACCAAGAATGAAACCTTGTGACCCATTACCTTCCCCTGAACATAGGGCCCTTTCTGGTCTACCTATAAGGACGCTGCAAGCCTACACTCTTCACTATCTGAACTCTCATCTGACCATTCATCGTTTATTCCATTCTCACCACTCAATGGATACTGTTGTAGTGTGTTATTTTGACTCATCCTTTGACCTGTTGAGGAAGCATCACCTCTTGCTGTTCCATTGGCGCTAAAGGCACTTCCATTTACTGTCTAAGTACCATGGGAACCTGCTGTTGCATTTGTTGTAACTGCATCGGCGGTATATGTGGCATCTGCACCTCCTGCATGGATTGAAAACCCTGCATTTGTTTCACATTATTCAGAAAATTTGGATTTGGACCTCTGAGCCTCGGTCCCTTCACATTTTGGAATGAACTGACATCATTGCTTTGTTGAACAACACCCTCCTACACCATCACCGGGCATTCCCGCTTCCAATGTCCAACGACCCCGCAAGCATGACAAGGTAACATCTTCTTCATTCCCTGCACATCATTTTGAACTACTACAGTGTTCAAATCTGGACTTCGATTCACAAAACCTCCCCGCCCTCTGCCTCTCACTTGCGCCTGAAACATCCCGTTTCCTTGCGGCTGTTGCACCATCTGTTGTAGACATCCTCCCTGCATCCCTGACTGTGGTGCCTTAATTTGCATCACCATTGCATCTCTTTTAACCTTCTCTGCTTCAATTCAATCTCGTCACTACAGTACTTTGCATATTGCAACACCTCGTCAATTGGCTTTGCTTGCCAGCAAATCAAGTGACTCTTAAACATCTGGTTAATCTCAGGTCTCAACCCTTCAACAAATCTAAACACAAGGTGATTCATATCCTTTGCCTCAACAACCTCTGTACCACTGTAGTGCTTGAAATCCTTCAGCAGCCTCTCATAATAGGCATGTATCGACTCCTTGGCTTCCTGAGTCATCCAATCAATCTTTTGGCAATCAATATTCTTCGGCGAAACTCTCGATTTCAGAAACTCAGTCACCTTATAGTAATGCTTCTTCACCTCAGGAAATGGTGCTCCTGTGATTCTGTCCCTTGCCGGTTCCTCGGTCGGCCAATCTACACCCCTCTTGCACTCAAGCCATAAGTCAGCTGGAACTATGATCTCAAAGAGAGTATTCAGGTCTTCCCAAAGGAATTTTGCAAGCTTCACAAACCTGTCTGTCTGCTGATATCACTCTATTGGCTTCTCCCTCAGCCTGGGAAAATCATTCGTAAATGACAGAATATCACCTCTAGTCCACGACACATGGACAAGAACCTCTCCGGCAGTCTCTCTCATTGGTAACATCTTTACCGTACCAGTAACTGGTAAGGTTTTTGCTGGCTGCCCTATGCAGTCACGTTTCCTCTTGTCTCTTTTCTTCGCCCATCTGCCTTCCCACTTTTCTAAGGCTCCCCAAACCTGTGCACTCTGTAGTATCTCTTTGAGGAGTGCCTTCATCCCAGTAGACCTCATGTGCTCAAAATCCTTTGGCTCAAAATCTAACCTGTAACTCCTCTTCAGATGTTTGGTATTTTCTAAATCAATGCCATATTTATCTGCCAAGTTTGCCAACCTCTGGTGCCCCCTGCTCACTTCTCTAGTTATCTTTGGACAAAAGTATCTCAATTCTGCTTCCGTGTATGACTCTAACCTGTACACTCCCATGCTCCCTTCAACAAGTTCATTTGCTTCCATGCCCAACCTCACACAATTCAGGTGTTCTTCTTCCACTTTCCCTGCAGTTACAGGAGCAGTCTGTGGAGTATTAAGCTTGTCTTACCAGTCGGTCAGCTGTTGTGCTGTTAAACCTTGTAATGAGATATTACCAGCCTGCTCTAAAGGTGTCTGCTGTATATTCACACTTGTGATCTGTGGAGTTAACAGTCTCGAACCTGTCTGCCTCATGGTCTCTGGAGGAGCCCCACTCGGACTGAAGTCTAACAGGGATCTAGATCCTTCAAATGTCGGTTCCACTGAAGTCGTTCCTTGGGAGCTTCCTACGAACCCTCCTCTTGTCATCTCGTGAGTCATTACCCCTTGATCGCATACACTAGGCTTCGCCTGCGCATACAATGGTACTGGTGGACCAACTGTAATGGGCAAAGATAAGGCGGCTGGTGTCTGCCTGTTCCCCAAACCCTGTGGGGACTAACTCCCATATTCTGGTTCATCACTGGTGCCATGTTTGACTGCGGTCCCGTGACCGAAGTATAATTCGGATTCATTTGCTGCTGTACCTGGGGCAGTAAAGGTGGAGTGGGATCAGTCTGAATCAGCTTTGGTCCTCCATATGCTTGCTCTGTTGGCACCACCAGATTCGTTGTAGAATCTAAGATGGGGAAATCAGGGTAAAGTCTCTGAACCTGTGGTGGCTGCAGCTGAGATTGCATACCGTGGGCAGCGGACACGATAAAACTACTCTGCACTGGAACTGGTTTTGAGACAGGACTAACCTGTATCGGATTCGTTGTCACCTTCTCTTGGGACGAAACCTGCAGGACATGTACTAGTACTCGGTCTATTGTCATCTATTGCGTATGGTGGCGGTCGGTCATTCAATAACTGATTAAGGAACTCATCATCGTCTGAGCCATCTACCTCTGACCAGGGATTCCTAGCCTCTTTATCTTTGGAAGGACTTTTGTCAGTCTTACAAGTGGCTTCCCCCCTTTTTCTTCACCTTCTTGAGCTATTGCTGGAAACAGCCTGACTCCGTCTATTGTTTCTCTCTTCCAAACTCTCTGTGCACTATCCCACCTAGCCTCCGCTAGTGTCTTTTCTGTTTTCCTCATTCTCCTCTCAAATTTCTGTTGCTGTTGTCGTATTGCTATCAGTTCCCAAATTGCTAACGCCTCAAACTGTGGTGGCCTCAGAGGTGGCTTTAGCTCATTGAGCACCCTCTGCAAATTTTCCAAAACCCTCAAATTGAATGTTCCGTGCTCCGTAAACGCCAAACACTCTTCTTTCTCTGTAGCTTTGCACCATTGCTTTAGCCAAAGACATGGCGCAACCCCCTTTTCCTCCATTTCAGCATAAGCCGGTGTATCCTCCGGCTGTGTAACTTCCCTTACACTTGCGGTAATATATACGTCTCCCCTCAAAGCGCTCTTTAAAGCCTTGAAAAAAATAATTTTTACGCCTTTTATTTTGTTCACAATCGAATCAGGAAGTGACTTTAATTCCCAGAACTCTCTTTGCCTACCTTCTCAACCAATTGCCTCTCACGAACGGCAGCCAATCCATGCGCGACCCTTCTCACTAACCATCCTATCCCAGCACGGCTCCAATGACGTCACACTCACACACCCTGCGGCTGACAAAGTCTTGCGGCTTGTCCTCCCACTCTCAAATTCACACAAAACTACTGCAATATAATGCGAGCACCAACCAAAAATAAACTCAAATTTGCCAGTTTACTACAGGAAAGGGTAACACAATCGCTTCAGAACTTTACAGAGATTTCGCTTAGCCTCGGCCGCTACTCTCTCCTTCTCAGATCCTGCACTCACAAGCAAAATTTGACCCGCAAATTTTACTCTTGGCTTGTCAATGGGTCGTTCTAGTGCACTTCAGAACTCACCAAATCTCCATCGAAGTTTTCATTCGCTCACTTTGACTCAAACTCGACTCGTCGATTTCACCATCGACCTATTGAACCGTGCAAATTACAACATAAACCAAGTGTCTCATACACTTATCAATATACTCTGGAGTCTTAGAACATGCTGGGTCCATACATCATCACAACCACTTGGACAATTTTTTAACACAACGCGCCACACTCACATGAAGTTCGCCAACTTCCCTTCTCTCACACTGTGGAGTACGCACACTCCTACTAAAACATCATCATCTGGCCTAAAATCCTCACAAACGTCACAATTCAGTTGCGGTATGCATAAGCTGTGCAAGCGCAAACCCTACTTCATTCACACTATCGCTAGAATGCCAAGAACATACTCAAGCTTCCTTCAGCAAACTCCGAGATTCCGGGAAAGTCATTTGGGACTTAGGGGCACATCATCTCTCTAATTGGCATAATTAAAAAAAGAATAATTTTCCCAAACCCAATTTTTCCGATACACCTTGCTTACTTCTAAACCAATCTCATCAATCTCTACTAGACCTCTTGAACCATCAACTCTATCAATTCCGCACTGTTACCAAAACTGTTAATTATCACACCCCGCGATCCTCCGTACTAGGGCCCCAAAGGGCCAAACCATTACCTCTGCTACCAAAAAATGTTAGCGTGTCAGAGCCTTGATAAGTAAACTTACAAGGAGACGCGTTTAGGTCGACGGACCTTTGGACCACGTCCGGGGACTTCTCAGTACGAGATGTCTCTTTGGCATCACAAACCAATAGATCAATAAACTAATCAATAATTTCAATAACTAATAAGCAACCCAATCAATAACATTTAGTAGGAATCAATGAGTTGAACACACCATGACCTTTCAGTCATGAATAACCACACCAATTTAGTTAAGTGTTAGGATATTTATTTCCCTAGTAGTTACAATCTAAGGTCCTCTCTGTTAAACTCATTAGAAATTAATCTCATTAGTAACTCTTCAGATTTGTAATTTGAACGCAATTAATCAATGCATAGGGTATATTCATTCAGTATTAACACGTCATCAATAAGAAGCAACTTAGCAAAGTTTCAGTAGTACATGATTCAACAAAGCAAGAACTCAGTCATTTGTCTATTTGCGTAGGGTATTTGTGAACACCTTAACTAACCTCTAATTAGCATTAGCATGTTGGGCTTCATGCAAAGCATTTAGCAAACACGAATTTGGAAAACATCTAAACTATGGCCTCTGTCAAAAGAGCAGTTGGTACCTAGAAAGAAAAGGCAAACCGACAATTACAATTTTGCATCAGATAGTTACCAATCCAACAGATCAGCAAACAGCTTCAGTCTTCGTCCTCAGGACATCAGTCGATTCATCCTCAGCAGAGCTAGGACGGGGCAAAGTCTCGATATGGCATAGCTAAGGAATAGGATCTTCCCTCATATGGAGGAGAAGTAGGTATCAGGTAAGGACGGGTATACAATGGTTTAAGGCAACAGGAAGAATAAACGGCAAAGTCCCCAAAAAGTGGCCCCCTTTCTCCTTGGGTCATGGTGTTAAATCAAAACTGCCTAATTTGCCCTTAACTCCTCATTGGATAATAACTGGTGCATCGTTATCTCTGTCCAATAATCCTTCATGCCTTTCGCCAGAATTGTCCACAAACCACAGTTCTCATGTCGAGGATTGGTCCATGTTATTGACGTCTTCATCGGTTGGAATGTCAATTAAGAAAAGTTATACTTTGTGCTCCAGTCAGCGTCTCCATTGTTTTCCCCTACTCTAGTAACCTTGCACCTGTTACGAATTACACTGTTGCATTCAACAAGAACGTCTCCTTGAACAAGTCGGTTCTCATGAGAAAGAATTTACTACGGCTACACACACATAACTTCTGGAAAAGTACAGCTTCGTGTCCTTCAGGAAAACAGCACATCACACGTTAGAAAAATACAGTTTAATATGAGACCAGGCAACTAGGCCCAGACCCTCGCTAAGCCAAGGCCTATTAATTAATAAGCAAACTCTTAATATATATAACTCTAGTTATGTTACGCTAATACAAATTCAAAAACATTAGTGCATAGTTAATTCAATTTAGCAACTTTCATTAGTCTTCGTATACATTGGTAGCCACTCCCGTGGGCACATTTCATACGCGTGCATTATTTTCTACGTTAACACATTTTCTATGCAACTTCATCACACAATATGTTGCAAGCTTTTCATGTTAATATTGATTTTAAGGCCACACTCCAACACCCTCTCTACTCCCTCCCCATTCTGTTTAAACACTGCACACTCTGTTTCCTGCCCCCTCTACTCACACACTGCCCCCTTTTCACACTCACTGTTCCTTTTTCCTCACACTGCTTCATCTGTTTCCTGCTTCCTCAGAACACTCACTACCACGGACTGCACCTCCATTACGGCGGAGGAGCGTAACACCCCCTTTCCACCCCCCAGTAGTGATAGCTGCAAAACCTTTACACGGAAACGATAATAAACAGTGCTTATTATTGTTTCCTTATAAAGGGGCGGGGCCACATCTGTGAGGACCAGTGAGGGGGCGTGCACAGCATTCCCCCTCAGAGCACATGTGTGTTTGGCCGGCCGTCTCAGGCCAGCCAAACACACATGCGCAGTAGGCTCTCTCCAGTTCAGCAACACAGTTGCTGGGCCGGAGAGAGCCTGCAGGTTCCCAGTCTACCTGCTTTGAGCAGCGTCATGATTGGCCGCAGGCCAGGCTGGGAGCCTGTGCCTGCAGCCTGTGATGGAGGAGAGGAGCAGCGCAGCGAGTAGCGAGGTAAGTTTTAATTTTTATTCAGTTTTAGACCCCCTCCCACCATAGCACCCCTCCACCCCTACGTGCCGCTTCTTATGAACGACGTAAGCCGCAACTGATATCACTCTGAACAGAGAAGAAAGACAGTCCACTAGCAGGGGCAATATTTAAAGCCCGGAGATAGCACTCAAACCTGGGCTCATTAAATGTCCCATTTAAACCATACAAACCCTGGTAAAAGGCAGAAAACTGTTCCAAAATCGCCTCGGGCTGGTATGTACGTGCCATCGTCCCCTTTCACAGAGTGGATACAGGACTTAGACTGCTTGTCTGCAATTTGATGTGCCAACACTTGCCCCACCTGCTCGCCATGCTCATATGGTATGTGAAGCTTGTTTTTTGTGAGCCTAATTTGTATTGGATCAAATGGTTTTCTGTGTTTCAGTCTATGCAACTGTTTTGTATGGTCTCTATTTCGGGGTTCAACCAACGACACTATTTTCAACTAGTAGTTGAATTACTTTCTTTGTGTTGCATTTGACTTTTGTGTGCAGGTGCAACACAAATCAAATTTCAAAATGACCCCCGGCTGCTGCTTCATGTTAATGTATATATTTGAATCACACATTTTTCCAACTTGGTGCTGGTTACTCATCTGTGTCTTGTCTTATGCATCTTGCTTGTGTGGTCGTTCTCTTTTAGGTATTTTGAATTCATAGTGACTTTCCTACTTAGTTTTTGTTCTGGTGGAGTGTCTATCTTTGTGGTACTCAAAGTGGGGCTAGGGCCATTTGTGTCCCTCCTGACATTTACTTGAGGCCCCCTGGTCAACAGCAACATTGGGCTGCTGTTAAATCGACTTGAAACTAATACTAAAAAAAGTTACATAAATGGGCAAGAATTTATTTAAAGGTTAATTGAAGTTAAAGAGAGGAAGTAACAAGGGTGTTCTGCACCACTTAACTTTTGGAACACCTTCATTCTTAAAGACATCTTGCAGCAAACTTGTAAAAATTGCAGTCTTTTAAAAATTCCAAAAGTGCATTCCATTAGCATGCGGAAATGTTTCACTTCAATAAGTCAGTTTATATCCCTGCATTGAAGTTTTTTTTTAAGTGATCCTTTTCAAACATGAATTCAGAAACAATCATGCTTCTCCTCTCCCAGACTGACAAGAATGGCAGTAGTAAACTAATAGGCAAGTCAGTTCTTACGTGCACCATTTGGGTGGCTGGGGTTGCTGTTATACATGAACAACATTATAGTTTTTTAAAATCAAACACAGTAGGAGGTTTTGGCACATTCTGAAGTCATGTATTTTCAAGGTCCTCTTATAAGTGATAATAGAGAAAAAGGCGGGAAAGTGAAATAAAACAATTGCCTAGGTTCACACAATTTGGTTCATGTGGTGAAGCTTGGATTGATACTAGATTTTCAGTTTTTACATTGTGCAGTTCAGCCACTAGATGTACATGCTTTGCTTTCCCTAAACCCACCTTGCCCCTCTTTTCCTTCCCCTCCCAACCAACGGCTACCCTGCTGGCATCAATGCGGCCACTGGTCACACAACAGACCAAACTTTTTGGCCCTTGGGAAAATGTTTGTGAGTACCCAGGGTCTAGCTTTTCTGTTGAGATGTATGATATTTACTGTGCCCTATTTCTGTTTGAAAAGCCCTTACATCATAGATCTTCATCTATAAAATTGTCCTGAAATCCTTTATTTGTCAATTGGAAGCCACAGAAGTTGTAATTGGATGTACCAGGACTGCTGAGATTAAGTTTGATTCCATGCCCCGTGGGAATGGCACTTTATTTCTGTTATGTTCACACATACCCTGTGATCCGCATGGTTGCCTCTCCAAGTTCTGTCTTATTTAACTTCAAGGTTTTATGCCCCAACCCCATTACATGTCTTTTCCAAAATGATAATTATTTCCTAGGAATTTCCAAAATTGGCGCCAATTATGAATTCTGCACTTTTAACATTTGTATTAACAATGTGGAGAGTCATCAACAGGCGTTTACGAAGTTTGGACCTGCATTAAAAACTTCATGTTGGTCCTTTTACTTATACCAGGTGGCAGTAGCGCTTCAAAGTATAAAAAATATCCTCCAGGAAAGGAGAGAACAAGCAGGTCAGCTTCAGCATCTAGCGGCACAGTGTAGTTGTATGGCCCTGTCTATATGCCTCATCACTAATAAACAGGCAGATTTGCTTTAAAATATATAAATTACGGTTGCACGGGCCCCTGCAAAAGCAGGGAATGTGGGTAGAACAGCTACTTTGGGCTCTCCTATTACCAGTATGCCTATGTTGGATTTGTTATCAAAGAGTAGGTAATTGTCACCTTTTTGCATGCTTCCTATCATTGTTTGATTTGTTTACGCTCCTCAATTTCCATCTTTTGATAAAAACATGTACAACGGTTGCATGGACAACCCGTTTTGTGACAGCTTGATCAAAATTCTTATTTTGTGCACTATTTCTCTGTAGTACGGATCACAGTATATACTATTAGATCAGCGATTCTTTTCCTTTTGACTTCTGTGGCCCCACTATTTAATCATTTCTGGAACCACGGGAACCCTAATGAGTCACTAATGAAAGGCGTAGACTCCAGCCAAGCATTATTGATGATTTAAACATCCAAACAATGCTAAAAAAAATACAGAAACAAGCATTCATCAAAAACATACAAATTATGAAACATTTAATTTAATTCACAAACAAATATAAAACAAATAATTGTAATGGGAAAGATGGAGCTTTTTTAAATTCGATTGAGGCTACCCATAAGTCACATTATGGCCCTCATTACAACCCTGGCAGTCGGTGATAAAGCGGCGGTAAAGCCGCCAACAGGCCGGCGGTAAAAAAATCGGAATCATGACCACGGCGGAAACCGCCAACCCAAACAGCCACTTTAACACACTGACCAACACGGCGGTAGCAACAAATACTGTGGCGGTAACTGCCAACAGCCAGGTGGAAGACAATGTACCGCCCACTACATTACAACATACCTATCTGCCACCTTTTACGAGGCGGTATCAATGCCATGAAAAGCACAGCGGAAACACTACTCTGAAGGGAAACAACTCACCTCTCGACACTCAAGGAAGAACCACGATGCCATGGAGCCCGAGCTGCAGGTGTTCCCAATGCTGGTGTACCTTCTCATCCACCAGGAACACGCCGGCAAAGACGACCACGGTGAATACTCCACATGTAACACGCTACACACCCACCCCCACCCTCATACCATACACACAAACAGATGCAACAACATTAAATATACACCCCGTAACCCGCAGGAATAATGCAAGGACAAAAGGAATGGAGTAAAATGAGTGTAATAGTAAAGTCTTAGAAAAATACGTATTTAAATCAAGAAACAGCATATACAATATATACAAAAGGAGGGACAATGCCCACTCTAAAATGTCTGTGGCCCACTGGGCCAAAACACATAGGTCAAGGCCACACTTGACTCCTGCCTCAAATGGAGAGAACACTGCAGGGGCATCAGGTTGAAAACACACAGGCACCTCAGGGGGACAGGGAACGGGGGGCACCTCAGCCAGAAGATGGTACAACGCCACTGGCCTGGAGGGGGCTCCATGCCATTGCTTGGTCCTGGGGAGTGCAAAGCCACAGTCTCTTAAGTGCGTGGTTTGCCCACTGCTTGGTCCTGGGGAGTGCGAGGCCAAAGTCTCTCAAGTGGGTTGTTTGCCCACTGCATGGTCCTGGGGAGTGCAAAGCCACAGTCTCTCAAGTGGGTAGTTTGCCCACTGCTTGCTCCTGGGGAGTACAAAACCACAGTCTCTCAAGTGGGTGGTTTGCCCACTGCTTGGTTCTGGGGAGTGCAAAGCCACAGTCTCTCGAGTGGGTGGTTTGCCGACTGCTTGCTCCTGGGGAGTGCAAGGCCACAGCCTCTCAAGTGGATGGCTTCTCCACTGGTTCTGGAGGGGGCCTTGTGTGCAGTGTGCTTCATCTTGGCAAGGAGGGGCTGAGTGGATGCCTTCTTCCACTGGTTCTGGAGGGGGCCTTTTGCCCAGTGTGCTTCATCCTGGCAAGGAGGGGCTGAGTGGATGCCTTCTTCCACTGGTTCTGGAGGGGGCCTTTTGCCCAGTGTGCTTCATCCTGGCAAGGAGGGGCTGAGTGGATGCCTTCTTCCACTGGTTCTGGAGGGGGCCTTGTGCCCAGTGTGCTTCATCCTGGATGGGGCAAGGTCACGGTCTCTCACCTGGGTGTCACACTGACAGGTGTTGCAGGGGCCAGGACTCACTGCAGCCCATGTAGTCACCAATACACACTACTCGCTGGTGGTGACGGCTACTCAGTGGATGCCAGTTGCGCTGCAGGTGGCGGTGCTGGCAGTGGTGGTGATTGCCTCCAGGCCTTCACCTGCAGCCTTGGACGGCTGCCCACTGGGGCTGCTGCTGCTGGCAGTGGTGCTGCTGGCGGTGGTGCATGTGGCGGTGCTGGCAGCGGTGCAGGTGGTGGTGCTAGCCGCGGTGCAGGTGGCGGTGCTGGCAGTGGTGGTGGTAGCCTCCAGGCCTTCACCTGCAGCTTCGAACGGCTGCCCACTGGGGCTGCTGCTGCTGGCAGTGGTGCTGCTGGTGGCGGTGCATGTGGCAGTGCTGGCCGCAGTGCAGGTGGCGGTGCTGGCAGTGGTGGTGGTAGCCTCCAGGCCTTCACCTGTAGCCTCGGATGGCTGAAGTGCCATGGCTGGTGTTGTGTGCCCCTTACTGCCCTTGGCAGATGGTGGTGCCTCCTTGCTTCTGCCAGCTGGTGTCTTTTTCTTGCCCTTGCTGGCTGGTTGTGCCTCCTTCCCCTTGCTGGCTGGTGTCCCCTTTTGCCCTTGCTAGGTGGCGGACCCTTATTGGCCTTGGCAGGCGGTGCTGGCACACTGGCTGGGCTGACGGGTGCTTCCTTGGAGCCTCTCACACCTGCAGTAGCTGCAGAAACCACAGTGGCCGTAGACTGGGTGGCTGAGGAGCTGGGCTGGGCTGGGTTCTGGCCACCCTGGCCCGAGGTGAAGGACGGGGAGGGGAAAAGGGGTAGGGAATAGGTCAATGTTAGCGAGGAAAAGCTTCTTAGGGACACTGGGGCGGGAAGAGGGTGAAGGTTTGGGAGTGGAGGAAGAGGGAGGGTTTGTAGGAGGTTTGGGTGCAGGTGCATGGGCTGTTTGCTGTTGTGAGGTGGATGGCTGTTGGGTGTCTGTGTGCTTGAGTTTGTGTACTTTGGGAGGAGGGGTGACAGACACAGTGGGAGAGGACACGGGACGTGTGCATTGATGTGGGGGTGGTGACTGCCAGTGGGGGGGGTGTAGTGATGGGTGTGCTGGTGATGGAGGTAGTGGATGAGGATGTAGTGCATGCAGGTGTGAGTGGAGACGCTACTGGGAGGGAGGTGGACGACGAGGAGGAGGGGGACACAGTGGAGGCAGTGGATGTTGGTGTGTCTGCATGTGGATGGTGCTTGTGAGATGAAGTGTGGTGCTTGTGTTTGCCTGAGCCACTTCTGTGTGTTGATTTGGGTGATTGCTGGTCTGAAGGTGTGCTTGTGCTTGGGTTAGGCTGGGGTTGAGGGGATTTGGACTGGGTAGAGGAAGCTGGAGGGGGGAGGCTGGACAATGGCTGCCATTAGTTCATTGGCCTGGACTGCTCTCTGTTGTGCCGCCACGCCAAGATGAATGCCCTCCAGGTATGCATTTGTTCGTAACAAATGCCCTGCTGTACCCTGGATGGCATTCAGTATGGTTGACTGCTCAACAGAGAGGGATCTCAGGAGGTCAATAGCCTCCTCACTGAGGGCAGCAGGGCTAACTGGGGCAGGGGCTGAGTTGCCTGGGGCGAAGGAGATGCTCACCCAGGAGGGGAAACTCGCTGAGAGGCTGCTGGGAGGTGTTGGTACGGGGGTGGTGGCTGTACCTGTAGTTGGGGTGGGCACAGAGGTGTCCGCCACCGCCAGGGAGCTTCCATCAGAGGAGGTATCACTTTCAGAACTGTTCCCTCCTGTCTCCGTCGTGGTGCTCCCCTTGCCCTCTGTCCCACTGGTGTCCTCACCATTGGTGGATTCGGCCTCCAGGCCCATGTGGGATGCAGCTCCCTCTGGCGCTGGTGCCTCTGCTCTTCCGCCAGATGATGCTAATGCACACAATGACAGGGTGACAAAACAAATAGGGGGGGAGAGACAGAGGATACACTTGGTCAATGCCAGCAACAACACTACAGTTGGTGTACACAACTCACAGGGAACAGCCCTATGCACTAGGCCATGCACTACCAGTTACAATGCTAGTCACCAGCCCATGGGGCACAATGCCTAACGCCATTAGCTGCACACATGAAACCCACAGGACCCTGCCCAGTAGTAGATGCCCACTAACATTATTGGGGTTGGTGTGAATCAGAGCTTGCCCATCATTGAACATACCCTGCCATGTTGGCCCTGGCCTAGGGGCACCCACAGCCCACATCCCCCACCCAGGTAATACCTTAGCGCGTGCAAAGTCATGATTCTGAATCTGCACTCACTCCCTTGTGGCTGCTGTGATGCCTTCAAGCGCCCATCCAACTCTGGATAGGCCACCGCCAGGATGCGGAATGTCAGGGGCGTCAGGGTACGACGGGCACCCCTTCCTCTTTGGGAGGCCAGCCCCAGCTGGGCCTCCGCCGTCTTCCTTGCCCAGCGGCGCAGGTCCTCCCACCTTTTGAGGCAGGGGCCCTTTCCTCAGACACTCAAGCCATTGTCGCTTCCAGACACAGGTCACAGCAGCACTTGCAGTGTAGGCCCTCTCCTGTTGAAGGTCAGGTAGCAAATGAGTGAACAGATAGAAAATGGGGGTCACATACCGCCATCGCCGGCGTACATCGCCATTGGCTCCTGGAACCCATAGGGCCCAATGATAACCAATGCGGTGTTGCGCAGCGGTCGTCAACCGCCAACCACAGCGGCACACAACGCCAGCGGAATTACCTCATTTACACTTGTCCCTCCTCACAGGTCAGGCAGATGCCATTTCAGGGGGGTACAGGCCATGGCACCTAACTGTGTCACAGCAGACTTTGGCACATCAATAGACTTTAGAGTTCACATACTGTTTCTGTGAAGGAAAAAAGCATATTACGGTTGAAATGTGTTTGAATATGACCATCTGCTCACCGTTTTTCACCCTAGAGTTCAACCACTGAGGATGAATAGGAGATGGAGAAATCCCCCCATGTACAGACCCCTGGTGGACCTTGTGACAATGGAGGACAGGCACATTATCCTGACCTACAGAATTGATAGGGCCACAATCAAAGAACTGTGTGCCCAATTGGAGCCAGACCTGATCTCAGCTATCCACACACCACAGGTATCCCACCTCTAGTGCAGGTCCTGTCAGTGCTCCATTTCCTGGAAAGTGGTTCCTTCCAAGCGACATTGGCCATGGCATCAGGGATGTCACAGCCTATGTTCTCCAACGTGCTGACCAGAGTGTTGTCTGCCCTGCTGAAACACATGCGCAGCTACATAGTATTCCCCCAGGTGGAGGATTTGGCCACAGTGCAGGCTGACTTCTTTGCACTGGGACATATCCCCAACATCATTGGTGCCACTGATGGTACACAGATTGCATCCCCCCCCCCCAGGTGAAATTAACAAGTCTTCAGAAATAGAAAGAGCTTTCACTCTCTGAATGTGCAGATGGTGTGTTTGGCGGACCAGTACATCTCCCATGTCAATGCCAAGTATCCTGGGTCTGTGCATGATGCCTTTATCTTGAGGAATAGCAGCATCCCATATGTGATGTCTCAACTCCAGAGGCACCGGGTGTGGCTAATAAGTGAGCCCATGGTCCCCTTCCACTGTATGTTGGTCTGGCTAACAGGTATCCCTCAATTTTGCAGGTGACTCTGGTTACCCCAACCTCTCATGGCTACTGACCCCAGTGAAGAATGCCAGGACAAGGGCAGAGGAACGTTACAATGAGGCACATGGGCGAACAAGGAGGATCATTGAGCGCACCTTTGGCCTCCTGAAGGCCGGATTCTGGTGCCTCCATCTGACTGGTGGATCCCTGTACTACTCACCCAAGAAGGTGTGCCAGATCATCGTTGCATGTTGCATAACCTGGCCTTGAGACGGCAGGTGCCTTTTCTGCAGGAGGATGAGCCTGGGGATGGTCGTGTGGCAGGGGTAAAGCCTGTGGACAGTGATGAAGAAGAGGCAGAGAAAGAAGATGTGGACAACAGAACCACACTAATTCAACAATACTTCCAGTGACACACAGGTAAGACACAGTAACGTCACCTTCCATTACAATTTTGTGTTTGACATTGAACATGGCAGCCTGAATTCCCTATTTCTATGGCCACTTACTGTACCCTTTGGCATCTCTATTTTCAGATCTCTGTGCCCCTCTCTGGCTCCTGGTGTGTTTACTGCTGCCCACTACAGGTCATACCTTTGTAAATATTACAGTACATTTGAATTGCAATGTTTACAGTTTGTGTAACTAACACATTTGTGAGACAATTGACAGCACCTGGGGTGTCGTTGTGGTGCCATGGGTGTAGTGTGAGTGGTGGGTGTGTGGGGTGATGTGTTTGGGTGTGTGCTGTGAGGTGCGTGGATGGTGTATGAGTGATGGTGTTTTGTGGCTCAGATTCAGTGGGTGCTCCTGGCTTGTCTCTCTCTCTCAGTTGGCAATATTTTTTTCGTTGTAAGGGGTTGTGGGTATTGTGGGTGTGTGTTTTATAGTTGTATGGATGTGGTGTGTGTGTGTAGTTTGAATTGTCCAATGTGGTGTAGTTTTGTTAGTGTGTGTGTATTTTGAGCGCAGTGGTGTGTACTGCCAATGGTTTCCCACAGTTGAATGACCGCCGCGGTGATTCGTGGGTCATGATGCTGTGGACGTATTCTGTTTGCGTAACGGTGTGGGTTTTGGTACCGCCATTTTATCAATGACCTTTGGGCTGGCGGACTTGTGTGTGTGTCTGTATAGTGGTGGATTTCTATGTGTGGGTCAGAATATGGGTAGCAGTATACTGCTTCGGTCGCCGCCAATGTTGTAATGAGGACCTCTATTCTGTCTGATGCATTTGCACTACTCCACAAATCAATATGAAGATACTGAGGTGCATATTTATGGATTTTGGCACAAAACTGCGCTAACTCAGTTTTGCGGCAAAATCCTTAGCGCCAACTAGCGCCATTCCATAGCGGCAGGACTGTGCCATCTCAATGGAATGGCGCACGCCAGCACTAAGCATCTAATAAAAAGACGCTAGCCGGGGGGTGGCGGAAGAGTAGAAGGCGCTAGTGGGCCAGAAATGACGCTAGGCTGGATAGAGACAAAAAATATGCTGCTAACCAGCCTAGCGTCATTTTCTGACGCACTAGCACCCAAAAATTACTCCTGTCTTAGTAAAGAGAGGAGTCACGCCCACCACCACAATGGCCAGCCCACAGGAACAGTGTCCCCTGGGCAAGGCCATAAGACCCAGTGCCAGGCATGGGGCCCCTTATAAGGGGCCCCCAACGGCACATTAAAAACAATAAAAAATATATTTAAATATTCTTACCCAGGATGGGGTCACCCATCATATAGTGTCTCTCTGGGGTGGGTGGGGGTGTTCCTGGGTTAGGGGTGGGCATCTGTGGGCCCATTCCATGGTGTTTGGCCATGGAAATAGGTCCACAGGTACCCTACCGCCTGGTCTGACCAGGCGTTAAATAAGGGCACTAAGCAGGCTTAGCACCATTATTTGAGTCCGCCTACTCCGTGTGCATTGTTTCTGTGACGGAGTATAAATAAGACAGTAGGGAGTTAGCGTCATGTTGTGGACAGGAACACCTACCTTGCATCCAATTTGTACAAGGTAGTTTACCGCATCCACAACATGACTCTAACTCCAATATTTTGACGCTAGATGGGTCTAGCAGCAAAATATAAATGTGGAGTTAGCTCAGCACCGTTTAAGCGTCAAAATTATTGACGCTAAGACAGCGCAAGCAAAGTATAAAGATGCCCCTGAATTTTTTGCCTCCAATTTCACATTTTTCACAGTTACAGAACGTTTCTAAATTTTAGTTTTACATTTTGCTTCTTTCTTTATGTACAGTTTACTAATCTGTTAATATTCTTTAATTTTCTAAGCTGTCACAAAACCCCTGAGGAGGCTTTGTGGACCCCCCCCAGTGGTCTCCTAACCACAGGTTAAGGAACCACTGTGTCTTAAAAAAAGTCTCACTTCATAAGCCAAAGCAAACTTATTGCAATATATACACAGGTAGACAAAGTTTAAGAACCAATAAACAACGCATGCGCATTGTGGAAATGGAAATGTAGGAAGGGACATGTTTACAAGAAAGTGCCCCATTATAGATGATGCGCCACTTTTCTTGTTCCCCCTTACAGGTGCCTAACAACACTTTGGTTGCGCCATACTTACATTACGACGCACCATGACAGTCGCTAGCACAATAGCATCAACATTTTTGATGCTGTTGTGGCACTTTGCTACACTAGCGTCAACAATTTTGACACTAGTGCAGGAAAGCACATGGAGGTACATTGAATATAATGGGTGCATTAAAGATGACGGAAAAATTACGCAGTGAAACCTTGTAAGTTTCACTGTATCATTTCTTTTAGGCCTCCAGCGCCGGAACGATCCCCCTTGCATCCATTATGCTTGGGGCAGGCATAATGTGGTGCAAGAGGTTAAAAAGTGGCGCAATGCAAGAATTGTGGCACTTTGTACATATGGCGTGTCAGAAATGCGTACCTAATGCCCCATTGGCGTAAAAAAAAAAAAAAGACCCTAATGTGGCGCAAGGGCCGTGTAAATATGCCCCATAGTATAGCATGCTTATGTTGGAATTGTAGCTGTAGCATTCTCCTAACCCTGCTTATGTACAGTGTGATTGTGACCAGTGGACGAGGAAACAGACCCCTGAGGTGAAGTCAAGGATTTGAGTGAACTTAGAGCACAGGTTGTTACTAAAGTGACGCCTGCGAGGCAGAAGCTACACATTATTCAGAACTTAGGGCCATGTGTACGAAAGCTTTTTCCCATAGACGCAGAATGGGTAAAATCCTTTGGTACATCTGGACCTTAGTTAAATAATTTGTGTTTTCAAATTCTCACCACGGCGTGGGTTATAGCATTCTGGGCGTGTCCGTGAACGAGACCAACTGTTTCTTAAATCGTTGCACAGTGCACAGACGTGTATTAGCTCGTGTCTTGTGAAGACGATGTTCTCCTAAAAGCTGTCTTGTGAACCAATGGAACTGTTTCATAACGTACCCGAAAATCTCTGAAAATGGTTACATGTGCCATGGAAAGGCTGAAACCTGCAAACTGTTCAACCTGTGCACCCCGCTACTGCTGAGCGCGCGGAACTCTCTATTGAAGAAGAACGGCATGGTAGGCAAGACAAGGACAATTTTTAATATTTTTGATGGATGCCGGTGGAGGAGAGAAAGAAACCGACGCTCCTGCCGAAGAGGCGGTGGGGGGTGAGCCGGAGCATTTCACAGAAGTCTCATGTGGTTTCGCCGAGCTTTCTTGGAACCCTAGGGCTATCTGAGGAATATGAGAAAAATGATTGCAGCAATATCAAGCTGTAAATTCATAATGGCGAAGTGGGCCCATCGTAGCCTCTTTGTCACTCAGCCTTCGGAAGGTCACAGAAGGTCAGGGCTAGCAGCTCTCATTCGCAGGACTTCCTTTAATTATTGGCGGATACAGTTATGACCTACTCTGCGTTCACCTGCGCAGCACCTTGCTTATTGTGGAGGTGCTTGTCAGTGCTGCTCGGATTCAGTTCCGGTGGAGCTCTCCTGCTGCAGCGCCTGACAGCGCCGTTTGTCATCAGAATGAAGTTATTGTCTTTGCTAGGGATATGATTAGGTTTCCTCAGCATATAACTTGATTTGTAGATGTGGGCTGTCGA
Source organism: Pleurodeles waltl (assembly GCF_031143425.1). Lineage (NCBI taxonomy): Eukaryota > Metazoa > Chordata > Amphibia > Caudata > Salamandridae > Pleurodeles > Pleurodeles waltl. The sequence continues at coordinate 545,585,335 of NC_090438.1, forward strand.
ATTAATCTTATATCTGTATTTAAAATTCATTTATAGGTAATATCTTCATATGCATTAACTTCCATTTATGTCCCCGTTTTACCCCCCCGCCCCTTACTCAGCAGTAAGATGCTCAAGGGTACATGGTGTCGTATATGCGAAGTGAAAGTTTATACGTTTAATTCCTATGCATAGTTACAGTTATGTTTATACATACACGCGCAATATGTTAATCTATAATACTTTTCTACCAGTAAGCATATGCTGTTATTTGGATTGTAATTGCATTTACATAGCGTTTCACACCCTAAGAGGAGGCGCTCAGAAGCAGTGGTGGCTGCAGCACGCTGCACCGCGTGGGAGTGCTTGGTTTGACGAGTGTTGAATTGCAGTGCTGCCTGTGTGGGGAACGTTAAAACTGTTTGGCTCACTACACGGAATGCTGCACACTGACTTGGAGGGGGACAGTCAAAGGACTGAGTTGTACCAGATAAAAAGTAAAACAAAAAAAAGTAAGAAGCGACTTTGAGTGTAAAAGAATGTAAAATGAAAGTAACACGTGTTTTTCAGAATGTACTATTATTTATTGAGTTGTCATTAGGGGAATACGGATTACCTAACAGGTCTCTTACAGCAAAATGCATGTAGGTGGGTTTTGGGTAAAACCGGTCACACGCTAGTCAAGCTGAAATTCTGCCTGCCTCTAATAAGCGCCCACCTATAATAAAAGATCCCTTTAGGACACTCTGCTTCGAAAAACGTGCTGTCGGTGCTGTTTGTGATACATTTAATTTTTTATGAATTTGCTAAATTAGAGAACCTGAGTAGGCTGTGGGAGAAAGAGGTCAAGATCTAGATTTCAGCTTTGAAAGAGCACCCTGAGGGCTCAAATGATCCGACCCAAATTGCTCAACTATTTCTGTGGGGATACCTTGGCTGACAAATGCTAGCTTAGCGCAAGCACCAGGTACATCTTGGTAGAAAATTATTGTGGTATATGTGTGAGAACTATCCGAAACATCAATACATGTAAGAGATAAAGGGGCAAGCTATATCCAAGCCCTTGGAGAGCACTTTTTTCATCTCAGCCAGAGAGCAGCTAGGCAGCAGGGAAACAGCCAGGCAGCAGTCCTTCACAGAAAGAAGTCAGGTGAGTCCTTTGGGCAGCCAGGCAGTTCTTCTTGGCAGGATGCAGGTTCTGGTTACAAGTTTCTTCTCCAGGAAGTGTCTGAGTTGGTAGGGGTAGAGGGCCTGTTTATATACCCAAATGTGCCTTTGAAGTGGGGGAGACTTCAAAGAGTGGCTTAGAAGTGCACCAGGCCCCCTTTCAGTTCAATCCTGTCTGCCAGGGTCCGGGGGGGGGAGGGTGGCTTTGTGTGAGAGCAGCCCCTCCACCCTCCCAGCCTAGGAAGACCCAAATGCAGATGTATGCAAGTGAGGCTGAGTATCCTGTGTTTGGGATGTGTATGAGTGAATGCATAAGAGCTATCAACCAAACCCAGCCAGACGTGGATTGTAAGGCACAGAAAGATTTAAGTGTAGAGAAATGCTCACTTTCTAAAAGTGGCATTTCTAAAATAGTAATATTAAATCCAACTTCACCAGTCTTCAATGTCACCATTCTGGCCATACTAAATATGACCGTCCTACTCCCTTAAGATCAGCAGCTACCACTCAAACAATGTATGAGGACAGCCCCAATGTTAGCCTATGAAGGGAGCAGGCCTCTCAGCAGTGTAAAAACGAATTTAGGAGTTTTACAGTACCAGGACATGTAAACTACATAGGTACATATGTCCTGCCTTTACCCTACACAGCACCCTGCCCTATGGGTTACATAGGGCATACCTTAGGGGTGTCTTATATGTAGAAAAAGGGGAGTTTTAGGCTTGGCAAGTACTTTTAAATGCCAAGTCGAATTGGCAGTGAAACTACACACACAGGTCTTGCAGTGGCAGGCCTGAGACAAGGTTAAGGGGCTACTTAAGTAGGTGGCACAATCAGTGCTGCAGGACCACTAGTAAAAATGAATCTACATGCCCTGGGCACACATAGGCCCTCATTTCAACCTTGGCGGTCTTTTCCGAAGACCGCCGAGGTTACTCTGGGCCGAAGTCCGCCAGTGGTGGCGGTATTCAGCCAACCGTATCATGACTGCTGGCAGCCCTCTGCCCTTTTTCGGGAGGAGAGCTGCCAGCAGCCATACTGGTGGTCAGCGGTGAAGTGGAGGCTGCTCCACCTCCACCGCCACGTCATCAGAACACCGCCCACCGAATCACATCCCAGTATTCGGCGTGGCGGTGTTCTGGTGACGGGGTGCTGGCGGCGGAGCAGCCCCCATGGATCCTGTTCCCTCCCGGAGGATCACCGGAACAGGTAAGGTGATCGTCCGTTAGGGGAGAGGGGTGGGGAGTATTGTGTGTGTGCATGTGGGTGTGCGTGTGAGTGTGTATAGGGGTTGTGTGAGTGCGTGTATGCATGCGGGGGTGTTTGGGTGTATGGGAAATGTGACATATATGTCTGTCTGCATGTATGTGTGCGTGTATGTGTATGAGTGGTGTGAGCGTGCGTGTAGGGGATGTGGGGGGTGTGTGGGTGTTCCTGGGGGCATGGGGAGGTGGTCCTACCACCTTTGGAGGGTGGTAGGGGGGTCGTGGGTGTTGGGGAGGACTCAGGGGAGGGGGATGGGGAGACCCCAATCAGTGCCAGGGAACAAATTCCCTGGCACTGATAGTGCCTACCGCCATGGATTTCGTGGTGGTACAAAACCCCACGAAATCCATGGCGGCATGCGGGGTCCTGATACCGCCGGCGGTCTAGAGAGTCGTTACCACCCTGGTGGTCAATATGTAAAAGTGGCGGTTTTGCATGGGGGTAACTGCCATGGTCGTAATTAAATTTTATTTCCGCCGGCCTGTTGGCGGTATTACCGCCGCTTTTACATCGACCGCCAGGGTTGTAATGAGGGCCATAGTGTACTCTACTAGGGACTTATAAATAAATTAAATAATCTAATTGGGTAAGATCCAATGTTACCATGTTTAAAGGGAGAGAGCATATGCACTTTAGCACTGGTTAGCAGTGGGAAAAGTGCGCAGTCTTAAAAGCAGCAAAAACAGTGTCCAAAAAGTGGAGGGAGGCAGGCAAAAAGATAGGGGTGACCACCCTAAGGCTGTCAGGTCTAACAGTAGGCAATACATCAACAGTGATTGCAGGTAGGTTTGCTACATTTACAGTGGGTTTCACTACATCTCAAGGGACATTACTTTGTAGGCAAGTACTCAAAGGTAGTCATGTAGGAAATCCACCCTTTCTTACCTTCTAACTGAACCCTGTTTTTGCTCTGGGCACTTTACCCTTGCTAACCAGTAGTCAAGGGCCTGTGCTTCCCTTTTAAACACGGTTGAATTTACATACTTCTTCTTGAAATAGTTAATTTACTTCTAATCCTTAGTATGTGGCAAAAATTGTACACAGGGCTTGTAAATTAGATGCCATTAGTTTGCTAATTTGATTCTTGAAACCCCAAGTGGCACAAAAAAGGTATTTGATATCCTTTGATATCTGTCAAATCCTGACAGCATAAATCAGGCAGTCACATTATCTGCGATGATCTTGCTGACTTCTTTGATCAGAAGATCAGCAGTATATTGGAGGACATCGATGCCCCTACTCAGACAATATCTGCTGAAAGGAATATACCTGGGAACTTGTAAAGGGGAGCAAAAACATGTGCTATCCATAGTGGTACTGAGGCAACAGTGTTAGGCCCCAGTACGTTTCTTAAACTAGAGAGTCTGGACAGTAGGTTTGACTTTTTCAAACCCATTTCAATAGAATTCTTCCAAGTTATTGTGAGGTCTACCATGTCGGGTTCTACCTCCCAGAGTATGGAAAGAGCATGGAGATGAACTTTCCCTCCCAACCCTACAGCTATGTATCCAATCTCTTGAGTTGGGGGTTGTGCCAGTTTCATGAAAGAAGGTGATAGTCACCCCCATCTAAAGAAACCTACAGTGGACCCACTGGTCTTGAGCAACTACAGACCCATATCGCTTCTCCCTTTCCCCTTTGAAAATGGTAGAGCAATATGAAAGTAGGAGGCTATCCAATTATTTGGAATCCCATTCCCTCCTTGAGGATGAACATTTTGAGTTTCAACTTGGGCATGGCACTGAATCAGCCCTACTCATTGTAATGAACGAGTCACCGATGAGGATAGACAATGGTCAATCAACAGTCCTGATTATGTTAGACTACGCAGCTCAGTTAGCAGAATCTCCTTGACACTTCCCCATAATATTTTGCCTCTCTCATGGGAGGGGAACCACAGTCGTTAGCCACACTCTGCAAACTTGTGGTCGTATGTGATGACAATTTGCCCCTGGAAAGTCATGTCATAAAATTTGCAGGCATTAGCTTTGCACTCCTATGTGCTCTAAGGAATGTGCTACAATTGGTGCCTGCTCACGCCAAATTCTTAGTGGTGCAGAGTGTTATATTTAGCAGATTAGATTATTGCAATGCCCTGCTGTAGGAGGCTGGCCTGGTTTGTAGTGGGTACCTAAGGTACCTACATTTTGTACCAGGTCCAGTTATACCTTATTATTGAAATGTAGGCAGTGTCTAGAAGCCAGGCTCTCTAGAGGTAGCTGTAGCTGAGCAGCCAAGGCTTATCTAGGAAACATGCAAAACTCATGCAATACCACTGCAGTCACACAGTACTCGCACACATGAAAGAAAATACTCAGCGTTACAAAAATAAAGGTACTTTATTTTGGTGACACAAATGCCAAAAATACCATAAAGACTATAACCCCTTAAGAGGCAAATACACAAATTATATACACTAGCATGCAAAAACAGGTGTAAAAGTAGTGCAAATAGTGAATTAGTTAGAAATCGGCCAAGGGGGAACACAAACCATATACTAAGGGAGTGGAGTGAGAAGGCCAGTTTCACATCTAGGCAAGTGTAGTGTACAGAGGGGTGCTAGGAATATTAGAAACACCAAAAGTAAGTAATAGAACCCACCCCAGAGCCCAGGAAAGCAGGAGTAAATCACAGTAACCTTCCTAGAACACACAAGAACACCAGAAAGAAGATTATGCAAGAACCAGAAGAGAATGCAAGACACCAACAGTGGATTTCTGGACTTGAAGACCAGGGGAAGAAGGGGACCAAGTCTAAGAAGCACTGAAGAGACCAGGGAGAACAGGAGCCCCTGCTAAGCTAGATGAAGTTGCAAAATGAGAACCATCAGTGAAGAACAACAGTCAGTACTGCACCCAAGAAGAAGGATGTGGGTTCCTGGTTGCTACAGATGATGTTCCACACTGGATGGAAGATTGCAGTCTGGTTTGTGTCGCTGGATTCTGCTAACAAGCCATGGCACACGCAAAGCACATAGTTAACGAAAAATGGCGCTGCCCGGGACCGAGAGGCACCTGGTGGACTCTACCCAGGAAGGATAGTCAGAGGGGGCTCTCAGCAACTCGGAGAGCCCCCAGAAGGCCAGACACTGTGCACAGGAGTCCCACAGCACAGGGACAAAAAAGGTGCAAAAGGAGGCCCACGCAGCACTACAACAAAGGATCCCATGCCCCCGGAGAGCCACTCAGGAAGCTGTGTGTCGCAGGATAGAGTGCTGGGGGCCGGAGCTGCACGGTGCATGAAGAACTTTGTGGAAGGATGCCAACAATCTTTGGCAACTGCAAAACACACAGTGCATGGGGAGGCAAGCTCTTAACTCCACCAAAGTCGGACAGTAGGACGTCAGGACCACTTCAGTCCACCACTCTTGATGCAGGATCCACGCAACTCATCAGGAGAAGGGGACCCACACCACCAGTCGTCAATGTAGAGAGGTGCCTGCTGAAGCAGGGGAGTGACTCCTTCATTCCAAGGGAGATTCCTTCGTTCTTCTGGTGCAGGCTGAAGACAGGCTGTCCTCTGAGGATGCACAATTGGGAAGCAGTTGCTGGCAGGAGCTGAAGATACAATGTTGCAGAAGTCATCTTTGCTTCTTTGTTGCAGTTTGTAGAGTTCCTGGAGGGTCCGGATGCAGTTGCTTCGGTGAGAAGGTGAAGTAAAGGATGCAGAGAATTCCTGCTGGAGTCTTGCAATCCGAATCAGAAGAACCACCCTAGAAAGAGACCCTAAATAGCCCTGAAAGGGGGATTGGTCAGCTAAACAGGTAGCATTTATCAGGAGAGGGTTCTGACGTCACCTGCTGGCACTGGCCATTCAGATGCTCCCAGAGTTCCCTTCCAACTTGGAATCCAAGATGGCAAAACCCAGTGACCCTCTGGAGGAGCTCTGAGCACCACCCCTGGTGTAGTGATGGACAGAGGAGTGGTCACTCCCCTTTCCTTTGTCCAGTTTCGTGCCAGAGCAGGGACTGGGGGGACCTGAACCCGCGTAGAGTGGATTATGCAAGGAGGGCACCAAATGTGTCCTTCAAAGCAATTCCAGTGGCTTGGGGAGGCTACCCTCCCCAAGCTTGTAACACCTATTTCCAAAGAGATAGGGTGTAACACCCCTTTCCCAAAGGAAATCATTTGTTCTGCCTTCCTGGGCTCGAGCTGCTCAAGCAATAGGAGGGCAGAAGCCTGTCTGAGAGGTGGCAGCAGTTGCGGCTGCCTGAAAACCCTCAGAAGGCTGGAATGGCAATCCTGGGGACCTCTAAGGAGCCCCTAGAGTGCATTGAATCATAGAACCAATGCTTTCAAAAGCATTGGGGTATGATTCCAACATGTTTGACACCAAACATGCCTATGTTCGGAGTTACCATTATGTAGCTGGACATAGGTAGTGACCTATGTCCAGTACACATGTAAAATGGCATCCCCGCACTCACGAAGTCTGGGAAAATGGGCCTGGAGGTCGTGGGGGCACCTCTGCCAGTGCAGGGGTGCCCTCAAACACAGGTACTCTGCACCCTGACTTCAGGGCTGGATGGCCTAATATAGGGGTGTCTTATAAGTGTCCTGGTGCAGTGTAAATGGCAGTGAAAGGGTGCATGCACCTTTTCACAGTCTTCAATGGCAGTCCTGTAGAAGCCTTTGCATGGGCTCCCTATAGGTGGCAAAAGATATGCTGTAGCCCATAGGGATCCCCTGGAACTCCAATGACCTGGATACCTAAGTGCCACATACTCGGGTCTCATAAGGGGGCACCAGTATGCAATAACCATAATTTAATGGAGAGAGCATAACTACTGGGGTCCTGATCAGCAGGATCCCAGTAGACACAGTCAAACTCACTGATAAACATGCCAAACGTGGGGGTAACCAAGTTAGAAATAGGCTACTTTCCTACACAACCCCCGCCCCCAAAGAAGGACCATAAGGCTAAACTTGGCCAGTTGAGACTTCATTGTCTAAGTGGTGATAAGTGGAGAGTAGCTCTGCAATAGAGTGGTTACTCCCTTTGTTATTCACTATGTGGTCCCTTCCTTGTGGCGAGGAGAACCACACTGTTGGGTAACTTTTAGTTAGAGAACAGTGAAACTGTGAACTGTCCCTATGCTTAAGATTAGGAAAAAGTCTTAAAGTGGGGCAGGATGACTGTGCCTGGGAACCTATGCGAGGACAGGGTTGCTGTCCTAAGGATTGTAATGCTAGACAGGGATGCTGCCTTAGCAAAGCTAGAGCAGGGCAAACCGTTTGTCCCCAAGGCTCTAAAGGAGGACAGGGCTCTGTCCTTCATGGGGTAGAGCAGGACAGGGATGCTGTCCCATGGGCTCTACATAAGGACATGATTTCTGTCCTTTGGTTTTAGAGGTAGAGCAGGGGTGCTGCACTAAAGTTTCTCTTGGAGGACTGGAGGGTTGCTACAAATCTTCTAAGACAGGCCAAGGTTGCTGTTTTGTCTTAGTTTTTCCACAGAGAGGTACTTATACCTCTGGGAGTCCAGCTGTGGTAGCTTTTGACTCTCATGATGCAGGCCCAACCCTAGGAGGGGTGTCTCCCACCACAGGAATGATATCCTTTGTGGTAGGGTGGGTAAGGGATACTTTGATATCCTTTTTACCTGTGGTTTGAGGAGGATCCTGAGGCTTCAGGGCTCCTTCTCTTCTTTGCTTTTTAATCTCACTTGAGATTAAAGGAAACAATTCATTGGGTATACCCAGCATGGATGCATGGGTCATAAACTCTACTTCAGCCCAACCTGAGGTCTCTAGGCCATTTCCCAAGAGACAGTCTACAGGTAAGATAGGTGACACCACCACCTGCTTAGGGCCAGTAACTCCACCCCAACTAAGTTGCACTACCGCTAAGGGTAGTGACTGAATGGAGTTATTGACATCAGTAACTTGGTACTTCTGTCCAAGGAGTTGTTGTGCATGTGACACTAGGTTTTCAGTCACTAAAGTAATACTGCCACCTGTGCCCCGGTAGGCCTGGGCCTCAACACCATTTATCTGAATTGTCTGTTTGTACTTATCCATGTTAATGGGACAAGCAGCCAAGGTGGCATGGCCAATGCCACATGTGAGACAGAAACTGTCTTGGGGGTTTCTACACCTACCCCAGTTTCTATTATGGACCCAAATGTGAACCCAGCTACACCTTTGCTTTGATTAATGCCAGTAGGTCCATAACTATTACTACTACTACTAGGGGCACTAAATGTGGATGTGGAGTTAGTAGTGGTGGTAGGCGCAGGAGCCAAACCTGGACAGGATTTGTCCCCTGGCCTATGGCCTTTACCTCTGCACACATAGCACCAAGTCTTTTTAGTGTGCGCAGGAGAAGAAGAGTAAAAGGTTTTATTCCCACCCCAATAGGAGTTTTGTGGACCTGACGAGGAGTCTTTACTTTTGTGTTTGTCCCCTCCCTTGTCCTGAGACTTATTACCTTCTTTCTTCTTTTCCTTGTCTCCCCCTGTATGAGCCTTTCTGCTCACTCTTGTTCTGACTCATTTGTCTGCCTTCTTTCCCAATTCTTGGGGAGAGGTCACATCTGAGTCTACCAAGTACTGGTGGAACAAGTCAGACATACAGTTATTCAAAATAAGCTGTCTCAACAGAAGATTATATAAGCCCTCATAGTCAGTGTTGGACTTTTGCTTATGCAGGGTCATCCCCAGACTTTTTTGCCTCCTGCCTCCTATATTTTTCTCCTCTGTTGCTGTTGGCTTTTCAACTCTGGGCACTTTACCACTGCTAACCAGTGCTAAAGTGCATATGCTCTCCTGTTTAAATTGTATGTAAGTGGTTCATCCATGATTGGCATATTTGAATTACTAGTAAGTCCCTAGTAATGTGCACTAGAGGTGCCAGGGCCTGTAAATCAAATGCTACTAGTGGGCCTGCAGCACTGGTTGTGCCACCCACATAAGTAGCTCTGTAATCATGTCTCAGACCTGCCCCTGCAGTGTCTGTATGTGTATTTTTACACTGTAAATTCGACTTGGCAAGTGTACCCACTTGCCAGGCCTAAACCTTCCCTTTCCTTACATATAAGGCACCCCTAAGGTAGGCCCTAGGTAGCCCCAAGGGCAGGGTGCAGTGTATGGATAAGGTAGGACATATAGTAATGTGGTTTATATGTCCTGACAGTGAAATACTGCCAATTTCGTTTTCACTGTTGCAAGGTCTGTCTCTCTCTCATAGGATAATATGGGGGCTACCTTTAAATATGATTAAAGTATAGATTCCCCTAGAGAGTAGATGGACATGTGGAGTTTGGGATCCCTGAACTCACAATTTAAAAATACATCTTTTAGTAAAGTTGATTTTAAGATTGTGCGTTTGGAAATGCCACTTTTAGAAAGTGAGCATTTTCTTGCTTAAACCATTCTGTGACTCTGCCTTGTTTGTGGATTCCCTGTCTGGGTCAGTTTGAGAGTTGGGTTGTTTTTCACCTCACACCAGACAGTGACACAAAGGGAGCTGGGGTGTAATCTGCATTTCCTGATTAGCCATCTCTGCTAGGAGGGAGGGGTGGAGTGGTCACTCTCATCTGAAAGGACTGTGCCTGCCTCTGACAATGCTGTCTCCAACCCCCTGGTGTGTGTCTGAGGCCTTGCCTGGGCAAGGCAGGATTTCACAAGAAGGTGTGAGTCCCCTTTGAAGGAAGGTGACTTCAAAGACTAAAATGGGTATAAGAAGGGCACCCAAACTTACAAACTTTAGAAACACTTCTGGAATCAAGGGGAACCTCTGCCTGGAGAAGAGCTGATCGCTGAGGAACAAGTGCTGCCCTGCCTGTGACTGTGCTTTGTGGAGCTTTCCTGCAGTGCTGCTTCTGCCAGAGTAAGAGGGCAAAGACTGGACTTTGTGTGCCTTCCATCTTGAAGAAGAAATCTCCAAGGGCTTGATGTAGAGCTTGCCTCCTGTTGTTGAAGTCTCAGGGATAGCAAAGACTTCTTCCTGCCAGCACCTGGAGTCTCTGGAGAGACCCCTACTCTGCTCTGTGGTGCCCTTCCAGTTCCTGGGACCCTGAAAGGAGAGGCTGGCAGCCTAAGGACAAAAATACATGCACCGAGCGCCGTGCGGAGAAAAGATCGACGCGAATCCGATCGCGATTGAGAAAACGACGCGACGCCGGCTCCGCAGCTGAGAAACGACGCCGCAGGAAACGCGACCGGAGAATCGACGCCCGGAGCAGGAGAAACGACGCGCAGCATCGCTGACGAAGGCTGAGAGATCGCAACCTGCGCCGCGGGACTTTCGGACCGTCGCGTGGCTGGCGTTTTCGACGCGCATCGCCGTGCCGAGTTGTTTTCGACGCATATAACCGTGCAGGGTTATTTTCGACGCACACCGCCCGTGCGGGGTTATTTTTGACGCAAACCAGGTACATTTACACGCTAGCAGCGCTAGTGTGTTGTTACAACTACCTAAAGACTCCCTTTACTTTAAACCTTTAAAAAATCATAACTTGACTTGTGTATGTTGGATTTTTGTCGTTTTGGTCTTGTTTTGTCTAGATAAATATTTCCTATTTTTCTAAACTGGTGTTGTGTCATTTTGTAGTGTTTTCATTAAGTTACTGTGTGTGTTGGTACAAATACTTTACGCCCAGCACTCTGAGGTTAAGCCTACTGCTCTGCCAAGCTACCAAGGGGGTAAGCAGGGGTTAGCTGAGGGTGATTCTCTTTTATCCTAACTAGAGTGAGGGTCCTTGCTTGAACAGGGGGTAACCTGACTGTCAACCAAAGACCCCATTTCTAACATTGGTGGCAGCGGTGGGATTGGACTTGTGTTTGTACTTGACATACAGTAATTAAGTGTACACTACTGTTTTGATCTCAGACCACTACGTGACCACATACTACTTGTTTGGTGATCTTTTGATTTTTCTCTTAAGGACTCTTTTTATTCTACTTCCATGATTTTGCTGATCCCTTGACTGATTCTTTTTACTTCATTGGGAAATTATTTTTTCTGCCTTTTGGAACTTTGCACTTGTGACCATCATGTCCCAATCTGGAGATGCAACAGCTGGAGCTGTGTTTGAAATGGAGAAACTGAAGGAGTACTCAGTTGCTCAATTGAAACAGTTCCTTAAAGATCTTGACTGTCCCACTGAGAGCTCCACCAGGGAGGGGGAGCTGCAACAGGCACAGAGGGCCTGGGTGACAATCAAGAAGGCTGGAAGGCACACAGAGGAGGAGAATATGGGGGGGGGAAGTGCAGAGGATACACAGTGGTGTAGTGGAGGAACCTGTTACACCAGGGAGGGTCCCCAGGAGGGATGGCAGGGTGTCACCCAAGGGTCTGACTCCTGAAGAGTTACAGGACAGACAGGCAGAAAGGGTTCGCCGGTTGGAGGCAGAAAAGTTGAGGATGCAAAGGGAGTATGACAAGTGGGAAGAGTTGGAAGAAAGGAGGAGGAACTTAGAGATTAAAAAAATGATTTATGCTTACGAGCTTAAATTGAAAGAGCTGGAAGTCATGAGGGCTGAGTCCAGCTGGAATGGTGGCAGCAACAATTGTATATCCAGTGATGCTGCAGAAGTGCACATGCCCAGAGAGGTGGTGCCCTACTTGAAGGAGGGAGTTAACACACGCCAGGAGGTTCAGGGGTATGAGGTAGCTCCAGTGATGCACAGGGTCCCTGAGGTGGATTGGGGAACTGGCATGGGGAGTCATATTCCTACTGGTGGGAGGGACACTCTACTGACTCTAGGTGAGAGTGACAGGGAGAGGGGTTCCCCCCAGGTAGAAGTCCTGGTTATGGAGTGTGAAAACATCCCAGAAGAGTGTGGGTTGAGTGTCAGGGACAGTCAGGTACTGTCTCACCAGTCTCAGGAGGGTGATGTGGGGTGCTTTTTCAAAGCAGAGTCACTGGATGGTTGGGTGAAGGGTACTTTGGTTAATTCATGTGAGGGGCTGAGTGATGTAATTGCTGGAGAGCATATGTCTAGTCCTTATTTTCCAGAGCTATGCCAACACCAGGTGGAGTGTGAGTTCTCTGACCCCAGGGAGCTTACAATGGAGGCAGACTTCTGGGTGAGTACCAGAGAGTCTGAAGAGGCATTTGGGGGTGCTCCTGAGAGGAGTGGTCTAGGTAGTTCCCAACCAGGTGAGGTAGGGAAGGATTGTAGTGTCCCAGGTAGGTCCCAGTGTAGTGGGATGGGTGAGGGACCCCATGTCCAGTCTCAGAGGAGAGGGAATGGGGATGGGTTGAGGCCCAAGGTGCCCGAGATCCGGTCCCAGGTCCTGGAGGGTTCCCTGCGGGAACACCAGGAGGGGAGCCTAGCCTGTACCATAGGGCCATCTGTTGAGGGAGACCCCACAGTGTCAGGAGAACTTGGGGGGGCCGCTGTAGCCAGCGTCCCACCAGTTCTGGTGTCTGGCGGTACCACTCCTAGTGAGGGGGTGCAGAAGTCCAGACAGAGGGTTGAGGGGGGGTTGCGGACCCCAATGGAGAACCTGGAGGGTCAGGGGTCAGCTCTGAGAGCAGAGCCCCCCATGAATGACCTTGGTGAGACCATTTCTGGGTTGGGGGGAATCCAGACTCTGTCAGATGGGCAGAGGTCAGGAGACCTGTGCCAGCCAGACTCTTGTGTGGCCCTTCGGGACAGTGTGTCCCTTGAGGGGGGTAAGTGTGCCCCCCTGGAAGTCCTGGTGTGCCAGGCAATGGTTCAACCGCAGGGTGGTGACCCTGGGTTGGATGACCAGGTTCAGAGGGTAAACTCTGACCTGGTAGGGGGTAGGTATGCCCCCCAGGAAGTCCTGGTTTGCCAGGCAGTGATCCAGTCTGTGGGTACAGACCCTGGATTGGGAGGCCAGGTTAAGGGTGTCCCCCCTGACCTGGAGGAAGGGGCTACTGCTAACAGTGCCCCTACCATGTTGTCTTCTGGGGGGGCCACTCCTAGTTGGGTGGTTCAGGACCCCAGAAGAGAGGGCAGGGGGAGGGAAGCCTCACCCCTGGCCCTGGTCCAACCTGAAGGTACAGACCCCAGGTTGGAGGATCAGTTGCAGGTTAACATCCCTGCACTGATGGAAGAATTGTGCAGGACTGCTTCTACAAGCACCCTGACAGTTTTTGACTCTGGGGGTGCCGCTTCTGCAGGAAGGGTACAGAGCCCCAGAGGAGAGGACCAGGGTCAGGTTAACATCCCTGACCTGGTGGAAGAGAGAGTGGTCAAAGGGTGCCAGGCACCTGGGGCTACCACCCCCCACTCTCCACAGTCACAGTGGTTAGAGAGGCCTGAGGTCGGGCTCTCATCCCTGACAGTTGTCTGGGGCCACTGTGGCTTGCTGTCCTGGTGGACAGAGTTGCCCCTGGGGGGGGGAGGACGAGAGTCACACCCCGGGGGTGGAGTGGGCAGCACCACTGTGTTGGCCCTGGTGGTACTATCTGCCCATTGCAATACATCTGTGAGCAAAGTAAAGTTAGGTGTTGCACAGATGGTGTCTGTAGATGTGGAGAAGGGTTCCCCATGGGTTAGCTTAGTGGGCCCTGAGAGTATGGACAGAGAGATCCAACTGGAGTCAGGAAGGCGTAGAACTGGAACATGCCCCTGCTGTTGTGGGCCTGGGTCCCTGTTCTATCGCCCCAATCAGGGAAGTACATCAAGGTATTGATTATTCTCCCCTGGCTTTAGGCTGGTAGGGGGTCGTGTTGGACTTTTGCTTATGCAGGGTCATCCCCAGACTTTTTTGCCTCCTGCCTCCTATATTTTTCTCCTCTGTTGCTGTTGGCTTTTCAACTCTGGGCACTTTACCACTGCTAACCAGTGCTAAAGTGCATATGCTCTCCTGTTTAAATTGTATGTAAGTGGTTCATCCATGATTGGCATATTTGAATTACTAGTAAGTCCCTAGTAATGTGCACTAGAGGTGCCAGGGCCTGTAAATCAAATGCTACTAGTGGGCCTGCAGCACTGGTTGTGCCACCCACATAAGTAGCTCTGTAATCATGTCTCAGACCTGCCCCTGCAGTGTCTGTATGTGTATTTTTACACTGTAAATTCGACTTGGCAAGTGTACCCACTTGCCAGGCCTAAACCTTCCCTTTCCTTACATATAAGGCACCCCTAAGGTAGGCCCTAGGTAGCCCCAAGGGCAGGGTGCAGTGTATGGATAAGGTAGGACATATAGTAATGTGGTTTATATGTCCTGACAGTGAAATACTGCCAATTTCGTTTTCACTGTTGCAAGGTCTGTCTCTCTCTCATAGGATAATATGGGGGCTACCTTTAAATATGATTAAAGTATAGATTCCCCTAGAGAGTAGATGGACATGTGGAGTTTGGGATCCCTGAACTCACAATTTAAAAATACATCTTTTAGTAAAGTTGATTTTAAGATTGTGCGTTTGGAAATGCCACTTTTAGAAAGTGAGCATTTTCTTGCTTAAACCATTCTGTGACTCTGCCTTGTTTGTGGATTCCCTGTCTGGGTCAGTTTGAGAGTTGGGTTGTTTTTCACCTCACACCAGACAGTGACACAAAGGGAGCTGGGGTGTAATCTGCATTTCCTGATTAGCCATCTCTGCTAGGAGGGAGGGGTGGAGTGGTCACTCTCATCTGAAAGGACTGTGCCTGCCTCTGACAATGCTGTCTCCAACCCCCTGGTGTGTGTCTGAGGCCTTGCCTGGGCAAGGCAGGATTTCACAAGAAGGTGTGAGTCCCCTTTGAAGGAAGGTGACTTCAAAGACTAAAATGGGTATAAGAAGGGCACCCAAACTTACAAACTTTAGAAACACTTCTGGAATCAAGGGGAACCTCTGCCTGGAGAAGAGCTGATCGCTGAGGAACAAGTGCTGCCCTGCCTGTGACTGTGCTTTGTGGAGCTTTCCTGCACTGCTGCTTCTGCCAGAGTAAGAGGGCAAAGACTGGACTTTGTGTGCCTTCCATCTTGAAGAAGAAATCTCCAAGGGCTTGATGTAGAGCTTGCCTCCTGTTGTTGAAGTCTCAGGGATAGCAAAGACTTCTTCCTGCCAGCACCTGGAGTCTCTGGAGAGACCCCTACTCTGCTCTGTGGTGCCCTTCCAGTTCCTGGGACCCTGAAAGGAGAGGCTGGCAGCCTAAGGACAAAAATACACGCACCGAGCGCCGTGCGGAGAAAAGATCGACGCGAATCCGATCGCGATTGAGAAAACGACGCGACGCCGGCTCCGCAGCTGAGAAACGACGCCGCAGGAAACGCGACCGGAGAATCGACGCCCGGAGCAGGAGAAACGACGCGCAGCATCGCTGACGAAGGCTGAGAGATCGCAACCTGCGCCGCGGGACTTTCGGACCGTCGCGTGGCTGGCGTTTTCGACGCGCATCGCCGTGCCGAGTTGTTTTCGACGCATCTAACCGTGCAGGGTTATTTTCGACGCACACCGCCCGTGCGGGGTTATTTTTGACGCAAACCAGGTACATTTACACGCTAGCAGCGCTAGTGTGTTGTTACAACTACCTAAAGACTCCCTTTACTTTAAACCTTTAAAAAATCATAACTTGACTTGTGTATGTTGGATTTTTGTCGTTTTGGTCTTGTTTTGTCTAGATAAATATTTCCTATTTTTCTAAACTGGTGTTGTGTCATTTTGTAGTGTTTTCATTAAGTTACTGTGTGTGTTGGTACAAATACTTTACGTCCAGCACTCTGAGGTTAAGCCTACTGCTCTGCCAAGCTACCAAGGGGGTAAGCAGGGGTTAGCTGAGGGTGATTCTCTTTTATCCTAACTAGAGTGAGGGTCCTTGCTTGAACAGGGGGTAACCTGACTGTCAACCAAAGACCCCATTTCTAACAGTCAGACACTGTATTGCCATGTAACCAGCCTTCTAAAGCTTTAACAGAAAAGTCCACAAAGTCAACCCAATCCTGTGAGGCCTCTTTTCTGATCTCCCTGATTTTGATTCTATATCGTTCAGTGGTTATACCAAAACCATCTAAGAGTGCAGTCTTGAGAACACTGTAGTTGTCTGAGTCTTCTTCTCTGACAGTGAGAAATCTATACCTCCCCTTGTCAGAAAAAGAAACCCACAGAATAGCAGCTCACTGCCTTTGAGGGGCGCTCTCAACTTTACAGGTCCTCTCAAGTGCAGCAAACCATTGTTTGCTGGTTCCTGGTCACAGTGGAATCCTCCCTGACTCTATAGTCCCTAAAACTGCTGCCACCATGGGAACTAAGCCCAACCCCTGCCTTTCCCTTTCCACTACCAAGGTCTCCCTATCTATGGCTAGCTGTCGCTGCTGCAGCCTCAGCATGGCCTCCTCCAGTCTCAGTTTCCGAAGCTCCCTATCTATGGAGTCATCTCCTGGAGTTGTGCAATGGGATCCCTCAGACACTGACGTGATATGGGAATGGGCAGAGGTAGATTTTTCCCTAACTTTTGTGACCCTAGTGACCTGACCTCTGGGTGTAAAGGAAGCTCTACCTGAGTGACTACCCCTCCCACTACCAGCCACACTAGTGCAACTGCTAGGTACTAAATCTTTGGAAGAGCTCTCCCCTGAACCTGAAAAATGATTATCTAAGTCAATAGGGTCACAATCTCTCTCCTCTTCTTCCTGGCTACCAGCATGCTCCTGGTCATCCTGGAGAAGGAGGCTCAAAAGGACATTCTTATCGGGGTTCTTCCCCTTCTAGATTCCTGTCTGTGACAGAGTGATAAGCCAATTAATTGCACATACTTATCCCACTGCTGCACCACCACAGTAGGAGGCTGGCCTGGTTCTTTCATGTGTGTGAGTACTGTGTGACTACAGTGGTATTGAATGAGCTTTTCATGTCTCCTAGATAAGCCTTGGCTGCAAAGCTACAGCTACCTCTAGAGAGCCTGGCTTCTCAACACTGCCTACATTTCACTAATAAGGGATAACTGGCCCTGGTATAAGGTGTAAGTACCATAGGTACCCACTACAAACCAAGCCGCCTCCTACAATGCATTGTGCCACTTTGTAATCCTTTGCACTACATTGTGCCTGCACCAGGTATAATGTATACAAAAGGGGCGTTTCCCCATTAGGGGGGGCGAAAAACTGGTGCAAGGAAATCTAATAGATTTCCTTGTGTCATTTTTTACGGCACCTTTAACGCCTGCTCAGAGCAGGCGTTAAAAGGGGGCTTCTATTATTCATAATGGGCCCCTATGTACTCTGCAGGAGTTGCACCAATATTTTGGCGCTACTCCTGCAGAGTACATCTATAGTGTCAATAAAAATGACACTATTGCCCCCTACCCTGCGCTATGGTGCACTGTATCTTAGATATGGCGCACACATGGTGGCGGTAGGGGGGCACTTAGGGGCGCAAGGAAAGAGGTGCTGCACTATGTGCAGCACCTCTTTCCTTAAATATGCCCCTTAATACTTTAATTGTCGTCAAAGGGGCCTCCTTGGTCACAGGCATATATAATATGACACCTGGATAGGACCCTTCTTTTTCCCCTATTCAGGTAGGCACCAATCCTTATAGCAAGGGCACTGCTCCCAGAACTGATTCGGAGTGATCACAAAAGAGGGGCTGCTCATCACCCTGGCCACACCTCTGGGTCAGCACACAGGCTTTGCACAAGGGGGGATGGTTTCAACATTTTTGATTTTAGGAGTGAGGGGCACCAAGGGATTGTTTGGAATAGCACAGAAAGGAACTGTTCCAAAAGTGATTAGTTACTCCTGGTAACTGTCACCCCACAGCTTAGGGAGGGGCCAGGAATCACCCCCAACCATAAGCTAGTGCCAGGTATAAATGTGGCATCACCTGGCACCAACTTCAAAACACTACTGGAGTTGAGGAAGATTCGAAAGTTATGTCTGTGACATTAGATGAGCTTTGAAGGACTGAATCTGTTCCCTCTTGCATCTAGGACAAATAAACAGACTCCAAGGGCCATACATCTGACTTCCTGTTCAAGCTACAGGAAGATAACAAGCTTGAAGAGGCCTTTTCCTTCACTGTCCAAGTGGCTCTGCTGATGGCCGCTGCTGAATCAAGTCCTGACCCCAAGTGCTGTTCCTGAGGTCCTAGGTGTATTTGGCTGGACTTCTCCTAACACTTCTGAAACTTGGGGCTTAGAAACGTCTTCAAGATCATGATCTTCAGAGGACAAAGACCAACCTGCCAAACCACTTGAAGTACATTGCCATTGGGCTGAAGATTTTGTTTTCTCTAACTTGGAGCTTCTCTGCTGCAGTAAATTCAATTCAGCAGGACCCCGCGGAGAAGGAATCTGACCTCCTGGAGCACTGTTCGGCTACATTCTTCAGCCTTCCCAGGTCTAAAAAGTGACTATGTGTTAATGTAGAAATCTTGAACAGGCAAAGACAACAACAGTGTCCTGCTGGTGAGAGGACTTCCCTGGGCATGAAGTTAGAATTTCTGCTGCTTGGAGCTTTTCCCCTTGGAACCAACAGATTCATTGGACTGCATCCATTGACTATCCGTTCTTGTAGAGTCCTCTTCAGCTACAGCCTGCTACCTTGGCCCACTGAATATTATGGACTTCCATTTTTGAGACTAAGGGCTACATGTACAAACCATTTTTCTAGTCTCAAACTGGCCGAGTTGTAGAATCGGCCCGTTTGGGACTATAAAAATGCTTTTTAGTATATACAAAGCCCAAATTGTGATTTGTTAACTTGTTACTTAATCGCAATTTGGGTTTTGTGATTTGTTATTAGGAAGGATCGTGTTTAGGGCGCCCCTTCCCAATACCGAATCTGAATGGCATGTATAATTGTTTTGTGACCGTGAATGCGTTCCCAAAACAATCACAGCTAGCACCAATTTCAAATTGGTGTTAACCCATACCCAAAGGAGCCGGCATCTCCAAGGGACCCCATCCCCTTTGTTAATCCATGTAAAAACATTCTTTAAGAGCAGGTGGTGGTCCCGTGGACCTCTGCCTACTCTTAAAAAATGAAACTGAAACTATAATTTATTTTCTTTTTAAATGCAGCCCATTTTCCTTTATGGAAAATGGGTTCCGTTTAAATAAAAAGATTGCTTTATTTAAAAGCAATCACAGACATGGTGGTTCGAACCTGGTGTATGTATCTGACCCATGCTCTACTGCGGTCTGTCCCAAATCATGCCTAATTTCTGGTGACCAGTTAACCGTGGTTGGTGCAAAACGCTTTTGGTGCTATCTTTATTTAAAAAAATCATATTGGATTTTTTGTTGTTTTGGTGTCATTCCATTTATTAAAGTTTACTATATGGGCCAGATGTACCAATGGATTTTACCCATTTTGTGTCTATGGGAAAAAGCTTTCGTACATATGGCCCTATATTTCTAATTCCATTTGGGATGTTTATTGTGTTGTGTTTTCACTTCAATAATGTTTTAGTACTGCATAGATACTTTACATGTGGGCCTAAGTTAGGTGTGTCTACTCTGTGCCATAACTGCCAGAGTGTTGAGCTCAGGTTACTTTAGTGAGTTTGAAGGTTCACCCTGAGAAGGATTGTAATTATTACTCAAGATGGTTAGTCTTACTCTTGGCTGATGTCCCGATTCCTTACAATTTAATAACAATTGATGTACTTAACCATAGATATACTTTGGAAATGGCATTTTCTGCATGGTCACCCCAAACATTTTGCCTTTTACCCTCCACTTTTTGTTGTATCATTTTGTTGGCCTTAGGATTCTGGGCACTTTACCACTACTGACCAGCGCTGAAGTGCATGTGCTTCTCCCCTAAACAGGGTAACATTGGTGTATACTCAACTGGCATATTTAATTTACTTATACATCCCTTGTAAACTAGTACATCAAATACCCAGGGCCTGTAAATTGAATGCTGCTAGTGGGACTGCAGCACTGATTGTGACACCCACTTAAGTAGCCTTTAAACATGTCTCAGGCCTGCCACTGCAGAGCCTGTATGTACAGTTTCACTATCACTTCCATTTGGCATTCAAAACCTCTTGCGAAGCCATAACCCCCTTTTATCACATATAAGTCACCCCCTAAGATAGTCCTGAGGTAGTTCATAGGGCAGGCTGCTATGTAAGTAAAAGGCAGGACATATAGGCCCTCATTACAATATTGGCGGTAAAAGCCGCTTACTGCCGTGCAGAAGACCGCCAACACACCGCTGCGGCTGTGGAATTCCGCCACGGCCATTATGATCCACTGCTCAAAATCTGCCAAAATTCAGACACCCACACAAGTCTGCCACACCAAAGGTCAGTGATAAACTGGCGAAAACAAAACCTCCACCGTAACGCCAACAGACATACGCCCACACTATCATGACACACGAATCCATGCGGCGGTCTTTCAACCGCGGTATTCCATTTGCGGTACACACCGCTGCGCTCAAAATACACATACACATACAAAACACAGCCACATTGGACAATTCGAAATACTATCACCTAATACACATATACACACCACTCCCACACACTCAATACAATATAAAACATACACCCACATCACCCACAACCCCCTACGACCAAAAATCCAGAACGAAGGCCAGAGAGAGAGACACCACAAACAACTACCAAGCATCCACAGGCACACAATACCATCACCCACAGAACTTCCACGCACCTCACAGAAGACACCACTAAATATCACCCCACCATCACCACACACACCACCCCACACATCACCCACACCACCCCATGGCACGGCAAAGACACCCCAGGTTCTCGGAGGAGGAGCTCTGGGTCATGGTGGAGGAAATCGTCCGGGTAGAGCCACAGCTATTCGGATCACAGGTGTAGCATACCTCCATTGCTAGGAAGATGGAGCTATGGCGAAGAATCGTGGACAGGGTCAACGCAGTGGGACAGCACCCAAGAAATCGGGATGACATCAGGAAGAGGTGGAACGACCTACGGGGGAAGGTGCGTTCCGTGATCTCAAGACACCACCTTGAGGTTCAGCGGACTGGCGGCGGACCCCCACCTCCTCCCTCACAACTAACAACATGGGAGGAGCAGGTCTTGGCGATTCTGCATCCTGAGAGCCTCGCAGGAGTAGATGGAGGAATGGACTCTGGTAAGTCAAATCTTAACTATTACATCCCCCCCCCTACCTGCATGCCATCACATACACCCACCCTCACCCCCATCACTCCTACGCCTCACAAATGTACCACTATCACAACCCACACATCCCAACACCAAGCCCTGCATGCAACAACAAAGTATGGACACCCATCACCAAAGCATGCCCACTGCACATACCCATACACCCCCCTAAACCATCATCACACAAGGTCCTACACAGGAATGCAAGTACTGGGGTACACGGACACCCACCCATTGCACACCATGGCACACACAGATGTAATAAACATCCTTTTATACCCCTGCAGGACCCCTACCCAACGTCACCGGACAGGAGGGCCCACACATGTCCACACCACCAACAGAAGAGGCCCACAGTGATGACAGCAGCTCTGTCCAACTGGATCTAGATGACCAGTCCAGCCCATCGGGGACCGCTGGACAGTCGGTTCCCCTCACACAGTCACAGGCCACCAAAGAGCTTCCCCCCTCTGGAAACACCAGCACAGCACCCACCCCAGCGGGTCCATACCTCTGTCCCCAGGACACATCAATCAGCAGTGTGTCCACCACTACAGGGAACTCAGACTAACCCACCACCCCAACAACAACAGGGACCTGGGGGCAGTGGTAGTGGGCACACGGTCCAGGGGACGGAGGCCCAGGAACACAGGGGAACTGGGAGGGCTGCTGTGCGACAGGGGGAGGACAGGCCCAGGGAACCCACTCTCCACAAGGCCCTCTCCTCCATCATGGGAGCCTACCACCACTCCCAGGAGGTGATGGCAACGGTACTGGCCAAGTTTCAGGAGACCCAGCGCCTGCAGGAGGAACAGTATTTGGGCTTCAGGGAGGAACTCAGAACCATCAATTCCACCCTGGGCACCATCATAGGGGTGCTGAAGGAAGTACTCAACACCAGGAGGGACACTGTGGCACAACAAGAGGCCCCAGACACTAGCATGGACGATGAACTACCCACCACCTCTGCCGGCGCTAGTGGACATGAGGCACCGCCACAGGACCACCACACCAGCACCCCACCCCCTGCAGAGGGAGAACCACCCCGCAAACGGTCCCTGAGATCCAGGACAAAGACAGAGAACGATGTCAAGACCTCCGCCAGGAAATGAGACCACCCTGAATGTCATCCTTCTGTCCCACTTTGTCACCCTGTCCATCCTTAAACTGCTGCAGCCCCACTTCCTATGCCCATTTGGGCACTGCACCTGTGAGAATAATAGACTGGACTCTGCCATGGACATTCCTCCACCATCAACCCTCACCATTTTGTAACCCCCTCCAATATTGAGCACTTAAATAAACACCCTTGAAGCACAAAACAATCTGGAGTCTGCCTGTGATTTCGGAATAGTGCATTAGCATTTACTGTGGCAAAATGCTCTTTCAATTGTAATGTCAACATACCTATGTCACACAGCTCTAGTCCATGAGGAATCAAAGCAGATGTCACACAGTGGGACCCACATCTGTGAAATCGTAAGGGAAAGTGACAACTCAGTGACCATACACTGGGTGAAAACGACAGACAGTAGAGAGGTAGTAGTGTTAAAGTATATGTAGTAGGCAGGTTTGTATTCTTAGCTGTGTCTCACTGGAAATATTGCAGGATCACTGAGTTCCTGTTGTCCATGTCCTCTTCTTCTGCTTCCTCATCTTCACTGTCCACAGGCTCCACAGCTGCAACAACACCGCCATCTGGACCATCCTCCTGCAGAAAAGGCACCTGTCGTCGCAAAGCTAAGTTATGAAGCATACAGCAGGCCACAATGATCTGGCACACCTTCTTTGGTGAGTAGAATAGGGATCCACCTGTCATATGGAGGCACCTGAGCCTGGCCTTCAGGAGGCCGAAGGTCCTCTCTATTATCCGCTGTGTTCGCCCATGGGCCTCATTGTAGCGTTCCTCTGCCCTTGTCCTGGGATTCTTCACTGGGGTCAGTAGCCATGACAGGTTGGGGTAACCAGAGTCACCTGCAAATGGCGAGGGACAACTGTTAGACACACACTAACCTGGAGTGATATCCCCAGACCCAGACAACCATTCCCACTGACTTGCCTCCAGGTGCTCACCTAATAGCCACACATGGTGCCTCTGGAGTTGACCCATCACATAAGGGATGCTGCTATTCCGCAGGATGTAAGCGTCATGCACTGAGCCAGGGAACTTGGCATTCACATGGGAAATGTACTGGTCGGCCAAACACACCATCTGCACATTCATCGAATGATAACTCTTCTGGTTTCTGTACACCTGTTCACTCCTGCGGGGGGTACCAAATCCACATGTGTCCCATTAATGGCACCTATGATGTTGGGGATATGTCCGAGGACATAGAAGTCACTTTTCACTGTAGGCAAATCCTCCACCTGAGGGAAAACAATGTAGCTCCGCATGTGTTTCAGCAGGGCAGACAACACTCTGGACAACACGTTGGAAAACATAGGCTGGGACATCCCTGATGCTATGGCCACTGTAGTTTGAAATGACCCAATTGCAAGGAAATGGAGTACTGACAGCACCTGCACTTGAGGGGGGATTCCTGTGGGATGGCGGATAGCTGACATCAGGTCTGGCTCCAACTGGGCACACAGTTCCTGGATTGTGGCACGGTCAAGCCTGTAGGTGATGATCACATGTCTTTCCTCCATTGTCGACAGGTCCACCAGCGGTCTGTACACCGGAGGATGCCGCAATCTCCTCACATGTCCCAGCGGACGGTGCCTATGAAGGACAACAGCGAGCACAGAGTCAAACAACTCAGAGGTATGTAAACACAGCTTACACCGAACACAAATCATAATCCGATATTTGGACTGTATGTGTGTTGAGGCTTGGCCTAGATATGTGTGATGCAGTTAAAAACTAAGCCATGTGGGCCCCTGAAATGGCAGCTGCCTGACCTGTAAAGTGGGACAATGGGATGTGAGGTAACTGCGCTGGCGTTGTACACCGTCGCGGTAGACGGTCGAAGACCGTGGCGCAATCCTGCATTGGTTAACAATGGACCCTATGGGTCCCAGGAGCCAATGACGGTACGCACCGCCGTGGACGTGACCGCCATTTTCTATCTGTTCAATCACTCGATACCTGATCTTCGACAGGAGAGGACCTACACTGCAAGTGCTACTGTGACCTCGGTCTGGAAGAGACAATGGCTCGTGCGACTGGGGAAAGGGCCCCTGCCTTCATATCGGAGGAGTTGGAGAAACTCTTGGATGGGGTCCTCCCCCAGTACACGCTACTCTACGGTCCTCCAGACAAACAGGTAAATACACTGGGAGCATGCTGTATGGGCTATGCCTGTGTGGAGTAGGGTGGATGAAAGATGGGGGGGGGAGATTGAGGTGTGCATGAAACGACGGTGAGTGCATGTGCATCATGGCAAGGGTAGGGATGGGGGCCAATGACTGTGACAGTGCATTTGGTAATAATTTTTCTTTTCCCCCTGTACAATTCATGTAGGTCAGTGCCCACCAGATAAAAGATATTTGGCGTGCTATCGCCAAGGACGTACTGACCCTGGGGGTCTACCACAGATGGAGCACCCACTGCCGTAAAAGATGGGAGGACATTCACCGCTGGAGCAAGAAGACAGCGGAGGCCCAGCTGGGAATGGCCTCCCAACGTGGGAGGGGTGCCCGTCGATCCCAGCAGCCCCTCAGCCTTTGCCCCGTGCCCACTCACCCAGGAGGGTGGGCATCACCATCGCCCCAGGCACCTCAGGCCCTGCCCCAGTCACCTCTGCTGCCCTCAGTGAGGAGGCCATTGACCTCCTCAGGCCCCTCACTTTTGGGCAGTCTACCATTTTGAATGCCATCCAGGGTTTAGAAAGGCAGTTGCAACAAACAAATGCATTCTTGGAGGGCATTCATTCTGGTCAGGCGGCCCTTCAGCAAGCTTTTCAGACTCTGGCCTCAGCACTGATGGCAGCCATTGTCCCTGTCTTTAGCCTCCCCCCTCCAACTTCCTCCACCCAGACCCAGTCCCCTCTACCTCACCCTATCCCAAGCACACCTTCAGACCAGCATGCACACACGTCAACACACAAGGGAAGCTCAGGCAAACATAAGCACCACACATCCCACAGGCACTCACGCAAGCATCACACACATGCAGACACACCAACATCCACTGCCTCTACTGTGTCCCCCTCCTCCTCGTCTCCCTCCTCCCTCCCAGTCTCGTCTACACTCACACCTGCATGCACTACATCTACAGCCACTACTGCCATCACCAGCACACACGCCACCACACCCCGCTCACGTGCAGTCACCATCCCCACTGCCATTCACACTTCCCCTGTGTCCTCTTCCAGTGTGTCTGTGACGCCACCTCCCAAGATACACAAACGCAGGCACACACCCACCCAACAGCCATCCACCTCATGACAGCCTCCAGCGCATCCACCTTCATCCAAAGTCACCAAACCAACACCTCCTACAACCACAACCTCTTCCTCCACTCCCAAACCCCCTCCAGCTACCCGTCCCAGTGTTTCAAAAAAACTTTTCCTGTCCAACCTTGACCTCTTTCCCACACCTCCCCCACCCTGTCCTAGGGCCCGACTATCCAGATCCCAACCTAGCACCTCAGCCACAACATCTCCAGGACCAGTGGTGCCTGTAGTCACCGGAATCTGGAGTGCACCGGCCACCAGGGTAGCCAGTGTGGCACGGAGCCACACCACGGACAGTTCCCCACCTGTGAAGCATCTAAAGTTGGCCAGTGCCCGGTGGCAGAGGGGGAAGACTCCAGCCACCAAAGCAGCTCCCAGAGGTACAGGTGGGAGTGTGGAGTCAGCTGCGACACCTTCCAAGGTGGGGAAGGGCCACAAGAAAGTAATCAGGTCTGGGTAGAGCAGCACGGCGGAGAAGACCGCCATCATCCCCGCTGCCCAGGAGCCCACCGCCATCATCCCCGCTGCACAGGAGCCCACCACCAGCACCTGCCCTGCTGCCCAAGAGGCCACCGCCAGCACCTGCTGCCCAAGAGGCCACCGCTAGCACCAGCCCTGCAGCCCAAGAGGCCACCGCTAGCACCAGCCCTGCAGCCCAAGAGGCCACCGCCAGCACCAGCCCCGCTGGGCCAGACAGGACCGCCAGCACCAGCCCCGCTGGGCCAGACAGGACCGTCAGCACCAGCCCCGCTGGGCCAGAGAGGACCGCCAGCACCAGCCCCGCTGGGCCAGAGAGGACCGCCAGCACCAGCCCCGCTGGGCCAGACAGGACCGCCAGCACCAGCCCCGCTGGGCCAGACAGGACCACCGCCATCAGCCCGGCTGGGCCAGACAGGACCACTAGCACCAGCCCCAGCCCCGCTGGGCCAGAGAGGACCGCCAGCACCAGCCCTGCTGGGCCATGAAGGACCGCCAGCAACTGAGTCACTGCAAAGGACACCACCACCACAAGGACCGCTGAACAGGGCACCGCCGCCACATGCACCGCTGAACAGGGCACCGCCGCCACAAGCACCGCTGAACAGGGCACCGCCGCCACAAGCACCGCTGAACAGGGCACTGCCGCCACAAGCACCGCTGAACAGGGCACCGCCGCCACAAGCACCGCTGAACAGGGCACCGCCGCCACAAGCACCGCTGGCCCATGAGCACCAAGGGCACTGACGCTACTGAGTCCGTCACAAGCAGGATGAAGCACTCTGGGCACCATGCCCCCTCCAGAACCAATGGAGAGATGCATCCACTACCTCAGTCCTTAGAAGGATGAAGCACTCTGGGCACCATGCCCCCTCCAGAACCAGTGGAGAGATGCATCCACTACCTCAGTCCTTAGCAGGATGAAGCACTCTGGGCACCATGCCCCCTCCAGAACCAGTGGAGATTCACATCCACTACCTCAGCCCTTAGCAGGATGAAGCACTCTGGGCACCGTGCCCCCTCCAGAACCAGTGGAGTAATGAATCCACTACCTCAGTCCTTAGCAGGATGAAGCACTCTGGGCAACATGTCCCCTCCAGAAGCAGTGGAGACTGTCATCCACTTGTGAGACTGTGGCTTTGCACTCCCCAGGATGGAACAGTGGGCAAACCACCCACTGTAGAGACTTGAGAGACTGTGGCTTTGCACTCCCCAGGATGGAACAGTGGGCATGTGGCCCTCTCGTGGATTTGGCATCGTGCACTCAACAGGCTGAGGTGCCCCCCCTCTCCCTCCTCCCGAGGTTCCTGTTTTTTTGCTCTATGATGCCCTTGCAGTGTTCTCTCCGTCATGGTCGGGGATCTTGTGTGGGCCTCGCCCATACCGTGTGGGCCCAGTGTTCCACGGACTTCATTGGAGCACTACCTGGACTACTAAGCTTGGTGTATATTTTGTTTATAGTGTATATATATATATATATATATTTTTGCATACTTGATTTTAATATATTGCAATGGTTACACTCATTTTCTTTTGTCTTTGTATTCTTCCGGCGGGGAGATGGGGGGTGTAACTATAATGTATCATGCTGTATTGGTGTGTGTGCTGTCGTGGGTGGGAGTGTTGCGTGTGTGTGTCGCTGTTTTTTCCCTCCCCTCTCCCCTGTGTCGTAGGTGCAGTACTCACCGTTGTCTTTGCCGCCGGCGTTCGTGCTCCTGGTAGAGGAGCAAGAAGATAAGGGCTGGCAGTATCTGCAGCTCTGGTTCCATGGCTTCCGGATTCCTCGTGGAGTGTGTAGAGGTGAGCGTTTTCCCTTCGAAGTCCTGTTTCCGCCGTGTTTTTGTCCGCGGTGAATCCGCCCCGGAAATGGTGGCGGATTGGTAGGTTGTGATACTGTGGGCGGTACTTTGTCCTCCGCCTGTCTGTTGGCGGTGACCGCCGCGCTGTTTGTTTGCACCGCCGTGGCGGTCGGAGTGTTAAAGTGGCTGTCTTTGTTGGCGGTTTCCGCCACGGTCGTAATTGCAATTTTTTTACCGCCGGCCTGTTGGCGGTCTTACCACTGCTTTAACACCATCCGCCATGTTGTAATGACCACCATAGTCTCACAAAGAAACAGACAGTTTCACACCCAGTCTCACAATGATTCATATACTGAGACACCCAGGAACACCCTTTTGCATACAATGACACAGCAATGCACACTCTAACGCATATATTAAGACAGTCAGGGACACACACTTACATTCAGTGACACACTCAGGCACACATTGATACATACACTGACACATCCATGAACACATTATTACACCATTAACATAATAAAGGAATAAAAGGACAAACACAGATCTTTTTGAACAGTTGGTATGGTTCTAAAAACAACCATTTTGGGTCTACTCCACTCATAGGTCAGCATTGGGGATTCCTTAATATCATTTTAAGCTGTAATTCCTGATTGGAAATGAATAGCTACATCATGTTTCATATAATTGGAATGGTTATGATAAATTCTCTATAATGGTAAAGACAGAATTAAATTACTATTTTAGGGGCGGACCTTGCCACTAATGAAGATGGACGCGCACCAATAGTGCTCCAGCGCTGGTGGGGTTAATAAGCCCCCTAAAATCCTGTAAAATCCTGGCAACAGGTGGTGTTAGGGGTATGCCTGGAGCCCCGCGACCCTGGGAGACCTGACTCAGCCCTCGTGGGGTTGGCCGAGGGCTGTGGGCGAGAAACAGGCTCCCACCGCTTTTGGCCAAAATGGCTGGTGGAGCGTAGCGGTCTTGATTTCAGCGAGGTGCCCGATGCGTGAGGGCCCTTGCTTCTGCCGCCTGCCTTGCTGTCTGCCCTCGAGATGCTGAGGGACAATCCTGAACTGCGGCTGTGGCTGGAGGCGGTTCTCCGGCCACCTTGCCAAGGACAGAGGGGGCTGTGCGGAGACCCTCCTGTGGTCTGCTGTCCGCCGCCTGCGCCCTGCACCACCCCCCGGAAGGAAGGAGCAAGAGGGACACCCGATCTGCATTTAGTACCCCCCCCTGAAAGAGTGCGAGGGGGAGAAGACAGCTGGCACCAGAGGAAAAGAGAAGTTGGTCAACAGGAGCCTCCTCAGGCAGCGAAGGTGACACAGGGGCCTCAGGTACCCACATGAGAGGGCCAGGCAGCGGATGGGACAGATGCAACCAGGAGAGCGGGCTGGCATGGGCTGTGGGAAGGCGAGGAGTGGTCTCCCTCTGCCCGGAGCGACCCTCAGACAGCAAATAGCTCCCTGCCCCCACCTACCCGACCCCAAGAGAGAGAGGGGGGTTGCTGGCTGGACCACCGCCAGAGCCCCCAAAGTTGGGGGGGCAGAACAAACAGGAACCGCTGGAAGGGAGCGGCCACACAGCCAGGCCCCAGGGCCACCTATACCAATATCACCGCAGCAGGGAGGAAGGCCCCAGCCGCGGAGGAGGAGTGGTGGACGACGCCTCACAAGGTCAGAGTCCAGCGGGTACTCCTAGGATCTGGAAGAGGTGAGAACCACCAGACTGCAGTGGGGCCAAACAACGAGCTGGTTCATGATACAGGGAGCCTCTGGACAAGCAAAGAACAGCAGTGAAGGTCCCGGGGGCCGAGTCGGGGCCTCAAGAGTGATTTGGGCACATCCAAAGAGGTGAGTGGAGCAACACCCGGGGGAAGTACAGGCCAGTGAGAGCGACATTGCGAGGGAACAGCCGGGTGCTGCGCAGCAATGATGTGTGCCCTTCAAAGCGAGATACCAAAGACGGAGACCATGGTCAAAGGCAGCACTCTCAAGCAGCAACAAACAAACAGCCTAGACAGGTATGCAGTATGGATGGAGGCGAAGGGGGGGCTCCTCTCAGGGGGGGGGACAGAGGAGCCCCCAGGGAGGACTTGGGCCCGGGGACAGAGCTCTCACTGAGAACCATAATGGTGGCCATATAGGACCTCTGGGGTTCCGTTGCTCCCCTGGAACTGAAGCTAGATACAGTTCAGATCGATGTTAACCTCCTCAGGGCAGACAACATTTCAGTGAAACTAGCACCCGCAGAAACCCAAATAGATGGCCTGCAGGCAACGACAAAACTATTGGAGGAGCAGGTCCGGTCACTCACCAAAAAGAGTGAAATAATGGAAGCCAGGCTGTAAGACCTGGAGGAACGATCTGGAAGGAACAATGTGAGGGTGATGGGGGTGCCAGAGGGCATGGAAGGCCCAAGCACAGACTTATTCGTGGAGGAATTAGTCCTAAATAAGCTCAAGCCAAAACGCCTGTCTAACTTCTCGGTGGAAAGGGCGCACAGGGTACCTGGCCCCCCGCCCAAACCAGGAGTGCCGCTGTGGACAATAGTCACCACATTCTTAATTACAGAGACAGAAATGCCATACTACAAGCAGCTAGAATATTTCGGGACCTGCTGCAAGACAACGCTGTAGTCCGTTTCTTTCCAGAATTCACCCTCCAAGTACAGCGTCAACGAAAAAACTTCGAGGAAGTTAAAAGAGCGCTAAGGGCCAAGGAACTGAGATATATGATGTTATTCCAGTCGAAAACTGAGAGTGGAAGCGGAGGGAAAGACATGATGCTTTGGCCCCCCCCCCCCAGGAGGTGTGTGACTGGCTGGATGGCTGGAGGCCAGGACACAAGCTGGGGAGTGGAAGGAGAGTTCGCTCCAATGGCGCGACAGTTGCGGGGGATCCTGGACCAGGTGGGAAGACTGGAAAGCACTCACATCCAGAGGAGGTCTGATAACAGTCTGTTTGAGCAGAAACTCAAGTGGCAAGACGACATGGCACGGGGGATGGGGAGGACTGGGGGGTGTCTTGACTCATAACAACCAGGGCAATGGCAAACAGCCAAAGTAAAGGGGGAGACATTGGGCGTGAGCCCAGATTTGTTCTGTTAAGCGACACCTCAAGGTGGCGGTATCACCCCTGCATAGTTTGTTTAGGGCGACAGGTGCTCTGCAAGTTGGGGGGTGGGCAGTTCAGAGCTCATGGCGCAGAGTAGCAGGGGGGGAGTTGGGGACTCAAGCTGTAGGAAAATGCCACTGTTGGCATGGTTACCCCCTCACTTTTTGCCTAATGTTGATGCCAGCTTTGATTGGAAGTGTGCTGGGACCCTGCTAACCAGGCCCCAGCACCAGTGTTCTTTCCCAAAAACTGTACCTTTGTTACCCAACTGGCACTGCCCAAGCACACAGTTAAGTCCCTTGTAAAAGGTACCCCTCAGACCAAGGGCCCTGTGGCCAGGGAAGGTCACTGACAGTGCCTTCCGCGATGGTTTTTGCGGCGCTAAGGAAGCCACGGAAACCATGGCGGTAGGCGGAGTCATTATCCCGCAGGTGGTATAGTGACGGCGGTGTGGTATATTGGCGGTTTGGCTTGAGCCAAACCGCCAATGTTATAATATGGTGGAAAGTATCGCCAGCCTATTGGCAGTACTTTCCACCATATTACCGCAGACCGCCAGGGTCATAATGAGGGCCTAAATCTTAGGTGCTTATTTGGGCTACTGCACTTAATGGCTGTAGGAAAGTACCATCTTGCCTGGCATGTTACCCCCATATTTCACTGTCTATATGTTGTTTTAGTCTATGTGTCACTGGGACCCTGCCAGGCAGGGCCCCAGTGCTCATAAGTATGTGCCCTGTATGTGTTCCCTGTGTTATGACTAACTGTCTCACTGAGGCTCTGCTAACCAGAACCTCAGTGGTTATGCTCTCTCTGCTTTCCAAATTGTCACTAACAGGCTAGTGACCAATTTCACCAATTCACATTGGCATACTGGAACACCCTTATAAATTCCCTAGTATATGGTACTGAGGTACCCAGGGTATTGGGGTTCCAGGAGATCCCTATGGGCTGCAGCATTTCTTTTGCTACCCATAGGGAGATCTGACAATTCTTACACAGGCCTGCCAGTGCAGCCTGAGTGAAATAACTTCCATGTTATTTCACAGCCATTTACCACTGCACTTAAGTAACTTATAAGTCACCTATATGTCTAACCTTCACCTGGTGAAGGTTGGGTGCAAAGTTACTTAGTGTGAGGGCACCCTGGCACTAGCCAGGGTGCCCCCACATCGTTCAGGGCAAATTCCCCGGACTTTGTGAGTGCGGGTACACCATTACACGCGTGCACTGTACAGCCAGGCCTGGCCCAGGAAGGCAGAACAAAGGACTTCCTCAGAGAGAGGGTGTTACACCCTCTCCATTTGGAAATAGGTGTCAGGGTAGGGAGGAGTAGCCTCTGGAAATGCTTTGATGGGCACAGATGGTGCCCATATCTGCATAAGCCAGTCAACACCGGTTCAGGGATCCTCCAGCCCTGCTCTGGCGCGAAACTGGACAAAGGAAAGGGGAGTGACCACTCCCCTGACCTGCACCTCCCAGGGGAGGTGCCCAGAGCTCCTCCAGCGTGCCCCAGACATCTGCAATCTTGGATTCAGAGGTGTGATGGCACACTGGACTGCTCTGAGTGGCCAGGGCCAGCAGGTGACGTCAGAGACTCCTTCTGATAGGCTCTTACCTTTCTTACTAGCCTATCCTCCTTCCTAGGTAGCTAAACCTCCTTTTCTGGCTATTTAGGGTCTCTGCTTTGGGGAATTCTTCAGATACCGAATGCAAGAGCTCACCCGAGTTCCTCTGCATCTCCCTATTCACCTTCTGCCAAAGGATCGACCGCTGACTGCTCAGGACGCCTGCAAAACCGCAACAAAGTAGCAAAGACGACTACTGCAACCTTGTATCGCTTCATCCTGCCGGCTTTCTCGCCTGTTTCCTGGTGGTGCATGCTCTGGGGGTAGCCTGCCTCCTTCTTGCACCAGGAGCTCCGAAGAAATCTCCAGTGGGTCGACGGAATCTTCCCCCTGCAACCGCAGGCAACAAAAGACTGCATCACCGGTCCTCTGGGTCCCCTCTTAGCACAACGAGTGTGGTCCCTGGAACTCAGCAACTCTGTCCAAGTGACTCCCACAGTCCAATGACTCTTCAGTCCAAGTTTGGTGGAGGTAAGTCCTTGCCTCCCCACGCTAGACTGCATTGCTGGGTACCGTGTGATTTGCAGCTGCTCCGGCTCATGTGCACTCTTCCAGGATTTACTTCATGCACAGCCAAGCCTGGGTCCCGATATTCTAACCTGCAGTGCACAACCTTCTGAGTTGTCCTCCGGCGTCGTGGGACTCCCTTTTCTGACTTCGGTGGACTCTGGTTCACTCCTCTTCTAAGTGTCTGTTGCGGTACTTCTGCGGGTGCTGCCTGCTTCTGTGAGGGCTCCCTGACTTGCTGGGCGCCCCCTCTGTCTCCTCATCCAAATGGCGACATCCTGGTCCCTCCTGGGCCACAGCAGCATCCAAAAACCCTAACCGCAACCCTTGCAGCTAGCAAGGCTTGTTTGTGGTCTTTCTGCGTGGGAACACCTCTGCAATCTTCTTCGTGGGACATCCATCCTCCAAAGGGGAAGTTCCTAGTCCTCTTCGTTCTTGCAGAACACAAAGCTTCTTCCATCCGGTGGCAGCTTCCTTGCACCCTCAGCTGGCATTTCCTGGGCATCTGCCCACTCTCGACACTGTTGCGACTCTTGGACTTGGTCCCCTTGTCTTACAGGTACTCAGGTCCGAAAATCCACTGTTGTTGCATTGCTGGTGTTGGTCTTCCTTGCAGAAACCCCCTATCACGACTTCTGTGCTCTCTGGGGGTTATAGGTGCACTTTACACCTACCTTTCAGGGTCTTGGGGTGGGCTATTTTTCTAACCCTCACTGTTTTCTTACAGTCCCAGCGACCCTCTACAAGCTCACATAGGTTTGGGGTCCATTCGTGGTTCGCATTCCACTTTTGGAGTATATGGTTTGTGTTGCCCCTATACCTATGTGCTCCTATTGCAATCTACTGTAACTTTACACTGCTTGCATTACTTCCTTTTGCTATTACTGCATATTTTTGGTATTGTGTACATATATCTTGTGTATATTTGGCATCCTCATACTGAGGGTACTCACTGAGATACTTTTGGCATATTGTTATAAAAATAAAAGTACCTTTATTTTTAGTATATCTGTGTATTGTGTTTTCTTATGATATTGTGCATATGACACCAGTGGTATAGTATGAGCTTTGCATGTCTCCTAGTTCAGCCTAAGCTGCTCTGCTATAGCTACCTTCTATCAGCCTAAGCTGCTAGAAACACCTCTTCTACACTAATAAGGGATAACTGGACCTGGTACAGAGTGTAAGTACCCCTTGGTACCCACTACAAGCCAGGCCAGCCTCCTACAATGTCGGAACCAGGGTAATATAAGGCTGCCCTGATGGCGTTGGATGCCAAAATGGCATTTGACTCTCTGAAGTCGAACTACATGTTTGCGGTTCTGGAGAGACTGGGGTTTGGGCCGCAGTTCTGTAGGTGGATCCGGCTGCTGTATGCTGCCCTGGTGGCACGCCTGCAGTTTGAGCTGGGGAGGGGAACTAGGCACGGCTGCCCGTTATCCCCCCTGCTCTTCACTCTGGCATTGGAGCCATTGACAGCATGGATACGTCAGGCCCCTTTGGTGCAGGCCATCGGAATGTCGGGAGGCTGGGAGGAACGTAAATTCATATATGCAGACAGTATTCTGTTATGTGTCTCACGGCCCTCACTGACAATAGGCAGGCTCATGCAAATTTTTGAATCTTTGGTGACCGTTCAGGATATATACGATAAATTGGTCCAGGGAGGGGAACCAAGCCTCCCGGGAGACTGTGGGGCTCTGGTGGTGACGGAAGGCTTCCACTACTTAGGAATATATGTAACCAGGGACCCCGGGGATTTCATGAGGAAAAAACTTGACTGTTCAACTAGAGAGACTAAATGGAAATGTGACACACTGGCGAGATCTCCCTCTGATCTTGATGGGAAAGGCAGCACTCTATAAGATGATGAGCCTGCCATGCCTCCCCTATGACCTACAAAACACCCCATATCGGATTCCGTGTGCAGAATTTGGTACAATCGCATCGGCGGTGAGAAGATTGCTGTGCGGGGACTCCGAGGATAGCCCTAACCAAGCTACAGAGGGAACCCTACGAGAGGGGATTGGCAATACTGGACATTCAGAAATACCATTGGGCAGCGCACCTTTTGGTGGTCAGTGACTGGATGTTTGGGGACCAACAGGATGTGGCATATAGGCTAGAAAAACACCTGATGGGACTGGGAGACCTGAGGCCATGTTACGTGACACATGAAAGGAGCTGGGACTGCCGCCCCACACGAGGGCAGTGACCTAGGCATGGAGAGAAGCAACTAAACACCTGGGGTGGTGGGAGAAGCTTACTGGTCTTTCCCCATTGTGGCACAGTGATGAGCTATCCGAGGTACAAGGCCTAGCGGGATTCTGGAGATGGGAGACAATTGGTGTAGAATACTTGGGGGATGTGTGGAGGGTACAGGCGATTGTTGGCTTTGAGACACTTACAGGATTGCGCTATGGCACCCAGTGAACATTTTCGATACATGCAGCTCGGGCACGTGCTAAGGAGGCACATTAGGGAAGGGGAAAACCTGTGGAATGATTCCCCTTTGGGAGATTGCATCCTGCTGGAGCCACTTCATAGGCGGGGTAATCTGTAATCTACAATAAATGAATTCATAATTCCCCTGACCCACTGTGCAATTTGAAGGAGAAATGGGTAACAGACCTGGGGCTGTTAGAGGAGGAGGAGGAGGAGAGGGGAGAAGGCCATAGGTAGTGCCAGGGACATAGCCATTAGGGCTAGATTCAGGGCAGTGCAATTACAAATCCTTCATAGAGTATACTACCCGTATACCATGCTATTCAAGATTGGCAGGGCAGAAAATCCAGGTTGTCAGAGGCACTATGGTGAACATGGCACATTCAGCATATATTATGGGACTGTCCTCGCATAAAAGGATACTGGACAGAAGTGGTGGGGGAGATGTCACGGGTCACTGCGCTGGAAGTTCAGTTAGATCCCAAATGGCTAATCCTAAGAATATAAGGGGAACACACCTGGCATAGATACACAGAAACAAGACTGAGACTGGTGGCTGCAGTGGAGAAACGTAATATTGCAAGGGTCTGGGGGAGCGCGGTTGCCCCACGTGTGTCGGACTAGCAACGAGACCTGGACTGGTGCCAGCAGGCAGAGAAGGTCATATATGGGGGTAGAGGCTGCCCGAAGAAATGGGAAAAAGTATGGGTGGGCTGGGGGCTGCTCGGGGCTCAGGCAGAGATGGGGGCATGTGAGAGAGAAAGGATAGTAGACGATGAGGTGGAGGAACATGCACTCGTCGGGACAAGGAGAGGTTGTGTGAAGGGTCACAAGACGACTGTATGACATGCCTTCTACAATGAGTCATGATGTTAAGTAACTTATGTATGTACCCTTGATACATTGCTTGAAGCGAAAATGTGAACCCCGTTTATATATTGTTTGATTCGACAATGTGAACCCTGTTTATGGTTTGAAAAATATATAAAAAGAAGTTAAAAAAAGAATACTGTTTTAGGAATGCCACTTTTAGAAAGCTCCAACTGCTCTATGTGCCTTGTAGCCTGTCTCTAATGCACAACTGCGGTAGGTGACATCTACACTTTGTGCATTCCCTCTAGACAGCCACAAACACAGGAAGGTTAAGTGTGTCTGAGCACTCATCTGCATTCTGATGGCCTTCCTGGGCAGGAAGGGTTTAGGGGAACTGACACTTATACTTGGATAGGGAAGCGCCTGTCCTCAAACAAAGGGCTGATTACCCCTACTGGTTGTCTGGAGCCAGGGCTAGGAAGAAAGTGTCTCTGTGCACTTCAAAGACCCTTCTTTGAAATCACCCCACCTCAAAGGCACATTTGGGCATAAGAACTGGGTCTCTGACCCCACCAGATCAGTATACTACTGGACTTGGGAAGAACTCTAATGGAGTAAGGACCGCTGTGCTGCATGGATTGCCACTCTGCCTAACTGACTGTTCTGAGGAACTGCTTCACTGCTTTGCAGAGCTACCCCTGGAGCCTGGTGATCTCTGCCCTGCTGAAGACAAGGCCTGGACCCATCTCAGTTGAACCCAGAGTGACTTCAATGGCTTGCTGGCTTGCCTCCCCCATTCTGAAGTCTCAAAGACACAAAATACTTTTTCCAACTCACGTGCTATAGCTCCTGGATCTGTCTTCAATCAGCTCTTGACCCCCAAGATGCATATTCTCAGTCCTAGGCCCCTGGAAGTGGTCTTTCTGCTCTTCAAATCAAGTTTTTGGGCTCTTTAGGAAAGCAAACTGACATGTTCGCACTGGAACCGCATCACTTGCAAAAAGGATTAGCATAAGCGCGTGCAATTTCGTCTCTTAGCACAGCAGCATTGCTGCATGTGACCACGAGGCTTAAGCCCATATGTCCCCGATGCCTGGGGACTCTTCTTGCCCACAAACGGACTCTTCGTACCAAACGGAGAAGGTAAAACTGCAGCAGGGCTTGCCTGGATCTGTGTCTGACCCCTGCTCCATTGAGGTCGGCCTGATCTTTGGATTCACACTGGTTCCTTGTGACCTCAATAAACCTTTTACCTGCTAGTGACTTCTAAACTCTATTTTTAGTTTATTCTTTTCAAATTCATATCTCAACTTCTACTGGTTGGATTTTTGTCATTTTGGTCTAAATCTGTTCAGATAAATATTCACTATTTTGCTAAACCTGTGTGGAGACTTTTTGTGGATGTTTTCCATTGTGTTACTGTGTCTGTGTCTTTCACAAATACTTTGTACATTGTCGTTTTAAGTTAAGCCTGCCTGCTCTGTGCCATGCTACTAGATGGTGAGCACAGGTTAATTTAAAGTGTGTATCTGATTTACCCTGACTAGAATTGTGGATGTTGCTAGTACAAGGTTAAACTCTGACAATCAGATACCTAATTTCTAACATATTATACATACGTGGGCCCATATTTATACTTTTTGACGCACAACTGCGGCAACGCAGTTGTGCTTCAAAAATTTTACCGCCGGCTAACGCCATTCCAACGCGCCATGCGGGCGCCTTATTAATGGAATGACGTTAGCCGGCGCTGCGGACTGGTGTGCGTCAAAAAAAAAAACTCACACCAGGCAATGCCCGCTGTATGGGAAAATGGGGGTTGTGCGTCAAAAAATGGTGCAAGTCAGGTCTGAGGCAAAATTCACGCCTCAAACCGGATTTGCGCCATTTTTTTGGACGACCAACCTCCATTGACATGACTCCTGTCTTAGCAAAGACAGGAGTCATGCCCCCTTGCCCAATGGCCATGCCCAGGGGACTTATGTCCCCTGGGCATGGTCATTGGGCATAGTGGCATGTAGGGGGGCCCAAATCAGGTCCCCCTATGACACAAAAAAAATCGGAAATAAATACTTACCCGAACTCACCTTTACTTCCCTGGGATGGGACCCTCCATCCTTGGGTGTCCTCCTGGGGTGGGCAAGGGTGGCAGGGGGTGTCCCTGGGGGCAGGGGAGGGCACCTCTGGGCTCCTTCCGAGCCCACAGGTCCCTTAACGCCTGCCCTGACCCAGGCGTTAAAAAACAGCGCACATCAGTCTGTGCGCCATTTTTTAAGGCCCACCCCCTCCTGTGCGTCAAAATGACGCCAGAGTATAAATAAGGGGCACAGGCCTTAAAGTCATTTTTTGGGAGGGAACGCCTACCTTGCATATCATTAACGCAAGGCTGGTTCCCCCTTCCAAAAAATGACGCACATGGTGGAATTTTGACGCCCGCAGGGTCGGACGTCAAAGTATAAATATGGGGCAGGGTTTGCGCCGATTGTGCGTCAAAAATTTTGACGCACATTCGGCGCAAACAGAGTATAAATATGCCCCTCGGTTTTATATATATCCAAAAAGCATCATGAGTAAAGATTCAATTTCTAATGTGGAATCAATGCAGTCTTGAGATTTGCAGTAATCTCTTTGGCCCCCATTATGACATTGGTGGTTAATTCTGCTTACCGCTGCGGTAACGGCTGCCAACATACTGCTGTGGTGGCAAATATCAGTTCGCCATAATATGACACACACACCAATCTGACAGAATACTGCCACATACACAAATCCGCCA
Source organism: Pleurodeles waltl (assembly GCF_031143425.1). Taxonomy (NCBI): domain Eukaryota; kingdom Metazoa; phylum Chordata; class Amphibia; order Caudata; family Salamandridae; genus Pleurodeles; species Pleurodeles waltl. The sequence continues at coordinate 545,624,720 of NC_090438.1, forward strand.
GCCCACAGGTCAGTGCTAAAGTGGCGGTACCAACACCCATACCGTTAGGCCAACAAAACAACACCCACCACATTATGACCCACGAATCACCACGGTGGACAGTCAATGGCGGTAAACCATTGGTGGTACATACCGCCGTGCTCAGAATGGACACTCACATACAAAACAACACTACATTGGCCAATACTAAAAACACACACCTGACATTCATACCCACAACAGCACAATAAAACACACACCCACATTATCCACAACCCTTTACGAACAACAATTACTGCCAGGAGATTGACACGAACAGCACAGAGACAATTAGACACACACACCACATACACCCATACATCCCTCATGCACCCCACATCACACACCCCAACATATTACTCAACACACTCTTACCAACACACACCACACAACACCCATGTCCCCACAAAGCACCCCTGTTTCACTGATGAGGAGTTAAGGGCCATAGTGGAGGAAATTGTCAGGATAGAGCCACAGCTGTTTGGAGCACAGGTACAGCAGATATCCATTGCAAGGAAGATGGAGCTATGGCAGAGCACCCAAGAACAAGGGACGACATCAGGAAGAGGTGGACCGACCTATGGGAGAAAGTACGTTCCGTAGCAGCAAGGCACCAGCTCGCCATACAGAGGACTGGCGGTGGACCACAGCTCCTCCCCCACAGCTCACAGCATGGGAGGAGCAAGTCTTGGCATTACTGCATTCTGAGGGACTCTGTGGAGAAGTCGGAGGACTGGGCACAGGAAAGTCAACATTTACCACTTATCACCCCCTATACCTGCATGCCATCACACCCCCTCACCCCCAATCACACCACTCCACTTCACCCCACACAATGCACCAATGCAGATGACTAACCCCAATGCCAAATCCTGCATGTGATACCAATGCATGGACACCCTTCCCAGCCCTGCATGGACACCCATCACCAAAGCATGCACAGCATAAGGAAACTAATAATCACACAATACATCACCATACACAAGAAAAAGGTGGCAGGGCAACACCAAAGATAGAGGGGAAGCCAGGGATGTACAATATGTCACAGACATGAAGCATAATACATCACTTACATCCCCACTGGTGCCCCAGCCAATGTTAGTGGAGAGAAGGTGCCACGACAAACCAGTTCCCCAACAGAAAATGCCCCCAGTGATTACAGTAACTCTGGACTTCTGGATCTGGACCAACAACCTGGCCCATTAGGGACCACTGGACACTCGGTCACCCAAACCCACTCCCAGCCAACCACAAAGCCTCCCCATCAGTATCCAACACCACAGCACCCACCCAGCATCCCCACACCTCGGTCCCCAGGACACGTCAATCATCAGTGTGCCCACCTGTACAGGGACCCCAGGCCACACCTCATACCCAAGACAATCAGGTACCTGGGGTCAGTGGCAGTGGGCACATCATTCAGGGGACGGAGGCACAAGCCAATAGGTACACAGGGAGAACCTCTGTGTGCCAGGGGGAGGACAGGCCCAGGGAACCGATTGTCCAGGAGGCACTCACCGAGATCCTGGGAGCCTACCAACATTCCCAGGACACGATGGGCCAGGTCCTTGACAACATGCAGGAGAACAGGCGGCTTCAGGAGGGACAGTATCAGGGGATCAGGGAGGACTTGCAGGCCATTAACACCACCTTTATCTCCATAGCAGGGGTGCTGGCAGACGTGGACAACATCATGAGGAAGGCAACAGCACAGCAGCGGGCCCCTACCACTAGCCAGTCCATTGACTAGCCCTCCACCTACGCTGCAGCTAGTGGGCAGGAGGCTCCGCCACAGGACCCAGAGGCCACCAGCACCCCTCCCCCTGCAGAAGGTGAATCACCCTGCAAATGTTCCCTGCAATCCAGACAGAAGCCACCTGCCATGACCACGGCCAGGAAATTAGACTCTCCTGATTGTCCCCCTTGTGTCCCACACAGTCATCTTGTCCACTTTGAACTGCGTTTGCTCCCCTTCCTTTAGCCCCTTGGACACTGGACCTGTGCTACAAACAGACTGGAACAACACCCTGGATTGTTCTCCATCATCACCCCGTTACATTGTACTTTTCCCTCAATTTCATAGCACTACAATGAACACCCTTGAACACAACTTGATTACTAGTTTTTTGTGTGTTGAAAATGTGTATTTATGGAAACAGTCACATCTAGTGAAAATGATCTAAACACCGTGAGAGCATAGAAATAATGACCTGTAGCGATCTGTACACAGTTGTTATATCATCAACATCTGTTCAATGACAAGCCATAGATGACAATAAGTTGAAATGCAAAGGAGGTTAATGCCATCATGCTTCAGCCACACAGATTACATCAATAGTCAGAGGAATGGTCAGTTGTACTGTCTCACCATTGTGTCATTGGAAGTATTGACCGATAACTGATGTTCTGTTGTGCGCATCCTCATCCTCAGCCTCTTCATCCTGACTGTCCTCAGGGTCTACTGCTGCCACAAGGGCATCTCCAGTCTCTTCCTCCTTCAGAAAGGGTACATGCCGTCTCAGGGCCAAGTTGTGCAACATGCAGCATGCCACTACTATCTGGCAGATCTTCCCGGGTGAGTAACACAGGAATCCACCTGTCAGATGGAGGCCCCTGAACCTGGCCTTTAGGAGGCCGAAGGTCCTCTCGATGATCCTTCTGGTTCACCTATGTGGCTCATTATAACGTTCCTCAGCCCCTGTCCTGGCATTCCTCAGAGGGGTCAGCAGCCACGATAGGTTTGGGTAGCCAGAGTGACCTGCAAGTATTGAGGGGCAACATTTAGCATCACACAATCCTATAGGGATGACACCTGAAGGTATACACTAACATACAGTGGGTGAGGACCATGGCTCACCTATTAGCCACACCCTGTGCCTCTGTAGTTGGGCCATCACATTTGGGATGCTGCTATTCCTCAGAACAAAGGCATCATGCACCGACCCAGGATACTTAGCATTGACGTGGGAGATGTACTGGTCCGCCAGGCACACCAATTGCACATTCAGTGAGTGGAAACTCTTTCGATTCCTGAACACCTGTTCATTCTGGTGGTGGGGGGGGGGAATAAACGCAATATGTGTCCCATCAATCGCCTCAATAATATTGGGTATATGTCCCATTGCACAGAATCCGGCCTTCACTGTGGCCAAATCTTCCACCTGGGGGAAAGCTATGTAGCTGCACATGTGTTACACCAGGGCAGAAAAAACTCTTGCCAGCACGATTGAGAACATTGGCTGTGACATTCTTGCTGCCAAACCCTCTGTCACTTGGAAAGAACCAGTTGCTGGGAAATGGAGCACTGATAGCGCTTGCACAAGAGGGGGTATCCCAGTGAGATGACGGATATCAGATATCAGGTCTGGCTCCAATTGGGCACACAGCTCAGTGATTGTGGCCCTGTCCAGTCTATAGGTAAGTATAATGTGCCTATCCTCCAGTGTAGCCAAGTCCACAAGGGGTCTGTACATGGGGGTATGTCTCCTCCTCCTATTTATCCACAGCGGTAGGTATCTAAGGGACACAAGAGTGAGTAGGCTGTCACAATTTGAACAATGGAAGCACAACTTCAGTGTATGTAGTGCATTTATGTGATAGGACAATGGGAATGATGAGGTATGTACTAATCTAGGCTGTGACGCAGTTAAGGTTGATATGACCATTGTCCGCCACCATGAAATGGCGACCGCCTGTCCTGTATGTAGGGACAGGTGGAAGTGAGATAACTCTGCCTACGTTGGGCGTCATGGCGAAAGGTGGTCTTGCACCGCCGTGCAATTCCTCATTGGATAATATGGAGCTTTCTGGAGTACAGTGGCCAATGGGGATCTGCACTGGCGTTAACGGTGTACACCGCCGCGGACGTGACCGCCATTTTCTATCTGATTCCTCACTTGTTTCCTGACCTTCAACAGGAGAACACCTAAACTTCGTGCGCTGCTGTAACCTGTGTCTGGAACCTACCGTGGCCCTTGTGACTGGGGAAAGGGCCTCTGCCTTTACTTCGGAGGAGTTGGAGCGATTGGTGGATGGGGTCCTACCCCAGTACGGACTGTTGTATGGGCCTCCAGACCAACAGATGGGTACACCTTGGGCACGATGCATGTGTGAAGGCTGCATGGGGAGATGTGTGTGCAAGCATCGTGCCATTGGGGAGGAGATGTCTTGTGATGATGTACATGGTGTGTGCCGGCCGATGTGTGTTTCAAAGGTAACGGAAACAGGATTAGTGGGTGTAGGAAAGTACCATCTTGCCTGGCATGTTACCCCCATTTTTACTTGTGTGTCTGTTTGTTTTGGCCTGTGTCACTGGGATCCTGCTAGCCAGGACCCCTGTGCTCATAGTTTGTGGCCTATATGTGTTCCCTGTGTGGTGCCTAACTGTATCACTGAGGCTCTGCTAACCAGAACCTCAGTGTTTATGCTCTTTCTGCTTTTAAAATTGTCACTGCAGGCTAGTGACCATTTCACCAATTCTGATTGGCACACTGGAACACCCTTATAATTCCCTAGTATATGGTACCTAGGTACACAGGGTATGGGGGTTCCAGGAGATCCCTATGGGCTGCAGCATTTCTTTTGCCACCCATAGGGAGCTCAGAAAATTCTTACACAGGACTGCCACTGCAGCCTGAGTGAAATAACGTCCACGTTATTTCACAGCCAATTTACACTGCACTTAAGTAACTTATAAGTCACCTATATGTCTAACCTTCACTTAGTGAAGGTTAGGTGCAAAGTTACTAAGTGTGAGGGCACCCTGGCACTAGCCAAGGTGCACCCACATTGTTCAGGGCAATTTACCCGGACTTTGTGAGAGCGGGGAAACCATTACATGCATGAATTACATATAGGTCAATACCTATATGTAGTTTCACAATGGTAACTCCGAACATGGCCATGTAACATGTGTAAGATCATGAAATTGCCCCCCAAGCCAAATCTGGTATTGGGGTGCCAATCCCAGGCATCCCCGGGGCTCCAGCATGGAACCCGGGTACTGCCAAACTAGCTCTCTGGGGTTTTCTCTGCAGCTACTGCTGCTGCCAACCCTCAGACAGGTTTCTGCCCTCCTGGGGTCTGGGCAGCCCAGTCCCAGGAGGGCAGAACAAAGGATTTCCTCTAAGAGAGGGTTACACCCTCCCCCTTTGGAAATAGGTGTTAAGGGCTGGGGAGGAGTAGCCTCCCCCAGCTTCTGGCAATGCTTTGAAGGGCACAGATGGTGCCCTCCTTGCATAAGCCAGTCTACACCGGTTCAGGGATCCCCCAGCCCCTGCTCTGGTGTGAAACCGGACAAAGGAAAGGGGAGTGACCACTCCCCTGTCCATCACCACCCCAGGGGTGGTGCCCAGAGCTTCTCCAGTGTGTCCCAGAACCCTGCCATCTTGAATGCAGAGGTGTGAGGGCACGGTGGAGGCCTCTGAGTGGCCAGTGCCAGCAGGTGACATCAGAGGCCCCTCCTGATAGGCTCTTACCTGGTTAGGTAGCCAATCCTCCTCTGAGGGCTATTTAGGGTCTCTCCTGTGGGTTTCTCTTCAGATAACGAATGCAAGAGCTCACCAGAGTTCCTCTGCATCTCCCTCTTCGACTTCTGCCAAGGATCGACCGCTGACTGCTCGAGGACGCCTGCAAAACCGCAACAAAGTAGCAAGACTACTACCAGCAACATTGTAGCGCCTAATCCTGCCGGCTTTCTCTACTGTTTCCTGGTGGTGCATTCTCTAAGGGCTGTCTGCCTTCACCCTGCACTAGAAGCCAAGAAGAAATCTCACGTGGGTCGACGGAATCTTCCCCCTGCTAACGCAGGCTACAAACTTCTACATCACCGGTCCTCTGGGTCCCCTCTCATCTTGACGAGCGTGGTCCTTGGAACACAGGAGCTGGATCCAAGTGACCCAGACAGTCCAGTGGTCGTTTTGCCCAAATTTGGTGGAGGTAAGTCCTTGCCTCCCCACGCCAGACAGGAATCCTGTGTACTGCATGATCTGAAGCTGCTAGGGCTTCTGTGCACTTTTGCAAGGATACTTTCATGCACAGCACAGCCCAAGTCCCCAGCACTCCGACCTGCATTGCTCAACTCACTGAGTTGACTACCGGCTTTGCGGGACCCTTTTTTGTTGTGTTGAGACGACCGCAGTGCTCAGATTTCTTGAACGCCTGTTCAGGTGCTTCTGTGGGTGCTGCCTGCTTTTGCATGGGCTCTCTCTATTGCTGAGTGCCCTCTCTGTCTCCTCCAAGGGGCGACCTTCTGGTCCTTCCTGGGCCCGGGCATCACCCATTTTCTTCAACCGTGACCTTTGCAGTTAGCAAGGCTTGTTTGCGTTTTCTGTGTGGAAAGAACTCTGCATCCTCCAGCACGCCATGGGACATCTTTTGACCAAAGGAGAAGGTCCTGGCACCTTCTGTTGTTGCAGAATCTTTGGCTTCTTCCACCCGGAGACAGCCCTTTTGCACCTTCATCCATGGTTAAGGGGGCTCCTGCCCCCCCAGATACTTGTGTGACTCTTGGAATTGGTCCCCTTCCTTTACAGGTCCTCAGGTCCAGGAATCCATCTTCAGTGCTTTGCAGTCAGTTGTTGCCTTTGCAGAATCCCCTATCTTAACTTTACTGTCTTTCTGGGGTAGTAGGGTAACTTTACTCCTACTTTTCAGGGTCTTGGGGTGGGGTATCTTTGACACACTTAGGGTTTTCTTACACTCCCAGTGACCCTCTACACACTACACTAGGCCTGGGGTCCATTTGTGGTTCGCATTCCACTTTTGGAGTATATGGATTGTGTTGCCCCGAGGCCTATTGCGTCCTATTGCATTCTATTGTGTTCTACAGTGTTTGCACTACTTTTCTGTTTACTTACCTGATTTTGGTCTGTGTGTATATTTTGTGTATTTTACTTGCCTCCTAAGGGAGTATATCCTCTGAGATACTTTTGGCATATTGTCACTAAAATAAAGTGCCTTTATTTTTAGTAACTGAGTATTGTGTTTCTAATGATATAGTGCTATATAATATAAGTGGTTTAGTAGGAGCTTTGCATGTCTCCTAGTTCAGCCTAAGCTGTTCTGCTATAGCTACCTCTATCAGCCTAAACTGCTAGAACACCTCTAATCTACTAATAAGGGATAACTGGACCTGGCACAAGGTGTAAGTACCACAAGGTACCCACTATAAGCCAGGCCAGCCTCCTACAGTGGGCCATATGTGTGACAGGCTAGATTGTATGGTTAATGGCGTGCTCCTGTTTGTATTACCTCTGCAGGTCAATGCACATCAAAAGAAGGGATTATGGCGTGCCATCGCCAAAGACGTGTGGAACCTGGGGGTCTATGACAGGCGGAGCACCCACTGTCGGAAACGGTGGGAGGACCTGAGACGCTGGGCACGGAAGACCACGGAGGCCCCGCTGGGGATGGCCTCCGAATGAGGAAGGGGTGCTCGTTGGAACCGGACCCCCTGATGGCCCGCATACTGGCAGCGGCCTTCCCAGAGCTAGATAAGCGCTTGAGGGAATCACAGCCACCAAGGGGGTGAGTACAGTGGGCATTATTAAAATAATTGGCAGGTGGCATGGGATCCGGGTGGTAAATGTGAGTTAGAGGGTGCCCCTAAGGCCAGGCCAGACATTGCAGCATGATTCAACTCTAGGGTAATGTGTGTATGGCAAATGCAGGTAACCTAGCTTGTTAGCATTCCATGTCAGACAGGGCTTTGTGGGTCCTAGGAGAGGTGCAGTTGGTGGTGTGTGGCCCTCATCTTGCCGTGGCATCTAGCCAAATCACTATCAGTGCAATGCGTAGTGCTCAAGCCTGATCCTTGTATGTGACGTTGCTGTGTATGCCAATGGTGGTGTTGGTGCAGTAATTGACCCAGTGTTTCCTTTTTCTCTCCCCCCTTTTTTCTTCTGTCATCCTGTCCATGTGTGCATTAGCATCATCTGGCGGAGTAGATAGGGCACCGGCGACAGAGGGAGCTGCGTCCCACAGGACCCAGGAGGCAGAGTCCACTGAGTGAGGAGGCTATTAACCTCCTGAGATCCATCTCTGTAGGGCAATCTACCATTGTGAATGCCATCCAGGGGCTCAACAGAGATCGATTCAGGCTCTGGCCTCCTCTCTGATGGCAGCCATTGTCCCTATTCCTACCGCCCCTCCTCCAACTACCACTTCCCGGTCCCAGTCTTCTCAACCCAAACCCATCCCATGCACACATAGAGATGAGCATACACACAAGACAATACCCAACTGGCACAGTCAAACACAGGCACCACACTTTATCCCACAAGCACTCACGCATACACCAGACAGTTGCAGACACAACCACATCCTCCTCCTCCACCTCCCTCACAATTTCGTCCACTGTCACACCTGCATGCACTGCATCAACATCCACCACCAGCATCACCACACCAAGCAGCACACAGACCTCACTAGCAGACACCTTCACAACATCCATGCACACCTCCCCTGTGTCCTCTCCCACCTTGACTGTCCCCCCTTATAAAGGACACAAACGCAAGCACTCACACACCCAACAGTCAACCACCTCACATCAGCACACTGCCAATGCACCTGCACCCAAATCCAGCAGACATACACCTCCTACAACTACTCCCTCAACCTCCACTCCCATCCCTCTTCCCTCCCTTCGTCCCACTCTCCCCAAGAAGCTTTTCCTTGCCCAACTTGACCTCTTCCCTCCCCAACTTGACCTCTTCCCTCCCCACTGTCCTACCCGTAAGAGCAGGGTCCCAATGACCCAGCCCAGCACTTCAGCCAAACAGTCCACGCAGACAGTAGTGACACCACCTAGTCGTGCTGGCAAGTCAGTGAAGGAGCCTACTCCACCAGTCAGGAAGGTTAAGGATCCCACACCTCCTGCCATGAAGGGGAAGGAGCCTGCACCTCCTGCCATGAAGGGGAAGAAGCCCTCGACTCCTGCCTGGTAGGCTAAGGAACACACACAACCTGCCATGAAGAGGAAGAAGCCCTCAACCCCTGCCAGGAAGGGTAAGGATCCCACACCTCCTGCCATGAAGGGGAAGAAGCCCTTGACTCCAGTGGAGGCTGTCAGGGTGACACTTCCACCACCACCAGTGGTCACCGGGCCCCCACTGCCAGCTGATGAAGTGCATCCCTCACCACCAGAAGAGGCTGCCCAGGAGGCACCTCCACCTGCCACCACAGTTGAGCCCTCACCACAGCAGAGGCTGCCCAGGAGGCACCACCACCTGCTGACACTGTGCAGCCCTCACCTCTAGATGACACATTGCAGCCCTCACCACCAATGGAAGCCATGTAGGCCACCCTCCAGGGGCTGCTGTACAAAGGGCCCCCTCCAGGAGCAGTGGGCATGTTCCCCACCTGAGAGACTGTGGCCTTGCACTCTCCAGCACAGAGTAATAAGTATGGAGCCCCTTCCAGAACCAGTGAGAAAGACACCCACTCCAGAGACTGTGGCCTTGCAGTCCCCAGCACAGAGTGATGGGCATGGAGCCCCCTCCAGAACCAGTGGGAAAGAAACACACTCCAGAGACTGCGGCCTTGCACTCCCAAGCACAGAGTAATGTGCATGGAGCCCCCTCCAGAACCAGTGGGAAGGACACCCACTCCAGAGACTGTGGCCTTGCACTCTACAGCACAGAGTAATGGACATTGAGCCCCCTCCAAAACCAGTGGGAAAGACACCCACTCCAGAGACTGTAGCCTTGTACTCCCCAGCACAGAGTAATGGGTATGGAGCCCCCTCCAGAACCAGTGTGCATGTTTCCGACTTCCGCTGAGGTGCGGCCCACCTCCCATCCCTCTGAGGTGCCTGCCCACTTGCAAACTGATGCCCCTGCAGAGTTGTATCGGGATGAAGTCAGTGTTCGAGTTGGGCCTTGGACTGTGCCCTGTGCCCATGTGGGCCCTTAGTACATTGGACTGGGCAGTGGCCCTTTGTGTACATTTGTACATATCTGTTTCTCGTACAATTGGTTTATTTAGTAGCTGTTTATATCAATACATTCTCATTACTGCATTCTTGTTGTCCTTGCATTATTGTGCCATGTATCGTGTGCCATTGTTTTTCGGCTGCAGCTGGTTGTGTGTATGGTGTGTGTGTGTCGAGTGTGTGTCGAGTGTGTGTAGTGTGTGTGTGTGTCACTCTCGATTTACTCCCTCCCTCCCTTGTGTTCTAGGCTGCTGTACTCACCGTCGTCGTCTTCGTTGGCATTGGTGTTCCAGGAGGAGCATGACGTAGATGAGCATCGGGAAGGCTTGCAGTTCCGGTTCCGTGGAGGCGTTGTTCTTCCCTGTGTCTCCGATGGTGAGTCTTTGCTCTTCTATGATGCGTTTCCACCAGGCTTTTGATGGCGTTGGTACTGCCCGGAAAACGTGCCGGATTGAAGGGTCAAAATATGGTGTGCAGTACTTTGTCTTCCACCTGGATGTTGACGGCTACCACTGTGATGAGTGTTGTTTCTGCCCTGGCGGTTGGTGTGGTATGTTGGCTGTCTATGGGAGTTATCACCACCATGGTCATAATTTGGAGGTAATTACCGCCAGCCTGTTGGCAGTATTACCGCCACTTTATCACTCACCGTCAGGGTGATAATGAGGGCCTTTGTATTGTCAGTGATGTTCTGTCTATCTAGATGCACAGTACATCCAGACATTTTCACCGTAGTCCAATAGTTCTTCCTTTAAGACATGTTCCACAGGGCAAATCTTCAGATTGGATAGGAAATGGTCCACCTAGTTATCATGATTGGCCCCAGGCTGTTCAAGTTTCTTATTAAGTTTTGTTATTTGTGATTCCTGAATCATATACAGAGGCCATTCACTCCTTGTCCTATATATTGTTTTTTTACAGCTTTGGCATTGGCACTGAATCACAAATTATGCATCTTGATCTGCATGTAAGATGCTGTCTTATGCCATAGGTTCTTCTTATAGCAGACATTGTTATTGATGATATTTGTCAAAGGTATTCACATGTGCTGCACCGTTTATAATCACAGGAGTGTGAACTCCTGCATTTATTACAGCTTGATTGAGTTCAACTCTTATTATAAGAGCGCATACGTTTGTAGCTCTGCAATAAGCAATGACAGTCAGTTTTAGAAAAAAACTTGTATAGTTTTTCACTTTTGTTTCTGTAGTTGTTATTTCAAATAAGTGCTTCCCTGAGTAACTGCAAATACTTGTTAATTTGTTGCTGTATGAAATAATCTAGCAAGTTCCTGTAAATGTTCTTTGCAAGTGTTCTTATGACTGCATATCCATCTTAGTCTGAGCAATTGGCTGCAGATGACACTGAGTTTAGTGTAGTTTGAGTGGCTCGAACTACAGTTTACATACAAATTTGCATCTGTAGACTTGTTGTACAGAGCAAATACAATTTTCTGTTTGTAAACGGTAAGAAGCAAATCTAGAAAAGGGGGATGATGTTTGTGTTTAGTATTCCTGCAGGTGAATTTGATGGTACAATAGATCTTGTGATAAAGGCTCTAAATTCTTCACAATTACTACTTCCTGCAATCCATGGGCTGAACATCACTGACAATGCCATCAGATTACTGCATATCTCAAGAAATGTTAGTACTGCATTGATTCCACATTACAAATGGAATTGTCGCTCATTACACTATTTAAAAATCCAGTACTGTGAGCTGTGCAGTCACTTAGCAATCTTATTTTACCTGAAGTGGGGGTAGCCAAAACGTAGCCAAAACATATTTTTGTTTTTTGGTGAGTCCATGTGTCTGAGTCACTGCATTATTGAATATTGTATTCCTATGTGACTCATTGTATCCTTTGGGATCTAGAGTTTTGCCCTGGCTGGCTGTTGTTTTCTTATAATCGCTCTTGTTCATCTGGTTGTATGATTTCATAGAAAAATGATTTAATGGAATACCATTTCTGAGAAGCCATTTCATCTAAACAATTTGATAGAATTGAAATTTTCAGGATGAATGGCATTTACCATTTCATAGAAACCAATTCATAGAATGTATTTTTTTAGTCAGAATTGGCTTATGGATTTTTATTTTTTAGGGTGCGAATGAAATGGTTGCAGGACTCATTTTCAGAAGCACTTTCCACCAATCATTTACACAAGGAGGCATTTTGGATGTATATCTTTTACGCTGTGGAACAATTACTGTGGATGCTTTTAATTTGCTGAACCCTCACCACTCCTAACCACTATCCATCTCTGTCCCCTAATACTGTCCCTCAATTCCTGAAACCTAAAAGCCCTTTCTAATCCTAACCTCCACCCGTCCCTGAACCCTGCAACCCCTTCACCACACTCAAACTCCACCCATCTCTGACCCCTAAACTTTACCCATTCCTGAACCTTAAAGCCCTTTCTACTCCTATAGTCGACCCATCTCTTAAACCAAAATCCTCTCACTACCCCTAAACTCCACCCAACTGAACCCTAAATAAACCTTATATGCCTAAACCCAACTCAACCCTTACACTCCAGTAACACCCCTAAACTCTACTTATTCCTGAACCTTAAAATTCTTCATTGATCCTGAAATCCACCCATTCTTGATCCCTAAACCCCTCACCACCCCTGAAATCTCCATCATTGAACCCCAAAAACCTTTTCTACATATTAACTCCACTGATCCCCAAATGCTTAAAAAACCCACACCACCCTAGACCCTGCTCATTCCTGAGTACTAAAACCCTTTACCACCCCAAAACACTATCCATCATTGCACTTCAAAAACACTCACTAACCCTAAACTCCATCCAGCCATAAAAAGCTAAAAAACCTTAACATATCTATATGTCAGCCATCCCTGAACCCTAAGAATCCCCACCACCCAAACCTCCACTCATGCCTGATCCGTAAAAACAAATCACCACCCCTAAATTCCATCCATACTTGAACCTTAAAAAACCCTTCTCACCCGTAAACATCACCCATCCCTGAACCCCCCAAAAAACCTCATTATCCCTAATCATCACCCAAAAGTGTAATTGTTGATGCTTCCTTAAAACAATTTATCTATCCCTAGTTACCCTACTATTCTTTTCAACTTCTACCCTTCTAGAAGGTGCGAGAGAGTCAACCACTACTCACTACTCCCAGAGAGGGTCAGAAACAGGACTGGGATGAGGAAGAGTAGGTCGCGTCATAATGAAGATTACCTGTAACTTGAGCAGTACCACTTCATTCCTGAGAATATAACAAGCATGTTTAAACTACATTGATGTGCCACAGAAACACAGTTGATATGAGTCATATATGAACATTTCATCATAAATCAGTGAAAACATAAAACAAATTACTCATTCACTGAACTCAGAACATCTGAGCTAAATGCAGCACCCAACACCTATAGACTAAAGTGTTGCTGAAAAGTTTTTGGAAATGCTCAAATCACAGCTTGACTGACATCAAAAATGGGAATTCCACAAATGACAGCCTAAGAGGCATGTATGCCTCATGCTGAACTACCCCAAACAGAAGCTGGAAGGGCAACTCTGGGCAAATTATATGCCATGGAAATGGATGTGTGAATCCAGCGGCCAAGGATAGAGACAGAAGGCTTTATTTTCCTAGTGTATAGCTTTGAAAATAAAAAGAGTCTGTACAATGAAATCCTGATGTATGCTGTGGGAACTCCTTAGCAGCACTCCTAGCATTCAAAGAATGGAAAGTACCCTAATCAGCAAATGGGGGAGACGGACACATAATAAAGAACCACCTATTCATGATTTTAGAAGGCAGAAAAATCTTTAAATAGGAGGTCAGGATCAGAGGTAACTGCAAATCCTCTAGGAAATAAAAGAGACACGTTTAAAAGATAGACAAGACGTAAGCTAGTCAAACTCTGAGCAGATGTAATGGTTACCAGAAACACTACAGTATCTGGGGAACATTGTCCGAAAGTTCAAAGGGGGCAGATAGAAGGGCCTTAACAGCCAAACGAAGATCCTATGATAGGATAGGGGATTAGATCCTGGGCTTGGGTAATTCAAAACTCTGCACAAAGTGACGAGCTGAGTCAGCCAAAGACTCAAGATTACCACAATCAGAACAAAAGGCGTGAAAAACATCCATCTGACAACAAATAGTAGAGCCTGTAAGACTCTAGTGGAAAATCTGTGAAACACAGAAGATCACAGAAGAAGAGATCCAAATCCTCAGAAGAACTCCATTGACTAAAGGAAGTTCAGTGCTTATTCCTGAAATACAAGGTGGGTGGCCAATAGGACTGCTGCGTGGCTAATGCAACCTCAGGAGAAACACCAACATTACAGAGACCTAACCACAATCATAGATGATGGAGGGATTGAGGTAAAAGAGAAAGCCTTGAAAAGGGATCGGGTGTGAGGGAAAGCCCATTTTGACCCCAGAGGAAGATTCTTGAGGAGTGAAAAACCATTATTTCCTTGAACCTGAATGGTTACCAGAATAACCCAAGCTCTCTCTACCACCTTTCACATTTGAAGAAGAACCCTCTTTGACAGGGGAAACTAAGCCCAGGCAAACAGGAGACCCTGCCAAGAAGAGGATAGAGGATCCAATCCTTTGCTCTAAGATCCTTGCCCCAAGAGGAGAACAAAGGAACCTTCGAGTTGTGGAATTGTACAAATAAATCCAGTTGAGGAACCCCAAACCTGACAAAGATCTTATGGAAGATAGACACCCTCAGAGAAAGCTTCGTCACAGAGCTAAAGAAACTATTTCGGGAGTCTGTAGCCATATTCTGCCCTCTTAGGAGTAGTTGGTAGTTATCAATAGAAGATAAGATCCACCCAAAATTCCTGTGTGCTGCTATTTCCAGGTAATGATAGTGGACACCCCCAGACAATTCCCATTGCACTTCACCATTTGGATGTTTGGCTGAACTAGAACTGCATGTCACAAGAAGGATGGGCCAAAGTACATTAGGGATAACAGAAAGATCCCTCCAGTTTGATGACGGAGCAGCCTCTGTTCTTTTCCTCAGACCATCACATGCAAATGGAAACTGGAATTTCTCCCTAACCCTTCAGTCTGGCATTAGTTGTTGGTTTTAGTGAGATAGGAGGAGGAAACATGTCTATTCCCTAGCACAGGTTCCTTGACAGCAGCCACCATTGCAGAGAGAGGTGAATGGACCTTTAGGCTGGAATCTGGATACCTCAATCTGGATACCTCATATGGATTATTCACGTGTGGGCTCCAATGAAGGAAATATGTTTAACCAGAGCCTTTATGTGGGATTAAGCCCACAGAACTACAAACACTGAGGTGGCCATGTCTCCATACCCTCCCTGATTCTAGAGCAAAGATGAGCAGATGCTGTCTGGCCCCTCACACAGTTGGAATGGATGATTCCAGCTTTTGAATTCAGAGAGGAAGAAGGAAAACCTTCACAATATGCTAAGTCAAAAAATACCTCCTATGAATTCTAGGCACTGGGTTGGTTGGATGTGTCACTTGCCCCAGCGTCAGCAACCGCCCATGTTTTGTAAAGAGAGCATACATGCTGAGTGCCCAGAGACTCCTGGTGATATGAAGTGTGGTGTTCAAGTCAGTCATCTTGGTAAAGGTGAATCCTCATAAAGCATAGCTACAGAGGGAGTGAAAACCCAATCAGGAGGACACAAAATTAGAAATGCCCCTTCCTGATAGGAATGCAAAATATATGCTGATCATTCTCCAGGATATGAATATGAAAATTAAAGTCCTGCATTGTGAGTGGTGTACTTTGCTATAGTGAATCCCACCATATGTGCTATGCACTGTGAGTTTTCAAAGACTATACTCTATTGAGAGGCACACTCACTGTGAACAGATAAATTCAATAATGTGACGCTTTCTTCTGCGTGCAGGTGGGGCTTCCTTTTTTAGCCTGAGGCTTTTTCAATGTAGGTATAAATGCCACAGATGATAAGTAAGCTCAGTGTTCCCATTACCCGGCGGTTTTGCTCATATTGCTGCTGAATGTAAAAATCCAATCTTTTAAACTTTCTTAATCAAATTCTATTCCAGGTTATAAAGAAACCAATTATCTTAATCCATAATCCCCTGGCTTTTCACCCCAAAATGCGCTCGGGCATTTATACACAAGCAAATGATGGATTACCTCCACAACTGGATAAATATGTAGTGAACCACATACTTATGCAAAATACATTTATGGATCAATACAATAGTTTTAATTTATATTCTAATGTTATCCTGAAATAGAAAAAGATAACTTGAAGACTCAAGAATGGAGATGACCTGGCGCCTTGCACCCACCGAATCCAACCACATCGCCCTCAAGACTGCCATCCACAAACATCACCAGCTGATCCGCATCACCAAAAGAACCTACTACAAAAGCCGCATAGACACCAACGCTCACAACAACAAAGAGCTCTTTGGCATCATCAAAGAACTCTCCAACCCCAGGCCCTGCTCCTACAAACCCCGCCATCACAGGAGCTCTGCACCTCTCTCGCCACTTACTTCCGTAGAAAGATCAAAGACATCCACAACAGCTTCAAACCCCAGACACACCAGCCAACCACAGACGAGCACGAACCCAACGCACCAAGCAACACCAACCCTCTATGCTCCTGGACCCACATCAACAAGGAAGACACCATCAACACCATGGCCTCCATCCACTCCGGCTCTCCCTCGGACCTCTGCCAACACCAGATCTTCAACAAAGCCAGCGACATCATCGCCTCCCACCTCCGCGCCATTATCAACAGCTCCTTCGAGGCAGCCACCTTCCCGGAGATCTGGAAACACGCCGACATCAACACCCTGTTGAAGAAACCCAAAGTGGACCCAGATGACCCCAAAAACTACCGGCCCATCTCCCTCCTCCCCAACGAAGGTCATTGAGAAAATCGTGAACAGCCAACTATCCCGCTTCCTGGAAGACAGCAAAGCTCTTGATTCCTCCCAATCCGGATTTTGAAAGAACCACAGCACGAAGACCGCACTCATTGCTGCCACAGATGACATCAGGACCATGCTCGACGAAGGCGAAACCGCAGCACTCATCCTCCTGGACCTCTCCGCAGCCTTCAACACCGTTTGTCATCACAACGCCGGGATCCGTGGCAAAGCTCTCGACTGGATCTCTTCATTCCTCTCCGGCAGAACTCAGAGAGTCCGCCTTCCGCCTTACCTGTCCGAATCCTCCAAAACCATCTGTGGCGTCCCCCAGGGATCCTCCCTCAGCCCAACACTTCAACGTTTACATAGCTCCTCTTGCCAACATCGCACAATCCCACCACATCAACATAGTATCCAATGCAGACGACACCCAGCTGATGATCTCCCTCACGAAAGACCCCCACAACCCTAAGAAACAACCTCCACAATGGACTTCACGCCATCGCCAACTGGATGGAATCAAGCCGCCTCAAGCTAAACACAGACAAAACAGACATCCTTATCCTCTGCAGCAACCCCTCTGCCTGGAATGACTCCTGGTGGCCTACCTCCCTAGGAGCCGCGCCCACTCCCACCACCCAAGTACGGAACCTGGGAATCATCCTGTACTCAGCACTCAGCATGACTCAGCAGGTCAACGCAGTCTCCTCTTCCAACACCCTCCACATGCTCTGCAAGATTTTCAAGTGGATTCCTGTCTAAACCAGAAAGACAGTCACCCATGCCCTGGTCAGCAGCCGACTGGACTTCGGCAACGCACTCTTTGCAGGCACCATGTCCAAACTACAAACGAAAATGCAACGTATCCAAAACGCCTCCGGCTGATTCATCCTCAACGTCCCACGCTGCGACCACATCTCTGCCCACCTCAGAAACCTACACTGGCTACCTGTATCGAAGAGGATTACCTTCAAACTACTCACCCACGCACACAAAGCCCTCCACAACACAGGTCTGGCTTACCTCAATGACAGACTCACCTTCCACACCCCCGTCCGCCAGCTCCGCTCCACCAGCCTCGCCCTCGCCTCCGTCCCCTACATTCACCGCATCACACCTGGAGGAAGATCCTTCTCTCACCTCACCGCCAAGACCTGGAACTCCCTACCGCTCCACTTAAGCCAGACCCAGGACCTCCTTACTTTCAGGAAACGCCTCAAGACATGGCTATTCGACCAGTAGGTCCCCCCCCCCAGCGCCTTGTGACCCTGACGGGTGCACTTTATAAATTACGTGATTGATTGATTGATTGGGTCCAGGTGATTGCAGACACAATAGATTAAGTAATCAAGTGAATTTGCCTACTAGAAAATAGAACAGCTGAAATTGAGGAAACTACAATGCTTACACAGGAGTTGGTCGAGACTCATATGTTGTTGATTTCAGACTTTAAAGAAAAATGTGAAGATATGGAAAATAGATAACAGCAAAAGAACATATTATAGGACTGTAGGAGTGATAGATGGTCTGGAAGTTCAAGATGTATGTAAATCTATTGTTGAACTATTTCAGGAAACATTCTTCGATTTGTCCGATCAGGACAATGACAATCATATTCATTGGGTTCACCTGAACCCCTTTAGTAAAACTGATACATTCACAGTTGATTTAGATTTACATTGTGAACTTTCGACTGAGAGAGGCGATGTATCATAAGGCACCCGCCTCTATCCCCGTAAATGTGGGCAACACAACTTTTGTTTTGTCCAGTCTGATTTAGTTACTCTATAATAGAGAATCATGGCATAAGTTTATTTCTCCACTGCCAGAACTTAGGCCCACATTGTGAAGTGCCACTTTTCTTGCTCCCCCCTGTGCCTCTCTAATGCCATCATGTGTGCGCTGTATTAAAGATACAGCGCACCATGGCGGTATTGGGAACAATACGTCAACATTTTTAATGCTATTGTGGCGCTTTGCTCTACTAGCGTCCAAATTTCTTGCACTAGTAGAACAAAGTGCAAGGAGGCCTATTGGTTCTAATGAGTGTGACCTTTTAAAGCTTTCAGCAGCTGTTAGAAAATGACTCCAAATATGGCACAATGAAATCTTGTAGCTTTTATTGCGCCATTTTTGTGGGTCTCCTTGCGCTGGAATGCCCCCTTTGCATACATTATGCATGGTGCATGTCTAATGTGCCGCAATGCTTGCATTACGCCACTTTGTAGATATGGCTCAACATTTTTTACAATCTAACACCACATTAGCGTCTGAAAAATTACGCTAATGATGCATTAGATGGCTCATTGACATTCTTAAAATTGGGCCTTAGTGTCCCAGTTTATTTACAGGAACTTTCTATACTTTCAATAATATGACATGGTTGCATATTCTTTTGTAATATTGAGTCCAAGTCTGGAGTTAAGGGGCTGATGGAACAGTGGTGAGTAATATGTAAAGCACACCAGCTAAAACAACAGAATAGGAATGTGGAGCACACTATTAATGTGGATTGACTTGCATATCCTCTCCTTGCTAATTGTCTTTCTTTCCGATTGTGCACGAAGATGTGAAGACATTCGATTTAGGTTTGATACCACCAGATAATATAGGAATATACAAATATTGTATCAACATGAACTAAGGGGCATATTTAAGAGCCCCTAGCTCCACCTAAACGCCACCATAGCATAATTCTTTTGACGCTAATGTGGCGCTGAAGTGGCTTTTTCCATGCACCATAGTTACAAAGTGCTGCAGTTCATGCATTGCGCCACTTTGTAAACCCTTGTGCCACATTTTGCCTCTGCCAGTCATAATATATGCAAGGGGGGCGTTCCGGCACTAGGAGGACCGCAAAAATGGTGCAGTGAAATTTAACAAATATTTTAATGTCAGAGCAGGCGTTAAAATGGCACTCCCATAGAAACCTATGGGCCTCCCTGCACTTTGCAACAATAGCGTCAAACATTTTGACGCTAGTGTAGAAAAGTGCCATAATAGCATAAAAAATGTTGACGCTATTGAGCTAATGACCGCCATGATGCGCCATATTATAAATATGGCGCAACTATGGTGTCGTTAGGTGCTGGTGGGGGGTGGAGGGGCAGAAAAAGTGGCACATCACCTCTGATGCTCCACCAGGTATGATTGTTAGTAAAGAACCACATGGCCAAACAAGATTTAGAATTGGCATCTTGACTATTCTGGCACAATGGAGTGGCATCTGACTGAAAAGCTTTCCGGAAGGTCAAATTGGGGTTGATTTTTCCAGGAGGCAAGGAGATGAGATAAGAGAGATAGGATTTCACTGAGGGTTGAAAAGAGGGCTGAAAGCAGGGAGGAATGTTCAGTCAGAATAATACAAGCTATACATTATGTAACTTCTCTCAAGATAACACTTGGTTGAGATTGGCAGGAAGAATTGATGGATACGGAGTAGATAGTCTCAACAGATGGGCATCTTCTCAATTTAAGTGTAATCACAGACTTTTTATTTTATGTGTTGTTTACGGGCCAAACAGAGATGATCCAAGATTTTCCGATTTTCTTGCTAGTCAGTTATCTGGGTGGGATGGTCAACTATTAGTTATGAATGAACCTAAGGTAGATATTTCAAACCAATATATGTAACAAGTAGAATGAATAGTGTTTGCTGATCTAATAAAAGATTGAGGCAAATATATGGTCTTAGTGACATTTGGAAAACTCTTGAGGGGGGTGACGTGGGGCATATATACTATCCCCAGTACATAAGCACTACTACTATATTGATATGTTTTTATCCCCATATTATTTAATAGCCTCAATGAATGCAGACATCTATCCGCTGATTACGTCAAATCACAATCCACTTTTAATACATATCTCTATGACAGGACAATAAGATGGTCTTAAACATTAGATATTTAAACATACTTTACTGATGGATAAATAATATTTTGAATATATGAAACTGACTATAATAGACTTTCTTGACATTAACTTAAATCCAGCCCTATGATAGTGGCTGGGATACATTAAAGGCATATATGTGTGGTAGAACTAAATATTTTACAACTAAAAGACAAAATATTAAAATGAAATGTACAAACAGAGACTGCAAACAATTAGGAACATGTGAAATACAGCATGAAACAGACAAGCTCAGCATAATAGGAGGAAGATATTTTCAGAATTTTTTTCTCGGGTGCAAATTGGTCAGTGATTTTGATAAAAAAGCTTCTCCTTCTTATCTACTGAATAAAGGGGGGGGATACTGAGTACAGACAGATTGCCTTCTTCATTGAAGATTTGAGAAAAGCAGAATTCCATGGCAACAGCTAGCATCAAGACTAAATGTGAGGCTAGCATTAGGAATCCAAGTGTTCCTAATATCTCAATTGATTAAAAGGATGACAATCCTGCTTTAAAGTATTTTTTATCAAGCAAACTGCCTCCCTTTTAATACATACAACGATGCTTATTGATTTTGTGATTTGTTTTTTGGAGAATTATATATAGTTGAGAGTGAATATTTTCTACACCAGAGATGCACTGTGATTGGCACTGCCTTTGCACCTTCTTTGCAAACTTGATGGATTGTTGTGAAGTTATTTATGCATGGTATCTGACATTCCAAAATGTAATGATTGAGTGAAATCAGAGATACATTTTAAAGTTGATCTATTAATCATTTGGAGTGGTATTAGAATATACTGATGTTCTTAATTGCAATCAACAGAGTCTTGAAGGCAAGCATACTACAGAACAAGACAGTATTTATTTTCTTAATTTAAGAATTGCAGTTACTAATCTAAGTTTCTCAATGTCTTTTTTGTAAGGAGCTTACATCTAATTGAACATCAACGGCAGTCAGTTGCAATGTGTGGAACACAATGACATTCCATATGGTGAATTCATTAGGGCTAAGAGAAAGTGTACATGTGAATCACAATATATAATTAGTAGGTATTCAGATCGTGGATATACTGTGAAGAAACTAATGAAAGTCAGGAGTAAACAGACTTGAATAACATATCTGATTGTTGTTGGTGTTTTAAAATCTTTATTCTATTATTTATAAATAATTATAAAAGAATTAAAAATACATTGCTCCATAATTGTAATAAAAAAGTACAGACGCAAGCTAAAATACATAAATAGACCATGAAGGGATAAAATTGTTTTCTTCTCTGTGTAGAGAGGTGCGATCCCAGAAAACCCATAGAGCTTCCGTTATGTCAAACCTTGAGTGCCCGCACTGGACAGGCGAGGATTCCCCTACAAGGTACTCCTGGCGCACTATGGGGAGTGACTTCCCCAGAGAGGAGGACTGGTGCTGGGGCATACCCTGGAGGAGGGCTGAGGAAGACGAGCGGAAAAGGAGGAACCAAGGGAGGCAGGGCGGAGCGGGAAGAAGACCCGAAGTGTGGAGAAAGGCGGCGTGGAGAAAGAGGAAGCTGAGGGAGAAGACGCGGGACCCGACTGGGAGGAGCTGGAGCCATGTAAGAGAGCGAGGGCAGAGAGATGAAGAGAAACAAGCCAGCCATGGACGCTGAGCATTGTGGAGAGCATTCAACCACCTGGACAGCCACACCACGTTCTTGGAGTAACGTGGCTAGACAAGGTATGACTTTACTTTGGCAAGAAACAACCTCTGGTCACCAAGAGCTAGGGGAAGGAAGGAGAATAAAGGGGCATCCTAAGAATATTGACTATCAAACTGTTGGGATTGATGGTGGCGGGAAATTATTATTAAGCACATATGCATGATAATCACCCCTGAAAAACAATTCACCACACATGTATGTTACCCCACCTGCCTCCACAAGCATCTCCCCGGTGGCCCACCCCACATCCTAAATATTAGAAACACTTACCTGAGGCCAGTCCATTGTTTTTTATTCTGAGGGGGGCTAGTCAGAGTCTTGGCCAAGAGAAACCTATCTCACTCCATGGGAAACGAAGAGGAGACTGCGAAGACCCAGGAGGATACCTAAAGAGAATAAAAGAGAAACATAATTTATGAAACATACATGTTCACATCTCAGACGAGTGAAATATACATACATGAATATGTTAAACCCCTAGTAGACCTTCGTTATTATACTCTAACCCACAACAACCTACAAGCCTGCCACATAGGTCAAAAGAGGGAGGCATTCCATCCTGTACACTTCTAACAGTGGCAAAATGGGTGGAAAAGCACCACAAGATTAGCTAAAGCCCATATAGTGATTGGCAAGACAGGGTATCCAACTATTGTGTGCATCAAACATAGCACCCAAATAAGGGAATTCACTCATCCTTCCAAAGGTTTTATCTTTGATAGAAATCGTCCTCGGTTTACTGGACTGTCACACACCATATAGTGTATCTTGGAAATGTTGGTATCAAGGTCTAACTCATTGATGAACCTTACATAAGCTTCCTTAGGTCATTGGAAGTGTGAGAGAGCAAAACAGCATCATCTGCATACATAAAGGCTGGGATAAATGCAGACTTTACCTTCAGCATGTTCTTACCACTGGATATTAAGGAAGGAAAAAGTCCATTAGTGTACAATAAAAATAGAATGGGGGCCAACACACATCCTTTCTGAACACCACATGAAAGTTCAAAGAAATATGTACATTCCCCCTCAACACCATATTTGACTGATGCTTTTTGCCCTGTATGCAACTCTTGTAAAAAGATAATCAATGGGGAGGGCAAACCAATACAAGTTAAATTATCCCACAACTTAGACAGGTTAACCCAGTCTAAAGCGCTGCTTAAGTCCATGAATGTCATAAAGCGCCCTTTTCTTAGCTATAACATACTTCACAATTTTAAGGATTATAAGGTTGAGGTTAAGACATTGTTCAATTGTCCTCAATCCCTCACTGAAGCTTTATTGCACCACACAGAGAACATTACTGTCCAGCACCCGACCCACCCCACTATCCTGACTGTGAAGTCCAATAATGATATCGGTCTACAACAGCATGGCTCCTGTCTGTTTCCATCCTTAAAAACTGGTCCAAGTGTGGCATATTTCCACGATTCTGAGATTTTGTCATGGACATCAGCGTTTAAAACTTCAGTTATAGGTGGAGCCCATAACTCAATATTGGCCTTAAGCAGATCCAGGAGAACCCCTTTTAGCCCAAGGGCTTTACTAGCAGGACTACCTATGATAGCACACTGATGACCTCAGGTTGGGTTATCTGAGCTGAAACCTCAGCTGGCACTGACGTGAGATCGGAGGTTGATGAGTATATCGACTTAAAATGATTCACTCACTTCTCCAGGGTTTATATTAGTATCTAGACTGTCTGATACTTGGTGGAAAGCGTGTTTACCATTAAGTATATTCCAAAATCCCCTTGCATCTCTGTGTCTACAGGTGGAAACTAGGCGATCCTCTCTATCTTCTGTTAGTTCCCGTTTTCTTTTATTTATAGCCTCCCTATATACAACTCTGTCAGCCGTAATAATCGTCTGGTCTTGGGGTCTGGCATTCAGTAGCTCTCTGAGCCTACATTTGGCAGAACTACAGCCCTGAATAAAGCATCCCAGCTTGTTAGACCCCCTCCATCGAGACCGGTGGAGCAAAATTGACGTAACAGGAGAACCCAGGCTATCATGCAACTGTAGGATATCTGGGCATGTGAGTTAGCAGTTAAAAGGCAATCAGCCAACATTTACTAGTTGCCCATCATCACCAATCTTGCCAGCATGGGGATATCCGTGGACCTCCACTTAAGTCTCAGGAGAAAAGTAGATTTGAAGAGCATATCTGATTTATTGGACTAAGTGGCAAATATATGAGTTCTTTGAATAAAAGATGTAATATGGAAGTTCGATTACTTACTTTATATTCTTACCAAAGTTGGAAATTGTGGAAAGTATTAACAAACATTGGCATCTGTGCTAAGCAGGAAAAGTACTAAAGATTTTGATCTTCTTACCACCTAATGTGACAATTCTAAGAACTAAAAATCTTAATGACAAGCTGACTAGTAGTATATTCATATTGACTACTTTGACTAAAACTAATTTGCACAGGATTTTCCAAGTATTGTGATTGCAGTATATGTGATATTTCTTTGAATAGATGTCACTACATCATGCGAATAACAGCAATTTTATATATGCTCTTTTATCAATTGTAGAAGTACATTTGTTTTCTATGTGATTGTCTGCCATTCTGATATGCAATACTTAGGTAGCATGATAAGCTCATTAACACAGTGTAGTATGGAACATATCTGGGACATCAGAAAGCATGTTGAGAAACATGTAGTTCACTTCAAGGATCAACATGATTTGGATTATATGCTGCTGAAAGTTGTGGGTAATGACCAACAGAGGAAACATCCAAGGAGGGGCACCAGGGAATTGAAATGAAAACAAATGGAATAACAACGAATCTCTAATCGCTCCACACTGAAAAGTAAAGGTCTAAATTCTGATGAATTTTGTAGGAAAGTACCCTCTTTTTTTTTTTTTTTACATGGTTACCCCCATTTTCCGCCTGATGTCAGTGTGCTTGACTGTGTTCATTGGGATCCTGCTAACCAGGACCCCAGTGATTATACTCTCTCTACTCTAAATGTTGTTGTTGCATACTGGGAACCCAGTATTTCACCCATACTTGGCATGCTAGTGCCCCCTTGTAAGACCCTAGTATATGGTACTTAGGTACCCAGGGCATTGGAGTTTCAGGGGTCCCTATGGGCTGCAACCTTTCTTTTGCCACCCGTAGGGAGCCCATGCAAAGGCTTCTACAGGAGTGCCATTGCAGCCAGTGTTAAAAGGTGCATGCACCCTTTCACTGCCATTTACACTGCACCAGGTCACTCATAAGTGACCCCTATAGCAGGCCCTCCAGCCCTGAGGGCAGGGTGCAGAGTACCTGTGTGTGTGAGGGCACTAGCAGAGGTGCCCCCACACGACCTCCAGGATCATTTTCCCAGACTTCGTGAGTGCAAGGATGCCATTTTACACATGTACTGGACATAGGTCACCACCTATGTCCAGCTACATAATGGTAACTCCGAACATACGCATGTTTGGCATCAAACATGTTGGAATCATACCCCAAGGCTTTTGCAAGCATTGGTTGTATGATTCTGTGCACTCTGGGGCTCCTTAGAGGTCTCCCAGTATTGCCATTCCAGCCTTCTGAGGTTTTACAGCCAGCCCCGGCTGCTGCCACTTCTCAGACAGGCTCAGGGGTGTGGAATTTATTAAAATATCTACTTGTCCAGGGGACAAGTTGCTTCTCAAATCTACTTGTCCTGTAAAAAGATCTACTTGTCCCTTTGGTGCCATGTAGTGTGGCGACAAATTATGGCAGCAATCTCATTATGGAAGAGCTCTGATAATAGCCTCTCTGATTATGCCAGAGCTACTACCATAGTAGGACTTGAATACTTGCAGTTTCAATCCCTACTGTAGCAATTTCCTTATTTTGCCACCTTTCTGCAGATCTGCATACTGGGGCTGGAGGACGCAGTAAGCAATAGTTCCAGGGCTGGAATGCCTTTGAGTCTGCAAACCTACTAACCTGTATGTTTTAAAGATTTTCACCAGCTTCTCTCTAATATTTTCCCATAATAAGAAAGGTTGGACATTTACTCCTGACAATGGCAGAATTAGAACTTCTTCCAGGGTTGGGAAGAAAGTGGCTGGAGGGAAAATGAACTTGCAAATGCTCAATAGATTTTCACATGAGCAAATCTACACATCGTATTTACCCATGCTAAAATACAGTTCACAAATATTTTATAGGGGTACGACATATACCATGGGTGCACTTTTGTGACTTTAAGAATTTGGGGCCACATGTAGGTAGGTTCAGATTTGCGACCCGCAAATTGCGAGTCAGAGCGACTTGCAATTTCACAAATCCGAATGTAGGATGGTGTCCCTGACACCATCTGTGATTCGCAAGGGCTTCGCAAATGCCCACCTCATGAATAATCATGAGGTGGGTCGCAATTTGCGACCCCCCCCCTTGCGAATGGCGGCCCTCACAGGGATGGTGGCCTGCTGGAGACAGCAGACCACCATGTCTGTGACTGCTTTTCAATAAAGCAGTTTTTTTTTTTTTTTTGTAATGCAGCCCGTTTTCCTTAAAGGAAAACAAGATGCATTACAAAAACGAAAAATGAAACGTTTTAGTTTCATTTTTTCAGAGCAGGCAGTGGTCCACAGGACCACTGCCTGCTCTGAAAAAATGTTTACAGTGACATTCACAATGGGGAAGGGGTCCCATGGGGACCCCTTCCCTTTTGCGAAAGTGTTAGCACCCATTTGAAATGGGTGCAAACTGCGATTGGTTTGCGCCCTCGTTCGCGGTCACAAAACAATCCTACATTGCACTGCGAGTCGCAATTAGGAAGGGAACACCCGATTGCGAGTCGCAAACCAGTTTTGCGATTCGGTAACCAGGTTACCGAATCGCAAAACTGGGTTTGTGCATCTCAATGTGCTTTTTGCACATCGCAAACAGCGAAAGTCGCTGTTTGCGACATGCAAAAAGCTACCTACATGTGGGTCTTGGTCCCTAATTAGGTCTGGTGTTAACAAAGACATTTTGGCCCTAATTCTGAGTCTGACGGGCGGCGGAGGCCGCCCGCCAGACTTCCCCCCTCCGAAATACCGCTCCGCGGTCGAAATACCGCGGAGGGTATTCCGAGTTTTCCCCTGGGCTGGTGGGCGGTCTTCGCAAGACCGCCCGCCAGCCCAGGGGAAAACTCCCTTCCCACGATGACGCCGGCTCGTAATAGAGGCATATAGGCAGTTGCACCCGTCGCGTATTTCAGTGTCTGCTTTGCAGACACTGAAATACTTTTAGGGGCCCTCTTACGGGGGCCCCTGCTGTGCCCATGCCATAGGCATGGGCACGGCAGGGGCCCCCAGGGGCCCCGCGACTCCCCCTCCCGCCATCCGGTTCCCGGCGGGAGAACCGCCAGGAACTGGATGGCGGGAGGGGGAGTCGGAATCCTCCATGGCTGCGGAGCGCGCTCCGCAGCCATGGAGGATTCCTACGAGCGGCGGAAAGTCAGCAGGAGACCGCTGGCTTTCCGCGTCTGACCGCGGCTAAACCGCCGCGGTCAGAATGCTCGTAGGAGCACCGCCAGCCTGTTGGCGGTGCTCCCGTGGTCGGTGGCCCTTGCGGCCACCGACCGCCAGGGTCGGAATGACCCGCTTTGTTTTTATTAAACTTCTATTTCTCTCTCTTTCGGCTGGCTTTACTGTGAGTGATCGCATTCTGCTCTTCCACAAGGAACATATTGGCACACAAAGTAGTTTTGTTCAGTGTCAGGAACTACAGTGGCAATCAGTGATGTAACGAAACTGGAGTGTGCCCCTTTGCAAAGAACATGGAGGAGACCCCTCTCCAGACTCACTCAGGGCAGGTGCTGTGCTGAAGGGGCCCCCTGGAGGGCGGCTGCGGGGCCTTTGTTATGCCACTGGTGGCAACGTGTGCTTTTAGAGTTCAAAAACTTTTGGGGTGGTTTTTGCCAGTGTTTGTTACAATGTTGAGGGCCTGGTAGCTCCCACAACAATAAAGTGTTACAAAAGCCATGTCAAAACAAGACACGCATTGATGAAACTAAAAGACTTATAAAAATAAGTTGGATCAGTTGGCTTTGTCAGTGTTTGTTTATTTTTATGCTTCCCATAATCGTGTTGAAAATGGTTACACTGATTTTCCATTAGAAATGTTTTTGGGAAATACTAGCATGCATCAACACATTTTACTAAATGACACTTCATTTGCATCTAATCAGAGAGCATTCTGGGAGCATTATATTTAGCCTCATAGCCTAAACTTTTCAAATATGTGTATACACTTTTTTTTTTTTACTGGAACCAACGTCAGTAGTGAAGTGTGACCTTAAAACATTTATTTACAGCACTCACCCTAATAATGAAGACTTTCAAATAATGAACCATAAATACAAGTTCGAACAGCATTATCTTTTGGAAACACATTACCTCAACTGCAGAGAGTTCCACTCTTTGTAAACAGGCAGCCAAAGGGTTTGTGCTGCAGAGGGTTGGGCCTACTTGTCCCAAGGACAAAGTAAACATAAAAACTTGTTGCCCTTGACCCCAAACAAGATGTCCCGGGCGTCGGGCGATAGGAATTCCACATCCCTGAGGCTTCTGCCCTCCTGTTGCTTGAGGAGCTCAAGCCCAGGAAGGCAGAACAAAGGATTTCCTTTGGGAAAAGGGTGTTCTCCCTTTAGAAATAGGTGTTACATGCTCGGGTGGGGGTAGCCTCTCCAAGCCACTGGAAATTCTTTGAAGGACACATTTGGTGCCCTCCTTGCATAATCCAGTCTACACTGGTTCAGGGACCCCCAGTCCCTGCTCTGGCAAGAAACTGGACAAAGGAAAGGGGAGTGACCACTTCCCTGCCTATCACCACCACAGGGGTGGTGCTCAGAGCTCCTCCAGAAGGTCCCTGGGTTTTGCCATCTTGCATTCCAAGTTGGAAGGGAACTCTGGGAGTTTCTGAGTGTCCAGTGCCAGCAGGTAATGCCAGAGCCCACCCCTGATAGGTGCTTACTTGTTTAGCTGACCAATCCCCTTTTCAGGGCTATTTAGGGTCTCTCTCTCAGTTGGTTCCTCAGATACGGATTCCAGCAGGAATCCTCTGCATCCTTTACTTCACCTTCCCACCTTCCCACCGAAGAAACTGCATCTGGACCCACCAGGAACTCTGCAAACTGCAACAAGAAAGCACAGATGACTTCTGCAACATTGTATCTTCAGCTCCTGCCAGCAAGTGTTTGCCGGTCATGCATCCTCAGAGGACAGCCTGTTTTCAGCCTGCACCGGAAGAACGAAGGAATCTCCAGTGGAGTGAAGGAGTCACTCCCCTGCTTCAGCAGGCACCTCTCTGCATCGACGACCGGCTGCGTGGGAACCTTCTCCTGACGAGTTGTGTGGATCCTGCATCATGGGTGGTGGTGGACTGAAGTGGTCCTGACATCCTACTGTCCAACTTTGGTGGAGGCCAGAGCCTCCCTCCCCACGCAAGACACTACCCCTGTGCATGCATGTTTTGTAGTTTCCAAGGCTTGTTGGCATCTTTCCCTGAAGTTCTTCATGCACCGTGCAGCCCCGGCCCCCAGCACTCTATCCTGCGATGCACATCTTCTTGAGTGGTTCTCCGGCGGCGTGGGATCCTTTGTTGTAGTGCTGCAAGGGCCTCATTTTGCACCTTCTTTGTCCCCATGCTGTGGGGACTCCTGTGCACGCTGCCTGGTCTTCTGTGGGCTCTCTGAGTTGCTGAGAGCCCCCCTTACTCACCCTCCTGGGTAGAGTCCACCAGGTCCCTCCTTGTCCCGGGGAGCACCATTTTCCGCTAACCAGGAGCTTTGCGTGTGCCAAGGCTTGTTGGCGGAATCCAGCGACGCAAACGAGACTGCAATCGTCCATACGAAGTGGGACATCATCTACACCAACCAGGAACCCGCATCCTTCTTCTTGGGTGCAGTACTGACTGTTGTTCTTCACTGGTGGTTCTTCTTTTGCACCTTCATCCAGGTTAGTAGGGGCACCTGTTCTCCTTGGACTCTTCTGTTCTTTTTGGACTTGGTCCCCTTCTTCCACCGGTCTTCTGGTCCTGGAATCCACTGTTGGTGTCTTGCAGTCTCTTCTCGTTCTTGCATTATCTTCATTCTCGTGTTCTTGTGTGTTCAAGGAAAGTTACTGTGATTTACTCCTGCTTTCCTGGGCTCTGGGTGGGTTCTATTACTTACCTTTGGTGTTTTCTAATACCCCCAGTGCCCCTCTACACACCACATTAGCCTAAGTAGGAATCCAACATTCGAATTCCACTTTTTTAGTATATGGTTTGTGTTTCCCCCTAGGCCCATTTCTAACTATTGTTATTTTCACTAATTGCACTGTTTTCTAACTGTTTTATGCCTGTTTCTGCATACTAGTTGTTCTGCCTTCCTTCTTATCTCGTGTCAGAGCTTACAGAACATCTCTGGAAGGCACTTCTGAGTTCAAAGAAGACCTTTATTGTTGTTAATTCTTCCCCACCCACAAGTTCTTGAGAGACGAATTAATAGATTTCAAGCGCACGTTCAAATGAGTAAAAGTATCGCAGCAATAAAAACAAAATATATCACAGTACTTCTCAGTTGCAATGTACACAGCAGGGTAGATATTTAATGCAAAGCATATACAATCAAATACTTCACCTTGTAAGGCCTATATACAGCTTCATCTTTCTGGGGTCTGCAAGTTGATGACTCCGGTCAACTGCGAGAAAGAGATTATCTACCCACACGGGAGACTGGCAACTGGCACCAAGTTCCAGCCCAAAGTCAAGCAGATTCGAATCTAAATCTCTGAAGCCCCGAGTCATCCTTACAAAGGCGTGCCCCCTCCTCTCAGACTCGGGAAAACTACGCAAGCCTTTGGAGACTGGCCAGATCTCCTAGACTTCTCCTCTTCCCAAGCCTGAGAAGAAAGGAAAACACCAAATGTACTCTCTCTTATCAGGTCTAGTCTGCTGTGAAGAAAACATCTTGGTTCATCTTGTGGAAAAACATAGCTTGGAAAATTCAGCTTGGATTCTCAACTGCAATGTCTAACTCCACTTTAAAGGCAATAGGCAGCTAACCTAAATATCAAATGTAATGTCTAATGTCATGTCAAAGCCAATAGGCAGCTGAGCTGAATACAAAATGTAATGTCTAATATCATGTCAACGCCAATAGGCAGCTAAGCTGGCTGAATACAGAATGCAATGTCTAATATCATGTCAAAGCCAACAGGCAGCTGAACTGAATACAGCATGTCAAAGCCAATAGGCAGAATACAGAAAGTAATGGCTAATGCAATGTCAAAGCCAATAGGCGGCTAAACTGAATACAGAAGGTAATGGCTAATGCCATGTCAAAGTCAATAGGTGGCTAGGCTGAACAAAACATAAAATGTGCTACTGGTGAACATTGAGCAATTAATATGCGCAGTGGTGAAACACAAAGTCATTGGTCAAACACAATTAATATCATCACACTAGTGTATATCACTTGTGTATTACTTACATCCTAAGGGAGTATAGTCTCCATGGTATTTTTGGAATTTGTGTCACCAAAATAAAGTACCTTTATTTTCGTAACACTGAGTATTTTCTTTCATGTGTGTGAGTACTGTGTGACTACAGTGGTATTGCATGAGTTTTGCATGTCTACTAGATAAACCTTGGCTGCTCAGCTACAGCTACCCATAGAGAGCCTGGCTTCTAGACACTGCCTACATTTCACTAATAAGGCATAACTGTACCTGGCATAAAGTGTAAGTACCATAGTTACCCACTGCAAACCAGGCCAGCCTCCTACAAATGTTTTAGTTTTTTTACCATGATTAAACTGTACCCCCAGATACCATTTGCAGCTGCAGTTGCTCACAGATCTTGGCACACTCTCCCTTGCTCACTACTGGAGGGGTAGGGAACAATTCTGGCCTCTCAATCAAAACTGCCACTTGCCTGACATGGGCAAGACATGGGATTTTGTGGTCATACTGACAACCTAGCCAGTCCTCAATCACATCATTGTTAAAGGCAGTAGCATGGTTATTCCAAACAATGAATTAAAGTACTGTATTTGTTGAACGGTTCATGAACAACTTATTTCTGAGTGACCATTAGATGATTATTATTTTGTGTTATTAAAATGTATGTATGGTCTTTTCAGAATATATGTAGTATTTGGCCTTATGATAAGTGCATTACATATATGAAACCATTTGTTGTTATAGTTTTTTCAATTATAAAATTGAATTCAATATATTTTAACATAATTGTTTGATTAATTAGACTGCACTTGTTGAGTGCATCTAAAGTAACAACTAGATTGTCAATTGATGATAGCAGGGGCCATATTTTCCAACATGGATGTTTGGTTTCACTGATGACCGAGCTGACAAAAATCTCTAGAATGCACTTCTCAGTTCAAAGAAGACATTTGTTGTTATTTCACCACAAGGTTCCTAAAAGGAGATTAGTAGGTCGAAAGCACACGTTTAAAAATAGTCACAGCAATGAAAGGAAAATATACCCAAAATAATTCTCAAGTGCAATGTACACAGCAAATATATGTGGTTATATTATATCAGAATTTCAAAGCAAAGAATAAAGTAAAAATTCATCACTGTGGGGCCTGCCAAGCTCTCCATTTTTCTCATGCTAGCAAGAAGATGACCCCGTTCAACTGCGAGAAAGAGATATCCACCCTCACAGGCAAATGTCTGGCATTTGACTTATAATCCTGACCGAGGTCTTGGAGATTCCACCGCTACTGAGCAGGACCACCTTTTTATATCTTAAAGAACCGAAAGGGCTTTCTGGAAAACACCCATAAAAAAGAAATATTCAAAAATGCTGGCTAATGTAGGTCAGAGTTGAAAGGAAAGCATTGAGAACTGGCCAACATCTCTAGGCATTTCTCCCAAGGCCAAACCGTTCTCTGCACTGAAAAAACATACACCTTCCACATTCTTATCATGCTGACTGACTAATGGTTCGGCGATAATATGTCCTAGTTCTTCGGTGAGAAATAATACAATAAGCAAGCACAGTTTACCATGTGGAAAAACACAAATGCATTTAACAAGGTCTCAACTGCAATGTCTAATGCTACGATAAAGTCAATAGGCAGCTAAACTGAATACAAAATGTAGTCTGCAATTGGTGAACACTGAACAACTAATCCAGATGCAAAGTGGTGCAATACAAGTCAGTTGTCAAAAATACATATTTCACGACAATGTATCATGTTAATAGTATTTGGATTTATAATAAGTGCAGAATTAATCCTAAACTACTTGTGGTGAACATTGTTTGAATTAAGGAACTATATGTTACCTTAATTTTTTATGTTTGAGTACACTACACTTATTAAGTACATCCAGTCTATAGATAGCAATCATGTTGTGAATTGATTATTGAAGATACTATATCACCCAACATGCATCATGTTGGTTGAACTACAATGCATTTCATTTATTTTTTTTAAAAGGTGGCACCTGTGACTAATTAGGCCATATTGATTTTAAATAGGCCAATCATGCTGTTATATTTTGACCTTGATAAAGCCCAAGGAGATGCTTGAGATGCTGGGGTGTGAGTGGTTGCAATCACCTACTCTTTTGTACTTTACTTTTGCACATGAGCACCGTCAATTTTTAGAAACACTCACATGCAACATGGATATTTTTGCTACCACGTGTATTAAGGAATTGTGATACTGCAACAACTTCAAGTATACCTTTATCATTTGCACTCAGTGGCTTCCTCTTCAAGTTGTATTCCACCACACCACATTAGTTTCATCACCTTATCCCCACTAATCAGGTATATGCCAATTGCTTTATTAAAGTCTTAATCCTCTGGTTGATAACGTCCTATTCAGATTCCAAGTTAGGTGGCCTCATTTAGCTTAACACTCTACAGTGTTTGGAAGTTTGGTGCATACCTTTGAATCCACCTAACCTTGTATGAGGCCACAACTCAGTGGTAGTGAATGGACATCTGGGGCAACGTCTTCCATGATATCCAGCAGTGACTTGCCACAACATACTGCATTGTCATGAACTGCTTATCTGTGTAATGACAAATCTGATCTGTAGGACAGCTAGAGTGTTCTGGTTGATAAAGAGGATTTCATCTGTCTCAAAATGGTGTATGACACAAATCCTGCTACCTCTGTCAGAGTACACCATACGCCACATCAGTACCTATCTCACCTTAATGGTCTTCTGATCCACAGTGGGTTGATTGTTTGGGATGTTACCATTGGTTGATGGTATCTACCTTCCATCACTGGATGAGCACATGGCTAGTGAGCAAACTACATGTAGATCTACAAAACAAATTTTATCTCTAGAGTGTCTAATTACCTCTTGTCCCATTTCGTCACCCCAGCCCTAGGTGAATCCTAGCTTTGGTACAGAAATTGGTGTGCTCTGAGGTATAATTACCCTCTGTCTGAGTCAAGCATGTTAACTACCCCAGGGGTGTTGTTGTGGGTACACTAGCACATCCAAGAGCCCGATTACAGTAAGGTGCTGTTGCTTGCAACATTCAGACTTATTTGGGTATATTAATTACATCCTTGAATATCAAGTTTGTAATATCCAATGCTTTTTTAATGTCTCATTTATTATAACCAATGCTTTATGATTATACACACTGTCTTTCCACCTGCTCCAACTGTAACTGCCAAAACATGTGCTTTTCACAATATGATCTGTATTGAACACGTGCCATAATCAGGAGGATAATAGCTCATTTCCTTAACAAGCAATGAACTGCCAAAAAGCATATGTGCACATTTGCTTATTTAAGGAAAACTGTGAGTCTGAGTCCTCGCTTGGCTTCGTACCTATTGCTCTGTTCACTTGTTTCCAGGCAAGTCAAGTTGTTTGTCCTGCACCCTGCTTCCAGGGCAGTTCCAGTGCAAGTCAAGTTCCTTGTCCACCAGCCTGCCTCTAGTCGAGTTCCAGTCTTCCTCATTCTGAGACCAGCTTCCAGTCAAGTTCCGGGATTTCTCGTACTCCGGACAGCCTGCAGTAGAGTTCCGGCGATCCTCACTCTCTGGTCAGCTTCCTGCACAGTCCCGGCTCGCCTCTTCCGTCTTAGGCCTGTGATCCTGTATTTCCTGTAAAAGAGAGAAAATAAGAAAGGTGAAAAAACCCAGTTTGGGTTTTTGTGAATTTTTTAAGCAAGTAACTTCATTTCAAGGTAAAGAAAAATGAAGGGCCTTATTTATACTTTTTTTGTGCAAAACTGCACAAATGCAGTTTTGCACCAAAATGTTTTGCACCAGCTTGCAACATTTTTTAGCACCAGCTGGGCATCATATTTATGGAATGGTGCAAGCCGGTGCAAAGGGTAGGCTAACGTAAAAAGAAAAAATGACGTTAGGCAGGTTAGAGTAAAAATAAATGACTCTAACCAGATTAGCGTCATTCTTTGACGCTAAGGGGCATATTTATACTCTGTTTGCACTGAATTAGCATCATTTTTTAAAACTCTAATTTGGTGCAAAACTAACTCCATATTTATACTTTGGTGCTAGACCCGTCTAGCGCCAAATTTATGGAGTTAGTCATTTTTTGGAAGTGGAAACCTACATTGCCTTAATGAGATGCAAGGTAGGCGTTCCCGTGCAAAAAATTACTCTATGGCCTTAATGCCATATTTATACTCCCATGCAAAAATGGTGCAAGGGAGAGGG
The DNA here is from genome assembly GCF_031143425.1 of Pleurodeles waltl. NCBI lineage: Eukaryota > Metazoa > Chordata > Amphibia > Caudata > Salamandridae > Pleurodeles > Pleurodeles waltl. The sequence goes on from NC_090438.1 coordinate 545,660,816, forward strand.
AGGAGGGGACAAAAAATGGGGCACAGCTTGCTTTGCCCCATTTTTTAAAGCCTGGGTCAGGGCAGGCGTTAGGGGACCTGTGTGCCTATTTCATGGTGGAACACCATGGAATAAACCCACAGGTGCCCTCCCCAGGCTCCACTCACACCAAAGGGACTGCGGAGGATGGGGGACCCCATCCCAGATAAGTACAGGTAAGATTGCATTTAATTTTTGAAAGTACCATAGGGGGCCCTGAAATGGGCCCCCATACATGGCACAGGATGCAATGGCCATGCCTAGGGGACCCTTGTCCTCTGTGCTGGCCACTGGGGTGGTGGGCATGACTCCTGCCTTCTCTAAGGCAGGAGTCATGTGGCATCGTAGGTTTAGCACCATAAAATTCCGCTAATCTCGTTAGTCATTTTTTTTTTTTACTCTAACCTGCCAAAAGTCATTTTTTGGTGCCTAACCCTCTTCTTCTATACTGCCAGCCTCACCCGACTAAAGTCTTTTGTTTTTTTTTACTCTAGCCTACACTTTGCACCGGCTTGCACCATTCCATAAATATGGTGCCCGGCTGGTGCACAAAAATGGTGCAAGATGTTGCTAAACCTTTTGGTGCAAAACTGAGTTAGTGCACTTTTGCAGCAAAAAGTATAAATAAGGGCCAATATTTTGTAAGTTTGAGCCACTTTTGCATAAAAAAATAACGTTAATGTGGCGCAAAAAAAGTATTAACCAAGGCCTTGGTGCTAGACAGGTCTAGCACCAAAGTATAAATATGGAGTTAGTTTTGCACCGAATTAGAGTAAAAAAAAATGACGCTAATTTGGTGCAAACAGAGTATAAATATGCCGCAGAGTGTAAATATGCCCCTAAATATGGCGTTAAGGCCATAGAGTCATTTCTTGCACGGGAACGCCTACCTTGCATCTCATTAAGGCAAGGTAGGTCTCCACTTCGCAAAAATTACTTTAACTCCATAAATTTGGCGCTAGATGGGTCTAGCACCAAAGTACAAATATGGAGTTAGTTTGGCACCGAATTAGAGTTTTAAAAAAATGACGCTAATCTGGTGCAAACAGATTATAAATATGCCCTAATTACTTAACTGAAACAAAACAGAGCTCTGTCTTTTAACTAATTTATGACAATAAGAATTAGCGTGATTTGTCGTTTGGGTGGGAATCCAAGATACTGCTAAACAGAAATAAAAGAAAGACGTATTTCCTCCAACAAGCTCTCCCCTGAGAATTAGGAGATAAGTTTATCAAAACTATTATTGGCAAGAGATTACTCTAGAACACAAAGGAGCCCTTTAGTCAAGTTAATTGTTTTTGAGTTTGGACATTGTTTCAGAGACTCTGAAAGTATTGTAAAATGAGGAATAGACTTGTTCAGCCTTATAGAAATGCATGCACAATGTGTGACCAATAACTGACATTTCCCAATAGTTTATGCAAATTCTCTATATTAATGAAGTAATTCTTTTGCAGCTCAGAATCCAAAAAAACAAGAACTCAGTATTTTGAGAAATCAGATGTCCTGATGCCCATCACAACATGCAGTCCAGGGTCTAGCAGGCCAAGTCTGAAGTCCATGAAGCAGGAGGTAGTATTCTCTCTTTTTCTCTTCACACAACCCCACTTAACTTGAGGACTTGTGAGAGGTCAATGTACTTTTCATCACGGTCACGTTAGACCTCACTGGGATTGGGGAATTGTCATCGTCCTATCGGAACGCCTGGCGGTCGGTTCCTTACTGCTACCAGGGAGGTGAGGCATCGGTTCCTAGCTTCAAGGCAGTGGATACAAGGTTTTGGTTCCTTACGGTTGCAGGAGAGGTGATGCGGAGCCAATGGTGAGGCAGTGGTTCCTTACAATCGAACTGGGTCGGTGAGTCCAGCGGGTCAAGATGCGATGAAGCGACTTTGCAGTGTTGCGGTCACACCACAGGGCCACAGGTGCCACGGCAGAGTTGGGTGTCACGGATGTCAGAGACACGCCATGCGGGACTCACGATGTTGTGGGACTTTAGAGGCGATGCGGCAGCTTTGGGTCAGTGGCATCAGGCCTGCGGTGTCAGTCCTGGTCGTTTAGCAAGGATATGGCTTTGGGTGCAGGCAGCGTTGCGGAGTCGGGCAGCAGTGCCGGTTCTGGAGTCGTCAAGAGTGGAAGTACCTGGTTCTTCTTGTTTCTAGGCCAGCTTTAATTCCCAACTTCACCAAAAGTTGTATTTTTAGATTGTCAATTCAGATGCCCAAACTTGCTGGCTTTCTGCTTCCAATGGGAACTTACACTTAACCTATGGGAGAGATAGGCCTTGCAATAGTGAAAAACGAATTTAGCAGTATTTCACTATCAGGACATGTAAAACACACCAGTAGATGTTCTACTTTTTAAACACACTGCACCCTGCCCATGGGGCTGCCTTGGGCCTACCTTAGGCATGCCTTACATGTTCTTGGGCCCGGTAAATGGTTGCATTTGCCAGGTTTAAAACTGCACACAGACACTGCAATGGTAGGTCTTAGACATGTTTACAGGGCTACTCACTACTCATGTGGGTGGCACAATCAGTGTTGCAGGCCCACTAGTAATATTTGATTTACAGGCCCTGGGCACACATTGTGCACTATACTAGGTACTTACTAGTCAATCAAATATGCCAATCATTAATAACCAATCATAATCACAATTTACATGGGGAGCACTTGCACTTTAGCACTGATCAGCAGTGGTAAAGTGCCCAGAGTACCAAAACCAGAAAAAATTAAATCCAGCACACAGTCAAAAATACAGGATGCAGAGGCAAAAAGACAGGGGAAATCATGCGAAGGTTGCCAGGTCTAACAGCTATAATGACATCCCATTATACATATAGGGAGATAACTGCCTTATAAGGTAGTTTCACTCCCCCTTGGCCTACAAAGACTGTTGACATCTTGATTTGGAGTGTAACCTGTGTGAGAAAACCAAATGTGTAACTCCCAAAATTATAACTGTACATCTTCTGAGTCATCCAGAGTCTCCATGTTTCCCTAGCTCAGCTCAGGATCAGAGCCAAGGCCTTTGGGACACCCTGCTGTGCCCAATTAATTGCATTTTCTCCAGCAGCAGGAGCAAAGGCCTCTTTACACAAAAGGAACAATTAGCAGTATTTCTCCCAGCTCCTGAGGAGGAAAGGGGTGGGGGCGGAATGATCTGCATTAATCAACCAGCTGTCTCATTGTACCAGGGTTTGTGCCCTGGTACAGACAACTGGAACCAACCCTACTGCCTTTGAAATTCTAGTTTGCAAATCCCTGGCAGTAATGTCAGCGAGGGGTGAAGCTGAGACCCAGTAGCTGATGTGACCACTGCCTCCTGGATGATACCAACTGTCCCAGCATGATGTAGGAAGGCTGGGACAGAGGTAGAGAGGTGAAGTGGCATCCTGGGATTGGCCAGGTGTGCTTGACATCTGGAAGCTTCCTCTTCCCTTTAAAACCTCTTGCACAAGAGGGAGACTCTCTTGCCTGTGGCCTTTTCTATGCTTCACTGCAAGATCCTGGGACTGTAATGGTGAACTAGAAGGAGGAAGCCTCTGAGGTCCACTCAGGACCAAGGACTTTGCCCAGTTGACCCCAGGACGAGTGGGTCTCCCCGAGGACCAGTGAGGCTGGCCCCCTTAAGCCCGAAGAGGACGAGTTGGGGGAAAGCCATGGACCTTTCTGCACTCAGAAGTATCAAGAGGAGAGCTGGTGCAGGGAACAAGGAAGACCAGCATTTTGAAGATTGCACCACTATGGAGGTGAGGAAGATTGCTGCAACTGCTCCCTGGGAGCAGTCTAGCCTGAAATGCCAAGCCAAGTCCTCTTTGGACCAGAAACAAGCATCATGGGACCGGTCTTGAGGTATCACCCCTCATTAGCCAGGCTAGCTTGTATCTGTTGGCATAGTGAGCATGGGACCCACATCTGGACATAAACTTCCCACTTACGACAACAAATGCAAAAAGAAGAGATGATGGATGGAATGCTGAACAAAATCAAACATTCACCCTTGGTCACGGATCTGGGTTTAATCTATCAGTTTTTTGCTTGCCATGCCGTTCCAGTTTGGGCCCACCCATATGCAAATCATTCTTGACCCTGCTCTCCATGAGAACAGTCAAGCCCGAACTGTCAGGCCAGGTCCTCCCTGGACCAGAAACAAGCATCCTGGGACTGGTTTTCGGTATCACCGCATATCAGCCAGGCTAGCTTGAATCTACTGACGCATCCTGCATTAAACCCAGATCTGGGGTTGAATGTTTGATTTGTTCTGCACTTTGTTCATCATCTGTTCTTTTTGCTTTTGTCGCCTATGTGGAAGAAGGCAGGGACCCAGGACCCCATCCTTGGACCCCAGAAGAACGAGTGCCTGTTGGAACACAGTTGGGCTCCAAGAAGAACGAGTGCCTGTCGGAACACAGTTGGGCTCCTCCGACATTGTGGGAAGTGGGCCCAAGCCCCATCCCTGCGCTATGAGCAACAATTAGGAAGGGGGGAGTGCTACTGCACTCCCCCCACTTGGCCCACCTTCTTCACTCCCCATGCCCGTGACTGGGGGGAGCGGGAAGGCCAGCCATACAGTGCATGTCTGTCCGCAGTATCCAGGACTGAAGCTCCCAGCTCCTGTGGCAGCATGCAGGAGTGCTACTGGCTTGGTGAGGAGAGTCGGTGGTGGGCTCCCCAGGTTGCTCTCCAATGAGGGAAAGATCCATGGGGTGTCTGAGTGGGACTGGGCTTCTCCCAGAAAGTAAAGACATGAAGCGAGGCCACCGCTCACATGTGGAAAACACCAAGAAACCTGATGCGGCTGTCCCCAGCACATTAGGAGAGCCGCTGCTACAATATTCACTGCACTCCACCAAAATAGTCCCATAATGCCATGCAGTATCCTGTTATTTTGAGCTCATTTGTGCCCACATCTCCTCTTGTGGTGGTCCCAAGACGACAGGCTCACCATCAATCAATTCAGCTGGATCTTGCCTTTCTTCTCCATGGATCTCCTGAATCCTCGTCCTCAGTTGGAGGGACCCCCAAAAATGATCACCTCCCCTGGATTTCTTTCACAATTTCAACCACTCATATGGCTGGAGCTTTTGCTCTATAGCTGGGAGTGTTACACCCTCTAGGAGCCATTGTGTATGGTGACATTCTGAATGGCCTGAGAGGCTTGAAAATACATTTATGTGATGATGTTGTTACACTCTCTAAGGGCCAACTGTACGGTTGCAATGCAATGATATCTCAATTTGATGCTTGCGAGGGGATCATTTTAAAATTGCAATTTGGTACAAAAAGTATAATAAATTCACAAACACACACAGAGTATGTTGGTGACAAATGTCTTATTGGTTCACCATAATGCTTGCGAATGCTTGATTGGTTTAGAATGCTTCCAGCTAAATGAATCTAAATGTGTTTATCACAATTATCACAAAAACATTAATGGAACTCACTTGATATGTTTGGTGACCCCTCTAGGGGGTCACCAGTGGTTACACTTTGTCATTCATGGTATGTTCCATCTGCCAATGTATATATTTGTAAATAATTGCATAGTATTTAGTAGTGTGTGTATTAGAAATGCACTTCTTTTTCTGAAGAAAAGTATTGACTGGACATTTATTGAGTGTTATTATGTTATTTTTTGAGTAGGCCTGGAACTGTTCTGCTCTGCTACCCTGTCAAGTGCTACATGATGTGTTTGGTCCACTATAAGAATAATGATTGATCTATTACTTGTGCAGGCCACACAACTATTAGCCCAATTTCCAACACGTACTTCATACAAATAAAAAAAACTCCTATTTGGGTCAAAATAGGGGTTTTCATGAAAACCATAATGTTAGACATGGGGTCTCTAGTTAGCAGAGGTAAACACCCTTGTCCAAGTAGGGACCACAATCCTAGTCAGAGTAAGTCACACACAGTCCAAATTATCCTGTGCCCACCCTCCGGTAGCTTGGCACTGAGCGGTCGGACTTAACTTAGAAGGCAATGTGTAAAGCATTTGTGCAATAAATCATACAGTAACACAGTGAAAACACCACAAAAATACACCACAGAGGTTTAGAAAAAAAAATAATATTTATCTAGATAAAATAAGGTCAAAACAAGATTCAATAAGAACAAGTTGAAATATCACTTTTGCAAGTTTAAAAAGAGTCTTAAATCTTAGAAATCAACATTTGTCTCTTGACTACATAAAATATCTGGTTTGCGTCAAAAATAACATGCACGTAGACCACAGAGGAGAAGATGCATGGAAAAATAAGGTGTGTGTCGGATTTTCTGACGCGGCACAGACGTTGCGTTGTTTCTTTCCACACTGCCAAGAGCTTGTGTTGTTTTTCGGTGCACGGTATTGGTTCCTCACTGCGATTCGGGGATCTTTTTGACACCCAGGGACGATGCAAGGAAATCCTAGGGGCGCTTGAAGAAGTCAAAGGCGTTGCGTCGATCCTTAAGGGCGATGTGTTGAATTTTCTGTCACACAGCAGGCGCTGCGTCAATTTTCCACTCAGGAAGTCGGGCTGTGTTGTTCCGGTTCGGCTGTGCGGAAATGTCTTTGTCGTGAGGCAGGCAGTGCATCGTTTCTGGCAGGCTGTGCACCAATTTTTGGTGCACAAGGAGTTTCCTGCAGAGAAGAAGTCTTTTTGGCCCTGAGACTTCAGAAAACAGAAGGCAAGCTCAATCCAAGCCCTTGGAGAGCTCTTCTCTGCAAAGTCAGAGGTTACCAGGGCAGCAGGGCAGCAGTCCTTCTCAGCAAAGCAGTCCAGATGATTCCTTTGGGCAGCCAGGGAGTTCCTCTTGACAGGTTGCAGGTTCAGGTCCAGAAGTGCCTGGGTTGGTGGGGTCAGGGACCCGGTTTATATACCCAAAAATGCCTTTGAAGTGGGGGAGACTTCAAAGAGTGGTTTGGAAGTGCACAGTGTAGGTCTGTCTGCCAGGGTCCCAGTAGGGGGTTTGTCAGTCAGTTGTGCGAGGGCAGGCCACTAGCCTTTGAAACGTATATGTGAGGCCCTCCACCTTTCCAGCCCAGGAAGACCCATTCAGTATGGAGATGAGTGCAGGTGTGACTGAGTATCCTGTGTTTGTCTGGATGAAATGCACAAGGAAGCTGTCAACCAGCCCAGCCATTGATTGAAGAAACGCTGTAAGCCACAGATGGTTTTTAAGTGCAGAGAAATGCTCACTTTCTAAAAGTGGCATTTCTAAAATAGTAATATATAATCCAACCTCACAAATAAGAAGAATTTTCTATTACCATTCTGTCCATACTAAATATGACCTGGTTTCCCCTTTCTGGTAAGAATCTACCATCAAACATTATATGAGGGTAGCCCTAATGTTATCCTGTGAAAGGAGCAGGCGTCACAGCAGTGGAAAATGAATTTAGGAGTTTTCCACAACCAGGGCATATAAAACACACATGTACATGTCCTGCTTTTCACCTACATAGCACCTTGCCCTATGGGTTACCTAGGGCCTACCTTAGGGGTAACTTATATGTAGGAAAAGGGAAGTTTAAGACTTGGCAAGTACTTTTAAATGCCAAGTCAAAGTGGCAGTGAAACTGCACACACAGGCCATGTAATGGCATGCCTGAGACATGGTTAAGGGGATAATTAAGTGGGTGGCACAATCTGTGCTGCAGGCCCATTAGTAGCATTTAAGTTGCAGGCCCTGGGCACGTGTAGTGCACTTTACTAGGAACTTACAAGTAAATCAAATATGCCAATAAGGAATGAACCACTTTTACCATGTTCGAGGGGGAGAGCATGTGCACTTTAGCACTGGTTAGCAGTCCTAAACCAGCAAAAATAGTGTCAGAAAAGTGGAGGGAGGCATGAAAAAAGTTGGGGGTGACCATCCTAAGGCTGTCAGGTCGAACACATAAGCTTTTGCTTTAGTGAATCGAGTTTACTGTTCAAAATGAAACGTTTGTACATAGCGTCAGAAACGCAAAGCTGAGGTTTGCAGGCAAATATTTCCATTTCCAAACATATATCTTAATGCAGTATTTCGGTGATAATAATTCGAACTAAGACCCAAGCGTGTGATAGTGGTGTAACCTAATTACTATGTGAAATTGTAAAATCTCCGTAACTGAATCAATCCCTCGCTAGATTGTCTATGGCCTGAGAGTGTGAGAGCGGTCATTTTTAAAAAAAATTCCTCTCTGACACTTTTAAGTAGATTCACAAATATACCAAATAACAAAAAATCTTTCCTAAACCGAATGAGTGGTAAAATAATTACAGTGAAATATATAAATGAGAAAAAAAGCAGGAAAAATGACACAGCACCAACATTTTTATTTTTGGCACTATGACGAAAAGTCTTGGGACAGGTGAGCCCCAACTTGACTTGATTGTTCAAAATGTAACATAGAGGAGAATGGAATGGCCGGGATTGAGGGGAGTGTTATGCTCCACATTTGACCAGTACATGATTGTGGAGGACAAGAGTTGTGTGTATCCTCACATCTTACTAGTCAAAGAGAAGAGAAATACATGACTACCCTAGTGGATTATTATTGTATTGATAAAATATACCATTTGCAATAAGCAGAACACCCGTAAAAGTAGGAGCTAATGTTTATGTTACATCGGCACATCATGTATGCAAGAGGTAGCTCTAACATTTGTGCTTTGCTGCATTTCACCGGTTTCGCTGCGGGAAAGTTTTAAATCTATTTCACGGATTTGTATTCGAGCCACGAGCAATATAAACTACTGATTTTCTTATTTAAATACCATTACTTTGCCTGTCAATCAGACACATTTGTAGACATATACTTGAGAAGCGAACAAAGATATCTTGCCAAATGACAGCAAGCTTCTTGGGCCTTAGGTGGTATGTCCCGACGGAATAAATTTCCATTTTCCTTTAGCAGGAAGTGGATGATGCCACCCACAGGCGTTTATCATACAAAGGTAAACAAGGCCCAGGGAGACCATGAGGTCTTGTAAGTACCAAAAATAGAAATAAGCAGTGCAGTTAGGAAACACGCAGATAGAAAACCTCCCCAAGACGCCCCCCCATCTTCCTAAAGAGTGCACAAAGGGTTACTGGAATCAAAACAATTGTTTCAGGCACAAAACACTCATTTGGGAACTAGTCTGCGTCAGGAGAAGATGAATGTTGGAAAACACAGCTTGGGCCCAGGGGCAAGAGACACAATGTTGGGGGCGAGCAGAGGTCACTCAGCAGAAATTGTCCAGTGCCAAGTCTGGGTATTAAACCTGTTGTTAACAGTTACAAAATCAATTAGATCTAAACCGTTTTTACCCTTAAATACAAATGCAACGTAGTTGAGGAAAATCGAAATAAAACGAGGAATGAGCAGTAAAGTGTGCTCGCCAAATTCCTACTTTAAGCAACAATATGGCAGAGAATATTAGTGCACAGGCACACATCTTTTATGTCAGGGATCCCCAACCCTATGTGTAATAAGAGCTTATTATGTTCAATTAAAATCATCCCAAGCTAATAATATTATTAACGTTTTAATAGCTACCACATCAGACGACATTGCTTTAGAATCCACTGTTTGCAAGATTATTAGCAGTGATCACCTCAGTGCATCAAGCGTAGTTGCCAGCGGTAATGTAAAACATGCTTTGTCAAAGTGGAATGTTTCTAGAATGGTAATACAAAACATCCATAGCGGCAATGCCCCTGGTTATTAAGCTTAGTAATAAGCTTCCACAAAGCTGCCTGATTAACCACTCAAATATCAGCTTTAAATATATTTTGAAAACATTATTCTTTAAACATTTGCTTACTGTAGGAGGCTGGCCTGGCTTGTAGTGGGTACCAGAGGTACTTACACCTTGTGCCAGGTCCAGTTATCCCTTATTAGTGTAGAAGAGGTGTTTCTAGCAGCTTAGGCTGATAGAAGGTAGCTATAGCAGAGCAGCTTAGGCTGAACTAGGAGACATGCAAAGCTCCTACTATACTATATATATATATACTATAGTGTCATATGCACAATATCATAAGAAAACACAATACACAGATATACTAAAAATAAAGGTACTTTATTTTTATGACAATATGCCAAAAGTATCTCAGTGAGTACCCTCAGTATGAGGATGCCAAATATACACAAGATATATGTACACAATACCAAAAATATGCAGTAATAGCAAAAGGAAGTAATGCAAGCAGTGTAAAGTTACAATAGATTGCAATAGGAGCACATAGGTATAGGGGCAACACAAACCATATACTCCAAAAGTGGAATGCGAACCACGAATGGACCCCAAAACTATGTGAGCTTGTAGAGGGTCGCTGGGACTGTAAGAAAACAGTGAGGGTTAGAAAATTAGCCCACCCCAAGTCCCTGTAAGGTAGGTGTAAAGTGCACCTACAACCCCCAGAGAGCACAGAAGTCGTGATAGGAGGATTCTGCAAGGAAGACCAACACCAGCAATGCAACAACAGTGGGTTTCCGGACCTGAGTACCTGTAAGACAAGGGGACCAAGTCCAAGAGTCGCGACAGTGTCGAGAGTGGGCAGATGCCCAGGAAATGCCAGCTGAGGGTGCAAGGAAGCTGCCACTGGATGGAAGAAGCTTTGTGTTCTGCAAGAACGAAGAGGACTAGGAACTTCCCCTTTGGAGGATGGATGTCCCACGTCGTGAAGAAGCTTGCAGAGGTGTTCCCATGCAGAAAGACCGCAAACAAGCCTTGCTAGCTGCAAGGGTTGCAATTAGGGTTTTTGGGTGCTGCTGTGGCCCAGAAGAGACCAGGATGTCGCCACTTGGATGAGGAGACAGAGGGGGCGCCCAGCAAGTCAGGGAGCCCTCACAAAAGCAGGCAGCACCCACAGAAGTACCGGAACAGGCACTTAGAAGAGGAGTGAACCGGAGTCCACCCGAAGTCAGAAAAGGGAGTCCCACGACACCAGAGTACAACTCAGAAGGTTGTGCACTGCAGGTTAGAGTGTCGGGGACCCAGGCTTGGCTGTGCACAAAGGAAATCCTGGAAGAGTGCACAGGAGCTGGAGCAGCTGCAAATCACGCGGTACCCAGCAATGCAGTCTAGCGTGGGGAGGCAAGGACTTACCTCCACCAAACTTGGACTGAAGAGTCACTGGACTGTGGGAGTCAATTGGGCAGAGTTGCTGAGTTCCAGGGACCACGCTCGTCGTGCTGAGAGGGGACCCAGAGGACCGGTGATGTGGTCTTTTGTTGCCTGCGGTTGCAGGGGGAAGATTCCGTTGACCCACAGGAGATTTCTTCAGAGCTCCTGGTGCAAGAAGGAGGCAGGCTACCCCCAGAGCATGCACCACCAGGAAACAGGCGAGAAAGACGGCAGGATGAAGCGATACAAGGTTGCAGTAGTCGTCTTTGCTACTTTGTTGCGGTTTTGCAGGCATCCTGAGCAGTCAGCGGTCGATCCTTTGACAGAAGGTGAAGAGGGAGATGCAGAGGAACTCTGGTGAGCTCTTGCATTCGGTATCTGAAGAATTCCCCAAAGCAGAGACCCTAAATAGCCAGAAAAGGAGGTTTGGCCACCTAGGAAGGAGGCTTGGCTAGTAAGAAAGGTAAGAGCCTATCAGAAGGAGTCTCTGATGTCACCTGCTGGCCCTGGCCACTCAGAGCAGTCCAGTGTGCCAGCACACCTCTGAATCCAAAATGGCAGAGGTCTGGGGCTTGCTGGAGGAGCTCTGGGCACCTCCCCTGGGAGGTGCAGGTCAGGGGAGTGGTCACTCCCCTTTCCTTTGTCCAGTTTCGCGCCAGAGCAGGGCTGGGGGATCCCTGAAGCGGTGTAGACTGGCTTATGCAGAGATGGGCACCATCTGTGCCCATCAAAGCATTTCCAGAGGCTGGGGGAGGCTCCTCCTCCCCAGCCCTGACACCTATTTCAAAAGGTAGAGGGTGTAACACCCTCTCTCTGAGGAAGTCCTTTGTTCTGCCTTCCTGGGCCAGGCTTGGCTGGACCCCAGGAGGGCAGAAACCTGTCTGAGGGGTTGGCAGCAGCTGCAGTGAAACCCCGGGAAAGGCAGTTTGGCAGTACCCGCGTTCTGTGCTAGAGACCCGGGGGATCATGGAATTGTCTCCCCAATGCCAGAATCTTAGACATGTTACATGGCCATGTTCGAAGTTACCATTGTGACGCTATACATAGGTAGTGACCTATGTATAGTGACCTATGTATAGTGCACACGTGTAATGGTGTCCCCGCACTCACAATGTCCGGGGAATATGCCCTGAACAATGTGGGGGCACCTTGGCTAGTGCCAGGGTGCCCACACACTAAGCAACTTTGCACCCAACCTTCACCAGGTGAAGGTTAGACATATAGGTGACTTATAAGTTACTTATGTGCAGTGGTAAATGGCTGTGATATAACGTGGACGTTATTTCACTCAGGCTGCACTGGCAGGCCTGTGTAAGATTTGTCAGATCTCCCTATGGGTGGCAAAAGAAATGCTGCAGCCCATAGGCATCTCCTGGAACCCCAATACCCTGGGTACCTTAGTACCATATACTAGGGAATTATAAGGGTGTTCCAGTATGCCAATGTGAATTGGTGAAATTGGTCACTAGCCTGTTAGGGACAATTTGGAAAGCAGAGAGAGTATAACCACTGAGGTTCTGGTTAGCAGAGCCTCAGTGAGACAGTTAGTCATCACACAGGGAACACATACAGGGTACACTTATGAGCACTGGGGCCCTGGCTGGCAGGGTCCCAGTGACACATACACTAAAACAACATATATACAGTGAAATATGGGGTTAACATGCCAGGCAAGATGGTACTTTCCTACACTTACGATTTATGAAAATACTCATATTTGCATCTTGAATACACACTTCAATTGTGGTGTGGATATATTAATTCAACCAAGCAAAAACCTCAAATTTAGTAAACTGCTCTGGACACAGGAGAGCTACTTTCAGGTAGCTGGAGAGCTACCAGTACCGCACAAACTACTCAATGGAGTAACCCTTCTTAGTCTGTCCACCTGATTGGCAGCAAACTAAATTACAACATAATATCAAAATTAGTTTTCTGAGGAGATCCATACAAGTAATTCATACATGTGGCATGACTAGTGTGCCGTGTGGCACATGCATAGCATGACAAACATATGTATTCATACACCCTGAGACAGGGTGCAGTCTCAGGAGATAAAGAAAGGCAAATGAAGCAAATAGAAAATGAAATAGACATAATGTTGAAACCTACACGACAAAAAACAGTGTTTAATTTTATGAACAAGATGGCTTGAACTGCATCCTTTAGCTTCTACTGTTAAGTATTGGAGACTGTCTTACCTCCATGTATATGAACTTGAGATACCTTGTTGGCCTTTACCAGCCTAAACCATGACTCCCACAACTGGGTGCACCTGCTGTGACCTTCAGCCCCTCATTTCTTTCCTTAAAGCACTTTGAAGCAGCCATGCGGAGGACCCATTACACAAACAACAACACTGAGTAAATAAAATATATATATTTTAGCATATTAAAAATTAAAGTCAGTTTTGACAATGTTGTTGTTAGAAAAATGAACAAAAATGGCCAGACTGCCCAACAAATACTACGAAAGGACTTTGAAGCCAGTCTTCCTTTTGTGAAATACACCTAATCCGATGACTATAGAGATCAATTCTTATATGCCACTCTGTATGTCCAAGATTCCAATCTTCACACGTGTCTAGACAATGCATGTGCTTCCATTCACCATTTCACCCTTTGTATCCAATATTCTGCCCCTGCCACCTCTGTCACATATATGCGTAAAATGCAAACTTGAGATGAGTGTCCAATGCAGCTTCCTTTTATCTCTCACGCAGCCACCCTCGTGCCCAGTTTCAGACACTGACTAGACGATCTATAGGGGAAATCCAGAGTCAACACAGCCTTAGTGATTCCAATAATATAGAAAAGCTGCCCATAATGCCTAGCTCTGACTGAGGGAAACTCACGGTGGCAAGGAGGACGACATAGAAATAGTAAACAGAAGCGAATTAAAGTGGGAAAAACATCAGTGAAGTGGACTTGAAAGGACAGTTTGAGAACAGTGAGATGGTAGAAGCACCATTCTGCGTATGGACAACCATCATTTTGCCAACAGCAGTGCCTTTATTGGCTTTGACATCTGAAAACTTACTGGGGTCACAAACAGAAAAAAATAATGACCCTCTACACACTCGGCGAAAACTGGTGGCCTTTAGTTTTTTGTTTTTCAGAAACAAACTCCCTTTGAGAGAGTGACTGTGAAAAACAAAAAGGTTTGGTGTATGGTTGTCTAATAGATGACAGCTGCACTTAATACTTTCAGTGCCTTCACAGGAGCTACCATGGCCGTGGAGCCTGTAAATGTTCAGAGATCACTGCTCTGTTGAACGTTATCTCTAAATATTGCAGTCTGTCAGGGTGCCGCCACCATCTTGATGGACAGAGTAAAGACTGATATACACTAATTTAGACCCTCCCTATGTGTTTGCAACTGTTTACAGTATTTAATAGTGGATGAAACACGTACAGTTATGAATACTACACATATCAAAACCACTTTGAACAGTTTTACACTGTTCATACTGGTTAAAAACTGAAAATGTGCACATGTATACGTATTTAAAAATATACATAACTGTACAATGGTACAATTTATATGCATGAAAAGTAAAATTGCGTATAGTTGCGCAATTTTAATGTGCAAAAAAATCTAATGTGCCACTTTTCTGGTTAATTGTCTATACATTTATCACATAAGTGCACATTAATGAAACGGTACTTTGAAATTATTTTAAGTGTATCCAATGTTTATGTTTGGCTTTATTACAGCACAATTATTAGCTAACATTGTGGAGGTGTTTTCCCTGGAACAACTACTGGCAAGGCGAATAACATAACCAGGTGGTTGCGAGGGAAAATGAGGTATCATTATTATGTGTGGGTAAAGTGAGCAAAGTGGACAAAAACTTATGATAGCATCACATGAAAAAAGAGAGTACCTCTGCTGGTATTGAGCATCAAAAAATCCCTGTACACCCCTTCCTGAGAAGATGTAACGAGCAGAGCTGGACACTACCTGGAGATCAGCTTTGAGCCAGAGGAGAATTTCTTAGCACCTAGAGAGGACACCCCACCCCCAGATCAACAATTGCTCACTCCCAACTGGCCCTTTGAAAGTTCCCACCAGAACACACCAAACAGAAATCTCTTACTGCCAAACATAGACCCACAACTCCCCTCCCACAGGGGTAGCCTATGCTTGCACATGCTGCTCTGCCTTTATTTTCTCTTTGGCATGACTGCGAGCATTTAGAGATGCAAATGGACTTACTGATCTCTTAGAATAGGAACAAGTCTGGAACAGTGGCCACTGAAAATAACCAGGTGGTGCTGAATGCCATGCAACGTCTTTGCCCACATGCTGGGACCCTGTACCAAAAATCATTGAAATTCGGTAGCCTCTGACATCTTTGGAAATTTCACTGGAGCTTGGTGGGTGTTGGCTGGAGTTCATGAGGCACCTGAGGAATGAATGGCAGGCCCTGTCCAGTCATAAATGATGAGCAGGTGAGTGTCACAGACCTTGGGCGCTTCTAACCTGGCCATCTTCACTTGCTGCCTAAACTTGCACCATTTTTAGGAGTGCCATATCTACTTGAATGAGCCCTTTAAGATCCCAGTGGCCTACTCCCACCCCTTACAGAAGGGTTCTACACCCCACAAAAAACGTTATGACACCTGAGAGCCAGTTTGTGTAAGAAGACTATGGGCATCATGACGGGTTTTGTGGTCCCATAACTACCCTGTTGGCGGTCCGACTTCCAACAGACTGGCAGAACGAACTGCCAAATTATGAGTCTGGTGATGGTGCACACAGAAGAACGCTATCGGTCCGCCAGCACCACCAGGCATTACAGGCTGCGGCGGTCATCTGGAGGCACAAACAGTCCTTCCGAGACCATGTTTCCGCTGGACCTATTGTTAGGTTGCACACCGCCAATTTGACCGCAGCGGTCCAACCAACACAGACCACCAGGTGAAAACGAACCGTATCAAAGGAGACACTCAACTCCAGGAAACCATACACGTCTGGAGCCATCATGGAACCAGAACTAGACGTCATCCCACTGCTCCTGCTCGCCCGAAAGACAACATAATCATCACTGACGAGGACGACAACAACCGTAAGTACACACACTCACCTGTTACATATGTAAAATGTATACATTTACACAGTTACATAACATACCATAGGAAGGGTGGTGCTAAGGGTGCCACTCACACATAGCATAGTGACACTCATACTGCACAAGGACACCCACACATACAGATCATGCACACTTCAGCCAGCACACACACCACATGTCAATACCACACATTTACGCACAGCAACACAGAACAGGCCCAGGGTCACAGATTCCCATACAATATACAAACTCATAACAACAACACTACAACTGCACAAATACAAAAACATGTCACTCACTCACACCCAACACTGGCCAGGGACTGGACACACATAGAACACACATGTACATCCATGCATAATTGAACACACACGACACCATCATACTACTCAGCAATCAACACATACATCACACATTCACACATCACCTCGAACCTATTGAGCCATGCACAATACATACAGACACAGTCAAAACACACAAAGTGACTCATTACAACCAGACCGGCACAGCAGCAATGGGAGCAGTAAAACCATACATGGAAGGAAGCTGTACTGAGACACATCTCATGTTGAACAAGGCCCACAAACACAAACAAGGTACATTCAGATCTCATGAACAAGCAATACTAACAACAAATGGAATACACAGTCACACATATGGGTGAAGGGAAAGGCTACAAAGCATACACTACTCCACACACCATTCAAAACACCAGCCAGCTCTGAGCGACACCTGCCTAAATAGTCACATGCACACAAAAGCAAAGCTCACTTGCACAACTGAAAACGCTCCATGTCTGCACTGAAAAACTCCACAACACACACCACATATACCCATAGCCACATCAGGGGACAAGGCATACAGGACTGCATCACACATTACTACAACAAACACATATCACTACAAACACAACACAATACCATGACACCAGCATTTCAGCCACTTACCTATCACACAACACACACCCTACCGCTGGTGGACAACAGTACTGCACACAACCTCACATACTGCTAAAACAATATATGAATCAGCAAGCAGCACACACAACAAAATACTGGCACACAACCAATGTCAGCCAGGAACAACGCAAACCTAGGAAAGGAAATACAGGACAAAGATATAACCAAAAAACAATAACTGGGTGGCTTTCATATATTGCCAGTGCAAAATATATGAAAGTCCAAGCCATTGGCCAGTCCATAATTTTAGATTTTTTGCAACAAAGGAAAAGTTCCCCCAACTTGACTCCTGACTGCTATGTAACCTCCACAGTTAGGGGCATCACGGGACAGGCAGGCACCCCAGGGAGTATTAGAGGTGACTGGGGAGGGAGGGGTTTGGGCTTGGGAGGGGTGGGTTTTGGCTTTGGTTTGGGAGGGGGTAACCTTCTTTGGAGGGGTGGACCTCTTCTTGGAAGGGGTATGGGTGGTGGCAGGGGAGTAGGGAAGGCCTTGGAGGTAGAAGGAATGACCTTGGGGAGGGAAACAGCTCTTTCAAGGGTGTCACAGGGGAAGGGTAACAAAAAAGGTCAAGGTTAGAAAGGAACATTTCTTTAGACACACAGGGAGGGTCATCAGAAGGGATTTGGGTGTGGAGGCTGAGGGAGTGGTTGTCTGACTTTTAGGTTGTGGATTTCTTGGGTGTTTGTGGGAGGTTTGCTTGTGTGTGGTGGGCATCTGTTGGGTGGGTGAGTGTGGGCGTTTATGTGTCTTGGGCTGAGGGGGCTGAGAGGGCTTGAGGATGCAATGGTGGGTGGGTTTGTGGGTGTCTGTCTGTTGGGGTGGTGACTGAAGGTATGGTGGATGTGCTGTGTTAGAAATGGGGTCTTTGGTTGGCAGTCATGTTCTCCCCTGTCCAAGCAAGGACCCTCACTCTAGTTAGGGCAAAGGAGAAAAACACCTGGTTAACCCCCAATCGCCCCCTTGGTAGCTTAGCACGAGCAGGCAGGCGTAACACAGAAGCAATGTGTAAAGTATGTGTACCAACATGCACAGTAATACAGTGAAAACACTACAAAATGGACACCACAACAGTTTAGGCAATTTTTATCTAAATCAAACAAGACCAAAACGTCAAAAATCCAATATACACAAGTTAAAATATGAATTTCAAAAGAATAAGAGCCTTACTTCATAGAAAACAATGGAAACGATGATTTAGCACAAAGTACCTGAGTTACGTCATCGGAAAAGTCAGCAATGCGGTGATTCCTTCCTCGCAAGGGAGGCCGAGCGTCATTTCTTCTGCGGTCGGGTCATCGATGCGCCATTTTTCTCCCTTGCAAGAGAGGGATGCGTCAATTTCCAGACGGGGCACCTCGAATCTGCGCAGAGTCGGGGTCACTTTGACGCCCTGGGACGATGCGTGGAAAATCCAATCGCATGGTGTTAGAAAACCAAGCTGTGTGGGGTTTGTGTTGTTATAAGCAGCCGCAAGCGGGTGTTGTGCGTCATTTCTCCAGCCATGATGCATCAATCTCCCAGTCTCGATGCAGGTGGAGCATCAATTTCAGCCGCAAAGGTGGCGGTGCATCGTTTATCAGCCGTTTTGCAGATGGTACGTCAAAAACTTCCCAGCATTGCGTTCTGTGCGTGGATTTTCAGCTCTTGTTCTGCCAACTTCACCTTTTAAGGGCCCAGGGACTGGTTAGGGCACCACTTGGCAGGGCAGGAGTCTCAGCAGAGAGTCCAGGTGTTGACAGAAGTTTTTGATGGCCCTGAGACTTCAAAATAGGAGGCAAGCTCAGTTCATGGTCTTGGAGATTCTGCTCAAGCAAGAATGCACAGCAAAGTCCAGTCTTTGTACCCTTTCACAGGAAGAAACAGCAGCTGCAGGATATCCCAACAAAGCCCAGTCACAGGCAGGGACAGCACTTCTCCTTGGCAGAGGTTCCTCTTGAATCCAGATGTGATCTAATTTTCAGGGGTTTGGGTCCACTACTTAAACCCCTTTCTGCCTTTGAAGTAGGCAAACTCCAAGGAAAGTGTCTGTTGTTCACAAGATCCTGCCGTGCCCAGGCCAGGCCCCAGACACACCCCAGGGGGTTGGAGACTGCATTGTGAGAGGGCAGGCACCTCCCACCCAGGTGTAAGTGACCACTCCTCCCTCCACTCTAGCACAGATGGCCAATCAGGGTGTGCAGGCTACACCCCAGCTCCCTTTGTCTCACTGTCTAGAGGGGATTCTCAAACAGCCCAACTGTCAAACTGACCCAGGCAGGGTATCCACAAACAGGCAGAGTCATTGAATGGCTTAAGCAAGAAAATGCCTACTTTCTAAAAGTGGCATTTTCAAACTAAAACCAACTTAACTAAAAGATGTATTTTTAAATTGTGAGTTCACAGACACCAACCTCTATATTTCTATCTGCTCCCAAAGGGAATTTGACCTTTAAAGTTATTTAAAGGCAGCTCCATGTTAACCTATGAGAGAGATAGGTCTTGCAACAGTGAAAACTGAATTTAGCAGAATTTCATTGTTAGGAAATGTAAAACACATCAGTACATGTCCTACCTTTAACATACACTGCACCCTCCCCATGGGGCTACCTAGGGCCTACCGTAGGGGCGCTTTACATGTATAAAAAGGAAGGCTTAGGCCTGGCAAGCAGGTACATTTGCCAAGTCGAATTGGCAGTGCAAGACTGCACTCACAGACACTGCAATGGCAGGTCTGAGCCATGTTTGCAGAGCTACTCCTGTCGGTGGCACAACCAGTGATGCAGGCCCCTAGTAGCATTTGATTTACAGGCACTGGGCACCTCTAATGCACTTTACCAGGGACTTACTAGTAAATCAAATATGCAAATCAGGGCTAAACCAATCACCAATACAATTTACACAGCGAGCATATGCACTTTAGCACTGGTTAGCAATAGTAAAGTGCCCAGAGTCCTAAAGCCAACAAAAACTGGTCAGAAAAATTAGGAGGAAGGAGGCAAAAAGTTTAAGGATGACCCTGCAAAATAGGCCTGGTCCAACATGCTGGATGTAGGCAAGTCAGTGGTTGTGGTGTCTGCGGTTGTGGTTACTGGGGTTGATGACGGGTGGATGTCTGAGGGTCTGCTGGGGTGTGGTCTGGGGGTAGAATAGGTGTGGTGGCTGGATCAGTGAATGTTGGTGTCATGTCTGCAGGTGTGACTGGTGTTGTATCTGTGATGCAGGGGAGGTGGGCGTATCAGGGGAAGTCATGACTGTTGCTGTGTCTGCAGGTGGATGTTGATTGTGTGTGTTCAGGTGGTGTGTCTTGTGGTGCTTATGTTTGTATGCGTTTCCATTGTCTGTTGAAGTGGATGCATATCTGTCTGTTTGTGTGCTTTGGCTGGGTCGGGGAAGTGGAAATTTGGATTGGGAAGAGGAAGGTGGAGGGGGGATGGTAGACAAGGTGTGACTGGCTGCCGTCAGTATGGAGGCCAGAGCCTGAAAAAAAATCTCTTTAGGTCTGTCATTGCATCATGATTGTCCTCCAGGAATGCATTGCTTTGTTGGACCTGCTTTGCCAGCCTCTGGATGGCATTCATGATGGTCTACTGACCCATGTAAATGCTTCTCAGGAGGTTAATAGCCTCCTCACTGAGGGAAGCAGAGGGAACAGGGGCTGGGGCAGAGAAGACACCCACCCTCTTGGATGAGATGACATGGCCAACTGGGTGGGTAGCTACAGGGAGGGCAGTGATAGAATGGGGGGTTGCAAACAGAGGTGGTACTGGAGTGGTCCCTGGTGGGTCTGCCACCACTAGGGAGTGGCCACTGGAGTAGGACTCAGATGAAGATGTTGTAGTTATGGTCGCCCCCGTGGCACACGCCTCGCTATCCAGGCCACTCGGTCCCTCAGTGTCTGTGGAGTCATGACTAGAGGTCTTGTGGCCAGAAGCTTCCCAACTGGGCTGTTCCCTGTCTCCTTGTCTGTGCTGATGCTGAAAATAGATAGTGAAGTAGGGTCATAACATACACATGATAACACTTCCATCACAAATCAGAAAGAAATCACACACCATCATGCCAACTGACCCCCTGCAGGAACTGCCAGCAAAGTGTCAACAATATTTAACAACACTATACAATGCATGTCCCTCCGTTTTACAACTGCAATACACCAGCAAAGCAAGCTAACATAAAACTACAATATCAGGAATGAAGTTGACCAATCACAGTGCCCATACCATGACTAGGTGACTATTTCACCCAATACAGGTGCCATAATCAGAACACCATATTCAAGCAGTCGACAAGCAATGGATTCCCATTGTAAGGTAGCTTGCCAATTACACAGACCCAATCATTACCACACAAATACCTTACCCTGATGTCATGTACCGGGCAATAACATATGTTGCCAAGTAAAGGCAGGCAACCCTGGTACAAACAAGCCATACCTTCATCAAGTGACATAGATTCAACCATATCACTATGGGCACATACCATAATATGACATATCAACATGTCACAACTGCCAAATGTTAGTCAAGGAGGTAGTACACATGTCACACACACATGCCCCAATTGCGATATAGCAAGGAGTACCAATGGACTCAGGTTCAAAATATCTAGGATAAATGTCTCCAGAAAACAAACAATATTGGTCATGTAAGGACCAAGTAAGCTCACACCAATGTCCCAAACACAATTAGAAGTTTACTATTTTGTACATGTGTTCAAATAAACTACTGTACTGTGCAGGAAGGAGAGAAACTGGCAAACAACATGCATCAACACCTCCTGCTGCTTTGTTAGCACATATCACCACACAACAAGCACATCTGATGATGGAATTTACCTGGCGATGGCACCTCAGCTATCCATGTGCAACAGTTACAAGGTGGGTCAGGGAACATTCATTGCACACTCTCCACAATGTCTTAGGACTCTAAACCTGTCACTTCACATAGGTACATGCCCAGGAAATCAACAAATAAAGCACACCAATAGCACCTACAGGGCTTTAAGGACACATTCTGACATATTGCCCATAAGCCTAGGTTAACTAAATCAAAGCTTAGTAGAGCTACAGAAAGCTATGTGCACATTATCCTCTTACCTCCTCCTCTGGTGCACCATAGAGCTGTCCATACAGGGGTGGGACCACCTCCATAATCTTCACCAGTTCTTCTAGTGAGAAGGCAGGGCCCATATCACCTGTAGGACGTGGCATGATTGCTCCCAGAGGCAGTACACAGCAGCTCAGGTTGTGGAGTTCTTGCTGGAAGCAGTGTCAGGAGTCAAGTGAAAGATTAATCAGGAAATGGTTGTCTGCCACATACACGACCGTCACCACTGGCGGACACTGCCATTGACCCAAGACCGCCACAGGCAGCAATGTATTCCAATCGCAATGTCCGCCACTGCAGCATCCACTTACCGCCATGACGACTTCCTCTGGCGGTCGTTTCCTATTGTCCTGTGGAGTAGGTCAGGCAGTCGCCATTTTAAAGCCTTTCCATGGTTGGGAAAGTTCATTTTTGATGCGTCACAATGTGAGAAACATTTCTTCCTCATAATCTTCAGTCCTCACATTGTCCAAACTTGTGTTTTTGTCCTGATTGAAGGGAATATGTTGTCATGCTGTCCTGTTAAGTTTCAGAAATCTTTGGTGGCACACTCACCACCCTCTCGGCCCTGGGCAAAAATGATTTTTGGGCTTTTAATCACAGGCATTGTTTGATGTCAGTATCACATTGCCTCACTGATGCATCCATTAATATATACATATCTTAATGGAGGATGATATGTTACTAATGTGCCACTTTAACCATTGGCATGTGATGTGTGTCATGTTTTCACTGTTTCAAATGGCATGTCACAATTTGTATGTGACATATGTAGTGTCACTTACAAGGGACAAAATGAGTGATAGAAATACCTTATCATTTTCTCTCTCATAGTTACCCTGTAATGAGAAGTGTCAGACACCCTCCTGTTAAGTGTTTACTACCAGACATGCAGACCATGGAGAATAGATGTGTCATACAAATTTACCGCCTGGATAGGAAGGCAATCAGGGATCTCTGTCATCAGTTGGAGCCAGAACTGATGTCTGCTATCAGTCATCGAAACAGCATACCACCCATTGTACAAGTCATGTCAGTACTGCACTTCCTGGCCACAGGCTCCTTCCAAAATGTAGTGTCCCTAGCTGTAGGGATGTCCCAGCCTATGTTCTGTCTGGTCTTAAAGGATCTACTGCCTGCAGTGTTGAAACACCTGGATAGCTACATCTGATTTCCACAACGTGAGGATTTTGCTCATGTGAAAGCAGAGTTCTATGGTTTGGCACACATCCCACATGTAGTGGGAGCCACCGATAGTACACATGTAGCCTTGGTTCCCCTACGTGGCAATGAACAGGTCTATCACAATAGGAAGAACTTCCACTCCATAAATGTTTGAGTAGTCTGTTTGGCGGACCTCTACATTTCCCAAGTATGTGCACGGTAGCCAGGTTCAGTCCATGATGCCTTCATTGTGTGGAACAGCGCTATCCCACAGCTGATGACATGACTGTACCCAGGAAGGACCTGGCTGGTTAATATGTTACAGATGTCATGTGTGTTTGTATGAAATGTTTGCTGCCAAATGTGATGATGCCCTGGATTCATGTTTGTACACATCACAATTCCTTACAGGGGACTCTGCCCACCCAAACCGTTCCTGGTTGTTGACACCAGTGAGGAACCCAACCACACCAGTCAAGTCTGCTTCATTGAGGCCCATGGAAGGACACAGAGTGCTGTGGAGCAGACTTTCGGGCTCCTGAAGGCAAGATTCTGCAGCATCGATTAGTCTCGTGGAGCCATCCTCTCCTCACCCGCTAAAGTGTGTCAGATCATTGTGGCCTGCTGTATGCTCATGTTCCACAACCTTGCCCTGAGGCTTCAGATCCCATACATCCCAGATAAGGGGGAGCTATCAGTTCCACCGAGTAAGAATGCAGAAATGCCAACTGAGGATGACAGTGATGAGAATGAAGGTGGAAACATGTGGGAAGTTCTCAGCAAACAGTAAATCACCTGAGTGTAAGTATGTGATAGTCTATAATTTTACTGACTCTGAGGGGTAGTGTGGGGGTCAGGATGGGTTGAGAAGGGTCTCTCCGTGACCATCAGACAGATCATTTGATGCTTTGCAGAATACAACTCAGGTTTCAGGCGTGTTCAGACTTGGAGTTGTGACTTTCATGAGGATCTCCTTTGTTTTAGGCAGTCAAAATGCACAATGTGAGAAACAATATTTGGAACTGATTTTTCTGGATCTTGTAAACCTTTACCTGCCTACACTCCTTGTTTACTACTTTTTCGTTCCACGTCTCTTCACAATGCCATCCTCATGTGGACATTTCTGAGTTGTGTCACTGCTGGGTGGCTTTAGCTGGTCTGACATGTGAAGTGGACATGGATTGATCCAGGTACTGTGTTACGTATTTTTGGGGTATATGAGTCCCATGCCCAGGCTGTCAGGACAATGGGATGGCAGAGATCTGTGCTACACAATGGACCTGTTTGCCATGGTATGTGGGTCCATTCGTGTCATGTGTGTGATCATGTGTCTTTGACACGTCATCCTGTGCAATCCATTCACTCAACTTTAACATTGTATTGACAATTATCTTGTTTGACTTGTATGTAGCTGTCACTGTGTTTCCTCATTACAGGCTACTGTGCATGTGTGTCAACACTGATATAGGTGATTAACATGCCTACCGATGCCTGACCATTGTAGGTGGAGGATTCTCTGACGAGGGAACATTGTACTCTGTCTGTATTATGGGGCATGTTGATTTAGTAGGCATCATATAGGTATGTGATACTGGTTAAGCTGATTACAGTTTCCACCAATCTGTTAGGCTATTCGGAGGGAAACAGCCTGACATGTCCCTTACTTCAGTGGTCAGTGGGATGTGTTACTTATTGACGCCTAGGCTATGGACTATGACAGTCCTGACATTTGGTCAGCCTATGTGCTGCACAGTGTAATAAATAGAGCTTGGTGATTGTCCACTTGTGTCGTGTTGATAGTGAACACCAGCATGATACTGCCTGTGACATGTTCCTCCCTACATCCCCTTCTTATGATTTAATCATGAGAATGAAATATATTTATGATTAAACTACTCACATAGATGAAAAATGGCTATTAAACATTGATGGTGTATTAGTTGTGTTTATTATCATGTGCACAGGAGATTAGGATGTATGTGCAAACAGTGAATGGATCAGTCATGTTGGATGTTATCGTTTTAGTAGCTGCCAAAATATTTTAAGTCCCAAGTCCACTGTCCTACTATCTTGGAAAATTGGAAAGTGATTGTAGAAAAGTCAAGAGGGTGCACCGGAGGCACAAAAAAGGGAACCTATCATTTGGGGGTTACTTCCTTGCAGTGGCTGTTGTCTTGCCTTTCACCCCTCCTGGTTGTTTGGGTGGACGTCCACGCTTGCGTGTGAGTTCTTCAGCTACAGAGGCAGGGGTGTCTGAGGCATGCCCTTCCCCTGGCAGGGACTCCATTCCACTGACTGCCACGGATGTTGAAGGGGATGGTTTAACTTGGCCAATAGAAGGGGTCTGGTGTTGTGGTCGTTTCCTGCTCAAGGTGGTGTTAATGTCTTTCAGCACCCCTTTTAGGGAGACCAGGTGGGCATTGAGGGCCTCCTACTGCTGCATGACTTCCTGGTGGGTGTCCCACTGCAGCTGCTTGAATTGCCCTGTCATGGCAAGTACATGTCCCAACATGCCTTGGGATTGTTGGTAGGCTCCCAACATTTGGGAGAAGGTGCCTTGGGCAGAAGTATCCCTAGCAGCATCATGCTGCTGGCCCACACAATATCACCCACACACCCTACCCCATGTGCCTGCACCCTTGGCACAGTTTGCCCACTGGTGCCTGGTCCATCATTGTCAAGGATTTTGAGTTGTGACTCTGGCACCAGGCCTGGGGGGGGGGGGGCACATGATGGTTGTTACTGTCCTAGGGACAGAGGTTTGGGTGCAAATGGTTGCCTTGGATATAGATGCAATGGGGCTGGGAGGAGTTGATGTGGGCAAGGTGAGGCTGACAGTTGTCATCTGACCAGGTTCTGCAGATGAGCCAGAGCCACTCTCAACATCCACACATCCAGGAGTGCTCTACTCACTGAGGGCTTCACCCAGGGGGGAAGCAACTGTCTCAGGTGTGCTTTCCATGGTCCCAGTGGCAGTTAGACCTGTTGAAGATAGGAAACAAACAGTTACAGGTTGTTATGTGACATGTAGCACAACATCTGACAGGTAGATATGTTTTGGGCCATGCACAGATTGGCTTTGCTTGATCCCCTTATATGACAGTAGCATCTGCTTTCAACTGTGAAGACCTGACATATGGGGTACAGACAATTTATTTTTGAGTCACCTCGCTACAGGATGTCAGAGTATCTTGGCACTTGGAGGTCTGTTCATTGACTGATATCTTGGCAGCAGTGTAGCATTATATGTTTCATGGTACCTCCTAGTTAGCAATACTTCGTTGTTCAGTTAACAGACAGCTGCGCAATGTCATGTGGACACTGACCTAGACATCAGACTTGGGTTAACCATTATACCTGGCCATATGTGAAAGGTTACACCGACACACTAGACATATGTGAGATCCCCCTGAGGTGAGTAGAGTCCAATAGGTGATGATAGGTGGGAGAGACAGAGTAGTAGAGGACACAGTTGTATCTGTGGGTGTGGGGTTTGTCAGTGGCAGCTGTCCAAGACATTCCTGTCAATAGCTTTCTGATGGCAACAGACTATACTATTGTTATCCCCCTAGGTGAGTACAGTTCTATAGTTGATGGGAGGTAGAAGGGACAGTTTAGTAGAGGACACAGTTGTAGCTGTGTGTTAGTGTTATTGTACTAGCAGATGTCCACAGTATTGCTGTTATTCCCACAGACTTTACAATTGTAGAGCATTCAGGTGAGTATACTCCATTTTTCAGGTTACATGCAAGGCTATTTTCACTATGGTACACTGTTCTGGTTTTCTTAATGTCTGCTGGGAGTTGTAGTGCTGCCGGTCCCTGTACTACCCATGCCATACACAGATACTGTGTCCCCAGGTGAGTCAACTTCATACGTGAGATACCAGACAGGGGTATTCTGATAGTTGGACACAGTGGTGGTGAGTGGGTTGACTGTTAAATGTGGCAAAAAGTGATCAGTGAGCATGCATGACAATACATTTTGGTGGCTTTGTTGGTGTAGTGACATACCCGACTCAACTCTCCCAGGCATTCCTGTCAAGCCATCAGGATGCAGAATAGCCAAGACCTTCTCCTCCCATGATGTGAACTGTGGAGGAAGAGGATCACCGCCAGTCTTGAGGACCACCAGCTGGTGCCTGGCTGACATGGAATGCACTTTCCCCCGGATGTCGTTCCACCTCTTCCTGAAGTCGTCCCTTGTGCGCGGGTAGCTGCCTACGGAATTCACCTTGTCGACTATTTTTTGCCACATTTCCATTTTCCTCACAATTGTGGTCAGCTGGACTTGGGCTCCAAATAATTGTGGCTATACTCTGATAATTTCATCCACCATGACTTTTAACTCGTTGTCTGTGAAACAGGGATGTTTTTGTGGTGATATGGTGGTGGCAGACAACACAAAAAAAAGAATGATGGTGTGTAGGTGCTGTGTGGTGAGGGAGTGATGGGTAGTAAATGATGTGTAGAAGTGCTTTTTTGTGTGGTGGGTGTGTTGTGCGGTTGTGGGATAATTGCTATGTGAAGTTTGGAGGGGTGCCTAATCTATGGTACTGTGTGTCGAATTTTGGGCTCTGGCTTCTATGTGTGGTGCTGTAGATGCAAAGGAATGTGTTGTGTGAAGGGGTGTGTTACATAGTGCATTTGTAGGTGTGTCGGATATGTGAATGTGTGTTAGCTGTGTGGATTTAAAATCCATCCAATATGGTGTTGTGTACCATGGTGACCGCCGTGGTTCATGCCACCATTGGAACACCACCATGGAAGAACCGCCATTGTGATTTGTGAGTCGTAATAGGTTTGGTGTTTGGTTGACGGGCTGGCGGTGCTGGTGGTTGGACCACCTATTTCCCGCCCTCCAGAGTCCTGGCGGTGTTGGTTTTTTGCCTGGGTTTTGGCAGCCCTGGCTGTTCAACTCATAATACGGCGGTCTGTGAGACTTTCAAAATGGTGGTCTTTTGGCGCCCCCCATCATGGCGTTCTGGCGGTCAGACTGCCAAACTAGTAACGAAGCCCTATATAATGCAAATAGACTGTAAGGCAAGAGATGATGCCAATAGATGCTCACTGCAAGAGATATGACTTGTAACATTACCTCTGTATAAAAGGCTATAAATAGATGACTATTTTTTATGGTTGTCTGATGGAATACCTCTAGCAAAAATATCAGTTTCGAAAATATCATTAAAAAAATCAAGCACAGAAATATGGGCTTAACATACTTTGTATATCAAGTTAAAAATATAAACTGCAAAAATGTAGAAGACAGCAGTATTATTATAAAATAGGTAAGTTTATGCATTAAATATTATATTAACTTTAAAATATATATTAACTTTAAAAATAATATTGCATTTAAAATATACTTATAATATAAAAATACATAAAGAATTGTATAACCTGCAAACATATAATAAATGCAAAAAATAATATTAAAATACATAGCATTATGAATCATAAATAAGATAAAACACTACTAATAATAATAACGCACATTAGATATTAAAATGATAAAAACATAAAATAACAACACTAAAATTACAAAAACACGAATAAAATAATTTTTACTATAATAATATATGAAAAAAATAGTTAAAATTAAACTCATAAATAAAATCACAAATATATATATATATCA
Source organism: Pleurodeles waltl (assembly GCF_031143425.1). Lineage (NCBI taxonomy): Eukaryota > Metazoa > Chordata > Amphibia > Caudata > Salamandridae > Pleurodeles > Pleurodeles waltl. The sequence continues at coordinate 545,689,846 of NC_090438.1, forward strand.
TGAAATTTGACATGAAACACATTTGACTTGGACGGGTCAAAGTCACTACTCCCTCTCAAACCTGACCACAGTAGACAAAGTGATGGACTTTGAAGTTGTCAGTTATACTATTCCCACGACAATGAAAGTAACATCAGGGAAAGTGTTGGTTTTGGAGGGGTTGAATTTACTATTCCCACTCCCCAATTAAAAAAATAAAATAAATATACATAACATAAAACAATGAAACATGTTGCCACATAAATTGAAAAACTGTATAATATTTATAACATTAGATGATGTATATACATAATTGAAAACTCTAAATTGACAATTTAAATTATAAATCAATTATATTAAACATTTCATCAATGACAAATTTTACAAAAATACCTTGAAAACTCTTCCCACCCTATTACTTCAAAGTCCTGCACTCACTAAGACGTTATTATGAAAAATAATAACACTATAAAATTAATATGTCATAAAAAGCCTGAAACATGTTATTCACTAATATCTAACCATATAAATTCACCAAATCACTTATACAATTAACAGCCTAATTAAATAGTTTAACAACAATTACTTAACAATCGAATTAACAATTTAAAATTATACAACAATCAATTAAAACAGAGTATTTTAGAAACTCCCACCCTGTGTCTCCATAAGTCAAACAACCCATTACTAAAAATACATTTAAAAAAAATAAAAAATAAAAACTTTAAACATATTACCAAATAAAAACAACTACACTGAAAAAAGAATCACACATATTTGACAGTAAAATAATAACAACTTTTAACATAAAAACTAATAGCACTCACCAAATGAATGAAAGTGATATTATGCACAGCTGTATTTTAAAAAGTAATATAGAATACTTTAAAAAATGATAGTCTCACCTTCAATATTCTGTCCCATGATATTCTGGACACCCCAATATTTTTTATACGTGTGTTTTTATAAATATGTTTGAAACATTATTTTGGTGGATTGCTGTTTTTCACTTAGGGGTGTGCATGTGGTATGCAGTCTGGAAGTTACACTTCCCTGAAGCTCCAGAAGGATAGAACCTTGGTGATGCCTTAGTTATGGAGAGATGTTTGGACAAGGTAAAACATATGGCATTTGTAAATACTTGGTATTGTTTCCTTGTGAACTGTGCGCATGCAAATTCTCAGAGTTTTTAATTGTATACCTACCAACCCATCATTGGTTACCAAGTCATTTTTGACATATAAACAAGATGGTTATTTTAGGCATAGGTCATATTTTCACATCTCAAAAACTACTTATATTTCAATAAAATCATACAGCATTTAAATGTCTTTAAGGAATGTGCAGGCATATACACTGAGGGCCAGGTTGCGAGTCTGGTGCAACAGTATCTTCAGAGCATGATGCCACTCTGCCCAATCACAAGCGGCCTGATGTTCCTGCACCTGTAATTCTGGGAGCAGAAACACTAGACCATGTTTTAACAGGTCAAAATCTGCTTCTGGTAAAAGTGTTTCTGAATGGTGCTGTTGGCATTGTCACAGCACAACCTGGATCTGATAGTCACAAATCCACTTAGGAAGCATGGTATGCTTATTCAGACTGGCAATGGCCTCCCCTTGTGTACTGTCTTGAATATTGTGATGTACTGTATTGAATATCTTGTACTTTACCTATTTGTTGTTTAAGGCTATTGTTTTATTGTATATTCATTATTTTACTTACCTGGTTATTGTATTGGTTTAACCTGTTCTATGTTTATGGATTTGAACTCTGGGTCCTTGGTGTTTCCCGTAACAGTCCTGTGGCAGTTACAGTTGGATTTCATCTCAGGAGGCAGCTCTTCTGTGGGCTCTGTAAACTTTTATTTGTGGTTTTGGCTCTCCTTAACATTTTGGCGACAAGCAAGTCTCTTCAGGGAGTCCACCACTGCTCTGCCATTTTGGAACCTGTGTTTTCACAGCTTGCACATCCATGCGTTATCAGCCTTAACTTCACGCCTGGACCCCAGTATGGAGAATGTTTTTTAGTCTGCGGTGGACTGCTGGGCTGCTGGGGACGAGCAGTGAGGACTGCTTTGGAGCAGCTGGAGTGATGTGCATGTTTAGCAGAGTGTGTTCCGCTTGTCTAAGGAGCTGCGTATGCAGCATGAGCAACAGAAGTTGCTATCATTCTGGCAATTGCTCTCGTCCCTATGCATTAAGGCATCACATAGCTGGTCTCATAACGCTTCTGAGGCACCAGCTCGGCAAAACCTATAGAAACATACGTAACAATGCATGTGCAACGTTGCGGCCATATTTGCTTACACTTCGTCAGAGTTAGACCTGCATTATCGGTGATGGACACACCTTTAAACTACGCTGCTTATCGACACTGAGGTACTGCATCATATTAAAAAAATATTTATTGGTATTTTTAACTGTTTTTTAACTATTTTGCTAAAAGCGTCCCATTTGCAAAATGAGATTTTTTTTTTTTTCCAGCAGCACTGGTACTTTGTTATGTTTCAACAGTTAGTGATTTCTCACATCTCATATTTGTCATTTACTACTATTGCTGCTCTCTTGTCTGAATATGTTGGTTTCAATTTATTTAATCACCTGTTTGCCATGGCATCCAATCAGTATTTGATCTACATTCCTGCAACAACCTGGAAAGCTCAGAATGAAGTGGAAAAGATGGTTACGCTGTTTTGAAAAATGTGTAGTAGCTGTGGATACCACCAAATTTGATGCAGTCAGGAAAGCAGTATTACTTTTCAGTCATTGGGCCAGGAAGGGCAATACATTTTTGACAAACTTCCTGAACTGGACAACCTGAACAGAAAGTTTGAATGTTGGAATGAGTATACCAAAGCTCTGGCAAGACTTACCAAGAAATTCTCCGAAGAACCAAAGGTATTGATGGAGATATTCAGCTTCTTTAAGAAGAAACAAGCAGCAGATGAAAGTGTCGAAGAATTTGTGCCTGCTCTGAGATTGTTGGCTTGTGCATGCAATTTTAGGTCTGCTTTAGACATCTACATAAGAGGCCAATTTATCTACACTTGTTTCTCAAAAAAGATTCAGGAGCATCTGTTGAGTTGGAGAAACCTAACTTTGTTGTAAGTAGTAGATATTGCAAAAGCAATGGAATGTTAATTAATTTCAAGCAAACTAATTTTTCCTGAACATGCTGTAGAGCAAAATGCTTCTGTAAGTGTTTTGTCAGGTGTTGAAATTGTGGGTTTGATCTCTATAAAAGATAAGACATTAAGTTTTCTGCAAAGGAAAAATCAACCTGCGCGCTACTGTTGTGGATCCAAAGCACGCTTGGGTACTAGTGAAAGTTGTCCTGCCATTAGGAAGTCCTGCATCAAGTATAGGAAGTTAGGTCACTTTCAGAGTATTTGAAGGAGTGGAAACAACACGTGAGTGAACAGTGTTCAACTGCTTGTAGAGGAATCAGTGTATGATCTTTCTAAAGTATTTATCACTATTGAGATGGATCCTGATAAGGCACCAAAGGTGAAAGGGCCTTTGTGTGATCTGCTGGTAGTTATGTTTCACTCAACATGATGACTGATTCTGGTGCTCCTATCATGATTTTGTCAGATACAGATTTTTTAACTTGTGGGGCACTAATGTAATGTTGAAAGAACCTGATGTTAACCCTAAAGCATTTGCGGAGCAAGACATTGATATGCTAGGCTATTTGCCTAATTTGTTCATTGGAAATTATCTTGAAAAATAGGTTGTTGTTCTGGTTAATGAATTTCCAGAGGCTTTCCAGGATAAAATTGGTGTCATCAAAAATTTCAACATAGCATGAGGCTTAAATCCAGTGCACTACCTAAAGCACACACAGTGAGACCAATTCTTTTGAGTATGAGAGATGATCTCAAGGTCTTGTTGCAAAATCTGGTCACTGAAGATACCATTCAGGAGACCAATTCTGCAGAATAGGTAAGTCCCATTGTAGTTGTCAGGAAAAAGTCGGGTGAGATACTTTTATATGCAGATCTGTGCACACTTAATAAAAACATATTAATGGACTGTCATCCATTACCAAAAACCTTTACCCTCCTTTACTTGAAATCAGATTCTTCTTAATGCGAAGTCACAAAAATTAACCACTTCCATTATGCCTTTTGATGCTTTCAAATTTCTCAGAATGCCTTTTGGCTTAGCCTCAGCTGCCAGCATGTTCCAGGAATGAATGGACACTATCTTGGCTGGTATTGATGTACAAACCTTCCAAGATGATGTTTAAATTTTTGCAGTGACCTCGACAACGCAGGACCAACCTACCTCAATATAAGAGTGAACTTCCACACTCCCACTCGCCACCTCTGCTCTGCCGACCTCGCTCTCGCCAAAGTCCCCCGCATCCAACGCGCCACCACCGGAGGCAGATCCTTCTCCTACCTCGACCCCAAGGCCTGGAACTCCCTCCCCACCAACCTCCACAAGACTCAGAACCTCCTGCTCTTCAGAAAGAACCTCAGGACGTGGCTGTTCGAACAGTAATCCAATCCCCCCCCCCCTGCACCAGCGCCTTGAGACCCTCACGCGTGAGTAGCGCACTCTATAAATCTTTTTGATTGATTGATTCATTCATTAACACAATTGTACATTGCAGAACATTTTGTCTGTCTTTAAAGAGGTTGGCATTACATTAACATCTGATAAGTGTAAATTATTGACTAGGGAGTTAGATTACCTTGGTCTACATAGTTACCTAAGAAGGTATTACTCTGAAATTTTAACTTGTCCAGGCTGTCAAGGATGCGGCTCCACCCAAAGACAAGAATGCTGTTAGGTCATTTCTTGGGTAGAGTGAATATTAATCCTTCTTTTGTTGATGGGCATGCTTTTATTGTTCAGCCATGAAGGTGCTTACTCAAAAAGGGGACAATATTCCTTTGGAATGATGAGGGAAATAAAGCTTTTCTAATAGTGAAATAATGAATTGCTTCAGCAACAACATTGACACTAATTATATCTGAAAACAAATTTTTCCTTAGAGTTGATGCTAGTCAAATTGGGTTGGGGACTGTTTCATCCCAATCACTGAATGACAAAGAAATGACTGTGACTTTTACTTCATGTTGTCTGAATGTGCCTCATGTAAATAACAGTACTATTGTAAGGGAGGCATTAGCTTGCATGTAGATAGTGTAGAAATTCAAAATCTTTTTGTGGGGTATGAAGTTTGAAATCTTTACGGATCATAAGCCTCTTGTGTACCTGTTGAAGGGAAGCGGATAAGGCAAAAATTCAGCTCTCCTAGTAAGGTTGTTGTCACATCTCCAAGAATAAGCCTTTGATATCAGGTATATACCAGGTGGTAAAAATGCAAGAGCTGATTGACTGTCAAGAATGCCCTTGGGCATAAGTAATTGGTCGGGATGTGCAAGAGGATGTTGAATGTGTAGATGAAATGGTTGAGGATCTGTTGGATGATAAAGGTGTAGATACACCACCGGAGTTGTTGAACGCCTTAAATTGTGATGGAACTCTCCAGAAAGTGTTGCACATTATAAATGAAGGTTTGCCTAAAGGATGGAACTTTAAAAGTTGAATTGAAACCATTTGCCCAAGTTTCACAGGAATTTTCAGTTATTAGAGGAGTGCTAATGTAAAATGACAGGTGTGTTCCACCAACATCTACATGTGAGGCTCCAATCAAAATTGCTCTTGTGGGTCATCTGGGTGTTAATAGTACATCTACGCACTTGAAGCAATTTTATGAATGCTCAAGTGATGAAATGTATTGATACTTGTACGACCTGTTTGCTTTTGGATAAGCACTGGAAAATTCATTAAACTCCTATGCATATGGTTGCCATGCTTGAGGATGTATGGATGAAACTCACTTCAGATTTCTCAGGGCCTTTTGTGTTGTTACCTTCTGAGAAAAGGTTTATGATAGTGTTGACTATTTTTTATTGTGGGTGTATTCTGATATGGTACCAGCCCCCAACGTGGCTTCAGTGATTACATTCCTGAAGAAAGTTTTCCAAATTGAAGGACCACCCAAAGAATTAATCACTGACAATGGAACACATTTCACTTCATCTCTCATGAGACGTTTTATTAACTCCCATCACACATTTACATAGCTTTGTATTCACCTACTTCAAACAGTTTGGTGGGAAGGATGACTTGGGCCCTCATTATGACCCTGGCGGTCGGCGGTAATATGGTGGAAAGTACTGCCAAAAGACTGGCGGTACTTTCCACCATATTATGACATTGGCGGTTTGGCTGAAGCCAAACCGTCAATGTACCACACCGACCACCACGGCGGTAACAACCGCCGGGCTGGAGATATCAATCTCCAGCCCGGCGGCCATTGCTGTACCGCCTGCGGGATAATGACCCTGCCCACTGCGATAGTTTCCGTGGCTCCCTTACCGCCACGAAAACCATGGCGGTAGGTACTATCAGTGTCAGGGCATCCCTTCCCTGTCACTGATAGAGATATTCCCCACCCCTAACCCCCTCCCCATATTCCCCCCTTCCTCTCCAAACCCCTTTCCCTGTACATTCATGCCCCCGTCACACACACACATACCCATTCCCACATTCATCCACGCATGCATACATCCTTTCGCACCCACATCCGCTCACACTTTCATACATACACGTAGACATGCATTCACAGAACACAACATGCACACACTCTCACCTCCATACATGCACACACATTCAACACGAAAAACACCTGCATACACGCACGTACAAACATTCACACACACCCACACACACAACACCCCCCACCCCCTCCCCTGTTGGAGCACCCACTTACCTGTGTTCAGGGGGTCCTCCGGCAGGAGACGGGACTAGGTGCTGCTGTCACCAGCAGCATCCGCCAGCAGAACACCGCCAGGCCGTATTATGGGTCATAATGCGGCTGGCGGCAGTCTACTGACATGGCACTGCTGGTGACAGCAGCGCCACCTAACCGCCATCGTCCGGCATGGCCACAGCCGCATTTCTGCCATCCTTCTGGCAGAAATCCGGCTGTGGTCATAATACGGCGGACAGCTGGTAGGCGCGGCAATGGTCTTTTGGCGGCCGTCACCATGGCTGTAGGCAGTTTTTACTGCCAATATCATAATGAGGGCCTATGTTCTTAAAAGAGGGTGTACAATCAGTGTTGGGTTTAGGAACAAATGTGGAGGTTTTTTTTAAACAATAGTTGTGGTCTTATTTAATCTCGCCACAAGGTACTACTTGGGTGCCTCTATTTGAGCTTTTATGCAAGAGAGCACCAATAAACATTTTGTCCTGATTGGGCGAAGGATTTGCATACAAATTTGGAAAAATAGTCTTGAGATCACCATGCACTGTTAGACAGACTGAGTGACACGCTTTGCGCAAAATGAATTTTGACAAAAACATAATGTGAAAGAGTCTGTTTTGGTTAAGAAATTATACAGAGTCGAAAACTGTGAATCCAGTTTATGCCACATGTTAAAGTAGTGCAGATGTCCACAGGGTCAGTACTACTTTATGGAAGAGGTTGGTGGTGTGGGAGGAACTTGGTAAAATTAACTGAAGAACAAGCAAAATAAATATTGAAGCCCTAGAGAGCTAATAACGATGGGTCCTCCACTACTTCTGACAGTGCCTGGTGGTTGATAATGAAGAGATAATTATACACTTACTATAAATAAAAAATTCTGAAAGAAATAATAATGGAATCTGAGCTTCTTTTATTTCTGGGTAGATACACTTAGGGCCTCATTACGATATTGGTGGTTGGACCACCCGACTGCCAGTGCCATGAGGAGGATGCCACTGTCATACCGGTGGCGTCCCCCCACCCTATTACAATGAAACATTGTAATAGAGTGTTCTCGCCGGTTAGTCTGGCAGGAACAGTGTTTCGATATAGGACTCAACTCCCTTCAGGGAGCCAAGTCCTATACCATAGCAAAGAGGATGCCGACCAGCACCCTTGGAATGTGCATTGTCTGCAAAGCAGACAGTGCGCATTCTGATGGTGCTGGGCAGGGGCCCCCTGCAGTACCCATGCCATGGTATGGGTAGTGCAGGGGCCTATACTAACACAAAGATAGAGAACGGGGGGAGGCTCTATCCAGAGACCACACCAGCCTCTACTCAATAACACACAAAAAAGATGCGTTCCCCACTAGTCTGGGTGTTCGAAACACTATCACAAGCCCTCACCGGAGAGACACTTTTTCTACTTATTACTGCATCCGCCTACCTATCTGCTATCATAGTTTTTGGACAATTCCAAGAACTGAATGAGGAGAGCTTACTCACGTAATGTGGCATGCTTCATCATTGCCCATCTCGCCCCAACCTGGTAAGGTAATGCTGCCAAGGCAGAATCCACCTCGGGTGGGGGGGGGGTCTTACCTGATGGAGTTCTTAGATATTTACTATTCAGGTCAAGTTCCCTGGATCCAGATAACTATATTTAAAAATACCCAAGGCTAAACTACAAGATAGCTCTTTATTTGGTGGTACCCTCAGTATAATTAGAAAACACCATTGGGTACTGAAAATGGTGGACAACATCGGGTACTATGGCCCTAGTGTGCTTCACTTATGCCAACATGTTTCTGCCCTTTTTTAAAGCCTAACCAGGTCTGGGGTATTCATCAGGGATGTTGGACATCACTCCCCCTTTTTTGGCTCATATCTTCAGGCTGCACCCACAGAAACCAATCCATATCAGTATTTGTACATTTCCTTTGTCAGATAATGTTTGCTTTTGGTTTTAGACAGCTTGACAAGTTGTTTCCTATTCCACCAACCTTTGCCTTGTACCAGAATAGCATCTTTGTTAATTTTTTCAACCCGCACAGGCAAGGAAAACTTGGACTCCCTTTTTTTTTTTTACCTTTCCTTGGGTTTTTGATCATTACCCAATCTCTGTACTAAAATTTCTATCATATTAATTTTACTATTTGTCAAAATAGCTTTTCATGTTAGTTTGTTTCAACGCTACAGTTGCAAACATCTTTACCTTTAACACTGTTCTGTTGCAAATTTCCTCATGTATCTCTCCCAACCAATTGGGGTACAAATGAGTGCATGCCTTGCATCCTCTTAACAATGTAAAAGGAGCTTTCTTTTTGGTGCCATGAGGAGTAACATTGTAACTCCATACTTTGGACCTCATTAAGAGTTTGGCGGTCTGAATGCCAGACTGCCATCGCCATGTTGGTGGTCATACAGACAGCCGTAGTACAAGTTACACACCCAGGACGGACAAAAGACAGCCAATATCCTGACACTGCCAGGACTCTGGAGGGCAGGAAAGAGGCGGTCCAACCACCAGCACTGCCAGCCCGTAAACCAACCAGTGAATCTATTACCTCTCACAAATCAAAATGGCGGTTCTTCTATGGTGGTTTTCCAATGGCGGCACAAACCACGGCGGTCACTACTGTAATACACATCAGCACATTAGATGGATTCAAATTCCACACATCTGACACATATCCACACACCTACAAACTGGACTATAAAACACACCCCTTCACACACCACAATCCTTTGCATCCACAATGCCACACTTAGAAGGCAGAGCCCAAAATCAGAGTCACAATACTATAGATTAGGTCCCCCTCCAACTTTCACATAGTACATTTCCCAAAAACCCAATGCACAAAATTAAACTTCTACACATCATCTACTAACAGTCACCCCCCTCACCACACAGCACTTACACCCCAGCATCCTATTTTTGTATTGATTAACACCACCATGTCACCACAAAAACATCCCCGTTTCACAGACGAGTTAGGAGTCACAGTGGGTGAAATTATCAGAGTAGAGCCACACTTATTTGAAGCCAAAGTCCAGCAGACAACAATTGCTAGGAAAATGGAAATGTGGCAAAAAATAGTCGACAAGGTGAATTCTGTAAGCAGCTATCTGAAGACTAGGGACGACATCAGGAAGAAGTGGAACAACCTCAGGGGGAAGGTGCGTTCCATGGCATCCAGGCATGAGCTGGTGATCCTGAAAACTGGCGGTGTTATCACCGACCCCCTTCCCCACAGCTCACATCATGGGAGGAGTGGATCTTGGCCATTCTGCATCTGGACAGCTTGACAGGAATATTCCCACAAAGAGGACAAGAAATATAGTCAAGTATCAAAACCTGACTAATTCAAAATCAACAACATTTTGAAAAAACGGCCTTCACCCACAGTTTGTAGCATGCTTCATCATAGGGCCCTGATAACACACTCCAAAATTATAAATCCCCTTTGGAGTGGAGCAGTAAGGGTGGGGGAATATGTAGGAAAGTATCATCTTGCCTGGCATGTTACCCCCATATTTCACTGTATATATGTTGTTTTAGTGTATGTGTCACTGGGACCCTGCCAGCCAGGGCCCCAGTGCTCATAAGTGTGCCCTGTATGTGTTCCCTGTGTGATGACTAACTGTCTCACTGAGGCTCTGCTAACCAGAACCTCAGTGGTTATGCTCTCTCTGCTTTCCAAATTGTCACTAACAGGCTAGTGACCAATTTTACCAATTCACATTGGCATACTGGACACCCTTATAATTCCCTAGTATATGGTACTGAGGTACCCAGGATATTGGGGTTCCAGGAGATCCCTATGGGCTGCAGCATTTCTTTTGCCACCCATAGTTAGCTCTGACAATTCTTACACAGGTCTGCCACTGCAGCCTGAGTGAAATAACGTCCACATTACTTATAAGTCACCTATATGTCTAACCTTCACCTGGTGACGGTTGGGTGCTAAGTTACTTAGTGTGTGGGCACCCTGGCACTAGCCAAGGTGCCCCCACATCGTTCAGGGCAAATTCCCCGGACTTTGTGAGTGCGGGGACACCATTTCACGCGTGCACTATACATAGGTCACTACCTATGTATAGCGTCACAATGGTAACTCCGAACATGGCCATGTAAAATGTCTAAGATCATGGAATTGTCACCCCAATGCCGTTCTGGCATTAGAGAGACAATTCCATGATCCCCCGAGTCTCTAGCACAGACCCGGGTACTGCCAAACTGCCTTTCCCGGGGTTTCACTGCAGCTGCTGCTGCTGCCAACCCCTCAGACAGGTTTTTGCCCTCCTGGGGTCCAGCCAGGGCTGGCCCAGGAAGGCAGAACAAAGGACTTCTTTAGAGAAAGGGTGTTACACCCTCTCCCTTTGGAAAAAGGTGTCAGGGCTGGGGAGGAGTAGCCTCCCCCAGCCTCTGGAAATGCTTTGATGGGCACAGATGGTGCCCATCTCTGCATAAGCCAGTCTACACCGGTTCAGGGATCCCCCAGCCCTGCTCTGGTGCAAAACTGGACAAAGGAAAGGGGAGTGACCACTCCCCTGACCAGCACCTCCCAGGGGAGGTGCCCAGAGCTCCTCCAGCGTGCCCCAGATCTCTGCCATCTTGGATTTAGAGGTGTGCTGGCACACTGGACTGCTCTGAGTGGCCAGGGCCAGCAGGTGACGTCAGAGACTCCTTCTGATAGGCTCTTACCTGTCTTACTAGCCTATCCTCCTTCCTAGGTAGCCAAACCTCCTTTTCTGGCTATTTAGGGTCTCTGCTTTGGGGAATTCTTCAGATACCGAATGCAAGAGCTCACCAGAGTTCCTCTGCATCTCTCTCTTCACCTTCTGCCAAAGGATCGACCGCTGACTGCTCAGGACGCCTGCAAAACCGCAACAAAAGTAGCAAAGATGACTACTGCAATCTTGTATCGCTTCATCCTGCCGCCTTCTCGACTGTTTCCTGGTGGTGCATGCTCTGGGGGTAGCCTGCCTCCTTCTTGCACCAGGAGCTCTGAAGAAATCTCCTGTGGGACGACGGAATCTTCCCCCTGCAACCGCAGGCAACAAAACACTGCATCACCGATCCTCTGGGTCCCCTCTCAGCACGACGAGCGTGGTCCCTGGAACTCAGCAACTCTGTCCAAGTGACTCCCACAGTCCAGTGACTCTTCAGTCCAAGTTTGGTGGAGGTAAGACCTTGCCTCCCTACGCTAGACTGCATTGCTGGGTTCCGCGTGATTTGCAGCTGCTCCGGCTCCTGTGCACTCTTACAGGATTTCCTTCGTGCATAGCCAAGCCTGGGTCCCCTACACTCTAACCTGCAGTGCACAACCTTCTGAGTTGTCCTCCGGCGTCGTGGGACTCTCTTTTGTGACTTCGGGTGGACTCCGGTTCACTCCTCTACCAAGTGCCTGTTCCAGTACTTCTGCAGGTGCTGCCTGCTTCTGTGAGGGCTCCCTGACTTGCTGGGCACCCCCTCTGTCTCCTCATCCAAGTGGCGACATCCTGGTCCCTTCTGGGCCACTGCAGCATCCAAAAACCCTAACCGCGACCCTTGCAGCTAGCAAGGCTTGTTTGCGGTCTTTCTGCGTGGGAACACCTCTGCAAGCTTCTTGACGACGTGGGACATCGATCCTCCAAAGGGGAAGTTCCTAGTCCTCTTCGTTCTTGCAGAAACCAAAGCTTCTTCCATCCGGTGGCAGCTTCCTTGCACCCTCAGCTGGCATTTCCTGGGCATCTGCCCACTCTCGACATTGTCGCGACTCTTGGACTTAGTCCCCTTGTTTCACAGGTACTCAGGTCCGGAAATCCACTGTTGTTGCTTTGCTGGTGTTGGTCTTCCTTGCAGAAACCCCCTATCACGACTTCTGTGCTCTCTGGGGGTTATAGGTGCACTTTACACCTACTTTTCAGGGTCTTGGGGTGGGCCATTTTTCTAACCCTCACTGTTTTCTTACAGTCCCAGCGACCCTCTACAAGCTCACATAGGTTTGGGGTCCATTCGTGGTTCGCATTCCACTTTTGGAGCATATGGTTTGTGTTGCCCCTATACCTGTGCGCTCCTATTGCAATCTACTGTAACTTTACATTGCTTGCATTACTTCCTTTTGCTATTACTGTATATTTTTGGTATTGTGTACATATATCTTGTGTATATTTGGCATCCTCATACTGAGGGTACTCACTGAGATACTTTTGGCATATTGTCATAAAAATAAAGTACCTTTATTTTTAGTATATCTGTGTATTGTGTTTTCTTATGATATTGTGCATATGACACCAGTGGTATAGTAGGAGCTTTGCATGTCTCCTAGTTCAGCCTAAGCTGCTCTGCTATAGCTACCTTCTGTCAGCCTAAGCTGCTAGAAACACCTCTTCTACACTAATAAGGGATAACTGGACCTGGCACAGAGTGTAAGCACCCCTTGGTACCCACTACAAGCCAGGCCAGCCTCCTACAGAACTTATAAGCACAATAGACAGGACCAACAATCATGGCACAGGGACCAAAGACGAACAACAGAAAGAGATGTAAAACTGACTCAGGCTGACCACTTATCCTGTTTTATTCCAGTACAGCCTGGACAGGATTAAAATGTTATTGGTGGTGTTTTCAGGATTTAGTAACCTGTACACCACAATCTCTGAAGAGGGTCAACATGTTTCGGCCTGTTTCTGATGCCAACTTGGGTCATGCGGCCTTTGTCAGGACCTTCGCCCTGTCCTCGTATTATAAGAAAGAGCCCTACCTGTCCTTTGATCTGGAGGCTAATTGATTCGTGCCGCAAAATATACTGTCATTTGTCAGCACACTCAGTATTTTCACAAATGCCCCTTTTCATCAGAGCCGGGTGGGAGCACCACCCTGTAGTCACACATTCGTCAATGGTCCGGTGCTGCTGCTATTTGCCTCTACCCGGTTCTGCGTTGAAGCTTGACAGGAATAACTGGGGGAGTGGAGTCGGGTAAGCCACTACACCAATAACGCCACCAAAATGTATTGTCATGCATGCGAAGTTAACTCATCTGGTTTCACAGTATCTGTGTATGGTGTGGGTAGTACAGCGACTGACAGCACTACAACTCCCAGCAGGCACTGTTCTACCATTAAGAAAACCAGACCAGTGTACCAAAATAAATATAGCCTTACATGCAAACTAAATAATGGAGTATACTAACCTGGATGGTCCACACTGTATAGTTCGTTGGAATGACACTAACACACAGCCACAACTGTGTCCTGTGTTACTCTGTCCATACCACCTCCCATCACCTATAGAACTGTACTGACCTAGGGGGATAACAATTGTATAGTCTGTTTGCATAGGACACCTATTAACAGGTATGCCAAAATAGCTGCCACTGACATATCCCTCACACACAGCTATAACAGAGTCTTCTGCTACTCTGTCCCTTCTACTTCCCATCACCTTTTCAACTCTACTCACCTGGGAGGACCGCACATATATGCATTGTGCTGTACTTGGTGTAACCTGTCACATAAGGCCAAGTAGTATGGCTACTACAAATCTGATTGGCAGGTCAGTGTGCACCTGATGTTGTGCATCTCTCTATTAACACAACATTGGAGTATTGTCAATTTGTGGGTTACTAAGAAACATACTATTCTACACTGTTGACAAGATATGAGTCAATGAACAGACATCCAAATGCCAAGATACTCTGACATCCTGTAGCAAGGTGACTTAAAAAGGAAATGTTTGCACCCCAAATTTCAGCTCTTCATAATTGAAAGCAAGTGTCCCTGTCACAGAAAGGGATCAAGCAAAGTCAATCTGTATATGGCCCAAAGCATATTTACTGGTTTAAAGTTGGTGCTACATGTTACATTACAACCTGTAACTGTCTGTTTCACATCTTCAACAGGTCTACCTCCCATTGGGACCATGGAAAACACTCCATAGACAGCCATGCCCCCCCTGGATTAAGCCCTCAGTGAGGAGAGTACTCCTGGATGTGTGGACGTTGGGGACCGCTCTGGCCCACCTGGGCAAACTGGTCAGACGACAACTGTCAGTCTCACCCTCCCCACATTGACTCCTCCTAGCCCTGTTGCTTCTACATCTCAGGCAACCAGTCGCCCCCAAACCTGTGTCCCAAGGATAGTAACAACCATCATGTGCCCTCTAATCCAGGTACTGGAGTCACAACTCTAAAACCGGACAAAGATGGACCTGGCACCAACTGCAGTGGCCAAACTGTGCCAACAGCACAGGCACGTGGGAGTAGGGTGTGTGGAAGAGATGGTGTGGACTAGTGGCATGAGGCTGTTGAGGATACTTCTGGCTAGGACACCATCTCTCAAGTTCTGGGAGCCTACCAGCAATCCCAAGCCATGATGGGCCCGGTATTTGCCATGCTTGGGGAGATCAAGCAGCTGCAGAGTAACAACCACCAGGAGGTCATGCAACAGTAAAACCAGAAAGGGAGCCCCTGCCTCACACTCCAGCATGCAGTCAGCCCCAGTGCATCATGATAAATGCAGTACAAGTTTGTTTTTTATCCAAAAAGTAAACTAAAGATTTTCACCTTAGTAGGTGCAGCAAGTGCTGTAAATCTCTGGACACGTATTTCTGGGTAAGCCCTTCATCAACAGAGAGCAGCTTTGTCTGTGCTGGGATGTGAGGCAGTGTGCACCCAAACTCCTTTCCTGTTTAAAAGGCTCCCTTGAGCCAGTGAGCTGACGAGCTTTGGAGATGCACCTTTGTGCCTGTGAGTGGTACTTGACCTGAGAGGATTTTGGCAGCATTTCCAGCAACCCCAGATGAATTTTCTTTGTTCTCTACTCTCTACTGATGAAGGGCTAAACCCAGAAACATGTGTCTAGAGATATACAGCAATGTCTGCACCAACTTTGGTGAAAAACTACAGATAATTTTCAAGTAAGCGCTAATTGTGAACTGCATTTACAAGGATCTAAAGTGGCTAACTGTGCTGGGATGTGAGGCAGTGTGCTCCAAAACCCCCTTCCTGTTTAAAAGGCTCACTTGAGCCAGTGAGCTGACGAGCTTTGGAAATGCACATGTGTGCCTGTGAGTGGTATGTGACCTGAGAGGATTTTGGCAGCATTTCCAGCAACCCCAGATGAATTTTCTTTGTTCTCTACTCTCTACTCATGAAGGGCTACACCCAGAAACACATGTCTAGAGATATACAGCAATCTCTGCACCAACTTCGGTGAAAAACTACAGATAATTTTCAAATAAGCGCTAACTGTGAACTGCATTTACCAGGATGCAAAGGGGTGAACTGTGCTGGGCTGTGAGGCAGTGTGCTCCCAAACCCCCTTCCTGTTAAAAAGGCTCCCTTGAGCCAGTGAGCTGGCGAGCTTTGGAGATGCACCTGTGTGCCTGTGAGTGGTACTTGACCTGAGAGGATTTTGGCAGCATTTCCAGCAACCCCAGATGAATTGTCTTTGTTCTCTACTCTCTACTCATGAAGGGCTACACCCAGAAACACGTGTCTAGAGATATACAGCAATGTCTGCACCAACTTCGGTGAAAAACTACAGATTATTTTCAAGTAAGCGCTAACTGTGAACTGCATTTACCTGGATGCAAAGGGGTGAACTGTGCTGGGATGTGAGGCAGTGTGCTCCAAAACCCCCTTCCTGTTTAAAAGGCTCCCTTGAGCCAGTGAGCTGACGAGCTTTGGAGATGCACCAGTGTGCCTGTGAGTGGTACTTGACCTGAGAGGATTTTGGCAGCATTTCCAGCAACCCCAGATGAATTTTCTTTGTTCTCCACTCTCTTCTGACAAAGGGCTAAACCCAGAAACACATGTCTAGAGATATACAGCAATGTCTGCACCAACTTTGGTGAAAAACTACAGATAATTTTCAAGTAAGCGCTAACTGTGAACTGCATTTACCAGGATGCAATGGGGCGAACCGTGCTGGGATGTGAGGCAGTGTGCTCCCAAACCCCCTTGCAAGTCATGCAACAATTGTAGGCCCACAATACCTTCATGACCTCCCTAACAGGGTTGCTGACAGACATCAACACCACTCTGAGCAGGGTCTGTCCACAACACCAGAACCCTTCCATTGGCCAAGTAACACCAGCCCCTTTGACATCCGTGGATCCGAGTGGAATGGGGGCCCTGCCAGGGGAAGGACATGCCTCAGACACCCCTGTCTCTTTAGCTGAAGAGCCCCCACGCAAGCTTGGACATCCACCCAAACAACCAGGAGGTGCAGATGGGAAGATAACAACCACTGCCAGGAAGTAACCCCAAACTGATTGAATCCTTTTGTTGTGCCTCAGGTGCACCCTGTTGACTTTTCTACACCAACTTTCATACTTTTCAGTATAGTAGGGCACTGGACTTGGGACTTCTTATGTTGTGGCTGCTACTCAAATGATAACATCCACCATGACTGATTCCTTCACTGTATGAGCATTATTTCTTTGTTCACATTCACCCTATTCCCCTGTGCACATGAAAAAAAACACAACTAATACACTATCTATGTATGATAGTCATTTGTAGCGTATGTGAGAAGTAGAAGCTGCATATATTTCATGCTCATAAATAACTCATAAGAAGAAAATGTGAGGAGGGACATGTCACTGGTAGTGTATTGTAGGGGATCACTACCAACACAGACACAAGTCTACAATCATCAATCTATATTTGTGCAGCACATAAGCTGACCAAATGTCAGGACGGTCATAGTCAATATGTCTAAACATTTCTTGCTTGTGCCTACCTGTCAGTAAGTAACATCCCACTGACCACTGAAGTTACGGACATGTCAGACTGTGTCACTCCAAATAGCCTAACAGATTGATGGAAACTGGGAATGTCATCAGCTAAACCCTTATCCCATACCTAGACCAGAGAACCTTCCACTTACAATAGTCAGACATCTGTAGGCATGTCACTCAACTATGTCAGTGTTGACACACATATGCACAGTGGCCTGCAATGAGGAAACACAAGGACAGCTACAGACAGGTCAAACAAGATCATTGTCAATGCAATGTGAAGGTTGAGTGAATGGATTGCCCAAGTTGACATGTGTCAAAGACACATGAACACACACTTGACACCATTGGACCCACATACCAATGTCAAACAGGTCTATTGTGCAGCACAGACCTCTGCCATCTCACTATCCTGACAGCCTGGGCAAGGGACTCATACAGCCGAAAAATATGGAACACAGTACCTGGATCAATCCATGCCCACTTCAAATGTCAGACCAGCTACAGCCACTTGTCATTGACACAACCCAGAAATGTCCAGAGGAGGATGGCATTGTGAAGGGACGTGGAAGGAAAAAGTGGTAAACAAATAGTTTAGGCAGATAAAGGCTTCCATGGGCTAGACAAATCTTTTCCAAATAGTGTTCTTTCTCATATTTTGCATTTTGCTTGCCCCAAATGAAGGAGAACCTCATGAGAGTCACAATTCCAAATATAAACGTGCCAGACAACTTGAGTTGTATACTGCAAAGCATCAATTGACCTGTCTAATGGTACACAGAGGTCCTTCTCAACCAACCTTGACGCCCACAGTACCCCACTCAGTGAAATCTCAGAACATCACATACTTACACTCAGGTGAAGTACTGATTTATGAGATCTGGCCGCATGTCTCCACCTTCATCCTCATCACTCACCCTCACTTGGCATTTCTGCATTCTCAGCCAGTGGAACTGCTAGCTCCACCTCATATGGGATGTATGGGATCTGTCGCCTCAGGGCAAGGTTGTGGAGCATGCAGCAGGCCACAATGATCTGATGCAGTTTAGCGGGTGAGAAGAGGTGGGCTCCACCAGTCTTATCGATGCTGCGGAATCTTAACTTTAGGAGCCTAAAAGCCAGCTCCACAGCATGCCGTGTCCTTCCATGGGCCTCATTGAAACAGACTTCACCAGGTGTGGTTGGGTTCCTCACTGTTGTCAACACCAGGGACAGTTTGGGTAGGCAGAGTCCCCTGTAAAGAATTGTAACATGTGTGCAAACGTAAGTCCAGGGCAAAATCACATTTGGTAGCAGAAATATCACACAAATACACATGACGTATGTAACGTACCAACCAGCCAGGCCCTCTCTGGGTACAGTTGTGCCATCCGCTGTGGGATAGCACTGTTCAGCATGATGAAGGCATCATGGACTGAACCTGGGTACCAGATACTTGGGAAATGTAGAGGTATGCCAAACAAACTACTTGGACATTTATGGAGTGGTAGTCCTTCCTGTTCCGATAGACTTGTTAATTGGCAGGTGAGGTAACCAAGGCTACATGGGCATCATCAATGGCTCCCACTACATGTGGAATGTGTGCCAAACCATATAACTCTGCTTTCACATGGGCAAAATCTTCATGTTGTGGAAATTGGATGTAGATTTCAGGTTTTTCAACACTGCAGAGAGTACATCCTTCAAGACCAGACTGAACATAGGCTGGACATCACTGCAGTTAGGTCCACTGTATTTTGGTAGGACCCTGTGGCCAGGAAGTGCAGCACTGACATGATTTGAACAATGGGTGGTGTGCAATTTGGATGACTGATGGCAGGCATCAGATCTGGCTCCAACTGACGACATAGATCCTTGATTGTCTGCCTATCCAGACAGTAAAAATGAATGTCATGTTTTTCTCCATGGTCTGCAAGTATTCTAATAGAGGTTTTCTGACCCTTCTCATTTCAGGGTAACTATGGGAGAGAAAATGAGAAGGTATGTCTATCACTCATTGTGTCCTTTGTCAGTGACATGATATATGTTACTTGAAAACTGTGACATGCCTTTTGATACAGTGAAAACATGATACACAGCATATACCAATGGTAAAAGTGGCCCCTTAATTACATGTTATCCCCTTACCTCGAATAAAATATGCATATATTATCTGATACCTCAGCGAGGCTATGTGATACTAACATCAAACAATACCTGTGACTGAAAGGCCAAAATACAATTTTGCAAAAGGCCGAGAGGGTGGTGACTGTGCCACCAATGATTCATGAAACTTAGTAGGACAACATGACAACATGATCCCTCAATCAGGACAAATACACATCTTTTGACAAACAATGCCAGCGCAGAGGTTTATGATGTAGAAATGTTTCCCACATGGTGACGCATTAGAAATTGTATTTTCCGACCATTGAAAGGCTTTAAAATGGCCACTGCCTAACCTACAACCCAGCGTAAGTCATCGTGGTGGTAGGTGGATGCTACCGTGGTGGACATTGCCATTGGATTACATTGCTGCCTGTGGCAGTCTTGGGCCAATGGCAGTGCCCACCGGCAGTGACGGTCATGTACGTGGTGGATGTGACTGCCATCTCCTGCGTCTTCTCTCACTTGACTCCTGACACTGCTGTCAGCAAGACTTCCATGACCTGAGCTGCTATGTACTGCCCCTGGCAGCACACATGCTACATCCTACAGGTGATAGGGCCCCTGTCTTCTCACCAGAAGCGCTGGAGAAGCTTGTGGAGGAAGTCCTACCCCTGTATGAACAGCTCTATGGTGCACCAGAGGAGCAGTTAAGAGCACCATGTGCACATATGTTTCTGTATTGCTACTGAGCTATGATTTTGTTAGCCTAGGCTTATGGCCAATATTTCAGAATGTGTCCTTAAAGCCCTGTAGGTGCCATCTGTGTGCTTAAATGGTTGAGTCACTGGGCATGTACCTATGTGAAGTGACAGGTTTAGAGTCCTGATGCATTGTGGAGAGTGTGGAATGAGTGTTCCCTGAACCACCTTCTGATTGTTGCACATCGTTAGCTGAGGTATCATGACAGCCATCACCAGGTAAATCCCATCACCAGATCTGCTTGATGTGAGGTCATCTGTGCTAACATGAAAGCAGGAGGAGGATGCATGTTGTTTGCCGGTTTCTCACCATACTTGTGCCCTTTCTGTATCTGTACATACATCTGTGGCCACATCTGGCGTTGTTGTAGTGTTGCACTGAAGCCAGCTAATGCCACTCTGTGGCCCTGCGCTCTGCACAATGACAGTCCTTTCCAATCGGTAATGGGATACATGCAGTATTGTGATGCATCTAACCTTTTGTGACATGGTATTGTGTGGATTTGTGTTATCTGCCTGCAGGTCTTTTCAATTGCCACTTTCTGTAAATTTTGCCATTCGGACTGTTATAGAGCGTTTTTTGCACCGCCAGTGTGAGCCTGTAGCCACACCCGGTATCCATATACAGCACGTGAAGCTCAAAAGATCATGCCACACTACTAAGCTTCAGCAATGTGAGGCTATGACCAGTATTTTCCATGTGAATGGGTGCATGGTGGAGAGCTGTGACAGAAGGGCTCATCACAACTCGGACCAGTTGTGTTACATATCCTTGACCGGACCCATGATCACACTGCCCAGTTGGCTCCTTAATCCAGCTCTGAAGCGTACTGGGGATGCTGTTAATTATTTGGGCATTTAACTTCTTCAAACAGTGTATTGTGCACTGATGTTTCATAATACTTGACCCAGTGTTTTGGACATAAGGGGAGACATGCTAAAGGCACAGCTAGGTGTATCTTACTTTGACATGGTGTTTGTGTGCATACATGATTTGGCAATAAATGTCACATTTTTCTAATGACAAAAAGAGCCCCACATCATAAAGTAGCATGTAGGTGGATGTGTATGTGCATATGTACACACATGTACAGGGTTCATGTTTTTGTGCACAGCATGCAACTCACTTGTATGTTGTCCTGGCTATATGGGCATGGCTGTAGCCTGCCTGAGACCTGTGGAGACCATATGCAGCCTTTGATCATCAGGGGTTGTGGATGCATATGTGCAATGTTTGCTTTTAGGTGCAGCTGTCACTTGCCATTTTGTGTGATGTGTTATATTGTGTTCTTGGTCAATGTCATGTAGATTGCTCATGTCACACAAAACACACTGCTCTACTAACTGGTCAGGGCAGGGGTGAACTGGTGTTTGTGATGAATACCCTTGTGGGGAGTGTTGGCAGTAACATCCCCTTATCCAATGTTTGCTATGCGCCATAGGTGGACAGGATGGTCAAGACAGGTTGTTATTGGCTTGTTGGACTGACTTATAGTTATCTATGCCTGTTCTTGTGTGGGACTTGTGGACAAGATTTTTGGTCTTGTCCTTAGCATCCATGTGGGCCAACGCCCATCAGAAGAAGCGGATTTGGCATGCCATCATGAAGAACGTGCAGACCATGGTGGTCCACAGCTGGCAAAGTGCCCACTGTAAGAAGGAGGACCTGAGACGCTGGGCCCAAAAGATCGCAGAGGCCAAGCTGGGCCTGTCCTCCCAAAGAGGACAGGGTGCCCATCGGACCATGACCTCCCTAATGGCCTGCATTTTGGCAGAGGCCTACCCTGAGTTATATGGGTGTTTGTAGGCAGCACAGCAGCCACAAGGGGGTAAGTACAGAACTAACTGTTGTTTTCCCCTTTACCAGGTGATTGAGTGAGGGATAGAATGCTAGCTCCGACAATGTGGGAAGTGTCATGTGTCACAACTCTTCTGAGCTCACATGGTCATGTATTGGCAACAGGTGTGCACATTCATTTTTGTTTGGGACATGGCACTCACCTATGGGGGCCCCTCAGTCCGATAGCACAGAATGGAGCACATATGACTGTGTTTTATGTTCCAGTAATCTGCATTTGCTACACTAGTGGGTGTTAGTTCCCACCAACAGATAACTCCTCCCTAATGTCACAGTAGAAAGGTGGGTAAGTTCTTGTCCTCAGACATGTATCAGAGGGTATGTCTGTGTGATTTTAAGTCAGACAGGGGCAAGTCATCTCCATTGTTTGTTGGTTTCTGAAGTGTCATAGCCTTATGTAATGCAGCGGTCTCCATCAGCCATGTCACATGACATACATAGCTAACATCTTCACACCTATTGCAAGCTAATTTCCCTTAGTAATTGAGGAATGTACACTGACATGTGTCATGTCCCGTCAGAGTTGACAATATGCATGTTTGTTACCAGTGTACATATGTTACATTTCCACTGGGACATATATGTTGGTATCAAATGTAAGAATGTGATTGCCATGCTGATGTCATGATAGCAGAACATTGTTACATATTTTGTCCATGGTATACTTATGTAGGTATGATATATATTCAATGGTTGTCAACCCACAGCTATGGCCCAGACAGTACCGTGTCAACATTATGTATATTCTGAAAACAAAAATCATGGCTCACTGTTGGAATTGATCTTGTGTAGTTGCTGTAGGTATGAGGGATATGACTTATGAGGTCAAGGTGTTTGGGAACTTCATGTTTGACGATAAACATATTTGGTGAAGTTGTGGTAGTTTATTAACACCTGTGTGAAGGCTGTTAAGTGTGACCTGACTGTTGGCTTGCATAGTGGTTGGTGTACCAGTTATATTAGCATCACTCTGCTCTGGGAATCCTCCAGAGACAGATGCCATGCTTGTCATGTCTGATGTGTGGGTAGTGATGTGCGTCTCATTCTGTGACAAATTAGTTTACTCATGGTAGTGTTTACAAGGTCTGTTTTCCTCCTTCTTGCACAGTACAGTAGTCTATTTGATACATACACAAATTAGTAAACTTCTACATGTGTATGGGACATTGGTGTGAGCTTACTTGGTCCTTATATGGCTTAACTTGCTTGTCTTCTGGAAACATTTATCCTAGATGTTTTGGACCTGAGCCCATTGTCACTCCTTGCTACATAACAATTGGTACATGTGTGTGTAACATGTGTACTACCTCCTTGAATAACATTTGGCAGACATGACATATTGAAGTGTCACATAATGGTATGTGCACATGGTGATAAGGCTGGATCTATGTCACTTGGTGAAGCTATGGCTTGTTTGTACCAGGGTTGCCTATCTTTACTTGGCAACATATGTTATTGCCTGGTACATGACATCAGGGTAAGATATTTGTGTGGACATGTTTGGGTCTGTGTAATTGGCTAACTACCTTACAATGGGAATCCATTGCTTGTCGACTGCTTGACTGTTGTTCTGATTATGACACAGTGTATGTTGTGAATTTGTCACCTAGTCATGATACAGTCAGTGTGATAGGTCAGTTTCACTCCTGGTATTGTAATTTTCTGTTAGCTTGCTTGGCTGATGTGTTACACTTGTAAAATGAAGGGACATGCATTGTTTAGTGTTGTTACATGATGTTGGCATTTTGGTGGCACTACCTGCGGCGGGTCAACTGACATTGATGGTATGTGATTTCTGCAGACACAGCAACAGTCTTGACTAACCCTGACACTCCACCACCCCCAGCATTGCAAATAACAACACCAGACACACCTGAAGACACCACACCAACATGCACTGACCCAGCCACCACACCTATCCTACCCACAGACTCCACCCCAGCAGACCTTCAGACATCCACCCCAGTCATCACACCTGCAGACACCACAACCACTGACACACCTACATGCAGCACATCCACCATATCTGCAGTCACCACCCCAACAGACAGCTACCCACCCACCCACCAAGGCATCCCCCAGCATCTTCACCCCTCTCAGCCCAAGACACACACGTCCTCACTCACCCACCCAACAGACACCCACCCCACACAAGCACAACTCCCACAAACACACATCCAAGGCATCCACACCTAAATGGCAGATAACCACTCCCTCACCCTCCACACCCAAACCCTTTTCTGATGACCATCACCGTGTGTCTAAAAAGGTTTTCCTTACTAACTTTGACCTTTGCCCTACTTCCCCCCAGTGACACCCACAAAAGATCTGTTTCCCTCCCAACCCATCCCTTCCACCTCGAAGGCCTTCCCTACCTTCCCTTGCCAGCACCCATGCCCCCCCCCCCCACCAAGAAGAGGTCTGGCCCTCCCAAGAAGGTCTCCCTCCCAAACCAAAGCCCAAAGCCACCCCTTCTAAGCCCAGGGCCAAACTCCCCTTCCCCACCAACCCCAATACTCCCTGAGATGCCTGCCTGCCTGTCCCCTTGAGGCCCCTACCTGTGGAGGTTACCTGGCAGTCAGGAGTCAAATTGATGCACCATTTAGTGCCTTTGTGACTGCAATGTTCTACTTATGGACTGGCCAATGACCTTGGACTTGGACATTTATTTTGCTTAAGCTATTTATTAAAGCCAACAAGTTGTTGATTTTTTCGTTTCATCTTTGTCCTGCATTTCCTTTCCTAATTTTGAGTTGTTCCTGGCTGACATTGGTTGTGTGCCAGTATTTTGCTGTGTGTGCTACTTGCTGCGTAGCGTATATTTTTTAGCAGTATGTGAGGTTGTGTGCAGTGCTGTTGTCCCCCAGGGGTAGGGTGTGTGTTGTGCGATAGGTATGTGTATGTAGCTGACATGTTGGTGTCAATGTATTGTGTTGATTTTGTAGTGAAATGTATTTGTTGTAGTGATGTGCTATGTGTTCTTGTATGGTATGTGCCTTGTACCCTGATGTGGCTATTGTGTACATGTGATGTGTTTCGTGGAGTTTCTTTCAGTGCAGACATGGAGTGTGTTGAATTGTGCAAGTGTGCTTTGTTTTTGTGTGCATATGACTATTTTGGGGTGTTCCTCAGAGCTGGCTGGTGTTTTGTATGGTGTTTGGAGTAGTGTATGCTTTGTCGCCTTGCCCTTCACCCATATATGTGCATGTGCATTGCATTTGTTGTTGATATTGGTTGTCCATTAAATCTGAATGTAGGCTGTTTGTATGGGCATGTTTTTGTGGGCCATGTTCAACATGGGATGTGTCCCAAGACGGCCTTCTTCCATTTACGGTTTTGCTGCTTCCATTGCTGCTCTGCTGGTGTTGTGGTGATGTGTTGCTTTGTGTGTTTTGACTGTTTGTGTCTGCATGTATTGTGCATGGTATAGTGATTCAATGTGCTGTGTGTGATGTGTGTGCCATTTGCTGGGTTGTATGATGGTGTTGTTCTGTGTGTTCCATTGCACATGCATGTACAGGTGTGTTGTATGTGTGTCCAGTCCCTGGCTAGTGTTGGGTGTGAGTGTGTGACATGTTATTGTATTGGTGCAGTTGTGGTGTTGTTTTTGTTACGAGTTTGTATGTTGTATGGGACTCTGAGCACCTGTGCTGTGTTGCAGTGCGTAAAGGAGTGATATTGATGTGTTGTGTTTGTGTGTGCTGAAGTGTGTGTGATGTGTATTTGTGGGTGTTATTGATGCAGTATGTGAGTGTGTGTCATTATGCTGTTACGTGTGAGTGCAGCTCTTCGCACCCCCCTCTCTATTGTATGCTATGTAACTGTACAAATTTATACTTTTACAAATATAGCAGGTGAGTGTGTGTACTCACCGTTGTTGTTGTCCTTGTTGGTGATGATTCTGTTGTCTTTCAGCAAGCAGGAGCAGCGGGATGATGTCTTGTTCTGGTTGCATGGCGGCTCCGGACATGAATAGCATCCTGTAAGCAAGTGTCTTCTTTTATATTCTTCATTTCCACCCACTACTCCGTGGTGGTTGGACCGCAGCAGTCACATTAGTGGTGTGCTACCTCCTATTAGGCCTGGCAGAAACTTGGTCTCCGCTGGACTGTTTGTGTTTCCAGATGACCACCGCAGTATGTTCTGGCTGGTGGTTCTGGCAGACTGCTGCCATTCTTCAGTGTGCACCACCACCAGACTCATAATTTGGTGGTCTGCTCTGCCATCCTGTTGGCGGTCGGACCACCACCGCCAACGTGGTGGTCACGGGACCGCCAAACTCGTAATAAAGCCCTTTGTTGTTTAGGATTTTAAAAACTTCCTGACTTGAAGTTAACGCTGTTTGTATACCTTCCTTCATAATCCTGTTTGCCCTTTCCACTAAACCAGTAGATGTTGCTAAATATAGGGCAACATTTATGTATTTCACATCTTGTTTTTAAAAAAAAATGAACAAATGTGGTGTGTAGCAAAATGAGTACTATTTTCTGTGACAATTTCTTTCGGAACACCGTCCAAGTTAAATACATTTTCTAGGAATAATATAGCCACATTTGTATTTGGAGAATCAATGATTGAAAAATATATTCATTTGGAATTACAGCCAATCAATAATTACTAAATTCTTCATAAGGAATATGGACAAGAATAATCCAACGCCACATTATCCCAGGGGGCATCATGAAAAGTGCTGGAGACAAAGTAGTTCCCTCTAGTCTACCAATGTTTATCTGGAACAAGACATTCAGGACATTTACCAATGATATGCTGTACATTGTCATCTAACAAAGGCCACAATAGAATTGTTTGAATCTCTTGGACGTTTTTGAAATGCCTAAATGCCCTTGATGACGCAACAACACAAGCTCAAGCCTCAACCTCTCAGGTGGCTCAAACAAGTCATTATGCATAACCATTCTATTGACTATTGACAATTCTTCTGCAACTTGAGCAACTGTTTTTTATTTTTTAATTCACCAGACAAACATCTGCTTTTTGGCCAACTATTCATTATGAATTTCCCAATTCTTTGATTGTTTTCATCATTACGGAATGCCCTGGCCTATCTTTCCCCCCAAATGTTGTTCACAAACTGTTTAATTGCATCCACAACTGGCAAAATACATTCTGCATTATCCATATCATCTTCCCCATCCCCATACAGAGATATGCGAGATAAGCAGCTTAAACAATTTTCCCATCAGAACACTACTTGACTTCAAAGTTGTACTCCTGGAGTTTTGTTGTTAATCTTATTAACCTGGCAGACATATTGCTTGACCCTTTACCACTGAGGATGATTACCAAAGGTTTGTGGTCGGTTAAAAGTTTGAATTGACAATCACATATACACATTCTACATTTTTGCACCAACCCACATACATACCTGTGCTTCATTGTCAATGGTATTATAGTATTTTCCTGAACGCCTGAGTGATCTTGAAGCAAAACCCACTGTCTGCTCTTTGCCTACTACCCACTGGCTGGGTAGTGCCCCCAAACCTGCCAGACTGGTATTGACTGTGACCATGCATTTACTGCCTGATTTAAAAGTGCATAAATCAGGAGCTTGCGCAATTAGTTTCTTTACTCTGCAGAAAACGTGTTCCAATTCCTCTGACCATGCAAATTTTGATCCATTTTTAAGTAAGGCACTTAATGGTTCCAAAGTCTGGAAATAACCTTGCACAAACTGTGCATAATATTCAGCTTACCCGGGAAAGGATCTAAGACTATCCTTTTTCTGAGGTGCCTTTGCTTCTTTGATGGCCTTGATTAGACACAATTTGGGCTTTATCCCAGAAGCTGAAATGTTATGACCTAGATATTCCACATCCTACACTTCAAAACGACATTTATTTCTCCTACTGGGCATACCAATCTGTGTCAGAACTTTCAAAACAATCTTCAAAATCTGATTATGACTTTCATTATCCTTACCAACAAAAATAAAAATCTAAATATCGTCTTGGTATGCCTGTACCCTTTGCAAATCTCCAAACAAGTTATCCATCAACTTTTGAAATACACCGTCAGCTGAAGCTAAGCCAAAAGGAAGTCTGAGGTATTTATATGCCCCCAAGGGTATCTCAAATGTTGTGAGTTCTTGTGATTCGGGTATCAAAGCAACTTGATGATATGCTGATGGTAAATCGATAATGAAAAAAATTGCAATCTTTTGCCTTGCTAACAACGTGTGCATTTTAGGAATATGACAGCAATCAACTAATATATTTCTGTTCAATGTGTGTATGTCGGCATACAACATTATTTCATCATATCTTTTCTTTGCTACTACAATGGTTGAAACCCACTGTGAAGACTCAGCTGGTACAATGACACCTTCAGAACACATACTTTTGAAAACTTTCTTTAGGTCATCTTTAACACTAAGCGGTACCTTCTAAACCTTATGGATTACAGGTTGTGTACCTGGTTTGAGTTTGATATGGTGTTTAAACCCTTTGACTGCACCCACTTGTTCTCTAAAGACATTTTCAAAGTCTGTTTTCAATAACATTTGGATCTTTATCTACAGTGGCTATAGGTAATTGCTTGCAAATATCTTCTTCATTATAACCTATGGGCAAGTCTCCAACAACAACTGAATTTTCAGCTATACCAGATAGAAACCCATTTTCACCAAGTCTTGCTGCTAAATAATATTCTTACCTTTTACAGGTACATACAAAATACCCTACATGTTGGTATATTATTCTCTGAATGCTTTAATATTTACATCAGATGGAATAAGAGTTATTTCATTTTTCCAAATATCATAAAAAGTAGAACCTCTGAGAATCGTTATTGGGGTTCCTGAATCCGCCAACACCCGCAGAGTCGTTCCTACTACAGTTGCTTAAACTAGTGGTCTTTAACCAAGGTGTCATCTGTAACTGAATTACATTCAATCGTTAGAATCACATTGTTGAGTTGTTCAACACCTACATCCTCGGAAATGTCCACATTGCTAATTTTCACAGTCGCCTTATTAGATTTACAAACTGCCTGAAAGTGACTAATTTTTTTCTGATATACAATGTTTTCCAACATATGCACAGTTTGGATTGCTGCCACTTTTTGAACCACATTTATAACAAAGTATATTAAATTTTCCTGAGTACTTCTTTCCTTCTAGACAGAAAGAGTGGGGTGCACTGTTCCTGGAACATATAAAAGAGGAAACCTGTTGGTTTAGGAGCAAGAGCCATCACACATCGACTAGGATGTCAAGCTTCATCATCGGGGTGCTCCTCGTCAGACCGGAGCTGCAATGTCTGATGGGCACCCCGTTAGGGGGCTCTTTGCCGGAGATCTTTTTAAGTAGCTGCCGTGGTCAAATATAAAGAATTAGTACCTACTGGCAGACTAATAACAGGAGAGGAATAAGATTAAAATTGGTTCAGTACCCCGTCGGAAATAGCTATTTAATAATCAACAAAGGGTTCAGACCAAGATTAAAAGCAGTAACAAGAAAGTGATAAAATGAGAGATGATGCTCAAACACTTTCGAAAAATGTAAGGAGAGGAACGGAAACTATCACTGGACCCCTAAAGACTGGTCAACATGTTTCGCGTCTGGCGGTCATGACAGATCCGGCGACGCTTCTTCAGGACCATTAATGATCAGAAACTTTTCCTGTGTCAAAAAAAACAAGGGGGAGTATCCCTATGAAAATCTGATTTAGTACAATGAGTCAAACAAATAGTCATACTAATACCAAGCAGTCACTTACATTGAAGCGTACTGTCCAAAAGGTCACTAAACAATCAGGTCGCCCTTCAAAAAGGTAATGAAACACATGTAATAGTAAGGTTTACAATCATTTAATAAACCGTGACATGTGTGGAATACGTGCGCATTTATAGTGAAAAACCACAATGCAATGTGAAAACCAATCACATTTAGCTTACCATCCCCAACAGTAGAAACGGCTCCTTGGGAGGTATGAGCCTAGGATTGTCGCTACTAGTTAAAAAGAAAAACAGGTAAATGTCAAAACAGCCTCAACTCAAGGTAAAGTACAGAGTGATGAGAATTTCACTGTAGCTAACAACATGGAAATGGGATATGTTTAGCTAGGCTAGTGCAGAATCATGGTAAAAGCGCTGTCCCACTTAAGCGCTTGTCTTAAGTAATAACAGCAAATATATGTCAGTCTATACTGGGGCCAAAGGTAACCCCAGAGTAATGTAAACAAACACCATACAAAACAGTCATGCTAAAGCAATATTCATTGCTCATCAAGGAGGGCAAGGCACTTTCTGTCCCACCTAAGAGCTTGTCTTAAGTCATAACAGCAAATATATGTCAGTCTGTACTGGGGCCATAGGTAACCCCTGAGTAACGTAAACAGACACCAAACGAAACAGTCATGCTAAAGCAATATTCATTGCTCATCAAGGAGGGCAAGACACTTTCATGTCCTATAGTTAAAAAAGGAAATCACCAATGAAATCTGCTAGACAGCGTTTGTAGAAAACATATGGACAAACAAACGCATCTCTGGTTCAAAATAGGGCGCGTGTCGAGCGCACAAATTGAATTGAAGTTACACTACTAACGAAGCCAACTTACTTCTAGTGGCAGCAATCCTACTTTTGGCACCTACCCCGGCATCTCCTCCCGAACGGATGGGTGCTCGCGATGGGTGTCGCCCTTATAAACCGTGGGACACGGAAATGAACGCGTTCCCATGGCGTTTGGTGCCGCTCATGTGTTAGAGAGCGGACCATCAGCAAACAGCGGGTAATAGACATAAATGAGGGACAAAGATCCGCAAATCTGTGGTCGCCATATTGTAGGAAGAAGAAATCCATTGAATAAAGGGAGAATGTCCCTGTCCCTGTCAGGGCAAAAACAGGGTTGTGCAGACAAAATGTAACACATGCACAGCAAATAAGGCAAGTAATTGTCTTGAAAATACCACCAGCATGGAGGTTCTTTACTGGGACTATTAAATAAAAGGGCAAAATCAAGCCCATGACAATTAAACAGGACAACCAAATAAAGTTGCGAAAAACTGGTTAGAAGTGAAGTTTGACTTATAGTTTGATCAACTCTGTCTGTAGTAAGTAGAAAAAAACCTGCAAACATGGGTTTAAAGTCTGTGAAATTACTCAAATTACACCAAACAGTTAAAATTACCAAAAAGTAAGACTCATACTAAAAAACTTCATGCAGAACTTATTGGGACAATGTTACCCAGGGGATATCATCATTAAGTCCATCTATGTTCGTCCGAAGTTTGAATACCCAACGTTGTTCAAGTCTGAATAGGGACCGTGCTTGTCACATTTAAACCTAGGGGCGTCTAGTACCACCCATCTAAGGTCATCAGGATTATGGGGAGCCTCAAGAAAATGGGCGCATAGTTTTGTAGTCATTCGTCCACATCTGATATTACTCCGGTGTTCGTTTATTCTCATCTTTACAGGTCTGGTCGTCATACCGACATAGCGTAACCCACAAGGACACATAATCATATAGACACAATGTTTCGTGTTGCAATTCGTGTGCCTGGTAAGATGCCATGGACCAATAGGAACCAGATCGAGAGTCTTAACAGGTTGAGTTAAAGGGCAGACATTGCACTGTCCACATGGATAGTGGCCTGTGCCCAACAAATTCCAACTCAGAATCGATTACCTCACAAATAAGTAAACTACTGTGAAAAGTATACATCAGCAATATACAATGCAACATTACATTTCTTCTGTGGTGTGTGGTCATTTTATTTTTTTTCAGTTCAGGGCCACGAGGGAAACAAAAAAAAAAACACATCAAAATGTCTGGTCTAACTATGATGGATGTATGATGCACCTACATTTCCACCATCAAAGTCAGCTGGGTCACTGCCCTTTGAAGCATACACCACCATTTTATTGGACAGGATAATCTTCAACATTTGTGGCAGAGTACGCTGTGTGCCGAACTTAATATCAGGCTCAACAACCTAGATCAGCAAAACAGGGGCCTAATCCTCTCTACCCTTTTACCCTTTTGGCTAAACAAAGTCTAATGGTCTGTGTGTAAACTGGAGAAAAGGTCCTCTTCTCTCTATTTCCTGTGATTAAGCCAGACAGAATTCTTGCATACACAATAATCAAGCATATGGCAAACACTACAGAACGGTATATTGACCAATGTGTAAAATGAATATACTTTTTTATTGTTTTTTGCAAACTTGAGTTTTAACATCATACGTGCCACATCATTACGAATCTATTTGTACAGCACATCGATAGATGATTTTCCTAATCATTAATGTATGATCTCTTTCGCTACTGCATCTGTTGACTCTCATAACAGTTACATTAGATATCAGAATATTGATGATTTGCTTGTCCCTTTTCCCTTTTTCCTCTCAGTTGAACCTATAAGACCGATTTGCAAATGCGTAGGTAGATTCAACTTCTCTCCTCCAGCTTCGTAACTGGCATTAGGATTGTCCGTTTAAGTAGTTACAGTGTATTTGTCAATTGGATAATGGAGCAGATATGAATATAGCAGCCATCAAATGTCTCTAGGTTGTGAGCTGGGGGGCAGCGACTCAGCATAATTCGCCAGCGGGTCTGTACAAAATAACAATTCACTCATCCAATCTTTGAATATAGGCATGCACCCTCTTCCCCACCTACATGCCTCCTTCCTTTTTGCTAACAGGATACTTAGCTCCACGTAGCTACTATGTCCCACTACCATTTCCTCATTGTGACACATCTGTGGTGTGAGCGGTATAAATATCATGAAGGATAAAGCGTCCTCAACTTTTTTCCAGAGCTGCAACACCTGGGGACAAACCCAAGCTAAATGTAGGAAACGCGCACGCTCTGCGACACATCTAGCACAAGTCATCTGGCCGTAAGTACTTATGGAGCCGCATTAGTGTCCAGTATAGTCTGTGGAGAAATTCATAGTGTGTGATATGCACTCTGCTACCTGATGTGATCCTACTTGTTTGTTGGTAACAGGAGACCCATTCTTTGTCTGTCAGAGGTACCTGCAGTTCCCCATCCCATCCTTCCTTCGCTCCCCGTATGTTATTGGCTGGTCTTGCTGCGTGGTTTGGTAAAGTATTGAAACTAAATGTCATGGGCTGTCTGCTTGTAATAATGTGTGAAAAGTGTTCACCCTGGGTGGTTGTAGGAGGAAGTCCGGCGTGATGGCTCTACTACTCTACTACTCTGTTTAGGACGGGTGAACAAGAAAATGTCTAGTGGCGTCCTCAACTTGTCAGTTGGGAATGTTTTGCGTTCATGGAATCGGCATTCTTTGTATAGGTCACCCAATGATTGAAGCCAAGTCTTGTCAGCAGTTTTCTACCTGCAGTTTCACACCTAACTGGGTCGCTCCCTGGTGAGGAAGTGGCATATCCAGCAAGTATAACAAACGCTTTCCCATCCGGTTGACAAATTTTAGCCAAGCCACTTGTTTGCAGTTCACAGTGGAGTCCTGGGGAGGTAACTCCCATGCTGGGCCCCAAATATGCAGAGGAGGGGGTTGGGCCATGTAATCCTGTTCTACTGCCACATGCAGCATGTATGGAGGAGGATGGTACCAGTAGAGTGCAAAGTGTACCTGCGTGCACATAAAGTAGAGTTCCAAATCAGGGGCTCAGAAGCCCCCTTGGGCAAACAGTTGGGCCAGGATTTCCCATTTCAGCCGCAGCTGCTTACCAGCCCACGCCAATCAAATCAGCTGTATTTTTAGAAGCTTGAAAAAGTGTCCGGTTGGTAGCAACAGAATGTTTAGGAATAAGTAGAGTAATTTGGGGAGTATGACCGTTTTGAAATACGGCCTGCCAATGATATAGGTAAGGTGATCCAGTGTGCAATGTTGGACTGTATATTTTCTAGTGCTGTCCCATAATTTGCACGCATTCATAGGTCCCTATCTCGGGACAGCTCAATGCCCAAGTATCGAAGATTTGTGGCATTCCATTGTAGGGGAAAATGCAGACTGAACCAGTGCGTGTTTATTGTCAGCGGGTAAATGTGCAATTTCCCCCAATGTATTTGGATACCAGATATATGTCCAAACTTTATAAACTCCCACAAAACTGGGTTGAGGCTCTCTGCAGGGTTTGAGATATAATGTTACGTCATCCACATACAATGAAATTAGTATATGTCTGCTAGGTGTGTGGATCGCAAATGTGTTGCAATGCTGGCTGCAATTGGCTCCATCCCAAGCGCGAATAATATGGTTGACAAGGGACAACCCTGCCTGGTTCCCTGAGCTATGCAGAAGGGCACTGTTGAATTGCACACAGGTCGAGGGACTAGAATAGAGCAGTGTGACCAAAGCCATGAACGCTGGTCGGAAACTCATGTGTCACAGTATAACCATTAGGTAGTCCCATTTGAGGGAATTGAAGCCCTTAATGGCATCTAAGAAGACCGCTGCTGCCGAGATCTTGGTGTCTATACTTTGTTGTACTGCAAAAAATGTTCATAAATTAATGCAAGGCAGCCCTGCCTGGGATGAAACCCAATTAGTTTGGCCTGGTCAGAACAGTCATTAGGAGGCTTAGCCGATTGGCTAACACTCTTGCCACAATCTTTATGTCACTGTTTAATGAGCGATAGTGGCCTGCAAGATTCACAGCTAGAGGCTGATTTATTTGGTTTTAGCAATCTAATGAGCAGAGCTTCCCTCATAGAGGGTGGGAGCAGCTCCACCTGTCTGACCTCAGTGTAGACCTCTTTTAACAGTGGGACAAGTACATCTGCGTATGATTTATAGAAGTCAGCTGGTAGGCCATCAGGGCCCGGGAATTTGCCTGATTGCAGCTGCATTATGGTCTCTTGTATCTCATATTCGATTTCAGCTGCCAGAAACCCAGTGGAACGTCTTCTAAATAGTTGTCTGAGTCTGGCGGTATTTCCCTAGTAGAGGAGTACAAATGCTCATATGTTGTGAACACTTTAGGTATATTGGGGGTGTCTCTAAAGATGCGGCCGAAAGGATCACACACCTCCAGAATAATGTTTTCTGAACATGTCGTACGAATTGTGGTGGCCAGCGCATCACCCAGCCTCGCCCCTTCTTCGTAAGAACGCACCTGTGCATATTTGCCCCCGAAAAGGACCTCCTGCTCAGCCATCTCCTGATAGTCAGTCAATGCAGCCCGGAGTCGCTGAGCTATGTCAGCAGTTTGTGTTGTTGCCAATATAGCCTCTAGGTCTCTAATTTCTGTCTCTATATGAGTTAAGGTGGACCGAATATCACGCAGAATACCGCCGCCCTTTTGCTAAGCAAAGACCTCGCATTGTGACCTCTAAGGCCTCCCACATCGTGCTAACTTTAAGCACCGTGCCTTGGTTCCTGTCGATTAACTCCACTATCTCTCTCCTAAGTTCATCTCAGAAGGGATCATCTAAAAGAAGTGCTGGGGTTAGTCACCAGTTAATAAGTGGGGGAAATAATGAACAACCGAGGAGTGGTCCTAGTATGTGTGGGCCAGATGTGCGACATCCTTAATTTAGGGCAGTAATGTTTCTGATATTAACCAGTAATCCAGCCTAGGCCAGCTAGAATGTATGCTAGAGTAGAAGGTGCCATCCCTGTCATGCAGGTGTAGCCAGTGCCAGCCATCAATCACGTCATGCGCGGTCAGTACAGTGCGCAGGCGATCTGTGGCTCTATTACGGGATGTAGTAACACTGGTTTGTCTGTCCAGGGAGGGGTCGAGAGCCAAGTTAAAGTCTCCAACCTATAGTATATGTTTAGAACCTATGTCCACCTCATGACACCAGATAGCATCAAAGAAAGAGGGGTTGTCTGTGTTTGGTCCATAGAAGATAACCATGATGATGGACTATTGTGCTAGTCCGCCCCAAAGGATTGTGTATCTACCCTGCGAGCCATTTCTAACCCCCTGAGGTATATATGGGGTGCCTTTACAGATCAGAATCGCATTTCGCAAGTAGGAGGCGTGGCAAACTTTCGATAAGAGGGACAGCGTGTCGCGAACGATGCCTGTGCCTTAGCTGCAAAGTGAGTCTCCTGTAATAATGGCAGGTGAATGTTGTGCCTTTCTAAATATGCTAGTATGTGTCTTTTCTTGTGTGGTTCACCCAACCCCCTTACATTCCACATGAGACAGTTTAATGTATGGCCTAATCTAGAGGGGTGACCCTCCATCATGTCTAACGGCATCTAAAAGTAAGTCTGAGGTCCAGACAGTGAGCGACCATCAGTATCAATTGTATGCAGATGAACCGTGTGGGCATGTAACATTTAATAACTTGTAAACTGTCCCTCCCTCCCCACTCCCACACTGGCGGCCCAAACCACATCAAAAAGAGTTAACAGTAGCATTTCAGAGACTAGAGGGGTATACCTCATTGGGGTCATCCAGAGAGCCATGCAGGGTCCTCTCTATGAAGAGAGGGTGCCCGGGTGAACAGTATTGGCCCCATAGAATTCAAGACCTGCCATGTCTTCTTATATCACAAGTTTAGGGCAGGATAGCCCACATGCAAGCAATTCTTGATGTCTATCTTTGTGCCTCTGTATTCTCGTGGGTGATGTGAACTAACAGAGTGCTACACCCTCCACCTCGCCTCCCACGGGGGTGTTCTCAACCCTGAGCACAGCTAGTTGCAGCCTTACCTACCTGTTCATTTAGTCCTAATCTGACATTGCAGAAGATGAGCCTGTACCGGACTCGTCCCGACTATGTGGTGATTCCCACTCCAGATTGCGTTTTAAATATTTGCTGGCCTGCTGCGGGTGGAAAAGATGCAATCTTTTCCTTTGTGAGTGATTTTCAGTCGGGCTGTGTATAGCATTACATAGGGGATATTCGCTTGCCTCACTTTCTGTTTAACGTTGCCATATTTTTTGCAAGTTTCCTGGACTGCCAGTGTGAAACCCGGACAAAGAAACAAATCGTTGCCTTAAAATTTCAGGGCACGCCACTCATGAGCCATTCTCAGAATCGCATCCCTGTCTCTGTAATTCAAGAGATGTGCAGTTATCGGGTGAGGCGGCGCACCTGGTAGCGGCTTTGCAGCCAGAGATCTGTGCGCTCTTTTGACCACCAGGATCTTGGAGAATGTGTCCACTCCAAACAGTATGGTAAGCAGGTATTCCACATACTGTTCCCTGTGACCTGTATCTGTGGATTCCGGGGTACCCACTATTTGCAAGTTGTTCCTCCTTGACCTTGCTTCGAGAGCCTCATTTTTGGCAGCTATAATCTTTAAGACTTTGTCCATTTGCAATAACTGTGCACTTCTAGTGTGCACTGTGTCTTGAACTACCATCACACACCCCACTACCCCACTTGTGGGTCTGCTGTACAGTCAGTGTGTCCACTTCGCAGCAATCACCTGCAAACTGCAGCCAAGGTGGTGTATGGCGATTGGACCTACGATGCCTGAAGTCGGCCACAGCCCAGTCTGCGGCTCATCCAGCACTCCTGGGCCGCGAGCGCCGCAGTCCACGACCAGGCGCACTATCTGCAGGCTCTGCCCAACTGGGTCCGGGCCAGTTCGCACGCTCTGTCCCTCTCAGGCACCAGACCAGCACAGCCACTCACTCCTCAATCCAGATGGGCAGACGCAACTCATACCTTTTCATGCATGCCATGCCTGTGATCCGCGACATTGCTCCTCGGTCTTGGGCCCGGCTCCCTCGGCCCGCCTCTTCCTGTTACGGGCCCAGCACCTCTCAGGTCCAGGACACGAGTCTGTCGGAGCCAGGCACTGTGCCACCTTCTTGTTCGTTTGGCTCCAGCGCCAGCCCCCTGGCCGCACAGGATCTTCAGAATCATCACCTCTCTACAGCCTCCACAGCCGCAGCCATTCGTGTCCTCCCCATGGTCTGCCCCGCATGCCTCTGGGATTTCACGGGCTCCTCTTGTATGATCACTGGTGCTACCTTCGCATTCCCCTGCTTCCGAGCAGGTGCTTTGGCTGCTGGAGCAGGTGCGTAAGTACAGCAGCCCGACCGGGCTACCTCTGCTCACCTCGCCACCTCATGTCGGCCAATCTGCACTCGAACAGGCCTTACTGCCAGTTCTCTTCTGATTTGCTGCTGCACTAATTTTCAGACCGGCAGCAAGTCTTTCCAGTTCCAGAGCAATGCTGAGGTGCAGGTAGCGTTGCTTTTAGTCATCCCCTAGGAAGGATTATACTGGATAGGGATCCCGGGCCGCGAGAGCCTCACAGAAGTGCAGCCATCTTGGAGGCCTGCTCTCTAGTACCCCACGTAAAATTAATATACTTGAACCCCTCTGCAACTATACGGAACAGGAGGAGATATTCACACCTTTTCAGTAAAACAATGCTTCCATCTAAATAAGGCAAGCAATAAACAATATTTTAGTGTTAATAAATAATGCAATTATGGGCTGCCATTTGATAAAAGTAAAACATATATTTAATTTTAGATACCAAATTAACTTTGTGTTGGTCTAACTGTAATTGCTAAATTCATAAACATAAGCATGTGTGTATATATATATATATATATATATGTATATATATATATATATATATATATATATGTGGCACTAAATATCAGGTAAAACAACAGCATGAAAAGTTAATATGAACTGTTTTGTGTAAACCGTACACAATAACAAGTATCACGTTGTCTTATCCAGGTGACTTATTGACACCTGATCTGTTTGATATAAGACAATAATACGCTCAATGAAGGACCACACGCCAATTATGAACACATTTTCGCTTTACTAGAATTTCAGGCAAATGTATGCATTTGGCACATCAACGAAGTAGAATGAAAATAGCAATAAAAAGCATCTAATTATATATAAACACACTACAAAGAGCATCTATTTATATATGAGCAAAGAGTTAATTGACAGATATAAGCTTTGATTAACAGTATACGAAATGCGCATCTCAAGTACTGCAGCAAGCTCACACTACAATGTTCAGGAAGCAAAATATAAACGAGCTGAATACTTCAGATTATAAACACAGTGCAAGCATAATAATCAATCATAATAATAGAGCAGATAAACAAAGGCCTCTCATCCCTGGGTGGAACTTAACTTATTCCACGAAATGCTGGGAAGCCCTGTACTGCCTGCTTGGACCTCTCTCCCCCTCAAGCGTCACGGTCTCTGAACAGCAAAAACAGGGAGGCAGCGCTGTGGGCCTGGCGATGGCAGCTTTCACAACCCCATCTGCGAGCTTCAATTCCCTCACCCGCACTTCAGTGCTTAAATAACCTGAAGCTTGGATTCTATCCCCTTTCTAGCATTTTCTAGCTATGTTATCAGCACATGTCTCTTGGCTGCTCTGCCATTCCCTGGCCATTGTTTTCATTCCATCTTTTTCCTGTACTCTCGTTTTCAAGGTTGAGACCACCTCCGTCTTTCGCTCCTACACATCCTGTTTCTTACACATGCAGCTGCAAATAATTTTATATATGGAATGTTGGGAAACAAGCGTGAAAACAACATCGTGAACTTTTCCACGTTGTTCGGATTTCAGCAGGCATCACGCTCATCTACACTGCTCAAGCTAATAATTAACCCTTCGAGTCACAATGTCTTCCGCACCTTTCCCTATACTGATCACACGTTTATCCTACAAATAATTAATTCTGCCTCCAGAGTTCTTTGTGCAAATAGCTTATAAGTTGAAAAAAACCCAGAAATATATCCTTCATTACAAAAGAGATTTTTTTTGCCGCTCAGTTTTTGCAGCACACGAAACAAGTCTCTTTCGCACTTTATGTTTCATGGAAGATACGTAAAGAGCCTTTTCTTACTGTTTGGTAATGTGCATGAAAATATTTGTTTTTTCAAAGCTGACAAAGAGTATAAATCTTCCCAATCCACATTTGACATATACCTGGATGTGCATTTACAAACAGCATGGTTACTACAAAGCCAATCCTCTGGAAGTTTAAACTCAATCTACTTCCCTGTATATGGTGCATGTCTGCATTGTTTCCATGTGATATTCAGACTTCCAGTCTGAGCCCGGTGCTGGTTGTCAGCATGCTGCATTATTAGCTGCTCACTAAAACATTATTGTTGGAGCTTGTAGGAAGCTGGCCCTCTATGTAGTGTGCAAAGCTAGGCACATTATGCAGGGGATCCAGACAACCACACGTTTTACAGAGGTAAAAACTAGATCACCTAATGCTCTAATTTTTATGGTAGCTTGGTCGAGCATTTAGGCCAATCTTGGAGAAGTGCAAAGCATTTGTTATACTCACAGTATCAATCATGCAACTCACAAATTCAATTGATTAACTTGAGACCAATTTATAAAAATACTTTGGATTTTTATATAAATTTTCAGACCAAGATTATCAAAATTGGTTAGGTACTTTTGAAGATATGGATTTTTGAAGTTTAAAGAAAATAGTCTTTCTGTGCGTAATTACGCACCGTAGGAATCAATGGAAAGTCACATATAAAAATACATATAAAATTGTACATTGGAGTTACCAAGTTCTTCTTTTGAAGGTTGGTCGAGGTCGTCGGTGGGCACATTGTTCCAGCTGGAGACATTTGGGCAGCTCCTGGTTCCAGCTGAAGCAGCCGGGAAAAGTCTCTGCAGCTAGTGCAGGGCCACTGTGGGGGACTGCTTGGAAAAGCACTGCACAGGTACGTTTAGAGGTGGGTCCTTGGGGTCCCCTTGAAGTGTCAAGGTTGCAAGGGGTGAGAGACCCTTAGTGCACAGCAAGTTCTTTGTTGCAGGGCATATGGATAGGTGATCCAGGAGCAGTGCACAAAGATGCCCTTTGGATCTGGAGGTAAGTTTGTTTAAGGGTCACTTGCAGGACAATGGAGGCACTCTGGCGGGAGGTGCACGGTGATCCTGACATCTCTTAACTGGGGGTCCTCCTGATATTTTTTCAGCCAGGGGTGGGCTGGTTTTACTGGTGTCCAACATCAGCTGACCAGTACCTAGGGTATTGGTATGGTTCGGCCACTGGGGGGTGCAGTGCCACCAAACTTGGCACATGTACAGGGTTTGTCCTTGTGGTCATCAGTGTGTAGTCAGGTCTGGCTGCAACTTCTAGTTCAGGAGTTAGTGACCAGACAGTGAAGCAACCCTCACTGGGCTGGTGGTTATTTGGTTGTTGCAGAGTGTACCTCCACTGTGGAGGGGGTTCTGGGGGATTGGTGAAGCCTGGAGGTCCTCTGTGTTTCTTTAGGTCAGTGCAGTAGTCCAGAAGCTCCTCAGGAGTGATTGTTGGGTCCTGGGTGAAGCAGGCAGGGTTTGATGCCTTTTCTGCGCGCAGTAGGTCCACAGTTCTCATGCTTTGGATCTTCTTTGTGCTGGTCTTTTTTGTGTTCTTCAAATCTGATTTCTTGGGCTAGGGATGCCCACTAAATATTAGGGGTACCTGGTAGTGTCCAATGGGGCACTTACCTTTGGGTGGCTACTCCCACTATAGTGACCACTTCCTGTGGGAACAATCAATTCCCTAAACCTGATTGGCTATTTTCCTTCCATATAAGATGGAGGAAAATGAAATGGAGTGCCACCTCTCAGGCAACACCTTGTGGGTGGTGCATGCCAGGTGGGGTTACTCCTCCTATTCTTTGTGTGGCTTCCCGCCCTTGCTTCCATCAGAAGTGGGGATTTGCAGAGGTCTGACCATCTACTGCTAGCAGAAGGCCTAGAGGTCAAGTTTCAAAGGCGGTAAGCCCTTTGGAGCACACCGCCAGGGCAGTGCACATTCCTGAGGGAGAAGGTGTTAGCTCCTCCACCCAGGAAAGACATTGTTTTTCAAACCAGAGAGACAGGGCTCTCCCCCAAGGTTTGCATATTGGGTGTCTGGAGGTACAGGCTGGATAGAACCAGTCAGCAAACATGCCAAGCTAGTTATCTTGAGCAGGGGGCACCAAGTGCCAATTTCCGACAGAGCTATATAGGTTGTGTGTAACTGGACAACAACTTTCGGACCTCCAGGTTATTTCTGTCTTTTTTATCACAAAATATCTGTTTTTTGTTTAATATTCAACATTACCAATGGACTCAAACCTTTTGTAATGGCTCGGTAGGTACTGTGAACTGTTCCACTAGAACCCATCCTGTGAGAGAAATAAGTATGTTTGAGCAAAGATGCAACTCTGTGTAACTCCACCACCTCTCTTGTTGTATGTAGCAGGGTTTTCCATAACATATATGTTACATAGAAAACAGGCCTCATTATATGCCAACATGAAAGCACTACCTCCTTAAAATGTGTGGGTGAGACAGGCGTAGGACTTAGAAAACTAATATTCTGAAGGGTAATGCTAAAAATGTGTGCAAGATTGTTATATTATATTACGATATTATTTTTAGAGTGGCAAGATGACATTATGTGTGCCAACAAAACAGAGAACTGAACATTTTCTGCTCTCTCGAAGCTGCAGAGCTAGGTGCAGTGACTAGGTGTACAAGTCCATCATGCCTTGTATAAATCAGGTATAACCCCTTTGCTGCCAGGCCTTTTCCCCCCTCAGGTGCCAGGCCTTCTTTTGGCTATTTGGGGGAGTTCGCACTTAGGCCCTCATAACTTTTTGTCCACATAAGCAACCCACACCAAATTTGTGTTCTTTTTTTTCCAAAATCCTAGGGATTCTCTATGTACCCAGAGTTTGTGGGTTCCCCTGAAGGAGACCAAGAAATTAGCCATAATACAGTGAAAATTTCATTTTTTTCAAACAAATGGGAAAAAAGGGCTGCAGAAGAAGGCTTGTGGTTTTTTTCCACTGAAAATGGCATCAACAAAAGGTTTGCAGTGCGAAAATCACCATCTTCCAAGCTTTCAGGAACAGGCAGACTTGAATCAGAAAACCACATTGTTCAACACAATTTTGGCATTTTACTGGGACATCCCCATTTTTACTATTTTTTGTGCATTTAGGCTCCTTCCAGTTAGTGACAGAAATGGG
Organism: Pleurodeles waltl; assembly: GCF_031143425.1. Taxonomy (NCBI): domain Eukaryota; kingdom Metazoa; phylum Chordata; class Amphibia; order Caudata; family Salamandridae; genus Pleurodeles; species Pleurodeles waltl. The sequence continues at coordinate 545,732,926 of NC_090438.1, forward strand.
TGTGAAGCCAATGCTGGATCCCCAACAGCTAAACATTTCTAAAAAGTAGACAACATATTGAACTCTCCAAGGGGTCATTTGTGTATACCCTATGGGTTATTTTATTTATTTTTACAGAAAATTACAGCTGAAATAAAAAAATATTGAAAGTAAGGTGAAAAAAAACAGCCATTTTTCTCCATGTTTTACTCTGTAACTTTTTCCTGAGATGTCAGATTTTTAAAAGCAATATACAATTATGTCTGCTGGACTCTTATGGTTGTGGGGATATATAGGGCTTGTAGGTTCATCATGAACCCTAGGTACCCAGAGCCAGTGGTGGGCGGCAGCTTTAGGAGGGAGGGGGACGGGCGGGAAGCACACACACACAAACACACACACACACAAACACACACACACAAACACACACACACACAGACAGGCACGCACGCACATCCATTAACAACACTCATACCATTCAAACATGCACGCACGCACCAAACATTCATTTTAAAGCATCACACACACTCATTCTTTCACACACGCACGCGCATCCATTAACACTCATAACATTAAAACATGCACGCATGCGCCAAACATTCATTTTAAAAGATCACACACACTCATTCTTTCACACACATACACACGCACATCCATTAACAACACTCATAACACTAAAAAATGCACGCGCGCACCAAACATTCAATTTCAAACGTCACACACACACACACACACACACACACACACTTACCTTCAGCCTCCAGGTCCCAGGAGGGTTGGGACTGCTGCCTTCCCTCATCGGCTGACCTTAAGTCAGCCAATGAGGAAAGGCAGCAGTCCCAGCCACGTCACAGAGTGGGATGGGGTCAGTGAGACTGCTGACCCCATCCCACTCTGTGACGAAGTGTCACTGATTGACACTCGCCCTGGGCGCTTCAGGGCTTAAACCTGAAGCGCCCAGGGCGAGTGTCAATGGGTGACCCTTTCCTCGTCACCCAGGGGAGGGCCCTGAGGCACCTTTGCTGAGCCGAGGAGGTCACGCCGATAGGAGCTGTGACCTCCTCAGCCCAGCAAAGTTCAGCTCAGGCAGCCAGGAGTCTGCGCAAATCGCGCATGGTTCACTCCTGGCTGCCTGACCTGAACATGAAGAATGTCTGTCAGGCTGGCCTTTGTTCAGCCTGACAGACACTCTACATGAGGGGCAAAAGGTGGGGGGGCGTGGCCCCTCCGCCCTAAAGGACGGGCCACCACTGCCCAGAGCCAATAAATGAGCTGCACCTTGCAGTGGGTTTTCATTCCATACCGGGTGTACAGCAATTAATTTGCTGAAATATAAAGAGTGAAAAATAGGTATCAAGAAAACCTTTGTATTTCCAAAATGGGCACAAGATAAGGTGTTAACAAGCAGTGGTTATTTGGACATCTCTGAGTTCCGGGGCCCCCATATTAGCATGTGAATCACAGTGCATTTCTCAAATAGATGTCTTTTTTACTCAATGTCTTACATTTGGAAGGAAAAAATGTTGAGAAAGACAAGGGGCAATAACACTTGTTCTTCAATTCTGTTTTTCCCCAGGACTCCCAATAAAAATGGTACCTCACTTGTGTGGGTAGGCCTAGAGCTGACGACAGGAAATGCAACATGGACACATCACATTTTTACATTGCAATCTGAAGTGTTTTTTGCAAAGTGCCTAGGTGTGGATTGTGGCCTCTAGCTCAGCCGGCACCTAGGGAAACCTCCCAAACATGTGCATTTTCAAAAACTAGACACCAAGGGAAATCCAGAATGGGGTGCCTTGTGGGGCTCTCACCAGGTTCTGTTTCCCAGAATCCTTTGCAAATCTCAAAATGTGGCCAAAAAACACCTTTTACTCACATTGTGGTGACAGAAGGTTCTAGAATCTGGGAGGAGCCACACATTTCCTTCCACCCAGCATTCCCCCAAGTCTCCTGATAAAAATGGTACCTCACTTGTGTGGGTAAGCCTAGTGCCTGTGACAGGAAATGCCCCAATATACAACGTGGATACATCACATTTTCCCAAAGAAAACAATGCTGTTTTGTGCAAAGCGCCTAGCTGTGGATTGTGGCCTCTAGCTCAGCCTCCACCCAGGGAAACCTACCATACCTGTGCATTTTTGAAAACTAAACACTAGGGGAATCCAGGATGGCATGACTTGTGGGACTCTCACCAGGTTCTTTTACCCAGAATCCTTTGCAAACTTCACAATTTGGCAAAAAAACACCTTTCTCCTCACATTTCGGTGACAGAAAGTTCTGGAATCTGAGAGGAGCCACACATTTCCTTCCATCCAGCGTTCTCCCAAGTCTCCTGATGAAAATGGTACCTCAATTGTATTGGTAGGCCTAGTGCCCATGACAGGAAATGCTCCAAAGCACAACGTGGACACATCACGTTTTTCCAAAGAAAACAGAGCTAATTTTTGCAAAGAGCCTAGCTGTGGATTTTGGCCTCTAGCTCATCCGGCACCTAAGAAAACCTAGGAAACCTGGACATTTCTGAAAACTAGACACCTAGGGGAACCCAGGATGGGGTAACTTGTGGTGCTCTCACCAGGTTTTGTTACTCAGAATCCTTAGCAAACCTCAAATTTTGGCAAAAAAACCCACTTTTCCCTCACATTTCAGTGCTGCAAAGTTCTGGAATCTGAGGGGAGCCACAAAACTTCCTTCTACCCAGTGTTCGCCCAGGTCTCCCAATAAAAGTTGTACCTCACTTGGGTGGGTAGGCCGTGTGCCTGCGAAAGGAAATGCCCCAAAACACTATGGGGGTCATTCCGACCCCGGCGGGTGGCGGGCGCCGCCCGCCGGGCGGAAACCGCCAAAAGACCGCACCGCGGTCAAATGACCGCGGCGGTCATTCTAACTTTCCCGCTGGGCCGGCGGGCGATCTCCAAAAGATCGCCCGCCGGCCCAGCGGGAAAGCCCCTGCAAAGAGGAAGCCGGCTCCGAATGGAGCCGGCGGATTTGCAGGGGTGCGACGGGTGCAGTGGCACCCGTCGCGATTTTCAGTGTCTGCAAAGCAGACACTGAAAATCTTTGTGGGGCCCTGTTAGGGGGCCCCTGCACTGCCCATGCCAGCGGCATGGGCAGTGCAGCGGCCCCCAGGGACCCCACGACACCCGTTCCCGCCAGCCTGGTTCTGGCGGTGTAAACCGCCAGAAACAGGCTGGCGGGAAGGGGGTCGGAATCCCCATGGCGGCGCATTCCCTGGGCCAGGGGTAAACCGGCGGGAAACCGCCGGTTCCCCTTTTCTGTCCGCGGCTTTACCGCCGCGGTCAGAATGGCCCGGGAAGCACCGCCAGCCTGTTGGCGGTGCTTCCTCTGCCCTCCACCCTGGCGGTTTCAAACCGCCAGGGTCGGAATGAGGGCCTATGTGGACATATCAAAATTATCAAATACAAAACTACCTGTTTTTTTGTGGGGGGGGAATCTGCGATTTTGGTCCTGGGCTCAGTAGCCATCTAGAGAAACCTACTAAACCCAAAGATTTCTGAAAACTAGACACCAAGGGAAATCCAGAATGGGGTGCCTTGTGGGGCTCTCACCAGGTTCTGTTTCCCAGAATTCTTTGCAAATCTCAAAATGTGGCCAAAAAACACCTTTTACTCACATTGTGGTGACAGAAGGTTCTAGAATCTGGGAGGAGCCACACATTTCCTTCCACCCAGCATTCCTCCAAGTCTCCTGATAAAAATGGTACCTCACTTGTGTGGGTAAGCCTAGTGCCTGTGACAGGAAATGCCCCAATATACAACGTGGATACATCACATTTTCCCAAAGAAAACAATGCTGTTTTGTGCAAAGCGCCTAGCTGTGGATTGTGGCCTCTAGCTCAGCCTCCACCCAGGGAAACCTACCATACCTGTGCATTTTTGAAAACTAAACACTAGGGGAATCCAGGATGGCATGACTTGTGGGGCTCTCACCAGGTTCTTTTACCCAGAATCCTTTGCAAACTTCACAATTTGGCAAAAAAACACCTTTCTCCTCACATTTCGGTGACAGAAAGTTCTGGAATCTGAGAGGAGCCACACATTTCCTTCCATCCAGCGTTCTCCCAAGTCTCCTGATGAAAATGGTACCTCAATTGTATTGGTAGGCCTAGTGCCCATGACAGGAAATGCTCCAAAGCACAACGTGGACACATCACGTTTTTCCAAAGAAAACCGAGCTAATTTTTGCAAAGAGCCTAGCTGTGGATTTTGGCCTCTAGCTCATCCGGCACCTAAGAAAACCTAGGAAACCTGGACATTTCTGAAAACTAGACACCTAGGGGAACCCAGGATGGGGTAACTTGTGGTGCTCTCACCAGGTTTTGTTACTCAGAATCCTTAGCAAACCTCAAATTTTGGCAAAAAAACCCACTTTTCCCTCACATTTCAGTGCTGCAAAGTTCTGGAATCTGAGGGGAGCCACAAAACTTCCTTCTACCCAGTGTTCGCCCAGGTCTCCCAATAAAAGTTGTACCTCACTTGGGTGGGTAGGCCGTGTGCCTGCGAAAGGAAATGCCCCAAAACACTATGGGGGTCATTCCGACCCCGGCGGGTGGCGGGCGCCGCCCGCCGGGCGGAAACCGCCAAAAGACCGCACCGCGGTCAAATGACCGCGGCGGTCATTCTAACTTTCCCGCTGGGCCGGCGGGCGATCTCCAAAAGATCGCCCGCCGGCCCAGCGGGAAAGCCCCTGCAAAGTGGAAGCCGGCTCCGAATGGAGCCGGCGGATTTGCAGGGGTGCGACGGGTGCAGTGGCACCCGTCGCGATTTTCAGTGTCTGCAAAGCAGACACTGAAAATCTTTGTGGGGCCCTGTTAGGGGGCCCCTGCACTGCCCATGCCAGCGGCATGGGCAGTGCAGCGGCCCCCAGGGACCCCACGACACCCGTTCCCGCCAGCCTGGTTCTGGCGGTGTAAACCGCCAGAAACAGGCTGGCGGGAAGGGGGTCGGAATCCCCATGGCGGCGCATTCCCTGGGCCAGGGGTAAACCGGCGGGAAACCGCCGGTTCCCCTTTTCTGTCCGCGGCTTTACCGCCGCGGTCAGAATGGCCCGGGAAGCACCGCCAGCCTGTTGGCGGTGCTTCCTCTGCCCTCCACCCTGGCGGTTTCAAACCGCCAGGGTCGGAATGAGGGCCTATGTGGACATATCAAAATTATCAAATACAAAACTACCTGTTTTTTTTGTGGGGGGGGGAATCTGCGATTTTGGTCCTGGGCTCAGTAGCCATCTAGAGAAACCTACTAAACCCAAAGATTTCTGAAAACTAGACACCCGAGGGAATCCAGGGAGGTGTGACTTGCGTGGATCCCCTTGTGTTTTCTTACCCAGAATCCTCAGCAATCCCCAAATTTAGCAAATAAATGACATTTTCCTCACATTTCTGTGTGGGATCACTGCACCGGCACACATTTCCTACCACCCAATGTTCCCCTCAGTCTCCCAGTGAAAATGATACCCCACTTGTGTAGGTGGGCCAAGTGCATGTGACAGGGAAGAGCCAAAAACATGTCAAAAATGAGGGGAAACCAAAGCGGGTCCAAAAGGGCAGTTTGAAAAAAAACATTTTTAGGCTGACAAATGAGGCAGATTTGTTTATCGTCATAAATGTGACAATGCTAAGTGGTAGGAATTTTGTGAATTCCTGCAGATTCTGGAATGTTCCATCACGAAAATGTGGGAAAAATGTGTGATTTCCAGCCAAGTTGGAGGTTTGCAGGGCATTTTGGGTAGGAAAATGGTGTGGCTTGCTTGTGAAGCACAGCACCCTGGACTCACCCAGATGTTTAGTTTTCAGATGTGTCTAGGTCTTGTTGATTTTTCTACATGGCAGCGTCTCAAAGTCCAAAAAGTGCAGCCCTCATCATTCCAAGTGGGACTATTTTGAGAGTTAGGCAAGCTCTCCTGGCCCAAATGTAAAACCAAAACCCAAAATAATCAAAGTACCTCTTGCTTGCCGTGGGATAAGATGTTTTAGTGTGCTAGGAGGAGCTGAAAGACTGTTACCCCATTCAGTTGGGGTGGGGGCATAACCATGCCCATACTGGTTGGTAGCCACCACCCTACTATTTTTAATTTTTTTCCAATTCCCTGGCATCTAGTATGCTTTCTGCTCCCCCGGGGAGTCCATCGGGGGTAATTGCCCCATTTGCCCACCAGTGGGCAGAACAACTTTGGCCCCATTTATTTTGGGTGGGGGTATGGCCATACCCCCACCCTCTTTTATTGAAAAAATAATCTTCCCTGATCTCTGGTGGGCTTTCTGTCCCCCTTGGGGGCAGATGGGCCTTCCAAAAATAGGCTGATCGGCCCCCGGGGGGGGCAGATATGGCCAATAGTAATGTGCCCCTATAGGGAGAGACCCTTGCCCAAGGGGCTGCCCCCCAAACAAAAGCACACACACCAATCCCTGGTGCCTAAGTGGTTTCTGCCCCCTGGGGGCAGATCGGCTTAATAGAAATAGGCCAAACTGCCCGCAAGGGGGGCAGAAATGGCCTAAAATAAATTTGGCCCCCCATGGGAGTGACCCTTGCCTGAGGGGTTGTTTCCCTTGCATGAAACTGGTGCAAAAAAAAAATCCCTGGTGGCTATCGGTTTCTGGGGGGCAGATTGGCCTAATAAAAATAGGCCAAAATGTGTTTCCCGCCAGGGGAGCGACCCTTGCCTAAGGAGTCGCTCTCCACGTCTAAAAAAAAAAAAAGATCCCTGGTTCCTAGAGGTTTTTGCCCCTCCGTGGGCAGATCGGTCTAATTACAATAGGCCGATCTTCCTTAAACAAATTTGCACCCCCAGGGGAGCGACCCTTGCCTAAGGGGTAGCTCCCATTGCGTGAAATTGACCCCAAAAAAATCCCTGGTGTCTAGTGGGAGACACTTTCTGACAAATTTTCTTCAAAGATTGTATTCTATATATTATTCCACTTGGTGCTTAAGAATCCACTCAAATGTGCCCCAAGGATAAGAGGGTTATAACACTCTCCTGTGGCTGTCTTTCAGGTTTTTGCGACATCAGTATCTGTCCATGATGTGACTTGGGACTCTAGAAATGTGCAAAAGTGACATCGTTGGGCCTTTTAATGGTATAGAAATGCATTGTGAATCATCAAGCCTAGCAAATCTTCTCATTCCATATTGAATGACAGCACATTTATAAAATACATATAAATATACATATATTTATTTTACATATATACTTTCTGGCTTCTAAACCTATCTCCTCATGGTAGAAACATTAAATGCACGAACAAACATTTGATTTGCTATGCAATTGGATCTGTAAATTCATGGGGGCTACACCTAGCAGGCAAATACCTCACAAAAGTAGGTAGTGAAACAGGATATTAGGACGGGGAAAACTGCAGCTAGCTACTAGCATGTCACAGGTGCCTCTTGTGCCTGATTGCGATTCCAACTTTTGTCATAGAATTTTGGCAGTACTTTTAATTCAGAGTGAGCAAGCAACTCTCTCAGAGGGTTTTTCCATCCCATGTACCCTGTATCTTCAAAGCATAGCAAGTCAGGTTGTGGTACCCAAGGTGCGGGATGCCCTCTTTGAAGGTAAAGGGGATGTCCTATTGAAGTAGTGCACGGACCACAGCATATGCCGCTTGGCCTCCTGCAGCAGGTGGAAGCAGTAGAAAGGGGTCTGCAGATGGAGAAGAGGAAGCAGAGTCAGGACCTGCTTTGCAGGCTAAAATAGGTGAAAGCACACTAGTGGCAGAGCTAATATAATGTAATCATGGTTAGGTTCCCAGCATTATTAATTCACTACTGAGAGAAAGAGCAAAGGAAGGGACTCTCTTGAATAATATGGATTCAGATTCAAAGGCAAAGAAATGGATGAAGGTCATCTCACTAATAATGAGCAGCAGAGCAGGAAAAAGGTATTTCAGCAACACTTAGCTCCAGTTTATAGAGCTAAGTAGGTGAAGCTTACACTTTCTAAGTGTAAAACTCAATTAGCAAGACCAGATTTTAAACTGCTTAACATTTGTACATTTGACTGATATGATTTGATTTGAATGGTTGATTGACTTGATGATTCTTGAGTGTGCTGATACCCAGGGATAAGGTGTCCTGGCAATAAATGGTAACAGCTAACAGATTTGGTTAAATGAAAAAAATATGTTTTCAGTTGCTTGCGAAAAGATATAAGGCAATGTTTGGAATGTTAATTGGACAGAAGAGCATTTCAGGATTTAGCTGTGACAGAGCTTAAAAATTAAGTGTTGTCCCTTGTGTTACAAAAGTCATCAAAATGTGACAAGTTTAAGTTTATGAAAGTAGAATATGGGAAAAACTAACGTAGAAAGCTGTACTGACACATATTTTGAATGTGCAATCGCTTGTATTTCAGAGTTTGATTTAGGTGCCTTTTGAATTAAATCACATTAGAAGGATAAAACTGATGTTAAGTGTAATTTAGTCTCTAGACTAACAGTGCATATAGAAACCACACTGAATTTCCTGTGATTATTGAAAGATGAATGAGTTTAAAATATGTGCACAATAAGAGAAATGCACTTCTCTGCTATACCTAATGGAATGCAATAACACAGCTTTTTCTGTGAAATTAAATGTATCACTCATACTGATTAAATATTATTGATGTTGAATTTATATATTTACATATAATATGTGATTTACTAATAACGATCAATTAAATGCATTTCATATTTTTCATTGTGTGACCATAAGTAAGGCCTTCGGAGCTTGCATTTTGCAGTCACGTCAAAGTGTTGAATTTTTTTTTTTTTTATAATATGAAGTCATTCAGATTTCGTTTCCATGAGAAGTAAAGTCATTTTGCAATAGACCCATTGTTTAAATGTAGAAAGATGATTGCCTTTGTCCTTGAGAAAGAACAGTGTAGGAACATGGACTGAGATTGGATACATTTGTTTCAAACCTGCTTGGAGTCACACACAAAGGAGATGTTCCCATGACAGACCTGGGAAGATATGTGATTGTGTCAGTTTGTAGACATGAGCAGCTTGCAGAATGCACCTGATGCTTGCAGAAACATTGTTGTTCCTGATGTCTTACTGATGAAGATTTCCTGAATGTTGTGCCCCTTGGAGAAGTATCTTCCTCTCTGTCATTTGCCCTTACCTCTGAAATGCCCTTTTTAACTTAGTGATCCTTTTATTTGCCCTTTCACTCGTAACTGAGCTTCTGATATGATGAGGCTTTCTCTTTTTACTTATCTTTTGTAAAATTTATTTAGTGTTCTGCAGTCTGAGATTAGCATTTTTCAAATTAAATTTGTCCCTTTTGTACTTTTGTATTTTGTCTGCATGTGTTCCACCCCACACATGTATTTCCCTGATTTGGTTAGCTATAGGGTTTGACCTGTGCCCAGCCAAAGATTATTGACTCTGCTAAATTAGGACTGACTAATGAGTGTAAATTCTGAATATGTAATAATAACTGTGTCTCAAATATTCTTATTGATGGTCTTTATTAGTCTTCTTGAATGTCTAGTTTTATTAATGTTAGTTCCCCTAAATCTATTTCAGTGCCTTGGGTAACTCTTGGTGTTTATGTACCTTAACAGCTTGGTTTTGTGCACTGTGTTCATGACCTTGAGTTTGTAAATCATTTTTTAACTTTAATCCTGATTGGAGTTTTCCTTCCATGGTCACATTGGTCATGGTGTCTAAATTGTTTTGGGTGTTGTTGAACTTTTGTTGATGGCTCATCACAGTACTTTCTGAGTCCAAAGCTGCCTTGACCTCGTTGAGCATTTGACTACTGAGGATGATGAAAAATGTGTCTGCAGCAGAAATGACAGAAAAGATCTGGCCCCTAGATCAAGTTTTACAAAAGCTAGCAACTTGTAAGGGATTAACAGAAATTGAGCACAGTGTTCTGAATTGAAAATATTAATTAAAGAGGGCTGACATATTGTGAGAAGTGGAAGAGAAAAAAGACACAGGAAAAGTACTTTGACAATGCACATTTTGCAACTTGTGGAATGGGAGTGGACAATCTAAGTTGGCAGATGTACACCATGAACCTCTTGAGGTTGCACACCAATCCCTCATGATCCTGCTTGAGGATTTAATAATAAAAGAGCAAAATATGTCCTACAAGCTCTGCAGAGAAACATAAAGTAACCTTTGAAGTGTAGTCCACTAGCTCGATAGTGAACAGGAGAGCTATGCCACTGAGGCAAGACTGTGTGGCAATTGGTGGAAGGCCTGGAAGCAGAGGAAGAAGCATCATGGCTGCGGTTGCCCTCTGCCTGCTGGTGGGCCATGTTAAACTCACCAAACCTGGAGAAGTGACTCCCCTTATGCCACGGTGTGGCATCTGATGGTGGATAACAGAAGATGGGCTAATCCTCCATCTGGCCCACTAATCTAGTGCAGAAGTGTAGCAGAGACGTGCCCATGTCTGAGCCAAAAGAGTGTCAGGTGAAAGAATGCCCCCATGAGTGGAAAGTGGCATCATGGTTGCACTTGGTCCTCTGCCTGATGGTGGGTCATGCTGGGTCTCCTTAGCGCATGTGGGGGGCAAACCACTGGACACTGGAGTGGACACATAATTGTGAAGAGCAGAAGATGGACGAGGCCTCTGCTCATACCACAATCAATATGGGGAGGGGGTCAAGAAGAATTAATACACATGGCCGAACAAACACACAGTGGAAAAAAAAGAGAAAAGTTCCCAGGCCACTGGCGATGAGGTAGGACTTGATCTGGCGTGTACAGGTCATAGGGAAGGGGTCTGGCTTTTCATACCGAAGCCCTGTACATGGGTTTGTGGTGAGCGGGGGAATGCAGGGTGGGCCAGATCAGAAAGCAGCACACCCTGACTATAAACATAAGCGCCCAAGTACTAATAAAAAATAATGTGGGGTTAAATAGTACTACTCAAGCATCAAGAAAAGACAAGGAAATCTAAAGGCTGCCTTGATCAGTATGCCCTTTCGCACCTCCTCAGCCTCACTTCTAAATCAGAGATCTACATTATGCAAGGTCATATTGTCCACTTTCAAATACCCCAGAGATAACTGGGACACAGTGATCAGTAAGGCAAAGTGAACCCTACATGCATAATATGGAATAAAAAAAATGTTTGTATGGGCAAGGAAGATTGACCTGGGTGTCAATCAGAGGTACATCTCAGCAAGTGTTAACTATATAGAGCAAGTGCACACCCATAATCTGCACTGCAGAGTGCTCCATAAGCTAACCACTATAAGTGATGCAATCTTCAAAGACCAACCTAGAGGTGCAAATTAGCGTTGTGAGGCTGGATGTATCACTGTTACATCAAGATCACTGGCAAGCTGTGGAAAGAGTGAGAGAAACTAAAATTGCATGTCAGAGCTGGGAAATAAATTAAAAGAGACACAAGGCACAGTAAAACAATTGATAATGCCCTACAAGACTACAAGACAATGGAGAACACGACAGAAGATGCTACAGGGAGGGCCCGAAGGAAGACCCCAATCCTGAACACTTCATCAAAACCTGGCTCGCTTAAAATCTATAAAGACAAACTATCAGTCCTTAGTTGTTGTATGAGAAACTTGTGCTTCGATTAGTAAACCTGCCCCAGGTGTACCACTCAGACTGATAAAAATATGCATACTTAAATACAGAGACAGAGACGAAATCCCTAAGGTGATGCAAGACCTTGGCACAATACAATATGGTCTGCTAGATAATACCAGGCCCAGAGAACCCTGATCTGACTCTGCTTCTGGGCTGCAGGGAGCAGCACAGCCTGGCCCCTGCCCCACTCCTGTAGCAGCACAGGTCGAATAATATGCCCCTCAGGCAGATAGAGTCCTGCTCTCCTGCTGACAGTTTCCCTCAGCTCAGAGTAGGTGAAAAATGACGGCATTCATTTGACAAGAATGGCCAGTAAAAGACCCAGCGTCTCTGGGGTCAGGCATTTATTAAAGCACTCATAATAGCTGATATTTGGTGTGGCGAAAACAGCAGTAATCAGAGATGCTGGTGTCCCGGTATCCTGCACCAAATAATGAATCTACATGGGAAAGTTGTTAATTCACAATGGTATTTCGATACCTTGCTGCAAAAGGGAGAATAGAGATAGTGCAATAGCACTGTAGATTGGCATCTGCAGAAGGGTTCTTCCATGGAGGGGATAACTAGTGCCTTTTTGTCATTAGGGGCTTGGCCTGCAGCAAGTGATACGTGGTACATGGCCAGGAAAAAAGTGGTAGGAAGGCGTTTGATAAGGGTCCAGCAGAAAGATGGAGAAAATGGAACTGACTTTCAATATCAGGGCAAGTATACATACAAAGAATGTGAAATTAAACAATATTTGAAGTCCTTCTTTTAAAATCTATGCAGAGAGGATCTGATAGTGGATATCCAGGCTGACAGACATAGAAATAACAAGACTGCCTCTGGACGTTATGAGAGGTTATGAGCACGATCGAAGAAGAAATCACTGAGTCAGAAGTGATTGATGCTATAAAAATCTTAAAGGCGGGCAAGGAGGCAGGGCCAGGTGGGTTACATTCAGAAACATACAAACTGGTAGTTGACCTGATAGTACCACACAGGGACCCTTCACTTAACATTATTTAGAAAATGAAAACTCATCTGTTGAAGTCTCAAGCTAGGAAACAAAGCTAGAACATGCATTAAAAGCATTAAAAGCTCCTCAAGAGAATTCTATGGCTACGGATAAGCTCCATGATCCACCACGTAGTGCTTCAGAATCAAAAGTGTTTTGTTTGACAGAGACATTTGAGTGATCTGACTTTGCCAATGATTGCCACAATCAGTGTCATTGGTGCTAGCAATCTTCATTTGGAAATGTGCTATGTTGATGCAGTCAAAGATTTTGACCATATCAATTTAGAGAACTTGCAGAGGGTATTGAAGAGATGTGGCCCTGGTCAGAAATGTGTGTGTGCCATCAAAGCATGCAGTGTGGACCTGACAGCAAGAGTTCTAGTAAATCAAATTCTTTCATGACTTCTAAGAACAAAAGTGGGATCAGACAAAGTTGGCCACTGTCTCCTCTCCTTTTAGATTTCCATACTGAGCCACTCAGTTCTACTTTTGGGTGTCACAGTTGAAGCAGTTCACATCAACCTCATATGCAAAGTTCCACACTGCTCCTCACTCAGCCCTACTCTGTTTAATGCCTACATGACACCATGTTAGAAACTGCATTTCTGGTTGGCAGAGGTATGCACCCTGTCCAAAGGGGAACCACAATCCTAGTTAGGGTTAGTCAGATACACACCATACGTTAACCTGGTAACCTTCTGGTAGCTTGGCATAGAGCAGGCAGGCATAACTTAAGAGACAATGTGTAAAGTATTTGTGTAACACTTCAAACAGTAACGCAATGAAAACCCCACAAAAAGACTCCCCACCAGGTTAGAAAAATATATCATATTTTTATGAGCAAAACAAGCCCAATAATAATAGAAGTCAAGATAAAAACTTTTAAAGAATAAACTTAATTGTAGTGCTTAGAAGCAAAAAGCGCCAACCAGGGCGATCTGGTTGCGCTAGACTGGGTCAAACCTGAAAAGTTAAGCTGAACGCAATGGAGCGCAAGTCAGGTACAGGGACCAGCTTTAGCTCGCTGAAACAACAACTTAGTTGGGAGCTGGGTCGATGTTGAGAATAAGGAGGGGCAAAGGAAGCAATGCATGGGCATCAATCCTGAAGATGTAGGAGATGTATCAGCTCTGAGCCACGCAAAGTCAGAGATGCATCAGAATAGAGGTGAATCACTGCTGTCAAAATCAATGAGGTGAAGCGTCAGCATTGATGGAGATGCGCCGGTTCCAATCACCATATTGGTGTTGAAGGGCAGGTTCTGGCAGTCGTAGCCCTTTATACCCACTTCCAAGGGCCCAGGACTGGATTGGCACCATTTGACAGGGAAAGACTTTGCAGCAGGCAAATGTGGGGTACTGTTGCAGGATGATGAGAAGTCTTTGATGCCCCTGAGATGTAGAACAGGGGGCAAGCCAACATGCCAGTGGAGTCAATCTGCATTCAAGTGAAATGGGTCCAGTCTTTCCTCAGCAGGGCAGCACAGCAGAAAGGCAGTTTTTCCAGAGCAGAAGTTAGAGTGGTAGTCCTTTAAAAAGCACAGCAGGGCTAAGAGCAGGAAAATGCCAACTTTCTAAAAGTGGTATTTTCAAAATTGTAACAATAAATTCAACTTTACCATTAAAGAGGGTTTATTGTCACAATTCCATAGGTACCAAACATGACATACCTACTCTTTCTCAATTAGGAATTACATCTTATTAAATGTAATAAGGAATCCCCAAAGTTAACCCATGAGATGGGTTCTCCTCATGGTAATGAAAAATGAATTTGGGAGTTTTTCACTATTAGAACACGTAAAACTCAATAGTTCTGCTTTTCAGTTGTATAGCACCCTGCCCTCTGGGCTTCCTAGGGCCTACCTTAGGGGTAACATATACGTAAGGCTTCCATTTTTCCAGTTTTACTAATTTTTACAAATAAATACAGACAGAACACAATATATTTCCTGTCTGTATTTAGTTTTAAAAGTGAAAAAATACTGAAAATTGTGCTTCTTGTGAGTGACTCTCCTTGTTGTCCTTCAAGAATTCCAGACCAACTGCTAAGCAGATAGACACCATGGGGAATTAAAAACAGGATGAGATTCCCTTAAATACAGGTATGTCTTAACATATATTTGTAAACAATGCTAATACTCAACTGGGTGTAGTTTTTTGTTATATTTCACCTCTTAATTTGCTAAAACATAACAGGCATCAAAGTATGACCGCATGTTCAAATAAATGTGGAAATATACCATTTCACAACTGCATTTATTGGCAAAACATAAATAAATATGTACAAATACCAATAAAGTGGCCATAAAATAAATATGGATGAATACAGACAGAAATCTTAAAAAATTAAATGCCATAAAACTTGGAGTCCTACTTGTATGTAATAAAGGGGGAATTTATGGCTTGGCAACAGATTTTAAATGCCAAGTTGACATGGAAGTGTACTTGCACATATGGGGTCTGCACTGGCAGGCCTGAGACACATTAAAGAGTTACTTTTGTTGGTTGCACAAGCAGTGCTGCAGTCCCACTAGTAGCATTTATTTTACAGGCCCTGGGCGCTTTACTAGGGACGTATAATTGAAATAAATATGCCAGTTGGGGATGTACCATTCAAACCATTTTTAGGGGAGAGAGCACATGCACTCTTGCACTGGTCAACAGTGGTCAAGTGCTTAGAGTCCTAACGCCAATAAAAAGAAATCAGCAAAAATGTGAGGCAAGCAGGCAAAATGTTTGGAGGAAGACCACCCTAAGGATGTCAGGTCTAACGCCCCACTTACCAGCATCATCCTCGCTCACAGAGTAAATATCAAACCCTATGCTGGCAACTCCCAGCTAATTCTCTCCCTCTCCAAATGCCAAACATCTAGACCAATTTTTATGTCTGCATGACCTAAGACAACAGATGGATTAAAACCAACTGCCTCAAGCTTAACACAAACAAAACAGAAGTAGTAATTGTCAGCAAGGACACCTCACTTTACAAAGCCTTACACAGAACTGGCCCTACGTACCTCAAGAACCACATAAACTTCCAAAAACCTTCCCGGCACCTCTGCTTAGCCAGACATCTACTCACATATGCAGAACCAGATCTGACAGTCATGCCTTTTCCTACCTCGCTCCGAAAGCCTGAAACAACTTGCCACTGCATATCATAGCCTCCTTCTTAGTTCTTGAATTTGCAAGAAACTGAAAACCATGCTTCTCACCTACCCCTTACCCTGGCTCGGCCTATATAACTCCTGGTTCAGTGCCAAGATATCCTCCGGGGTGTGTTGTGCGCTATACAAATACAGGTAATATAACGTAATGTAACATAACATATAGCTTATCATAATATAACATAACAATTAACATAGCATTAAAGGGTGAGTCTGAAATTCCTCAGTATAGAAACTTCCCTGATCATGGTTTGTTCCAACCTCTTTGGTATACCAGGCGTATTGCTGTACATACTTTAAGCTTTACACTAATGGATGCAGGGTTTGAGATACATGATTAACTAAATATTGTGGGGGGCTTGTAAGGAAGAGACATCAAAGTTGTATGGATTGCTTCGAGATTATAAATAGACCAAGTTGGCCTGCTTGATAATGTTTGGATCAATGACTTATTGATGCTGGAAAAATAATATAATTGTCATGTAACTACAGATTTCTTTCATACAGTGATATGACCACCTTTTCATAAGAGGAAGCACTTTATTTTGCCACTTTTTCTTTACTATACCTAGGTTGTATAGGTCGGTTAGAAGAATTATGAAGATGAATCCAACACCGCAAGTCAAGTGCACAAAAAGCGAGTGTAGAAAATTGGGTTACTGCTTGAGGAAGATAAAACCGTAGTCAAGGAGCAGTCACCATCTCTGTCAGGGTGAGACAAAGCAAACCCCAAATTAACCTGTGCACAACCCTCTGGTAGATTGGCACAAAAGCTGGCCCTGGGTCACTTGACTGGGTGTAGTTAGTAGTTGGGCTTTGTGTATTCCTACTAGATCGCCACACAGAATAGAGAGTTTGGGTGTGCCTGGATGGGCCATCACTGGCAGGATGGGAGGGTGGAGCTGGGCACAGCCCTACTTACACTTGAAAAGGCAGTGTCCTGCTCCACACAAAGATCTACATATCCTCTGTAGTTAGTTTGTAGCACGGAAAGGCAGGAACCCTATGTACTTCAAAGGGAACCTCTAAAAGCTTCTCCCACTTCAAAGGAAGGCTCAGGTATAAATATTGGACCTCAGATACCAACTCTTCAGTACCCTTCAGAACCTGTGCATACTGTGCTATGAAGAAGGACTGCTGTGTTGCTGAAAGGACAACCACTCTGCTGGCTGTCATTCTGAAGGACTGCTGCCATTCTGTGCTGACCAGCTGCCCTCTTGCTTGAGTGAGAAGCACTGGACCTGCATTTGTTGAACACAGGACCCCCAGAATGACTCAAAGGCTAGTTGCCTGGGCTCCTGACTAGAACCTCAGCCACAGAAGGCTCCAATATCCTTGAACCCAGCACCTGGACTCTGCCATCTGTGTGTTAAACCCTGCCAAGTGGTGATACTTCAGTCCTGGGTCCTTGGACTTGGGCCTGAAGGTGCTCTGCCAGCCCATCTGTGTATCCAGCAGAACTGATGCATCACCTCTGCTGCTCATCGCAATCCTGAGCAGAACCAACTTATCGCCTCTGTTGTAAGGATTCTCCCAACAGAAGAAACTACGCACTGAACTCACAGTCCACATATGAACCACCGCTGTGCAAAGTTTTTTTCATGACTCAGGCCCTCACTTTGCAAACCTTTCATCAACAGCAGCCTCACAGCTCCTATTAACTGATGCATTGCCTCAACTGCATGATACATCCTTGATGCAGGACTATGAAATGGTTCGCAATCAGGATTGAAGGCATTTTTGTTCAGCTGGCCTAACTGGGTCTCTATAGCCCGCCCACACTCCATTGTGGTCCGCCTGAACTGGTGACTGTACTGGTCTATCACCACTATATATCCACAGTTGCCACTTTGATCTTTTTGGCGCTAAATTCACTGAAATGTGTAAAATTGCATATCTCTGGTTTTACTGATTTGTTTGTTGTAATTTTGTTGTTTTATTTATAAAAGAATAATCTATGTTTCTAAATCTCGTGTGGGATCACTTTGTTTTGTGTTTTTGCTGTGTTACTGTTTGAAGTTTTGCACAAATACTTTACACTTTGCCTCAAAGTTAAACCTGACCGGTCTGTGCCAAGCTACCAAAGGGTTTAGGGCAGGTTGATTTGGAGTTTTGATTATAACTTCACCCAGACAGGATTGCAGTTTCTGCTTGAGCAGGGCTTTTGTCCTCACCCACTCCACTCCCCCTTCAACCAGCAACTCAATTTCTTATAGGAATGTAGAGCCAAAGTTGTTACTGTAAACAATGGACAACTCTTTAATAATTTATGAGAATATATTGTAATTGTAGTTATAAAGCGCTTACTACCCCTAATGAGGCATCAAAGTGCTTTTCGGTGAGTAGCACGGTACTCCAGAACCCAAAATGATTAGTGGTGGATTAGTATAGGGCAATATGAGTGCAGTATTAGTATTAGTATAGGGAGGTGTGAGTTAATTTGAGCGCAGGAAATGTGAGCCTGTTAGTGGAATTAAATAGACTAATGGAGGGATAGATGGGGGAAGAATCCAGAAATGTTAACTGGAAAATCATAGTAGTAAGATGAGGTTTGGGAGGAGTAAAGGGGAGATGGAGAAGGGAAGAGTCTGTAAAAAGGGGTTAGGTAGGTCATAGTAATAAAGTGGGGTTTGGGATGAGTCAAAGGAGAGATAAATGAGGGAGAATTTAGGGTTGTTTAGGAGATCGTAGTAGTAAACTGAGGTTTGAGGTGAGCTGGTGGGTAGAGGAGAGAAGAGTGTAGTAAGGGCTATTTTGCAGAGCAGAGTAGTAGAATGGGTTTGGGATGTGTCAGAGAGTGGAGATAGAGAATAGATTGATTGAGGTATAGGGTGATGGTGAGACAGAGTAAAGCTTTCGAGAGAGTATTTTTTGTCTCTTATACAGTAGGACTAAAGTAATAAATATATAGATGCATGATTACATTTCAAGGGAATATATGTGTAAGGAATATAATATATTGAGATTTAAAATTTTATCATATGATCACAGACCTTCAAGAGTTGCAGCATTTGAAGTTAATTTATTTGTGTACTTCTGTAACAATATTTTTTCTTTCATTAATAATTCAGTTGTGAAATGCTTGTAGATAAATAGTTAAGATAATATCTACCTATTGTAATAGATAAGATCAAAACAGTTACTCAAAAGCATCTAATCAAACAGCTTATATAGAAACTATGCAATGAACATGTTAAGCGTAGAACAATATACACATATTCATAAATACATATACATACACATTATACATTATATATTACCTAGTGGCGGTCACCACTAGGTAGTTATAGGTAGGACCTAGCTTCTGTAGAAAGAGCGTTTTTTGTTTTGCCTATAACTTTGGTGCTGCTTGATGAAACTCAATAACATTTTCAAGATTTATACTTTTCTAAGTTCAGGTAGTGCCTGTTTTGGGGTGATCTGTCAAGTGGGGGGGGGGCGAGAAAAAGGGGGGGTCCCAAAACACGGTTTCCCCATTCATTTTTCCATAGGACTTTTAGACACTCCTACAGCCCGAACCACTGAATGGAATTACACCAAATTTGACACAAAGCTAGGTTATGTTCCACAAATCACGCTTTTTGTGATTTAGAGCAAATCCTTTCAGTAGTTTCTGAGAAATATAAGGCAAAAAAAATAGATATATCGGGCGTGGATCCGACTCTCACCGTGCTGATGTATGATTGGCTCAGAACACTTCAGCAAGAAAGCGTCGGACGAGTCCCAGAAAAAAAGTCCCCCCAAAAAAAGAAAAGGGGCCAGTGTAGAGTCGCCCAGACCCCTTAACCCTGGTGCTCCCTGCCAGGGCCAAAAAACATTTTTGTTTTTAAAAAAACATAGGAAAAATCTGCAGATCCATCCCGGGTTGGCCAGGTCCTGGGGGCATCATAGAGGAGGGGGGCATACAGTGTTCCCTTCCTTGGGCTTTAATAAGCCCTGGGAACAGCTACCTCCCAGGGGCGAATGTCAAAATAAGAGTTGGGGGGCTGTGGCCCCCCAGGGGACCACCACTCCCACGGCAAAAATGTTTTTAAGTGGGTGGGCTGAAGACCTCCCCCACAGCCTTGGGGACCTCCACCTCCCCGGGGCTATCAATTTAATTAATAATGTGGGGGGCCAGTGGTCCCCCGCATACTGGGGACCACCACCTCCAGGGGCTACAGTTTATTTGAAGCAGGGGAACACGTGCCCCCGTACCCTGGGGACCACCACCCCCTAGGGGAAAAATGCAATTTATTTGTGAGGGGCACGGCCCCCACCACTGCCCCGGGGACCACCACCCCCTGGGGCAAATATTTACAAAAAGAAAGGGGATCCCTATCGGACCCCCACACCCTGGGGAACACCACCTCTCCGGGGCTAAGTCCTCGCGTGCAGGGGACAGAGATGAAATGCTTCAGCAAGCACGAGCTGCTGTCAAAGCAGCTCCCAGCTTGGTGAAGCATTGGCACTGCAGTGAAAGCCCTAAGGCTTCCCCTGCAGTGCCAGGTAGCCCGTAAGGGCATTTTATTATAGAAAACATATATATATATATATATACACACATATATATATATGGGGGGACCACGGGGGAGCCCATGAGGGCTCCCTCGTGGTCCCAGAAAGCCCATAAAGGGCTCAGAAAAATTGAAAAAAAACCAACCCCTGTAGCTCACGTGTGAAGGTCGCAGACCTTGACACTGATCTTTGGGGGTTCCAGTCCAGTTGGACACATTACCATTTGTTTTGAAAATGCAAAAAATATTATATTTGTAAAAAAAATATACATTTTTTATTTTAATTTGTATAGAAATATCCCATTCTAAGTATATCAGACATCAAAGCCTAAACTACTCAATCTCTCTCCCTCTCACTTTCTTTCTCTCTCTTTCAATCAATTATCCCACTCACACACCCACTCAGACACTTATGCTCCCACTCACAGACCCACTCAGACAGTCACGCATCCACTCACAGACCCACTCAGACTCTCACCCACTCTCAGGCCCACCCAGACCCTCATGCACTCACTCATAGCCCCAGTCAGACCCTCACTCACCCACTCAGACAGTTGAGCACCCACTCACACATCCACTCAGACTGTTACACACCCACTTATACCCACTGACACCATCATGTACCCACTCACAGACCCGCGTGCACACTGATGTACCCTTTAATATACTGATGTAAGCACTCTCACACCCCGACAGACAATCTAGCAGCCATTCTCACCGCCAGATACACCCTCTCAAACCTATTCTCACACCCAGAGAGGCCGTGGACAACTCGCGCCACGAACAGCCAAAGGGCAATGTGCAGCATGGGGTTGGATGGTTAGAGAAGTTGGCAGCAGGGTCTGGTTGCAGGCCAGGTCTTGGAGGCAACCTCTGCTACATATGGGTGAAGGCCATGCACGTTTTGTAAGGTTGTGTGGGTTTATAGGCATTTGGCCACAGGGCCTGGCCAGACGCCCGGCCCTGTGGCTAACTGTCACAGTGCACGGTCTGAAAAAAACAAAGGTTACTTCGACGTTATAGTTAGGAAATATAATTTTTTTTAAACCCATAGAAATTCACTGAAAAAAACAAAGGCTACACAGATGTTATAGTTAGGCTCACATTTTAAATGTACAAACCCTTAGAAATTCACCATTTATAGTTAGTTATCTAAACTACCTATAATTCACGCCCTAAGGTAACTAACTCGCACCCCCACCATGCACAGTTTTTGCATCAAAGATTTTACTGCAAATAGTATATTGATATTATTAATGGTGTATTCAAAGATGTCATAAGAGTCATCATTTGTGGGTAATTACCAGTGTATGGTGAGGGCGTGAGTTGTAGTTACCTTAGGGCACGAGTTATAGTTAGTTGAGATAACTAACCATAACTGGCAAATGTCTATGTTTTTTTTTTATTCTGTTTCCTAACTATAACATTCCTGCAACCTCTGGTCTTTTCAGTGAATTATTATGTATATATACATACATTTAACCGTAAGTAAAATATACAATTGTTAAAATAGTTATTCTACATATTTGTATAAAGAAATGCACATATCTAGATATATATATATAATCAAATTATAAATGTTTACATATACAGGTATGTGCTGTCCATATCTGGCTGTTTGAGTATTGTGGTCACGTGGAAATGCAAAAAGAACTCAGGCCTTCACTCTGACCAAGCTGAAATAAACATGAAAACACTTTTAGTTTAACTCCTTTGATGCGTCGGATGGCCGGGAGCCGTCAGACGCAACAGTGCTTGTGTGCCTCGGGTGACCCTAAATAAGTGTCAGTTCCCATAAATGAGTGCCATTGAGCCCCACCTGCAATCACTGGCTCACATTAAACACTGAGCGGGACCCCAAATATGTGCAACTCTAGTTGAGGACAATCAAATAACAGAATAATACACATTCCCTCCATTGCCTTTAATTAGAGCAACAATTAAGAATGCAAATTTATATATAGCTAAAGTGTCTGTATCAAGATCAATTAACAACTAACAGTCCTCTAGACTATAAAAGTGCATGCAACTGATTGGTATACTCTAATAAGATTACAAAACAACTCTGGG
Source organism: Pleurodeles waltl (assembly GCF_031143425.1). NCBI lineage: Eukaryota > Metazoa > Chordata > Amphibia > Caudata > Salamandridae > Pleurodeles > Pleurodeles waltl. The sequence goes on from NC_090438.1 coordinate 545,755,217, forward strand.
GGCCCCCAATGCGATTCAATGAAATTTCAGAAATAGTAGGCACCAAATAAATCTAGAATACAATACAATTGGCTTCATTATGAGTTCAGCGGACAGTTTGAACCATCTGCTGAAATTCCGACGAGGAGGTTGCTGCCATAGTGGCTACCTCCCCGCTGGCACATTAAACGTTTCCTGCTAGGTCCGCAGGTGGAAACCTGAATTTCCAATCGCTGGCCTAGAGGGAAACAGCCTACAGCATTGTCTCTGGCTTGTAATCAAGCCAGCAACAATGCTGTAGGATGCAGTGTGCACCAGAACCCTTGCAATGTTCACTGTCTGCAAAGCAGACAGTGAACATTGCGAGGGAGCTGGCCAGGGGGGCCCCTGTAGTACTCATGCCAAGTGTTTGGGCAGTGCATGGGCCCTAGTGGAGCCCACTGCACCTGTTCTCCACCAGCCTTTTCATGGCAGTGCTACCGCCTTGAAATGGCTGGTGGAGAACGAGGTCGTAATCCCCAGGGTAGCCCTGCTTGAAGCACTGCCCTGGTGGATTAGGACCACCGCAACCGCCAGACCGTCGGGATCTGTGATCCTGGCGGTGATGGCAGTCCCACTGCGACATGACTGCCATGGTCAAAATATGGTGCTTGGACCGCCATCCGCGAGTCTGATGGTCAAGTGACCACCAGACTTGTAATGAAGCCCCATGTGTGCTTTTGTTAACATATTTATACTAAGTTTACATCTTTCATTATTGTACATATGCTTACATTCCAGAGCCAGTTTTGTACTTTCTGTGACTACTATCACTACATCTCTATTGACAGTGATGCCGGAGGGTTTAAATTCCTTTTTCTCCATGTACATTCCTTTCTGTGAGCATAAGATCTAGCTAATTTCATGTATGTGTATTTCTCTCTCTAGGTTTATATTGTTTTTCCTGGTGTGGTTCACACAAATGTATGTAGGAAACTGGAGAGGCCCCAAATATTCTACTATTAAGGCCAGTGGCCAAGACCATATGCTTATTTATGTCTGTAGGTCTGACTCTCTACTGGGTCCTTATCTATTCTCAGTTCTTAATGTGTTAGCTTCGATTGGCGTAGACCTTTCATTATCAAACGGTGATCAAATTATTTCCTTAACTGAACTAGGTGATAAAGCCTTCCCTGATACCAGTGCTTATATTATTATAAATATGTGTACAGTAAAACTTACAAACAGAAAGGAAAATCATGCAATTTGAATTAGTAATAACGTAATATAAAATAACATACTTACAACACAGGGCATTCAAGTTGCGCAGTGTGCACTGTCCACAGTCACTAATTGATTGCAAACACTGTGCTGTTTTAAATACAGTCAGAACATGGGTGATTGTGACTTTAGAGCATGTTACCAGAATGGTGATTTGCATAGGGTTTATTTATGCACGGAGGGGTAGAATTCCCAAACCGCCTGTGTTCTGAAGGCTGCTTTGGTTAAAATATTTACTGTATTCTTTTTTTTACCACAGTTCCTGCAAGTGAGCCAGATTTCGATACGCTTTATTCAGCCTGTCTCCGTCCTATTGTTGCTTGCATTGCCGAATTACCTAGTTATCAGAAATTGCATGAGCGCGTCAGTGTTCCTCACGTACAAACTGATCATTGTTCTTCAATGCAGAATATCCATAAACTCTGGAGGACAGCCAGGGGCGTAGCTTGGTCAGTAAGATTGAGGGGTGGGAGGGAGCTTCAGATTTCCTGACAATCACTGTGGCACATGAAGTTAAAATACATTATAGGGGGGGTGTGGCTTGACGCCGTTTGAAGATGTCCGCCTTCCGCGGAGCTCCGTGACCGCGGCAGGAGTCGGGAGAGCCAGCTGTTATTCTTGGGCACATTTTCATAATCCTGCAGTGAAGGAAAGTTAGGGGAACATGCATGGAATGCATTGTGCCCCTTAAAATCACTTAAAAGATATTTTTTATGCCCTATTCGCTGATTTTCATGGCGGTCGTGTGAGGAATTCATTGCAACCACCATTTTGTTTTTTATTTTTTCCTCACAATTTTCTTTCTTACTTTATGCTTCGCTGCCTGAGGGATTCTTTTTGCACTTTTTGACCTAAAAGTGTATGTTTATGCTCTCTGCTCACTGTACCTTGTCTTTTGGAAGATTTTGTCCAGCTTTATTTTGTTTTTTACTTTACTCTTTTCTGAGGTGGACTCTTGCTTCATAAAGTATATGTTTTACTACATTTTGGGCAGAATTATATATTTTTGCTTATGGGCAGATCTAGGAACCTTCAATTGACTACTAACAAAGTACAGAGCAATAAAAGTTCCAATAATATTCCTTTATCAAACTCTTTTGATCCTTTGTCAAATATGGAGAGTACAAGAGCTACTTCTCTTGATGCTACACCTTCAACACCTGTTTCTCCCTCTACTCTTGTTAATAAAGTTTTGTCCAAGCTTCAAGTAACAGTTTTGACGTCCACGAATAAGAGAGCTAAAAAGGATCCTTCATATCTTATAAAAGTTGTAGATACCATATCTATGGAGTTACTTCTTGAGGAAAGAAGGGCGCTTAAACCAAATATGGAAGATACAAATAAATAATTACAAATATTGGATGACAAATGGTCTCTTGTAGAAAACAGAGTCTCTCGTGTGGAACGAAGAGTGGAAGTGCTTGAGGATTCAGTTGCGTCTATTCAGTCTCTACAATCTGAAGTTACTATGTTGAAAAAGCATGCAGAGGATATAGAAAATCGGAACTGCAAGAATAATTTACGTATTTACGCTCTACCTGAAGGAATTGAAGCTTTGGACTCTTTATCTTTCTTTCAATCATTTCTGCCCAAGACTCTGGACCTGTCTACTTCTCCTGCTTTGAATGTACAAAGAGCGCATAGACTTGGTCAGCCTTCACATTTGGCTTCGACGTCAAAGAAACCAAGAGGAATAATACTTTATTTTTTGGAGTATGTAGACTTGCTAAAGGTTCTCAGAGCAGCAAGAGCTAAAGGTCGGATCACGTGGTCAGGTTCAAATCTCTTTTTTGCTCAGGATTATGCTAAATCAACGGCGGACAAACAAATGAAATTTCTGGATATGCGCCTGGCATTAAGGTCACCTAATGCTCGGTATGGTCTCTTTCATCCTTGTTTGTTCAAGGTGACTTACAATAATAAGACCACAACATATGAAGATCCAGTATTACTTCAGCGATTTATTGATTCTTGTAGAGGTGAAACAATGGACACTTCCAAAATATCAGAGACTTGACTATTGTAATAATTTTTTGTTTTTCTATTTTGCTCTTATTTAATGGATATGCCCATTATTGGTTCATGTAATCTTAAATGTGTTAGGTTATCTAAGGGATTTGAATGTTTCCTATGTTCCTCTATTTTTAGATCTTCATGCATTAACGTACCTGTCTTTTGTGGTAACAACCTGTGTGGCCGGGTCTCTCTTCCCTTCTGTATCTGCAGTCATGGAGTAAAGGTTGCGTCATCTTCCCTTTGTGGTTTCACCACTCTCACATTGTTTTTGTCTTATAAGTATGTTTTTATTACTCATTTTGTGTTGTTTCTGTAGTTTTCATGTTTCCTTCTATATTATATTCTGTTCGTTTTCTTTAACTTCATCTCCTCTGCTTTTACAATTTTTTCCTCCTTTTCTTTTCTTATTTATATTTTCTCATGTTTATAGTTCTATTTTTCTCTTTCTGTACATCAATTGCTTTCTTTCGGTTCAATTTCTCCATACTAATATGTGGAATATATGCATCAATTTCATGTTCATATTACACATTCTTTATATTAAATGACAATTAGATTTCTTTCAAGGAATGTAAAGGTTTGGGATCCCCAATGAAGCATCAAAGAGTTTTAACACATTTTAAAATTGAAAGCTGATATTGGCCTGTTCCAAGAGACTCATATAGCAGATGATGAGGTGGGTAGGTTGTGTTTTTGCATCTCCGGGTATGGGGAAAAGAAATGGGGTTGCTATACTGTGTCATAAAGCTTTGAACATTTCTGATTTTTCTCAAGATGCTGATGAGCAGGGTAGATGGGTTATAGTTTTAATGAATATTAATAAAGTACCTTTAACTATATTTAATGTTTATGCTCAAACCCAACCTGATAAATCCTTTTGGAATGAAATATTAGCTAAGTTAATGACTCTTGGATGAATATTTAATTTTTGGAGGAGATTGCAAAATGGTTATGGATCCTTTTCTTGATCGTAAATCCAATTCTAGATTTGAACCATCCACCATATTTTCACAGTTTACCTCCATGATTAAACAAAGAGCATTAATGGATGTTTGGAGATTGTGTAACCCCATAAAACAGGAATTTTCCTTTTTTACTCTAGTACATTCTTCCCCATCGAGGATTGATTATTTATTTGTCTCACAGCATCTCGTACAACATGTTTTGAGTTCGGAAATTGGTTCCATATTAATCTCGGATCATGCTCCACTGAGGTTGGATCCTGATCTTATTGCACATAATCAGCCAAGTAATAGATGGGGATTTAATAATTCATTACTTCTCGATATTAATTTTACTCACCTTTTTGAGAAATTTGCTACACAATTCTTTGTACAAAATGATACCCCTCAGCTATCTTTTCAGATTATTTGGGATGCATTCAAAGCAGCCTCTAGGGATTTTGTTATTTCTTATGTTGCCAATAAAAGGAAAACGGCTAATAAAAAGTTACTTAATTTAATGGATCGTCTTAAACAGTTAGAAAACCTTTATTACTCTTCCAAGTCTACAAGTTGTCTTAATGAATTAATTCAAGCTGAATTTACTTTCAATAAAAACTCGGCTGATATTGCTAATTCTTATCTTCTTAAGTCCAGTGCTAAGTATTATGGGGGCCAAAACAAATCAGGAAAACTTCTAGCAAACTATCTCAAAATGTTAAAAGATATAACAAAGATAGAATCTATTTATAACTCTACCCACTTTTTATTACATAAGAATGAAGACATCTTGGATGAATTTGTTCATTTCTTCACACAGTTATTTTATATACTCCTGATTTTGCTCCCACACAGGATCTTATTGATCCATATCTGTCTACCATTAATCCAACTGAACTTCCCTCTTCTGAACTGTTTGCTCTTGATAATGATATCTCTATTAAAGACAGTCTCAATGCACTAAATCTTATTAAAAAAGGTAAAGCTCCAGGCCCAGATGGCTTTACTATTGAATTCTAATTAAACTTTTCTAAATTATTAGTTCCAAGATTACTTAAACTTTTTACCTATTTTGTTAACCTAAAATCCTTTGGAGGGTCTTTTCAAGAGGCTTTAATAGTTCTTATACCAAAAGATGTCAAAGATCCAAAGTTTTGTAAGAATTATAGACCTATATCTCTAGTGAAGTTGGATTATAAAATTTGTGCTGAAATTATTGCTATGCATTTGGAATTGATTCTCCCTAAGTTAATTGGTAAAGAGCAGTCTGGCTTTATTAAAGGACGCTTATTATCAGACAACACACGCTTATGTTTTAATATTTTAAGTAAGTCTGTGATGTATAAGGATTCTTTCTTTGCAATTGCTCTAGGTGCTGAAAAAGCTTTTCATCGTGTTGATAGGTTCTTTATTTTTTCAACACTTTCATGGTTTGGCTTTGGAACTAAATTCATAAATCTTATCTTATTATTATATTCTTCTCCTAAGGCTGCTATTTTTCAAAATTGGTTTCATCTCTCCCTCGTTCTCACTTCATAGAGGAGTTCGTCAGGGATGTCTGTTGTCACCGCTTTTGTTTGTTCTTGCCCTGGAACCCTTTTTATTCAAACCTAGGCCTAATCCAAATTCACATGATTTTCAGTTTGGTGAAGGACAGATAACATTTTCAGCTTATGCTGATGATATCTTACTTTTTATGTCAAGTCCGAAATCTTCTCTTCACTTCTTTTCTTTTCGAAGTACAAAATTTTGCTTCTATTTCAGGGTATAAGTTAAATAAAGAAACGTGTGAAATTCTCCCTTTAAATACATTTTGCCTTCCTACTGATTTTAAATCTTCAAATTTTCACTTGAACAATGATAACATTAAATATCCAGGTCTTTGGTTTAAACATTCTTTTAAAGATACAATTTCTTGTATTTTTTTGCAATTATTTTCTATCCTTGGTTCTCTTACATCTAAATGGAACCCTTTATCTTTATCCTGGTGGGGTAGATTAGATTCCCTAAAGATGATGTTACTTCCTGTCATTCTCTTTTATTTATCAAATATTCCAATTAATATTCCAAATAGGTACTTTAAGAGGCTCTATTCTGATAATAAGAGACCCAGAATGTCCCTCTAAAAATTGATGAGACCTAAAACCCGCAGAGGGGTTAATTTTCTGAATCTTCGCTCTTATCATATGGCTTTTTCTCTTAAGCAAGCTTCATGTTTATTGACTGAATAACCTTCATGGGTTGAAGTTGAAAAGTCTTTTGTTGTTCCTTTTACGTTTCCAGAGGTATTAACTCTGTCAAATAAACCATCATCTATCTCCCTCCTGATTTTGAAAAATTCATGCAGAATTCTGCAGCCTATTTTTGCTCCATACAATGGAAATAGAATGCAATTTCTAAATTCATCAATTTGGTACAATAAGCTCATCAAGTTGAATAATAGAACCATCTACTGAAAATCATAGCATTTGAAGGGATTAAGACGGGTACATCAACTATTTGAAAATGATTCCCCTGTTTCTTTTGAACAAGCACAATTTCTGTTTTCGTTTCCATCCTCTTTTAATAAGAAATATGGGCTAGATGTATCAACAAACCATTTTGCGATTCTCTAATAGCGATTTTTAAGAAATCGCTGTTTCTGAATTGCGAAAAATTTGAGATTCGGTAATAGCGATTTCTTTAAAATCGCAAATGCTATTACCGAATCGCAAATTGCGATACCGGCCCCATTCGCACCTATGGGCCTGTAGGCTCATATTTGAGAATGTTTTGCATTTCCCAAATTGCGAATTCCTAACTGGAATTCGCAAATTTGGGAAATGCAAAACCCAGGGTGCTGGGGGCCTAAGGCCCCTTCTGCTGCACCCCAAGAATTTTTTTAAGGACATGTAAGGTGCACACATTCCAAAGAGGCATGTGTGCGTTACATGTCAATTTTAAAAATGCATTTTTCATGCAAGTTGAACTTGGTGGTAATAGCGATTCCTTAATGCCCAATTCGCATTAAGGAAAAGCTTGATACATGTGGTTTAGAAATCGCAAATAAGGATTCCTTATTTGCGATTTCTTATTTAGAGAATCGCAATTTGCATACTGAAAGGCATTTTTGCATTTGCAAACGGCCATACGCACCGTTTGCGAATGAAAAAACACTTGATACATCTAGCCCATGATGCTCTAATACATGTTGTAAATAATTCTTATCAATCTTTTTCAGTTCAGCAAACACCTTCGGTCCGTCCTTCTCCAATTAAGATTCTGTTATTACAGTCAGCATCAGTTTCTTGTACTTATCAAACAATTACAGCTCTTCCCGAAGATAGACCTAAATCAGCAATAGAAATACAATGGGAGAAAGATTTGGATATTTCACTTTCTTTATGGACTAAGATGTGGATTAAAATACGAAAATCCTCAAGAGCAGCTAATGCAATTCAAACTTTATTTTTTTTATATAATAGGTTATTAATTACACCTTCATCTTTACATAAAATGAAGTCTAACCTTTCGTCCTCTTGTTGGTCCTGTAATAAGCCGGTTTCAGATTTTAAACACGTGCTTTTTGAGTGTCCATATACATTTTAATTTTGGGTTAAAGTATGGAATCAATGTAATACTATTTTTAAAACTCAAATTACCTTATCCTTTGCAAATATATTTTTAGGTAGCCTTGCCGCTGACTGGTTGTGTCTACCAAAAAATTATATTGTAATCTTAGATTTATTGTTGGCTGTTGCTTTTCAACAAATTACGAAAACTTGGAAGGACTCTTCTCAATTATCCTTTCATGCTTGGTGGCATGGTATATGTTATAATCATTGGTTGGATAGAGCTTATGTTTACTCTGTATCACTTGGTATTAAAAGAGACATGTTATGGTTACCTATTACAAACTACCTAAACTCTTTGGCTTATTCTTCGTGTAATCATTTTCCTAGAAATGAGGAGGATTCCAAACCTCCATGAATTGTTTCTCTTTACCTTTTTATTGTACTTAATTATGCTGTTTATAATTCTCCCTCCTAATATATTTAATATATGCATATATACTTATCTTTTAAAGTATTAATATATTTATTGTGCTCCTCACTAATGTGCTTCTTGGGAAAGTAAACTGCTATTGTATTATTTCTTTCCTGTTATCAAATGTATTTATATCTTTTAAATATTGTTTTAATCTTCAATAATCTTTCTCTTTAAACTTAAAACAAAAAACATTATAGGGCAAGCAGGGCACGGAAAGGAAGAGGAATGTTGCTTGGTAGGGGTACTAAGGGAGAGAAAACATTGTTTTGTGAAATAACCAACCTTTTTGAAATCTTTCCATTCAGAGAGAGGGAGAGTGGGTGTGCCCGTTTTTGTCTGTGTGTGTAAACATTGTTCCCGACAGACGCACCATACCCGACTGAAATCACCTGTACCCAACTATTTATCAGAAACTCCACTTATCAGGGGGTGTAACACTCAAACCCCCCTGAAGCTACGCTCCCTCAGGACAGCGTAACATTAAACCTATAGATTGGTTAACTAAAGCCAACCAAGATAGAGTAAACCTACATTGGATTGGTGACTTCATAAATGCTTGCTTTTCTGGTAATAAACATATACAATTATGAGACAAGGTGATTAATTCTAGCTACACCAGGTGTTCCTTGAACCTACTAGCAAGATTAAACAACCGTATTGCACCTGAAGGGGTGGGAGACATATGACTTTGTATACCTGTAGGAATCCTGGCTTTTAATCGAGGTTGCCTTTGATGTGTTTAAGGCTGTATTTATAGGCCCCTAGTGCCACAGGAGTGTCACTTTTTGTGACGTTCCTGTGGTGCTAAGCACTGCGCCACCGTATTTACAAGGTGACATTAAGCCAATTTTTATGGCTTAATGCCAACTTGTAAATACGGCCCCTTCCCACGCAGTACTGTGCGTGGAAGGGGCGTGCAATGGGTGTTACTGTGGGCGTGCCACAGAAACACCCATTGTATTTTGACACTGCTTCAGATTTATGACATTTCGTAAACCCGAGGAAGCACCAAAAGTCGGATACTTTTATTACTCCTTGTTTTTTGCTTTTTCTATGCGTGCTGCATTCTGCAGCACGCATTGAAAGAGTAAAATGACAGAAATTATTGTTTATGTGCAGGAAGGTGCCCCTTCCCGCACATGAACAATCATTTGAAAATGATGCTTTGGCAGTTCTGTGTGTGCTGCATTCTGCAGCACACACAGAAGTACCAAAGCACCATTAGTGATTGTTTATGTGCAGGAAGAGACACCTTCCCGCACATAAACAATCACACGCCTCAATGTAGACATCCTTGCACAATGGTGCATGGATGTCTGCGTTGGCGCTGGCAGCTAAATTTAGCACCAGTGCAGGGGGAAACGTAGAAGTGCGCTGTATTCCCTTAAATACGGCGCATCCCTGTGTTTCTAAAGTGACGCAGTGCTGCGCTGCCAATTTTGGCGCAGCACCGTGCCACTTTTCCTTAAATCTGGCCCTTAGGCCCATATTTATACTTTTTTAGTGCTGCATTTGCGTCATTTTTTTATGCCAAATCTGCGCTAACTTACAAAATACAATTATATTTTGAAAGTTTGCGCCGCTTTTTCTTCAAAAAATAACGTAAATGCGGCTCTCAAAAAAGTATAAATATGGGCCTTAGCGGCTTTCACTATCTTACCACTAAGATCAAGTCCTCCATTAGATGCTCTGTGTTAGTTATATCTTCCCCGGCAAACATTTTTCTAGCCGTTTGATTAAACCCCCAGCCAGACCTTTGTCTTGTTTTTTTGTGTAAATGTTTATCCTGCTTCTGCTATTGAAATGTGTAAATATTTGGTTCAAAGGCTGGTGGATTTTAGTCACAAATTTACTGAATGTTATGTTTGTTTTTCTTTTTATATTGACTGGTGATTTTTTTGTTTTGTTTTTATTTGGCTCAGAACTTATCGATACTAAATTCACTCATGCACTAACATCTGAAAGAACACTCCTGTGTTTCACCGCTCAGTGTTCTGTGACCCAGTGGCTATGCTTTGTACATATTTGTTTACAATTAAGATCCTTACCTGGCAGATTCACTGATGACCAACCGCAGACATAATCCATATAGATCCACATCGAACTTGTGTGGTGCTGGATTACAAATGGGTTCCTGGGTGGCTATTTAGTCGAATTCTTGTCTTTGCTATTATACCGAATTTCTTAGCCATTACACAGAGTTTTGACAGTGTCCATTTTCCACTGCATATACTATTTTCTTGGCTGAAAAAACTCCAACTTTGAGAAAAATGACTAGTTCGATCAACGGTATTCGCAATAAGGCTGTGGTTAAGTGAATGCAAGGCAATTAAAAAAAATACTCCTCTGGACGAAAAAACAAATTACTAAATTATTCTGACATAGTAGCAGACTTTCCTGCCTGAGAGAGTGTGTAAGCTGTCTCTGACTTAGCTCGACCTAGATTCTGCCATAAATCACATAAACCCACAAATAATTACATATTCTGTATGTCACAAAAGCTGTGGTTTAATGATGGATGCACGAATGCAAATAAGCTCTATTATAAGACACCAATAAATCTTCCACTTTATTTTCTCTAAAGCATACTGTTATCTCTAGGAGTATGTATACGTTTACAATAAAATGTGCTAAATTCAGGTTTTGAGAACACAAGTGGGCCCTTCTTTTGCCTCTTGTAAAAAACATAATGCTAATTCCTTTTGGAGCACGGTATCCGACTAATTTAACTAAAACAGCTGGCCTTGCCGTTTGCCAAAAAGACTGGAAGAAAACATAGATGTTTTTTATGCCAATAACTCTCATTCATCTGCCAACTCATTTTCCATTATGATATCAGATTGCTTCTATATGACACAATTCGAAGCTTCTTTGCTAATAAAATCATTGAACAACTCTTGGGCTTCCGGCCTCAATGGCCTTTTTGTGGCTGCTCTTAAATCCAATGTCCCTCTATGGTCCTTCCAACGTAAAGATTTTTTGACCAAATCTTAAGAACCGGTATTTATCCTTAACCTGCCATGGCAGAATCTTGATCCCGATCCACATAAAACAATCTACGTCTCATCCCAAAAAAGTTACCACTTATTATCATGTTGGACCTAAAAAATAAGGTCTTCATTAAGTACTAATTACATGCCGTGGATAACTGGTTACAATTGGAGCAAATAGTAAACTGGACGCAGGTGGGTTGTACACCCAAAACAGTTCTTTTGACTGTGTTACCGTTTTAATTTTGATAATTGTTAAGGAACTAAAAATGAATAAAGGCATGGCTTTTTGCTGATCTGTGATTTAAATAATGATTTCAATATGGTAGACAGGAAAATGTTTTGGTCAAAAATCCTGGCACAGAATATAAACCCCTTGTTACTTTACTACATACAAAAACTTCACACCTCCACTTGGGTACAAATAGAAACATGAGTCCTGTCTCACGTCACGTAATCCTGTCTCTAAATCTACTGGAGTTAAACCATGGTGCATCTAGGCACCCACACTTCATAATATTTATCTTATGGCCTATTCACTTCTACTGCCTTCACAATTGTCATCCAAGCTAGGCAGTAAAAATGTTTGACTTTTTGTCGAACTATTGTAAAGTGAATGGCCTTTTGCTGTATTATGGTCTTTGGTAGACTTAGTTGTAGATTCTTCTGACCTGTTGAAAACACACCCTTCGGTCGTATAAAAACATATAAGTGTCTTGGCATTATTACGTTTTCCAACTTATCTTGGCAGCCTACATTGGTCACAGTTCAGAAGACAACCTATAAGTCGCTTAAAGGAATAAATGATTTCCATTCAAAATATCTGTCCGACACTGTGGCTAGACCCATTCCCAACCAACCTCAAAGATTAGATCAGAAGAAATCTGCAAGCTGCAGGCAATCATGGTAACATAGTCTTTTAGATACCTGGAGGAAAAAGAGGGTACCTTCTATTCGTCAGTACATGATATGTTGTCTTGATTGGACTACTACTCGATTATTCAGGATGTCGGGACAAGAATATGCGATGTACAACACTTAGCTTGCACATTACTGGACAAGCTCACAGTACTACTTTCGCTCTCACAGTCACTCCCATTCTGAGGAATGTGGCGTCTGAATGCCAAACTCTTGACAGATTGGCTGTTTGAGGAAGAGTTTAAAAAAAAAACTGGAGTATTTTAAGAATAATCTGGGTTTGTGGAGCACATATGGGCCCATATTTATACTTTTTGACGCTAAACTGCGCTAACGCAGTTTAGCGTCAAAAAGTTTTGCGCCGGCTAACGCCATTCTGAAGCGCCATGCGGGCGCCGTATTTATTGAATGGCGTTAGCCGGCGCAAGCAGACCGGCGCTGCCTGGTGTGCGCGAGAAAAACCACGTACACCAGGCAGCGCCGGCGTAGGGGGAAAATGGCGCATGGGCGTCTTAAAATGGGGCAAGTCAGGTTACGTCGAAAAAATCATCGTAACCCGACTTGCGCCATTTATTTTCGACGCCCATCCCCCATCAACATGACTCCTATCATTGTAAAGATAGGAGTCATGCCCCCTTGCCCAATGGCCATGCCCAGGGGACTTCTGTCCCCTGGGCATGGTCATTGGGCATAGTGGCATGTAGGGGGGCACAAATCAGGCCCCCCTATGCCACAAAAAAAAAAAAAAAAATACTTACCTGAACTTACCTTAATGTCCATGGGATGGGTCCCTCCGTCCTTGGGTGTCCTCCTGGGGTAGGCAAGGGTGGCAGGGGGAGTCCCTGGGGGCAGGGGAGGGCACTCTGGGCTCATTTTGAGCCCACTTGTCCCTTAACGCCATGCCTGACCCAGGCGTTAAAAAGCGGCGCAAATGCGCCGTTTTTGGCCACGCCCACTCCCGGGCGTCATTTTTGCCCGGGAGTATAAATACCACGTAAAGGCCTGGGAGTCATTTTTTAAGACGGGAACGCCTCCCTTGCATATCATTAACGCAAGGAAGGGGTTCACGCTAAAAAATGACGCACACTCCGGGCACTTTGGCGCCCGAAGCGTTTAACGCCATAGTATAAATATGGCGTTAGTTGGCGTTAGTTTAGCGTCGAATTTGCGTCGAAAAAAACGACGCAAATTCGGCGCAACCAGAGTATAAATACGGCCCATGGTGTGGAAGGCCTTTGAAGCAACGCTCAGGGGAGTGTGTATTGCCAAGTAGAACGGGGTTCACAAACCCCTCTGATCTCAGCTAACTAAAATAGAGCAGGACCGTAAGAAGCTGGAAGGAGGGCTCGCCGATGGCAGATGTGGCCGATCCTGAACCAAATCAGATCTAATCTCATGGAACATGTAGATCTGGTGGAAAGAGAAAGGAACTATAGGGGCAAATATGCTTGTGCTTGAGCATATTAGAAGGGTGAGAGCCTGGAAGATCCATTGCACTGCTGATCCAACCCCATGGGAAATCAATGATATATTGGAAATAGAAGATGAAAGGAGTGACCGCTTACTAAGAACTGAATAAATGCTGAGGCTCTCCAGAAAAAAAATTGAGATTTATATCCATTGAAGACCATATGCCCCACCGCACAGATAAAGGAATACCATGATGATAACGTCATTGTAAGGTTAGTAGATGGTGCAACTCATTGAACTAGATAAGATTGAAACTGCCCTTTCCAGGTGTCTGACAAGTAAAGTGCAGGGACTGGACGGCCTGCTAGATGATTTATATAAACGTTATACAGATATCCTTGCCCCACACCTATTATCAGTATTTGAAAAGGCCAGGATTCAGTGGTCTCAACCCTTCTATGAGTGAAGGGTTTTAAATGCTGAAGCCAAACAAACCAGTCCATAAATGCTAATCCTATAGATCACTGTCGCTGATTATGACACAAAGTTTCTTCCCAAGCTTGTTGCTAACTGCCTGTCTCCTATATTGCCCCTATTACCAGCTCTGGTTGGACCTGGTCAATCTGGTTTCATACTAGTCTCTCCGCATCCCACAATTTGGGCACCCTCTTTGCATTACTGAATGACTTGGACCCTGAGTTGGATGCAGTCACAGTAGTTTTAGATGCAACCAAGGCATTTGATTCCCTTGAATGGGAATCTCTGTTTACTATACTTGCCAGGATGGGGTTCCCAACAGCGATGTTACTGCACAGCCTATGTGCATCTCTTTAGGGCCCATGAGATATCTGGAGCCCGTTACATTTGTATCATACACTATGGTCTTTTTAATGCAAAAATAATTTCTGATTCGGTACTGTCCTGATGTATGTGCTGGTAATATTAACAATGAACTTAAACTGTTTGAGGTCAAATATCTAAGAAACATATTTAATTTAGAAGAGCACCGTTACAGAAGCTTTCCACCTTCAATTTGGACCAAGTGCGACTGGTCAATTGTGTGACAAGTCAGCCTTATTTTACTCTTAACGTTTTAAGCTGGTCTCAGCGGCTCTCCAGCACTATGCCCTCTTCTTTAGGAGGAACTTGAAAGTAACAGGAATTATGGCCTCACTTTTTTCTTTTAAACTGGGGGGCATATTTATGAGTGTGGTGGCTCAGGGAAGCACTGCAAGCCCCATTGCGGCGCTGCCCTGTGTCACAGGGAAAGGGCAGAAATGCCCCATATTTATCCAGTACGGTGCATTCCTGTCCTTTTCCCCTGAGCCTGTGCCCCTTTGGCAGCCTAGCGCCAAAGCAGTGTTGCCTGCAGGGTTGTTATTGTGCAGGAAGGGATACCTTCCGGCACAAAAATAATACTGAGAGGCTTTTCCCTCTTTCTATGTGTGCTGCAAAGAGGAAAACACAAGGAGAAATAACACCTCATTCATGGGAGTTGCATGGGAACACCAGCTGCAACTCCCATGTACCACTTACTCTGGGCATACTAAGACAACATGGCGATTTGCGCTGCGTTGCCTTAATCCATATTTTTGAAGCTATGCAAAGCCGCGCAAAGTGGGCTTGCATTGTTTCAAAAATGGGGCTCAGTGGTTTGCGCCTCACACTTACTGTGTTGCGTGATGCAAACATGGTGCAACCCACTCAAAAATATGCCCCTACATTTTCCACTATGAGCTGTGTCAGACTTTTTCTTGTCAGAACATCTTGGTAACAGATTTGAAATCTAAGATAAAGAAGACTATTGAGGCCAATAACTTCTCCCAGGATATGGCCTCCTTTTCCAAACCTGAACTAGAGCCTGTACTGGAATCTACTTATGTGTCATTATCTCCTCAGAGGTATCTCACGGCTCGGTCTCAGAAGGGCAGCTTCCAGTGTTTTCTGTTCTCTACTCTCTCGGGGTCCTGGAGTCTGATGATAACTAAAGACAAATGTCGTCTTTGTGGCCTGGGGTGTGAATCTCTAACTTTCAATGCATATGCCTCTTACTTGCTGATACCAGAATGCAGTACCTGAAACCCTTGTTTAAGTGTCACTCGACTTGCACCAACGAGGCTGCATTTCTCATTATGCTCCAAAGAAAGACTATTCGAGAGTATAGTAGAATTCTAGTAGTATTCTAAGTCGGTTTTTGATGTATAAAATACACATCAACATATAATCCTAATTGATTTTCACGTCTTTGTATCGAGATAGATATGCGTCTGACTAATGAAGCCCAATGTAACCTCAATTCTTGTTTACATTTTAACTGACCGTATATTGACAATCATTTTAACACGCTGTGGAATTATTAATTTACATTTACCTTGACGGAGATTTATTTTGAGGTAAACATTATCTTGAGAGTTTGATGTTGTTTTTTTTTCTTTGTTGGGCCTAGGTACAATTTCTGTCACTGTGATGCATAAATAACCCCTAACTATTCTTCATTATCCAACGCTGATTTTAAGTTATTGGATTTACTGTTGCTCCTCGTGTTTGCACAGTTTGCTCTAAAATGCAGGTTACCGAATATGCAATAAAACTTGTTCGATTTACCTTGTGATGATCTCACAGTGAATTAGGATTCCCACCCTCAAAAACTGAACCTCTCTGGCTTCCCTTGCTGAGAATGCATTGCATTTTATAACTTTCCTCATGTCTAGTACATGCGAAGCAGTTGCTTTGAACTGCGGTGTGTAAATGCACATATCTTTGTTTATATCTTTCAGCAATACTAGTATTCAGCTGGTCCAGTGCTCCCGATTGTGTTTGATAAGAGAGCTCTGGTAGAGAGGAAAACCATTCCACCAGGATCATTTAGTGCTGTAAAATCCTGGGCAACAAATGTGAGCTCTTGTGTCAAGAAGACCCAGTTTAACCCCCAGCCCCCATCTAAGGGCAGCTTCACCCACCTAATAAATGGATCCACTAGTAAATAGTTGGGCACAGGTGCTCTCAGTCAGGTATGGCGAAGTGCGTGTGAGATTTCACCTAGGATTTATTCAGGCACTCGCAGGCGAAAACATTCTCATTCATTCTCATTCTCCCCCACACCACATCTCCACTTTGAAGCTCTTAGAACTGTTTGTAATTTTACAGCCTATTGTCTTTTAAATAGCACTAATTCTCCCTCCTCTCCCTTTCCACTGATCCCTAAGGCCCCTCATGCCCTGCTTCTCATATCATGTATTTTACCATGATATGTCAGCGTGATTGTTCCGAAATTTGAAGCTCACACCCTCTAATCTTACTCACCAAGCTACGCCCCTGCCCTTATTGTAAAGGTGCACACTGAGTCCATGGTAAAATATGACTGTGCAGCAGGTCTATTGCTTGTTCGGTGCACTCATCACTTAAGCCATCACCTGATGCATAAATTTAAGATTTTATCTAAAAACAAACTATTTATAGTTCAAGTGTATCAGATGTTGGTGAAATCGCACCACATGTGATGAAATGTTGTGCCTGACGCATTGTGAAGTTAACTGGGGCCCTTCAGTTGTTGATTGGCAACAATAGGCTTTTTAGGAGGTGACAATGTTGCGCAGGTAGGTGACTGCTTCCTAAATAGTTTAATGTCCCCCTTTGGCGGACTGGAGAGAGTATGTTGGCCTGAAGCAGGAAGCAAATACGCTAAATACTTCAATGTAATTCAAACACCGTTTTTGCATTCATTTTGCACACATACATGTAGACGATGGGAAATCTGATTGTGTTTGGGGTCGTGCTGAGCTGACCGAGGAAGAGCAATGCAAATTACACCATCACCTTCAAAATAGTAATGGAGTGTTTACAAACCTGTGGGAACGCACTTGCATGAGCATATGCGCACAGCACGTACAGTCAATTAAATGAATGTTTAAGTGTGCATAAAGTGTGGCAAAGTGCACTACTTGGTATATTTTTAAAGAATGAATACACGGTCTCATTCCAACATGCATAGTGTATGGACCTGTTACAATGAAATGTGCGTGAATGCCGAAGCTTCTACACTAGGTACATAGGTTAATACTCGAAACGCGTAGCAGCGGGCTATAACTCAACGCACCTGTCCCGTAAATTCCCTAAATCTGAACGTAATTTAAATGGGAGATAAGAAATTCCTTATGTGTGCACTAATACCAACACCTGCTGCCACTATGCACTCCCTGAAACAAGGAACTAAATGCAATTTAAATACTGGCAGTATTTAAACTCGATACATAGATGTCTGTATATGACTATATGTGTACGTCACAACCGTTGTAGGGCCACTTCACAAAATCATTTAGTAGCACAGGAAGTAGTAAAAATTGAATATTTGTAGGTAGCTAGCATGCCTCTGGACATCAGTCCTCAAACTTCCAGATCCTTGTTAATAAAAGAGCAAGGAGGGCTCAGTCTCCTACATAAATATTCCCTCAGTATGGCCATTGTATTCTCCTTTTAGATGTTTTGAGGACAATTCGCAATGGCATGTGAGAAAATTGCTTTAAGTACTCCAAAAAGGCTTGTTAACAGGCCCATATGTATATACTCCATTTGGGATTTACTGTTAATCAGGCAATGCAGAAAATATAAGGAAAAGTCGCAAATATAAACAAAAATATCAGTACTGTTAAAGGACAAACAAATCAAACCACTATTAATGATAACAATACAATCATAATAAAAACGGAAATAAAACAGAAACATTAATATTAGCAGTACTAAAAATTAAAGCAATAATAATGCAGTTTCAACTTCTTCATTGAAATAATTGAAAGAAAGCAAATAACTGTTTTCTCGTCTTACCGCATCACTACAGACCAAGAATTGCTCGTGTATGCAGTTTTCAAGTGATTACAGCAGAGGGCACTGTTGAATCACTTACTACTGTGGATCGGAGTGCCCTTTTTGAGTTTCAGCCTCAAACTTTGAAAGTGATTTTATTTTTGTTTCCAGCTGTGTGATGGGAAGGGGAGGTGTAAACCTCCACTGCTTTTGGCTAAGAGCACTGCGCCTGCACTCCCACTGGTTGACAGAGTGCCAAGATGGCTCTAACGCAAGAGATGAGGCTGGGAGAGGTGGGTGGTGAAGAAAAGAGATGGAAGGTGAGTTAGAGCAACGAGGAGATGTCTATATCTGGACTATCTCATAAACAGAATTTTAGGTGTTACGCCTCTGCGATTTGCAGAGACGGCGAAATCTGCTTGAAGCACATAATAAGCCGGCTTGTTATGTTTTTTTGGTACTCGGTAGTAGTTAAGCAGTTAATTCACGTCAACATTTTGTTCAGGTCTTGCATTCAAATATCACAGTTATACCGTTAGCGGTAAAACAATGCTTATTATCCTAAGACGTGCCAAACACGGTGTTCTCCTGCAGTATGCTGAACGCTTGCTGAGAAGCATGCGGTGGTGATCTGCTGGCCACGAGTTCGAATACCGGGAGAAATTGAGGATCATTAAATCTAGTAAGGCGAATACCTGTTATGTAAAGCACTTAGAAATTACAAAAGCGCTTTATTAAAACACGTTATTATACAGCTCCTGCATCTCACCTTGGCCTCCCATAGACCACTGACCCATAGATACTAATCTTGTTGATGTGGTAGCATTCTATAACATCCGTGCTTTACAATAGCGAGAAGATCACTGTTAAGAGTGTTTTACACCGAATGGTTTATATTTGAGGCCACAGTAGGTCTTTCCAAGTCGTATCGAAACTAGAAGTGGCCCTTAAGATGGAAGCCACGTTCACAAAATTATTCCTGGAGCCTGGGACACACGACCTAATTCGGAATATAAATTAGGAAGACTTGCAAGTGACACTGCGGTGCAGATGTCCGATGCACTTGCGAAATACAAGCTATTTGATCCATTTTTGAAATGCCTTTAATTTCTTTGCCAATTGTCTGCTCTTGCCCCCTCTTCATACACAGTGCCACATCTGTGCCCTCCTAAATTCAGTACCCTCCTTGCTCCTTCTCCTCACAGACTGCCCCCTTCTGCTCCCTGCTGCTCTGAACACTCACTGCCCTCTCCACTCCTGTTCACACACTGCCCTTTCTGCTCCCTGCCCCTCTGGACACTCACTACAATCGCCTCTCCTTTGCTCACACACTGCCCTCTCTTCTACCTGTTCCTTCTGCTCATACTCTGGCCCCTTCTGCTCCCTGCCTTCCTAGGCGCTCACTGCCCTTTCCACGCACTCCCTTTGCACACACAGCCCCTCATTTTGACTATGACAGTCAATTTCCCTGACCGCCAAATGCGCCAGTCTTGGTGGTATGCAGGCCGCCATACTACGAGTGCTGGCAGCCGTCTGTCATCTTTGTGGTGGAAAGTCACCAGCAGTCGTGCTGGCGGTCTGCAGTGCAGAGGCGGGTGCATCGCCAGCACCACCACGGCAGCAGGACTCCGCCTGCCAAATTACAAGCAGAAATACGGCTTGGTGGAGTCCTGCTGGCGTGGTGGTGCTGGCGATGCAAGACCGCCAGGACCCATCCCCTCCCGGACATTCTCCTCGAAAAGGGCGGAGGTTGCCCGTGCGTGTAGGTGCCTGTGTGCGTGTCTGCGGAGGGGGGAGGTGAATGCATGCGTGTATGCGAGTGAATGTGAATGTGTGTGTGTGTGAATGTGTGTGTGTGTGTGTATGGGGGTGTCTATGTGGATGAATTTGAGTGAGTGGGGTTGTCTGTGTTTATGAATGTGAGTGAGTGGAGGTGTCTGAGTGCATGTATGTGTATGCTGAATGGGTGTGTATGTGAATGCATGCGTGCATTAAGGGGTTGGGGTGTTTGTGAGTGTGTGGATGGATGGGGGGATGTGTGCATGTGTGGAGACATGTTTGCATGTGTGTGCTCTTGACAGAAATGGAGATTCCTGTCTCTGAGTGTGTGACCAGCAGGGTTTTCGTGGCAGGGTGACTGCCATGGAAAGCCTGGCGGTTTGCAGGCCTGTAATCTGTCTGGCAGGCTGTGGCCTGTCGCCGAGTTGGAGGTGCTCCCCGACGGCTGCGGCGTGCACCGGCAAGCCGGGCAGGGTTGTGGAGGCTTGGCATCTGCCAAGCCCCACAACTCTTAATGTGGTGGTCCTTATCGCCAGCTCTGCGGCAGTAGGACTGCCATGGAGAGGCTGAGGGTCTCATGACCACCAGCCTCGTAATGAGGCCCACAGTGTCCTCTTTTCTACGTGCCCCTTCTGCTCCCTGCTCCCCAGGCATTCACTGTCCTCTTCACTCCCTTTGCTCACACACCCGCCCTCTCTTCTACCTGTTCCTTCTGCTCCCTGCCCCTTTGGACACACCCTGCCCTCTCCTCCCTTTGCTCACACACTGCCCTCTCTTCTACCTGTTCCTTCAGCTCACACCCTGGCCCTTCTTTTCCAATGCCCATCTGAACATTGACTGACCACTTTTCCAGCATTTGTTCCTTTCAACACTGCCACCTGTGTTCAGATGCTGTCTGCTGTGCTCCGCATCCCTACTTCTCACATGCTGCCCCCCTACCTACACATTACTGTATCTGCTTTCTACCCCTGCTGTTCACACTACCCCCTCTGCTTACACACTGCCCTCTCTGCTCCCTCCCCATTCTGCTTACACACTGTAGGCTCTGTTCCCTGTCCCCTCTGCCATACACCGCCCCCTTTTCACACTCACTGCTCCTTTTTCCTCGCACTGCTTCATCTGTTTTCTACTTCCGCGGAACACTCACTACTGCCTCTGCTCCCTGCCCCTTCTGCTCTCTGCCTCCTCGGAACATTCACTGTCCTTGCTGCTCCTTACATCTTCTCTTCACCAACTACCTCCTCTGCTTTTAATTTCCTCCAAGCTAAGCTTTCTGAAGCATTTTTGTATATTTAAATGCATTTTACCCGTCAAAAAGGTCATTCCCATTTATGATGCCACATCATAATTCATAGAATCAGGCTCTGTGGAAGTTTCTGCTGATAAAGTGCGTTTCTGTAGATAGTAATTTGGCTAGGGTGATATCAATTTGTGAATTTAGGTTAACGGATGCTTAAGCGAGTTTCATTACAGGCTAACCTAACATACACTTTTGTAGGTATCCACATATCTATTCAGGTAGTTTTTTTCACCCAAAAACACATACAGCTTTAAACTCTAGTGACAGGCAGAGACTTGTGCCCTTTGCCGGAGGTAATCGGAAACACGTCTATGTTTAAGAGAGATGTAGGTGATTGTCTTTCTCCAAAAAATGCGTTTCTTTTGACAAATAAAAAGTTATTGTCAAATTGATGAACCTTTACTCTTAAGGATTTTCCACCTACTGGAACGTTTGGTGTGTGAATTGTGCACATTTGAGAACTGACGGAAATCTATTGTAGATTTTGAGGAATATACTTTGAATTCTTTTTGAGGTGGGAAAACAATTCACCAAACTGTGACCTGTGAAAACTGCCCATTTTCAATCAGTTTGCAGAGCAAAATTAGGCTATAAAAATGTCTAAATCCACTCTACGGGTGAACCAAAGAAATCGACTCATTGCATCTGTATTGTGCAAATCAACTAATATTCAGGACTTCAGGTAGGGAAGGAAATGGCAGACCTTAACTTTAGGAGAAGAAATCCCAGACATTCACCCCAGATGACCTGTTCTTGAAAACTTGTCTTGGCTCCTTTCCATTTCAATGTATGTATCTGCGATATTTTTAACTACTTTGCTAAGGCAGGGATGTTCCCATGAAAGACAGCATCAAAATCTGTGAGTGCTACTTTGCCAATGTCACCTGTGACCAAGCACTAGAACGTATTCTGCATGCCCTGTACTCTGAATGTATTGGCTTGGGTTTCTGTCAATAACCACTTGCCAGTATGGTTATGTAATAAGCAAGATTTGGAGGGAATCCATATCAAGCCCCTTATTTAGGCATTTGCGGACGGCATACTGCAACAGAACATGGGAATTATCCTGTCTGCCTATTACATGTGCCAAAGGCTATAATGTATTTAAAATATAGTGAGCTGGTTTTCAGCTATGTTTGTGACAAAGTATCCCATCCATCAAACTCCAAACAAGGCACCAAATCTATTAGATTGCTTTAATATAGTGATAGCAATGTTATTGATGACTTCAGTATCGCAGGTAAGATCATTTTTAACTTTTTTATAAAGTCGTTAATAATATAATTGGTTAAAATATTGTTTAATTTAGTACCGTTGTTTCATGCTATGTTTTTATGTATTCTTTGTAATTTCTTAATTTAGTTTTTAGACGTGGGGTGTGTAGTTTTTTGGGTATCAGGGTGGGATGGGATTATTTATTTCTAATGTAACTGTAAAAATGTATGTCATCTGCTTGAAATATGTTTTTCAATTTGTATCCGTTGTGTATTGGTTTGAAGTAAATTAATATTACAATGTGTATATGTTGTTTTTTGGGATATATTTTTATTATAATATTTAATCAATTTGTTTCAGAGCTGGATGTAGGATTTATTGGGTAATTGGGTGGGGAGTTTTTAAAGTTTTTTGAGAATGTGTTTTCAATTTATTTTAAATTAGAATTTTTTACATTTTTTAAATATTTCAAAATATTTGATTTTGATTTTTAATGTTTTGTTAAAATAAATATTTATATGTGTGATTTATTTATGCTTTCAAATATTATGATGATACTTACATTAAAAGTTCTAGGAAGCATACATATGTTTATTGGTTGGCTATATATTTGTTTTTCCTCAGGTACTAATTGTTATGATAACAGAAGTATTTACATTAAATTAAAAAAAACTTGTTTAGTATAATAAAACTAATTTTTAAAATTATTGTTGTATATTTTAATTCCTTTTTCAAAATGTATGAGGTATATATTTTAATTTATATTTATGTTTCATTTGTTTTGATAAGTTGGTATATGTTTATCTTTTAAATTTATATTTTTTGCACTAATTACATTTATGTTTCAAAATGTACATTTATATAGTTAATGTGTGTTAGTGAATGTTTTCAATTTAATTGATATATTTTAATTTGTACTTTTTTATAGTATTTTTATCAATATATTTTTTTACTCAATGACAAATATTTTATTCAAGTTTTATAAAAGTTTAGGTATTCCACAAATACAAATGTGTATTCCACAAATGATCTTTGATGATTGTTTCTTTCTTCTATATTTCAGGTTCCTGCCAATCAGATATTCCCTATTATGGGTCTCTAATTGTTTAAGGATTAGGTATGTGTCATGGTCCTGATGAATCGCACTAGATCACTTTTGACTAACTAGCGAGAAACATGTTGACCTATCATTCGAAGTAACACAGGGGATCCTGTGTCTACTTACACTATACTCCCAATTGAGAGACTTAGTGATTATTATTTATAATTCCTGTTCTGCTGGGGAGTTTAGACATCGTTTTATTATCTCCCCCTTACTGTTTTTAATCATGTCAGAGGTTTAATATCCCAATAAATTGCATTTTACCTCTAGTCATTTTTAAACTACCTCTATACCAATCCTAGATTAGTGTTTTCTTGACCGGTTGTTTATCATTTGCAAAAGATCTCTGGCAAAGAGCCCCCTCGTGGGGCCCGTAAGGCATTGCAGTGCCGGCCTGACGAGGAGCATAGCCCTATGATGAAGCATGTCACCGGAAGGTGAGTGAGCGCTCTTGCTTCAAACCAATTGGTTTTCCAGCAATCTGAATATAGAACAATAATTTTGAAAGAAACACCTTTTTGGAACTGTGTATATCTTTTTGATTTGATTACTATAGGGAGTCATATACACAGGACCAGGAGTTTGTTCTCCGAACCTCCCGCACGTGCCCCTCCTTTCTGTTGTTGTTTGATATTCCACAAATAGACTGGAGTGTGAATAGTAAATTGACCCCCCTTAAAATCCACAACCTTTCCCAATATGACTTAGATTGGAGTGGGAATAGTGAATCTACCCCCGTCAAAGTCCAACTTTTTTCCTAATGTGGCTTATACTGGAGTGGGAATAATTAATCTACCCCCCAAAAGCCCAACACTTTCCCTAACAAGGCTTTTTTATTTGAGTGGAAAGAGTAAATTGTATGAAATCTAAATATTTTCAGCACGATTACCCCAGACGTTTTGCAATTTTCTGGACCCTCATTTTGCTGCACTTAGAACTCTGTGTGCTGTTACCCCTAAAATAACAGGTGCAAAGTCTCTCTGCTCCCCCTTTATATCAGGTTACTTTGGCTTACCCATAATTGACTTATTTAACTTGCTTCCAAGTCCCTAGTAAATGGTGTAGAAAATGTGCATATGGCCTGGGAGTTAAATGGCACCTGTTAACTGCATCACCTATTGGGCAATTCATAGCTAAGCCTTGAAAACATCACTTCAGACTTAATATGTGTAGGCTGACGTCAGCAGCGTAAAAATCTGCTGTCAAACCAGTCAAAATAACTCTTTCTGACAGGCGGGAAAACCTTGCTTTTATAGATTAATAATTACCCCTAAGTACACCTTGCCATCCACAAGATAGAGTACCTGATATTTATAAGTGGAACATATGCAAAATTAAATTAAAAGTGGCATGCTCCCCTAGTGAGTAGCCCCAAAACCTATTTTCACTGGCATTGCTATGACTAGATCCTAGAAAATGGCAATTTACATATTATAAACCTTAGGGTCTTATTAAAAGTCTGGCGGTCAATAGACCGTCAGACTCGTGGTGGTGGTTATGTCTGATGGCGGTATGGCGGTCCAACCGCCAAATTAAGAGTTTGGCGGTCAGAGCACGAAACGACTGTCGTCTCTGGCGGGAACAATGTTCCCTTCGGGCTGATAGTGGTGAAATTCATAATCAGCCATCAGATTATGACCTGGTTCTCCACCAGATGCCATGAAAAGGCTGGCGGAGAACAGCTGCAGGGAGTTTGAGGGGGAGGGCCTGCACTGCCCATTTCCATGGCATGGGCAGTGCAGGGGTCCCCCTGCCCAGCACCCCCATAATGCGCACAGTCTACTGTGCAGTCCGTGCACATTACAAGTGTGCTGGTGCCCCCTGCAGGCAGCAGCATTGCCGCCGTCTCGATTACCAGCCGCCACAGTGCTGTCGCCACTTTCCTGCTGGGCTGCAAGGTTTCCGCCCATCAGCCCAGCATGAAAGCCGTAATAGGGCGGGCGGGAAGGTCACTAGTAAGGCGGCAACTTCCTTCTTTGAAGTTCGGTGGACGGGTCTTCCCGTCCCCCAAACTCGTAATGAGGCCCTTAGCCTGTAAATCCTGATAGCAATCAGTTAAAATAGCAATTCAGATTTTGTAATACATATTTATGAAAAGAAGATCTTTTAGAAAATTATCTTTTTACCTGCCTGAATCTCCTGAAGGCAAATTAGCATTAGCCTACTGAAAGATGATCTGCTACTGCTTGGCCTTAATGAAGTGTGAAAACTGCTCCTTGAGTAGACACACTATCCTGGGTATAGGGAGATGTTTTCTCCCCCTTGCAGAAAGAGCAGTTAGGGTGGACCCAGGCTTGTCATGAATTTGTAAATGGGCCAGCTCTTTTATAAGTAAATGAAAGGGGAGACCTTGAGAAGGGAACACTTAGGGCCTGATTACGAGTTTGAAGCCAACCGCCAGACCTGTGGCGAGGAGACCGCAGGCGAGGTGGGGGTCTTCTCACCGGCCCTATTACGACTTTCCCATTAGGCTGACCCGCCCACCAGCCCAGTGGGAAAGGTGTGGCAGCATTGCTGGTGGCTGATAATAGAGCTGGCAGCAATGCTGCCACAAGCAGGGGGCATAGCACCCTCGAAATGCAAACTGTCTGCACAGCAGTGCGCATTTCGAGGGTGCTTGGCAGAGGGCCCCTGCAGTGCCCATGCCCATGTGGTGCCCTGCAATTGTTCTCTCCGCCAGCCTTTTCATAGTTGTGGTACCGCCATGAAAAGGCTGGCATTGAACATGGTTGGAATCAACAGTGGGGTGCTGAGTTCAGCGCCACCCTGGCTGATTACAACCTGCACTGCCGTGATGGGAGATCCTGGCGGGGATGGCGGTAGGTTGGGGGGGTCTGCCGGCCAACCTCATAATGTGGCGGTTGGACTGCCACAACCGTGGTGGTCCGACCACCACGGCCACCGCAAGTTTGGCGGTCTGTTGACTGCCAGGCTTGTAATAAGGCCCTTAGTCTCCACAACCAGGCTGGCACCAATCCCACTGGGAGGGGAATACTCCCAGAACTGGTTTTTGGTGACCCAGGGAAGGGGACTGCTCATGTGCCTGGCCACTGCACTGGGTGTGCACACAGGCTTTGCACAAGGGAGGACTTCATCTTCATCCTTTAGTAGTAGCTTTACCCCGTTGGTTAGGGAGCAGTCAGGAGTCACCCTCATATATTAGGTGGTGCAAACCATAAATGATGCACCCCAAAGCATACTCCCCAGCACACTTTATGCACTTGCAGAAGACCAGAAGAGGACTGGACGTTGCTTGTTGTAACCTGAGAAGAGATCTGAAGGACTGGACATGCTCCCTCTTGTATCGAGGACAAAATAACTTGACTCCAAGGGTCAAATGGCTGACCCCTGTTCAGCTACAGAGACACAACAAGCTGCAAGAGGTCCTTTTCCTGAATTGTCAGGTCGACCAGTATGAAGTGGACCTTAACTGAGCCTTGGTGATGGACTCGGCTGGAGTAAGTCCTGGCCCCTAAGTGCTGTCCCTGAGGTCCTCGGGGCTTTAGAAATGACCCAGAGGAGCTGCTCCAGAAACCCTGAAAAATAAGGACTTAGAAAAAGTTGGACATCCAAGACCTCTGGAGCCATTAGAAAGACGTTACAGTAAAAGTGTCCAATTTCAGTCATCTTCCTCGGATACAGCTTCAGGCGTCCCGTACTGGAGGATTTGTGAACTCCATAAAAAAGACTTAGGGCCTGATTACAATCTCAGCAGAAACAGTCCTGCAGTCGAAACAGCGTCCAGTCCCCCGACCGCCTAGTTGACAGTCTGCCTGCTGTATTACAATTTTGTCAGGTTGCTTAATGAGAGATGGCCGGAGTCCCGTTGACTCCGCCAGCCATTCGCCAACCGCCTCGACTGTGGCTTAGGGAAAACCAGCTGTCAGAGGGCAGTATAGACAAGGTTCCTGCCATCCAGATTACGAAGTGCCTTTCTGTCAAGCTGACTGTGTTGGGGAGACCACATGCTTCGATGCGGCAGAATCAAAGGAAATGGGGTTCAAGCTCACCCATTTCCTTCTTTTCCCTTCAGTCTCCGACTGGACCCCTTCATCCATGGCCCCTCTTCACAGCAGCAAGTTGATCTGAGAGAAAACAACCCCATGAGGGCCGAAATCTAGGTAAGTACGTTTCACACTTTTCTCCTGTTGACTGGAAAGGGCACACGTGGTTAGTACTCCAGCAATGGAATGGTACTAGTACAATGTATTTTTTCACATGTGTCATGCATATGTGTACATTTTACACTTATTTAGTCAAAATGTACACATCTGCATCAACACAACTGAAAAAATATTTTTTAAATTGCTGACCCATCCTGCATCCCATGTCTCTGCTGTCAGAAACACTGCCACTAGGCCAGCTTTTACATCTAAATACGGTGAGACCATCGACTCGACGGAGTACTTGGTACCGCAGTCATGGCGGGATGTCGGGAAGATGCAAAGATCGTAATCAGGCCCTAAATCAGAGGGTGAAACCTTTGACCAACACTACCCGCTTTATTTATCTAACTCATGGTCCATTGCAGTCAGTTTGAAATTGTGCCTAAGTCCCGGTATACTGCTTCCACAAATTATCATTAGTGCTATTTTTACTTAAAACCTTAAAAAAATCATACCTCCTGTTTACCTTATTAGGATTTTGTTTCTTTGATTTTGTTTATTACAATGTAATAATTTTTTATAATTTAGTTTGAGATTTTTTATTGTTTTGTGTTTTGACATAATACATAAATATGTCACACATTGCTCTAAATTAAACCTGTCTGTTCTTGTGCCAAAGCTACCAAGGAGCTGAATTAAGATTAATTTAGTGACTTTGGGGTCTGCCTTGACAAGTTAATCTCATTGTTCCTTGAGGTGGGAAATCCCCCACCTGGAATATTAAGCCACATTCTTTCATAAATCTGCCCCCTTAAAGTTTAATGCTTTCCCCATTATCGCTGAAAATGGATGGGAATAGTCAAAGTACCCCTTCAAAGTACAACCCTTTCATCAATGTGCCTTAGATTGGAGTAGAAATAGTAAATCTATCCACCTCAAAGTCCAGCGTTTTCCACAGTATTGCTTAGACTGGACTGGGATTAGTAATCTACCCCCTCAATTTCCCTCAAATTCTAGTGTTTTCCCCAGCATAGCTTAGTGAGGATAGTTAAAATACTCCCTCAAAGTCCAGTGCTTTCCACAGTGTGGCTTAGATTGAGGTGGGAATAGTTAATCTAGTGCTTCAAATCCAACACATTTTCCAATTGTGCCTTAGATTGGAGTTGGAATAATAAATCTACACCCTTTAAAATTTAGAATGTTTTACAATTTATTTTAGTTTGGGGTTGAAATATTTAATTTACACCCATGTAAACTGAACACTAGGTTTACTGTGTTTAACTTTTGTTAGGAAAAATTGTTTTGTACTCATTGTTATTTTTTTATTTTTTTGATTGTAGTAATACAGGTGAAAGAAGGTTTTACGTGTAAAGGTAACATTTTTAATAACTTGTTGCTTTCATTTTAGGTTATCAAGAAAAAATTGATGAATTACACTGTTTTTGTGAAAGAAGTTTTATTTATTACATGTAATTATTTAGTAACATATACAGTTGTGTATTTGTAATTTTGTTTGGACATTTCATACTTATTTGACCTTCAGAATTCACTGACATATTGTTTTCAACATTGTCATGTAAATACATTTTTATCAGGAGCATTTTCATGCATATATTTCTTTTGTAGTTTTAATACATCTTTAACATATATTTTCAACATTTTACATTTTTTAAGTTTGCTTCACATATGTATACATTTTAACATCATTTTTCCCCAATCATAACTCATTTTTCTTAATATATAAACATTTATTGTATACTTTGTGCTTTCAAAATATTTTTAATATATCAAAAATGTAAAAGATTTTAAATATTATTTATAGTTGCTTCTTAATATATATTTAAATGTTTGACATATTTCCATTTTTACACTTTTTAACAATTCATTATTTTTTTACAATATTTTTATTTAATAAAAGAAAAGTTTTTGAAATACATTTTTTTTTTGCCTTACTCTCTACAGAGTTCGAGTTTTCATTTTATGTTCATTTACTACTTATTTTTTCCACTTTATTGATTTTGTGGCCTATCTTCACTATTTTTGGCTGTTCCTGTTTAGGTTCGCTCAATGATTCCAGTTCCTGTTCTTTAGGTCAGATGAGATTCTAGTGTTGTGGGATGTGTGTTTATGATTAGAATAGTTAGTTTAGATCAGTTTTTTGTAGTATTTTGGTTGGTTAGTGTTTAAATGTGTTGTAGTTGTGGTAGTTAAGTGTGATAGGCCTTATTATATTGTAGTTATAGATCTATGGATGTATTTGTTTAGCTATGTATTGATTGTATAGATTATTGTAAATTGTATTCTACACTATAATATTTATGATGTTGATGTGTTGTGTCGGTGGGTGTTTTGTGTTCCTCTTACGGGTTTTTTGTTTGGTTCACCAGAGGCACTTTATTTGCATGTTTTATTTTTCCAAGGAAATACATTTGGTTTCATTTTATCACGTTATTTTTATTTAATTTTTGGCTTTCTGGGAATGTTTTTGAAATGTATTTTTTTCTGTTTTGGCGGTATCCATGTATTGTTATCACTTTTTGGGATTTTTATTTTTGCCCTTTATACATTTCCCCAGGTTTGTGTTTTTTTTTTAATGGGTCATTTTTGCAGATTGCTTTGGGGTTTCATATTTCCAGCTACCAAACCATTATGGATCCTGACAGGTTGGCGGCGGAGCATGTCGTGGTCAAACACGGCGGTGTCTAAGTCAGCACCGCAGTGCTGATCACAACTTGCCTTTCCACCAGCCTTTTCCTGGCAGGATAACTGGCAGGAAAAGGTTTGCAGAAAGGCAGGAATGGAACCACAGGGGGGCCCCTGCACTGCCCATGACCATCTCATGACCAGTGCAGGGACCACACTGTCAGCACACTCGGAATGCATTCTGAGTGTGATGTGGGTGCAGACAGTGCAGCAGCATTGGCCTCGTCTCTCCCTGAGAGCTGAAGCCAATGCTGCTGCACTGTCTGCACCAGCCAGCCCGGCGGGGAACTCATAATACCATGGTGGGTAGGCCACCAGCTTGGCCGCTGCCTCCCCACCATAGAATTGGTGGTCCAGTAGTCGGACCGCCAAAACAATAATGACGCCCTGAGTATGCCTTGATTATTAGCAAAGAGTCAGACTTGTCTTTTTAACATGTTGTGGATTTCTTCAATTTGTTCTGAGGCTTTGGTTTTCAGTTGGGTTAGTGGGTGCCCCATTCCTAGTCCTTTGTAGCTTTGTGCCTAATTAGGAGTTCGGCAGACTGGAAGACCTATCCGCCAAACTTCTGACTGGGATGTTGCTGCCATACTGGCTACCTCCCAACCGGCCCCATTACGACTCCCACTAGGCTGACTGGCGGAAACTGAGGTTTCTGCCAGTCAGCTTGCAGGAAAGTGGCGGCAGCATTGTCTCCAGCTCGAGCCGGCGGCAATGCTGTTGCCTGCAGGGTGCACCAGCACCCTTGCAATGTTCACTGTCTGCACAGCAGACAATGAACATTGCAAGGATGCTGGGCTGTGGGACCCACTGTAGCCCCCTGCACCTGTTCTCTGCCAGCCTTTTCATGGCGGTAGAACCGCCATGAAAAGGCTGGCAGAAAACCAGGGCATAATCAGCAGGGTGGCATTTCAAAAATAGTAATATAAAATCCAACCTCACCAATAAGCAGGATTTCCTATTACCATTCTGGCCATAATAAATATGACCTAGTTACCCCTTTTTGATCAGAAACTACCACTCAAAAAGTATAAGAGGGCAGTCTTAATGATAGTCTATGAAAGGAGCAGGTCTCACAGTAGTGGAAAATGAATTTATGAGTTTTTCACTAGCAGGACATATATAACACATATGTACATGTCCTGCCTTTTACCTACATAGAACCCTGCCCTATGGGTTACCTATGGCCTAGCTTAGGGGTGACTGATATGTAGAAAAAGGGGAGTTTAACGCTTGGCAAGTACTTTTAAATGCCAAGTCGAAGTGGCAGTGAACTTTTACACACAGGCCTTGCAATGGCAGGCCTGAGACATGGATAAGGGGCTACTTATGTGGGTGGCACAATCAGTGCTGCGGGCTCACTAGTAGCATTTAATTTACAGGTGCTGGGCACATCTAGTGCACTTTACTAAGGACTTACAAATAAATAAAATATGCCAATAGGGGATGAACCTATGTTACCATGTTAAAGGGAGAGAGCATATGTACTTCAGCACTGGTTAGCAGTGGTAAAGTGCACAGAGTCCTAAAACCAGCAGAAACAGGGTCAGAAAAGTGGAGGGAGGCAGAGAAAAAGTTGGGGGATGACTACCCTAAGGCTGTCAGTTCTAAAAGTATATTTAAAAAATTGTTTACGTTATTGCTTAGTCAAAGTTGATAAATCGTTTTTGTTGATTGTAATTGTTTTGGATTTTGTTTTCTTTAATAGTTCTTGGTATGACACCCTTTTTTATTCAGTAAAAGTGTCTTGACTAAGGGGGCTGTTGGTGTTTTGGTATTCTGCATGAGTTGGGTAGATCTGTGTTAATGGTGTAGGGCATGATTGAACATCCTGTCCATCATCCACTTGTTTCTTTGGGTAGGTTTAAGTAGATTATTGTTTGTAGCATATATCATTATTCATCTCTCATTGTTGTCATTGTCATATAACATTGAAGTCTCATTTGTGTGTTCAGGTTAAGTTTTTAGGAATATTTATATCCTCAAATATTTTTGGAGCACTAATGTATCTGTGGGGGCTTTTCTAGTTCAGGACCTTTTAAATTGGGAATTGCATTTAACTGCCCTGCAGTGTAATCAGGAACATTGGGGTTTCCCTATGTTCTTGCATTACATCTCTTACTTAATGTTCTGTAATATTGGGAGGATAATAATACTCTATAATAATTTCAACAATTTCATTTTTTGTAGTTGCCCTCCTGTAAAAGGCACTAGGATACTATTTTGTACATTTCCGGTGCATTCTCTCACTGCTTGTACTTTCCTTGCTGTACATATATCATATCATATGTAGTTTATTAATAATTTTCCTTTCTGAGTTCTTGTGTATGTGCCTCTGTTAAAAATGTTATCTGTGGTTTATAAATATTAAATTATTAATTATTAATAACTGTAGTTTTCACAAGCTAATTCGTTTTGCATTTGTAAAAGATTTTTGTCTATTTATACTTCAAGTTCTGATGATTTCTTTACTTTTCTAAATTATTTTAACCGTATTTGGTGAAAGATAATTAGAGTCTGTGCATTCTATCTCAGTGTTTTATGTCAAAACTATGAATGTATTTATTGTATGTATTTTACTGCATAAATATGTATTATATAGATACCATTTTTGTGATCATAAGTAATGTAATAGTGTTATTATTTCTTATGGGTTTATTGTTTATTTTAAGGTATATATTTAATGTATATAATGTTTATTTTATTAGTTTTTATTTGTATTTTTATAGTGAACTGAAATTGACCTGCTATCATTTTATATATTTATTGTTGTTCAGGTGATTAATTCCATTTTTGTGTTTTTATAATATTGGTATTTTTGTTGATGTTTTCATTATACATATTTTGTCATGTTTCAGTGTAGTGGTCATATTTAGTGTTTCCATATTTTTGTTTACACCATTTGGGTATTTTAGATATTATTATGGTGATATTTTTGTAGTAAATATTATTGTTTTCTCTTTTTCAACATACAATGTCAATATTAAAGAAATACGTTTTTGGTGACACTTGCGCAGTTCAGGATTGTTTTTCTAGAGTTTGTGCTGTACAACCCTGGATTTGATGTCTTGTTTCTTTTTAAGGAATTGAGATAAAAAGGCATTGTTTGAGAATAAGATGGTTTCCCAGCATATTTTTAAAGCTAAAACCACAGATATTAAAAATAGGTCTCTAACACTGTTGACCTATTTACCATTTCTAAATGGTACTGTGTGTGCAGTATTACAATGCTTACTTAAATAGAGGCCCACACAGTTATTTGAAATTGATCCTGAAATTAGAAAAAGCTTTATGTGATTAAGATTCTGGCACATAAGCTCTTAATGGGTAGCAGGGGCTCAGATGGTTGATCTCAAGTGACAAAGGATTTGTAGATTTTGTTATCAGCTTGTGAAATTGTGGAACATATTTTATTTAACTGGATTCTTATAACTGATCATAGATTATTGCTGCTCATTGGTAATGCATATTTGGTTTCTTATTAGTTTAATAATCAACATAAATGGATTGACTGTGATTTGGACCATGGTAAAAATGCACTAGTTTAGACATCTATCATAGGATGTTGGGAATTAAAAGATGTTTTGTAACATTTTATAGATTGATAATTTTTTGTTTTCTCAACCATGAGTAAACAATACATGAATAGACAATTACATTGTTATGTTATTTTGCAAAGCTTTGCGTAGTGCTGTATTGCTGTTACTATTGCATGATGCAAGTGTTTTGTGTACCTTCGAGCTCTTGACTCAAGGATTCAGTCTTGAAATTAGTCTGTTTTCTGATCAGACCCAGTAACAATTTCAGGTACAAGGTGATTTTTACATTTTGAGGCAACTGGGTGTAGG
The DNA here is from genome assembly GCF_031143425.1 of Pleurodeles waltl. Classification (NCBI taxonomy): domain Eukaryota; kingdom Metazoa; phylum Chordata; class Amphibia; order Caudata; family Salamandridae; genus Pleurodeles; species Pleurodeles waltl. The sequence continues at coordinate 545,789,613 of NC_090438.1, forward strand.
CATCTGACAAAATGAATTGCCCTAGAAGCAGAAGCTCACCTTTAACCTGTAGCCTTTTGTTTTGCCTATTATATGTTATAGAAGTTGACAAGATAGCTCGGGGCCATAAACACTTGAACTCATGACCTGCAGGACCATTCACTCTTATCTTTTTGAGATCAATATTTTGAGGTCTTTTAAATTGTGCATTAGCAATAATTATTTATTTCACTTCTTCAAAACAGCAAAAACCTAGGCAGCAATGCTGTAAAAAACAAATATTTTTTTTTAATAATTAATACCTATTTATTGAAAAAATTTCATTTTCTTCTAACCACACATGTTTTATGTTTTGTTTTTATTTTGGGAAAGTTTTACAGCACAACCTACACTCTGGAGGTTCTCTTGGTTCTGTTAAAGAAAGCTAGAATTCATATGCTTAAGTTCACTAATTTTATTGAATTGGATCTTGGCTGAGGTCAACAATATTTACAAAAAGGAATCAAAAAGACTATTTACAATTCACATCTCTACAATTACCCAGATTCAAAAAAACATTTTTTAAAGAATTTAATAAGGTTATAACACAAATTTGTTTGTTGGTGACTTTACCAATGATAACAGTTCATCAAATTAAAAAAGTGTGCATTTAAAGTACATAGGTATTATGATGTGGTTTCAGACACCCACCACCATTGAGTGTGGACGTAGGCTAAGTGCATGTTTTAAATCATGCATCCTCCCCCCCATGGCACAGATCACTGTTACCAGATTTATGTTGTAAGCTATACCCAAGTTTCATAAAATCCTTTGAAGATAAAATGCCCAATCTTAACAATCATATTAAGTGTCACAAATTCTATCTCAAAGAAAACAATAAATATTTCTGGGTTTGCTTAACCCCTCTGGTGCCCTGGACTTAACGGTTATGTCCTGGGCAGCACCGCTCGGGTGCCCAGGTGCCCAGGATGTAACTGTTACGTCCAGCTAGTGGCCCACTGGGGAAGCACTAGCGCTCCCCCAGGGGGCCTGGGCAGAGATGGAAGGGAAATTGCTTACCCTTCCACCCCCGTCCCCCCTCCCCACTGTGGTATCTGATTAAGTCAGGGCGCAATTGTGTGCGGACCTCATCAGAGGCTGCCCCCAGCTTCCAGCGCCTATTTTTGTTAGGCCAATCTGCCCCCAAAGGGGGCAGAAACCACTGGACACCAGGGAGTTTTATTTTTATTTTTTATTTATACATAAGAGGAGATGCCCCTTTGGCAATGGGCGCTCCCCCGGGGGGGGCAAAATATTTTTAGGCCTTTTCAGCCCCCCCTGGGGGCAGATCGGCCTGCTATAATTAGGCCGATCTCCCACCTGGAGGGGGGGAAGAAACCTCTAGACACCAGGGATATATATTTTTTTATGATATATATGGGGAGCGACCCCTTAGGCAAGGGTTGCTCCCCTCGGGGCAAATTGTATTTAGGCCATCTATTTTTACTAACCACTAGACACCAAGGATTTTTTTTTGTCAGTTTCACTTGAGGGTAGCGACCCCTTAGGCAAGGGTCATTCCCCTGGGGGGAAAATTTGTTGTAGGCCATTTCTGCCCCCCTTGGGGGCAGATTGGCCTATTGAAATTAGGCTGCTCTGCCTCTGGGGGGCAGAAAACCCTAGACACCAGGGTTTTTTGTTGTTGTTTATTTTACTTTTTTATATGTGGGGAGCGACCCCTTAGGCAAGGGTCGCTCCCCTGGGGGGCAAATTGTCTTTAGGCCATTTCTGCCCCCTTTGGGGGCAGATCGGCCTATTTTTGTTAGGCCAACCTGCCCCCCAGGGGGGCAGAAACCACTAGACACCAGGGATTTTTATTTTTTTGCATCAATTTCACATAAGGGGGGGGGGGGCGACCCCTTAGGCAAGGGTTGTTCCCCTTCGGGGCAAATTTATTTTAGGACATTTCTGCCACCCTTGGGGTCAGATCGGCCTATTTTTATTAGACTGATCTGCTCCCAGGGGGGCAGAAACCACCAGACACCAGGGATTTTTGTTTTGCGTCAATTTCACACAAGCGGAGCGACCACTTAGGCAAGGGTCGCTCCCATGGGGGGGGAATTTATTTTAGGCCATTTCTGCTCCCCTTGGGGGCAAATCGGTCTATTTCTATTAGGCCAATCTGCTCCGATCTGCCCCGGGGGGGGGCAGAAACCACTTAGGCACCAGGGATTGGTATGTGTGTGTTTTGTTTGGGGGGCAGCCCCTTGGGCATGGGTCACTCCCCATGGGGGGCACATTACTGTTGACCATATCTGCCCACCCTGGGGCAGATCTGTCTATTTTTGGAAGGCCCATCTGCCCCCAAGGCATGGCCATACCCCCACACCAAATAAATGGGGTGAAGGTTGTTCTACCCACTGGTGGGCAGAAAGCATACTAGATGCCAGGGAATTAAAAACATATATAAAATAGTGGGGTGGTGGCTACCAACCAGTATGGGCCTGGTTATACCTCTACCCCAACTGAAGGGGGTAACAGTCTTTCAGCTCTCCCCCCGCACACTAAAACATCTTATCCCCCAGCAAGCAAGAGGACATTTGATTATTTTGGGTTTTAGGTTTACATTTCGGCCATAAGAGCTTGGCTAATCGCAAAATCGTCCCACTTGGAATGGTGAAGGCTGCACTTTTTTGGACTTTGGGATGCTGCCATATAGAAAAATCCACAAGACCTAGTCACATCTGAAAACTAAACATCTGGGTGATTGCACAGTGGTATGCTTTACGTACACCCCACACCATTTTCTTACCCACAATGCCCTGCAACCCTCCAACTTTGCTGGAAATCCCAAATATTTCCCTCATTTTTGTGATGGAACCTTCCAGAATCTGCAGGAATCCACTAAATTCCGACCACCCAGCATTGACTTATCTATACCGATAAAAATTCTGCTGCACTTGTCAGCCTAAAAATGTTGTTTTTCCAAACTGCCCTTTTGGACCTGCTTTGGTTCCCCCTCAATTTTGACATGTTTTTGGCTCTTCCCTGTCTCAGGCACTTGACCCACCTACACAAGTGAGGTATGATTTTTACCAGGAGACTGAGGGGAACGTTGGGTGGTAGGAAATTTGTCCTGGTGTGGTGATCCCAAACAGAAATGTGGGAAAAATGTGTTTTTTTTTTAGCTAAATTTGAGGTTTGCTGAGGATTCTGGGTAAGAAAACATTGGGGGATCCACCCAAGTCACACCTCCTTGGACTCCCTCGGGTGTCTAGTTTTCAACAATGTCTGGGTTTGGTAGGTTTCCCTATATGGCTGCTGAGCCCAGGACCAAAAATGCAGGTGCCCTTGCAAAAACAGGTAGCTTTGTATTTGATAATTTTGATGTGTCCAGATAGCGTTGTGGGGCCTTTTGGTTTCTCGGGCACTAGGCCTACCCACACAAGTGAGGTATCATTTTTATCAGGAGACTTGGGGGAACGCTGGGTGGAAGGAAATTTGTGACTCCTCTCAGATTCCAGAACTTTGTCCCATCTTGGATTACCCTAGGTGTCTAGTTTAAAAGTATGCGCAGGTTAGGTAGGTTTCCCTAGGTGCCGGCGGAGCTAGAGGCCAAAATCCACAGCTAGGCACTTTCCAAAAACAGGTCTGTTTTCTTTGGGAGAATGTGATGTGTCCACATTGTGTTTTGGGGCATTTCCTGTCGCGGGCGGCAGACCTACCCACACAAGTGAGGTACCATTTTTATTGGGAGACTTGGGGGAACGCTGGGTGCAATGAAATGTGTGGCTCCTCTCAGATTCCAGAACTTTGTGTCACCGAAATGTGAGGAAAAAGTGTTTTTTAGGCCAAATGTTGAGGTTTGCAAAGGATTCTGGGCAACAGAACCTGGCGAGAGCCCCACAAGTCACCCCATCTTGGATTCCCCTATGTGTCTAGTTTTAAAAAATTTGCAGGTTTGGTGGGTTTCCTTAGGTGCCGGCTGAGCTAGAGCCCAAAATTAACAGCTAGGCACTTTCCAAAAAACAGCTCTGTTTTCTTTGGGAAAATGTGATGTGTCCATGTTGTGTTTTGGGGCATTTCCTGTTGCGGTCGCTAGGACTACCCACACAAGTGAGGTACCATTTTTATAGGGAGACTTGGTGGAACGCTGGGTGGCAGGAAATTTGTGGCTCCTCTCAGATTCCAGAACTTTCTGTCAGCAAAATGTGAGGAAAAAGTGTTTTTTTGGCCAAATAATGAGGTTTGCAAAGGATTCTGGGTAACAGAACCTGGTGAGAGCCCAACAAGTCACCCCATCTTTGATTCCCCTAGGTGTCTAGTTTTCAAAAATGCGTAGGTTTGGTAGGTTTCCCTAGGTGCCAGCTGAGCTAGAGGCCAAAATCTACAGCTAGGCACTTGCAAAAAAATATGTCAGATTTCAATGTAAAAATGTGATGTGTCCATGTTGTGTTTCCTGTCGCGAGCATTAGACCTACCCACGCAAGTGAGTAACCATTTTTATTGGGAGAGTTGGGGGAATACAGAATAGCAAAACAAGTGTTATTGCCCCTTGTCTTTCTCTACATTTTTCCCTTCCAAATGTAAGACATTGTGTAAAAAAGAAGTTTATTTGAGAAATGCCCTGTAATTCACATGCTAGTATGGGCACCACGGAATTCAGATATGTGCAAATAACCACTGCTTTTCAACACCTTATCTTGTGCCCATTTTGGAAATGCAAAGGTTTTCTTGATACCTATTTTTCACTCTTTATATTTCAGCAAATGAATTGCTGTATACTCTGTGTAGAATGAAAATCCATTGCAAGGTGTAGCTCATTTATTGGCTCTGGGTACCTAGGCCCATATTTATACTTTTTTAGCGCCACATTTGCGTCATTTTTTTAAGCAAAAGCAGTGCAAACTTACAAAATACAATTGTATTTTGTAAGTTTGTGCCGCTTTTACGTCAAAAAATGACGCAAATGCGGTGCTAAAAAAGTATAAATATGGGCCCTAGGGTTCTTGATGAACCTACAAGCCCTATATAGCCCCACAAGCAGAAAAGTCCAACAGATGTAATGGTATATTGCTTTAAAAAATCTGACATCGCAGGAAAAAGTTACAGAGTAAAACGTGGCAAAAAATGGCTGTTTTTTTCACCTCAATTTCAATAATTCAGCTGTTATTTTCTGTAGGAAAACCGTGTAGGATCTACACAAATTACCCCTTGCTGAATTCAGAATTTTGTCTATATTTCAGAAATGTTTAGATGTCTGGGATCCAGCATTGGTTTCATACCCATTTCTGTCACTAACTAGAAGGAGGCTGAAAGCACAGAAAAATAGTAAAAATGGGGTATGTCTCAGTAAAATGACAAAATTGAGTTGAAAAATGTTTTTTTCTGATTCAAGTCTGCCTGTTCCTGAAAGCTGGGAAGCTGGTGATTTTAGCACTGCAAACCTTTTGTTGATGCCATTTTCAGGGAAAAAACCACAAGCCTTCTTCTGCAGCCCGTTTTTTTCTATTTCTTTTTTTTAAAACAAGATTTTCACTGTATTTTGGCTAATTTCTTGGTCTCCTTCAGGGGAACCCACAAAGTCTGGGTACCTCTAGGATCCCTAGGATGTTGGGAAAATAGGACGCAAATTTGGCGTGGGTAGCTTATGTGTACAAAACGTTATGAGGGCCTGAGCGCAAACTGTCCCAAATAGCCAAAAAAAGGCATGGCACCTGAGGGGAAAAGGCCCGGCAGCGAAGGGGTTAAGAGACATTTCATCACAGTAGGGCCTATATGCTTTTAGTGTAAGACAGTGGGTGACTTCACTAGAATAACTTAGGGCCCTATTATGACTGTTATGGTCCGCGACTACGATGGTCGAGAGGCTGTTGCAAATCCGGCAGTCTCTCGACCCGTGTATTATGAGTTCCCCGCCAGGCCAGCCAGCACTGATAGTGTGGTGGCATTGGCTTTGGCTCTCAGGGAGAGCCAAGTTCAATGCCTCTGCACTGTCGGTGCCATCAGCACACTCAGAATGTGAACTGTTGTAATCGCAGACAGTGCGCATTCTGAGCGTGCTGACAATGGTGTCACTGCACTGCCCACTACATTGTCTTGGGCAGTGCAGGGGCACCCCTGTGGCCCGTTCCTGCCTTTTTATCAGGCAAGTCGTGATCAATGCGGCGGTGCAGACTTCGGCACCGCAGTGCTTGACCGTGACTTGCATCACTGCCAACCCATGGGGATCCCTGACCGCCAAAAGTGTGACAGTCGGACCGCCACTGTGAGTCCGGCGGTCTTATAACCACCGTACTCATAATGAGGCCCTTAGTCTAATGACAGCAAGTTTTAAAAACAGCTTAAGTTGGAATGGGGCCTACTGCTTGGGATGGTCAATTGTACATTGCAGTTGCATGGTGGGGACCCTGAGATCGTTATAAAAAGTGTAAGTTTTACCATCAAAAGCTTCCTGCTTTAGTGAATCTCCTACGATGCCCCATGACGCATTTATTATTTTGTAGGGCCATCTGATGGCATACCCCAATGCAGCAAAAAAGGTACTTGTTAGGGCAAATTCCAGCCACAGTGCCTTGCCTGGAGCTGCCTGACTTAAAGAGGATAAATTGTGGAGTAGCTTGCCTTTGTAGTGGTTTAAAGTGGCCAATGGTGGAGGGGGATGTACTCAAGAGTGTAGGATAGGGTGGATGAAATCTTTGCATGGTAGGTCTCTAAAAGAGCTTTACAATAGCACCTGCTGGAGGCATTATGACATTTTGTTAAGCCACTGCTTTAGAGCCAGTATATGTTAGATGAGACCCATTTTCTAGAGATTGGGAGAAGACTCTTCTGCGATAAACATATGTTTTTACATGTTTTTCCATATGTTTGTACTTCCATCTAAGTTCCATTTGAATGAACAATACTGCCTCTTGCCTCTGAACAACATCACTTTGATATGTGTTATGTTTACCATCAGGAAGTTATCTCTTGCATATTTAACAAGAGCATCTACCTTATGCTGGAGACCAATTGGTGTAAAATAAAAAATGACGACATCGTCAGCATACAATAAAACATGTTCATCATGTTGCACTATTCGAGGAGGAAATTTTTTAAATTAGCAAAGTGAGAGGGAAAATCATATGAATAAATAGAAAACAGAGGAGGTGGCAGGCATAGCTCTGTTTTGGGCAGTTCTATGTTATAATTTGTTGAGACAAGCCCTTACTTCTGACCATTAGAACTTTACTCCATGTATAACACTATAACACTGTAACCAATCTTAAAAGTCTAGAAGGTATACCCAAACAGCTCAGGTTCCTCCAAATGGTAGGTCTGTCCACCCTGTCAAATGCAGTTGAGAAGTTAACAAATCTAGAATATAAAATCTGTGACTTAGACACCACATATGTCTCAATGACAGACTGGATAACTGCTATTTTGTCTGTAACTGATTGTTTAGGTCTAAAGCCCGCTTGGATATTTGGAATCACACCTGCCGAATATGCCCATTCTATTAGGTTTCCTAAGAATGCTGGATGCAAAGATCTTCTCAATAGTGTCCAGCATAGCAATTTGGCGTTAACTGCTAGCTAAGGAGTGAGATCCCCCTTTGTGTATCAATAAACAACAATGCTCCTTGTCCATGAAGCAGGTATATGCCAGAGTCATACTACAGTGAAAAAAGGTGAACTAGGAATGTACACCAAGTTTCTGGGTCGTTCTTCATCACCTTTACCGGCATCCCATCCGGGCCCATCGCTGACGATAGTCTTGCTTTATTAATTAGAAACATTATTTGTTTTTCATTTGAAGGATTTATTTGGCTATTGTCCATAGAAGAGTTTGCCATAGGTAATAAAGGGAGCTCATCTTGTACTATGGCTGAGATTTGGGTGTACTAAGCAGTGAAATAATCAACCCATTCAGAAAAAGAAATAGGTAGAGTAGAAGAAGGTTGATTATTGCCTATACGCTTAGCAACTAAATGCATAAGTACTTATAATTTCTTACCTTTATGGCTTGCTTCAAATCAAGCCAGTTAGAATTGGCTACCTTCCTGTTGAACTCCAAAGGGGTTTTCCTCCTTTTATTCTGTAATGCTTGTATTTCTTTGCCTCTGATTACTGATGGATCAGAAAACAAATAAGTTTATTGAGTTCATGAGAGGGTTCAACGTATTTTGAATCTTTAACAGAGATTATCATTTTCTTTTTTGACTGGGTCTTCCATAAAGCTTATTCACAACATCAGATATTGGGGTTCATTATGACCCTGGCGGTGAGTGTAAATGTGGCGTAGTACTGCCAACAGGTTGGAGGTACATACCACCACATTATGAGAATGGCGGGTTGGCTGCAGCCAACCCGCCACTTCTCCTCTCATACTGCCATGGCTGTATTAACCGGTGGCCTGGAGATGTCAATCTTCAGCCCGGCGGCAGGCATAGTACAGCCGGCGGCATTACGAGCCTGCCTACCACCATGGGTTTCATGGCGTAAGCAACGCCATGAAAACCATGGCGGTAGGCCCTGTTGGTGACAGGGAATTCCTTCCCTTTCACCGGCAGGCGGCTCCCCCACCCTCCCCAACACACACCTGACACCCCCAGCCCTCCCATCCAAAACCTCACCCCCACACCCCATACACACACTAACCCCCACCCCCTGACATTCACATACACCCCCCACCCCGATCCAAACACATCCCCTCCGATCCAAACACACACCCCCAACCCCCTTGGATCCAAACACACACCCCTCCACCCCCATACACGCACACATCCGCAGACACGCACCACGCATACACCCAATCACTCACACTGGCATACACGCATTCATACAAACACTGGCATACATGCATTCATATATGCATACTTCCAGACATGCTTCCACACATTCTTACAACGATCACACTGACATGCAGACATGCACTCAGTTCACCATTCTTACATGCATTCACTCACACGCATACAACCACGTAAACAACACAACACACACAGACGCATTCACACACTCACTCATTCACACACTCACTCACACATTCATGCACACACTCAGACACCCCCACAACCCCCCCCCACCCTCCCCTGTCGGAAGCCTGACTTACCTTTGTCGAGGAGGTCTTCCTTTAGGAAACAGGAAAGGGTGCTACTACCGCCAGCAGCTCCCCAACAGCAGAACACTGCCAGGCCGTATCACAGGTCATGATAAGGCTGGCGGCGTTCTACTGGCGTGGCGGTGCTGGTGGTAGCAGCGCCACATTACCACCGTCCACCAGCATGAACACTGTCGGATTTCCGCCCTTCTTGTGGCGAACGGATTGTAGCCACCGTGGTGGTATTTTGGCAGCCGTTACCCCAGCGGTAGGGGGTTTTTACCACCAAAGTCAAAATGAGCACCATTGTGTTTTCAATGGACTTAACAGGATCCCCATTCACCATTTTATTTTGATCCACTATAGAAGAGAGCAGTGTATTAAATGAAGCTGTGATGGAAGAGCTCTAGTTAAAAAGAGAGAGGGCCCCACACACCACCTATCCACCAAGGGGACAGGGCACAATGATATATAAAAATAATACCCCTTGGAGGGACTTGTAAAACTCTCACGCCACACTGTTCTGTTTTCAAACATGCATCCACTCACATGAGCTGTTGTAATAAAGGAATATATAAAAAATAATTTGTTAAAAACATAATAAAAGTGGGCCCCACACATATACTGTATTTAAAATCAATTTATATAATATAATTTATTCTGTAATAAAAACCTATATCCCCCATAAATATAAATACCCACCATAAGAAAGGGTCATAGAAAGATTACAAAGATTTGATAAAGATTATTGAATCAATCCAAAGCATATGACATCCCACACCCTCATCTCATCAAGAAGGTGGTCATTATGACATTGGTGGTGACAGTTAAAGTGGCGGTAATACCGCCAACAGACTGGTGGTAATTACCGCCAAATTAAGACCATGGCGGTGAGAACTCCAATAGACAGCCAATATACCACACCATCCTTCCAGGGCGTTAACACCACGCACCACAGCGGTAGCCACCAACAGCCAGGTGGAAGACAAGGTACCGCCCACCATATCATGACACGACAATCAGCCACGATTTCCGGGGCGGTACCAACGCCATCAAAAGCCTGGCGGAAACACATCACAGAAGACGAAAGACTCACCATCAGAGACACAGAGAAGATCAACGCTGCCATGGAACCGGAACTGCAAGTCTTCCCGATGCTCTTCTACGCCATGCTCCACCTTGAACACCAATGCCGACGAAGACGACGGTGAGTACAGCCACCTAGCACACAAGGGAAGGAGGGAGGAAAAGGAGAGTGACACACACACACCATACAAACAACATTCACACACACACCATACACACAACCAGCTGCAGACGAAAAACAATGGTACTGGAAACATGGCATAATAATGCAAGGACTACAGTAAGGCAGTACTGAGAATGTATTGAATGGGAACAGCCACCAAATGAACCAATTGGATAACAAAGAGATATGTACAATTGTCCAGAAAGGGCCAATGCCAAGTTCAAAGTACAAAGAGCCCACGTGGCCACAGGGCATAGTCCAAGGCCCAACTTTGTTTCTGACAACATCCGCACAGAACTCTGCAGGGGCATCATTTTAGAAGTGGGCAGGCACCTCGGGGGAAGGGGTTGGGGCACCTCAGCTGAAGTTGGGAACTTGCCCACTGGTTCTGGAGGGGGCTCCATGCCCATTATCCTTTGCTGGGGAGTGCAAGGTCACAGTCTCTCAGGTGTGGTTCTTGCCCACTGGTTCTGGAGGGGGCTCAACGCCCAGTACTAATTGCTGAGGGAGTGCAAGGTCACAGTCTCTCAGGTGGGGTACTTGCCCACTGGTTCTGGAGGGGGCTCCATGCTTATTATCCTTTGCTGGGGAGTGTAAGATCACAGTCTCCCAGGTGGGGTACCTGCCCACTGGTTCTGGAGGAGGCTCCATACTTATTATCTTTTGCTGGGGAGTGTAAGGTCACAGTCTCCCAGGTGGGGTACTTGCCCACTGGTTCTGGAGGGGGCTCCATGCCCAGTACTCATTGCTGGGGAGTGCAAGGTCACCGTCTCTCAGGTGGGGTACTTGCCCACTGGTTCTGGAGGGGGCTTCATGCCCAGTATCCTTTGTGTGGAGTGCAAGGTCACAGACTCTCAGGTTGGGTACTGGTTCTGGAGGGGGGTCCCTGTACAGCAGCCTCTGGAGGGTGGCCTACATGCCCTCTCCTGGAGGTGAGAGCTGCATTGTCCCAGCTGGAGGTGAGGGCTCTGTGACCATTGGTGGTGGTGTTGGTACCCTGCCATCCTCTGCTGGAGGTGAGGGCTGCTGTGTCTCAGCTGGGGAAGGTGCCTCCTGTGCAGACTCTGCAGGATGTGAGAGCTGCTGTATCTCAGCTGGGGAAGGGACCTCCTGGGCAGCCTCTGTTGGAGGCGAGGTCTGCTGTGTCTCAGCTGGAGGTGAGGGCTTCTTCCCTTTCCTGGCAGGAGGTGAGGGCTTCTTCTCCTTCCTGGCTGGTGGAGTGGGATCCTTCTCCCTCCTTGCTGGTAGAGTGGGATCCTTCACCTTCCTGACTGGTGGAGTGGGATCCTTCCCCTTCCTGGTTGGTGGAGTGGGATCCTTTACTGTCTTGCCTCCACGACTAGGAGGTGCCTCCACTGTCCATGTGGACTGTTTTGCTGAGGAGCTGGGCTGGGTCGTTGGGACCCGTCTCTTACGGGCAGGACGGGGGGGGGAGAGAATAGGTCAAGTTGGGCAAGGAAAAGCTTCCTAGGGACGGTTGGGCGGGATGAGTAAGGAGAGATGGGAGTGCAGGTTGAGGTAGTGGTTGTTGGAGGAGTTTGTCTGCTGGACTTGGGTGCAGGTGCATGGGCAGTGTGCTGATCTGAGGTGGATGGCTGTTGGGTGTTTGAGTGCCTGCGATTGTGTCCTTTAGGAGGGGGACAGACAGGGTGGGAGAGGACACAGGGGACGTGTGCATGGATGTTGTGGAGGTGTCTGCCAGTGAGGTGTGTGTGCTGCTTGGTGTGGTGATGCTGGTGGTGGATGTTGAAGCAGTGCATGCAGGTGTGAGTGTGGGTGTGACTGTGAGGGAAGTGGAGGAGGAGGAGGGGGAGACAGTGGATGTGGTTGTGTGTGCAACTCTCCGGTGTTTGCGTGAGTGCTTTTGGACTGAAGTGTGGAGCCTGTGTTTGACTGTGCCACTCTTGTGTGATGTCTTGTGTGCATGCTCGTCTGTATGTGTGGATGGGATGGGCTGGGGTTGAGGAGACTGGGACTGGGAAGTGGTAGTTGGAGGGGGGACAGTAGGAACAGGGACAATGGCTGCCATCAGAGGAGGCTAGAGCCTGAATCGCTCTCTGTTGGGCTGCCAATCCACCGTGGAGGCCCTCCAGGAAAGCATTGTATTGCTGCATCTGGGATGCCAGCCCCTGGATGGCATTCACAATGGTTGACCGCCCTACAGAGCTGGATCTCAGGAGGTCAATAGCCTCCTCACTCAGGGCAGCAGGGCTCACTGGGGCAGGGCCAGAGGTGCCTGTGGCGAAGGAGATGCCCACCCTCCTCGGTGAGCAGGCACGGGCAACTCACTGAGGGGCTACTGGGAGGGCGGTGCTGGTACGGGGGTGGCAGCTGTACCTATAGCTGAGGTGGTCACAGGGGTGTCTGCCACCACCAGGGAGTTTCCATCAGAGGAGGTATCTGAGTCAGTGTTGTCACCTCCTGTCTACACTGTGGTGCTCCCCTCGGCCTCCGTCCCACTAGTTCCCTCAGCGTCAGTGGACTCTACCTCCTGGGTCCTGTGGGATGCAGCTCCCTCTGTTGCTGGTGCCCCTGCTCCTCTGCCAGATGATGCTAATGCACACATGAACAGGATGACGGAAGGAGAAAGGGGAGGAGGAAGAGAAAGGGAGCACTGGGTCAATTACAGCACCAACACCACAGTTGGCATACACAGTACCGTCACACACAGGGATCAGGATTGAGCACTATGCATTGCACTGGCATTCAAATAGCTAGATGCCACAGCAAGATGAGGGTCAACCACCGCCAACTGTACCCCTCCTGGGATCCACTAAGCCCTGTCTGACATGGAATATAACCTAGCCAGGTTACCTGGATTTGCTATACACCATTACCCTTGAGCTGGATCACGCAACAACAGACGTGAGGACACCGTTGCACATACAATCCAGCCTGGCACACATATGGCCCACCAATCCTGTTTTCATCTCCATTGGCTCACACATCGCCTGGCGCCCACCATGTACCATACCACCAGACATTGCCCTCCTGATGACACGATGCTTGCACACACATCTCCATGCATCCTTCCCACATGCATCGTGCCCAAGGTGTACTCAGCTGTTGGTCTGGAGGCCCATACAGCAGTCCATATTGGGGTAGGACCCCTCCACCAGTCGCTCCAACTCCTCCGAAGTGAAGGCAGTGGCCCTTTCCCCAGTCACACGGGCCATGGTAGGTTCCAGACACAGGTCACAGCAGCACACGCAGTGTAGTTGTTGTCCTGTGGAAAGTCAGGAAACAAGTGAGGATTTAAATAGAAATTGGTGGTCATGTCCGCAGCGGTGTACACCGTCACCACCGGCGCTGATCCCCATTGACCACTGTACTCCATGAGCCCCATATTAGCCAATGAGGAATTTCACAGCGGTGAAAGACCGCCTTCCGCCACGACGCCGTTCAGCGAAGTTACCTCACTAACACCTGTCCCAATATACAGGACAGGCGGTCGCCATTTCATGGTGGTGGACAACGATCAGATCATCCATAACTGCCTCATTGCCTAGAATTGCACATACATTGCCATTCCCACTGTCTCATCACATTGATGCTATATGTACACTGAGGTGGTGGTTCCATTGTTCACATTGGGACATCCTACTCACTCTTGTGTCCCTTAGACACCTACCGCTGCGGATGAATCGGAGAAGGAGACAACCCCCATGTACAGACCCCTTGGGGACTTGGCTACACTGGAGGACAGGCACATAATTGTCACCTATAGACTGGACAGGGCCACAATCACAGAGCTGTGTGCCCAATTGCAGCCTGACCTGATATCAGCTCTCCGTCATCCCACTGGGATCCCCCCTCTTGTGGAAGTGCTATCAGTGCTCCATTTCCTGGCAACTGGTTCTTTCCAAGTGACAGTGGACTTGGCAGCAGGAATGTCAAGGCCAATGTTCTCAATCGTGCTGGCAAGGTTATAGTCTGCCTTGGTGAAACACACATGCACCTACATTGCTTTCCCCCAGTTGGAAGATTTAGCCACTGTGATGGTAGGATTCTATGCAATCAGGCATATCCCCAATATTATTGGGTCGATTGACTGTACACATATTGCGTTTGTCTCTCCCACCAGAATGAGCAGGTGTTCAGGAATTGGAAGTGTTTCCACTCAATGAATGTGCAAATGGTGTGCCTGGTGGACCAGTACATCTCCCACGCCACTGCCAAGTATCCTGGGTCGGTGCATGATGCCTTTGTCCTGAGGAATAGCAGCATCCCAAATTTGATGGCCCAACTACTGAGGCACAGGGTGTGGCTAATAGGTGAGCCAGAATCCCCACCCACTGTATGTCAGTGTATGCCTTCAGGTGTTATCCCCATAGCATTGTGTCAGGCTAATGTTTGTCCCTCAATACTTGCAGGTGACTCTGGCTACCCAAACCTATCGTGGCTCCTGACCCCTGTGAGGAATGCCAGGACAGGGGCTGAGAACCATTATAATGAGGCACATGGGCGAACCAGAAGAATAACCAAAAGGACCTTAGGCCTCCTGAATGCCAGGTTCAGGTGCCTCTACCTGACAGGTGGATCCCTGTGCTTCTCACCCGGGAAGGTCTGCCAGATATTAGTGAGATGCTGCATGTTGCACAACCTGGCCCTCGGACGACATGTGCCTTTTCTGCAGGAGGAGGAGACTGGAGATGCCCCTGTGGCAGCAGTGGACCCTGAGGACAGTGAGGATGAGGAGGCAGAGGATGAGGATGTGGACAACAGGACATCAGTTATACGTCAATACTTCCAATGACACACAGGTGAGACAGTGGATCTGATCATTGCTCTTACTATTGATTTCATCTGTGTGACTGTAGCATGATGGCATTCACTTCCTTTGCATCTCAACTTACTGTCACCTATGGCTTGTCATTTTACAGCTGTTTGTGATGTGACAACCATGTCCTGATGCGATTACTACAGTCAGTTACAGGTCATTAATTGTATCCTATGACAGTGTTCAGATCATTTGCACTAAATGTGACTGTTCCCCTAAATACACATTCTCAGCACATAAAATACTAAAAGTCAAGTTGTGTTCAAGGGTGTTTATTGTAGTGCTATAAAATTGAGAGAAAAGTGCAATGGAATGGGGTGATGGTAGAGGAATGTCCAGGGTATCATTCCAATCTGTTTGAAGCACAGCTCCAGTGTCCAAGGGGCCATAAAAAGGGGAGCAAAGACAGTTCAAAGTGGACAAGGTGACAGAGTGGGACACAAGGGGGACAATCAGGAGAGTCTCATTTCCTGGCGGTGGTCTTGGTCTTGGCAAGTGTCTCTGGCTTCTGTCTGGGTCGCAGGGAACATTTATGGGGTGGTTCACCTTCTGCAGGGGGAGGGTGCTGGTGGCCTGTGGGGCCTGTGGTGGGGCCTCCTGTCCACTAGCTGCAGCGGAAGTGGAGGGCTGGTCAATAGACTGGCTAGTGGTAGGGGCCCGCTGCTGTGCTGTTGACTCCCTCATGAAGTTGGCCATGTCTGCCAGCACCCATGCTATGGAGATTATGGTGGTGTTGAGGGCCTGCAAGTCCTCCCTGATCTCCTGATGGTGTTCCTCCTGCAGCTGCTTGTTCTCCTGCATGTTGTGAAGGATCTGGCCCATCCTGTCCTGAGATTGTTGGTAGGCACCCAGGATCTTGGTGAGTGCCTCCTGGAGAGTCGGATCCCTGGGCCTGTCCTCCCCCTGGCACACAGCGGTCCTCCCAGTGTCCCTGTTCCCCTGTGCCCCTCCCCTGAACGGTGTGCCCACTGCCACTGACCCCACGTCCCTGATTGTCTTTGGGTGAGTTGTGGACTAGCGTTCCTGTACAGGTGGGCACCTTGCTGATTGACGTGTCCTGGGGACAGAGGTGTGGGGATATTGGGTGGGTGCTGTGGTGTTGGATACTGATGGGGGAGGCTCTGTGGTCGACTGGGAGTGGCCTGGGGTGACCGACTGTCCAGTGGTCCCTGATGGGCCAGGTTGCTGATCCAGATCCAGAAGTCTAAAGTTACTGTCATCACTGGGGACATCTTCAGTTGGGGGACCTCCTCTGCGCTTACATCGGCTGGGGCACCTGCAGGGATGTAAGTGATGGATTATGCTTCGTGCCTGTAACATATTGTACATCCCTAGCTTCTCCTCTATCGTTGCTGTTGCAACGATAGAGGGGATCATTCATACTCTTGTGAATTTTGAGTAGCCCGTATAAAGGTGGAATAATAGGGTTATCATTAGTGAGGAAGCAACCCTCTTCCTCACAGAGCCATCCTTTTCTTAATCTCTTTCCTATCAGGTTATTAACTTCCCATAAAAGGATTTCCAATTTAGTCATAGGGGCTCTAGAGTGGTGTTCCCTCACTGATAACAGTAGTTCCGCTCGTCTCTCAAAGTCTGATGTATCAAAAATAACTACCCCTCCACCTTTATCGGCGGGTTTTATCATGATACTTGAATCCTGTTGTAGGGCTTGGAGGGCATTCCTCTGATCATATGTTAAATTATAACAGGGTGTCACCGGATCCCTAAGGATTTTCTGCATATCCATCTCTACTATGTTCTGAAAGAGTTCCACCTCCTTTTCCACCTGTGCTAGAGATGGGGTGAACGAGGATTTAGCTTTTAGCCCTGAAATATTTTCCCCATTATTCCTATACTGCCGTCCTTCAAACAATTTCTTTCACCTCACCTTCCTGAGGAACACCCAAAGGTCCCTTTGAAGCTCTAGCCTATCCACTCTCGCTGTAGGGGCAAAGCTAAGCCCTTTTTCTAAGACTACTACTTCAATTTTTGTTAGACTTTTTTTGGACAGGTTAACTATGGCTGCTTAATTTATTGCCAATATCTCTGATTTCTTGACCCCATGTATTCTAGAGGAGGTTGATTCCTCTGTGGTGGGTTAATTGGAGGTACTAAAGTTTGTAATTTGATGTGGTTAATTTTTACTACCACACAGACTTGAACTAATGGATTGGGAGAATATATGTGGGTCCTGAGGAAGGTGGTGAAAACAATTGTTAAGACCATCAAAACACGTCGACGCTATTGGAATAGCTGGACAGCGTTGTATGATAGACAAAGGAGGGTGTCTTTTGTGTTGTCTCCCATTTGATGTCCTTGTTTGGAGTGTTGAACATATAGAGATGATGTGGGATGTCATATACTTGATAGGATCATAGGATTGATTCAATAATCTTTATCAAATCTTTGTAATCTTTCTATGAACCTTTCTTATGGTGAGTATTTATATGTATGGGGGATATAGGTTTTTATTACAGAATAAATTACATTATTCAAATTGGTTTTAAATACAGTATATGTATGGGGCTTACTTAAGTTTTTAACAAGTAATTTGTTATATATTCCTTTATTACAACATCTCATGTGAGTGTATATATGTGTTTGAAAGGAGAACAGTGTGGCGTGAGCGTGTGACAGTTCCCTCCAAGGAGAATTATTTTTAAATCATAGAGCTCTAGGTAAGCCACCTCTGCTTCAAAGCTACAGTTACCTTACCATATCCATTGGTTAAAGACCAAGGCGAGGTCAATTGGTAAGGTGACTCAAAACTGTGATTAAGTGTAGCTTGGTCACTGCTTTGGTTGAGATTCACTTGGAGTGATGAGAATTTATGGAACAAATGATTACTGGCACTGATATAATCAATAATTGAAGCACCAAATATACCCTTCCTTGTGAATGATGCTGAGATGTCCCTTTCCCTACTCTCCCATTTAAAATCACTCCATTTATACCTGCCATCAGGTCTAGAAGCAGTTTGCCCCATTTGTCCACTCTTTGACTGGAAGGGAAAGTGGCATCAGGGAGATTCCAAGCTGTATCTAACTTCATAGGTTTGTGTGGTCTTTAATGCCTTATTGGATACTTTTGCAATACAATCTCCCCTTTTAATCATCTGGGCAGTGTCTTCTGAGTCTAAAGTGATTTTGATTAGTCTAATAATTTCCATTAAAATAGAATTATAATGGAGTCTAGAGGGGTGTAAATGTAGCATTGTGACTTGTGTTGGGTATTTTGATCTCAATACACTGGACTTTACTGCAGGGGAGTGATAGTATTTCAAAATTCCATTGAATGTCTATGGAGAGAAGAATAGTAAGGTCGCCCCTAGCATGGCTTTTCTTTACCTTCTGGGCTGGCACACCAATTGTATAAAACTTTTCAATGCTGAAATAAAATATGGACCAAGTCTCTTGGAGGCATATAATTAATGGATTAGACTGTATATACCTCTTAAGCTTATTTTTCCCGTAGGCCAGCTAAATTCCAGGAGATTATCCCTAAGCTGTCACTACAGAGGGAGCATGGAGACCTTGTTAGATTTGTTTTCAATCAATTTTGGAAGAAAGGTAAGACTATGTTGCTTCTGGGCCTGAGGATGGAGACCTTGATAGATTTGTTTTCAATCAATTTTGGAAGAAAGGCAAGACCATGTTGCTTCTGGGCCTTTTTTAGCTGAAGTTTGAGTATTTTGATTTCTTATATGTCTTCCCTCTTGGACTACATGATTTGAAAAGGTATCAGCAAGACCCTTGTTAAATACTTGGTCCCCACCAAGCAAAGCAGAGAGAAGGGAGGATAAATTCTCCTCATTGCTCAAACAATGACTCAGCTGTGATAAAGGAGAAAATATTATACCTTTGATGTCGAATCCATTTTTATAAAGTCTCTTGCATTCTTGTAGGGCTATAGAGGGAATCAATTCAGACCACAACTCTACATGTATGATAAAATAGACATGTTTGTTGTTGCAGCTGAGGAAAGAGAGGCTAGTTGGGGAATACTGCCAAGGACCCCTATTAATCTTTGTCTTTTCAAAGGGGCATTGAGAAAAAATCAATAATCTCCAACCCCTGATAGGTGTTATAAATAGATACAACCTTCCCTAGATCTTAATTTACATTTACTGCTGGCTGCATGCTGAAAGATGGATGACGTTTCACCAGTGACTTTGTATTGGAGAATCCTGGAGCATATGGGTTTAACATTCCTTGTTGGCCATTAGTTAGCAGAGAGGGAAGAAGAGAGGAAACATGTATCTCTTCACTGGAGGAGGGTTGTGTGGTTTTCCCATTAACTTCAGGAGTTTTGTTTAACGAACGGTGACTTGTTTCCCTGAGTGAATAACATTTTATTCTCCAGGAACTTCTCTTGAGAATTATTCTAATTATTCTCATTTTTTCTTGTTTCTTTGTGTTCACCTTGTTAGGCATTCACAGAGCATCTGGAGGAACATGAATATCAATGTATGCAATTACAGTGGGGGCGTGGCTTGGTTGGCCAAAATGACAGATGCTTTCTGAAATAGCTCCACTGACTATTCCCGTAAATCAGCAACTTTCCACACCATGATCCTGATACAATTGCCATCTGAGTCATCTGCAACCTCCCTTGATTGGATGTCAGTGGCCACACTGCCTTTTTTATTTATACCTGATGATATGGTGAGGCGGTGTGAGATGCGTGGAAGCCTAGGGCCCATGAGATCTGGCGCCGCTTACACCAATGCAAAGTGAGTGCTGCAGTGGGGCTTTCGGAGCCTTCCCATCCTATGACTGTGCCGTCGCTGTGGCTTCCTGATAGGGCTCTGCGGTGCTGCTGCAGGCCCGCTTGGAAGGCAAACTGTTCCGGCTGCACCAGCGCCTGGCTTGTGTGTCCCCCAGTAGGAGCAGGCTGCTGTGAAGCTGTGGGGGCAATTGGCGTGGGGATCTAATGTGGGCTGGGCAGCCTATACTATAAATAACATTAGGTCACTGGAAGAGCTGTGCATGCCTTTGATGCAAGGGGCCCTCTCCTGAGTGGGTACCTGCCACCGCTTGCGCTTCACGGAGGTGACTGGGGGTACTGAATGGAATCAACACCCATCCTGGTGGCCCTCAACCCAGACTGACCTGGTAGGCTAAGTGCCCTGCATGAAAGTTAAAGACTTTGAAAACACTACGCTGGATAAACAAGCTCCCAGTCACTAAACTCCATTATGAGTTGATAGAGCCAAGACAGCTAGCTGCAGTACCTGACCTCTACAAAATATTGACAATAAAAACAGGTCCTCCATTGCACACTGGCTGTCTCCCCCCGGAAGGCCCTGCCAATTCCACATTGTACACATCCTTGACCTACCATCTACCACACTAGTTGGATGCCCAGTACCTATCATTGCAGTAACCACTTCTATTTACTGCACACCGCATATACGTAATACTGTCATTGGACATTGACCTTCGTCTTCTGAATGAAGAGACCAAGAGCCACTGGGTAGCAGAGGCTACATTGAAAGAAACTAATCACACTGAGATTGTTATATACACTATTACTGTCCATTGTGGAACTGCATTATTGCTCCTATTATCACTACTAATCACTACATCTTACTGCCCCCTCCGTGCTGGCAGGACTTACATTAAGATTAAGCAGTCCTCTCGTGCATCTGACCTGTCTACACTGTAGGACAAATTTCTTCACCCACTCTCGACCGGCGCTATCTATAGACATGTGACCCTGTGGTCAATAGTTCAGCTCAAGCTGCCAAGTGCATAAACAACTGGCAAGAGGGCCCTTCTGCGGGTCTTCACACCACAAGGCGATGTTGGGCCGATTGGGGTGATTGCGCATGTCGACACAGGTTACACCTTCCCACTCCTTGGCGACCCCAACCAGGCAAACATGCGCCTCCGATATGTCAGAGAATGTTGACCCACCTACTTCCATCGAAGGCAGGCTATACTATGTCCTTCAGGCAGTAGAAAAACTCAGCACTTTAAAGGCCGGCACAAGCACTTCTTGGAGAATAAGATTGATAAGGTAACAGCGGACCTTGCTCTGTTACATGCGGATCACCGTAAACTGGCAGACAGAGTCCATGATGCAGGACAAACTCACTGAAATTCATCTGAAAACAAAGGAGTTAGATGTTACAATGCAAACTCTTGTGGAGTGTGTGCATGAGCTGGAGCGTCAGGCTGAGGATGTTGAAGGTTGATTGAGAAGAAACAATGTCAGGATGATTGGCCGGCCAGAGGTACTGGAGGGATTGGATGCAATGACCTATGTTAAACAATGGATACACGAGCTGCTCTTCAAGTGACCTTCTCCCCATTTTTTCAGTGGGACACGCTCATCGAGTCCCAGTGAGGAAACCACCTCCCGGCGCCAACCCCAGTCCATTAATTTTCTGACTACTCTATTTTTGTGACAGGCATACTATATGGCGTGAAACTAGGAAGCTCAAGGACATAACAGTGGAGAATGTGTGAATCATGTTTTCCCAGATTACACTACTACGGTCCAGAAGCAGCAACAATCTTTCCTAGCAGTGAAACTATGCTTTTGTGAACTGGACATTCACTACTCTCTCTTATTTCCAGCACGCTTGAGAGTCATCTCAGAGGATAAAACACATTTCTTTGATTCCTCAGACACTGCATGGGACTGGTTGGAATCCAAGGGGCTATTCTCCACAAACCGAGCAGTACCTAGAGAAAAACCTCCTCTGGCCCCTGCAGAGTTCTGTTGCCGCACTGGCCCCACCCACGGTTGAGGTGCTCCACACAGCTGAAAAGCATCCCTGACCTAGAACAGGTCATTCAGGAACAATGGCAGGCACTCCAAATAGGAGCAACAGTACAGGAAACAATACCCGGATCTGCTCTTGAGGACAACTCAGCTAAATCTTTAAACAACAATAGCTCCTTCACTACTTGGCCATCTGGAACAGACTCACTGGTCCGCCTGACATAACGCCTCAGACATCAGAAGAAATTGTTTGTGCACACCTTGCCCATCAGCGATTCATAATTGATGTTGTATGATGTTTCGTTATGATCTGCAGCGATTGTCTCATTAATTGTCTCTTCTCTCACAAATGATACTAGCTACCGCAATAAGAACTCACTCACAATTTATGCCACCATCTGATCACACCACACCTTAACATAGCCTCTAGCTTTAACACCATACACTGTAGGGGCTCATGGTCATTTTCTCTACAAATTAGGGGATTAGGATTTGGAGCCACCTTGCTACCACCCCCACTAGTAAGCCAACTCTAGGCTGCCCAACTTTTACCAAACATGTTGTTTGGCTGTCTGGGTGGAGAACATGTTTTCTTCTGCTCGGTTGGTAATACTAGTTTGATGTTTTCACCATGTTGTTTGACACTGTGTAATTGTTTGATGACTACGGCCCTCCCCTCGCGCATTTACCAATCACTACCCTCACTTCTCAGCAAATGTGCTACTCAGTGACCAATAAGCATTAATACAGTGGTCCACTACTACATACATGACCCACCATAACATTATCACCTGGAATGTGAGGGGAGTGTACACTTCAGCACGCTGTTATTCCGTATACTCATATCTCAAACGTCACTCTACACACATCGCCCTGTTGCAAGAGACCCACTTAAAGTCAACAGAAATCGCCAGACTTCAACTTTGCTGGCGGGGGCAAATATTTGCTACAGCTTTTTCTTTGTACACCTGAAGGGCCTTACTGTAGGTTAAATCAGGGCCCCCCTTTGTAATGAACGACTCTGTCATAGACCTTGAGGGCCAATATGTATGATATGTATTTGTTAGGGATCGGCTTGATGATAGATGTATCCTTATTGGTTATCTATGCTCCTAATACAGAACATTGTTCAACAAACTATCATTAATAATGTCACACCGGAGTGGACTGCCATGGCTCATAGGAGGAGACTTCAATATTGTCCCTGATGTAACGCTTGATCGCTCATTTCCCTCCGACACGCACCCTAGCCACCATCAATGCTCATATGCTATAGGACTGGCTCCAGCAATAGCAACTGACTGACATTTGGTGCTTTCGCAATCCAGACACAAGAGTGTATTATTTTTTCTCTCCTCCACACTGTCTACATGTACGGCACATCAGATTTACTTTCCACTATCCTTGACACTGACTATTTGGGTCGTACCTACTCAGATCATAACCCCCAATACTTATGATGCCTGCAACCAATGGTTCTGAAGGGTCCACCCTTCCGAGCATCCTTGAATACAACTATTATTGATTATTTCAACAAAAATAATGATACAGCATCG
The DNA here is from genome assembly GCF_031143425.1 of Pleurodeles waltl. Lineage (NCBI taxonomy): Eukaryota > Metazoa > Chordata > Amphibia > Caudata > Salamandridae > Pleurodeles > Pleurodeles waltl. Next base: position 545,812,969 of record NC_090438.1, read on the forward strand.
AATATACTGGTAGAATGGAACGTGTAGAAAGTTACGCTACGAGGACACTGTATAGGGTCCCAATGGGCTGTACACCAGAAACTTCACAGGATATCACCAAACTTGAGTGCACACTCCTGAGTCATGAGAATGAAACCCTATGAAACCCCACAACCTAACCCTGCCTTTTAGATGCCAGACAGGAACACACTGACCTACTGTAAAAGACAAGGATGTCTTAATTATGCCACCCACTCCACTTGCCCTCATGCAACAGCAGAGAGGTCTGGCTGACTTCTAGCTTGGCTTATTCACCATGATCGCCCTAGACACCCAATCTCAGTGATACATTCCACCAGTGGTACCCCTCTATACATACAACAGTAGATACATGAAGAAATGACCAACCATTACACACTGCTATACCATACAGCCAATCAAGCAACCACTGCAGATTATTTTTTTTCTTCTCCCCACGATCACTACCCTATATTACACCAGTCCAAAAGTCAGACATTGATGAGCCCATTACCTTATTTAAACTTCAAGATGCAATAAGTTCACTCACCACTAGTCAGTCTCCGGGCCTGGATGGACTACCTGCTGAATTCTATAAAGCCTATGTGCCGCTCCTAGCACCCCCACCGGTTGGCATTATACAATGAAGCCCTCTCAACCAATTTCCTTCCTGCCTCCTAATGTGAGGCATTACTGATGTCCCTCCCCAAACTGGACAGAAACCCCTCCTTGCTAGGATCCTACAGACCACTCACACTTCTTAACACAGATTACAAAATCCTGGCCAAAATCCTTGCAGACCGCCTAGCTCCTTTGATCCCCTCCCTAGTACACCCTGATCAACATGGGTTCATCCCAGCCAGATGCACTTCGCTGAATCTGAAACATTTCTTCAGGGTCAAGACCTACTCCCATCCACCTGGCCTAATGCTGGCTGCCTGGTTTTGGATCTTGAGAAGGCCTTTGAGTCTCTGGAATGGCCCATCTTATTCAACACTTTAACACATTATGGTATCGGGCTTGGATTATCAAATTTACAAGACTACTATACACTTTCCCAACCATACGATTGAAGACAGGTCCCTTGATATCCGAACCCATTCAGGTGCACAGAAGCACTAGCCGGGGCTGTCCCCCCCTCCTATTCTCAGTGGCGACAGAACCATTAGCCATTGCTCTTCGACAACAGGGTGACCACTGGGACATATGCCTGGTAGATGGAACCAATATTGTCTCACTATGCACCAATAATTTATTGTTGTACCTCAGGCACACACATTCCATCCCTGACACAATAGCTCTGATATTGGAACAATTTGCATCCTATTTGGACCTAAAGACTAACTGGGCAAAATCCTGTTTATTTCCCTTTGCACCTGACGCCCCTGACCCACAACATATCCTAAATGGGGTATGGATCACATGGCAGCCACACACATTCCATTACCTGGGAGTGCGAATATACCACTCCCCTGCCAACCTATTCAATGGCAATATTACAAGAACGGTCACATCTCAATGATCTCAAATGACATTTTGGCACTCACTACCGATTACATCAGCTGGCTGAGTAGAGTTCCTAAAAATTGTGGTTTTACCTTGCTTCCCCCTATATATCTCAGCAGCTTTCTTCCGTTCTATTGACAGCCATAATTCCTTCAGCAGAGTTAGGCTAGTGAAACTGCACTCTCCTTTAGACCAGGGTTCATTGCAGTTCATTGCCTGGAACAATATTATTTAGCTTCCCAGATTCAATTGATTATAAAATGGTTAACTGGTCAGCTGTTGACAAACACAGCTACGACCCTCCCAGTTTGGACTTTATACATCATTACACATTTATTCCACCCATGCACATGAGCTCACACCCCTGACCCCCTGCTGCTAAACATAGCCTATCGCTACTATTGCAGGTGCCTCCAACTTACATGCTCTCAAGTACCTTATGCACCCACACTGGCACTAGGCATGCCCAGGGGAAACACACCCAGACACAGGAGCTGACTACTTGGCATGCTATTGGTCTCCACACGCTAGACAACTTATACCGTGAGGGTGCTCTCATCCCTTTTGATACATTAATGACTGAAGGAGGCTTACTCTCCTGGCAATTCCTGCTGTACAACTCTATTCTTTCTTCACTCCAGTGCACATGGGGTGACATATCGCAAGAACCCCCAACACATCTCATAATTCAGTATTTGCACATGATGGACACAGTCGACATCTCGTACACTGGTTTGCTGACTCCTTGCACATGCATGCTACTCACTCAATTGCCACACTTCGCCGACATTGGGAAGCAGACTAGACCCGTTCATACACAGAGAGTGGGCAGCTTTACTGGAAATCCCAGATCACATTCCATACAATGACCGCTCTAAACTCATCCAATTTTATATCATTCATAAAGCATACCTTACTGCCGCCAAAAATAAACCGCTATTGTCATGGTGTGGATGCCAATTGTCCTCGCTGTTATCAAGCATTCGCAGGCAGACTTTTTATGCACATGTTGTGGTCTTGCTCATGTTTACACGCTGTAGGAGGCTGGCCTGGCTTGTAGTGGGTACCAGAGGTACTTACACCTTGTGCCAGGTCCAGTTATCCCTTATTAGTGTAGAAGAGGTGTTTCTAGCAGCTTAGGCTGATAGAAGGTAGCTATAGCAGAGCAGCTTAGGCTGAACTAGGAGACATGCAAAGCTCCTAGTATACCACTGGTGTCATATGCACAATATCATAAGAAAACACAATACACAGATATAATAAAAATAAAGGTACTTTATTTTTATGACAATATGCCAAAAGTATCTCAGTGACAACCCTCAGTATGAGGATGCCAAATATACAAAAGATATATGTACACAATACCAAAAATATGCAGTAATAGCAAAAGGAAGTAATGCAAGCAGTGTAAAGTTACAATAGATGGCAATAGGAGCACATAGGTATAGGGGCAACACAAACCATATACTCCAAAAGTGGAATGCGAACCACGAATTGACCCCCAAACCTATGTGAGCTTGTAGAGGGTCGCTGGGACTGTAAGAAAACAGTGAGGGTTAGAAAAATAGCCCACCCCAAGACCCTGAAAAGTAGGTGTAAAGTGCACCGATAACCCCCAGAGAGCACAGAAGTCGTGATAGGGGGATTCTGCAAGGGAGACTAACACCAGCAAAGCAACAACAGTGGATTTCCTGACCTGAGTACCTGTGAAACAAGGGGACCAAGTCCAAGAGTTGCGACAATGTCGAGAGAGGGCAGATGCCCAGGAAATGCCAGCTGAGGGTGCAAGGAAGCTTCCACTGGGTGGAGGAAACTTGGTGTTCTGCTAGAACGAAGAGGACTAGGAACTTCCCCTTTGGAGGATGGATGTCCCACGTCGTGAAGAAGCTTGCAGAGGTGTTCCCATGCAGAAAAACTGCAAACAAGCCTTGCTAGCTGCAAGGGTCGCGGACCAGGATGTCGCCACTTGGATGAGGAGACAGAGGGGGCGCCCAGCAAGTCAGAGAGCCCTCACAGAAGCAGGCAGCACCCGCAGAAGTATCGGAACAGGCACTTGGAAGAGGAGTGAACCGGAGTCCACCCGAAGTCAGAAAAGGGAGTCCCATGACGCCGGAGGACAACTCAGAAGGTTGTGCACTGCAGGTTAGAGTGTCGGGGACCCAGGCTTGGATGTGCACAAAGGAAATCCTGGAAGAGTGCACAGGAGCCGGAGCAGCTGCAAATCACGCGGTACCCAGCAATGCAGTCTAGCGTGGGGAGGCTAGGACTTACCTCCACCAAACCTGGACTGAAGAGTCATTGGACTGTGGGAGTCACTTGGACAGAGTTGCTGAGTTCCAGGGACCACGCTCGTCATGCTCAGAGGAGACCCAGAGGACCGGTGATGCAGTCTTTTGTTGCCTGCGGTTGCAGGGGGAAGATTCCGTCGACCCACAGGAGATTTCTTCAGAGCTCCTGGTGCAAGAAGGAGGCAGGCTACCCCCAGAGCATGCACCACCAGGAAACAGGCGAGAAAGCCGGCAGGATGAAGCGATACAAGGTTGCAGTAGTCGTCTTTGCTACTTTGTTGCGGTTTTGCAGGCGTCCTGAGCAGTCAGCAGTCGATCCTTTGGCAGAAGGTGAAAAGAGAAGTGCAGAGGAACTCTGGTGAGCTTGTGCATTCGGTATCTGAAGAATTCCCCAAAGCAGAGACCCTAAATAGCCAGAAAAGGAGGTTTGGCTACCTAGGAAGGAGGATAGGCTAGTAAGAAAGGTAAGAGCCTATCAGAAGGAGTCTCTGACGTCACCTGCTGGCACTGGCCACTCAGAGCAGTCCAGTGTGCCAGCAACAACTCTGTTTCCAAGATGGCAGAGGTCTGGGGCACGCTGGAGGAGCTCTGGGCACCTCCCCTGGGAGGTGCAGGTCAGGGGAGTGGTCACTCCCCTTTTCTTTGTCCAGTTTCGAGCCAGAGCAGGGCTGGGGGATCCCTGAACCGGTGTAGACTGGCTTATGCAGAGATGGGCACCATCTGTGCCCATCAAAGCATTTCCAGAGGCTGGGGGAGGCTACTCCTCCCCAGCCCTGACACCTATTTCCAAAGGGAGAGGGTGTAACACCCTCTCTCTGAGGAAGTCCTTTGTTCTGCCTTCCTGGGCCAGGCCTGGCTGGACCCCAGGAGGGCAGAAACCTGTCTGAGGGGTTGGCAGCAGCAGTGAAAACCCCGAAAAGGCAGTTTGGCAGTACCCGGGTTCTGTGCTAGATACCCGGGGGATCATGGAATTGTCCCCCCAATGCCAAAATGGCATTGGGGTGACAATTCCATGATGTTAGACATATTACATGGCCATGTTCGGAGTTACCATGGTGGCGCTGTACATAGGTAGTGACCTATGTACAGTGCACGCGTGTAATGGTGTCCTGCACTCACAAAGTCCGGGGAATTTGCCCTGAGCGATGTAGGGGCACCTTGGCTAGTGCCAGGGTGCCCTCACACTAAGTAACTTTGCACCCAACCTTCACCAGGTGAAGGTTAGACATATAGGTGACTTATAAGTTACTTAAGTGCAGTGGTAAATGGCTGTGAAATAACGTGGACGTTTTTTCACTCAGGCTGCACTGGCAGGCCTGTGTAAGAATTGTCAGATCTCCCTATGGGTGGCAAAAGAAATGCAGCAGCCCATAGGGATCTCCTGGAACCCCAATACCCTGGGTACCTCAGTACCATATACTAGGGAATTATATGGGTGTTCCAGTATGCCAATGTGAATTGGTGAAATTGGTCACTAGCCTGTTAGTGACAATTTGTAAAGCAGAGAGAGCATAACCACTGAGGTTCTGGTTAGCAGAGCCTAAGTGAGACAGTTAGGCATCACATAGGGAACACATACATATAGGCCACAGACTTATGAGCACTGGGGTCCTGGCTAGCAGGGTCCCAGTGACACATAACAAACATACTGACAAGATAGTGTTTTCACTATGAGCACTGGGCCCTGGCTAGCAGGATCCCAGTGAGACAGTGAAAACACCCTGACATATACTCACAAACAGGCCAAAAGTGGGGGTAACAAGGCTAGAAAGAGGCTACTTTCTCACACAACCCACCCCCCCCCCCCCCAAACGAAGGACAATAAGGCTAACCTTGGCCAGTTGAGACTTTATTGTCTAAGTGGTGATAAGTGGAGAGTAGCTCTGCAATAGACTGGTTACTCCCTTTATCATCCACTATATGGTTACTTCCCTGTGGGGATGTAAACCACCCTGTTTGAAGTTTGTTAGCTAACCAACAATGTGAACATATATTTTCAGAGTTTCTATCAGTAAGTTTTAGTTTAGAACAGTGGGAATTGTCCACTGGACCTATTTCTAGTGATGAGAATGCCAGACAGGGATGCTGTCTCAGTAAAGCCATAGCTGTGCAAAAACTTTGTCCATATGGCTGTAAGAGAGAACAGGGATGCTGTTTCTCTTGAGTTGGAGCAGGGCAGGGATGCTGTCCTATGAGCTCCACACTAGGGCAGGGCTGCTGTCCTAAGTGTTGTGAGGCAGTGTAGGGATTCTGCACTAACGTTTCTCTGGGAGGGTTGGAGGGATGCTCCATGTTAACTAAAATGGTGCTCTTTTTCTCACCAATATTAGTTATCACACAGAGAGGTACTTCCACCTCAGGGAGTACAGCTATTCCAGCTGATGATTCCCTTGGTACAGGTGCCACCCTAGGAGAGGTTTCTCCCACCACAGGAATGGTATCCTGAATGGTAGGGTGGGTAGGGGATACTGGGATACCCTTTTTACCTGTTTTTGGAGAGGGATCCTGAGTTTTCAGGCCTTTTTCTCTCCTTTGCTTTTTCATTTCAGTAGAAATAAGAGGGAACAATTCCACAGGGATACCCAGCATGGCTGCATGGGTATAAAACTCTACCTCAGCCCAACCTGAGGTCTCTAGGTCATTACCTAAGAGACAGTCTACAGGTAAGCTAGGTGACACTACCACCTGCTTAGGGCCAGTAACTCCACCCCAACTAAGCTGAACTATAGCTAAGGGAAGAAACTTAGTGGAGTTATGGACATCAATAATCTTGTATTGTTGTCCAATGATGTGTTTTTCAGGAGCCACTTGGATTTCAGTCACCAAAGTGATACTGGCACCTGCGTCCCTGTAGGCCTGGGCCTCAACACCATTTATTGAAACTGTCTGCCTGTACTTATCCATTGTAAGGGGACAAGCAGCCAGTGTGGCAAGGCCAATGCCACTAGGTGTGACAGAAACTGTCTTGGGACTGACTACCCCAGTTTCTATGATGGACCCATAAGTGAACCCAACTACACCCTTAGTTTGACTGTTGCCAGCAGTCCCACCACTATTACCACTACTGCTAGGGGCACTAGAGTTTGATGTATTAATGGTGGTAGGCTCAGGGGGTTTACCTGGACAGGACTTATCCCCTGGCCTATGGCCTTTATTTTTACACACAAAGCACCAAGGCTTTTTAATGTGTGTATGTTGTGAAGAAGAGGAATAATTTGATTTATCCCCACCCCCTGAAGAGTGTTTAGGATTTGAAGAAGGATCTTTGGTTTTACTCTTATCCCCATGCTTATCCTGAGATTTCTCACCATCTTTCTTCTTGCCATCCTTGTCACCCCCTGTATGAACTTTTCTCTTCACTCTTGTTCTGACCCATTTGTCTGCCTTCTTTCCCAATTCTTGGGGAGAGGTCAGATCTGAGTCCACTAGATATTGGTGTAACAAGTCAGACACACAGTTATTCAGAATATGCTCTCTCAGAATAAGATTATACAGGCTTTCACAGTCAGAAACTTTACTGCCATGTAACCACCCCTCCAAGGCCTTCACTGAACAGTCAACAAAGTCTATCCAGTCTTGTGAGGACTCTTTTCTTGTGTCTCTGAACTTAATCCTGAATTGTTCAGTGGTTAAGCCAAATCCATCCAAGAGTGCATCCTTCAAAACTGCAAAATTATTGGCATTACTTTCTCTCACAGTAAGGAGTCTATCCCTACCCTTTCCATTGAAAGATAGCCATAGAATAGCAGCCCACTGCCTTTGAGGGACCCCCTGTACCATACAGGCCCTCTCAAGTGCAGCAAACCACTTGCTAATGTCATCCCCCTCCTTGTAAGGGGGAACTATCTTGTGCAGATTCCTGGAATCATGCTCTCTCACAGGATTACTATCAGGAATACTGCTGCTGCCACCATGGGGTCCTAACCCCAACCGCTGTCTCTCCTTCTCCAGGTCTAGGGATTCCCTGTCTAGAGCTAGCTGTTGCTGTTTAAGCTTCAGCCTGGTCTCTTCCACTCTCAACTTGTTGAGTTCCCTTTCTAACATTTTGTCTTCAGGGTGGGTGGGTTGGGAATGTTTGGACACAGAAGATATATTGGAATTAACAGAGGGAGACCTGTCCCTACCAGCTTGCACTTTAACAGCCTGGCCTCCAGGAACAAAAGCATCCCCACTATGATGAGAGCTTCTATTACTACCAGCATTGCTAGGTGGTCTGCTAAGGGGCAGATTTGGAAGAGAACTCTGTACACCTCCCTCAAGGGGCTCCCCTGAGTCAGAGTGTGAGCTATCTACTAACTTTTCAGATGAAGTCCCACCATGGGCCTTATCATTCTCAATGAGCATGTTAGATAGAAATTCTCTAGAAGGGTTCTTTCCTACCACTAAACCTCTATCAATGCAGAGACTCCTTAGGCTCTTAAAGTTAAGATTGTCATATGTTGTATTGACCATTTTAAGAGAAGTTCCTACATCAGACATGATAGAAGAAGGTTTAGGGACAGTGAGAAGAGAGAAAAAGTTTCAGGACTTTTTAAAGAACAGGAAAAAAAAACCTTTTCAAACTTTTTGAAACTTTTAGAAAGTTTAGAAGTACTATTCAGCACTTGGCAGATAGTGTAAGAGAAGAAAAGCAAAACTTTATGGTTAGGTGTACATACACTGAACTTGTTTTGTATATTATTCTCTTATGAAAAGTACACAATGACAAAGTGGTAAGTAGTTGCAAGTACTTATCCAACCGCTGCACAACCAATGTAGGAGGCTGGCCTGGCTTGTAGTGGGTACCAGAGGTACTTACACCTTGTGCCAGGTCCAGTTATCCCTTATTAGTGTAGAAGAGGTGTTTCTAGCAGCTTAGGCTGATAGAAGGTAGCTATAGCAGAGCAGCTTAGGCTGAACTAGGAGACATGCAAAGCTCCTACTATACCACTGGTGTCATATGCACAATATCATAAGAAAACACAATACACAGATATAATAAAAATAAAGGTACTTTATTTTTATGACAATATGCCAAAAGTATCTCAGTGAGTACCCTCACTATGAGGATGCCAAATATACACAAGATATATGTACACAATACCAAAAATATGCAGTAATAGCAAAAGGAAGTAATGCAAGCAGTGTAAAGTTACAATAGATTGCAATAGGAGCACATAGATATAGGGGCAACACAAACCATATACTCCAAAAGTGGAATGCGAACCACGAATGGTCCCCAAACCTATGTGAGCTTGTAGAGGGTTGCTGGGACTGTAAGAAAACAGTGAGGGTTAGAAAAATAGCCCACCCCAAGACCCTGAAAAGTAGGTGTAAAGTGCACCGATAACCCCCAGAGAGCACAGAAGTCGTGATAGGGGGATTCTGCACGGGAGACCAACACCAGCAAAGCAACAACAGTGGATTTCCTGACCTGAGTACCTGTGAAACAAGGGGACCAAGTCCAAGAGTTGTGACAATGTCCAGAGAGGGCAGATGCCCAGGAAATGCCAGCTGAGGGTGCAAAGAAGCTGCCACTTGGTGGAGGAAACTTGGTGTTCTGCTAGAACGAAGAGGACTAGGAACTTCCCCTTTGGAGGATGGATGTCCCACGTCGTGAAGAAGCTTGCAGAGGTGTTCCCATGCAGAAAGACTGCAAACAAGCCTTGCTAGCTGCAAGGGTCGCAGTTAGGGTTTTTGGATGCTGCTGTGGCCCAGGAGGGACCAGGATGTCGCCACTTGGATGAGGAGACAGAGGGGGCGCCCAGCAAGTCAGGGAGCCCTCACAGAAGCAGGCAGCACCCACAGAAGTATTGGAACAGGCACTTGGAAGAGGAGTGAACCAGAGTCCACCCGAAGTCAGAAAAGGGAGTCCCACGACGCCGGAGGACAACTCAGAAGGTTGTGCACTGCAGGTTAGAGTGTCGGGGACCCAGGCTTGGATGTGCACGAAGGAAATCCTGGAAGAGTGCACAGGAGCCGGAGCAGCTGCAAATCACGCGGTACCCAGCAATGCAGTCTAGCGTGGGGAGGCTAGGACTTACCTCCACCAAACTTGGACTGAAGAGTCACTGGACTGTGGGAGTCACTTGGACAGAGTTGCAGAGTTCCAGGGACCACGCTCGTCATGCTGAGAGGAGACCCAGAGGACCGGTGATGCAGTCTCTTGTTGCCTGCGGTTGCAGGGGGAAGATTCCGTCGACCCACGGGAGATTTCTTCAGAGCTCCTGGTGCAAGAAGGAGGCAGGCTACCCCCAGAGCATGCACCACCAGGAAACAGGCGAGAAAGCCGGCAGGATGAAGCGATACAAGGTTGCAGTAGTCGTCTTTGCTACTTTGTTGCGGTTTTGCAGGCGTCCTGAGCAGTCAGCGGTCGATCCTTTGGCAGAAGGTGAAGAGAGAAGTGCAGAGGAACTCTGGTGAGCTCGTGCATTCGGTATCTGAAGAATTCCCCAAAGCAGAGACCCTAAATAGCCAGAAAAGGAGGTTTGGCTACCTAGGAAGGAGGATAGGCTAGTAAGAAAGGTAAGAGCCTATCAGAAGGAGTCTCTGACGTCACCTGCTGGCACTGGCCACTCAGAGCAGTCCAGTGTGCCAGCAACACCTCTGTTTCCAAGATGGCAGAGGTCTGGGGCACGCGGGAGGAGCTCTGGGCACCTCCCCTGGGAGGTGCAGGTCAGGGGAGTGGTCACTCCCCTTTTCTTTGTCCAGTTTCGCGCCAGAGCAGGGCTGGGGGATCCCTGAACCGGTGTAGACTGGCTTATGCAGAGATGGGCACCATCTGTGCCCATCAAAGCATTTCCAGAGGCTGGGGGAGGCTACTCCTCCCCAGCCCTGACACCTATTTCCAAAGGGAGAGGGTGTAACACCCTCTCTCTGAGGAAGTCCTTTGTTCTGCCTTCCTGGGCCAGGCCTGGCTGGACCCCAGGAGGGCAGAAACCTGTCTGAGGGGTTGGCAGCAGCAGTGAAAACCCCGGAAAGGCAGTTTGGCAGTACCCGGGTTCTGTGCTAGAGACCTGGGGGATCATGGAATTGTCCCCCCAAAATGGCATTGGGGTGACAATTCCATGATGTTAGACATATTACAAGGCCATGTTCGGAGTTACCATGGTGGCGCTGTACATAGGTAGTGACCTATGTACAGTGCACGCGTGTAATGACCCGCACTCACAAAGTCCGGGGAATTTGCCCTGAACGATGTAGGGGCTCCTTGGCTTTTGCCAGGGTGCCCTCACACTAAGTAACTTCGCACCCAACCTTCACCAGGTGAAGGTTACACATATAGGTGACTTATAAGTTACTTAAGTGCAGTGGTAAATGGCTGTGAAATAACGTGGACGTTATTTCACTCAGGCTGCACTGGCAGGCCTGTGTAAGAATTGTCAGATCTCCCTATGGGTGGCAAAAGAAATGCTGCAGCCCATAGGGATCTCCTGGAACCCCAATACCCTGGGTACCTCAGTACCATATACTAGGGAATTATATGGGTGTTCCAGTATGCCAATGTGAATTGGTGAAATTGGTCACTAGCCTGTTAGTGACAATTTGTAAAGCAGAGAGAGCATAACCCCTGAGGATCTGGTTAGCAGAGCCTCAGTGAGACAGTTAGGCATCACACAGGGAACACATACATATAGGCCACAGACTTATGAGCACTGGGGTCCTGGCTAGCAGGGTCCCAGTGACACATAGCAAACATACTGACAAGATAGTGTTTTCACTATGAGCACTGGGCCCTGGCTAGCAGGATCCCAGTGAGACAGTGAAAACACCCTGACATATACTCACAAACAGGCCAAAAGTGGGGGTAACAAGGCTAGAAAGAGGCTACTTTCTCACACAACCCCCCCCCCCCCCCCAAACGAAGGACAATAAGGCTAACCTTGGCCAGTTGAGACTATATTGTCTAAGTGGTGATAAGTGGAGAGTAGCTCTGCAATAGACTGGTTACTCCCTTTATCATCCACTATATGGTTACTTCCCTGTGGGGATGTAAACCACCCTGTTTGAAGTTTGTTAGCTAACCAACAATGTGAACATATATTTTTTCAGAGTTTCTATCAGTAAGTTTTAGTTTAGAACAGTGGGAATTGTGCACTGGGCCTATTTCTAGTGATGAGAATGCCAGACAGGGATGCTGTCTCAGTAAAGCCATAGCTGGGCAAAAACTTTGTCCATATGGCTGTAAGAGAGAACAGGGATGCTGTTTCTCTTGAGTTGGAGCAGGGCAGGGATGCTGTCCTATGAGCTCCACACTAGGGCAGGGCTGCTGTCCTAAGTGTTGTGAGGCAGTGTAGGGATTCTGCACTAAAGTTTCTCTGGGAGGGTTGGAGGGATGCTCCATGTTAACTAAAATGGTGCTCTTTTTCTCACCAATATTAGTTATCACACAGAGAGGTACTTCCACCTCAGGGAGTACAGCTATTCCAGCTGATGATTCCCTTGGTACAGGTGCCACCCTAGGAGAGGTTTCTCCCACCACAGGAATGGTATCCTGAATGGTAGGGTGGGTAGGGGATACTGTGATACCCTTTTTACCTGTTGTTGGAGAGGGATCCTGAGTTTTCAGGCCTTTTTCTCTCCTTTGCTTTTTCATTTCAGTAGAAATAAGAGGGAACAATTCCGCAGGGATACCCAGCATGGCTGCATGGGTACAAAACTCTACCTCAGCCCAACCTGAGGTCTCTAGGTCATTACCTAAGAGACAGTCTACAGGTAAGCTAGGTGACACTACCACCTGCTTAGGGCCAGTAACTCCACCCCAACTAAGCAGAACTATAGCTAAGGGAAGAAACTTAGTGGAGTTATGGACATCAATAATCTTGTATTGTTGTCCAATGATGTGTTGTTCAGGAGCCACTTGGTTTTCAGTCACCAAAGTGATACTGGCACCTTGGTGAGTCGTGCCGTTGCTCTGCATTTCTGGCCAGGGAGTGGGAACACACCCCGCCCCCGACCTAAACTGTGAAATTTTCTCCTGAGGTGTTGGTTGGGCTTAAGGCTACTGGGGTCTGGACCCCTGGTGAGGGGGTGTGATCACTAATATTACTGCAGGCCTGATGTGAGGGGGTGTTCCCTCCTATCGTGGTGCATAGGGGCCAGTTGGTGTGGCAGCAGACCGGTGATGCAGGGTGGCTGTTTTCCCCCTGGACAGGAATAAGCAGACTAGAGCCCCACAGGGGAAAATCAGTGGAGCTGTATACCATGCAGTAGACTGCTGCACAGCACCCAACATGCCAGGAAGGTCCTTGAGGAGCTGCCACATTGGACTCATCTGTGCGGGAGCCATCAAGGTCGGAACTCACTGCAGTTATCCAGGGCTCCCGTGTGGTGCTGGTGAGCAAGATTGAGAAGGTGGCCCTGGTGGTGAATCTCGTCTGTGCTGACCTGCGGAAGGTGTCAGACAAGGTCCAGGTAGTGGAGGGGTCCATTTCGGTACTACAATCAGAGGTAGCAGCACTAAAAAAAAATACAGTTGGTCACCTGCACTGCTGAAAGTGCAACCCTGGATGTTCGCATAGAGGATGCAGAGGTGAGGTTGTGTCGCAATAACATACACCTGCTGGAGTTCCCTTAGTGGGCGGAGGGGATGCAGACAATTTGTGGAAAGTTGGATCTAGAAGACACTGTGGCCTGCAGGCCTCTCACCACTCTTTGCTATTGAGCAGGCACACCATGCACTGGTGGCACCTTCCCAGCCAGGTGCACCCCTAAGGGCCCTCATAGCATATATCCTTAATTACAGGGACAGAGATTGTGTTCTTCATGTGGCCAGAGAAACTGAAAACACCTGCTTCAAGAGTCACAAGTTGTCTGTTTATCCTGACTATACTTACAAGGTACAAGTCAATCTGAAAATATCTTGTGCCCCTTGGGCCGCCGCATCCGCCCAGTAGGCATGCAACAGATGTCATAAGGATATCTATCCCTACTGCTTTAGAGATGCTGGGTACTACCATTTCCCAGAATCCATGGCACTCCACACAGTACCAAGCCAGATGAAGGAAGGTGCCCCCTTCCTCCCCCAACAGACACAACTTGCCTTTCTAGTAGGATCAATACAGTTGAGATGGGCCAATATCATCTATGTATGATGCAAGAAATTGAAGTGGAGTAATTTGAATTCATTATTACAGGATACTGTTTTTACTAGACTGCATGTGTGATCCCAGTCTGAGTCTGCAATAGGTTCTCCCAGATCTACCTCCCAAGCAGCCCTCTCTTTATATTCCCTGTTCATTTGATCCCCTCGGAGTGCTCTTTAGAATAGGGAAATAAGGTGTCTACAGTCCCCCAACGAAGCAATCCCCCCAGGGTCTGTGCGGGTGTAGTGGCAATTGGGTCTGTGTACCAGAGTTCCTTTGCAGTGTTTTCCAATTCACCACAATGCAGGCAGTGTCCCTGCCCCACCTCAAACTCTCTCCTTCTTTCCATGGAAATATCTTGGACAATAGAGCAGACCCCTCCAAATCCCACAAGGGTAATTCCCTGTGAAAGGGGGTTCCACGCAGTACCTTCTTTACCACTGTTTCTCATAGGTGTGCTGTATGTCGAATCAAATAGGGCATCGGGTATCTGTCTGACCTCCCCTCATTAAAAGACGCAGCAACATGTCCCCAGTCAATGATCCCTGTAGGAGCCACCTGGCAGCATGCTGTAGATGTGCTGCATAATAGTATAGTCGTATATATCTGGGAGAGCCAGTCCACCCTCCTCCATGTCCCTTTTCAACACCAATAGGTCGAACCTTCTACATTTCCCTGCCGACACCAGCGAGACAAGCAAGCTATCCAGGATCCGAAAGAACTTTTTTAGTGCAGAGGAAAGAGCGCATTTTGTATGCGATAAAGACATGAGATAAAGACATCTAAGAAGGAAGAATATTTTTGCCACTGCTGCCCTCCGCATCACCGATAGGGGGAGCGTATTCCAGAAGTCGACTGATTTAGTGAGAACCCTACTACTCGGTCCACATTAATGCAGTGGTGATCCATCGGCGTCCTAGTGACCATAATGCCCAGTTACTGGAAACTCTCCTGTTCCAATCTGAACCTCAGGTCTGCAAGTGGTCCCTTAGCACATGGGCCAGTCACCCTAGGGGAAACAGCAGCGTTTTTTTGTTTTGTTCTTAAGACACATTTGTAGACCAGACATAAGTCCAAAGTTCTCTATATGCTGCATTAGCACAGGTACTGCCTCAGCAGGAGAGTGAACATACACCAGCACATTGTCGGGATACAACACAACATGGGTTTTTTCATTCACTCGTATGCCCCATGCATCACTGTGTAATAGAATGGCCATTGGTTTGAGTGCTAAGACAAATAACAATGGTGAGAGCGGGCATCCCTGGTGGGCGCCCACTCAACCAACCAAGCCTCAGAAATCTCTCCTCCCACCTTGACTCATGTGACGGGCCTTGTGTATAACAGGTGTACCCGTTCCCAGAAGACTGGGCAAAAGATCACCTCCTGGAGCACTCTTATGAGGTAGCTATGTACTGTGTCAAGTGCCTTCTCGATATCTAACAACACAAGGGCAAGGGTCCAGTCCGACCTCATAGTCTCAAGTAAGATATGGGTCAAACGCTATGTGAGTGGCATAAAACCCCACTGATCCTCATGTACTAGGGTACGGACAACTCCTTGCAGCTGTGTTGCCAATACTTTGCAGAGGATTACAAAAATCAGTATTGATCAAAGTGATGGGTCTGTAAGAGGAGGGGTCCTCAGAGTCTCCCTCCAGCTTCAATAAATGGCGAATTACACCCTTGCGCATTGTCAAGGTCAGGTTGCTGAGGCTTCGTGCCCCCAAAAAAACCTGCATCAATTTTTCCACAAGGATATCAGAGTATGACTGAAAAAACTTGGTGGGAAAGCCATCAACTTGGGCAGGCCTTAGCTCTATTCAGACCCCGTAATGCAGTTCGCAGCTCCTCCAAAGTAAGATCCACATCAAGGTCTTGTGCATTATACGGTGTGATGCAGGGCAGTGCCACCCCTGCAAAAATTCTCTCCATCCTATCAGGACAGACCTTTTCACTCTCCCTATGTACAGCATGGAAGTGCAATACCAGGGCCATCAGTTTGTCACAGTGTTGCGTCAGCACCTGTCCCCTCAGATCACGGATCTGTAGAATGGGTGCAATCTCTTGCTCTCACTGCAGTATTCAGGCTAGTAGACAGCCAGATTTATCCCCCTCCCAATGTAGTCTCTCTCTATAGGAGGTGAGGTTATGTCTATCTAAAGCTTAAATATAGGTACACTGTTCCAATAAAAATAATATACCAAGAGACCTGCGATCTCAGGAGCTAGAACCCTCAAGCATCACATTGGATGGCTGGCTTCATCATTGGGAAAAGCTCCTCACCAGGCTGGCGCTGCAATGCCTAGTGTGCACCCCAGTATGGGGGCTCTCAGCCAAATGGACGTGGTAGCGACTGGTACGTTCAACTATCCAATCGTGATGCTCAAAGTCACCACCAAAAAAGTGATAGAAAAGATTAAAATTGGTTATTCATCCACTAATACCATCATTTAATCAGTCTGAAATAACAAGGATGAAGACCAAGGTTAAAAAATAGGAAGGCTTGAAAGAGGAAATGAGGATTATGCTCAAGTCTTTCAAAGGTGAAAAATCTAGTGGAGAGTCCTTACCATTGAACGGACCTCTGTTCACTGGTCGACATGTTTCGCGTCTGTTGGTCCAGCCGGATCCATTGACGCTTCATCAGGACCTATACAATTTAATAATGGAAATGAGTATCGCACATAGGGATACATAAATATCAGTCACTTACATTGAAGTTAACCGGGTCGCGCGTTTCCGAGGTTAGGTCCAATACTTTGGACCAAGGACGAATCTTGTCCCCTTGTGTCCCTGAAACGCACCACCCAAGGAACCTGATCTCGACTGGGTGTTCCCTCCCCAGCCCAGTGAGGGTGACATGAGAGCATGATCAGACATGTATCTACCCAAGTGTTCAACTCCCCACAGTACCCCGGGATCTAATACTGTGATAAGGAGTCTGTTGAGGCAGCTGTATGCAGAACATGATGTCACGATTCGCCCTGGGCTTACCGTTGATACTGGAGAGGGATGGTGAGAGGCCCCGGTTTCTGCAAGTCCTACTCTGGCCGAGGTAGGGGCGACCCCTTTCGGTAGCCACGGTGCTGTTGACAATAGTAAGCCACTACAGTCCGTGCCCTCCAGAAGGAGTCCCAGAGGAAAAAAAACCAAGGGGGAAAAACCTCCAACAGGAACTCCCTGAAACAGAAGGAGGACACAAGGATTAGAACTCAGGATCCTGGAAATCGGGAAGACTGAAGACAGAACAAGAACGACTGGCGTCTCAAACGAAAACCAGCCAGAGCATGACCACCACCGCTGAAGTGTTGCAACGCAATGAGAAGAAGAAAGGATTCCCCTTATATACTCCTAGACAGGAAGTGATAAACAGGAAGAAGTAACACCACCATCTTGGCTTGGGAAGGAGCCATAGCTATAGATAGAAAATATACCCCTGTACAAGAGGAACAGATGCATGCAGGGAAGAAGGGAAGTGCACAGCATGCTGGGAAGGAGAAGGCATGCTTTAAAACCATGCATGTGGAAGAGGAAGGCCCTGAAGGGGTGTGGCAGGTGAGTAATGCTAGGGGGGGAGGCCCAGACACCCTAGAACAGTGTTTCTCCCGCCGCGCTCTAAGAACAGCGCGCGGCCGGAGAAAAGGGCTGCCGCAGGCGCCGCGACCCTTGACCCGGACCGCGGCTTCCCCCGCGGCCCGGCCGGGATGCGCAGCAGCACCCCGCGGCGCAACAGTAGGTCCCCCCCGAGGCCCCAGGTTTGTGAGGGAAAAGACGGAAAAAACGACGGATCAAAAGAGGGGCATGAACCGAAGGTGCGTCTTCCCAGGAGCAGTCACTCATAGGGTAGCCCTTCCAATGAATGAGGTATTGGAGATGACCTTGCAATTCCTGAGAGTCACAGATTTCCTGGACCTTGTATTCAGGCACGTTATCAATCAATTGAGGAGGAGGACAGGTGAATTGTCTGTGAAAAGGATCAGGGATGTAGGGTTTGAGTTGTGAGACATGGAATACAGGATGTATTTTCCAAGTCAGAGGCAAGCGAATACGAACAGACACAGGATTGATTTTCTGAAGAATCAGGAATGGACCATAATATCAAGGTTTAAATTTATTTTGGGTTAGTCGGAGAGGTAAGAATTTAGAGGAAAGCCAGACCTTATTGTGGATCTGATAACGCGGGGCCTCACAACGTTTATTATCAGCCATCCTTTTCATGCGTGTTTTAGTGGCTAAAAGATTTGAATGTATGACACGTTGGATACCCCGTAGATGCCGGACATATGAGGTAATGGCAGGAAGATTGGAGGTTTCTGTCAGAGGAATAGGAAAGGCCTTTGGATGGAATCCATAAGAACAATAGAAAGGGGAGACTTTCGAGGCACTGTGTACTGAATTGTTGTAGGAGAATTCTGCAAGTGGTAGATACGCAGACCAATTACTCTGCGTAGCATTACAGAAGCTACGTAAATATTGTTCAAGGCCTTGATTCAGCCGTTCTGTCTGTCCATTCGTTTGGGGATGGAAACCTGATGATAAGGCCACCCCTATTCTAAGTGTCTTACAAAATTGTCGCCAAAATCGGGAGATGTATTGGCGACCCCGATCTGAGATAATGACTTGTGGTAGGCCATGAAGCCGAAAGATCTCCTGGATAAAGATTTGGCTTAGTTCCTTAGCCGTAGGTAGTTTTCTTAATGCCGTGAAATGTGCCATCTTTGTGAAGGAATCAATCGTTACCATTATTATCCGATTCCCAACCGAAGAAGACAAAGAGCACATAAAATCAGTGGATATAGTGTGCCACGGACCTGGCGGAACAGGTAACGGATGGAGTAATCCTACTGATTCATTACGAGGTGTCTTGGCTTGTGCACAGATGGGACAAGAAGACACATAGGGGGTCATTACAACATTGGCGGTCTTTTCGCAAGACTGCTAAGTTGCCGCCGCGGTGAAGACCGCCAGCCGTGGCGGTCTTCCGCAGCGCTTATTATGACCGCTGGCAGCCTTCCGACGTTTTCCGTACGGAAAGCTGCCAGCAGCCATACTGGCGGTCGGCGGTAAAGTGGAGGCTGCTCAACCTCCACCGCCACGCCAACACAACACCGCCCACAGAATCACATCCTATGATTCGGTGTGGCGGTGTTCTGGTGGCGGTGTTCTGGTGGTGGTGATGTCCCCATGGATCCCGTCCCCTCCCGGAGGACCAACGCACAAGGTAAGTTGATCGTCCGTTAGGGGAGGGGGTGATGTGTGTTGTGTGCGTGCATGGGGGTGTGCGTGTGAGTGTGTAGAGGGGGTGTGTGAGTGCGTGTATGCGTGCGGGGGTGCTGTGTGTATGGGAATGTGTGCGGGTCGGTCAGTGTGCATGTCTGAATGTATGTGTGCGAGTATGTGTTCTCGTGGTGTATGTGTGTGTGTAGGGGTGCGTGTATGTGCATGTTGGGGGTGTGTGCGTGTAGGGGTGCGTGTATGTGCATGTTGGGGTGGGGGTGGGGAGGGGGTGTGTACCCCCTTTGGGGGGTGGCTGGGGGATGGGGGGGAGGACTCGTGGGGGGTAGTGGGGGGTGGGGGAGACCCCTATCAGTGCCAGGGAAGGAATTCCATGGCACCGATAGTGCCTACCGCCATGGTTCTCATGGCGGTTCCCAACCGCCAGAAACCATGGCGGTATGCAGGGTCCTGACACCGTTGGCGGTCTAGTGACGACCGCCGGGCCGGAGACCGCAACCTCCAGTCCAGCGGCCATTACCGCCATGGCGGTCGGAATGGTGAAGTGGCGGTTACCGCTGCAGTCCAAATTCCATTTTTCTGACCGCCGGGCTGTTTGCGGTCTTACCGCCGCTTCTCCGCCGACCACCAGGGTTGTAATGACCCCCATAGTCCTCAGTATCTGCTTTGATTGTGGGCCACCAGAAAGAGTGAAGTAGGAGCTCTTGGGTAGCCTTCATTCCGCGATGACCTGCGATGGGGGAGTTGTGGCACATACGTAGGGCTTCTGTCTGGACTATCTTAGTAGGTAGAAACAGGGCCTTTTTGTGATAATAGTATTCCTGGTCTTTATGAAGCTGCGGTCGTAAATTGTTCATTTCAGTTATTTCAAGATTGGAATATTCAGTCTTAACCTTGTCTAGGAATGTCTGTACCAGGCCAATGATCTTATTATTTTCAAATAGGTTTTGTACAGGAGAATCGCTACACTCAGGGTAGCGACGGGACAGGGCATCTGCCAAGATATTCTGAGAACCAGGGATATATGTGATATAAAAATCATATTGACTAAAAAAGAAAGCCCATCGAGCCTGCCGACTATTTTGGCACTGAAAGTTTCTCAAACACTGTAAATTCTGGTGATCTGTCCGTGCCTCAAAAGGTTCTTTCGATCCCATAAGAAAGTGTCTCCATTCCGTGCAAGCTGTATTCAAGGTGAGTAGTTCTCGTTCTAACACTGAATAGTTACGTTTGGAGTCGGATAGTATGTGTGAGAGATAGAATACAGGATGCTCTAGCCCATCATCATCTTGTTTTTGTAGCAAGGCAGCCCCGATTGCTCTTTCTGAGGCGTCCGTGACAATGATGAACTGTTTAGTGGTGTCTGGATGCCGTAGAATGGGGGCTTAGATTGTCCTTCTTAAGGGTTTGTGTAATATAACTGGTTCTATGGGCAAAGTCAGCTATAAACTGTCGATAAAAAGTGGCCAATCCCAAAAAACACTGAGTTTCCTTGATGGAAGAGGGGGATGGCCAATCCAGAATGGCTTGAATCTTATCTGAATCCATGGCAACACCTACTTGGTTAATGCAATACCCCAAGTATTTTACCTCAGTTTGGTCAAATTCGCATTTTTCTGGCTTGCAGAATAAATGTTGCTGTCTAAGGGGGTCATTCCAGCCTTGGCGGGCGGCGGGAGCCGCCCGCCAAGCGGGAACCGCCAGAAGACCATACCGCGGTCAAAAGACCGCAGCGGTCATTCTGGGTTTCCCACTGGGCTGGCGGGCGACCGCCAAAAGGCCGCCCGCCAGCCCAGTGGGAAACACCCTTCCACGATGAAGCCGGCTCCGAATGGAGCCGGCGGAGTGGAAGGTGTGCGACGGGTGCAGTAGCACCCGTCGCGAATTTCAGTGTCTGCTAAGCAGACACTGAAATTCAAAGTGGGGCCCTCTTACGGGGGCCCCTGCAGTGCCCATGCCATTGGCATGGGCACTGCAGGGGCCCCCAGGGGCCCCACGACACCCCTCACTGCCATCCTGTTCCTGGAGGTCGAAACCGCCAGGAACAGGATGGCGGTGAGGGGGTCGGAATCCCCCATGGCGGCGCAGCAAGCTGCGCCGCCATGGGGGATTCCTCAGGGCAGCGGAAAACCGGCGGGACACCGCCGGTTTTCCGGTTCTGACCGCGGCCATACCGCCGCGGTCAGAATGCCCTCAGGAGCACCGCCAGCCTGTTGGCGGTGCTCCCGCCGACCCCGGCCCCGGCGGTCAAGAACCGCCGGGGTCGGAATGACCCCTAAGTCTTTCCAATACTTGGAGTACATGTTTAGTGTGTTGTTCTGGGTGGACAGAGAATATTAGAATGCCATCCAGATAGACGACCACAGTCTGGTGTAGGAGATCAGAAAAAATAGCGTCTTGAATCTTTGAAAGATGGAGGGAGCATTGGTTAGTCCAAAAGGCATCACCCGATATGCATAGTGGCCGAAAGGTGTTCTGAAGGCGGTCTTCCATTCATCACCTTCCTTTATCCTTAAAAGATGGTATGCTCCTCTAAGATCTAACTTGGTGAATTTCTTAGCCCCTCTGACGGCTTCTAAGATGTCCTTAATAAGAGGCAGAGGGTATTGATCCTTAGTAGTAATCTTATTTAATCCTCTAAAGTCTATGCAAGGACGCAAGTCTTTCATCTTTTTTGGTACGAAAAAGAGAGGAGCCCCTGCAGGTGAAGAGGAAGGGGCAATCAAACCACTTTGTACATTTTCCTCTAGATATTCCTTGAGGATCTTTTTCTCAGGCTCGGTTAGAGAATACATTCGCCCAAAAGGAACCACGGCATCTGGTTCCAAAGGAATGGCGCAATCGTATTCTCTATGGGGTGGCAGTTCTGGTCTTTCTGGTTTCTGGAATACATCGGCATATTCTAGATAATGTCTGGGTACTCCTTGTAGGACGTTAATGGAACATCCCACCTTAGGTGGTGTGAGTAAGAGACTCTTTGGGGACCAATAGTTTCCTGCTAAATAACAATGGTGTTGGAAAAAGTGGGAGGAAAGAGAAATGGTTCTAGTTTCCCCAATTAATGTAGGGATTATGCCGAGTTAGCCATGGAATCCCCAGGATCATTACGTGATGCGGTGAGGATATTAAGTCAAAGGAAATGTTTTCTTGATGTTTCCTGAACTGCAGACATAAGGTAGGAGTGGTATGCCGGACAGGTCCCGAGGCTACGAGTGAGCCATCTACCGTGTGGACTTGTTCTGGTACTTCCTTAGGTATTTGCAGATTCTTTCTTTCCATGGCCCAGGTCTCGTCTAGATAGATACCACTGGCTCCACAATCCAGCAAGGCCAGTGCTCTTTCTTCACGGCCGTCTGTTAAGTGTAAGGTAACAGGTAAGAGTTATTTCTTCCCTTGAGGAACAGATGGAAGGTATCTCGGAATATCCCGTCCTCACCCTTCTCACAGAGGACGGGAGTTGGCGTTTCCCAATGGCTTGGCTGGACGAACGGGACAGGTACGAAGTAGATGACCAGCAGCACCACAATAAAGGCAAAGTCCTTTTCTTCGCCTGTTTTCCCGCTCACTAGTTGATAATGGCCCTCGTGCCATGTCAATTTGCATAGGTTCTTCATCAGTAGTACCTTTAGGTTCAGAACGAGTCTCCTCGGAGCGATGAGGAAGGGCGTGGGACGTCATCGAGTGTAATGGTATACGACTCTTTTTCATCTCCACCCTTCGCTCATTTAGACGATATTCTATTGCCAGGGTCAGATCCATTAAACCCTTGAGGTTCTCCACTCTGGCGAAGTGCACTAGTTCTTCTTTGATGTCATCCCTGAGACCCCTGCGAAACAGGGTCACCAAAGTACGCTCCACCCAAGAAGTTTCAGCTGCCAACTGTCTGAATCGTGTGATGTATTGTAGGACGTCCTGACTTCCTTGTTGAATATCGCATAGAGCTTCTTCTGCTGAAGACTCCAGTCCAGGACGCTCAAACATTTGTTTAAAGGCAGCGACAAAGCTTGAATAATTAGGCAGGCTGGGGTCGTTGCCTGTCACCAAAGGGGTTGTGTGGTTCTAAAAATTCTGGACCCATGTAATTTACTTTGCCACAACAGTACGGTTTTAGTATCAAAAGACCGATAATGACTAGTACACTAAGCATGAGCATTTTCGCTCAATTCCAGCAGCGTTTTCACCTCGAAATCGCCATTTTCGTCCTGCACTCGTGAATCCCATTTTTTAAAGTTGCCCTCACATAGGCTTATAATACAGTCGGATTTGATTCCAAGGAGACGTACACCTTGATTGACTTTTCTCTGACCTGGGCAAGCTGGAACCATTGCCTCAGGCCAAACCTGTTTGGTCAGTCCCTCTCCCAGTGGCCGAATCAGATAGCATCAAGGCACACCATGCCATAAAACCCTTATTATCACTCACACACCCTGCCTAATCTTACTCCCACCTGCACCTGCTCTTTTCTTCTTCTTACTTTACGAGGGGGAGGTGCCCGTTTTTATTGGGGGTCCACACTTATCTGATGTGAAATTCTAGGCCTTGCCGGGTAATTTATTATGGGTTGGATGACATGAAATATGAGGTTTCATCATGACACTGTTTTTTTCCTTTGTAGTGAAGACATGTGAATGACCAACCAAAATGTCAAGAATGTTTGCCTGAAGCTTAAAAAACTGTATATAAGGAAACCTGATTTTGCATTGACACACAGTCTCCTGAGAACATACAAGTCGTGCTGTTGTACTTCTAGGACGCTTGTCAATTGGTTGCAGCCAATAAATTCGATCTTTTACTTCACCTAGAAGACTCTGAGTTTCTGTAGTCTGAATCAGGAAAGTACCCGAGGTCTTTGGGTGTACCCTGGCACCGCTGGGTTACCGGATCAGTACCGGTTCTGAAAAACCCAGTACCTCAGTTGGCGCCCAACGTGGGGCGATACCAGCGGTACCGGTCCAAGCCTGAGGTTCGTGAGGAGCTTCGTGTGAAAATTCTGGAGGAAGGCCGCCACTTCATCGACCCCTGCATGTCGACGTGGTCCGAAAGTCTTTGCTGCGAGGTTTCCCGCTTCCCAACGGCTACGAAGGACTGCTGCCCTGGCTATCGCCCTGATTTGGACCCTTGATTTTTGGTAGAGCGAAACGATAAGACGAGTCTTCTGGTGACGTCATTGATATTTTCAGTTAAGTATAAGTGGAGCGTCTCCCAGTCCTTAGTTAGACACTTGGTTTGGTCCTTAGTTGGACACTTGGTTTGGTCCTTAGT
Organism: Pleurodeles waltl; assembly: GCF_031143425.1. Lineage (NCBI taxonomy): Eukaryota > Metazoa > Chordata > Amphibia > Caudata > Salamandridae > Pleurodeles > Pleurodeles waltl. The sequence continues at coordinate 545,837,323 of NC_090438.1, forward strand.
TGGACACTTGGTTTGGTCCTTAAGTTGGACATTTGGTTTGGTATCCCTTCGGGATCACTTTGATTTGGAACTAGCAAGTACCAAAGCCGAAGGACTCGTGTATTCACGAGACTATCGTAAACGATAATCCTTTGAAGTTTGAAGCTAGACTAGTGAGCGAAGATGCCTGGTCTTAGCAGACTTGGAAATTTGTTTTGTCTTGGTTGTAAAAGGGACTCCCGGTTGGAGGACTCATGTCCGGTTCCTCCGATTGGAACTCCAACTTATGAACTATATGTGAAGCACGGAGTAGGCCCCATCACATATAATGAAGTATGGATCCGTTACACCAGAAAAGATGGTGTTTTAAAATGGCCCCAAAATGGTAGCTTTGACACAGAAATCTTAGATAACCTCGAAGTTAGACTTTTTAAGAAGAAAGCCCGGCCGGCAATGTTTGATTCTTTCCGCTTATGGCGTAAGGAAGCCAAGCAAAAGGAAATTAAATTAGCTAAGAAAAATAAGAGAGAAAAAGGTATTTCGATTATGCAAGCTGCTATACAGTTTAAAGATAACGAAGCAGAACAGTTGAATGAGCAGTTGCATAGGCGACACAAAATGACAGTAGATAAATGCTATCCAGTTTTGTCGCCTCTTCAGCAAGATGCAGCAAAAGACTCTGAAAAAGATCCCCTAATGTCGCATTTGCTAAGTTCGCCACCACCCTATGCGCAGAATGCAACGGCACCTCCGCAACCTCTAGTTGCACAACCAGTGGTTGCATTGCCTCCTGCTCCTCCCCAGCACCCACCAGCTATTCTTCAGTTGGTTCCTATTCCTCCGGTGCAGCCTTCTCAAGGGCCACCGGCTTTGACATCTGCTCTGCCTTTACTTCCTACAACTTTGACTACTATAGCGACTACCACTCCTGGTATTGTTTCTGACACTGCTTCTGTCTCTGCCTTGTCTCATTCTGTTTTTCCTCCTGTTCATTTGTCAACCTCTCCCTCTATCCGTCAGAGAATGATAAACACTGTGACTAGTCTTTTATCCCCTCTCTTTGGGTCATTAGCTACGACCCCAGTTACAGAGCGTAAGCAATTGCGTAGCCAATTGCCTGATGGTATGGAGAAAGAGACACTGAATTATTTGGCGCATAAATGGGTTACTGAACCAGCGAGATATGAACTAGAGTCTGTTATGGATGTCTTCCATCAGTGGGAAGAACCGAAACAGAGATACGTTTTTGAGAAAATGTGTACTTTTCTTTCTGAGGATTTAGAGGAAAATGGTTTGGAGCCCAATCCGCCTAAGTTGTGTTGTGTACGGTTTGATTTTTCGACAGGTTTGATTGTGGGTTCAGATGTTGAGAAAGCAGTTGCGACGTTATTGTCGTTTAGGACTGAAGGTGTTTCCAGGTTATTGTTTAAATATGATTCTTCTGCTAAAAAGAAAGGGAAACAGTACCCCATGAGAGAAGTTCCCCCACAGTGGAGGGAAGGGGACCCAAATGCTAATCCACCTGTCCTGCCTCACTTCCAGCGTGTATGGGTACACGTTCCATGGAAGCGAGCTGAAGTTTTAGCCCTTAAGCAGACATTGCCTGATCCCCGTAAGAATCCTACAGGGTATTACAAGGAATTGTCACAGACTGCGGGGTCTTGCATTATGAATTTAGCGGACATAGACATGTTGTTTGGGAATGTTGTTCCACAGCCTTTATGGGGAAAGATTTGCCATGCAGACCATGCTCAAGAATTAGGTGACACATGGGCTAATGTTGCTGCTGCAGATGCCCGACAAATTGGTGGTGCTAAACCTGAGCCTTTAGTGACAGAACTTCCTGGTAGAATTATTGATTACATGAAAACTATAATGCCTGCAATGCGTGTAAACTGGGATAAATTGTCTGCATGTAAGCAAAAGAAAGAAGAAACGGTATCAGATTTCTTCACCAGGTTTGAAGAAACGTTTGTGGACCACAGTGGTCAAGATATGAGCACGGAAGGTGGTCAACGTTTGTTCGTCGATAAATTTGTGCATAATCTGCTTCCTGAGTTGTGTAAAAAGTGAAAAGATTCAGAAAGTTCTTGGGCAGTTTCCTCTTCAGCGCAGATATTGGCTACTGCACAATACTACGAAAATAGAGATAAAGATGAGAGAGATAGAGTAGAGAAGAAAACAAAAGATTTGAAAACGAAGGTTCTGTTACAACAAGCGTACCCGCCACATGGTGGTCAGAATAGTGGTGCACAGAACAACTATCAGAATAACTATCAGCCCCAACCGTTTCAGAGAAACTCGCAAAGAGCCAAGTATGCTCAACCACGTATCCCAGTAGGTCCCAATCAGTGTTCATATTGCAAGGAAGAGGGTCATTTCAAGTATAGTTGCCCTGCTTTGCTGCAGCGCGCAAATGGTACTTCCGGTTTAAGAGGTCGAGGTGTTCCACAAGCACCTAGAGGAAGAGGACGTGGATATGTTCCCCAGAACGCGCGCCCATTCCTCCCTCAAAACTCAATGAACAGATTTGATCAACAGGTTAATGCATCCGGTAGGACGGCTCAGTACTATACTGATGATTACTATACAGAGGGTGAGCATTTGGACAGTAATGATTGCTAGGACAGCCATAGACAAAGAGAGGGAGTTGTTTCAGTTCCAGTAGATCAGAGTGGGCCTTATGTTGAGGTGATTGCATCAGGTGTGTCAGAACCTTTTCTGTTGGATACTGGTGCTACCAAGAGTTCTATTATGCACTCAAAACTCCCTGGCGCACCTTTGTCTGGCGAAACAAATGTATCAGTAGGTTTTTCCGGCGCCCCAGTTAGAAATCCGATTTCTAACCCTATATCTCTTTCTGTTGGACCTTGTAAATTTGAAACACCCCTTATTTTGACGACAGGTTGTGGCGAGAACTTGTTAGGATTAGATTTGTTAAAAAGATTGTATGCGACATTGTATTGCTCTCCTTCTGGAGTGCAACTCACATTGGGTAAGAAAGTGGTTTCACCAATGTATTTGTCAAAGGACAGATTTCCACCAGAATTTTCGTCTCTTCCTAATACTCTTTGGGCTACTGGACCTAATGATGTAGGTCTTTTGGAAATTCAGCCATATGTGATAACATTAAAAGCCAATGTTAAAATGCCACGTATTCCCCAATACAAGATCTCTAGTGAGGGGGAAAAAGCGTTGATGGCAATTATTCGTGATCTGATTGAGAAGGATGTAATTGAAGAGACAAGATGCAACGTTTGCAATAGTCCTGTTTTGCCTGTCTTGAAGCATACTGACCCTACTCAGCCACCTGTTTATAGGTTTGTAATTGATCTTAGACAGGTGAACAAAATAGTTGTGCCACAGTTTCCAGTCGTCCCCGATATCACTGCATTGTTGACAATGATTCCGGCTTCAGCCACTTGGTTCTCAGTAATAGACCTGAAGAATGCTTTCTTCAGCATCCCTATTGCAGAAGAGAGCAGGGACATTTTTGGCTTCAATTTGGGAGGACGAAGCTTCAGATTTAAGAGAGCTCCTCAAGGCTATTGTGAAAGTCCATCCATCTATAGTCAGGCTTTGAAAGCACAACTTGACACTCTTATGTTACCTGATGGCGCCACTCTCATTCAATATGTCGATGATTTGCTAGTTGCCGCAGATACTAAGGAGATCTGCAAAGAAGCAATATTGTCATTATTGCGTCATTTGTCTGATTTACACCACAAAGTGTCCCTTTCAAAGTTACAGTATTGTCAAAAAGAAGTGACCTATTTAGGTCATCTCTTTTCGAAGGAGGGAAGGCAACTGACGTCAGAGAGAATCAAAGCTGTTGCAGCAATGAGTGTGCCAAGAACACAAAGAGAAGTGCGTGCTTTCTTGGGTATTACATCATATTGCAGACAATGGATACCTAATTTTTTGTTAATAGCCAAACCCTTGGTGGCATTAACTTGTAAAGATATACCGAATCCCGTCCCATGGTCTGAAGATTGTCAGAAAAGTTTTGTCGAATTACGTGATGCATTATGTTCAGCTCCTGTGTTGGGTACCCCCAACTACAGCAAGCCTTTTACATTGTATGTCCATGAGAAAGAAGGTTGTGCGTTAGCAGTTTTGACACAACAGTTTGGAGACAGGGAGCGTCCATGCGCCTATTTCTCTTCAACCTTAGACCCAGTAGCTAAGGCACTACCGAGCTGCTTAAGAGCGGCAGCGGCAGCTGCTGTTTCTATCCGCCAGTCTGCTGGTTTAGTGATGAATAACACATTAATCGTAATGGTTCCACATGCAGTGGACACGTTGTTAAACAGAACCAAGACACAGCATTTAACTAGTGCTCGATTGTCAGGTTACGAGTTGACATTGTTAGCAAGCCATGTACATATAAAAAGATGCACTACACTTAACCCAGCTACGTTATTGCCAATTGTGACGGAGTTAGATACTTCTGAACAACATGATTGTCTCCGTAGAACAGAAGAAGAAACAAAAGGGAGAATAGACCTTCTGGACACTCCCATTGCAAAGAGTGATGGTACTTTGTGGGTGGATGGTTCGTGCTTTAAGCTCCCGAATGGTGACACGACTGCGGCGTATGCTGTGACAACTTTGGGTACGATTGTTGAAGCTGCACGTATCCCACATAATTCAGCCCAAGCAGCTGAGTTAATAGCCCTAACAAGAGCATGTACAGTATCAAAAGGAATGAAAGTGACTATCTATACCGATAGCCAATATGCGTTTGGTGTGGCCCATAATTTTGGGCGTTTGTGGAAGGAACGTGGGTTCCTGACCTCGCATGGAACTAAAATACAGCATGGTCAGTTGGTAAATGAGCTCCTTGATTAACTTACTTTACCGTTGCAAGTTGCGATTGTGAAGTGTAGCGCACATAAAAAGGTGACTGATGATGTTGGTCGTGGGAATGCATTTGCTGATGAGGTCGCAAAAGAAACGGCAAGGAATGTGATGAGCCGAATGTATGTCGCGGGCCCTGCAAGATGGATTGGTGATGTTGGAATGTGTGAAGACACGATAGAAAGCGTGAAATCGATTCAAGCTGAAGCCACAGAGAGAGAATTGAGTGTGTGGGGAGAAAGTACGGGTAAATTGGATGCGAATGGTTGTTGGGTCGAGTTGTCAGAACATCAAAGATGGTTGCTACCCGATGCGTATGTACTTGCAGTAGTTACAATGGCTCATGGAATGGCTCACATCAGTGTGAAAGGGATTTGTAAGTTGTTGGCCCCAGTATGGCAAAATGCAGGAATTCCCAAGTGCGCAGAAAATGTGGTTAGAAATTGCATGGTATGCCTGAAACACAACCCTGGTAGAGGAACCCCAACTCCAGCTGGTCATTTTGCACCTCCTACGTATCCGTTTGAGGTTTTGCAGCTAGATTTCATCCACATGGAGAGGTGCAACAACTTAAAATATGTACTCGTTGTTGTTTGTGCCTTTTCAAGATGGGTGGAAGCCTATCCCCTAAAAGACAATACTGCGCTATCCACAGCCAAAGCCCTTGTGAAAGAGTTCTTCCCTAGATTCGGAATGCCGAGAATGATCTGGAGTGACAATGGAAGTGAATTTGTGGGTCAAGTGATGAAGAAAGTATGCGAAGGGCTAGGCATCAACCAAAAGTTTCACGCTGCAAATCACCCCCAATCAGCTGGATTAGTGGAGTGCTATAACGGCACTCTAAAGCTAAAATTGGCCAAGATACAAGCGAGCTCTGGTCTCAAATGGCCTGACGCTCTACCCTTAGCACTCCTATCAACCAGAATGACTGTGCATTCACGAGTGAAACTTAGTCCTTACGAAATAGTCTTTGGCCGCCCGGCCAATATATGGGGAGTGCCTAGGCCCAAGAAGTTTAGCGAGATAGAGCATCCTGTCTTGCTTGACTATCTGTATGAATTGACGGCTAAATTGCGTGTCTTACATCAACAGGTCCACAACACCTTGCCTCCGGTCTCTGAATCTCCAGGTCATCCCATTGAGCCTGGATCCTGGGTTTTAATAAAGAACTTTCAGCGAACCAAAAACGAGCAGCCCAGGTGGACCGGACCGCACCTCGTTCTTCTCTCCACAAGATCAGCTGTTCGAGTAGAAGGGAAGAAACACTGGATCCATGGGACCCATTGCAAAAGGGTACCCCTACCTCTGCCATGTGACCGGTGGGTCCAGGAAGGTGTCGCCGACTCAGAGACTGAAACCGTGCCACGTTTTCTGCCTTTCAGCGATGCACGAATAAAAGGAACACTCACTGAGAAAGAAAGTGATGACATTTTACAATTAGCAGTATCACCATCAGTTTGATTGGACACTACAGAACCTGAACTCCTTTTTCAGGACCACACGATACCTGGGACTAACCGTTATAATCTACGACCAAGAATAAAGGACAAATAAAATAGTTTACTTTTCTTCTCTTTAGCAAAGTTCTCCAATATGGAAAATTATTTTTGAATGACTTTTTGCTTTTTGTATTTTTTTTGAACCTCCATCCGGGTTCGGCTGTAGGATCGTGGCTGAAAAGACTTAGGGGGGTAGCCTGTGGACACAAGGTCAACAGGTCTGGTTTGTTCTAGGGCGGCCTGGAACATTCAGAACACTCCTAAGTGAAGTAAACCAACCGCCACGAACGGCAACGGTTAGAGGATGGAATCTTTCCAAAATGGAGAACATGTTGAAAGACTGAGTTTCAAGAAGAGAATATGTGAAACGATAACCAGGAAACGGTTTTTGCTGCTGTGCATTTTTATGTTATTTAGTATACTTATGTTTTTTATAGGATATATTTTATTCTGTTTTAACGTGATATTGGCACCCACTACCTCGTCTGCACCTCCTCCTTCCACTGTTTCCCCACATTCTTTTCAGCTCCTCCCTAAACATGAATCTGCTAGGAGACTAGAGTTCATTAATAACTCCTTCATCCAGCTTTTGCACCAACACCAACTAGTGATAAATACAACTAACTGTTGGGTGTGTGGCCTTATGCCTCACACAGCAGATAAAGGTATCCCTTATCTGATCCTGCCTTTCAGCCACAATGGTTCCGTGTGGGCATTCAGAACGATATTCATCTATGCACACTACCCCCTACGTTTTGCGGAAGACAACCCTAAGAAAAATGCTTTAGTTAAAGGTATCATAGACATGATGAAGGACAATATCTCCTACGAGACTATCCCCAGAGATGAGACGATAGCATATATAGGATGGAACATGACCGGTTATGAAGCCACAATGAATGAGAAACAGCAAGCTAAGCTATCTTCCCTGATTTGGGTTGTACCCCATCAGGGTCACCTGTGTCTGCAAGGTACTGGCAAGAATCCCAGAGCTCAGCTAGGGGAAAGCGTCTGCACTGAGACATATGTCTTCGCATCTCAGACCTCCCCTCCGCTCTTGGCAGCTAAGGGCACCTATTTCATCTGCCATGATAGAGCCTTTACATGGTTGCCCCCTGACTTTTCGGGCACATGCTTCGTTTCGTTCCTGTTGCCCCCTACCTACACAGCAGCGGCAGATTACCACAAGACAAGGATAGTTAGAGGCGTCTTCAGTGAAGAAGACACTGCAGGACAAGAATTTGGGGACTTCGTAAAGGGTTTTCTGCCGTTCTGGGGACAAATAAGCAACAGCAGGAGCATAAGGCAATTGGTAAGAGTGGTTGAATCCACCGTGGCTGAAACCGCTGGTGCCCTTGGTAACTTGACTGCTGAGCTCCAGTCGGATCGTCTTATGACCCTTCAGAACAGGGTCGCATTAGATGTCATCCTTGCAGACCGGGGTGGAGTATGTACATTGATCCAGTCGAGTTGCTGTGTTTTTGTCCCAGATAACGCTCCAACAGTATACCAGGCCATCTCCAAACTGCATAGAATTTCCGAATCTATTCATTTAGATAAAGGAGATTGGTCATTAATGGGATGGCTCTGGGAACTGATATCAGCATGGGGATGGAAGATTCTGATGGTCATTGGGATGATCTTGGCCATTCTTTTTCTGTTCTGTCTATGCGTGCAGTGTGCTCCTGCGATATGTGGCCTCTGTGTTACATCATGCATAAGGAAACCTGCACCAAGAGACGAGCTAAATACTAGGATGATGTTACAGCAACATCTCAACGACTTTAGAAACATAGACCTGGACTCAGATTAGCATGAGAATAGGTTTATTGCCTATGTAAGGGCAAAAGGAGGGTTTGTGGTTCTAAAAATTCTGGACCCATGTAATTTACTTTGCCACAACAGTACGATTTTAGTATCAAAAGACCGATAATGACTAGTACACTAAGCATGAGCATTTTCGCTCAATTCCAGCAGCGTTTTCACCTCGATATCGCCATTTTCGTCCTGCACTCGTGAATCCCATTTTTTAAAGTTGCCCTCACATAGGCTTATAATACAGTCGGATTTGATTCCAAGGAGACGTACACCTTGATTGACTTTTCTCTGACCTGGGCAAGCTGGAACCATTGCCTCAGGCCAAACCTGTTTGGTCAGTCCCTCTCCCAGTGGCCGAATCAGATAGCATCAAGGCACAGCATGCCATTAAACCCTTATTATCGCTCACACACCCTGCCTAATCTTACTCCCACCTGCACCTGCTCTTTTCTTCTTCTTACTTTACGAGGGGGAGGTGCCCGTTTTTATTGGGGGTCCACACTTATCTGATGTGAAATTCTAGGCCTTGCCGGGTAATTTATTATGGGTTGGATGACATGAAATATGAGGTTTCATCATGACACTGTTTTTTTCCTTTGTAGTGAAGACATGTGAATGACCAACCAAAATGTCAAGAATGTTTGCCTGAAGCTTAAAAAACTGTATATAAGGAAACCTGATTTTGCATTGACACACAGTCTCCTGAGAACATACAAGTCGTGCTGTTGTACTTCTAGGACGCTTGTCAATTGGTTGCAGCCAATAAATTCGATCTTTTACTTCACCTAGAAGACTCTGAGTTTCTGTAGTCTGAATCAGGAAAGTACCCGAGGTCTTTGGGTGTACCCTGGCACCGCTGGGTTACCGGATCAGTACCGGTTCTGAAAAACCCAGTACCTCAGTTGCCCAGGCCAAGGCTGGGCCAGATAGAGCGCTGATCAAATATCCAACCTTAGTCTTGTCTTGCATGAACTGTGAAGGACGGAATGCGAAATAGACTGTCAAGGCATCCAGGAACTCTCGCAATTTGTTAGGGTCCCCAGAGAAGCGGGGTGTGGTTGCAGAGACAGTAGAAACATATGTGGCTCTAGAGGCTAAGGCTTGTCGGAAAGCCGTATTTTCGGTACATAGCTGTTGGAGTTCTTGGGCCTGTTGTTGGATAGTCAGGAGCAAGGTTTGACTTGTTGGTTCTGTACTCATCACGGGATTCTCCATGGTTCCGGTCAGCGACTGGAGTTTTGGGCATTGCAATCTGTCACGATTCGCCCTGGGCTTACGGTCGATACTGGAGAGGGATGGTGAGAGGCCCCGGTTTCTGCAAGTCCTGCTCTGGCCGAGGTAGGGGTGACCCCTTCCGGTAGCCACGGTGCTGTTGACAATAGTAAGCCACTACAGTCCGTGCCCTCCAGGAGGAGTCCCAGAGGAAAAAACCCCAAGGGGGAAAAACCTCCAACAGGAACTCCCTGAAACAGAAGGAGGACACAAGGATTAGAACTCAGGATCCTGGAAATCGGGAAGACTGAAGACAGAACAAGAACGACTGGCGTCTCAAACAAAAAACAGCCGTAGCGTGACCACCACCGCTGAAGTATTGCAACGCAATGAGAAGAAGAAAGGATTCCCCTTATATTCCCCTAGACAGGAAGTGATAAACAGGAAGAAGTAACACCACCATCTTGGCTTGGGAAGGAGCCATAGCTAGAGATAGAAAATATACCCCTGTACAAGAGGAACAGATGCATGCAGGGAAGAAGAGAAGTGCACAGCATGCTGGGAAAGAGAAGGCATGCTTTAAAACCATGCATGTGGAAGAGGAAGGCCCTGAAGGCGTGTGGCAGGTGAGTAATGCTAGGGGGGGAGGCCCAGACACCCTAGAACAGTGTTTGCGTCGCGCGCCGTGCGCAGCGAGGACCGTGACCCAATTCTGGGTCTCCGGCCCTGCCGTGCTCTAAGAACAGCGCGTGGCCGGAGAAAAGGGCTGCCGCGGGTGCCCCACCCTTGACCCGGACCGCGGCTTCCCCGCGGCCCGGGCGGGATGCGCCGCAGCGGCCCGCGGCGTAACACGTGATAATTAATGACAGGTTTACTAGTGTTTGTGGGTCTAATGCATGCCAGCTATCAAGCATCCCTAGGTTCTGTATGACTTAGGCCAAGGAATCAGTAATTCAGTGTTTAGTGCCCTGCTTTGGTGGGTGCTGGTCCCAATCCCCAGCTAGTACACAATTAAAGTCACCTGCCCACACAATGGGAGAGCCTATATTGTCCTCTAGTAGCCCTTGCATTGTGATATAAAATTGCCCATCATCTACATTAGGACCATAAATGTTCAAAATAGTTATGGCCTTACCATCCAGGGTGCCCTTCAGGAGGACTTAGCAGCCCTCTATATCTGCTTTATTATAAACATGACAAAATGGTACCCCCAGGGCCACCCATATCCCCACCCCCTGGCAGACGAGGAGTAGGTTGCAGTAAATAGCTTCCCTCTCCAATTTCTTTTTAGCCTCTGCACTTCTGCACCTTCAAGGTGGGTCCCCTGTAGACAGGCTATTGGGACTCAGTGGCTCCTGAGATATGACTGGACTCTATAATGCTTTGTGCAGTCTTTTAGACCTCAAACATTCCAGGTGAAAATACGTAGCTCCTCAGCCATCAATAACCCCTGTTCGAGCCTGAACCCACCCCCCTACTGGGTAAGTCGATTGGTATATTAATCCATTAATGAGCCAGCGATAAGCGCACCTGCCCAAGCACAGTAACAAACATTGTTCTCAAATATAAGCGAGAAGAAAAAGAGCAATAACTGCCCTCCCACTCTGGACAAACAGCATAACAAAAACCAAAACTACTGTCTATCTATGTATTCGGAAGCAGTCAGGACTAGCAGCCTAACCCTACCCCCCATAACTAATTGCTACCACTAATGTGGAGAGGGCTCCCCACCACCCTGCTCTGTCATGGAAGATTCTGCTGTGCACACAATTCACTTCTCCAACAATACCAATGAACATTTGTAACATACTGTTGTACCGCTTCATAGTAGGAATATTTGCCCTCTCTGTAAAATAGAAAACATAGAGGATAAGGAAAGGAGAATTATACACAGAGTTCTAATACCAATCACCATAGCCCCCCCTAACATCATACAACCGGGTGTTCTGTCATTGCAGTCAACACAGGGGCCACCTCAGCATCCTCAAGCCCATCCAGAACTACTGAGGAGGCTCATGCTGTAGTGCTGTCCTCCTGCTCCACAATGCCTCTAGTGGCTTGGATGTCCAGGCTCTGAACGCCACTGTCCACTGATCCTCCCCGGGTGCCCCAGTTTGGACTCTCCATGTGTCCACTCTATCCAAAGGGACCTTGTCTCATATCTCTATTATCAGCACACCTCCTCTGGAGAGTTTAAAAAAGGAGACTTGCCTCCCCCAGATCACTGAGAGGTGGACAGGATATAGCAGCATGCACTGAAGTCACATCAAATGCAATAGGGAAATTTGTCCTTTTTATCTTTTTTCCTTTTTCCTTTCAGGCTTGACATACGCAGTTTTGCATCTGTTTCAACAGTTGGTAGAGTGTTGCGGTCATGATCGGATGCAAGGAAGAGCTATGGTCAGGTAAGAACAACCTACTTTATATTTTAAACATATGGTTGGCTAAATTTATTGCAAGGAGAGAAGGGGGCGATAGGTAGCAGTTGTATACCATATAATTGAGTTTTATTGTTGCTTTAACCTCTTTTACAACCCCATGCCTATTGTGTTTTTATGCCCATGTCCGGACAGTTGTTTGTTTACAGATTAGATTTTAAAAAGGTTGGGGAAAAAATTGTTATTATTTTTTATTTTTTTAAATATTTATCTGATTGAGTTTGCAATTATACAATCAAAGGAAAAATATTTCCCTACTGTCCCACCCTGATCCTCCCTAACCCCTCCCCCCCCCCAGTGAGAAGGAGCTGAAGATATTTGGCATTTCAAAACAGTACAGGCACCACTTTAACCTCTTGATACATATCTACCTCATCTCACCTCAGGCATATGCCCTTCAGATCATCCTTCCGTTGACTTGCCATTTTGTGACTCTGTATCCACATCCATTTCCTTCTGTAAGCAAACCTCCGCCATATCCCACACCATTCTTCCACATTGTCCTGAGCCAGTGTGAAGCTATCTATGTCTCGCCCCACATTCACTCCACACACTTTTCCCAATTCCCATAGCCACTGTTTGCATGTGGGTAATTGGGCCATCATCCATCGTACAGCAATGCATTTCCTTGCCACTGATAATCCCAATTCCAGGATTTTTTCTACATATTTTATTTGTTTAGTCCATTTCACCTGGCACAAGAAGCATAAGAATAGTTGGACTGTTGGACCCAACATAAGGCCTGTCAACTCCTTCAACCCTTTTATCACTTCCTCCCAATATCCCCTCACCACTGGGCATAACCACGACATGTGTATGTAATTTTCTATTGATAGCTTGCATTTGGGACAGTATTCTGCCTTCAAGTGGTTTATCTTATGCATCCAGTGTGGTATGACATAATCTCTGTGCATGCATTTATAATGTGTCAACTTTACTCTTGCACTGCGTGTCACCCTCCTACAATTACTCAGTATAGACATCCAGCTGCGATCCTGGACTCCATCACCTATATCATTCTCCTACTGCACTACTGTAGCTTCAAAGCATCCATATGTGGTAGTGTCTGTGGTAATAACAATGCATTAATCGTGTAATCAATTTACCTTCTTCCCCCATATTGGGCAAAGCCTGGTTTAGTATGTGAGTGATGGGGCCTGAGGGAACCCCACCTATGCCTTACAGATCGATGCCGCAAAACCTACATAGTCCAGAAAGCAGACCCCGTCATTTCCCATCTGTTGTAAAAGGTGGCTATCCTCAAAGACTGCAGAACCACTCTACCTTCGCGGTGCCCCAGGAATAGGGGTGGCATAGGGATAATCCCTGTGTGCCATGAGATCAACTGTTGGGCATATATTCATCCCCTTTTCTCTGGGAGGCCTGTCCCCACACATCCAAAATGGTCCTGACCTGTAACAGCAGCAACACCATTTTCTTCCTGTGAACCAGAGGCAGTTCCAGGAGCTTGTATGGTTCAATCAATCTGGCCAGAAGCGCAATCACTGGGTCAGTATATCCCTCGAGGGACCACAATACCACATACTATAAGTGAGATGCAGAATAATAGATATGAAAATTCGGGGTCTGCATCCCCCCTCCATCCCAGGGCAATCTCAGGACCTGTAAGCTTATTCATGCCCTCCCTTCGCCCCAATATAGCAATCGGAGTAGTTCATCTAGCCTTCAAAAGCAGGCATAAGGTATACACAGCAGCATATGCTGTAATATGTGTAATATTCTGGGTAACATGATCATTTTACTAACGATATGTGTCCCATCAATGACGAAGGGAATTTCAGCCACTTATGTATGCTTTTCTCTAGCGAATCAGGCATATGATCCACATTTGACTCAGAAACCTCTGCCAGATCTGAACTCAAATATATGCATAAATATTTAATAGGGGTGGTTTAAAGTCTTTAATTGGATAGATCACTATACACCACCGGCCACATCCCATGGGGTATAGTACTGAGCTATCTGCAGTTTCAACCAGAATGTATCCCCATAGTTTTGTGATGTAAACTGCCTGCCAGGTAGTCTCTGGGTTCCCTATGTTCAACAAAATGTTATCTGAGTATAGGGAGATAATGGGGGTCATTAAAACCCTGGCGGTCAAAGACCGCCAGTGCTGTTAAGGCGATTGCACCGCCAACAGGCTGGCGGTGCAATCTTGGGTATTTTGACCGCGGCGAAAGCGCCGCCGTCGCACCGCCGGGGCCGGCGGTTTTCCACCACATTTGCCCCGGCGGTGATAATCCGCTAGGGCAGCGCTGCTTGCAGCACTGCCCATGGGATTACGAGTCCCCGACCGCCAGCCTTTTCCTGGCAGTTTGAACCGCCAGGAAAAGGCTGGAGGTATGGGGAGTCGCGGGGCCCCTGGGGGCCCCTGCACTGCCCATACCACTGGCATGGGCAGTGCAGGGGCCCCCTGACAGGGCCCCATGCAGCTTTTCACTGTCTGCTATGCAGACATTGAAAATCGCAACGGGTGCAACTGCACCCGTCGCACGCCCACAACACCGCTGGCTCCATTTGGAGCCGGCTCCTGTGTTGCGGCCGAGATCCCCGCTTTGCCGGCGGGCAGAAACCAGGTTTCCGCCCAGCGGGGATCTCATAATGACGGCGGCGGGAGTGCGCCCGCCCGCCAAGGTCATAATGAGGGCCAATGTCCCTTGTCTCCCACCATCACCCCATCTGTTTCATGTTTGGTCTGAATAAGGTGTGTCAGTGGTTTAATTACTAATGCAAATATGAGCGTGGAAAGGGGGCACCACTGACAGGTCCCCCTCTCCACCTGCCAACTATCTGAGACCTTGTTCCCTCGCTCTGCTACTGGTGTACAAAAGGTGAACCCACTTAAAATAAGATGCTCCCAGATTATATTGTTGTAATGTTTGGTCCATGAACACTCAGTCTAGTCAAAGGCTTTGTGAGCATCTGGACTTGCTAGTGCTCAAGGCTCTCCCCCTTTTTAATCTGTGGCATTATTAAAAATGCTTTTCTAATTTTAAGGTAGTAGTGTAACCCCCACCAACAAATCCTGCCTGGTCCAGGTGTATGATGTCCCCTGCTACTTAAGCCAAGCGATGGGCCAATATCCTCCCCAGGATCTTAGCGTCCATGTTGATCAACAATAAGGGGCAATGTGATTCACAGTCAGTAGGATCCCTACCCCACCTTAGGGAGGACCACTATACAAGCCTCCCATATGGACTCCGGCAACACCCCAATCTCAAATGCTTCTTTATACATAGTTAGGAACTGAGCACACAGTAGATCCGCATACTCCTGGTAGAACTCCACTGATAAACTATTGTTCCCAGGTGCTTTACCTGTGCTCATTTTATTTTATGGCCCATCTGCTATCCAGCTCATCTATTGGGGCATTCAGTGTTTCTCTCGCTGCATCTTCTACCTGAAGTAGATGCGCCTCATCTAAAATTGCACTTATACTTGCAGTGTCTCTTTGGCCTTGTAGCGCATATAATCTGGAGTAAAAGTCTGCAAAACTTTGCAGAATGTCCTCCTGTGCCGTGACAGCCACCCCATCTGCATCCTTTATTGAAACTACCACATTCCCTCCTTTCTCACTGTTAACCAACCATGCAAGCAGTCTGCCCGATGTGTACCCCGCTCATGTTGGATTTCCACATATGCTTTAAAATCATGTTTTCTGATGGGGTCCCAAGCCTCCTCCAGTTCTTATTGCAATCTGCTTCTATCTTCCCACACTACTTCTGTGTGTGGGGCCTGTCCGTCTATGTCACCTATTTGGCTTTCTAGTCATGCC
Organism: Pleurodeles waltl; assembly: GCF_031143425.1. NCBI lineage: Eukaryota > Metazoa > Chordata > Amphibia > Caudata > Salamandridae > Pleurodeles > Pleurodeles waltl. Next base: position 545,852,925 of record NC_090438.1, read on the forward strand.
CCTGTGTTTGTCAGGGACCTACGAGCCCCATAGGTGGTGGCTATGTATTTACACCTCACTGTTACCTTAAACACTTCCCACAATACCCCAGTGGAGGCAACAGACCTTGTATTGAGAGCAAAGAACTTCTGGTTTGCACCTCTAATTTCTTCCCTGTATGCCTGGTCCCCAAGTGCCCGAGACTGGAACCACCACTCCAGGGTTGGTGCTGCATATGCGCAACCCTTTAACTCTGCCATAGATGGAGCATGACCCAATAACGTGTGATCTAGGTATCTAATCTCACCAAAATCCACGAACTGCTCCGGATGTATCAATAGTCAATCCTAGAGAATGTGAAGTGTGGGTGTGAATAAAAGGAGTATCCTCTTGTGTTTCTATGTATCACCCTCCACAGTTCTAGGAGATTCAGTGTGTCTATACCTGTTTTCAGTGCCCTTGAAGCCCTCCTCAGTAGCTGAGTAGCCTGCCTGGAGCTGTCTAGTTCTTTATTCAGTACACAACTGTAATCCTGCATCCACACCACATTATGATGGGAATAGGGTGTTATCAGGCTCACCACCTTCTCAAAGAAATCTGGCATCAGTATTGGGAGCGTAAGTGTTTAATAGTATCGTGGACATGCCCCTTATCTCCCCTACCTCTCCAACATATTGACTCCAGCCACTTTTTAAACGCAATATCTACTTGCAAGGGGACACTAGCATACACCCACAGCAATAATCCATGCACAGAGGAGCTGAAACGGGAACACCACAATCTGTCCACTCATTTTACATGTAATTTCTTGTGTTCCTGTGGTAGCAAGTGGGTCTCCTAAAGCATCACTATTTTTGCTGTGTATAGGACCATATTGTTGCTTGATGGGATAATGGATCCCTTTTACATTCCAGGATAAAATTATTTACCCCCACGTACCTGTTTTATACTTCCTTCTGTGTCAGCATACTTTCTAAGCCAGTGAATAAGTATGTCTTCAAGTGTGTGCCCTGAACGTCCGCCCCACATGTGGCTTACCCACAGCTGGCCATCACAAATGACACATGTAGCGTCTGACTCTCACTAACATCAAAAACACTTTCCCTGTTACAGCACGTTGTCCCCTAGGCTCCCTTGGAAGGGCACCCCAGAGACAGCATCGCCAGAGAACATGCACATAGTAAGGAGCAATAACCTACTCAAATTTCACTCCTCCCTGCTGAAGCAACTGTGATGTACCCTCCTTGGCAGTAACAAAACTTCTGTCTTTGTCTTCCCCCTCCTATCATCTGAACCATATTTCACGACATAAAACACATTTCCCATGACAAAACTAGTAGCCCTTTTTGATTCACATATCTGACTTCCCAATCAGCCTGTTAATGACTCTCTAGAAACTGCGTGGCCTCTTCAGCTAGTTCGAAAAAATTCCTTTTCCCCTCCAGTCTACTTTGAGTCGTACTGACGGCAGTAGGGCATAGGCCAAATCTTTTTCTCTCAGTTTCCTTTGCACCTCCACTAACTGCGTCTCTCTTGGGTCTCCACTCCATAATCCGGGTAGAAGGAGATATGGTTCCTGTTGAATTCAATCTCTCCCTGATGTAGCGCTGCTGCCAATATGCTCATTTTGTCCTTGTATCTTAGCATACGGGGAATCAGTATGCAAGGTGGCATGCCAGCCTTGTGTCTTTCACCAGGTGTTCTATGTGCTCGTTCCACTTCTAGTCCATCATCAATGCTCAGCCCTGGCAGCACCGTTGGTAACCATATCTCCAGAAAATGTTCAACTGGTGCAGACTCTGAACCCTCTGGTACCCACAGTATACGTACGTTGTTCCCACGTGATCTGTCCTTTAAATCAGCCAGTTTAGCTTTCTGCTGTTTCAAGTGTCTCTCCTGGTTCGCCAGTTGACTAATGTGCACACCCAAGATTTCTTATGCGCTGTCAGCTCTAGTACCCAGGTCCTTCACCCACTCCCTCGTTTTCTCCATGTCCTGGCACAATAATCCTACATTATTTTCTCAGGTCTAGCCTTGTTCCCCTCCAGTATCAGGTTCTTAATGTCCAGTGTAGATGGCAGCGCTGTTTCTCCAATCTGCCCCTCCTCACCTGGGTTGATGGCAATGCCCTCTACTATTGTGTGTTGTGGTTTGGGAGCCGCTCCGGGGCCCCCCCTTAAGTTTGGGAGGCATGCGCGGCCAGAGTGATCACACAACGAGATCGTTAGCTGGGGCTCCAAAGCACCCTCCTATGCACTCAAATATTTGTGAGAGGTCAGTCACAATCCAGTCAGGTGGTTATATATGTATTGAGGTATGCTCCACTGACCTGTCTGGCACTTCCCTTGCCAATATCACTGGTTCTTTACTAGTATCTCCAGTGATGGGAGGGTGTAACCAGAACACATGTGCTAACGAGTCAGGTCCACCCACCAATTGGTCTTTCCTCAGCATGCCACCAATCGCTCTAAGCTCTCATATCCCCTTGCGTGTCAACCTGCAGGCCCCAACAGCCCTGTCCTGGGCATAGGCTTCCAATCACTCTGGGCCTTTATCCGCCCTCCGATACCTCTGGTTTTAGTAAATGGTTGTGTGCAGTTCAGCAGGGGAGGGGGTGTTTTACTGAGTCGCTCTCCCATTAGATTCATGCGAGCTTGCCCTTTAGGCCTCACACGCTGTCCTCTGAGACCCCAGGGAGCCACTTAGCTGCATCTCTCACCTTGCCGCATCCACTGATCACATTGTTGGCTGTGAGCCGCTACAGTCGCCCACACCGCTGCCTTTTTCTGGCATCCTGATCCGTGCAACACCAGCGTTGGTCGCTGGTTTCTGGCATGCATCCTCTGCCGCAGTGTCGCTCTCACACGGCTTTTTCCCCAGCCGGCCTCCGGCAGCCCTGGGAATGCAGATGAGGGAGCTCTGTTTATAGATTTCTCTGGTCGGTGCCTCCAGCACATGCAGGGATACACCGTCTCCTTCACCGGGGGGGATTGATTGTAGATGAGGGGGGAGGGGTGTGTCATCATATGTGGCCCATTAGAGCTTGTCTCACCAACATCTGCTGAGTTGGCCATCTTGGCTCCTCCCCTGGTTATTACTTTTTAAAATGTATTTGAAATAAAAGCAAGATTTACATTTTTTACGTTATGTTTTTTTTGTACGCTTTCATGACTTTTCAAGACAAAGACCACATCATTGCTGGAGGAACTTGGGATTTGTGGATGGATTACTACTGGATATTGTCTGGGAATTTAATTTTGGTGATTGGATGTTCTTTCTGCAATTTTTTAAAACCTTTTTTCTGAATTTATTTTTGGGATTACTTTTTTGTGGATTGCCAATGAATGTAGCATATACGATTTTATTTTTATTTTGGGAGTTTGCATTTTCTGGGGCTGTTGGTTTCATTCTTTGGATTATTGGAGTTCTCAAGACTCTTGGTGACAGGTGGTATAATATATCACCAAGAGTTGAAGAAAGAAGACAACTACAGGTAGCAACAGCAAGTATTCTTTACATTTATTAAAAAAAATACAAAAAAAGCTAATTGAATTAGTAAGTGTAGATAAAATAGTCAAGTAATTCTACAAGTTGTTAGTATGTGTTTGAAGTGTAAGATGTATGAAGTAATGTCTAGGTAATCTGAAGCTCCCATTATTGGAAACTGATGGATTTGGGGCAATAGTCTCTATGAAATTTCTTTACATTTTTGGAAACTTTAGGCTTCAGACTTTCGGACAATGATTGTGCCATTCTCATTTCTTCCAAACGTTGGCCCAGAATAATAGGCTTGTGATGGCCAAGTCACCTTGCGGCGCTGCCCTGCATCACAGGGAAAGTGCAGAAATGTGGCGTATTTATCCAATACAACATGTTCCTGTCCTTTCCCACTTCGCTGGCGCCCTTTTGGATGCCTAGCACCAACACGAGCACCCTTGCATAATGGTGCGAGGGTGCCTACATTGCAGGCAGGATTGTTTTTGTGCAGAAAGGGGCACCTTCTTGCACAAAAACAATCCTGAGAGGCACTTCCTCTTTCTATGTGTGCCGCAGAATGCAGCACACATAGAAAGAGGAAAAAAACCAAGAAATAGGTACGCCTCACCTAGGGGAGGGTAGGCTTCTGGAACATTCCCAGGTTTAACTCAGTCGGTAAATCTGAGAATGCATAAAAAAACATGGGAGTTGCATGTCAACACACATGCAATACCCATGGAATGCCGCCCCAGCGATTTACACTGCGTTGCCTTATTCAATATTTTTGAAGCCATTTGAAGCCATGCAAAATGGCTTTGCGTGGCTTCAAAAACATAATGTAGTGGTTTGCGCCATGCCTGTACAACATTGCCTGGAGCAAGCATGAAGCAAACCCTTCATAAATATGTCCCTTTTTTCTTTCTTCAAAATTTCCAAGAAATGATAAAGGTTAGGATGAGATCTTCCAATTGATTTGTTTAATGACTTCTGCATTCTCTCTATGGCATTCTCTTTGCTCCACCCTCTAAGCAGGCTAAGTAACAGTTCCACCAGTCAATGGGAAACCTTGGCTTCCTCCTGTGATCCGACATGCTTAAATGGCCAATCCAAGTGTCCTCAAAGTAATTTAGAAGCGGGCCAATTTTACCTCATTTTGTGTAAAATATTCTGATTCTGTAATTGATGTGTAGCATCTCTCTACACACTCAGGAGGTAAAAAACACAAAGCTATTTGTTTTTCAACTCATACTGCAGTTTACTCTTAACATGTAATCCTCATCTCAGGATGCTATTTGAATGTTTTGCTAATATACCTGAGAAAAGTGAGAAAAACATCCTTGAATTTGGGTTTCAGGGTAAATGTTATTAATAGTATTAATCATTTGCAATTCGAAGTCAATTATACGTTTCCTAGGACTTTTTTCACCGTTTTGGTTTTTATTGCTGATAGAAAATTCAGTGTATGTTGAGGATTGCTTGTGGGGGAATAAGCTGTACACTAATGAGGCAGTTGTGTGGTTTAAGTTAGCATGAATAGTGCAAAGTGGGCTGAATTAAATGATTTGAATGGTTTGAAAGTCCTATCAATCATCCGAATTTCACAATTCAAGGGTTATTTACTTATGGGTTGTGCTAAATATTAGTATTCATTTGAGAAGGTTTTAGTTGTCATAGAGGAGGAAATGTTCATCAGTATAATAAAGTGTTAGTTCAGGGGGATGTAACTTTCAGAAGAGGATTGTGGTGTTACTGTTTTGCGATTACTCTCCTGTTGTTGCCTCTCAACCCTTCTCCTCAAATTGGGTGTTGTGGGCATACAACTAGCTACATGCATTGGCAATTTTAAGCTACCTCCTTCAAAACTGAGCCGAAGGGTACATTACTGTAGAGGTGGATGCTAGCATTTATATATGCTGAATATTTTCTCTCACTTCAGTCTCAAAAGCGTAGTGGTTATGTTCTGTGGTCCTTTCAACAGTGTCACACAGAGTAATGGCTCTGCCTTTGCAATGGGATAACAAATATTGCACATGCCTCCAATGTATCCTGGACACAATGAGCCTCTCCTTACTATTACAGCATATTATTTCTTCTCTGTGACTGGACATAGTTAGCCTAATTTCTGCTTGCCATGGTTCAAAGATCTGTAGAAAAATAGAGGTTTCGGGAATGCTGTGGTCTAAAACTGTGCTTTACTTTGTGTTCAATGTACCTGCTAAGGGGAAAAGATTACTCAAGACGCTGTGGTGAAGGAGAAAAAAACATTTATTATTCCTGGTAAAAATGTGAAAAATGTAAGTGTTATCCATTGTATCCAGTAGTCTGAAAGTTGTTTTTGTTATTCATAGCTTTCACCAGAATATTTACATGGCAAGTTTTTTCCTTTTCCAATCTGGTCTTCGAAGGTCTGGTGAAATTTGTTTAGCTTTTCGGTGTAGCTGGATCCTTATTTTGCTATTTTTCTGTTTTAATATAGAAGCTGAAACTTGGTGAAATTACAGATGTTTTGTGTTGTTATTGTTTTCTTTGCATTTTCTGTTGTTTATAGGTTAAGTCACCTGTGCATTGTTAATTTTTGTTGAGTTATACTTAAAATTTTACTTTGAAGGTCAGTGAAGAAGAACATGAGGCAAGTATTTGGCGGAGTTAGAATAGTAATTTTGTCCCAGTCACTGTCGAGCACCTTCCCTGATATAAGTACCCAGCAGAGTTAGAATAGTAATTTTGCCCCCCAGTCCCTGTCCAGCACCTTCCCTGAGGTAAGTATCCAGTGGAGTCAGAATAGTAATTTTGCTCCCAATCACTGTCCAGGACCAAATCCAAGTAGGTGGTGCTTTTTTAAAATAAATGGTATGATAGTAATGGTATGCATGGTAATGGCACTTATAATGCACCTCTATGTATGTTCATGGTAATGGCATGGGTGGTAATGGTTTCCATGGTAGCGGTAAATGCACGGTAAAAGCTGCAATGTAAAGGCATGCATGGTAATGGTGTGCATTGTTCCGTCATACATCCCAGGATAGTGATGGTCTTTTATGTCAATGGCCCTCATATGTTCAAATACCTGTTTTATAACAGGATGGATGGTGCTACATAAAGTTTATCACAGCGTTAAAACAAAATATATATCACATACTTAGTACTGCATATAATAAACTTCCCAATCACCTTCTTCCTGTGCCATCTGTTATAAGTAAACTTCATGTTAGTGCTATATATACATGCCTTGCACGTTTCACAGACATAGAGCCCTTCGATACCCAGATTGGTACCCTTCTCTTTGTTCTCAGGGGTGTCATTATGTACCAGCCTGTTGCACATGATCTACTATTTTGGTATGTGATCTTAAGGTGTGTATAAATATAATTGGCTATATTGCTATCACTTGTCACAATATTCCAATCTCTGTTAAGGATATTTTTTATATTTTGTGAATGCTTGCAGAAAATAGTGATTTTGGAGGTATATTCTTGTATAACTTGGCATATGTTAACCTTGTTATACTCAAACAGGATGTCTTCTGGTGTTTTATCTGTTACACTATTATTTGCCTGATCCAGTACCCATGAAGGGTAACCTCTTTCATGGAATCTGTTGACCATATAGTGGAGTTCAATTTTAAAATCTTTGCTCGAGCTATAATTTCTTCTAGTCCTCAACATTTCACAATAGGAGATACTCCATTTCTGCTCTCTGCAATTACCAACTACAGATTTGCAATGGAGACTGATTTCCAGCTGACCACTCAACACTTTTATATTCACAAACAAGAACACTATTTGGCTGTTACTTATATGACAGGTAAGCTGTTTTATAAGCCCCCTGCCATGCAGAGTTATCTGATCAATAATTTTATTGCAGATGTTACAGTGACATTATCAATGATGTTATCAAAGTTATCATGAGTGCTGTAATTTGTGGGGAAATTAGCAGTGTGTGGCAAGGGCCTGAGGTATAGTTACCATAGGGCGCAAGTTATATTTACTTGAAATAACTAACTACAATGGCTGAATTTCTCTGGTTTTGTATAAGTAAATTCAGAACCTAACTATAGCATCCCTGTAATCTTAGTTTTTTTGAGCAAATATGCAAGATTTTTTTTAATTCTATTTCCTAACTATAACATCCCTGTAACCTTTGTTTTTTTCAGTGAATTTCTATGTTTTTTTTTAATGCAAAGTCACTTTAATTACTATATGTTAACCCAACCACTGCTGCGCACAGCCTTTGGCCTCACACAGGGGCCGTCGACTCTGGCCAGGCCCTGTGGCCAACCCTTATAACCACCCAAACCTGTGCCACACACGGCTGAAGGCTGTGTACGGCAGAGGTTGGCCGCAGGTCCAGGCCTGTGGCCAGGCCATGCAACCATCCCCTATGAACACTTAACCCTGCACTGCCCATGGCTGAAGGCTATGCACAGCAGGGATTGGCCACAAAGCTTTGCCTGCGGACAGTCCTTGCGGCCAATGCCCTGTAACCAGCCAGAGAGTTTTTCTAAACGTAATTAATGATATAGTTAGAATGATATATTGTAGGATAAATTGAAAAGAAAAATATAATTGTCAAGTAAAAGGAGTGAGATCACCTTTCAGTATATACATTAAACGTTTGAAGTTGACAAGAAATTAAATTAGGTAAACAACCAAAGACACACTAAGACTGGAACCCTCAACCTTCAGTGTGAGGATCAGAAATGTTAACCACTAGTCCATAGATGAGTCCTTAATGTCTGGCGTCCAGACATAATTTTGACATTCAAGTGAAGGATTTTGTTGGTGAAATAGACTTAAATATTACATCACTAAGAATGTTTAACATTACAAACGTTAGTAAATAAACAGACACACTGCATGACAAACCAGGACTTAAACCTTCCGCCTACTGAGTAACAGTCCAAGATCCTTACCAGTAGGCCCGAAAAGACTCTTTTGCTGAGCCTTAAAACATAATTATAACATTTAAAAGCAAACATCTTGCTTGTGTAAAGCTTTGAAGTCATCCTGTGGAGAGGCTATTGTTATTACAATAGTCTCTTCATTGAATAACTTCAGAGTGGCATACATGCAAAATAATTGCTGCCAAAGGTGGACCGTGGGGGAGCCTGAATGCACCTGCTGTCCTAGCCAGCTCCCCTCATCCTGCAGGAGCCAGAATTGCCTCTGCAAGCAGGGAGCTGCTTTAAATAGCAGCTTCCTGTTTGTGGGAAAAATGTTTTCATCTGTCTCCCTGGACATATATTTGCGTGCTTGGAAACAGATGAAAACTGTGCTCTCTGCAAGCAGGAGCTGTTTGATTTCATTCAATGTTTTCCCTGGAGAGATGGCGGTCCCTACGGCTGTGGGGGGTCTGCATAGCCCCCACATTTAATTCAATGCTTGCCCCGGGGAGCTGTCTGTCCCTGGGGCTGCGGGGGAGGGGCACTCAGCCCCTTGCATATAATTGAAAGATAGCCTCGGAGAACTGGCGGTCTCCGGAGCTGCAGGTGGCCATGCTGCCCCCTGCATTTTTATTTCCGATCACCCTAGTACCCTGGAGAGGAGGTGGTCCCCAGGACTGATGCAAACCCACAGGAGTTATATCTCTATCTATATCTATATCTTTCTCTCTCTCTATATATATATATAAATATATATATATAGATATACATAGATATATACATAAAAGTATATATATATATATATGTATATACATATATATATATATATATATATATATATAGTTATCATTCTGTCCAACAGCACAGTTTGATTATACACAGAGCAGAATCGATCTCTTTCATTTCATTAGGAAATTGAAATTCAAAAAATGGTATGCTACTAAGCCTACTGGTATGATTGAGTCAAGTATAATTAGTCCGTCCAATTTAAAAATGAGTGACATTGAAGTGTTGCACACTTTGTGCGAGTTGAATGACAGTGTGGATCCAACCCCTGATCCCTTCTTGAATTTGATAGATTTTGGTCTGGAAATAGGCATGCATTGCCCTAGCAATTTTAGACCTAAATCCATATGTTTACCACCTGTTAACAATGCCATCAATGTGTTTGAAAAGGGAGTGATCAAAGACCTAAAGAGACTGAGGCATATGAGTAATGTGCGTTGGGATAACCTAGAACCAAGACACAGGGGCACAATAAGGTCATTGAGGAATAATAAGGACATTTTGATTAAGAAACCTGACAAAGGAGGAAATGTAGTGTGATTTGGCTTCTAGAAATGTATCCTCAGGAAGGATACAAACAGATTCATGACACCACATGTTACGAGATATCTAATAGAGAGGCATTGGGACAGATGAATCAAGCATGTCATGAGAAATTAATAGATTGGAGGGACCAGGATCTCTTGGAGTCGGAGGAGTATCAATTCCTTAAATGCAACTTCCCTAGGATTCTGGCCTTATATTTTCTACCCAAACTCCATAAAAACCCAGATAACCCCCCAGCCGGACCTATTGTTTCTTCCAGAGGCAGTCTACTAGAAAATATGTCCAGCTACATTGATTTCTTTTTATGCCTCTTTGTAGAGACATTACCATCATACATTAAGGACGCAGGAGATTTTTTTACATCTTATAAATGATGTTACTTGTGAGGATGATTACTTACTAATGTGTCTTTATGTGAATAGTTTACATACCTTCATACCACACAACCAGGGTATAAAAGCTGTCAGACACTTCCTTAGGGCCTGCTCCCTCTCATAATTATTACACACTGAAATGCTTCTAGAAATGGTTTACATTTGCTTAACAAATACCTTCTTCATCTTCAACAAAGTAATCTTTCGTCAGACCCAGGGAACTGCGATGGGTACTTGTTTTGCCCCCAGCTACGCTGGTTTGTACCTGGGCTGGTGGGAGGAACATGTGGTCGGGAGCATCAGTCTTTTTGATGAGCACGTGGTCCTCTTGGTTCAATAAATAGATTACATATTCTGCATTTGGAAAGGTGACTCAAAGTCAGCATATGAATTTGTCAATATCTTAAATGACAATATCCTGAATTTAAAATTGACCTGTCAGATTAATGCGAGGAAGATTGAATTTCTAGATGTACAGATTCAGGTTGAGAGTGGAAGGCTTGAAAGCATATTGTACAGGAAGAAAACGGCTGTGAATAGTTTACTCCATGCCAGCAGAGGTCTTCTAAGATGTTTGATAAATAGCATTGCTTTTAGAAAACTACTAAGGCCAAAGTGCAATTGCAGTTCTTATGCAACTTATCTAAGGGAAATTGAATAGCTGAAAGGTTCACTGGAAAAGGTTATTCAAAGGATTGTGTTAAGAAGGCCTTGAATAGGGTCAAGCAATACAACAGGAAAAACCTTCTAATACCCAAAATAAAATTAGTTGAGAGTACTGAGTCCATTAGAGTTATCACAACCGACCATTGTAGAACTGAGGATGTGAAAACATGTTTTCACAAATACTCACATGTGTTAAAAACTGATGATCCGTTCAATACAACCTTAAAAGATCACCCTAAATTCACATTTATAAAAAGCCCCTCTCTCTAGGGCTCTTTGAGTCAGTGTCTTGTACCACAACCAGAGACTGGTACATCTATTCAAGGATTCTTTCTTTACAGAGAGTGCAAGGCATGGAAACACGGTAAAAACTGCAAAGTGGTTAATTTTCCAACAGCACCTAACACCTTTTACATAGAAATAAATTGATGTGTAACTCAGACTACTGTTGTCGCGTAGGTTCTCATTAGGGTAATGAGGCTACTAGATTTGGGCGGTAGGATCGCCTGGGTTGTGTGTTCTGAGTACAATTCCACACCAGGTGACACCGGTCGGCCTAATCCTGGGTTTCTAGCTAACTAGCAACACTGCATCTCTGACCGAGATGATTGTGGCAACCAAGCTCATGGTAAGATAGACTCCCCAGGGATGCATGGTACATCAGATCGCATCCCTTTCTCTCAGTTACCAAGAGCTCACTCCGGCAAAGACAACAGAGGCAGAATATATTTAAATAAGCATTTATTAAAATATCTGCATCTTCGATAAAAGCAGGTGCATAGCAATAACGAGGATAATAAAAGACAATAGGAGCAGGCATGTGACAAAAAATGTAAAACACAAGAGCAGTCCTACCATGCTACCTAACAGGGAAGTGGATCTATAGCCCTTCACCTAGGCTAAATATGAGCACAGCATACTAAGCCTAATCTGCCCTTTGAGTTTCCCCCTGAGAGAACATTATCCCTCATACCTGATGAAAAAGGCCTGAGGTCTAAAATGGCACCGTCTCCAGGGCACAGCCGTCTAAGCAAGTAGCTGCAGCAAAGCTTGCAGCAAGCGTCATACAGACAAGTCATGTGGTCATGTGGCTGGAATCTTCCCTCTAACATGTCGGGGACTAAGTGGTGTTCTTATAATAAAACAGCTGACATTCTAAGAAATGGTCCCCACGTATCAGTGTGTGTGTTTCTGTGAATGCTGGAGACACAGCATACCACATTTGGCGGCAACCCTATTTGACTGTAGCCTTGGAGAAAGCCCAATGTGAACTACATATCCTACTAAGAACACAATGCTTTCCTAGGCGAAAGGACAATAAGTTAGAGAGAAATAAAACAGCATCGCAAATGAAACTATTGCTAGAAAAATAAAGCAATAATGTAATAGAGTAATGTAATAAAATGAAAATGTAATAGAGTGAAATGTAATAGAGTGAAAGTGCACAGCGGTAGGGCTCGTTAGCTAAAACAACATGTCTAAACCCTGACTACAATAGCTATATAACACTTTGTTTATGCACTGCAATAGCTATGCGATAACTATTAGGTGGGCAGCATGATTCGCAGAGCTAAAAATTTACGAAGCCTATGAGAGCTAAGCGCTACGAAGATAAAACATACCCTATTGCAAGGAATTTAAAGATACACCATGATAAACAAGTACACTTAAGGAATTTTGTGGTTCTTGACAGAATTCTCATATATGAGAGAGGAGGAAATAGAACTCTTGAACTGAGGAGATTGGGGTCTAAAGTGATCATTGGATTCAATACATTACACCCACCAGGATTAAATCTGGATTATGAACTTGCTGTACATGCGGGATGAAATAGGGAAATAACAGTATCAGAAGTTGGACAGTTACTGTCATGCTATGATTTATCTTTGCGCTTCTCTACCCTGCTGATTGCCGTCAATTCATTTTCCTTTATTGATTTTATTCTTTATCTGGTTTCACATTTTTACACTTTACATTTTTAAACTCTTGCTGTAAGACTAAGGATTTTTGGTGTGAGGAAGCAGGGCCATGGGTTGAACATCTACAGCCACTACAGGGTTATGATAATTGAGCGAAAGAGCTATTGTATCCTATTATGGAAGTATAACATGATAGTTGCCAGTGTGGTAGAACTTAATAAGAATAGAAATTAAAAAGGCTGGTTTCCTCTACCATGTGACTTGGTAATATCAGGATATGGAGGATGATATTGGCTGTATATTGTTCATTTGCCCACTTGGGCTAGATTGTGTACCCATATTATTTTAAGGACAGGGGCTTGAGACATGAGTCAAGAGCAAACATAGGAAAAGGCCACTGCTGTTGCTAGTACTGAAAAGATTTATGGTTTAGTTTGCAATGACCTCAATGTAACCAATGTATGCCGGTGAAATGTTACTGGTTTATTTTTTAGTTATTTGTTTGACGTTCCTTTGATGACAAGGTACTCTGATTCATTAGTTACTTGCGGACCTCGTCAAAACCTAGTGAATATGGCTACAACAGTAATAAGGTTTGGGGCTCGGGCGAACTAGTGTCCGGCTTTAATGTCTTCCATGGGAAACACGTTTGGAGATGCCTAAAATTCGGATAGTCTGCTAGAATTAGAGCATGTGAGTGGTATACCATCTTAATGAGCATTAGCAGTTGATATAGAAAGCTCCTATTTTGCAATTTGTGAGTTCCCCTGAAGGCGACCAAGAAATTAGTCAAAATACAGCAAAATTCTAATTTTAAAAATAATGGGAAAAAAGGGCTGCAGAAGAAGGCTTGTGGTTTTTTCCCTGAAAATGGCATCAGCAAAGCGTTTGTGGTGCTAAAATCACCATCTGCCCAGCTCTCAGGAACAGGCAGACTTGAATCAGAGAACCACATTTTTCAACACAATTTTGGCATTTTACTGGGATATACCCCATCTTTACTATATTTTGTGCTTTTAGCCTCCTTACAGTTAATGACAGAAATGGATATGAAACCAATGCTGGATCCCGGATGCCAAAACATTTCTGAAAAGTAGACAAAATTCTGAATTCAGTAAGGGGTCATTTGTGTAGATCCTACAAGGTTTTCCTACAGAAAATAACAGCTGAACTAAACAAAATATTGAAATTGAGGTGAAAAAAACAGCCATTGTTCTCCACGTTTTACTCTGTAACTTTTTCCTGGGATGTCAGATTTTTTAAAGCAATATACTGTTACATCTGCTGGATGCTTCTGGTTGCGGGGATATATAGGGCTTGTAGGTTCATCAAGAACCCTAGGTCCCCAGAGCCAATAAATAAGCTGCACCTTGCAATGGGTTTTCATTGTATACCGGGTGTACAGCAATTCATTTTCTGAAATATAAAGAGTGAAAAATAGGTATCAAGGAAACCTTTGTATTTCCAAAATGGGCACAAGATAAGGTGTTGAGAAGCAGAGTTTATTTGCACATCTCTGAATTCTGGGGTGCCCATACTAGCATGTGAATTACAGGGCATTTCTCAAATAGACGTATTTTGTACACACTGTCCTACATTTGGAAGGAAAAAATGTAGAAAAAGACAAGGGGCAGTAACACTTGTTTTGCTATTCTGTGTTCCCCCAATTCTCCTGATAAAAATGGTACCTCACTTGCTTGGGTAGGCCTAATGCCTGTGACAGGAAACACAACATGGACACATCACATTTTTACATTGAAAACTGACGTGTTTTTTTGGAAAGTGACCAGCTGTGGATTTTGATCTCTAGCTCAGCCGGCACCTACGAAAACCTACCATTTTTGAAAACTAGACACCTAAGGAAATCGAGGATGGGGTAACTTGTGGGGCTCTCACTAGGTTCTGTTACTCAGAATCCTTTTAAAACTTCAATATTTGGCCAAAAAAACACCTTTTCCTCACATTTCAGGGACAGAAAGTTCTGGAATCTGAGAGGAGCCACAAATTTGTGTGGGTAGGCCTAGTGCCCACAACAGGAAATGCCCCAAAAACACAATTTGGACACATCACATTTTCACAAAGAAAACAGCTGTTTTTTGCAAAGTGCAAAGCTGTGGATTTTGGCCCCTAGCTCAGCCGGCACCTAAGGAAACCTACCAAACCTGTGCATTTTTTAAAACTAGACACCTAGGGGAATCCAAGATGAGGTGATTTGTGGGGCTCTCACCAGGTTTTAATACCCAGAATCCTTTGCAAACCTCAAATTCGGCCAAATAAATGCTTCTTCCTCACATTTCGGTGACAGAAAGTTCTGGAAATTGAGAGGAGCCACAAATTTCCTTTCACCCAGCATTCCCCCAAGTCTCCCGATGAAAATGGTACCTCACTTGTGTGGGGGTAGGCCTAGTGCCTGCGACAGGAAATGCCCCAAAACACAACATGGACACATCACATTTTCCTAAAGAAAACAGAGCTGTTTTTTGCAAGTGCCTAGCTGTGGATTTTGGCCTCTAGCTCAGCCGGCACCTAGTGAAACCTAAACAACAAAGAGAATTGGCTGTGTACAATGTTCGCACCTCCTATACATAAGTACAATGTAATCCAGAAAACGCAGTCAATAAGTTACTCACAAGTAGCTTGATGGGTGACCAACTGGTGAGCATCCAGCCACCAAGAATGCAGATAGCATCATATGAAAAACATATGATGTTAGAAAGTTCATAAGTATATACGAGGGCACACCATGTACATCCAATTTGTTTCCGTATGTATCAATGAACATTTCAGTTTGAAAATGCTGTGTAGTTGTATTTATTGTTCATCCAAAATTATTCCATGAAGTAATGTCCATCATAAATCAAGAGAAATAACAGCCAACACGTGTTTCGTCAACAAGACTTCCTCAAGGCCAATGGAAAATGAATTTCCAAATAATAAATGTTTTGAAGAGGTAAATTGGAATGCACCAAGTCGTCCTATTGGTACACTTTTTTGAAACCGTTAGGTAGGAGTCAAGTAGAAATTGAATGGAACAGACACGACCATGATAAGCCTGTCAATGCTTTGGAGGTTGTTCAAAAAATGGCAAATCTCGAGATTTCACATTTCGGTGACAGAATGTTCTGGAATCTGAGAGGAGCCATAAATGTCCTTCCACCCAGCCTTCCCCCAAGTCTCCTGATGAAAATGCTACCTCACTTGTGAGGGTAGGCTTAGTGCCCGCAAAAGGAAATGCACCAAAACACTATCTGGACACATCAAAATTATCAAATAAAAAACTACCTGAGTTTGAGGGGGCAACGGGGTTTGGTCCTGGTCTCAGCAGCCATATAGGGAAACCTACCAAACCCAACATTTTTGAAAACTAGACACCCTAGGGAATCCAGGGAGGTGTTACTTGCATGGATCCCCCAGTGTTTTCCTACCCCGAATCCTCAGCAAACCTCAAATTTAGCTAAAAAAACTAGTTTTTCCACATTTCTGTTACCTCACTTGTGAAGGCGGGCCAAGTGCCTGTGAAAGGGAAGAGCCAAAAGCATATTGAAATTAAAGGGGAACCAAAGCGGATCTAAAAGGGCAATTTGAAAAAAAATATTTTTAGGCCGACAAGTGGGGCAGAATTTTTATGCGACAATGCTGGGTGGTAGGAATTTTGTGGATTCCTGCAGATTCCGAAAGGCTTTGTCACAAAAATGTGGGAAAAATGCGTGATTTCCAGCAAAATTGGAGGTTTACAGTTAATCGGTGGGCAGAACAACTTTGTCCCCATTTATTTGGGGTGGGGGTATATCCATACCCCCACCCTCTTTTTAAAAAAAAAATCTTCCCTGGTGTCTGGTGGGGTTTCTGTCCCCTTGGAGGGCAGATGACCCTTACAAAGATTGGCCAAATGGCCTAAAATCAATTTGCTCCCCCAGGTGATCGACCCTTGCCTAAGGGGTCGCTCCCCTTATCGATGTAAACAAATAAAAAAGAAATTCCTGGTGTCTAGTTGCTTCTGCCCCCCATGGGGGCAGATCGGCCTAATCAATATAGGCCGATCTGCCCCCGGGGGGGGCAGAAAAGGCCTAATAAAAATTGGCTGGCAGCCAATGAGTGAAGGCAGCACTCCCAGCCTCGTCACAGAGTGGGATGGGGTCAGTGATACTGCTGACCCCACCCCACTCTGTGACGAAGTGTCACTGATTGACACTCGCCCTGGGCGCTTCAGGGCTTCAACTGAAGCACCCAGGGAGAGTGTCAATTGGTGACGCTTTCCTCGTCACCCAGGGGAGGGCCTTGAGGCACCTTTGCTGGGCCGAGGAGGTCACGCCCATAGGAGCTGTGATCTCCTCAGCCCAGCAAAGTTCAGCTCAGGCAGCCAGGAGTCTGCACAAATCGCGCATGTCTGCTCCTGGCTGCCTGACCGGAGCATGAAGAGTGTCTGTCAGGCGGACCTTTGTTCAGCCTGACAGACACTCTTCATGGGGTGGGGGGGCGTGGCCCCTCCACCCTAAAGGACGGGCCGCCACTGTTCCTTGGCTGTGACGATGTTTACATTTGCATACACTGACTACGGAAACATGTCGCACTATTAACCAAAAAACATTAATAAAGAGCCATTCAGAAAAAACAGTTTCTAGTCTCACGCCCGGTTTCCATCAGAAAGATCATGGTCTAATACAATGCAGACTGTACAATTTACTAAAGACAGCTTTCTTTTCTAAAATTACAAAGATAAAATGTTTACACTACCTTTCAAAAGGAATGCTAAATCAGTGGTGGCTACTATTGTTGATAAGTGGTGGGGAAGAAGGGTGGGGGGATGTGAGGGAGAAGTGGGAATAAATTAAAAACAAAAAAAAGTACTTACCTGCCACTGTTATTTGCTCTGGCCCGACTTCCGGTTCCCCAAGGGCTGTTAGGCACTGCGCAGGCTCCCACATGCAAATCACAACACTGCTCTCATGCTGTTTACCAGCATGAGAGAAGTGTTGTGATTGGTCTGAGCAGGATGGTTTAACGCTCATTCAGGGGCTGGCCGTCTGTGCCTCTTCTCCACGCAACTGTGCAGGACAGCCAGTTGGAGGGATCTATGTGCGCATGTCGGTTTGGCCAACCTTGGACAGGCGACCAAACCAACATGCGCACTTAGAATGTACACTACTCCTCCCCCTGCTGTCAAAGTAGGCTTGCCCTAGACTCATCTGGTGCTAGTGGCAGTAAGAAAAACAAAATTATAATAAATTGTTTTATTATCATTTTATTTTTCACGTTTCCCTCTGCTGGCTCTCAGCGGGGGGGTCGATGCTCCTCTGCCTTAACAGAGGAGCTGCTGCTGTGCAAAACATAATTTATACATTTGAAAGGCCTTGGCCCCTGCATCCGTTTCGTTCTGGAGTACTATGGGTGCTGGAGCTCATGTTCAGCTTACCTAAAACATGGGAAGACTTAGGAAGTGAAAGCCATTAACTATGATCAGGGCAAACTCTTATTTAAAGGGAGAAGTGGTATGAGCTACAATGAATAACCAACCCTCAAGGGTAGAAGGACTCCCACCCTATCCAAAAGTGGTCATTTTTTGTCTTTACCTATGCCTTTAAACTGACACATGGGGAGACAGAGACAACATCTGGTTGTAGATTCTCGGTGCACATTCCTTTCTGCTTTAGAAAATACCAGTGCACATGACACAATGAGATGAAACTTAAGATATTTACAGTTGCATTACATTTTACATACTTTAAGGTATAGTGAGATTCTGGGTGTTATGTACTATTAATCACCAGAAACGAGGACTGGTATGAGAATGGGTATTTTTTGCTGAACAAACTGCACATTCGCCAGGGGTCAGAAAGCTCTCTGCCTGCTAATATGAATTCCTCATGTTACAGTTTCTACTCTCTTTCACTAACCGTAAAATGTCCATTAAAAGGGACGGTTGCTGCTTTTCAAAAAATGTGTCCACTTTGGATACATATTAGTGGGAGCATGCAGGTAGTCCTCCAGACCACTGCCTGCTCCCTCGAGGCTGCCTGAAATAATTCCTAAAGGGGACGCTGACCCAAAACACAAGCTTCCTCTTTGTGAATCAGTAACCGCCCACTACAAGGTGTAGGTAACTTTTCAGTGGCAATTGCAGTGTAAGCTGCCGATGCACACCAAGGCAAATTGCAAATCGGAAGGGATGCACCTTTCACTCACCGCCTAATTGGGATTTGTAATGTTCATAACAAATCCTTATGCGAGTTGCAAAGGATTTTTTGGCCCAAATATATTTTGATGTTCCAAGCGGCTGTGATTTTGCGAATCGCCGGGTTTGTGACCTAAGT
Organism: Pleurodeles waltl; assembly: GCF_031143425.1. Classification (NCBI taxonomy): domain Eukaryota; kingdom Metazoa; phylum Chordata; class Amphibia; order Caudata; family Salamandridae; genus Pleurodeles; species Pleurodeles waltl. The sequence goes on from NC_090438.1 coordinate 545,871,865, forward strand.
GATTTCCCCAGAATAACTTTTTTTAGTGTCAAGACCTTGAAGGGCTCCACGTTTCAAGAAGACAGCTTAGCACTACCACTGCTTCTTCCAAACAGTGCACATTCCTTCCATCGGTGGAGATTGAAGTGCATCTTGTCAAACAGTGCACATTCCTTCCATCGGTGGAGATTGAAGTGCATCTTGTTTCCCTATACTGGCTTGAACAGTGATTGGTCCTTTTCCTAAGGGATCACAATAGTTCACATTCCAAATAATAAATAGTCCAACAGTGCACACTGTGGTTAACCAGTGCACATTTCTTTATTTTGCTGGTGCAAAACATTATTTTAAATTTCTGAATGCACACATTAGATTCCATTAGTAAATAAAAACCATGTCCTTTCTTATTTTTGTGGCCATTAACTGTGCACACCCCCTTCCATTATGGAATAGGGCAGGGTAAAATCGGTTTCATTATGAAATAAAACAGTGTTCTCTCACTTTCTTGATAGACTAGAACAGCACACCTCTGTTTTATCGTGGAATAAAAGAGTGCGCAATCGTTTCCAATACTGTTCACACAATTAACATGAATTTCCATCACCGAATAAACTGTGCACTTTCCCCTGTGCAAGAGAATTGTGTATATTTGTCTTGGTACTGAACAAAACACTGTGCATCCCTTTCCATTAATCCTGGCAGTGTACCTTCATCCAGCTCTTAACAGTGGATTGCTTCAAGGAAGAAGAGACCTCGAAATGTCTTACTAGCCACAGTCACACCACCTCCCCCGCCTGCTCCTAGAGCCAATGTGCGATGTGTCTCCAAGGCATCTGTACTCTGCACAGCTATTTTTGAGAACAAGCCACGCTCATGCCTGTAGATTCGAATGGTAGGTTAATTAATTGTTAAATCTTCATGCAATTACATCCTATCGCCATGGAAACACCAAGGGAATTGATTATGATTAATAATAATACGGTGAGCACCAAGGGAATTTAAAATTAACGCTTAGTTATTTCAAATAACTCTGATAACTTACTTGCCGTAGTTCTTTTGTTTGAGCTAAGTGTAGCACCAGTAAGGATCTTAACTGTGAAATATTGTGGGGGAATGGCCACATAAAAGCCGGAGAGTTGTCATGAACTGGGGCTGAAATAGATATTCATGTCTGAGCCTTCGCGCACCCTCAGTTTTATGCACTCGGCAGACACAGGGACAGTGCACCCGATTAGGAGTAAATGCACTCTCCGCGGTACAGGTGTGAATTCTGACAGTATACATCTATGAGACGCATTAGTGAAAACGGAGACCCGTTAGAAGCCACCGCTCCATCATGCACTACCAGCAGAATCAATACACATTGAAGAAGGATACGCTCGGAGGTGGATACTGACTTTAACCTCCAGCTCCGGCAGTGGGGTGCCTGGGGGATCTGTGAAATCACTGTGCACCCTTACTAAGGGAAGCCCTTGAGGGGGGCTCTGACTGTGCGCCACTTCATATGCTGTCGACAATCAGTGCACCTACCGAAAGATTATTTGCCTCTCTGGAGGTTTCTGCGACATATTTCGGACACTAATGGCAAAGGCGCTATCTCATTTGCATGGGGCACCCCACCATAAAGTGAGAGAATGCCCCCTTGAGTCCATGCTGGCACACGTTTTACACTGCACACTCCATCAGAGGCATCTATGACCCCTTCGGTAATACCAATGTGTCCTGGGCGGACAAAACGCCCTTGGACCACCGGTGCAAAACATAGCTGTGGATCTGTTTTTAAAACATTTCACTGTCTACAGAACGAAGCAACCACAACTGTAAACATTTTAGCAATAAATAAGGTAGCATTCCATTTTAATGTTTTTAAATGTGAAGCGAAGTCTCAGATTGTGTACCATTTTTCTGTATTTATTACCTACAGCTGAAGAATGGTATATACACCTGTATTAAACATTATGGCCCATATTTATACTTTTTGACGCTAAACTGCGCTAACGCAGTTTAGCGTCAAAAAGTTTTGCGCCGTCTAACGCCATTCTGAAGCGCCAAGCGGGCGCCGTATTTATGGAATGGCGTTAGACGGCGCAATCAGACCGGCGCTGCCTGGTTTGCGTGGGAAAAAACCACGTAGACCAGACAGCGCCGGCGTAGGGGGAAAATGGCGCATGGGCGTCTTAAAATGGGGCAAGTCAGGTTACGTCGAAAAAATCGTCTTAACCCGACTTGCGCCATTTTTTAACGACGCCCATCCCCCATCAACATGACTCCTATCATTGTAAAGATAGGAGTCATGCCCCCTTGCCCAATGGCCATGCCCAGGGGACTTCTGTCCCCTGGGCATGGTCATTGGGCATAGTGGCATGTAGGGGGGCACAAATAAGGCCCCCCTATGCCACCAAAAAAAAATATAAAAAATAAAAAATTATACTTACCTGAACTTACCTGAATGTCCCTGGGGTGGGTCCCTCCATCCTTGGGGGTCCTCCTGGGGTGGGCAAGGGTGGCAGGGGGGGTCCCTGGGGGCATGGGAGGGCACCTGTGGGCTCATTTTGAGCCCACAGGCCCCTTAACGCCTGCCCTGAGCAGGCGTTAAAAAGTGGCGCAAATGCGCCGTTTTTAGCCACGCCAACTCCCGGGCGTCTCTTTTGCCCGGGAGTATAAATACCACGTAAAGGCCTGGGAGTCATTTTTTAGACGGGAACGCCTCCCTTGCATATCATTAACGCAAGGAAGGGGTTCACGCTAAAAAATGACGCACATTCCGGGAACTTTGGCGCTATTCGCCTCTAACGCCATAGTATAAATATGGCGTTAGTTGGCGTTAGTTTTGCGTCGAAATTGCGTCAAAAAAAACGACGCAATTTCGGCGCAAACGGAGTATAAATATGGCCCTATACGTCTTGTCTCGCAGTGTAGCTTATTCAAGTCTGTTGTTAATAAAAACCAGTTCTGTTATTTAATTCCTTGAAATTGCTTTGATTGGTTGATGAGTATTGGACGGTTCAAATACGATATACCATTATGTAAAAGTGGCCTTGGGGTACATTGAGAGTTGTACCAGAGGAGTAGTATGCCATTGAACATGAAACCAGCCAACAAATGTTTTGTCCTTCCTGGGACTTTTTCAAGGCTCACACTTAGGGCCTGATTTAGATTTTGATAGACGAGTTACTCCATCACAAACATCACAAACGTGACAGATATCCCTTCTGCCGTACTATGATTTTCATAGGATATAATGAAATCGTAATACGGCGGATGGGATATCCATCACGTTTGTGATGGATCCGCCAAACTCTAAATCAGGCCCAAGTAATCATAAATACTGATCTTGGTGAGTATTTGTAGATTTGGGCACCGAAACTGGAAATTACTGAAATGGTGTTCAAGTCAGTAGGTGACAAGTAACTTGGGAAAAGCCTTGACCACGGTAGAAAGAAAGGACTTTCCAGCCTTAGAAATAATCAAGCTCTTTTGTTTCACTTCCATTTGAGGATGAGTATTTTTATATGCAGTAAAATCCCATTGTACATTTGTAAGTAATGCTCATGGTTTGGGCTATGTAAGTGTTTTTTTTTTTAAATCGTAATACGGCGGATGGGATATCCATCACGTTTGTGATGGATCCGCCAAACTCTAAATCAGGCCCAAGTAATCATAAATACTGATCTTGGTGAGTATTTGTAGATTTGGGCACCGAAACTGGAAATTACTGAAATGGTGTTCAAGTCAGTAGGTGACAAGTAACTTGGGAAAAGCCTTGACCACGGTAGAAAGAAAGGACTTTCCAGCCTTAGAAATAATCAAGCTCTTTTGTTTCACTTCCATTTGAGGATGAGTATTTTTATATGCAGTAAAATCCCATTGTACATTTGTAAGTAATGCTCATGGTTTGGGCTATGTAAGTGTTTTTTTTTTTTTTTTAAATAATCAAGCTCTCGTTTGAGGTTAACGTAAGTGAGCTGTAGGCATTCTTTAAGTCTTAGCACATCTTAGTGCCATGAACTAAAAGAATGACACTTCTATTTATCTATATGAGTAATTAAATGAATAGCCACTTATGTAGTGTTGAACATGGCCCTCTCTGCAGGGTCACTCCCAAACGTTCTTTATCCTCTACTTATTCTGCTAAATTTGTTTTGTTGGCATTAGGACTCTGTGCACTTTACCACTGTTAACCAGTGCTAAAGAGCTTGTGCTCACTACCCTACATATGGTAAAATTGTTTTACAGCTGATTGGCATGTTTAATTTGCTTATTAGTACCTTGTAGAGTAGTATACCATACACCCGGAAAATGACATGCTAATAGTGGGCCTGCAGCACTTATTGTGCCACACACTTAAGTGGCCCTTTAAAACATGTCCCAGGCATGTGATGCAGCCTGAAGGTAGGTTTAAAATGTCAATTCAACTTGGCAATATAACCCCCTCCTCAAGGCTTAAACGTCCCTTTTATTGTATATAAGTCACCCTTAAGGCAGGCCGTAGGTAGCCCATGGCGAAGGGTGCACTGCAATTAAAAGTTTAGCCATGTAATTTAAGTTTTTCATTTCCTGGTAGTAAAAAACTCATTAATTTTTCACTACTATGAGGCCTATTCGTCTCCTAAGATAACATTCTGTTGCCCTATTGCATTTCTTAAGTGCTAAATTTTGATTAGGAAGAGGTGAGCATTTCATGCTTGGTATTTATGAAATTGTAATGAAAAATAATCTTTAATAGTAAAGTTGGATTTTAAATTACAATTTTAAAATTGCCACTTTTAGAACGTTGGCATTTTCCTGCTGTTAGCAATTTGGTGCTTGCATCCTCCCCTGGGTCACATGACTGGGTGTAGTTGTAGGAGACTGGCCTGGCTTGTAGTGGGTACCAAGGGGTACTTACACTCTGTACCAGGTCCAGTTATCCCTTATTAGTGTAGAAGAGGTGTTTCTAGCAGCTTAGGCTGATAGAAGGTAGCTATAGCAGAGCAGCTTAGGCTGAACTAGGAGACATGCAAAGCTCCTACTATACCACTGGTGTCATATGCACAATATCATAAGAAAACACAATACACAGATATACTAAAAATAAAGGTACTTTATTTTTATGACAATATGCCAAAAGTATCTCAGTGAGTACCCTCAGTATGAGGATGCCAAATATACACAAGATATGTACACAATACCAAAAAAATATGCAGTAATAGCAAATGGAAGTAATGCAAGCAGTGTAAAGTTACAGTAGATTGCAATAGGAGCACATAGGTATAGGGGCAACACAAACCATATACTCCAAAAGTGGAATGCGAACCACGAATGGACCCCAAACCTATGGGAGCTTGTAGAGGGTCGCTGGGACTGTAAGAAAACAGTGAGGCTTAGAAAAATAGCCCACCCCAAGACCCTGAAAAGTAGGTGTAAAGTGCACCTATAGCCCCCAGAGAGCACAGAAGTCGTGATAGGGGGTTTCTGCAAGGAAGACCAACACCAGCAAAGCAACAACAGTGGATTTCTGGACCTGAGTACCTGTGAAACAAGGGGACCAAGTCCAAGAGTCGCGACAATGTCGAGAGTGGGCAGATGCCCAGGAAATGCCAGCTGAGGGTGCAAAGGAGCTGCCACCGGATGGAAGAAGCGTTGCTTTCTGCAAGAACGAAGAGGACTAGGAACTTCCCCTTTGGAGGATGGATGTCCCACGTCGTGAAGAAGCTTGCAGAGGTGTTCCCACGCAGAAAGACCGCAAACAAGCCTTGCTAGCTGCAAGGGTCGTGGTTAGGGTTTTTGGATGCTGCTGTGGCCCAGGAGGGACCAGAATGTCGCCACTTGGATGAAGAGACAGAGGGGGCGCCCAGCAAGTCAGGGAGCCCTCACAGAAGCAGGCAGCACCCGCAGAAGTACTGGAACAGGCATTTGGATGAGGAGTGAACCGGAGTCCACCCGAAGTCAGAAAAGGGAGTCCCACGATGCTGGAGGACAACTCAGAAGATTGTGCACTGCAGGTTAGAGTGTCGGGACCCAGGCTTTGCTGTGCATGAAGGAAATCCTGGAAGAGTGCACATCAGCCGGAGCAGCTGCAAATCACGCGGTACCCAGCAATGCAGTCTAGCGTGGGGAGGCAAGGACTTACCTTCACCAGACTTGGACTGAAGAGTCACTGAACCGTGGGAGTTACTTTGACAGAGTTGCTGAGTTCCAGGGACCATGCTAGTCGTGCTGAGAGGGGACCCAGAGGACCGGTGATGCAGTCTTTTGTTGCCTGCGGTTGTAGGGGGAAGATTCCGTCGACCCACGGGAGATTTCTTCAGAGCTCCTGGTGCAGAAAGGAGGCAGGCTATCCCCAGAGCATGCACCACCAGGAAACAGGCGAGAAAGCCGTCAGGATGAAGCGATACAAGGTTGCAGTAGTCGTCTTTGCTACTTTGTTGCAGTTTTGCAGGCGTCCTGAGCAGTCAGCGGTCGATCCTTTGGCAGAAGGTGAAGAGAGAGATGCAGAGGAACTCTGGTGAGCTCTTGCATTCGTTATCTGCAGAATTCCCCAAAGCAGAGACCCTAAATAGCCAGAAAAGTAGGTTTGGCTACCTAGGAAGGAGGATAGGCTAGTAACACAGGTAAGAGCCTATCAGAAGGAGTCTCTGATGTCACCTGCTGGCCCTGGCCACTCAGAGCAGTCCAGTGTGCCAGCACACCTCTGAATCCAAGATGGCAGAGGTCTGGGGCACGCTGGAGGAGCTCTGGGCACCTCCCCTGAGAGGTGCAGGTCAGGGGAGTGGTCACTCCCCTTTCCTTTGTCCAGTTTCGCACCAGAGCACGGCTGGGGGATCCCTGAACCGGTGTAGACTGGCTTATGCAGAGATGGGCACCATCTGTGCCCATCAAAGCATTTCCAGAGGCTGGGGGAGGCTACTCCTCCCCAGCCCTGACGCCTTTTTCCAAAGGGAGAGGGTGTAACACCCTCTCTCTGAGGAAGTCCTTTGTTCTGCCTTCCTGTCCCAGGCCTGGCTGGACCCCAGGAGGGCAGAAACCTGTCTGAGGGGTTGGCAGCAGCTGCAGTGAAACCCCGGGAAAGGCAGTTTGGCAGTACCCGGGTCTGTGCTAGAGACTCAGGGGATCATGGAATTGTCTCCCCAATGCCAGAATGGCATTGGGGTGACAATTCCATGATCTTAGACATGTTACATGGCCATGTTCGGAGTTACCATTGTGACGCTATACATAGGTAGTGACCAATGTATAGTGCACACGTGAAATGGTGTCCCCGCACTCACAAAGTCCGGGGAATTTGCCCTGAACAATGTGGGGGCACCTTGGCTAGTGCCAAGGTGCCCACACACTAAGTAACTTTGCACCCAACCTTCACCAGGTGAAGGTTAGACATATAGGTGACTTATAAGTTACTTAAGTGCAGTGGTAAATGGCTGTGAAATAACGTGGACGTTATTTCACTCGGGCTGCAGTGGCAGGCCTGTGTAAGAATTGTCAGAGCTCCCTATGGGTGGCAAAAGAAATGCTGCAGCCCATAGGGATCTCCTGGAACCCCAATACCCTGGGTACCTTAGTACCATATACTAGGGAATTATAAGGGTGTTCCAGTATGCCAATGTGAATTGGTGAAATTGGTCACTAGCCTGTTAGTGACAATTTGGAAAGCAGAGAGAGCATAACCACTGAGGTTCTGGTTAGCAGAGCCTCAGTGAGACAGTTAGTCATCACACAGGGAACACATACAGGGCCCATTTATGAGCACTAGGGCCCTGGCTGGCAGGGTCCCAGTGACACATACACTAAAACAACATATATACAGTGAAATATGGGGGTAACATGCCAGGCATGATGGTACTTTCCTACAGTAGTTGACAGTTAGGACTTGGTGAATGTTTCCCATACAATTGTACAATAGAGGGATTAGGTGTGCCTGAATGGTCCATCTGCTGGCAGGAGCTGGGCACAGCCCCACTTGCAACTGAATTGGATGTGCTCTGCCTTCACACAAAGGGCATGTCACCACTGCATTGCCTCTGCAGCCAGGTTGGATCCAAGCCAGGGGAGTCAGGAAACTCCAAGCACTTCAAAGAGAAACCTCTGTAACGTTCTGCTACATCAAAGAAGACACCAGGTATAAAAATAGGGCGGTGAGACCCACTCTTCAGTTCACTTTCTGGACGTGCAGAAGGACTCTCAGAAGACTGTCTGTTGCTGTGGTCTGTTGTGTACACAAGACTGCTTTGCTACAACTGAAAGGACTGCTTTGTTGCCTGAAGCCTGCCTTGACCCCTTAGAGGCCTGTCCTGCTGCCTGAGCCCTGCTTCTTCATATGATCCCTGGATTACTGGAGTGACTCCAGAAGGTAGTTTCCTGGCCTCCTGTTCAGAACGACAAAAATATAATGAACAGACACCTGGATGCAGCCTGGGTTTGTCCTAACCCCCTAAATAGTGCCCCTCCACTCCTGGACCCTTGATAGTGGTGCTAAAGGTTCCAAGATAGCCGAAATCCAAAACATTAGACTTTATAAACTTTTTGGCTAAAAATGGTTCTGAGAACTGAGAGAAGACCGAGACCAACCTACTCACTTATCTGCCCAAAGTGCATTGCTTGTTGGCCTGATATTGCAGCAGCTCCCTTTTGGAAATGGCCTTCTCTACAGGGTCACCCCCAAAAATGTGCATTCCTCCTACTACTTTTTTGTGGATTTTTGCTTTTTGCCCATAGATCTTTGTGCACTTTACCACTGTTAACCAGTGCGAAAGTGCTTATGCTCTCTCCCTTAAGCATGGTTTGATTGGCATATACCCAATTGGAATATTTAATTTACATGTAGGTCCCTTGTAGAGTGGTATACCATGTATCTAGGCCGTGTAAATTAAACGCTACTAGGGCCTGAAGCACTTATTGTCCCAGGCCTGCCATTGCAGCCTGAAGGTAGTGTACCACTGTCATATTGACTTGGCACTTTAAAAAAATGTGCCAAGCATGAAACTCCCTTTTTATTACATATAAGTCACCCCTAAGGTAGGCCCTAGGTAGCCCATAGGGCAGGGTGCTGTGTAATTAAAAGTTAGGGCATGTACTACATAGTTTTGCATGTCCTGGTAGTGAAAAACACTCAAATTTGTTTTCTCAGTACCTCTCCCATAGGGTAACAAAGAAGATTCCTTATTAAAATGAATAAGTTGTAATTCCTAAGCCAGAGGTGATAGCTATGTCATTCTTGGTATCTATGAACTTGTAAAGATAAACACTCTTTAATAGTAATATCAGATTTATCATTACAAGTTTGAAAATGCCACTTTTAGAAAGTTGGCATTTTCCTGCCCTTGACCCTCTGTTCTTGTAGCCTGCCTTCAGTCACATGACTGGGTGTAACTAACAGTTGAGACTTTGTGAAATCACACCCAGACAGTCACACAATAGAGCGATTAGCAAAGCCTGAATGGGCCATTAACTGACTTGATGTGGGGGCAGAGCTAAGCACAGCCCCACTTGCAACTGAATAGGCTGGGCTCTGTGACCACACAATAGGCTAACAACCCTATATTGTCAGTGCAGCCAGGTAGGAGCCAGGGTAGGGGAGACAGTAAACTCCCAGAACTTCACAAAGCCCTTCTGCAAACATATTCCAACTTGTAGGAGCAGGGCACCAGGGTAAAAAAATAGGGCTTTCAGACCTACTCCTCATTTGTCTACTGGACCTCTGGAAGGAATCTCAGGAAAATGCCTACTGCTGTGACCTGCTCTGTACTCTGCCAGACTTTAATTGTATCTTGAAGGACTGCTTTGCCGTCTGCTTGGAATTGTCAGAGGCCAGCCCTGCTGTAGAGCCCTGCATCACCACCTGCACCCGGACTTCATAAGTGACTTCAAGGGCTAGTTTAGCTGGTCTCCTGTTCTAAGCCACAGGGACACAAACAGGCTCCCACCATATTAAACCTGCATCTAGACCCAGTCTCAGTGTGCCTTGAACCCCCAAGAGGTCTCCATCCACCCCTGGAAGCTCGTTTGTAGTGCTAAATGTGCCCAGGTAGCCATTTTCCAAAACTGAGGACTTGTTTTTCTTAACCTCAAACTTTAAACACTCAGACCTCTGGTCCTACTAATTGGATTTTCATGGTTTTGGTGTCAAATGGTTTATTAAAACATTTTCTAATTTTCTATATTGGTGTGGGATGATTTTTATTTTGCAGTGTTTTTACTGTGTTGCTGTTTGTGTACTGCATAAATACTTAACATATTGCCTCTACGTTTAGTCTGACTTCTTTTGTGCTAAGCTACCCAGACCTAAGCACGGGTTAAATAAGTGACCTTTTGTGGTTCACCCTGCAAAGGATTGTGGCTGTTGCTTGACCTGGGGTCACACACCGGTCAACCAACAACCCAATTTCTCCCACTCCCACTATGTTCTTCTCCTTAGCAGCAAATCCTGTTCAGCGGTCCTTCGTCAAAGGGGTAACTGGCCTCCTGGAACCCTCATCAGCCACAGCCTTCTGCTTCGCCCTGTGGGATATTTTTGACTTCTAAATAAGTGTTTAAGTCCAAAAGTAGAAATCTTCGCCATGACTTCATCCAGCGGCTTCCCAACGACGATGCCCCTGACACTGCCTGCAGCCTTGCCCCACTGAACTTTATCTTCTCAGAACTTTTTCTTCAAAATGTATTCTAAGCCTGAAGGTAAGTGCTGATGCGGCCCAATCCACTTCTTGTCTCCAGACCATGCTCTATTGTTTGGACTTGATCTTGTGCGACTAGGTGTTCGTGGTTGGTGCTTTGATCTTTTAGGCGCTAATCTTTTTTTTTTATATATCATATGCCCAGTTCTACTTATTGGATTTTTGTGGTTTTGGTGTCAAATTTTTTTTTTTTATTTACTCTTTTTCTAAATTGGTGTGGGATTTTTCTTGTATTGTGTTTTCACTTTATACTGCTTGTGTGCTGTATAAATACTTTATATATTGCTTCTAAGTTAAGCCTGGCTGCTTTTTGTGCCAAGTTACCTAGGGTTAGGCGTAGGTTAATTTAGTGACGTTTTGTGGTTGTTGCTTGACCAGGGCTCACACCTCAGTCAACCAACAACCCAATTTATCAGGTGTAGCACTTACTAACCTGCTGTTACAAGCTTTGCACTGGGGCGTTTAACCTTTATGCTATTTTATGATGAGGCAAACCTGTGACAAGACTGCACACTCAAAAGATCGAGATGTTCTGCAGCTATTTTGTTGTTTGATAGGAAATGCACTCTTTTTTGTTATATACTCAATAGGTTAATGTGGTTGCTGCAGAGGTTTGTGTTCTGGTGTTTAAAGAAAGTTTGCATGAAGAAACACCATTTATTGCAAAGTTATTCAAGGCAACTACTTTTTTGCCTTTCCTTTGGCCTGGTGGATGTAGCTCAGTCATCCCATTTGAGACCTGCTCTAAGAAGGGTTCTAACAACAATTGTTTTAGTTTGATTAGAATAGCAAAGTTTCTGGGCAGTGTAATTAATAGGTGTTAATATTGCCATTTGAGTGGCAATCACTTATTCAATCTTAGGAGGAATGGATGATGCATTAGTAACTAAACCTGGGACTTGTCAGTCATACATCCCAAAATTTGGTATGCTAGCCTACTGAGCTGAATACTCTGAAATCTGTCCATGTTTGTGAATTCAAATAAGCAAATGTTGCAATGTTCTGATGAGTAGTCTGAAAACATATTTTCGTCAACAGTCAGACAGGAGGGTCTTTCTGAGGATGGAATTAACAAAGTTTCATGAGCTCACTGTCATTACACAAAAGGAATTTTGGGAGAATTGGCAAAAAGCACATTGTCCTGTAGGTGAATACTGGTTATAAAGTGTTTGGTATTGAGATCTGTAGAAGCGTCTGTTTATTTGTCAAATCGCTGTTTTCACTTTTTAAAGATCTTTGTCAGTAGACTATTGTTAGAAATGGGGAATTTGGTTGGCAGTCAGGTTACCCCCTGTCCAAGCAAGGACCCTCACTCTAGTCAGGGTGAACGGACTCACTCTCAGCTAACCCCCGCTCACCCTGTTGATAGCTTGGCGCAAACAGGCAGCTTAACTTCATAAGCAATGTGTAAAGTATTTGTACCAACAAACACAGTAACTCAGTGAAAACACTACAAAATTACAAAACACAGGTTTAGAAAAATAGATATTTATCTAAACAAAACAAGACCAAAACGATACAAATCCAACATACACAAGTCAAGTTACAAAGTTTAAAAAGAATAAGAGTCTTCGGGCCAGATGTAGGAAGCATTTTGCATGGTGCAAACTGCGAAAACCGCATTTTGCGCCATGCAAAATGCCCATCACGATGCTCATTCACAATTTGATGAATTGTGAATTCGCAAATTATGAATGCGACTCGCAAATAGGAAGGGGTGTCCCCTTCCTATTTGCGACTCACATCACTATGTAAAATTGCTTTGTGACCGCGTATGCAGTCGCAAAGCAATTCGCAGTTACCACCAGTGTCACACTGGTGGCAACCCATTCGCAAAAACTTCCCCTTTGTGAATGTTCCCCAAAATGTTTTTTCAAAGCAGGCAGTGGTCCAATGGACCACTGCCTACTCTGAAAAAACAAAAACAAATGGTTTCATTATTTTTTTATTTCGCAACTCGTTTTCCTTTAAGGTAAACGGGCTGCAAAATAAGTTTAAAAAACTGCTTTATTTAAAAAGCAGTCACAGACATGGAGGTCTGCTGTCTTCAGCAGGCCACTATCCCTGTGAGTGCAGGGACTCGCTATGGGGTCGCAAAATGCGACCCACCTCATTAAAATTAATGAGGTGGGTCTTTGGGACCCCATAGCGAATCGCAGATGGTGTCTGAGACACCGTTCTGCATCCGATTTTGCGAATCGGAAATTGCGAGTCTCACCGACTCGCAATTTCCAATTCGCAAAATCGGAACTTCCTATATCTGGCCCTTAATCCTTAGAAAACAGTGAGAATGCTGTTATTGCACAAAAGTACCTGGGCAGCGTCAAAATAAAGCCGTAGGGGCGAGCGTGCATTGGAAAAGGCCAGCGATGCGTTCATTTTTCACTCACAAGCGAGAACGTGCGTCGTTCCTCCTCTGGTCGGCATGCACCATTTCTTCTCTCCCCCAGGAGATTGATGCGTCGAACCGGAGAGGCACCTTGGGTACGGGCAGGCTTTGCATTGATTTTTCGCGCCCAGCAATGCTGCGTTGAAATCCGGTCGCACACTGTAAAGAAACCGTGCTGCGTGTTGGCTTGTGTCGTTTCTATAGCCGCATTGCATCGATCTCCCAGCCTCGATGCAGGTGGAGCATTGACTTTAGCCGCCAGGCCTTCGGCGTGTCATTTACCAGCCGCGAGGTGGGTGGTGCGTCAAAAGTTTCTCCGCACGGCGGTCTATGTGTGGATTTCGGTCCTTTTCCACCAGCTGCACCTTTCAAGGGCCCAGAGACAGGTTAGGGCACCACTTGGCAGGCAGGACTCGGAGCAGAAAACTAAATGCTGGCAGAGAGAAGTCTTTGTTGTCCCTGAGACTTCAACAACAGGAGCAAGCTCAGTTCAAGCCCTTGGAGATTCTTCACCAGTGAGAAGTCACACAACAGTCAGTGTCTTTGTCTTCTTTCAGGTAGAAGCAGCTACTGCAGGCCAACCCAGCAAAGCACAGGCAAAGGGGCAGTACTCCTTCTCTAGCTTCTCCAGCTATTCTCCTTGGCAGAGATTTCCCTTGTTTCCAGAACGAATCTAATTTTCAGGGGTTTGGGTGCTCTTACACCCCCTTCTGCCTTTGAAGTAGGCTACTTCAAAGAGAAGTCTTTGTTGTTTTTAAGATCCTGCAGTGCCCAGGCCAGGCCCCAGACACACACCAGGGGGTTGGAGACGACTGCATTGTGTGAGGGTAGGCACAGCCCTTTCAGGTGCAAGTGACCTGTGAAGTAGAGGCAAAAAGTTAGGGGAGACCATGCCAGTGATGCCAAGGCTAACAACTATAAACATTGTTAAAGCCACTAATACCTTATTGTTATTCTATCAGTGTTGGCCAATATGTTTAAAATGTGTAGTTCATCCCAATGTTTTCTTGTAACTGCTCTGAGGATAGCTCTGCCCCATTGTTTGAACTATTAGCCCCGCCTCCAATGGTTGTCCTGTTAGCCGCCATCACTGCCCTTCAAAGTTCCAGTCTAACATAGCTTGTTTGTGAAGTATTGAGCAAGCCAGAACAGATTTACTATTGCATTTGTCCTTGTTGCCAATTTCCGTGCGTGAGTTTGAAAAAAAAATACACGCATAAACTGCCTCCTGTCACTTCTCGTTTCGACTCCGCCCTCTTGTTGCTACCCACCCCAAACCTTTATTTAAGGGTCCTTAGTGGTATATATTTTTTTTTTTTCATTTCCAGCATTGCTAAATGTAACACTTGCGCAACTTCAAAAACATGCCCCGCGCTGCGTTTTATGCGGAAAACGAGTTTTCGGATAACGGGTTTGCAGAAAATTCTCTTCTAATTCCACCCCACCGCGTCAAGTTTTTTCACACGCTAAAGTTCATCACAGGCCTAAAAGCATCGGTCCCTTATTGTGTTAACCTGGCCATAAACAGGAAGTTCGTTTTGACCGACAATGAATGTTTGTGCTGAGCATGAGTGTTTACTGTTACTCTGCGCACACAGTCTCACATGAAACGCTGCACTTGATGCTTTCAGTTCAGATGATGCGAAGCGGTTCTTTCGAATAGGCGCAGGTCACTCTGATTAGGAAAAAAAAAGTTGCACAAGTACAGCCTGTCAAGTGGAGAGTATTTTTAAATAATGACAAGGTGTTAACTACGAGCTCCCTGTTATTATGAAAACAGAATAATGAGGCAGCTTCAGCTGCCTCGTGCAGCAGAGGGGATGGCTCTTGCCGGCACAGGTGCTGTGCCAGCACTCCTGGAATGATTAATGAATTACAGGAGCGAATGTGCGATCATGTGTTCGGGCCCTGCGGGACATCACGTTCAGAGCTTGCATTCTCTGGCGCGTGGATCCGGAGCTGCGCGCACCTCAGAGAACAAAGGAGTCTGGATACAGCCCCGCTCCGTGCACACAAAACAATTGTTGGGGAAAAAAATCTGCAGGCACAGCATAACACCATTTTTTCGATCAAATATATCATAAAGAAAGGGGTTAATTGCACAGAAATGGTCGTTGAAGGCTACATCTCTCAATTGTCTTTCTAACAGGGAGGTCATATTTTTGACACAGGTCAAAAGATTTGCTGATGGAAAGCAGGGATCGCGCATTCCCTCTTATTTCACTTTTGCAGCTCTTGTTGCCATTAAATTACGAGTAACTAGGAATAAATCTGCACGTGTGCGTGGTGGGAATTTGAGGTGACGAATTTATGTGCCACCCTCATTGGATGTCACATTCTGCTTAGCTCAGAATCACAAGGAAATTGCACCCATTGCTCACGAACATATGAACAGAAAGGCGACGTCTTCAGTGTGAAAAAAAAAACATAAAGCAGCGATGTGGGGGTGGAGCAAAATCGAGTTGCGCTACTTATAGTTACAGCTTTAGCGTCAAAAGCAAAATATGACTAAAATGTTATCAACGCCCCACAAAATACGATAAGTAGGCTGCTTAAAATGATTGCACTTACAAATGCTATGTCTTAACAGGGAACATTTAAAATGCTCATTACGACAAAGGCCTGACAACGACAATACGTGTTCGGTCTGATTTTAAAAATAACTTGTAAGAAGTGGAGTCGCTAGCTTTGAGGCTGGTGGAGCTGCGGTTGCAAGCTTCAGAATGGATTTTGCATTCTTCCCTGTATTCTGTGAACAACATTTGCCATTCTATCTGTTTCTAGCGTGCGGTACTGATGTAAAATAAATTAGCGAGCCTCTGTAAACTTTTACATTCTCTACTACAATTGTTTCTTACATGGGACCTATGATTGGACTGAAAATACTACAATGGAGAGTGTGCATCAAAAAAAGTAAAACTGTTACTTTAGAGACACTTTGTTTGCACAGACAGGAATGTATTTTTTCAGAAAAGCACACATTTCTAAATATATAAAGAAAATACATTATTTTTCCTCATCCATTCGTCCGTCTGTAGTTGCGAAGTGGCACATACCGTGTGCGTTTCGACATGTTTTTATGCAACACTTAATTTGAGACAACTTTAGACACATCTATTTTTTGCGATTAGAAATTCGTGTTTTGGGATTTGTGTATCTGTCTTTACTGAAATAAGCACATGCTTTACCTAATATGACATTGGTGGTTAAACTTAACACTGGCTTATGGTGTCACACCCAACCAGGGTCACATCAACACACAGCCCCCGTACTGTATATCATCACGTGGAACCATTGAAATCACCCTGTGTTAGAAATGGGGTCTCTAGTTGGCAGAGGTCTACAACCTTGTCCAAGTAGGGACAACAATCCTAGTCAGGGTAAGTCACAAACAATCCAAATTATCCTGTCCCCACCTTCTTGTAGCTTGGCACTGAGCAGTCAGGCTTAACTTAGAAGGCAATGTGTAAAGTATTTGTGCAATAAATCATACAGTAACACAGTGAAGACACCGCAAAAAGACACCACATAGGTTTAAAAAAATAGATAATATTTATCTGAATAAAGTAAGGTCAAAACAACAAAGATCCAATTAGCACAAGTTGAAATATAACTTTTAAAAGGGTCTTGATCTTGAGAAATACACAGTTATCGCTTTGTTACACACAGTACCTGGTATGCGTAAAAAATAAAGGCGCACAGAGACTGCAGAGGAGATGCATGGAAAAATAAGGTGAAGCGTTGAATTTTCCGATGCTGCACATACGATGCGTCGTTTCTTTCCACGCTGCAGGAGGTTTGTGTTGTTTTTCGGCACCCAGTTTTGGTTCCTCACTGCAATGCGGGGATGTTTTGATGACCAGGGAAGATGCCAGAAAAATCCTTGACGCGCTGGAAGAAGGCACAGACGCTGCGTCAATCCAGTTGGTGATGCATCAGATTTTTCCATCACAAGGCAAGCGCTGCATTGAATTTCCACTTGTGGAGTCTGGCTGTGTCGTTCCAGTCGGCGAATTCTCAGTCACAAGGCAGGCTTCATGTCATTTTGGGCAGGCGTTGCATCGATTTTCGAGACACCAGGAGTTTTTTTAAGGAGATGAAGTCTTTGTTTGCTCTGAGACTTCAGAAACAGGAGGCAATCTCAACCCAAGCCCTTGGAGAGCATTTTTGGGGGAAGGCAGAATCCTTCCAGCAAAGTCAGAGAGGTCAGCAGGGCAGCAGGGCAACAGCAGGGCAGCAGTCCTTCTCTGTAAAGCAGTCCAGATGAGTCCTTTGGGCAGCCAGGCAGTTCCTCTTGACAGGTTGTAGGTGTAGGTCCAGAAGTGTCTTAGTTGGTGAGGTCAGAGACCCCGTTTATATACCCTAAAATGCCTTTGAAGTGGGGGAGACTTCAAAGAGTGGTTTTGAAGTGAAGTGCTCAAGTTCCCCTTTCAGTCCAAGTCCTGTCTGCCAGGGTCCTAGTGTGGGGTTGATCAGTCTATTGTGTGAGGGGAGGCCACTGACGGTTGAAATGTAAATGTCAGGCCCTCCACCCTTCCAGCCAAGGAAGACCCATTCAATATGCAGATGAATGCAGATGAGACTGGGTGTCCTGTGTTTGTGGTTGTCTGGGTGAAATGCACAAGGGAGCTGTAAACCAGCACAGACCAGATGTTGATTGGAGACAGACTGTAAGGCGCAGATGGTTTTAAGTGTAGAGAAATGTTCACTTTCTAAAAGTGGCATTTCTAAAATAGTAATTCTAACTCTAACCTCAACAATAAGCAGGATTTTCTACTACTATTCTGGCCATACTAAAAATGACCCGGTTACCCCTTTCAGAATCTACCACTCAAAAAGTATATGAGGGCAGCCCTAATGCTAATCTATGAAAGGAGCATGTCTCACAGTAGTGGGAAATGAATTTAGGAGTTTTCCACTGCCAGGACATAAAAACACATATGTACATGTCCTGCCTTTTACCTACATAGCACCCTGCCCTATGGGTTACCTAGGGCCTACATTAGGGGTGACGTATATGTAGAAAAAGGGTAGTTTATGGCTTGGCAAGTACCTATAAATGCCAAGCCGAAGTGGCAGTGAAATTGCACACATAGGTCTTGCAATGGCAGGCCCGAGACATCATTAAGGGGCTAGCTATGGCACCATTAGTGCTGTAGGCCCATGTAGGAGGCTGTCCTGGCTTTCAGTGGGTACCTTGTGGTACTTACACCTTGTGCCAGGTCCAGTTATCCCTTATTAGTAGATTAGAGGTGTTCTAGCAGTTTAGGCTGATAGAGGTAGCTATAGCAGAGCAGCTTAGGCTGAACTAGGAGACATGCAAAGCTCCTACTATACCAATTACATCACTGAGCACTATATCATAAGAAAACACAATACTCAGAGTTACTAAAAATAAAGGTACTTTATTTTAGTGACACTATGCCAAAAGTATCTCAGAGGATAAACTCCCTTAGGAGGTAAGCAATATACACAAAATATACACACAAACCAAAATCAGGTAAGTAAACAGTTAGAAAAGTAGTGCAAACACTGTGGGACACAATAGAATGCAACAGGAGACAATAGGCCTAGGGGAAACACAAGCCATATACTCTAAAAGTGGAATGCGAACCACGAATGGGCCCCAGCCTAGTGTAGTGTGTAGAGGGTCGCTGGGAGTGTTAGAGTGTAAAGTTACCCTACTACCCCAGAAAGACAGTATAGTCGAGATAGGGGATTCTGCAAAGACAACAACTGACTTCAAAGCACTGAAGACGGATACCTGGACCTGAGGACCTGTAAAGGAAATGGGACCAAGCCCAAGAGTCACGCAAGTGTCCACGGGGGGAAGGAGCCCACTAAACCCCGGATGAAGGTGCAAAAGGGCTGCCTCTGGGTGGAAGAAGCCAAAGATTATGCAACAGCAGAAGGTGCCAGGAACTTCTCCTTTGGTCAGAAGATGTCCCACGGTGTGCTGGAGGATGCAGAGTTGTTTCCACACAGAAAGAATGCAAACAAGCCTTGCTAGCTGCAAAAGTTGCGGTTGAGGATTTTGGGTGCTGCCAGGGCCCAGGAAGGACCAGGAGGTCGCCCCTTGGAGGAGGAGACAGAGAGGGTGCACAGCGACACAGACAGCCCATGCAGAAGCAGGCAGCACCCGCAGAAACACCTGAACAGGCATTAAGAAGATTTGAGCATGGCAGTTGTCTCAGCACAACAAAAGGGAGTCCCATGAAGTCGGAGTGCAACTCAGCGAGTTGGGCAATGCAGGACAGAGTGCTGGGGACCTGGGCTAGGCTGTGCACGAAGGAGGTCTTGCAAAAGTGCACAGAAGCCGTAGCAGCTGCAGTTCACGCAGTACACAGGACTACTGTCTGGCGTGGGGAGGCAAGGACTTACCTCCACCAAATTTGGACAGAAGGGCCACTGGACTGTTGGGGACACTTGGATCGAGCTCCTGTGTTCCAGGGACCACGCTCGTCAAGATGAGAGGCGACCCAGAGGACCGGTGATGCAGAAGTTTGGTACATTCGTTGGCAGGGGGAAGATTCCATCGACCCACAGGAGATTTCTTCTTGGCTTCCAGTGCAGGGTGAAGGCAGACAGCCCTCAGACCATGCACCACCAGGAAACAGTTGAGAAAGCCGGCAGGATAAGGCGCTACAATGTTGCTGGTAGTCATCTTGCTACTTTGTTGGGGTTTTGCAGGCATCCTGGAGCAGTCAGCGGTCGATCCTTGGCAGAAGACGAAGAGAAAAGTGCAGAGGAACTCTGGTGAGCTCTTGCATTCGTTATCTGGTGAGAAACCCACAGGAGAGGCCCTAAATAGCCCTCAGAGGAGGATTGACTACAGAGAAAGGTAAGCACCAATCAGGAGGGGTCTCTGACGTCACCTGCTGGCACTGGCCACTCAGAGGTGTCCATTGTGCCCTCACACTGCTGCATCCAAGATGGCAGAGGTCTGGGACACACTGGAGGAGCTCTTGGCACCTCCCCTTGGGAGGTGCTGGTCAGGGGAGTGGTCACTCCCCTTTCCTCTGTCCAGTTTCGTGCCATAGCAGGGCTGGGGGGATCCCTGAACCGGTGTAGACTGGCTTATGCAAGGAGGGCACCATCTGTGCCCTTCAAAGCATTTCCAGAGGCCAGGAGAGGCTACTCCTCTCAGGCCCTTTACACCCATTTCCAAAGGGAGAGGGTGTAACACCCTCTCTCAAAGGAAATCCTTTGTTCTGCCTTCCTGGGACTGGGCTGCCCAGGCCCCAGGGGGGCAGAAACCTGTCTGAGGTTTGGCAGCAGCGGTAGCTGCAGAGAAAACCCCGGAGAGTTAGTTTGGCAGTACCCGGGCTCTATGCTGGAGCCCCGGGGATGCATGGAATTGTCCCCCTAATACCAGAATGGTATTGGGGTGACAATTCCATGATCCTAGACATGTTACATAGCCATGTTCGGAGTTACCATGGTGATGCTACATATAGGTATTGACCTATATGTAGTGCACATGTGTAATGGTGTCCCCGCACTCACAAAGTCCGGGGAAATTGCCCTGAACAATGTTGGGGCACCTTGGCTAGTGCCAGGGTGCCCTCACACTAAGTAACTTTGCACCTAACCTTCACTAAGTGAGGGTTAGACATATAGGTGACTTATAAGTTACTTATGTGCAGTGTAAAATGGCTGTGAAATAATGTGGATGTTATTTCACTCAGGCTGCAGTGGCAGTCCTGTGTAAAAATTGTCTGAGCTCCCTTTAGGTGGCAAAAGAAATGCTACAGCCTATAGGGATCTCCTGGAACCCCAATACTCTGGGTACCTAGGTACCATATAGTAGGGAATTATAAGGGTGTTCCAGTGTGCCAATCAGAATTGGTAAAATTAGTCACTAGCCTGCAGTGACAATTTTAAAAGCAGGGAGCATAAACACTGAGGTTCTGGTTAGCAGAGCCTCAGTGATACAGTTAGGCACCACACAGGGGACACATACAGGGCATACTTTATGAGCACTGGGGTCCTGGCTAGCAGGATCCCAGTGACACAGGCAAAAACAAACATACATACAAGTAAAAATGGGGGTAACATGCCAGGCAAGATGGTACTTTCCTACAGCCCACTAGTAGCATTTCATTTACAGGTCCTGGGCAAATGTAATGTACTTTACCAGGAACTTAAAAGTAAATCAAATATGCCAATTGGGGATGAACCAATGTTACCATGTTTAAGGAAGAGATCATATGCACTTTAACACTGGGTAGCAGTGGTAAAATATGCAAAGTCATAATACCAGCAAAAACAGTGTCAGAAAAGTGGAGGGAGGCAGCCAAAAAGTTGGGGGATGACCACCCTAAGGCTGTCAGGTCTAACATGTGTCCCCCCAGCTGAAAGTGGGGAGATCTACCCAACCCTCTGGGAGCTTGCATCACTGCTAGCCAGGACCCCAGTGCTCATAAGTTTGTGACCTATATGTATGTGTTCCCTGTGTGGTGCCTAACTGTCTCACCGAGGCTCTGCTAACCAGAACCTCAGTGGTTATGCTCTCTCTGTACAAATTGTCACTAACAGGCTAGTGACCAATTTCACCAATTCACATTGGCATACTGGAACACTCTTATAATTCTCTAGTATATGGTACCTAGGTACCCAGGGTATTGGGGTTCCAGGAGATCCCTATGGGCTGCAGCATTTCTTTTGCCACCCATAGGGAGCTCAGACAATTCTTACACAGGACTGCCACTGCAGCCTGAGTGAAATAACGTCCACGTTATTTCAAAGCCATTTTACACTGCACTTAAGTAACTTAAAAGTCACCTATATGTCTAACCCTCACTTAGTGAAGGTTAGGTGCAAAGTTACTAAGTGTGAGGGCATCCTGGCACTAGCCAAGGTGCCCCCACATTGTTCAGGACAATTTCCCCGGACTTTGTGAGTGCGGGGACACCATTACACGCATGAACTACATATAGGTCAATACCTATGTGTAGCTTCACAATGGTAACTCCGAACATGGCCATGTAACATGTCTAGGATCATGGAATTGTCACCCCAATACCATTCTGGTATTGGGGGGACAATCCCATGCATCCCCGGGGCTCCAGCATAGAACCCAGGTACTGCCAAACTAGCTCTCTGGGGTTTTCTCTGCAGCTACTGCTGCTGCCAACCCTCAGACAGGTTTCTGCCCCCGTGGGGCCAGGTCAGCCCAGTCCCAGGTAGGCGGAACAAAGGATTTCCTCTGAGACAGGATGTTACACCCTCTCCCTTTGGAAATAGGTGTTAAGGGCCTGAGAGGAGTAGCCTCTCCTGGCCTCTGGAAATGGTTTGAAGGCCACAGATGGTGCCCTCCTTGTGTAAACCAGTCTACACCGGTTCAGGGATCCCCCAGCTCCTGCTCTGGCGCAAAACTGGACAAAGTAAAGGGGAGTGACCACTCCCTTGTCCATCACTACCCCAGGGGTGGTGCCCAGAGCTCCTCCAGTGTGTCCCAGACCTCTGTCATCTTGATTGCAGAGGTGTGAGAGCACAGTAGAGAACTCTGAGTGGCCAGTGCCAGCAGGTGACGTCAGAGACCCATCCTGATAGGCTCTTACCTGGTTAGGTAGCCAATCCTCCTCTGAGGGCTATTTAGGGTCTCTCCTGTGGGTTTCTCGTCGGATAACGAATGCAAGAGCTCACCAAAGTTCCTCTGCACTTCCCTCTTTGACTTCTGCCAACGATTGACCGCTGACTTCTCCAGGACGCCTGCAAAACCGCAACAAAGTAGCAAAAAGACTACCAGCAACATTGTAGAGCCTCTTCCTGCCATCTTTCTCGATTGTTTCC
The DNA here is from genome assembly GCF_031143425.1 of Pleurodeles waltl. Lineage (NCBI taxonomy): Eukaryota > Metazoa > Chordata > Amphibia > Caudata > Salamandridae > Pleurodeles > Pleurodeles waltl. The sequence goes on from NC_090438.1 coordinate 545,894,677, forward strand.
TGGTGGTGCCATGAAGAAATCTCCGTGGGTTGACACAATCTCCCCCCTGCTAACGCAGGCACCAAACTTCTGCATCCCCGGTCTTCTGGGTCCCCTCTTATCTTGATGAGCCTGGTCCCTGGAACACAGGAGCTGGATCCAAGTGACCCCGACAGTCCAGTGGTTCTTCTGCCCAAATTTGGTGGAGGTAAGTCTTTGCTTCCCCACGCCAGACAGTAATTCTGTGTACTGCATGAACTGCATCTGCTAGGGCTCCTGTGCACTTTTGCAAGACTTCCTTCATGCACAGCACAGCCCAGGTCCCCAGCACTCCGTTCTGCATTGCCCAGTAGGTAGTGTACACATAGCTATTGTATGGCACTGCACAACCATAAGTCCTCTCCCACAGCTGCCACCAATGTTAGAAATGGGGTCTCAAGCTGGCAGAGGTATATACCCTTGTTCAACTAGGGACCACAATCCTAGTCAGGGTAAGTCACACACAATCCAAATTATCCTGTGCCGACCCGCTGGTAGCTTGGCACTGAGCAATGAGGCTTAACTTAGAAGCCAATGTGTAAAGTATTTCTGCAAAAAATCATACAGTAACACAGTGAAAACACCACAAAGTACACCACACAGGTTTAGAAAAATAGATAGTATTTATCTGAATAAAATAAGGTAAAAATGACAAAGATCCAGTAAGCACAAGTCGAAATAACACTTTTAAAAGGTTCAAAGAGTCTTAGGGGGTTATTACAACTTTGGAGGAGGGGTTAATCCATCCCAAAAGTGACGGTAAAGTGACGGATATACCACCAGCCGTATTACGAGTCCATTATATCCTATGGAACTCGTAATACGGCTGGTGGTATATCCGTCACATTTGGGACAGATTAACACCTCCTCCAAAGTTGTAATAACCCCCTTAATCTTGAGAATTAAACTGTTGTCTCTTTGTTACACACAGTACCTGGTATGGGCAAAAATAACCACGCACAGGGACTGCAGAGGAGGAGATGCGTGGAAGAAATAAGGTGATGCATTGAATTTTCTGACGCAGTACAGATGATGCGTAATTTTTTCCACGCTGCAACAGGTTTGCGTCATTTTTCAACATGCAGTCTTTGTTCCTCTCTGTGATGTCGGGATATTTTGAGGCCCAGGGATTATGCGGGAAAAATCCTTGACGTGCTGGAAGAAGGCACAGGAGCTGCATTGATCCGGTAGGCAATGCGTCAACTTTTTCCATCACAAGGTAGGCGCTGCATCGAATTTTCACTCGGGGAGTCAGGCTGCGTTGTTATGGTAGGCTATGCAGTGATTTTGTTATCGCAAGGCAGGCTTCACATCGTTTTTGGCAGGCGCTGCGTCAATTTTTGACACACAAGCAGTTTCTTTCAAGAGATGAAGTCTTTGTTGGCCTGAGACTTCAGAAACAGGAAGCAAGCTCAAACCAAGCCCTTCAAGAACACTTTTGGAGGAAGGCAGGGTCTTTCCAGCAAAGTCAGAGGCCAGCAGGGCAACAGAAGGACAGCAGTCCTCCTCAGCAAAGCAGTCTAGATGAGTCCTTTGGGCAGCCAGGCAGTTCCTCAGGACAGGTTCCAAGTGAAGGTCCAAAAGTGTCTGAGTTGGTGGGGTCAGAGACCCAGTTTATATACACAAAATGCCTTTGACGTGGGGGAGACTTAAAGAGTGGTTTTGAATTGTACAAATTACCCTTTCAGTACAGTCCTGCCTGCCAGGGTCCTAGTGGGGGGGTTGATCAGTCTATTGTGCAAGGGCAGGCCACTGGCCTTTAAAATGTAAGTGTCATGCCCTCCACCCTTCCAGCCCAGGAAGACCTGTTCAATATGCAGATGAATGAAGATGAGACTGAGTGTCCTGTGTTTGTGGTTGTCTGTGTGAAATGCACAAGAAAGCTGTCGGGTAGCACAGACCATATGTTGATTGGAGACAGGCTGTAAAGCACAGATGGTTTTAAGTGCAGAGAAACACTCACTTTCTAAAAGTGGCATTTCTAAAATAGTAATATCAAATACAACCTCAGCAATAAGCAGGATTTTCTAATACCATTCTAACAACAATAAATATGACCTGGTTACCCCTTTCAGATCAGAATCTACCACTCAAAAAGTATATGAGGGCAGCTCTAATGCTAATTTGTGAAATGAGGAGGCCTCAGAGTAGTGGAAAATGAATTTAGGAGTTTTCACTACCAGGACACAGTTCTTGTCCTGCCTTCTACCTACATAGCACCCTTCCCTATGGGTTACCTAGGGCCTACCTCAGGGGATAACACATATAGAAAAAGGGGAGTTTAAGGCCTGGCAAGTACTTTTAAATGCCATGTCAAAGTGGAAGGGAAACCGCACACTCAGGCCTTGCAATGACAGGCCTGAGACATGGTTAAGGGGCTATTTATGTGGGTGGAACAATCTGTGGTGCAGGCCCAATAGTAGCATTTAATTTATAGGCCCTGGGCACATATAGTGCACTTTACTAGGGGCTTATAATTAAATCAAATATGCCAATTGGGGATGAACCAATGTTACAATGTTTAAGGGAGAGAGCACTGGTTAGCAGTGGTAAAGTGCACAGTCCTAAAAGCAGCAAAAACTGTGTCAGAAAAGTAGAGGGAGGCAGGCAAAAAGTTGGGGGATGACCACCCTAAGGCTGTCAGGCCTAACCCCCTGTGACCCTGAACTGTACAACCTCCTCTGTTGGAAGAAATCTAGGCCCCTATTTATGGGCTTTGTGGCGCAGGGCAGCACAGCAAGTCACCTTGCTGCACTGCCCTGCATTACAGGTAAAGTCCAGCAATGTGCAATACTTATCCAATACAGTGCATTCCTGTCCTTTCCCCCAGCACTGACATCCTTCTGGCTGCCTAGCACCAATGCAGGAACCCTTGCACCTTGGTGCACAGGTGCCTGCGTTGCCTGCAGGATTGTTTTTGTGCAGGAAAGGGCATATTCCTGCACAAAAACAAACCTGAGAGGCTTTTTCCTCTTTCTATGTGTGCTGCACAAAGTGAAAGGGTAGGAATTGTATCTATAGTATATGGTGCATTCCTGTCTTTTCCCCAGCACTGGTGCACAATGGGTTGCCTATTGCCACCATGGTGCAGGGGTGCGCGCGTTGCATGCAGAACTATTTGTGTGCAGAATCCTGGAAGGCATTTTCCACTTTCTATGTGTGCTGTAGAATGCAGGTCACATGCAAAGAGGAAAAAACTAAAAGAAATAAACATATTTCTGGACGTTGTGCCTCCCCTGTTCTTGTAAATCTGGGGATGCATCAAATCCATAGGTGTTTCATGGGAACACCCACTGCAATGCCCATGGAACACCCCCTCAACGCAGCGTAAGGCAATGTGTGATTTGCGCTGCCTTGACTTACTCTATATTTATGCAGCCATTCAAGGTCATGCAAAGTGGCTTTGGTTGGCCTCATAGATATGATTTGGAGGTTTGTTCCGCCATTGTGTCACAAAATGTGATGCAACGGCAGTGCAAGAGGCTCCTAAGTATGTCCTTAAAAGCTCACCTGTGCTGTATCACTGATACCTTTCTGGTGTTTTTTTGATCAGTGTGCATGTGTGCTTGTATGTTAGCTAGGCCTTGTTAAAATGGATGTTTGTTGATGGTGTTGGCGTCTGTCCATGTGTTTATGATCTATGTGAACATTTGTATCTGTTTTTGTGTACCTCTTCATGCACTCTTTATACAAGAGCTACACCTATTTGCTTTGTCAATTAGTGTTTGGCTAATAAATTGAGATTTTCCTTAACCAGTCTGGTAATATTTGGAGGTAGAATAGGGACAAACCTGTTCACCTGGCAAGAAAAGTTGTTCCATCATGGCGCTTTTCAACTTTTTGTAGTCCGCCATGTATTTTGGTCATCAGCAAATCCACAGAGACTGCTCCATGTTTTCCTTGATACATATTTTCCTGCAGAGCAAAAGGCTCTGCATGCAAGGAGGTGGGTCCAGGTTGAACCAACAACCGCAGAAGTGGGGGACTAATGCACTCACCAATCACATTGTATGGAGACTGATACTCAGTTGACCTTAAGTTTATATTTCAGGAGCACAGGTAACATTTACTGTACGACTAGTGAGGAAAAAGTCTACAGCCCCCAATAAAGTCTGTTAAGCACCCCACCAATGGGGTCCTTTATGTAACATATTTATATGTTGTGTGTTTGAGTCAATGTCTATTTTTCATAGTAACTGGATGTTGAATGTTTATGCTCTTCAAGGTTCCAGCATATTGGAGGTCCCATCACAGTGATCCTCTCCCTGAAGCAGCTCCTGGGGTGCACCTTAGAGGCCATGTTGCAATTTCACCTATTCTGGTGTTTTTATTTCACTTTATTATATTTGATTTTGTATGCCCCCTGTTAAATATCTAATGAAGAGTTAAAAAGGAACTCATACAAAAAAATAAAAACCTCAACAATACAGTGAAGATGCAAATGAAAAAACAAAAATAAAAAAATCACCTAACTGTCCTCGGAGTCCCAATCCCTCGGCATACTACAAGTCAAATAAAGGGATGGGTCTATTTGTAAAACCTTACAAGTAAGAGGTCAGGTGATGAGGAAGTCCAAAGGTAATCCAGGGTAATCACTAGGAAGTTGCTAGCCTGAGCTTGGCTTTTGCACATAGTGGTAATGTTAAAATGTAAGTTATCCTGGCTCTAACTTGAATGAAGAGCCTCCAGTCGGTCCCAGTTTAAGAGTCAAATAAAAAGACTGCTTGAGAATCATGACTTAATAAATAACGCAACCCAATTTAAACTGAATAGATCACTAAATGGGAAACTAATACAGAAATCTTTCACTTTTCTGCACTGCCATATTCAGTCACACAATAGTATAGATCTAAGATCTTAATGGGCAACCTTAAGTAATTGCAACAAATTGGGCTATGGGTTGAGGGGAGTGAAATCCTTCTCAAGCAGAAACCACAATGCTCTTTAGAATGAAGTCTCAAGCAAAACCTAAATTAGTTGTGCTCAGATCTTGGGTAGCTTGACACAGAGCAGTCAGGCATAGCTCAGAGGCAGTGTGGAAAGTATTTGTTCAACTCCAACAGTAAAACAGTAAAAAAAGCACCACAAAAGGACCCCACACCAGGTCGGGAAAGTAGAGCAATTTTTAATAAGTAGAAAGAAGACCAAGATGTCAAAAATCCAATTAGTAGAACTGGAGATAAATATTTTAAAGATTACGGTGAAAATAGCGCGAAAAGGTGTTAAGTGGCAATCGTGGATCTATGGTTAAACCAGACTGGGACAAAGTCACAAGTTCAGACCGACCATGATGAAGTGCATGCCGGCTACAGGGACCCAAGTAGGATCACTGAACAGAGTATCTAAAGTTTGCGGAACATTGCGAGGATCTGCATCGAAGATGGGTCACACAGCCGAGGAGATGCTTTAGTTCTGAGATGTGGGGAGGCTGCGGTGCGAGGTCCTACTCTGTCATCGAGAATCCAGTCGACCAGGGTTTGCAATGCGAAGTCCAGAATAAAGGAAGCACTATGCACTTGGGGTGATGCATCTGATCTGGGGAGCTGCAAAGAGGAGTCTGGCATAGTGGTTGAGGGATGTGAGGTTCTGCACCACGCAGCTGTGACTCCAATGCAGTGACAGTCTGCGATGCAGGTCTTTGTGGCACCACTTGGCTGGGTAGATTTGCAGATGGCAGAGACCAGGTGCTAGGTCAAGGTTGCTGGAGCCTTCTGTCCCAGAGTCTCAAGTTAGGAGGCCAGCCCAGTAGTCCTTGGAGTCACTCTGTGGATGTGGGATGAAGAGATGTAGGTCCAGTCCTTCTCACCCAGGCAAGAGGACAACAGGTCAGCACAGCAGTGCAGCAGTTCTTCAGAGCAGCAATCCAGCGCAGTGGCAGTCCTTTCAGCAGCACAATAGTCCTTCTTTGTGGCAGGATATCCACAGGCCCAGTAGTGTACTGGAGAGTGGGTGCTTGAGCTCCAGTATTTATACCTAGTTGAGCATTTGAAGTGGGGAAGAAGCTTATAGAGGTTTCGCTTTAAAGTTCCCAGGCATCCTGCCTTCCCTGGCCTGGCTCGAGACTAACTATAGGGGGTATGCAACCCTTTGTGTGGAGACAGAACTCTGCCTTTTCATGTGTAAGTGGGCCTGTGACCAGATCCTGCCAGTGATGGCCCATCACGGCACACCTAAACACTCAATTGTGTGGCTGTGAGGAGGGATACACAAATCTCAACTATCAGCTACACCCAGTCATGTGACCCAGGTAGAGGCACTAAATGGCTCAGACAGGAAAATGCAAATTTTCTAAAAGTGGCTTTTTCAAAATTGTAATAAAAAAAATCTGAATTCACCGTAAGTTAGGAATTTTCATTACAATTCCAAAGGCACTAAACATGAACTGGTTTCCTGCTCCCATTTGGAAATGACAGTTTATTAAATGTAAGATGGGAACTTCAATGTTAGAATTTAAGAATATGTCGCTGCCAGGGCATATAACCCTTATGGATAGGTCCAACTTTCTCTGCACCATGCCCTCTGGGCTGTCCGGGCCTACCTTTGGCATGATTTTAAGTATTAAACAAGAAGGTTCAGGCCTGGCAAAAGGTTTCGTTTTCGAGGTTGAAATAGCAGTTTTAAAACTGCACATGAAGGCTGGAATAGCAGGCCTGAGACATGTTTAAAGGAGTACTTAACTGGCTGGCACAATCAGTGATGCAGGCCCACTAATAGCATTCAACTTACAGGTCCTGAGCACATGTAGTGACTTTACATGGGACTTACAAGCAAATTAATTATGCCAATTGGGTAAAAGCCAATGTTACCATGTGTTAAGGATTGAGCACATGCAGTTTAGCACTGGATAGTGGTGGTAAAGTAAGCAGAGGCCTAAGCCCAGCAAAACAAGAACAGCAAAAATGGAGCAGGCAGAAAAAAAGTTTGGGGAAGACCACCCTTAGGCAGACAGGTCTAACCGTAATCCTTTCAAATGTCCATTCCCCTCTAATGAAAGTGATTATACAACAGAATGAAAACTGTGAAATGGGCGCAATTTTTCAAGATTTCTCTTAAAAGAGTTTGCTGGTACTGAGCTGTTACGCCTCTTTTTCCACCTGCTGACAAACATACAAATGTATATCCAGCATTAGTGGAATGAACCAAACTAGGTATAAATTCATCTTTTGTATAAGTTGACAGATAGGACTAGGAAACAGAATTGGACTACCAGGACAGTTAAACAAAGATTGAATTTTAGATATACCATCTTCAACGAAACCTCAATCAGTGAGAGGCAGATCCTCAGGCACTACCATGATCTACAAAATTAGAAGTGAATGGTGACACCACACCCAGCAAATAGATCTGCCAATGAATCCAAATACATGTTGAAAATCGCTAGTGAAAAAAATAGAACTCTGGGATGGCCATACGAAATGAAAGGGGTAAAGACCATTATAAATTTCAAGTGGACACACAGTGAGTGACAGAAAGAAAAGATGGAGATGTTTGAAAAGAGGAACTCCCCCTGAATCTCAGGTGTACCTTACCTCAGTAAGATAAATTAGTCAAGGATTAAAGATAGTTGACCAGAAACAAGTCTAGACTGCACTCTTCGAAAGCCGGATTAATTTAGTCCAATGTAAACTGGGAAGGAAAGCTGCAATGAGCAATATCCCGTCCCCGAAATCTAAATACCAAAGGATAGAATGGAATTTAGATTTCGGTGGCCTGGATATATGTCACTGTTGTGATACAGTTACCCGTCCGCTGAGTTCTAAATCAGGCCCTAAATCTGTGAGCATACTTTTAGATGAGACCTATCTTTTAAAGCACACATTAATGCACGCTCTACTTGTTGTTTGTACATATATGTTTTTCAGAAGATCTTCCCTTCTCTGCTACCAACATTTTAAGCCAAAGTAGTCTCAAAATGATATGTTTTTTTTGGTCTTCCAGAACATGAGGGTTCGCTAGACCCTCTGACACCAAAGACGTAGTCTATGTACCAAAATGAGATAGGGAATCCAATGGAGTGCAACCCCTCCAAAACCCACTGAGCATTTCATGAGTGAGGTGCATAATTGGTAATGATAACTCCCATAAAACGTCACAGGGATAGTTTGTGGAACCCCAAGTGTCTTCATCATGGGTAGACACACTGTAGAATATTACAAAACTGGGAATATATTTTCTGAATTTATTAAAACTGCATCCTACAGCAGTGCACACAATACGATGAATACTTATTATAAAAATAAACAACAGCAATTAGCAGGCAGGCCAACAGAAAATACTGTAGCATGATAACATTATTATAGGGTTTTCTATTCATCCCCTACCCCTTCCTTCTATTAGCTGAGTAAGCAGAACTGAAAACGGGCCTATACGATTTTCATGGATGGTTGGCACCTGCATACTGTAGGAGGCTGGCCTGGTTTGTAGTGGGTACCTTGGGTACTTACACCTTAAACCAGGTCCAGTTATCCCTTATCAGTGAAGTAGTAGTGTTCTAGCAGCTTAGGCTGATAGAGGTAGCTATAGCAGAGCAGCTTAGGCTGAACTAGGAGACATGCAAAGCTCATGCAATACCACCTATAGTTACATAGTACTCAGTATTACCAAAAATAAAGGTATTTATTTGGGTGACACAGCACCAAAAATATCTTAGAGACAATACTCCTCTGGAGGTAAGTATTATACACAATATATACACTAGACACTAAAATTAGACAAGTAAATAGTCATAGAACAATGCAAACAGTAGGAAATCCTATAGAATGCAATGGGAGAAAATAGGTCTAGGGGCAACACAAACCATATACTAAAAAAGTGGAATGTGAATCACAAATTCCCCCCAGACAAGTGTAGTGTGTGCAGAATCTCTGGGAGAGTAAGAATACAGTAAAGGTAAGTAAATTACCCCACCCCAGAGCCCAGAAAAGCAGGAGTAAAGTACTGCAAGTTTCCTTAGGACACATTACCCGTCGTCTTTGGGATTTTGCATCAGCCAACTAAGTCTGCAAAGAACAACTGCTGGATTATTGGACCTGAAGACCTGCAAAGGAAGGGGACCAAGTCCAGAAGTCAAAAGAAGTTCCAGGAAGGACAGGAGCCCCTGTCAACCCAGAAGAGGGTGCAAAAGAAGAGTCCCCAGTTAGTTGAAGACTGCAGGAATGCACCCTAGGAAGATGCCAGAGGATTCCTGCAAGATGCAAAAGATGTCCCGAGGCGTGAAGATTGTTGCAGATGAGATTTTGTGTCGGAAGCCGCCAACAAGCCTTAGCTATGACACAAATGTGTTTTTTGTCAAAATGACACTGGATGGACCCAGGAGGGATCTGGGTGCCTCAATGCTGTGTAAGGAGGAAAAGGGGTCTCTCAGTACTTTAGAGAGTCCTCAGGATGCCAGCCAGCACCCCCAGGAGTTGCAGGATCCAGGTTCAAAGGAGGTGCAAAATACAGTTGATGCAGCACAACAAAAGAAGGTCCCACGCCACTGCAGAACAACTCAGCGAGCTGAGCATTGCAGGATGAAGTGCTGGGGACCTAGACCAGGCTGTGCATGAAGGAATTTTGCAAAGAGTGCACAGAGGCCTCAGGAGGCGAAGATGACACAGTACAGAGGGGTACCGTTGTTTTCAGGGAAGGCAAGGTCTAACCTTCTCCAAATTGCATCAGCAGGAATTCAGGACAGTCTGTGTCAATGATGTCCACCCTCTGTGTCCTTAAGAGCACACTCCTCGTTGTGAGAGGAGTCCCAGGGTACTGGTCGTCGTCTTGGAAGGTGCCTGCTTGGAGCAGGGGAGTGACTCCGTCACTCCACTGGAGATTTCTTTTGTCCTTCTGGTGCAGGATGAAGACAGGGAATTCCCAGAGTGTGCACACCATGGAAATTGTTGCTGACTTGGAGCTGAGGTTGCTGAAGAAAAATGTCTCTTGTAGACCTTTTGTTGCAGTTACAGTGTTTCTTGGAGCAGGCTGAGGTTGATCCAAGGCCAGAAGAGTCTGAAGTTGTTGCAGAGGATTCCTGAGGGAAACTTGCAAGCATAATCTGAAGAGTACCCACAGGAGAGACCCTAAATAGCCCTAAGAGGGTGATTGGCTACCTTATCAGTTATGGACCTATCAGGAGGGGTTGTTGACGTCACCTGCTGGTACTGGCCACTCAGAGCCCTCCAGAGTACCCCACACCTTGCAAAGCAAGATGGTTGAAGTCTGGGACACACTGGAGGAGCTCTCGGCACCACCCCTGGGGTGGTGATGGACATGGGAGCAGTCACTCCCCTTTCCTTTGTCCAGTTTCCCGCCAGAGCAGGGGAGAAGGGGTTCCTGAACCGGTGTAGACTGGTTTATGCAAGGAGGGCACCATCTGTGCCCTTCAAAGCATTTCCAGAGGCTGGGAGAGGCTAGCCCTCCCCAGCCTGTAACACCTATTTCCAAAGGGAAAGGGTGTAACACCCTGCTCTCAGAGGAAATGCTCTGTTCTGCCTTCCTGGGACTGGGCTGCCCAGACCCCAAGAGGGCAGAACCCTGTCTGTGAGGTAGCAGCAGCTGTAGCTGCAGTGCAAGCCTCAGAGAGCTGGTTTGTCAGTAGTTGTGGTCCATGGTGGAGCCCCCAGGATGCATGGAATTGGCTCCCCAATACTAGATTTTGAATGGGGGGACAATTTTATGATTTTAGACATGTTACATGGCCATATTCGGAGTTACCATTGTGAAGCTACATGTAGGTATTGACCTATCTGTAGTGCGTGCGTGTAATGGTGTCCCGCACTCACAAAGTCCGGGGAAATGGCCCTGAACTATGTGGGGGAACCTTTGCTAGTGCAAGGGTGACCTCACACTTAGTAACTTTGCACCTAACCTTCAGCAAGTGAAGGTTAGACATATAGGTGACTTATAAGTTACTTAAGTGCAGTGAAAATGGCTGTGAAATAGTGTGTACACTATTTCACGCAGGCTGCAATGGCAGGGTTTGTATGAGCTCCCTATCGGTGGTAAAAGAAATGCTCCAGCCCATATGGATGTCCTGGAACCCCAATGCCCTGGGTACCTAGGTACCATATGATAAGGACTTATAAGGAGGGTCCAGTGTGCCAATTGAAATGGGTAAATGAAGTCATTGGCCTACAGTGACAAATTTAAAAGCAGAGAGAGCATAAGCACTGAGGTTCTGATTAGCAGAGCCTCAGTGACACAGTTCGGCACTACACAGGCATACACATTAGGCCACAAACTATGAGCACTGGGGTCCTGGCTAGCAGGATCCCAGGAAGACAGGCAAAACATACTGACATATAGGTTTTTATCCTTGAGCACTGGAGTACTGGCTAGCAGGATTCCAGTGACACAGTAAAAACACACTGACACACACTCACATAAAGGCCAACAGTGGGGCTAACCATGCTAGAAAGAGGCTACTTTCTCACACATACCTTTTGGAACAATGGAATCAGTGTTCAATAAAGAAACACCATCTGCTGCTCCTGTGCCCACTTTTCAGTGGCTATGTCCTCAAGACCGGCAGATAAGCTGAGCTGAATAATAGACTTCTTGTGCCTTCTTTGCAGCCTTCAGGAAAAAAAGCTTTTATATCAGTCGGGTGACCCTCAACCTTGAATCGCTGGAATGAACCTCTGCTCTATCTAAAAACACTGTTTCATTTTATATAATATCTGCATGGTATTGAACATCTTCAAAACAAACATTTAATAATGAATGCCCTCTAACCTTCCACCTAACTAATTTCTGTGAAAGATTGCTTTTGTTTAAAAACAATAACAGAGAAATTGAGATATCAAGTTCCACGAAACCTTGTTCTTTTTTTTATTTTTCATTGCTCTTTATTGAAAGTTTTTGCATGACAATAAAGACAATAAGTAGGATCTTGTACCTAGTAAGTGCTCACCGCATTGCTTCATTCAATGTTACTGCAGAAGTACAATGCCGGGTACAAAGAGGTCATCATCTTGTGAACATATGTGTAACAACTCTGCGGTGTAAGTGAGGCTGCAACCACCACCATGATGTATCAAGTTTGTAGTGGATGCTGTGATTGCCAGGGTTGGTGGTCCATATAGCAGGTATAAACCCAAAGCGGGGCTCCAGAATCAAGATTGGGCAGCTGGCAGTCACAGTGGCTGCTCATCGGATGCATGCTCCTGAGCTAGCAATACGACGTCCCACCCTGTAATCTGTGTAGCCTGTCCAATTTGGTAGGAAAGCCATTGTAGCATGTCGTTCTTGGCCTCTGCCCAGTGATGGAGGTCAAGCTTCCAAGCTGACATCAGTGGTGGAGAGGCTGCTTTCCAGTGCATTGTGTTGGTTCACTGTGCCAGTGAAAATGACAAGTCTACAGTATAAATGTATTTCTGACTTTGGCTTGAGGTGGGCATTAGGCCTAACAGGCATGTTTTTGGGGTATTGATGTGTGTGGTGTCTACCTGCTAATGTGGTGTCTATCTGTGCAATGAAGTCACAAATGTCAGCCTAGAAATGAAGCAGTGCTGCGTACTGCCACATCATGTGGTAAAAGTCTGCATATTCTGAGCCAAATAAGGGGCATGTGTATGACAGTGTTGAACATAGTGTGTAATTGCGAGGGTGTCAAATATGTGTGGTGGACATAATTAAACTATAACAGTTTCAGACACATGTGTTCCGGGAGATCTGCGGAGTACAGCAGAGAACTTGATGTTAATCTGCGTCTGTAAAATCAATTTGTAAGTCTTGATTCCAGCAGGGTCTTAGTGCGGGAAGTGTCAGTCCCTCTGTACGCCCCTGTGCTCTGTACATATTGGCAATCCTATGCTTCATGGAACTCCCCAGGAACAAAATGTGTAGAGCTGGGTCTGTGTAAGGTTCCTCTCCAAGGTTTCCTTACACCATCCATTCATCTTTTGAAGTGCTGCATATGTCAAGAACTGCTGCCATGGGTCCCGGTGTGCCTCACAGAGCTCATCGAAAGAAAGGGTGCCCCCCGAAAGAACTGTCCCAGGGTCACAATAGAGGTGCACTGCCACTGCGACCAGTGCACTGATACCCCAACGCACACAAAATCTGCTAAACAGCATAAAGAGAGCTCATTTGAGTACGCTGCGCCACTGTGTCAGCAGTAGTGGGACCAGCAATGCCGAACCACGCTGAGCAGGAGAGGCAGTTGCCCCTTGTGGGGGACAATTCCAAGGGTCTTCCTGAGCATATGCTTTTGACTTACCTGAGGCCAGAGGTACCCTACCTCTGGTGACCTTTCTAGAGCCATCCACATCATTAGCCACTGCAGCTGCCTCGCTAAGTAGTACCACTCATAGTCTGGTGCCCACACACTTCTTTTGTCCATGGGTAAGAACAGTTTCTCTAGAGCCAATCGATGTATACTGTAGGAAAGTAGCCTATTTCTAGCATGGTTACCCCCACTTTTGGCCTGTTTGTCAGTGTGTTTGACTGAGTCTAATGGGATCCTGGTAATCAGGGCCCCAGTAGTTATGCTCTCTCCCTTAAATTATGGTTATTGCATACTGGTAACCCAGGATTTCACCCACAATTGGCATAATGGTGGCCCCTTATAACTCCCTAATGTATGGTACTGAGGTACCCAGGGCATTGAGGTTCCAGGGGTTCCCTTTGGGCTGCAGCATATCTTTTGCCACCCGTAAGGAGCCCATGCAAAGGGTTCTGCAAGACTGCAATTGCAGCCTGCGTGAAAAGGTGCATTCACCCTTTCTCTGTCATTTACACTGCACCAAGTCACTCATAAGTCACCCCTATAGCAGGCCCTCCAGACCTGAGGACTATTTTCTCGGACATTGTAAGTGCGGGAATGCCATTTTATGTGTGTACTGTACATAGGCCACTACCTATGTCCACCTACATAATGGTAACTCCGAACATAGGCATGTTTGGAATCAAACATGTAGGAATCATACCCCCATGCTTTTGCAAGCATCTGTTGTATGATTACATGCACTCCGGGGGCTCCTTAGAGGACACCTAGTACTGCCATTTCAGCCTTCTGAGGTTTTCCAGGCAGCCCCACCTGCTGCCACCTCTCAAACAGGTTTCTGTCATCCTAATCCTCAAGGAGCTCAAGCCCAGGAAGGCAGAACAAAGCATTTCCTTTGGGAGAGGGATGTTACACCCTTTCCCTTTGTAAATAGTTGTTACACGCTTGGGAGGGGTAGCCTCTCTAAGCCCTCGAAATGCTTTGAAGGACACAGATGGTGCCCTCCTTGCATAATCCAGTCTACACCAGTTCAGGGACCCCCAGTCTCTGCTCTGGCGCTAAACTGGACAAAGAAAAGGGGAGTGACCACTCCCCTTTCCATCACCACCCCAGGGGTGGGGCTTAGAGCTCCTCCAGAGGGTCCCTGGGTTTGGCCATCTTGGATTCCAAGTTGGCAGGATACTCTCAGAGCATCTGAGTGGCCAGTGCCAGCAGGTGATGTCAGAGTCCTCCCCTGATAGGTGCTTACCTGTTTAGCTGACCAATCCCCCTTTTAGGGCTATTTAGGGTCTCTCTCTTGGGTGGTTCATCAGATTCAGGTTGCAAGACTCCAGCAGGAATCCTATGCATCCTTTATTTCACCTTTTCACCAAAGAAACTGCATCTGGACCCTCCAGGAACTCTACAAACTGCAACAAAGAAGCAAAGGCAACTTCTGCAACATTGTACCTTCAGCTCCTGCCAGCAACTGCAACTGTTTTCAGGTTGTGCATCCCAGAAGGACAACCTGTCTCCAGCCTGCACCAGAAAAATGAAGGAATCTTCCTTGGAGTGAAGGAGTCACTCCCCTGTTTCAGCAGGCACCCCTCTGCAGCAACGACTGGTGGCGTGGGTCCCCTCTCCTGACGAGTTGCTTGGATCCAGCATCACAGGTGGTGGACAGAAGTGGTCCAGACGATCCTTACGTCAAACTGTCCAACTCTATTGGAGGTAAGAGCTTGCTTCCCCACGCAAGTCAGTACTCCATGCACCTCTTGTTTTGCAGTTATCAAGGCTTGTTGGCATCCTTTCATGAAGTTCTTCGCGCACTGTGCAGCTCTGAACCCCAGCACTCTATCCTGCAATGCGCAGCTTCCTGAGTGGTTCTCTGGCAGCGTGGGATCATTTGTTGTAGTGTTGCATGGGCCTCCTTTTGCACCTACTTTGTCCTCGTGCAGTGGGACTCCTGTACATGCTGCCTGGTTTTCTGAGGGTCTCTGAGTTGCTGAGAGCCCCCTGACTTCCCGTCTTGGGTAGACTCCACCAGGTCCCTCCTGGTCCCAGACAGTGCCATTTTCTGCTAATCGCGAGCTTTGCATGTGCCATGTCTTGTTGGTGGAATCCAACAACACAAACCAGACTGCAATCATCTATCCGGCGTGGGACATCATCTTCACCAACCTGCATCCGTTCTCTTGGATGCAGTACTGACTGTTGTTCTTCACCAGTGGTTGCTCTTTTGCACCTTTATCTGGGTTAGCAGGGCCTCTGTTCTCCTTGGACTTTTGTGTGCTTCTTGGACTTGGTCCCCTTCTTCCACAGGTCTTCAGGTCCAGGAATCCACTGTTGGTGTCTTGCAGTCTGTTCTGGTTCTTGCATAATCTACTTTCTTGTGTTCTTGTGTGTTCTAGGAAAGTTACTGTATTTTACTCCTGCTTTCCTGGGCTCTGGGGTGGGTTCTATTACTTACCATTGGTGTTTTCTAATACTCCCAGCACGCCACTACACACTACACTTGACTAGATGGGAAACCAACATTCGCATTCCATTTGATGATTTACGGTGTCATTATGAGTTTGGCGGTCAGAAACATCCGATCGACCAAAATCTCAATGAGGCTCCATTACAATTTTCCCACAGGGCTGAGACTTGTTATAGAGTGTCAGAGCACAAACCATGTATCCTTTTGATGGTATTTCTTTGAGGTTTCACTGTCATTGTGCCTCCTCCTCACAATATAGATTACAGTTGGGATCTCACCTCACACATTAGGTACATGATTACACATGAATACAACATACTCACATGGAATGTGAGAGGCATGGACACTTATGGCAAGCAACATAACATTCACTCTTATCTGAAGTGATGGCACATTCAGTTTGCCTGCCTTCAGGAGACCCACTTAACAGCCAGGGGGCTCCTAAAATTACAGAAATGATGGCTGGCCGTGCATGGGATACCACTTATACTGCCTATGCCAGGGGGTCCAGCTCTGAGTAGCCCCGGGAGTTCCGTTTGTCCCAAACTATACCTTAGTCGACCCAGAGTGCCGGTTGTAATTATGGAGGGCAAGCTGGACGGGGACCCTAATACTCTGGTGGTGCTATATCATCTCAGTGTAGGCCAACCCTATTTTCGATCCTCACTAAAGCCTGCCCTTTTCTGGCAAGCACATTCCACCACGTACTGGTGTGGTGACTTTAATTGCGTGCCAGAACTAGATAGGTCGATTCCCCCATCCCAGGTGTAAAGTCACATTATGTCACCAATTACAACAATGGACCTATAATGGGGAGGTGGTTGATGCTTGGTACACGCTCTGTCCACAACAATGGGAATAGTCCCATTACTCCACACTCCATGCCCTATACATGAGAATAGAACTAGTGGATTGCACTGGGTCGTTAATGAACAAATGCAGACAGGTGGAATATTTAGGGCGGACACTATCTGATAACTGCCCCTTAATTGTGACTTTACACTGGGGACGACCAAGCCCAACCATTCCTACCTGGCGTTTGCAACCGTTGGCACTGACAGACACTGCATTTCAAAATGTGGCCGAACACATGGGCAACTACTCCACTGAGCATTGAGGGTTCTGTTTTGGATGGAATGGGATGCATTTAAAGTTGTGATGCGGGGTGTGTGTCAGGCCATGAAACATGGCACATGACAAACCCTTCCGACAGAGAAGTTGACCCTGGAGAATAAATTAAGAGCAGCCTAAGCAGATTGGGTGACTGATCCGGTCACATACTCAGTATTGGAGGGCATTAGGACCGACTACAGGGACCTTTCAGGATGTCTGGCCACATTTGATAGTAAGGAATATACCAAACAGCAGCATGAATTAGGAGATAAGGCCAATGGTTTATTCACATGGCTATTAAAATTGGAGCACCCCAGCTCTATGATCGGAGCTATTCGATGAAGCTCAGGTGCCCTAATGAACTTCCAATTAGAAATTAATATGGAATTCAAAAGTTATTCCAGGGGGCTGTATCACTCCCCACCGGGTGTGACCCCGGAAGCTATCTTTGATTACGTAAGGCCATCAGAAAGCACCCCTTCCCAATCCCCTGTTTGCACAGGAACTAGATGTCCAGTTAACACTTTCTGAAATATCTTTAGCCATTAGGCACATAGGCCCTCATTATGACATTGGCGGTTAATCCCACCTACCGCCATGCCGACTGCTTCCAACATACCGCTGCGGCAGCGGAATTCCACTACCCATATTATGACACACACACACCAATCCTTCACTATTCAGACACACACAAAAGTACGCCACACCAAAGGTCAGTGATAAACTGGTACTATCAAAACCCACACCGTTACGTCAACAGAACAACACCCACAACATTATGACCAACAAATCACCACAGCGGACATTCAATGTCGGTAAACTATTGGCGGTACATACCACTGTGCTCAAAATACACACACACATACAAAACTATACCACATTGGAGAATTCAAACTACACACACCTGACACTCATACACACACCATACCCACACACCCACCACTATAAAACACACACCCACACTACCCACAACCCCTTATGACTACAAACAATTGCCACAAGAGAAATAGCAAGACCACATACAAGACCACAGCCACACACCACCATCACCTATACACCACCCACGCACCCCACATCACACACCCCAAAACATCACCCTATACACCCTCACTCACAATACACCCATGGCACCACAACAACACCCCAGGTTCTCTGAGGAGGAGCTAAGGGTCATGGTGGAGGAAATCATCTGCGTAGAGCCTCAGCTATTTGGATCACAGGTGCAGGAGATATCCATTGTTAGGAAGATGGAGCTATGGAGGAGGATTGTGGACAGGGTCAACGCCGTCGGACAGCACCCCAGAACAAGGGATGAAATCAGGAAGAGGTGGAACGACCTACGGGGGAAGGTGCGCTCCTTTGCAGCAAGACACCAACAGACGGTACAGAGGACTGGCGGTGGACCCACACCTCCTACCCCACAACTAACAACATGTGAGGAGCAAGTATTGGCAATCATGCATCCTGAGGGACTGGCAGGAGAAGGAGGAGGACTGGACTCTGGTAAGTCAACTCCCTATTATTATCACCCCCCTACCTGCATGCCATCACATACCCTCACCCTTACCCACACTCCTATCACTCCACCACCTCTCACACACCCCACCATCACAACCCACTCATCCTAATGCCAAGCCCTGCATGCAACACCAATGCATGGACACCACTCACAGCTCTGCATGGACACCTATCACTACAGCATGCACACTAGAGAGAATCACCTAGCCCACCAAATAATAACTCACACAGGAACCCCATGCCACCCCACAAACCCAAGACAATCATGGACCTGGGGTCAGTGGCAGTGGGGACACGGCTCAGAGGACAGAGGCACAGGACAGCAAGGAAGCTGGGAGGACTGCTGTGCGACAGGGGGACAGGCCTCAGAAACCAACTCTCCAGGAGGTACTCACTGCGATCCTTGGCTCATTCCCAGGATACGCTGGGCCAGATCATGGACAAGTTGCAGGAGAACATGTGGCTGCAGGAGGGACAGTACCTGGGGATCAGGGAGGACTTGAAGGCCATCAACACCACCCTGGTCTCCATTGTAGGGGTGCTGGCTGACATGGCCAACATTATGAGGGAGGCAGTGGTACAACATCGGGCCCCTGACACTAGCCAGAACACTGAACATCCCTCCACCTCGGCTGCCGCTATTGGACAGGAGGCCCCACCACAGGAAAACAGGCCACCAGCACCCCTCCCCCTGCAGAAGGAGAGCCACCCCTCAAACGTTCCCTGTGATCCAGGCAGAAGCAGCCAGAGACTATTGCCAAGACCCCTACCAGCAAATGAGACTCTCCTGATTGTCACCCTTGTGTCCCATTCTGTCACCCTGTCCACCTTGAACTGCCATTGCTCCCCTTCCTTTGCCCCCTTGGACAATGTACCTGTGATACAAATAGACTGGACTCTAACCTGGATTTTCCTCCATCATCACCCCTGCCAATTGCACTAGCCCCTCTTCCTCAGAGCACTGCAATAAACACACTTTGATAAAATACAAGTATGGACTATGTCAAATGATTTCAAGATGTATTCGTTTAACAAGGTTCAAACATTGCAATTCAACTGTACAGTAATGTGTACATAGGCAAGAGCTGAAGTTGGGCTGCACTGAACACACCAGGAGCAATAGTGGGGAACCAACATCTGCACAAAGAGATGCCAAAGGGTACAGTGAGTGGGCATAGAAGTGAGAATACACAGACTGCCAGTGACAATGTAAAACCAAAAATTGTTAATGGAAATTGAAGTTAGACTGTCTTACCTGTGTGTCATTGGAAGTATTGACAAATTATTGTACTTCTGTTGTCCTCATCCTCTGCCTCCTCATCTTCACTGTCCACAGGTGCCACTGTTGCCACACGGCCATCTCCAGCATCCTCCTCCTGCAGAAAAGGCATCTGGGGGCGCAAGGCAAGGTTGTGCAACATACAGCATGCCACGATGATCTGGCAGACTTTCTTCGGTGAGTAGCACGGGGATCCATCTGTTAGATGGAGGCACCGATACCTGGCCTTCAGGAGGCCAAAGGTCCGTTCTATAATCCGTCTTGTTCGCCCATGTGCCTCATTGTAATGTTCTTCTGCCCTTGTCCTGGGATTCCTCACAGGGGTCAGTAGCGATGAGAGGTTGGGGTAACCAGGGTCATCTGTAAAGATGGAGGGACAACTGTTAGCCACACACTCACCCTTAGGGCCCACACCATACCCATACACCAACATCCACTGGGTGGGAACCAGGGCTCACCTATTAGCCACAGCCGGTGCCTCTTGAGTTGGGCTTTCACATTTGGGATGCTGCTATTCCTCAGGATAAAAGCATCATGCAGAGATCCAGGCTATTTAGCATTGACATTGGAGATGTACTGGTCCGCCAGGTACACCATCTGGACATTCATGGAGTGAAAACTCTTTCGATTTCTGAACACCTGTTCATTTCGGTGGGGGTGGACAAATGCAATATATGTCCCATCAATTGCCCCAATGATGTTGGGGAAATGTCCCATTGCATAGAAGTCAGCCTTCACTGTGGCCAAATCCTCCACTTGGGGGGAAGGCAATGTAGCTGCACATATGTTTAATCAGGGAAGACAACACTCTGGTCAGCACTATTGAGAACACTGGCTGTGACATTCCTGCTGCCAAGCCCACTGTCACTTGAAAAGAACCAGTTGCCAGGAAATGGAGCACAGATAGGACTTGCACAAGAGGGGGGATCCCAGTGGGGTGATAGATAGCAGATATCAGGTCAGGCTCCAATTGGGCACACATCTCTGTGATTGTGGCCCTGTCAAGTCCATAGGTGAGGATGATGTGCCTGTCCTCCATTGTTGCCAAGTCCACCAGGGGTCTGTACACGGGGGGATGTCTCCACCTCCTATTCAGCCGCAGAGGTTGCAATCTATGGGGCAAAGGAGTGAGTAGTTGGTCATTATCTGTACATTATAGGCTCTACAGAGCAATGCATTTTGTGATTGTTACATTAATGTGGTGGGATGTGTCCATAATGTGTATTTGTGTACAGTGACGCAGTTAGGATCCATGGCCTGCCCCCCTCCCCGAAATGGTGTCGGCCTGTCCTGTATGGAGGGACATGTGGAAATGAGGTAATTCCACTGACAAGGCACGCCGTTGCGGGAGGCGGTCGATAACCGCTGTGCAACTCCTCATTGGCTATCATTGGGCCCTATGGGGTACAGTGGCCAATGGTGATGCATGCCATCGGTGACAATACGCACCGCCGTGGACGTGACCGCCATTTCCTATCTGTTCACTCACTTGCTACCTGACCTTCAACAGGAGGGGACCTACACTGCATGTGCTGCTGTAACCTGTGTCTGGAACCGACCATGGCTCCGTGTCACTGGGTAAAGGGCCCCTGCCTTCACCTTGGCGGGGTTGGCGAGACTAGTGGATGGGGTCCTATCCCAGTACCGACTGCTGTATGGGCCTCCAGACCAACAGGTAAGTACACCGTGTGTACGATGCATGGGGTGTGAATGCATGGAGTGCTGTGTGTGCAGGCCTCATGTTGGGGGGAGTGGGTGGATGGGCCTTGGGAAGAGTGTTACATTTATGCTGGGCCATGTCTGTGATAATGGGGATAGAAAAGGGTATGGTGGGCCATGAGTGTAACAGGCAGGATGGTGTAACTTATACCTTTCCCTGTGTGTATTTAATCTACAGGTCAGCACCCATCAATAAAAGGGTATATGGCGTGCCATCGCCAAGGACGTGCAGACCCTGGGGGTCTACGGCAGGCGGAGCACCCACTGTCGGAAATGGTGGAAGGACCTGAGATGCTGGGCACGGAAAACTGTGGAGGCCCAGCTGGGGATGGCCTCCCAACAAGGAAGAGGTACCCGTCGAACCCTGACCCCCCTGATGGCCTGCAAACTGGCGGTGGCCTATCCGGAGCTGGATGGACTCTTGGGGGCATCACAGCAGCAACAAGGGGGTGAGTACAGTGCCCTTCATTACTACTTACGCCTGGTGGGTGGTATCTGGGTGGGGGATGTGGGCCTGTGGGTGCCCCTAGGCCAGGTCTGACATTGCAGAGTAGGTCCCTTGTTGAGCAGGGTTCTGATGTGAAAGTCCTCCAACCAAGCTAGTTGGCATCCACTACTGGGCAGGGCTCTGTGGGTATCAGGTATGCTGCAATTGGCGTTAGGTGTCCCTATCCATGGGCTGGTGCCTAGCATTGTGACTGGTAGTGCATTGCCTAATGCGTAGGGCTGTTCCCTGTGTGTGAGTGTGTTGTGTATGCCAACGGTGGTGTTGGTGTCGCCATTGACCAAGTGTATCCTTTGTCTATTCCCCACCCTTTTTGTTTTGTTACCCTGTCCTTCTGTGCATTAGCATCATCTGGCAGAGGAGCAGAGGCATAGCCGACGGAGGGAGCTGTATCCCACGGGACCCAGGAGGCAGAGTCCACCGACGCTGAGGGCACCAGTGGGACAGAGGGCGAGGGGAGCACCACGACTGGAGGGGACAGTTCATACATGGATACCTCCTCCGATGGAAGCTCCCTGGTGGTGGCAGACACCTCTGTGCCCACCCCAGCTACAGGTACAGTGCCACCCCATACCATCACTGCCCTCCCAGCAGCCCCACAGAGAGTTTTCGGTGCCCGCTCACCTAGGAAGGTGGGCATCTCCTTCATCCCAGGCATCTCAGGCCCTGCCCCAGTGAGCCCTGCTGCCCTGAGTGAGGAGGCTATTGACCTCCTGCGATCCATCTCTGTTGGGCAGTCAACCATTGTGAATGCCTTCCTGGGGCTGGCAGCTCAAATGCAACAGACCAATGCATTCCCAGAGAGCATTCACACTAGCTTCGAGGCCCAACAGAGATCAATCCAGGCTCTGGCCTTCTCTCTGATGGCAGCCATTGTCCCTGTTTCCACTCTCCCCCTCCAACTTCTACCCAATCCCATTCACCTCAACCCCAACCTATCCCAAGCACACAGGCAGACCAGCATGCACACAAGACAACACACAAGAGTGGTTCAGGCAAACACAAGTACCACACTTCATCCCACAGGCACTTACACAAACACCATCCAGATGCAGACATACCAACATCCACTGCCTCCACTGTGTCTCCCTCCTCATCATCCTCCACCTCCCTCATAGTAGCATCTCCACTCGCACCTGCATGCACTACATCCTCATCCACTACCACCTTCACCAGCACACCTATCAGTACACACCCCTCACTGACAGTCACCACCCCCGCATCCATGCACACGTCCCCTGTGTCCTCAGCCACTGTGTCTGTGCCCCCTCCTCCCAAAGTACACAAACGCAAGCACTCAGACACCCAACAGCCATCCACTTCATAACAGCATCCATCCCATGCACCTGCACCCAAAAACAGTAAACTGACACCTCCTACCACCACTCCCTCTTCCTCCACTCCCAAACCATCTCCCTCTTTCCTCCCCAATGTCCCTAAGAAGCTTTTCCTCTCCACCATTGACCTCTTACCTACCCCTCCCCCCATCCTTCACGTCAGGCCAGGGTGGTCAAACCCCAGTCAAGCACCTCAGCCACCCAGTCCACGGGCACAGTAGTCTCCACATCTACTTGTGGTCGGAAATGATCCCGGCCACCAGGCAGCCAGCCGGAAAGGGTGCCAGGCTGAAGTGCTGCATGTAGGAAGGGCAAGGAGGCAGCCCCAAGTGCTGCTGGAAAGAAGGGCAAGGAGCCCATTCCCAAGTGCTGCAGGTAGGAAGGGCAAGGAGGCAGCCCCAAGTGCTGCTGGAAAGAAGAGCAAGGAGCCATCCCCAACTGCTGCTGGAAAGAAGGACAAGAAGCCATCCCCAGCTGCTGGCAGTAAGGGCAAGAGGCCTGCACCAGCAGGCAGTGAGGACAAAGGGCCTGGTGCTGGGACACAGTTGGTGACCCCACCACCAACTATGGTGGGGCAGCCATCAGAGGCTGCAGGGGATGGGCTGGAGCCTCCCCCCACCACTGCCAGCACCGCCACCAGCAGAAGCAGCCCCAGTGGGCAGCCGTCCGAGGCTGCAGGAGATGGGTTGGAGCCTCCCTCCACAACCACCAGCAGCAGCCCCAGTGGCCAGCCGTCCGAGGCTGCAGGGGATGGCCTGGGGCCTCCTCCCACCAGCAGCAGCAGCACCACTGTCACCACTAAACAGCCGTCACTGCGGCCTGGCCCCTGCATATCCCGTGGGTATGACACCTAGCTGAGAGACTGTGACCTTGCACTCGCCAGGACCAAGAGCACAGGGCATGATGCCCCGTCTAGAACCAGTGAAGATGCCATCCACTCACCCCATTCTCCCAAGATGAAGATCACAGGGCACAATGCCCCCTCCAGAACCAGTGGAGATGCTATCCACTCACCCCATCCTCCTCAGGATAAAGATCACAGGGCACAATGCCCCCTCCAGAACCAGTGGAGATGCCATCCACTCACCCCATCCTCCCCAGGATGAAGATCACAGGGCACGATGCCCCCTCCAGAACCAGTGGAGATGCCATCCACTCACCCCATCTTCCCTAGGATGAAGATCACAGGTCACAATGCCCCCTCTAGAACCAGTGGTGATGCCATCCACTCACACCATCCTCCCCAGGATGAAGCTCACTGGGCACGATGTGTGTGCAGTGGGAGACCCACATAAACTTGGCCTCCCTAACAGGTGTGCTGAGGGACGTCAACACTACCCTGAGCAGGGATTGACAACAAAACTCCACCCCTTCCTTTGGAATGTTTACACCAGGCCCTGCATCGGTGCCAGCCACTCGAAGGGAGGCCCTCCTAGGGGAAGCACCCACCTCAGACACCCCTGCCTCTGTAGTTACTGAACCCCTCCACCCCTGCAAGCAGGTATGTCCACCCAAGACTCCAGGAACTACGGATGGCAAGACACCAACCACTGCCAGCAAGTGACCACTTACTGATGTCATTCCTTTGTGTGCCACAGATTCACTCTGTTGTCTGTTCCCTAACCACTTTCCATTTTCCATGGTAGTAGGATACTGGCCTTTGGACTTCAAATGTTGTGACCTTTAATCTGTTGATTACATCCACCATGACTGATCCCTTCACCTTATTTCTTGTTTTTCAGTACCCTCTAGAACCAGTGGAGAAGCCATCCACTTGAAAGACTGTGGCCTTGCACTCCCCAGGACAGAGCAATGGGCACAATGTCCCCTCCTGAGCCTATGGGCAAGTCACCCACTTGAGATACTGTGGCCTTGCACTCCCCAGGACAGAGCAATGGGCATGTTGCCCCCTCCAGGACTAGTGACGTTGTACCATCTTCTGGCTGAGGTGCCCCCCGTTCCCCGTTCCCCGTTCCCCGTCCCCCTGAGGTGCCTGGTTATTTTCAACCTCATGCCTCTGTAGTGTTCTCTTCGTGTTGTTGCAGGAGTGAGGTGGGGCCTTGGACTTTGTGATTTGGCCCTGTGGCCCACGGACATTAAGGACTGGGCAGTATCCCTTGAACTGTAAATATGTATATACTTTTTGATTTGGATGCATGTATTTCAACTACATTTATCTTATTCTAACCTTTTTACGCTATAGTAGTTGCATTATTCCTGAGGGGTACAGGGTGGATATGTTATGTAAATGCATCTGGTTGTGTGTATGGTGTTGGGGGTGGGGGTGTTGCGTGTTGCGTGTGTGTCACTCTCTTTTTCCTCCCCCCTCCACTGTGTGCTAGGCGGCTGTACTCACCATGGTCGTCTTCGCCGTCATTGGTGTTCATATTGGAGCAGGACATAAAACAACATCGGAAAGACATGCAACTTGGGCTCCATGGCGACGTGGTTGTTCCCTGAGTCTCCAGAGGTGAGTTGTTTCTCTCCTGTGCAGGGTTTCAGCTAGGCTTTTGATGTCGTTGGTACCACCCCGGAAAAGGTGGCGGATAGGTGTGTCATATTACTGTGGGTGGAACATTGTCTTCTGCCTGGCTGTTGGCGGTTACCACTGTGATGCTTGTTGATTCCGCCCTGGCGGTCAGTGTGTTAAAGTGGCTGTCTGTCTGAGCTGTTTCTGCCGTGATCATAATCCTGCATGTATTACTGCCGGCCTGTTGGCGGTATTAACGCAACAGGCCGGCGGTATTAACGCCACTTTATCACCAACCGCCACGGTTGTAATGAGGGCCATAGTCTGAGGTAAGACACCAGGTACTGAGAACCTTCCTGTCGAGTTTTATGCTTCATACTACGGTAGCCTAGCTCTAAGCTTGTTGGCTCTTTATGTACAAGCTAAGGAATGTGGCACATCTCGGAAAACATGCGGGAAGCACTGATTCTGGTACTCTCAAAACTGGGAATAGATCCACTCGAGGTGGCTTCCTACCGTTCACTTTCAATACTCAACATAGACTACAAAATATTAGGGAAGGTTATGGTGAATAGATTAACCCCAATGGTACACATGTTAATCCACCCAGACCAGAATGGGTTTATACCAGGTAGAAACACGTTTCTGAATATTCAGCGTTTATTCAGTACCATGGACTGGGCTTGCCGAATGGAGCTATCTACAGGGTGTCCTGTGGAAAATGTGTTTTGGCAAAGGGTATTGCAGATGTATTCAGGTCCTGTACGACTCCCCAGTGTCCAGGGTGCACACAGGGGACATTTTCTCAGACAGTTTTCCTATTGAACGCAGAACTAGACAAGGTTGCTCCCTGAGCCCCTATTGTTTGCTCTTGCAATGGAACTGCTGGCTTGTTTCCTGTGGAAGAAGGTGCTTGAATGGGATACCAGATTGCAGACGATTCCCAAATACTGTCCATATATGCCGATGGTAGCCTGATTTATCTGAAGGCAGATTCATTGGTCAGACCGGCAGCCAGATCGGTGTTAGACATTTGTGGTCAGATGTCTGCCTCTGGATCAATTGGGGAAAGTTATGACTTTTTACGTTATTACGCATGCTTGAGGCAGAACACACTCCAGATATTAACTCCCCCTTATTATGGGTGCTTGATATTTTAAGTACTTGGGGTCTATATTTACCATCTAGAGCAGGATTCTATAGACGACAAACTGGGTAAGGCACTCATCTTCATTAGACAATCATTGCGCTTTTGGACACAATTACTGCAATCGCCTATGCATCCATATCCATAGCAAAGATGTTAATTCTTCCTCAACTCCTTTATTTTTTTGTGGCACTACTGTTGATCATGTAGAAACCGTTTTTCTCTGAACTTCAGTGGCTGCTCACTACCTTAATCTGGGGTGCTAAGAGACACAGGGTAGCGCTTGCAATGATGACACTGGCCTTAGATGCGGGAGAATTAAGAGCCCCCTATTATGAGTTCTGTTATGCTGCAGCTCAACCCGAGTGGCTTTTACATTGGCTACATAATGTGTCATGCCCTGAGAGGGACACTTTGGGCCTAGATCTTGGGGAGCCCTCCCTATTGGGATGGCTTTTGACATATCCTTCCTATCGCGTGGTACCAAAAGTATTGGTGAAGTTAGCGGTCTGGTGTTGGGAAAAATATATTTTTAGTTGCAACAGGGATGTTCCATAGGCCCCTATTTTTCCCTTGTGGGAACCACCACACTATAAAGCACTGAAAGCACATAATTCGATAGAGGACTGAGAGGCAGCGGGATACATGTTGTACAGAGACATAGTGATCAATGGCAGACTACGCAGATTCGAGGATATGACAGAAGGGGACTTCTTGGCCCCAGGATAATTCTTGTTATACTCGGCCCTCTGTGGGGTGGCGGGTAGGTTGTGGGATTCTGAAACAAATCTGATACGAGTGTCTGGTCCACTTGAATTGATGTTAACTACTACCAGCTCGAAACGAGCAGTATCAGTTATTTACGACACTCTGAACCAAGATCATCAAACTCCCCGCTTTCAGCCTTTTAAGTAATGGTGTCAGGATACATTTTCTATGGAGCTAAAGGACGTAGCTTGACAGAGATGTCTGGGATCTATTAAATCAATTACATGGAATGCTCTGATTTGCTTCATGCAGTTTAACTATTTACATCACACACACCTTGCCTCAGACAGAATTGGTAAGATGTTCTTAGGTGCGAGCATGCAATGTCCCAGATGCCAACAACATTGGGCAGACTTCTTACACATGGTGTGGTTATTCCCAGGAATTGCAGGCTACTGGCAATCTGTGACCTCATGTATCTCTGCTATCATGAAGTCTATTGCGCCCCTTGCCCCGCTCCCTCTATCCTCAATATAGATGTAGTAACAAAAAAGATGAAACAGATGCAGGGCTTTCAGAATCTAGTACTTGCCCTGGCAAAACGTCAGATCACATTGTCCTGGAAATCAACGTCCGTCCCCTTAGTGACGACAGGGCAAAGGGACTTAATATGGTGGGCGTCAGATGAACTCTCAATATGAGCTGATACGAGAGGCAGAGATGGCAGATGGAATTTAATGGAACAATGGGAGTCTTATTTGACCACGCTGAAGGAATTGCAAACTCGGCCTGAGTGATCTCCTGAGGACCATGTGGGAGGGTTCTGAAAGAGAAGGATTCCCTGCTGAATATTTTATTGTACTCATTTGTTCTGAATGAGAAGGAAGGACTACATGTGAGGGGAGATAATGTTGGGCTTAATTCTTTTGAAGCAGTTCCTTTATTACACATCTACTTTGGCTTGCCTTTTTCATCTCCCTAAGCCTTGAAAGATATATGGATACATAATATTGAACCTGCGTGCACTCATTATCTGTAATCAGTTGTTTAGTGATATTCATTGACAGCAATGTGTAGCACACTTACCTTGATTTTCTATACGGCTATCTAAAATGTATATATGATGTACGTTGCAGAACTCAGGGTCATGGTGGAGGAAATAGTTTGTGTAGAGCCCCAGCTCTTCGGGCACAGGTGCAGCACACCACAATTGCTAGGATAGTCGACAGGGTCAACGCTGTGGGATGACATAAGGAAGCGCTGGAACGACCTACGGGGGAAGGTGCGTTCCATGGTATCAAGGCACAACATAGCGGTGCAGAAGACTGGCGGCGGACCTCCACCTACTCCCCCAGAATTTACAGCATGGGAGGAGGAAGTCTTGCACATCCTGCATCCTGAGGGCCTCGCAGGAGTATCTGGAGGAATGGACTCTGGTAAGTCTAATCTTAACTACTTCTTCCCACCCCCTCCCCACCTGCATCCCAAATCATACCGCCACCCTCACCCCCATCACACCAACTCCTTGCAAATGGCTCACCATCACAACCCACCCATACCAACACCAAGCCCTGCATGCGTCCACAAAGCATGGATACCCATCACCAAAGCATGCCCACTGCACACACACATCACCCCCACAAGCCACCCTCACAAAAGCCCCCACAAGGGAATGCCTGCACTTGGGTACACGGCCACCCACCCATCACAGGAAATGCCACACACAGAAGCAATAACCATACCCTTATACCCCTGCAGGACCCGAACGCCACCACACCGCCACGGAGGGTCCAGAGATGTCCATCCCACCCCCAGAAGAGGCCCCCAGTGATGACAGCAGCTCTGTCTCCCTGGACCCAGATGACCAGCCCGGCCCATCGGGGACCTCGGGACAGTCGGTTCCCCTCAGACAGCCACAGGCTACAGCAGACCCAACCCCCTCTGGGAACACCAGCACAGCTCCCACCCAGCGGGCCCATGCCTCTGTCTCCAGGACACGTCAATCAGCGGTGTGTCCACCACTACAGGGCACCCAGGTTGACCCACCACCCCAACAACAACAGGGACCTGGGGGCAGTGGTAGTGGGCACACCGTCCAGGGGACAGAGGCCCAGGAACACAGGGGAACTGGGAGGGCTGCTGTGCGACAGGGGGGTGGACAGGCCAAGGGAACCCACTCTCCACGAGGCCCTCTCCTCCATCATGGGAGCATACCACCACTCCCAGGAGACGATGGCGACGGTACTGGGCAGGTTCCAGGAGATCCAGGCACTGCAGGAGGAACAGTACATGGGGTTCAGAGAGGAACTGAGGAACATTAGTTCCGCAATGGGGACCATCGTCGTGGCCCTTAACCAGATAGTCACCACATTGCGGGACCATGTGGCACCCCAAAGGGCCCCTGTCACTAGCCTAGACCAGGAACAGCCTACCACCTCCGCCAGCGCTAGTGGACAGGAAGCCCCCACACAACGACAGGCCACCAGAACCCCACCTCCTGCAGAAGAACAACCACCCCGCAAGCGGAACCTGAGATCTCACAAGAAGACAGAGTAGGATGCCAAGACCCCCGCCAGCATAAGATACCCCCTGATGTCATCCCACTGTCCCACATTGTCACCCTGTCCAACCTCAAACTGCCCCTGCTCCATCCTTCCACAGGCATATGGACAATGCACCTGTGAAACTGAGAACTGGACTCTGCCATGGACATTACTCCACCCCCACCCATCAGCGTTTTACTATCATGTACCTAAATGTAGCACTTTAATTAAATCACTTATTTCACTCAAATAATCTGGAGTCTGTTTGAATTCTTAACAAATGTATTACACATAACGGTGCAAAAATGTTCAGTTACATTGTGATGACAACATACCACTGTCATACGGCTGTAGTCCATGGGCAAACAAAGCAGAAGTCACGCAGTGGCGCATACAGCTCTGAAAAGGGAAGGTAAAGTCACAAATCAGTGAACAGGAACTGGGTGGAAACACCGACAGTAGAGAGGCAGGAGGCTGTAAGTAAATGTAAAATGGGGTGGTTGATTCTTACCTGTGTGCTACTGAAAATACTGTTGTATCACTGTGTCCCTGGTGTCTGTGTCGTCCCTGTCGTCTTCCTCCTCTTCACTCTCCACAGGCTCCACAGCTGCTACAACACCACCATCTGGACCATCCTCCTGCAGAAAAGGCACCTGGCGTCGCAAAGCCAGATTGTGAAGCATACAGCAGGCCACGATGATCTGGCACACCATCTTTGGTGAGTACATTAGGGATCCACCTGTCATATGCAGGCACCTGAACCTGGCCTTCAGGAGGCCGAAGGTTCTTTCTATGATCCTCCTAGTACGCCCATGGGCCTCATTGTACCGTTCCTCTGCCCTGGTCCGGGATTTCCTCACTGGGGTCAATAGCCAGGAGAGGTTGGGGTAACCAGAGTCCCCCAATAGCTACACACGATGTCTCTGTAGCTGTTCCATCACATACGGGATGCTGCTATTTCGCATGATATACGCGTCATGCACTGACCCAGGGAACTTGCCATTTACATGGGAGATGTACTGGTCTGCCAAACAGACCACCTGGACATTCATCGAATGATAACTTTTTCTGTTCCTGTACGCCTGTTCACTTTCTCTGGGGGGAACCAAAGCCACATGGGTCCCATCAATGGCACCAATGATGTTGGGGATATGTCCAAGGGCATAGAAATCACCCTTCACTGTAGCCAAATCCCCCACCTCAGGGAACACAATGTAGCTCCGCATGTATTTCATCAGGGCAGACAACACTCTGGACAAAACCTTAGAAAACATAGGCTGAGACATCCCTGATGATATGGCCACTGTTGTTTGGAATGATCCACTTGCCAAAAAATGGAGTACTGACAGAACCTGCACCAGAGGGGGAATCCCTGTGGGTTGGCGGATGGGGGACATCAGGTCTGGCTCCAGCTGGGCACACAGTTCATGTATAGTGGCTCTGTCAAGCCTGTATGTCAGTATGATATGTCGTTCTTCCATTGTCGACAGGTCCACCAGCGGTCTGTACACGGGAGGATTCATTCTTCTCCTTGCAAGTCCCACCGGACGGTGCCTAGGAAGGACAACACGGAGCACAGAGTCAAGCAACCCACAGGTACGTTCACACAGCTTGCACAGTACACGATTCGCTATGCATTGAATGGCTTGTATGAGTGGCAATGCAAGGCCTAGGCCTGTGTGACGCAGTAGAAATAAAGCCATGTGGGCCCTTGAACTGGCAGCTGCCTGACCTGTGAAGTGTGACAATGGGATGTGAGGTCAATGCGCTGGCGTGGCACACCGTGGCGGTAGGCGGTCGAAGACCGCAGTGCAAAACCGCATTGGTTAACATTGAACCCTATGGGTTTCAGGAGCCAATGACGATGTGCGCCGGCGGTCGCGGTACGCACCGCCGCGGTACGCACCGCCGCGGGCGTGACCGCCATTTTCTAACTGCTTAATCACTCGAGACCTGATCATCCACAGGAGAGGACCTATACTGCAAGTGCTGCTGTGACCTCGGTCTGGGAGAGACAATGGCTGCTGCGACTGGGGAAAGGGCCCCTGCCTTCAGATCTGAGGAATTGGAGAAACTTGTTGATGGGGTCCTCCCCCACTATGCGCTACTCTACGGTCCTCCAGACCAACAGGTAAGTACACAGGAAGCACGTAGTATGGGCTATGCCTGTGTTGAGTGGGGTGGATGTAAGATGGTGGGGAGGTGAGCGAATGAGGAGTGCAACGCACGACAGATGAGAGCATGTGCCACATGGCAAGGTTGGGGAGGGGGGGCCACTCACATCGACCATGCAGAAAAGTGATGATATTTCCTTTCCCACCCTGTACATGTCACATA
Organism: Pleurodeles waltl; assembly: GCF_031143425.1. NCBI lineage: Eukaryota > Metazoa > Chordata > Amphibia > Caudata > Salamandridae > Pleurodeles > Pleurodeles waltl. The sequence goes on from NC_090438.1 coordinate 545,927,036, forward strand.
GGTCAGCGCCCAACAGAAGATCGACATTTGGCATGCCATCGCCAAGGACGTCCGGGCCCTGGGGGTCCACGACAGACGGGGCACCCACTGCCGAAAGAGGTGGGAGGACATCCGCCGCCTGAGCAGAAAGACCGCCGAGGCTCTGCTGAGGATGGCCTCCCAACGTAAGAGGGGTGCCAGCCGCCAATTGACCCCCCTGATGTCCCGGATCCTGGCGGTGGCCTACCCCGATTTGGATGGGCGCGTGAGGACATCATAGCAGACACAAGGGGGTGAGTATCAGCACATTCTGCTATCTTTGCGCGCAGTGGAGGTGTCTGGGTGGGGGAGGAGGGCTGTGGCTATGTCTAGGCCAGGGCGCTTTCTGTAGGCTAGGCCCCTCCGTTAGGCATGGCTCTGTGCCCTCGCCCCCCACCTCTGTAGGGTGCTATGTACAGCTATCCATGGTCCGGCCTCACCTATGTGTGCATTTGTCGTCCATAGACCTGTAGGCCAAGTCACAATAATTGAGTAGTGTACCCCGAGTGCGCGGCGTAGTGCTGGGGGCTTCTGTGTCTGTCCTCTCCGTCAACGGTGTTGCCAATGCATGCACTCAACCTGTCTTTATTTCTCCCCCCCCCCATTTTCTTTGTCTTCCTGTTCATGTGTGCATTAGCATCATTAGGCGGAGAAGAAGTGGCATCGGCGCACGAGGGAGCTGCATCTCACATGGGCCCGGAGGGCCATGCAACAGACTCCGAGTTGACCAGTGAGATGGAGGGCGAGGGAGGCTCCACAACGGGGACCCGTGGAGACGTCAGCGACACCGACATGTCCTCGGAAGGGAGCTCCCTTGCGGTGGCGGCAACATCCGTGCCCACCGCTACAACAGGTACAGCGCACCAGCTCCGCCCTCTCAGCAGCCCCTCAGCGTTCGGCCCGTGCCCGCTCGGCCAGGAAACCGGCCATCTACTTCGCCCCAGGCACCTCAGGCCCTGCCCCAGTTACCCCAGCTGCCCTCAGTGAGGAGGTCATTGAACTCCTGAGGACCATCATTGTTGGGCAGTCTACCCTTTTGAATGCCATCCAGGGTGTAGAAAGGGAGGTGCATCGGAGCAATGCATACCTGGAGGGCCTTCATTCGGGTCAGGCTGCCCATCAGCGATCGTTCAACGCTCTGGCCTCAGCACTGACGGCAGCCATTGTCCCTGTCTCCAGCCTCCCTCTTCAAACTCCCTCCACCCAGTCCCAGTCCCCTGTTCCTCTGCCTATCCCATCCACACCATCAGACCAGCCTGCACACACCTCAACACCCAAGGGCAGCTCATCCAGACATAAGCACCACAGATCACACAAGCATTCACCCAAGCAACATCCAGATGCAGACATGCCAACAGTCACTACCTCCTCTGTGTCCCCCACCTCCTCGTCTCCCTCCTCCCTCCCTGTGACGTCTCCACTCACACCTGCATGCACACCCCCATCAGCCAGTACGTCCATCCCCAGCACACCCTCCAGACCAGTCCGCACACGTGCAGTCACCACCCCCACTGCCATTTACACATCCCCTGTGTCCTCTCCCAGTGTGTCTGTCACCCCCTCTTCCAAACCACACAAACGCAGGCAGCCACCCACCCAACAGCCATCCACCTCACGACAGCCTCCGTCACAGGCACCTGCACCCAAAGACAGCACACTTGACTCTCCTACAACCACATCCTCTTCCTCCACTCCCATACCCACTGCACCTACCCTTCCCACTGCTCCTAAAAAGTTTTTTCTCTCCAAAATTGACCTCTTTGCATCACCTGACCCACCCCCTCCATCTCGTACGAGTCCAAACAGCACCTCAGCCACCACAAGCCCTGCACCTACTAGGACCATAGTTCAGGGCTATTGGAGTCCACCCGCTCCTAGGGCAGGAACATCGGCCAGCAGCAAGGGGACAGCCAGCCCACCCCCTGGGAAGAGGACCAAAAAAGCGAAGGGCCCTCGCGACAAGCCTGAGACGGCTGCCACCACGGACAGTAGCCTTACCCTGTCACCTGGCACATCAACAAAGGGAGGCAAGGGCCCCAGAGATTCGGCGAAGGAGGGCAAGGGCAGCAGGGCGGACAAGTCAGGCAGCAGGCGAGCTGGCCAGGAGGGCCCCACCAGCCCCATTCCGGGTGTGACGTAGGACAACCGCGGGCCCAGGACTCTATCACAGGAGGGCCCCGCAACCGAAAGGTCGGATGGCGAATGAGCGGGAAGTATTGGCCAGGTCTGGTTCCCTAGAAACACAAGACAAGCACCGCTGAACAGGGGCCGCCGTGAGAAGTACCGCTGAACAGGGCCCCGCCGTGAGAAGCACCGCTGAACAGGGCCCCGCCAAGACAAGCACCGCTGAACAGGGGCCGCCGTGAGAAGCACTGCTGAACTGGGCCCCGCCAAGACAAGCACCGCTGAACAGGGGCCGCCGTGAGAAGCACCGCTCCGCTGGGCCCTTCCTGTCAAGCACCGCTCCGCTGGGCCCTTCATCTCAAGCACCGCTCCGCTGGGCACCGCCGTCTCTGAACTGCTCCGCTGGGCCCTTCCTGTCAGGCACTACTGGCCCATTGGCAGTGCCGGTTCTGTGTCGAGCAGGGCTTCACGAAACACTCGGGCCACCATGCCTCCTCCATGACCAGTGGAGTCTGTAACCCACCTGATGGACTGTGGCTTTGCACTCCCCAGGATGGCACAGTGGGCAATCCACCCACTGTAGAGACTTGAGAGACTGTGGCTTTGCACTCCCCAGGATGGTACAGTGGGCAATCCACCCACTGTAGAGACTTGAGAGACTGTGGCTTTGCACTCCCCAGGATGGTCCAGTGGGCAAGCCACCCACTGTAGAGACTTGAGAGACTGTGGCTTTGCACTCCCCAGGATGGTCCAGTGGGCAAGCCACCCACTGTAGAGACTTGGGAGACTGTGGCTTTGCACTCCCCAGGATGGTACAGTGGGCAATCCAACCACTGTAGAGACTTGAGAGACTGTGGCTTTGCACTCCCCAGGATGGCACAGTGGCCATGGAGGCCCCTCGTGGATCTGGCGTCGTGGACTCATGTGGCTGAGGTGCCCCCCCTTCCCTTCCCCCTGAGGTGCCTGTAATTTTATCATCTGATGCCCCAGCAGTGTTCTCTCCAATGGTATCTGGTCTCGTGTGTGGGCTTTGCCCATGTGTTTGTGCACATTGGCCCACGAACGATGGAACTTTGGCAAAATGTGCAGGACTTATAGCCTATGTATATATTTTTAACTATGTTCTTTATTTAATATGTATATTTCATCTTTCATAATTCACATTACTTCATTTGAGCTATAATATACTTCTATTTTAATGATCATTTTATTTTGTCTTTGCATTATTTCGGGGGGTTTGGGGGTGTCACTCTGACTTGTTGCTCTGCATTGGTGTGTAGGTATTTGGGGTGGGGGGGTGGGTGTATCGTGTATGTGTGTGCCCGTGACCTTTTCTCCTCCCCCCTCCCCTGTGTCGTAGGTGCAGTACTCACCGTTGTCATCTGCGCCGGCATTCGTGCTCCTGGTAGAAGAGCAGGTAGACAATAGCTGGTAGGATGTTTAATTCGGGTTCCATGCTGTCCAGATTCCTCGTGGAGTGTATAGGGGTGAGCGTTTTCCCGTTCGTAGTCTGTTTCCGCCGTGTTTTTATCGGCGGGGCTCCCGCCCTGGAAAAGGTGGCGGATTGGTGAGTTGTGATAGGGTGGGCGGTACATTGTCAGCCGCCTGCCTGTTGGCGGTGACCGCCAAGCTGTTTGTTTGTCCCGCCGTGGCGGTCGGAGTGTTAAAGTGGCGGGCTGTGTTGGCGGTTCCCACCAGGGTCAGAATTCCATTTTTTTGACCGCCTGCCTGTTGGCGGGTTGGCCGCTGCTTTAACACCGACTGCCAGGGTTGGAATGACCCCCTTAGTGCAGATTGTTAGAGGTGTCTTCATATGCTTTGATTGAAATTATAGTAACAGACTTGTATGGCTGCGTGGGTGTACATTTTTACAATTGTTTAAACATGGCTTGTTCAAAGTCTATGAATATGTTTGGAGTAGTAGGTATTTGTTTTATGTTTAATGTGGTTTAAGAGGTCATAGTAAGTGCTGCTTTGTTTTTGTTGTAGTAACACAATAGAATTGGGATATTTGTGTTTTGATAGTCACCATGTATGGTATATATCTGAGTGAATAGTTTGGGACACATTTTGAAGGTCACATCCAGGTTTGACAATGGGTTAGTTTTAGTAAGTTAAATATTGTATTGAATATTGGGAGTCATTTCTCATTGTTTATGTTATCATGTAAAAGAAAATGTTCCTCATTATATGTGATTGTTAAATGTACAGGTATTTCTATACCCTGGTGCCTTCTAGGGATAGGAGGAGTATGGCTGGTAGCCTTTTAATTTTGTGCAATTAAACATTTTAAAGTGGGTATAGGTGGTAGGTGGCCTGTATGTGTTTGGGGGCCTAAGGCAATATATCTTGAGGATTTTGGTTATGAGTTCATGGGAGCTACTGCTTTCGTCTCATATCCTGTAATACCTCCCTTATTTCTGTTTCTGTCACTTTTGGGAAGTGGTTGTGCTCTCCTATGTGAATTACAACATCATCTTTTGTAGTTACCCATTCATAGCATGCATTAGAATATTATTTTGTACATTTCCAATGTATACCTTCTATTGATGCACTTTCTTGGCTTTAGGTGTAACCCATGCAATTTAGTAACTCCTTTCCTTTGTGCGCGGTTATGAATTTTGCTGCCTCTGTCATTGTATCTGAAAGTAGTGTGATGGTATAAATATATACAAAATAAAAAAAGTTTGTGTGTTTGCAATTTGCATATATAATTATGAAACTACTTCTATTTTGAATACCTATACGTATGTCCTGTTTAGATGTTTCACACTGTTTTGCAGCTTTTCCGTGTGGGGTGTTCTAATGTAGAGCAGGTACTCTCTTTTCTTTTGGATGAAAATAAAAATGTTAGTTTCATTTTATATATTCATTTGTTGGTAGTTTGTAGAGGTTGAGGTCGGTAGGTTTATTTCTACCTGCTATTTGGGTGTGTTTGTAGTTTTTTATTAACATCTGTATACTTACTTTCTTACATATTTTTGCTGATTTGTGGTAGTTGTTTTTTCTGGCATTTTAATACTTTTCCAAGTCACACTGTTTTCTTTTAGGAATCCTCTATAAAGCGATACAAGTTGGAGAGTGTTTTATTCATTATTTGCTATTTTACAATTTTACGTTAATTAACAAGTATGCTTAAGTTTAAATACAAGTTTTTCTTACTTGATTAGGTAGTTGTTGAGATGTATATATTTCTTCTTTGATGGTCTGGTCGGAGAATCTGGCAGAGTTTCATTGTTTTGCAGTATTTGTTATTGCTGAAGTATTTAGTGGTTTAAATCAGTGTGCCTTCTATTCTGTTGATTTAATTGTTTATACTTTGATTCTATTGGTTGGTTTAGTTGTAGTTTGACATATTTTGATCAGTTATGTCCTTCTATGGGAAATGCTAATTTAGGTTTTATTTCTAATGTATGATATGATGTTTGATTGTTTTTAATATAAATGTCTCTATTTATATTCATAAATAGTTAGCCTGTGGTCTTAGTGTTTGTAGTTTTTTTTTGTATGTTTCTTTATTGATTTTCACATATTTAAATTAAAGTGATACAAAACAGTATAATGTTACGTCATTTCTTCTCATCCAGGTGTACATTTTTGTCTCAACATTCAAAGCAATTTGTAGAAGAGCCCAGTCGTTTCACCTGTTACTGTGGTGCATTTCACGTTTGATATGCAGTTTGTCGAAGATATAAACATACGTTTTTTGTATTAACAAAACTATAAACTGTTTGGATAAATAGAAGAATTAAAATTAATGATATACATTCAAAACTAAGGTGTAAAGAAAAGGGAGAAAATAAAATTAACCGTCACCATGCATATATTGCATCATATGTTTGACATGTTATGTCTGATATATAACAAGGTCTAGTTCGCAATATGGGTAGCAAGTGTTGTAAGTCGGGCTCATTCCCATTGGCGTTCTGTTCTCTGGGTGTGTGTGTGAGTATATAGGGTGTATGTATGACTATATAATGGTTATGTGCGTCCCCTAGGGGAGGGTGCTCCATTCATGGTGGACGCAGGTAATTTTTTGCTTCCACCTTCAGAACTAATGATTCCCAATATTCCGCCCCGAGCTTGTTATGCCCCGTGTCTGGAGCCACTGATGGTGGTGAGCTTCTGCTTTGGACCACAGCAAAAGGTCTTTCAACCATTGCCTTATTGATGGGGGTACTTGGGATTTCCATGCCATAGCTATCCTGCGCTTAAATAGCACAAGTGCTAAATCTATGAACTTGTGGAGGTATTTGTCTTTTTTTTTGGTTTTGGTCCGAATACTTAACAGGCAGAGGGATGGCGTCACAGGTAGAGTAGTAAAATCTGTTATTTCAGTGATTATTGCAGTGATTGCATGCCAAATAGTTTGTAAATTCGGGCAGTCCCATACCATGTGGTAAAATCCCACTGGGGATGTAGCGCATCTCGGACAGACGGGTTTGTGTGTTGGGTACATATGATTTAGATGTTGGGGATTTAAGTATGCTTGATGTATATAGTTAAAGTGGGTGAATCTAAATCTGGCATTACGAGTGATCTCCTTAACTGAGCACAGTGCCAGATTCCACTCTGTTGTTGTCAGTGGGTTTGGTAGTACCTTATTCCATCTTTCATGTGTTGTTTGTAATGGGGTATCGGTGTGTGCCCGAAGTGCTGTATATAGAGAGGAGATGATGCGTTTAATTGTCGTTGCTGAGAGTATAGCATGTAAGACCAGAGAGGTGGGTGGTTCAGTGTTTTCTGGGCCCCATGTGTGACGTATGCCTTGTATTATGGTGTGATAAGTGATGAACTGTCCTGGTGTAATTTTGTATTCAGAAATCATATCCTGGAAGGATTTAAGTACATTATCGGAAAAGAGGTATTCCATTCGCGTGACGCCCTTATCTGTCCATAGTGCTTGTGTCTGGGTTGGTATATGCACAAAACACCATACACCACCACACACACCACACTCTACAACACATACAACATCCCTCACCTCATCCACACCACCCCAGGGCACCCCAAAGACACCCCAGGTTCTCTGACGCAGAACTCAGGGTCATGGTGGAGGAAATAGTTTGTGTAGAGCCCCAGCTCTTCGGGGCACAGGTGCAGCACACCACAATTGCTAGGATAGTCGACAGGGTCAACGCTGTGGGACAGCATCCACGCAATCGGGATGACATAAGGAAGCGCTGGAACGACCTACGGGGGAAGGTGCGTTCCATGGTATCAAGGCACAACATAGCGGTGCAGAAGACTGGCGGCGGACCTCCACCTACTCCCCCAGAATTTACAGCATGGGAGGAGGAAGTCTTGCACATCCTGCATCCTGAGGGCCTCGCAGGAGTATCTGGAGGAATGGACTCTGGTAAGTCTAATCTTAACTACTTCTTCCCACCCCCTCCCCACCTGCATCCCAACTCATACCGCCACCATCACCCCCACCCCCATCACACCTATTCCTTGCAAATGGCTCACCATCACAACCCACCCATCCCAACACCAAGCCCTGCATGCGTCCACAAAGCATGGATACCCATCACCAAAGCATGCCCACTGCACACACACATCACCCCCACAAGCCACCCTCACAAAAGCCCCCACAAGGGAATGCCTGCACTTGGGTACACGGCCACCCACCCATCACAGGAAATACCACAAACAGAAGCAATAACCATACCCTTATACCCCTGCAGGACCCGAACGCCACCACACCGCCACGGAGGGTCCAGAGATGTCCATCCCACCCCCAGAAGAGGCCCCCAGTGATGACAGCAGCTCTGTCTCCCTGGACCCAGATGACCAGCCCGGCCCATCGGGGACCTCGGGACAGTCGGTTCCCCTCAGACAGCCACAGGCTACAGCAGACCCAACCCCCTCTGGGAACACAAGCACAGCTCCCACCCAGCGGGCCCATGCCTCTGTCTCCAGGACACGTCAATCAGCGGTGTGTCCACCCCTACAGGGCACCCAGGTTGCCCCACCACCCCAACAACAACAGGGACCTGGGGGCAGTGGTAGTGGGCACACCGTCCAGGGGACAGAGGCCCAGGAACACAGGGGAACTGGGAGGGCTGCTGTGCGACAGGGGGGGGACAGGCCAAGGGAACTCACACTCCACGAGGCCCTCTCCTCCATCATGGGAGCATACCACCACTCCCAGGAGACGATGGCGACGGTACTGGGCAGGTTCCAGGAGATCCAGGCACTGCAGGAGGAACAGTACATGGGGTTCAGAGAGGAACTGAGGAACATTCGTTCCGCAATGGGGACCATCGTCGTGGCCCTTAACCAGATAGTCACCACATTGCGGGACCATGTGGCACCCCAAAGGGCCCCTGTCACTAGCCTAGACCAGGAACAGCCTACCACCTCCGCCAGCGCTAGTGGACAGGAGGCCCCCACACAACGACAGGCCACCAGAACCCCACCTCCTGCAGAAGAACAACCACCCCGCAAGCGGAACCTGAGATCTCACAAGAAGACAGAGTAGGATGCCAAGACCCCCGCCAGCATAAGATACCCCCTGATGTCATCCCACTGTCCCACATTGTCACCCTGTCCAACCTCAAACTGCCCCTGCTCCATCCTTCCACAGGCATATGGACAATGCACCTGTGAGACTGAGAACTGGACTCTGCCATGGACATTACTCCACCCCCACCCATCAGCGTTTTACTATCATGTACCTAAATGTATCACTTTAATTAAATCACTTATTTCACTCAAATAATCTGGAGTCTGTTTGTATTCTTAACAAATGTATTACACATAACGGTGCAAAAATGTTCAGTTACATTGTGATGACAACATACCACTGTCATACGGCTGTAGTCCATGGGCAAACAAAGCAGAAGTCACGCAGTGGCGCATACAGCTCTGAAAAGGGAAGGTAAAGTCACAAATCAGTGAACAGGAACTGGGTGGAAACACCAACAGTAGAGAGGCAGGAGGCTGTAAGTAAATGTAAAATGGGGTGGTTGATTCTTACCTGTGTGCTACTGAAAATACTGTTGTATCACTGTGTCCCTGGTGTCTGTGTCGTCCCTGTCGTCTTCCTCCTCTTCACTCTCCACAGGCTCCACAGCTGCTACAACACCACCATCTGGACCATCCTCCTGCAGAAAAGGCACCTGGCGTCGCAAAGCCAGATTGTGAAGCATACAGCAGGCCACGATGATCTGGCACACCTTCTTTGGTGAGTACATTAGGGATCCACCTGTCATATGCAGGCACCTGAACCTGGCCTTCAGGAGGCCGAAGGTTCTTTCTATGATCCTCCTAGTACGCCCATGGGCCTCATTGTACCGTTCCTCTGCCCTGGTCCGGGGATTCCTCACTGGGGTCAATAGCCAGGAGAGGTTGGGGTAACCAGAGTCCCCCAATAGCTACACACGATGTCTCTGTAGCTGTTCCATCACATACGGGATGCTGCTATTTCGCATGATATATGCGTCATGCACTGACCCAGGGAACTTGCCATTTACATGGGAGATGTACTGGTCTGCCAAACAGACCACCTGGACATTCATCGAATGATAACTTTTTCTGTTCCTGTACGCCTGTTCACTTTCTCTGGGGGGAACCAAAGCCACATGGGTCCCATCAATGGCACCAATGATGTTGGGGATATGTCCAAGGGCATAGAAATCACCCTTCACTGTAGCCAAATCCCCCACCTCAGGGAACACAATGTAGCTCCGCATGTATTTCATCAGGGCAGACAACACTCTGGACAAAACCTTAGAAAACATAGGCTGAGACATCCCTGATGATATGGCCACTGTTGTTTGGAATGATCCACTTGCCAAAAAATGGAGTACTGACAGAACCTGCACCAGAGGGGGAATCCCTGTGGGTTGGCGGATGGGGGACATCAGGTCTGGCTCCAGCTGGGCACACAGTTCATGTATAGTGGCTCTGTCAAGCCTGTATGTCAGTATGATATGTCGTTCTTCCATTGTCGACAGGTCCACCAGCGGTCTGTACACGGGAGGATTCATTCTTCTCCTTGCAAGTCCCACCGGACGGTGCCTAGGAAGGACAACATGGAGCACAGAGTCAAGCAACCCACAGGTACGTTCACACAGCTTGCACAGTACACGATTCGCTATGCATTGAATGGCTTGTATGAGTGGCAATGCAAGGCCTAGGCCTGTGTTACGCAGTAGAAATAAAGCCATGTTGGCCCTTGAACTGGCAGCTGCCTGACCTGTGAAGTGTGACAATGGGATGTGAGGTCAATGCGCTGGCGTGGCACACCGTGGCGGTAGGCGGTCGAAGACCACAGTGCAAAACCGCATTGGTTAACATTGAACCCTATGGGTTTCAGGAGCCAATGACGATGTGCGCCGGCGGTCGCGGTACGCACCGCCGCGGTACGCACCGCCGCGGGCGTGACCGCCATTTTCTAACTGCTTAATCACTCGAGACCTGATCATCCACAGGAGAGGACCTATACTGCAAGTGCTGCTGTGACCTCAGTCTGGGAGAGACAATGGCTGCTGCGACTGGGGAAAGGGCCCCTGCCTTCAGATCTGAGGAATTGGAGAAACTTGTTGATGGGGTCCTCCCCCACTATGCGCTACTCTACGGTCCTCCAGACCAACAGGTAAGTACACAGGGAGCACGTAGTATGGGCTATGCCTGTGTTGAGTGGGGTGGATGTAAGATGGTGGGGAGGTGAGCGAATGAGGAGTGCAACGCACGACAGATGAGAGCATGTGCCACATGGCAAGGTTGGGGAGGGGGGGCCACTCACATCGACCATGCAGAAAAGTGATGATATTTCCTTTCCCACCCTGTACATGTCACATAGGTCAGCGCCCAAGAGAAGATCGACATTTGGCATGCCATCGCCAAGGACGTCCGGGCCCTGGTGGTCCACGACAGACGGGGCACCCACTGCCGAAAGAGGTGGGAGGACATCCGCCGCCTGAGCAGAAAGACCGCCGAGGCTCTGCTGAGGATGGCCTCCCAACGTAGGAGGGGTGCCAGCCGCCAATTGACCCCCCTGATGTCCCGGATCCTGGCGGTGGCCTACCCCGATTTGAATGGGCGTGTGAGGACATCACAGCAGACACAAGGGGGTGAGTATCAGCACATTCTGCTATCTTTGCACGCAGTGGAGGTGTCTGGGTGGGGGAGGAGGGCTGTGGCTATGTCTAGGCCAGGGCGCTTTCTGTAGGCTAGGCCCCTCCGTTAGGCATGGCTCTGTGCCCTCGCCCCCCACCTCTGTAGGGTGCTATGTACAGCTATCCATGGTCCGGCCTCACCTATGTGTGCATTTGTCATCCATAGACCTGTAGGCCAAGTCACAATAATTGAGTAGTGTACCCCGAGTGCGCGGCGTAGTGCTGGGGGCTTCTGTGTCTGTCCTCTCCGTCAACGGTGTTGCCAATGCATGCACTCAACCTGTCTTTATTTCTCCCCCCCCATTTTCTTTGTCTTCCTGTTCATGTGTGCATTAGCATCATTAGGCGGAGAAGAAGTGGCATTGGCGCACGAGGGAGCTGCATCTCACATGGGCCCGGAGGGCCATGCAACCGACTCCGAGTTGACCAGTGAGACGGAGGGCGAGGGAGGCTCCACAACGGGGACCCGTGGAGACGTCAGCGACACCGACATGTCCTCGGAAGGGAGCTCCCTTGCGGTGGCGGCAACATCCGTGCCCACCGCTACAACAGGTACAGCGCACCAGCTCCGCCCTCTCAGCAGCCCCTCAGCGTTCAGCCCGTGCCCGCTCGGCCAGGAAGCCGGCCATCTACTTCGCCCCAGGCACCTCAGGCCCTGCCCCAGTTACCCCAGCTGCCCTCAGTGAGGAGGTCATTGAACTCCTGAGGACCATCATTGTTGGGCAGTCTACCCTTTTGAATGCCATCCAGGGTGTAGAAAGGGAGGTGCATCGGAGCAATGCATACCTGGAGGGCCTTCATTCGGGTCAGGCTGCCCATCAGCGATCATTCAACGCTCTGGCCTCAGCACTGACGACAGCCATTGTCCCTGTCTCCAGCCTCCCTCTTCAAACTCCCTCCACCCAGTCCCAGTCCCCTGTTCCTCTGCCTATCCCATCCACACCATCAGACCAGCCTGCACACACCTCAACACCCAAGGGCAGCTCATCCAGACATAAGCACCACAGATCACACAAGCATTCACCCAAGCAACATCCAGATGCAGACATGCCAACAGTCACTACCTCCTCTGTCCCCCACCTCCTCGTCTCCCTCCTCCCTCCCTGTGACGTCTCCACTCACACCTGCATGCACACCCCCATCAGCCAGTACGTCCATCACCAGCACACCCTCCAGACCAGTCCGCACACGTGCAGTCACCACCCCCACTGCCATTTACACATCCCCTGTGTCCTCTCCCAGTGTGTCTGTCACCCCCTCTTCCAAACCACACAAACGCAGGCAGCCACCCACCCAACAGCCATCCACCTCACGACAGCCTCCGTCACAAGCACCTGCACCCAAAGACAGCACACTTGACTCTCCTACAACCACATCCTCTTCCTCCACTCCCATACCCACTGCACCTACCCTTCCCACTACTCCTAAAAAGTTTTTTCTCTCCAAAATTGACCTCTTTGCATCACCTGACCCACCCCCTCCATCTCGTACGAGTCCAAACAGCACCTCAGCCACCACAAGCCCTGCACCTACTAGGACCATAGTTCAGGGCTATTGGAGTCCACCCACTCCTAGGGCAGGAACATCGGCCAGCAGCAAGGGGACAGCCAGCCCACCCCCTGGGAAGAGGACCAAAAAAGCGAAGGGACCTCGCGACAAGCCTGAGAAGGCTGCCACCAAGGACAGTAGCCTTACCCCGTCACCTGGCACATCAACAAAGGGAGGCAAGGGCCCCAGAGATTTGGCGAAGGAGGGCAAGGGCAGCAGGGCGGACAAGTCAGGCAGCAGGCGAGCTGGCCAGGAGGGCCCCACCAGCCCCATTCCGGGTGTGACGGAGGACAACCGCAGGCCCAGGACTCTATCACAGGAGGGCCCCGCAACCGAAAGGTCGGATGGCGAATGAGCGGGAAGTATTGGCCAGGTCTGGTTCCCTAGAAACACAAGACAAGCAAAAATCAAAAAAATCAAAATCATTAACATTTATAAAGCGCGCTACTCACCCGTGCGGGTCTCAAGGCGCTAGGGGGGAAAGGGGGGGTTATCGCTGCTCGAACAGCCAAGTCTTTAGGAGTCTCCGGAAAGCGGAGTGGTCCTGGGTGGTCCTGAGGCTGGTGGGGAGGGAGTTCCAGGTCTTGGCCGCCAGGAAGGAGAAAGATCTCCCACTCGCCGTGGAGCGGCGGGTGCGAGGGACGGCAGCAAGTGCGAGGCCAGCGGAGCGGAGGGGGCAGGTGGGGACGTAGAAGCTGAGGCGTCTGTTGAGGTATTCCGGTCCCTTGTTGTGGAGGGCTTTGTGTGCGTGGGTGAGAAGACGGAAGGTGATCCTTTTGCTGACTGGGAGCCAATGCAGGTGTCTCAGGTGGGCGGAGATGTGGCTGTTGCGGGGTACGTCGAGGATGAGGCGGGCCGAGGCGTTTTGGATGCGTTGCAGGCGGTTTTGGAGTTTGGCTGTGGTCCCGGCGTAGAGGGTGTTGCCGTAGTCCAGGCGGCTCGTGACGAGGGCGTGGGTCACGGTTTTTCTGGTGTCGGCGGGGATCCAGCGGAAGATCTTACGGAGCATGCGGAGAGTGAGGAAGCAGGCGGAGGACACGGCGTTGACTTGCTTGGTCATGGTGAGAAGAGGGTCCAAGATGAAGCCGAGGTTGCGGGCGTGGTCTGCGGGGGTCGGTGCGGTGCCGAGGGCCGTGGGCCACCAGGAGTCGTCCCAGGCGGACGGGGTGTTGCCGAGGATGAGGACTTCCGTTTTTTCAGAGTTCAGCTTTAGGCGGCTGAGCCTCATCCAATCTGCGACGTCCTTCATACCCTCTTGAAGGTTGGTCTTGGCGCTGGCGGGGTCCTTGGTGAGGGAGAGTACAAGTTGGGTGTCGTCGGCGTAGGAGGTGATGATGATGTCATGCTTGCGTACGATGTCGGCGAGGGGGCTCATGTAGACATTGAAGAGTGTCGGGCTGAGCGATGAGCCTTGAGGTACGCCGCAGATGATCTTGGTGGGTTCTGAGCGAAACGGAGGGAGGTAAACTCTTTGGGAGCGGTTAGCGAGGAAGGAGGCGATCCAGTCCAGGGCCTGGCCTTGGATCCCGGTGGAGCGTAGGCGGGTGATTAGGGTGCGGTGACAGACGGTGTCAAAGGCAGCCGAGAGGTCGAGGAGAATGAGGGCGACTGTTTCACCGTTGTCCATCAGGGTTCTGATGTCGTCTGTGACTGAGATGAGGGCGGTTTCCGTGCTGTGGTTGGTTCGGAATACGGTTTGTGAGGGGTCGAGCAGGTTGTTGTCTTCCAGGAAGGTGGTCAGCTGTTTGTTGACGGTCTTTTCTATTACCTTGGCTGGGAAAGATAGAAGAGAGATGGGGCGGAAGTTTTTCAGGTCGCTTGGGTCAGCCGTAGGTTTCTTTAGTAGGGCGTTGACTTCAGCGTGCTTCCAGCATTCGGGGAAGGTAGCAGAAGAAAAAGAAGAGTTGATGACGGTCTGGAGGTGCGGGGCGATGATGTCGTCGGCTTTGTTAAAGATGAAGTGCGGGCAGGGGTCCGAAGGGGCGCCGGAGTGGATAGAGTTCATGATGGATTTGGTTTCTTCCGTGTTGATGTGGGTCCAGTTGTTGAGGGTGATGTCCGGGGAAGCGGGTTCAGTGGTGTATGGTTGGGTCTGGTGTCCGAAGCTGTCGTGGAGGTCGCTGATCTTGCGATGGAAGAAAGTGGCGAGGGATTCGCACAAATCCTGTGAGGGCGTGACGGCGTTGGCGCTGGGGTTGGAGAACTCTTTGACGATGCTGAAGAGTTCTCTGCTGTTGTGGCTGTTTTTGTCTAGTCTGTCGGTGAAAAAGTTCCTTTTGGCAGTGCGGATCAGGTGGTGGTGTTCGCGTGTAGCGTTCTTGAGGGCGGTCATGTTGTCAGCGGTGTGGTCCTTGCGCCAGGCCTTCTCAAGGGCACGACAAGTTTTCTTTGATTCTTTGAGGGTGTCAGAGAACCAGAGAGGTTTTTTGGTGTTGGTCTGTCGATGCGTGCGTTTGAGGGGAGCAAGGTTGTCAGCGCAGTTGGAGATCCAGTTTGTGAGGTTGAGAGCTGCGTCGTTGGGGTCGGTGGTGAGGGTGGGTTGGTTGGCGGCGAGAGCGGAGAAGAGTTGCTCTTCAGGGATCTTGTTCCACTGTCGATGAGGGATGGGTTGAGTGCGGAGGTGGGAGGTCTCGCGTCGGAATGTGAAGTGGACGCAGCTGTGGTCGGTCCAGTGTAGGGCAGAGGTGTGGCTGAAGAAGACGTGTTTGCTGGCGGAGAAGATAGGGTCGAGCGTGTGTCCGGCGATGTGGGTGGCGGTGTTCACCAGTTGTTTGAGGCCGAGGTTGGCGAGGTTGTCGAGCAGGGTGGTGGTGTTGGGGTCGTTGTTTTGTTCCAGATGGAAGTTGAGGTCGCCTAGGAGGATGTAGTCCGGTGAGGCGAGGGCGTGCGGGGAGATGAAGTCGGCGATGGCGTCGCTGAAAGAGGCGCGAGGTCCGGGAGGACGGTAGACGAGGGATCCTCTGAGGGTGGTCCTTGGGTCGGTGCGAATCTGAAAATGCAGGTGTTCAGCGGCGAGGGGGGGGTCTTCGGTGGAGGTGGTGACGCTGATGGAGTCTTTGAAGATGATGGCGACACCTCCTCCTACTTGGTTGGTGCGGTCTTTTCTGGAGATCTTGTAGCCTTCGGGGATGGCGGGTAGCGATGTCTGGAGCAGAGGAGGCGTTCATCCATGTCTCCGTGATGAAGGCGACGTCCGGGGCTGTGGAGTCCAGGAGGTCCCAAAGTTCAACGGCGTGCTTGTGGACGGAACGAGCGTTGATCAGGATGCACTTGAGGTGGTTGATGGCGCGTGGGCTTGTGGTCGTGGTAGTTGCGTGGTGGAAGATGCGTTTGCAGGAGTTGCAGGCGAAGGGTCCATGGGTGCGTTTGGGGTGAGCTAGGAAGCAGGTTTTGGAGCGCCCTGGGTTGAGGGCGTGGAGGGTGGTGGGGTCGTAGCGGATCAGCGGGGTTTGGGGGAGCTGGGGACCAGGGGTCGTGGCGCTGGGCGCGGGCCAGGCGCGGACGGGCGCAGACGGGCTTGCCTCTGGCGCGCCTGCTGCGCGCGCCCGCTGCGCAGTCGCGCAGCGGCCGCCATAAGAGGTAGGAGGGGGGGGAGGGGTCAGCTGGGGGCGAATGGGAGCTGGGGGGCGGGGGCGTGCAGGAGGTCGCGGCGGGAAAGCGCGAGGGAGGGGGGGGGACAGGTAGAGTGAGAGGAGCTGGGGGAGGGGGTTTAGGGTGGAGGAGGGTGAGTGTTAGGAGGTTTGGAGATTAGGGAGAGAGATAGGAGTAGGGTTGTGAAGATAGGGGAGGGGGGGTTGTAGAGGTGGGTGAGGGAGAGAGGTAGAGTGAGAGGATAGGGAGATAGGTAGTAGAGGGGGTGGCGGGAGGGGGGGAGAGATAGAGAAATAGATAGAGAAAATAGATAGAGAAGTCGATAGATAGGGAAATAGATAGATAGACAGATAGGTAGGTAGGAGGAGGTGGAGAGTGGGGGAGTTAGATAGTGAGATAGGGAGCTAGAGAGATAGGAAGATAGGAGGAGTGAGGGAGGTAGATAGCGAACGGGTTAGCTAGGGGTGAGAGAGGGGGAGGCGAGTGAGGGAGGGGGATGAGGAAGGAGCAGGAGGGCAGGCTCGGGGGAAGAAGACGGAGGAGGTAGAAGAGCCGAAGACAGGAGAACAGAAGACAGAAGAACAGAAGACAGAAGAACAGAAGACCGGAAGAGCAGAAGACAGAAGAACAGAAGAACAGAAGAACAGAAGAACAGAAGACAGAAGCACAGAAGATCGGAAGAGCAGAAGAACAGAGAAGAACAGAGAAGAACAGAGAAGAACACAGAAGAACCGAGAAGAAGAACACAGAAGCACCGAGAAGAACAGAGAAGAAGAACACAGAAGACCGGAAGAACACAGAAGAACAGAAGGGAAGAACAGAAGAACAGAAGAGAAGAACAGAAGAACACAGAAGAAGATTGCAGAGGGGGAGCGAGGAGGAAGAGACAGAGAGGAGGAAAAGAAGCAGGAGCAGGAGAGAAGGTGAGTGGCGCGGGGCAGGGCGAGGGGCTGGGAGGAGGGGGGTACTTACAGTTAGGTGGGTCTCAGGAACACAGGAACTCGGGAACTTGGAGGAGCTGCAGCGGCAGGGGGAGCGACCTACCCTTGGGTCAAGGGTCGCTACCACTGTCGCGCAGCGGCCGCCATAAGAGGTAGGAGGGGGGGGGAGGGGTCAGCTGGGGGCGAATGGGAGCTGGGGGGCGGGGCGTGCAGGAGGTCGCGGCGGGAAAGCGCGAGGGAGGGGGGGGGGGACAGGTAGAGTGAGAGGAGCTGGGGGAGGGGGTTTAGGGTGGAGGAGGGTGAGTGTTAGGAGGTTTGGAGATTAGGGAGAGAGATAGGAGTAGGGTTGTGAAGATAGGGGAGGGGGGGTTGTAGAGGTGGGTGAGGGAGAGAGGTAGAGTGAGAGGATAGGGAGATAGGTAGTAGAGGGGGTGGCGGGAGGGGGGGAGAGATAGAGAAATAGATAGAGAAAATAGATAGAGAAGTCGATAGATAGGGAAATAGATAGATAGACAGATAGGTAGGTAGGAGGAGGTGGAGAGTGGGGGAGTTAGATAGTGAGATAGGGAGCTAGAGAGATAGGAAGATAGGAGGAGTGAGGGAGGTAGATAGCGAACGGGTTAGCTAGGGGTGAGAGAGGGGGAGGCGAGTGAGGGAGGGGGATGAGGAAGGAGCAGGAGGGCAGGCTCGGGGGAAGAAGACGGAGGAGGTAGAAGAGCCGAAGACAGGAGAACAGAAGACAGAAGAACAGAAGACAGAAGAACAGAAGACCGGAAGAGCAGAAGACAGAAGAACAGAAGAACAGAAGAACAGAAGACAGAAGCACAGAAGATCGGAAGAGCAGAAGAACAGAGAAGAACAGAGAAGAACAGAGAAGAACACAGAAGAACCGAGAAGAAGAACACAGAAGCACCGAGAAGAACAGAGAAGAAGAACACAGAAGACCGGAAGAACACAGAAGAACAGAAGGGAAGAACAGAAGAACAGAAGAACAGAAGAGAAGAACAGAAGAACACAGAAGAAGATTGCAGAGGGGGAGCGAGGAGGAAGAGACAGAGAGGAGGAAAAGAAGCAGGAGCAGGAGAGAAGGTGAGTGGCGCGGGGCAGGGCGAGGGGCTGGGAGGAGGGGGGTACTTACAGTTAGGTGGGTCTCAGGAACACAGGAACTCGGGAACTTGGAGGAGCTGCAGCGGCAGGGGGAGCGACCTACCCTTGGGTCAAGGGTCGCTACCACTGTCGCGCAGCGGCCACCATAAGAGGTAGGAGGGGGGGGGGGAGGGGTCAGCTGGGGGCGAATGGGAGCTGGGGGGCGGGGGCGTGCAGGAGGTCGCGGCTGGAAAGCGCGAGGGAGGGGGGGGGACAGGTAGAGTGAGAGGAGCTGGGGGAGGGGGTTTAGGGTGGAGGAGGGTGAGTGTTATGAGGTTTGGAGATTAGAGAGATAGATAGGAGTAGGGTTGTGAAGATAGGGGAGGGGGGGTTGTAGAGGTGGGTGAGGGAGAGAGGTAGAGTGAGAGGATAGGGAGATAGGTAGTAGAGGGGGTGGCGGGAGGGGGGGAGAGATAGAGAAATAGATAGAGAAAATAGATAGAGAAGTCGATAGATAGGGAAATAGATAGATAGACAGATAGGTAGGTAGGAGGAGGTGGAGAGTGGGGGAGTTAGATAGTGAGATAGGGAGCTAGAGAGATAGGAAGATAGGAGGAGTGAGGGAGGTAGATAGCGAACGGGTTAG
Source organism: Pleurodeles waltl (assembly GCF_031143425.1). Lineage (NCBI taxonomy): Eukaryota > Metazoa > Chordata > Amphibia > Caudata > Salamandridae > Pleurodeles > Pleurodeles waltl. Next base: position 545,946,115 of record NC_090438.1, read on the forward strand.
CTAGGGGTGAGAGAGGGGGAGGCGAGTGAGGGAGGGGGATGAGGAAGGAGCAGGAGGGCAGGCTCGGGGGAAGAAGACGGAGGAGGTAGAAGAGCCGAAGACAGGAGAACAGAAGACAGAAGAACAGAAGACAGAAGAACAGAAGACCGGAAGAGCAGAAGAACAGAAGAACAGAAGAACAGAAGACAGAAGCACAGAAGATCGGAAGAGCAGAAGAACAGAGAAGAACAGAGAAGAACACAGAAGAACACAGAAGAACCGAGAAGAAGAACACAGAAGCACCGAGAAGAACAGAGAAGAAGAACACAGAAGACCGGAAGAACACAGAAGAACAGAAGGGAAGAACAGAAGAACAGAAGAACAGAAGAGAAGAACAGAAGAACACAGAAGAAGATTGCAGAGGGGGAGCGAGGAGGAAGAGACAGAGAGGAGGAAAAGAAGCAGGAGCAGGAGAGAAGGTGAGTGGTGCGGGGCAGGGCGAGGGGCTGGGAGGAGGGGGGTACTTACAGTTAGGTGGGTCTCAGGAACACAGGAACTCGGGAACTTGGAGGAGCTGCAGCGGCAGGGGGAGCGACCTACCCTTGGGTCAAGGGTCGCTACCACTGTCGCGCAGCGGCCGCCATAAGAGGTAGGGGGGGGGGGAGGGGTCAGCTGGGGGCGAATGGGAGCTGGGGGGCGGGGGCGTGCAGGAGGTCGCGGCGGGAAAGCGCGAGGGAGGGGGGGGGAAAGGTAGAGTGAGAGGAGCTGGGGGAGGGGGTTTAGGGTGGAGGAGGGTGAGTGTTAGGAGGTTTGGAGATTAGGGAGAGAGATAGGAGTAGGGTTGTGAAGATAGGGGAGGGGGGGTTGTAGAGGTGGGTGAGGGAGAGAGGTAGAGTGAGAGGATAGGGAGATAGGTAGTAGAGGGGGTGGCGGGAGGGGGGGAGAGATAGAGAAATAGATAGAGAAAATAGATAGAGAAGTCGATAGATAGGGAAATAGATAGATAGACAGATAGGTAGGTAGGAGGAGGTGGAGAGTGGGGGAGTTAGATAGTGAGATAGGGAGCTAGAGAGATAGGAAGATAGGAGGAGTGAGGGAGGTAGATAGCGAACGGGTTAGCTAGGGGTGAGAGAGGGGGAGGCGAGTGAGGGAGGGGGATGAGGAAGGAGCAGGAGGGCAGGCTCGGGGGAAGAAGACGGAGGAGGTAGAAGAGCCGAAGACAGGAGAACAGAAGACAGAAGAACAGAAGACAGAAGAACAGAAGACCGGAAGAGCAGAAGAGCAGAAGAGCAGAAGAGCAGAAGAACAGAAGAACAGAAGAGCAGAAGAACAGAAGAACAGAAGAACAGAAGAACAGAAGAACAGAAGACCGGAAGAGCAGAAGAACAGAGAAGAACAGAGAAGAACACAGAAGAACACAGAAGAACCGAGAAGAAGAACACAGAAGCACCGAGAAGAACAGAGAAGAAGAACACAGAAGACCGGAAGAACACAGAAGAACAGAAGGGAAGAACAGAAGAACAGAAGAGAAGAACAGAAGAACACAGAAGAAGATTGCAGAGGGGGAGCGAGGAGGAAGAGACAGAGAGGAGGAAAAGAAGCAGGAGCAGGAGAGAAGGTGAGTGGCGCGGGGCAGGGCGAGGGGCTGGGAGGAGGGGGGTACTTACAGTTAGGTGGGTCTCAGGAACACAGGAACTCGGGAACTTGGAGGAGCTGCAGCGGCAGGGGGAGCGACCTACCCTTGGGTCAAGGGTCGCTACCACTGTCGCGCAGCGGCCGCCATAAGAGGTAGGAGGGGGGGGGAGGGGTCAGCTGGGGGCGAATGGGAGCTGGGGGGCGGGGGCGTGCAGGAGGTCGCGGCGGGAAAGCGCGAGGGGGGGGGGGGGACAGGTAGAGTGAGAGGAGCTGGGGGAGGGGGTTTAGGGTGGAGGAGGGTGAGTGTTAGGAGGTTTGGAGATTAGGGAGAGAGATAGGAGTAGGGTTGTGAAGATAGGGGAGGGGGGGTTGTAGAGGTGGGTGAGGGAGAGAGGTAGAGTGAGAGGATAGGGAGATAGGTAGTAGAGGGGGTGGCGGGAGGGGGGGAGAGATAGAGAAATAGATAGAGAAAATAGATAGAGAAGTCGATAGATAGCGAAATAGATAGATAGACAGATAGGTAGGTAGGAGGAGGTGGAGAGTGGGGGAGTTAGATAGTGAGATAGGGAGCTAGAGAGATAGGAAGATAGGAGGAGTGAGGGAGGTAGATAGCGAACGGGTTAGCTAGGGGTGAGAGAGGGGGAGGCGAGTGAGGGAGGGGGATGAGGAAGGAGCAGGAGGGCAGGCTCGGGGGAAGAAGACGGAGGAGGTAGAAGAGCCGAAGACAGGAGAACAGAAGACAGAAGAACAGAAGACAGAAGAACAGAAGACCGGAAGAGCAGAAGACAGAAGAACAGAAGAACAGAAGAACAGAAGAACAGAAGACAGAAGCACAGAAGATCGGAAGAGCAGAAGAACAGAGAAGAACAGAGAAGAACAGAGAAGAACAGAGAAGAACCGAGAAGAAGAACACAGAAGCACCGAGAAGAACAGAGAAGAAGAACACAGAAGACCGGAAGAACACAGAAGAACAGAAGGGAAGAACAGAAGAACAGAAGAGAAGAACAGAAGAACACAGAAGAAGATTGCAGAGGGGGAGCGAGGAGGAAGAGACAGAGAGGAGGAAAAGAAGCAGGAGCAGGAGAGAAGGTGAGTGGCGCGGGGCAGGGCGAGGGGCTGGGAGGAGGGGGGTACTTACAGTTAGGTGGGTCTCAGGAACACAGGAACTCGGGAACTTGGAGGAGCTGCAGCGGCAGGGGAGCGACCTACCCTTGGGTCAAGGGTCGCTACCACTGTCGCGCAGCGGCCGCCATAAGAGGTAGGAGGGGGGGGGAGGGGTCAGCTGGGGGCGAATGGGAGCTGGGGGGCCGGGGCGTGCAGGAGGTCGCGGCGGGAAAGCGCGAGGGAGGGGGGGGACAGGTAGAGTGAGAGGAGCTGGGGGAGGGGGTTTAGGGTGGAGGAGGGTGAGTGTTAGGAGGTTTGGAGATTAGGGAGAGAGATAGGAGTAGGGTTGTGAAGATAGGGGAGGGGGGGTTGTAGAGGTGGGTGAGGGAGAGAGGTAGAGTGAGAGGATAGGGAGATAGGTAGTAGAGGGGGTGGCGGGAGGGGGGGAGAGATAGAGAAATAGATAGAGAAAATAGATAGAGAAGTCGATAGATAGGGAAATAGATAGATAGACAGATAGGTAGGTAGGAGGAGGTGGAGAGTGGGGGAGTTAGATAGTGAGATAGGGAGCTAGAGAGATAGGAAGATAGGAGGAGTGAGGGAGGTAGATAGCGAACGGGTTAGCTAGGGGTGAGAGAGGGGGAGGCGAGTGAGGGAGGGGGATGAGGAAGGAGCAGGAGGGCAGGCTCGGGGGAAGAAGACGGAGGAGGTAGAAGAGCCGAAGACAGGAGAACAGAAGACAGAAGAACAGAAGACAGAAGAACAGAAGACCGGAAGAGCAGAAGACAGAAGAACAGAAGAACAGAAGAACAGAAGAACAGAAGACAGAAGCACAGAAGATCGGAAGAGCAGAAGAACAGAGAAGAACAGAGAAGAACACAGAAGAACACAGAAGAACCGAGAAGAAGAACACAGAAGCACCGAGAAGAACAGAGAAGAAGAACACAGAAGACCGGAAGAACACAGAAGAACAGAAGGGAAGAACAGAAGAACAGAAGAGAAGAAGAGAAGAACACAGAAGAAGATTGCAGAGGGGGAGCGAGGAGGAAGAGACAGAGAGGAGGAAAAGAAGCAGGAGCAGGAGAGAAGGTGAGTGGCGCGGGGCAGGGCGAGGGGCTGGGAGGAGGGGGGTACTTACAGTTAGGTGGGTCTCAGGAACACAGGAACTCGGGAACTTGGAGGAGCTGCAGTGGCAGGGGGAGCGACCTACCCTTGGGTCAAGGGTCGCTGAACAGGGGCCGCCGTGAGAAGTACCGCTGAACAGGGCCCCGCCGTGAGAAGCACCGCTGAACAGGGCCCCGCCGTGAGAAGCACCGCTGAACAGGGCCCCGCCAAGACAAGCACCGCTGAACAGGGGCTGCCGTGAGAAGCACTGCTGAACTGGGCCCCGCCAAGACAAGCACCGCTGAACAGGGGCCGCCGTGAGAAGCACCGCTCCGCTGGGCCCTTCCTGTCAAGCACCGCTCCGCTGGGCCCTTCCTGTCAAACACCGCTCCGCTGGGCACCGCCGTCTCTGAACTGCTCCGCTGGGCCCTTCCTGTCAGGCACCACTGGCCCATTGGCAGTGCCGGTTCTGTGTCGAGCAGGGCTTCACGAAACACTCGGGCCACCATGCCTCCTCCATGACTAGTGGAGTCTGTAACCCACCTGATGGACTGTGGCTTTGCACTCCCCAGGATGGCACAGTGGGCAATCCACCCACTGTAGAGACTTGAGAGACTGTGGCTTTGCACTCCCCAGGATGGTACAGTGGGCAATCCACCCACTGTAGAGACTTGAGAGACTGTGGCTTTGCACTCCCCAGGATGGTCCAGTGGGCAAGCCACCCACTGTAGAGACTTGAGAGACTGTGGCTTTGCACTCCCCAGGATGGTCCAGTGGGCAAGCCACCCACTGTAGAGACTTGAGAGACTGTGGCTTTGCACTCCCCAGGATGGTACAGTGGGCAATCCAACCACTGTAGAGACTTGAGAGACTGTGGCTTTGCACTCCCCAGGATGGCACAGTGGCCATGGAGGCCCCTCGTGGATCTGGCGTCGTGGACTCATGTGGCTGAGGTGCCCCCCCTTCCCTTCCCCCTGAGGTGCCTGTAATTTTATCATCTGATGCCCCAGCAGTGTTCTCTCCAATGGTATCTGGTCTCGTGTGTGGGCTTTGCCCATGTGTTTGTGCACATTGGCCCACGAACGATGGAACTTTGGCAAAATGTGCAGGACTTATAGCCTATGTATATATTTTTAACTATGTTCTTTATTTAATATGTATATTTCATCTTTCATAATTCACATTACTTCATTTGAGCTATAATATACTTCTATTTTAATGATCATTTTATTTTGTCTTTGCATTATTTCGGGGGGTTTGGGGGTGTCACTCTGACTTGTTGCTCTGCATTGGTGTGTAGGTATTTGGGGTGGGGGGGTGGGTGTATCGCGTATGTGTGTGCCCGTGACCTTTTCTCCTCCCCCCTACCCCCTCCCCTGTGTCGTAGGTGCAGTACTCACCGTTGTCGTCTGCGCCGGCATTCGTGCTCCTGGTAGAAGAGCAGGTAGACAATAGCTGGTAGGATGTTTAATTCGGGTTCCATGCTGTCCAGATTCCTCGTGGAGTGTATAGGGGTGAGCGTTTTCCCGTTCGTAGTCTGTTTCCGCCGTGTTTTTATCGGCGGGGCTCCCGCCCTGGAAAAGGTGGCGGATTGGTGAGTTGTGATAGGGTGGGCGGTACATTGTCTGCCGCCTGCCTGTTGGCGGTGACCGCCAAGCTGTTTGTTTGTCCCGCCGTGGCGGTCGGAGTGTTAAAGTGGCGGGCTGTGTTGGCGGTTCCCGCCAGGGTCAGAATTCCACTTTTTTGACCGCCTGCCTGTTGGCGGGTTGGCCGCTGCTTTAACACCGACTGCCAGGGTTGGAATGACCCCCTTAGTGCAGATTGTTAGAGGTGTCTTCATATGCTTTGATTGAAATTATAGTAACAGACTTGTATGGCTGCGTGGGTGTACATTTTTACAATTGTTTAAACATGGCTTGTTCAAAGTCTATGAATATGTTTGGAGTAGTAGGTATTTGTTTTATGTTTAATGTGGTTTAAGAGGTCATAGTAAGTGTTCTTTTGTTTTTGTTGTAGTAACACAATAGAATTGGGATATTTGTGTTTTGATAGTCACCATGTATGGTATATATCTGAGTGAATAGTTTGGGACACATTTTGAAGGTCACATCCAGGTTTGACAATGGGTTAGTTTTAGTAAGTTAAATATTGTATTGAATATTGGGAGTCATTTCTCATTGTTTATGTTATCATGTAAAAGAAAATGTTCCTCATTATATGTGATTGTTAAATGTACAGGTATTTCTATACCCTGGTGCCTTCTAGGGATAGGAGGAGTATGGCTGGTAGCCTTTTAATTTTGTGCAATTAAACATTTTAAAGTGGGTATAGGTGGTAGGTGGCCTGTATGTGTTTGGGGGCCTAAGGCAATATATCTTGAGGATTTTGGTTATGAGTTCATGGGAGCTACTGCTTTCGTCTCATATCCTGTAATACCTCCCTTATTTCTGTTTCTGTCACTTTTGGGAAGTGGTTGTGCTCTCCTATGTGAATTACAACATCATCTTTTGTAGTTACCCATTCATAGCATGCATTAGAATATTATTTTGTACATTTCCAATGTATACCTTCTATTGATGCACTTTCTTGGCTTTAGGTGTAACCCATGCAATTTAGTAACTCCTTTCCTTTGTGCGCGGTTATGAATTTTGCTGCCTCTGTCATTGTATCTGAAAGTAGTGTGATGGTATAAATATATACAAAATAAAAAAAGTTTGTGTGTTTGCAATTTGCATATATAATTATGAAACTACTTCTATTTTGAATACCTATACGTATGTCCTGTTTAGATGTTTCACACTGTTTTGCAGCTTTTCCGTGTGGGGTGTTCTAATGTAGAGCAGGTACTCTCTTTTCTTTTGGATGAAAATAAAAATGTTAGTTTCATTTTATATATTCATTTGTTGGTAGTTTGTAGAGGTTGAGGTCGGTAGGTTTATTTCTACCTGCTATTTGGGTGTGTTTGTAGTTTTTTATTAACATCTGTATACTTACTTTCTTACATATTTTTGCTGATTTGTGGTAGTTGTTTTTTCTGGCATTTTAATACTTTTCCAAGTCACACTGTTTTCTTTTAGGAATCCTCTATAAAGCGATACAAGTTGGAGAGTGTTTTATTCATTATTTGCTATTTTACAATTTTACGTTAATTAACAAGTATGCTTAAGTTTAAATACAAGTTTTTCTTACTTGATTAGGTAGTTGTTGAGATGTATATATTTCTTCTTTGATGGTCTGGTCGGATAATCTGGCAGAGTTTCATTGTTTTGCAGTATTTGTTATTGCTGAAGTATTTAGTGGTTTAAACCAGTGTGCCTTCTATTCTGTTGATTTAATTGTTTATACTTTGATTCTATTGGTTGGTTTAGTTGTGGTTTGACATATTTTGATCAGTTATGTCCTTCTATGGGAAATGCTAATTTAGGTTTTATTTCTAATGTATGATATGATGTTTGATTGTTTTTAATATAAATGTCTCTATTTATATTCATAAATAGTTAGCCTGTGGTCTTAGTGTTTGTAGTTTTTTTTTGTATGTTTCTTTATTGATTTTCACATATTTAAATTAAAGTGATACAAAACAGTATAATGTTACTTCATTTCTTCTCATCCAGGTGTACATTTTTGTCTCAACATTCAAAGCAATTTGTAGAAGAGCCCAGTCGTTTCACCTGTTACTGTGGTGCATTTCACGTTTGATATGCAGTTTGTCGAAGATATAAACATACGTTTTTTGTATTAACAAAACTATAAACTGTTTTGATAAATAGAAGAATTAAAATTAATGATATACATTCAAAACTAAGGTGTAAAGAAAAGGGAGAAAATAAAATTAACCGTCACCATGCATATATTGCATCATATGTTTGACATGTTATGTCTGATATATAACAAGATCTAGTTCGCAATATGGGTAGCAAGTGTTATAAGTCGGGCTCATTCCCATTGGCGTTCTGTTCTCTGGGTGTGTGTGTGAGTATATAGGGTGTATGTATGACTATATAATGGTTATGTGCGTCCCCTAGGGGAGGGTGCTCCATTCATGGTGGACGCAGGTCATTTTTTGCTTCCACCTTCAGAACTAATGATTCCCAATATTCCGCCCCGAGCTTGTTATGCCCCGTGTCTGGAGCCACTGTTGGTGGTGAGCTTCTGCTTTGGACCACAGCAAAAGGTCTTTCAACCATTGCCTTATGGATGGGGGTACTTGGGATTTCCATGCCATAGCTATCCTGCGCTTAAATAGCACAAGTGCTAAATCTATGAACTTGTGGAGGTATTTGTCTTTTTTTTTGGTTTTGGTCCGAATACTTAACAGGCAGAGGGATGGCGTCACAGGTAGAGTAGTAAAATCTGTTATTTCAGTGATTATTGCAGTGATTGCATGCCAAATAGTTTGTAAATTCGGGCAGTCCCATACCATGTGGTAAAATCCCACTGGGGATGTAGCGCATCTCGGACAGACGGGTTTGTGTGTTGGGTACATATGATTTAGATGTTGGGGATTTAAGTATGCTTGATGTATATAGTTAAAGTGGGTGAATCTAAATCTGGCATTACGAGTGATCTCCTTAACTGAGCACAGTGCCAGATTCCACTCTGTTGTTGTCAGTGGGTTTGGTAGTACCTTATTCCATCTTTCTTGTGTTGTTTGTAATGGGGTATCGGTGTGTGCCCGAAGTGCTGTATATAGAGAGGAGATGATGCGTTTAATTGTCGTTGCTGAGAGTATAGCATGTAAGACCAGAGAGGTGGGTGGTTCAGTGTTTTCTGGGCCCCATGTGTGACGTATGCCTTGTATTATGGTGTGATAAGTGATGAACTGTCCTGGTGTAATTTTGTATTCAGAAATCATATCCTGGAAGGATTTAAGTACATTATCGGAAAAGAGGTATTCCATTCGCGTGACGCCCTTATCTGTCCATAGTGCTCGTGTCTGGGTTGGTATATTTTGTAATATTCCAGGTATATCCCACAGTGTTATTGCCGGTGAATATGGAGTAGGTGAATGTTTGGGATATAGGTAACGATGCCAGGACGTATGTGCCGTTTTTTAGCAGTGGGGCCATAGCAGAGTCACCTGTCCTGTTACTAGACAACCACGTGTATAATGGTGTGGTACCCAGATGGCCTTTTAGTTCACGTGTCTCATGGTGTAGTAGAGAAATCAACCATGGGGTTGGCCATTGTAGCTGTGCTGCTGCGTAGTAAGACTCAAAGTGTGGGGCACCTAGACCCCCGTCATGGAGTGGTCTCTGGAGTACAGATAGTGCTACTCTGCGGCGTTTGTCTCCCCATATTAAGTCTCATAATAAACTATTTAGCGTTTTGAAGAAGGCACGTGGTACTACAACAGGCAGTGCTGAGAAGTAATATAACAACCGGGGTAGAATTAGCATTTTAGATATCGCTATTCTGCCCATTGGGGATAAAGGTAGCAATTGCCAGAAATTACGGGATGTGCGGGCAGACTTTAGCGCTTTGGTTAGGTTGCCATCTAGGAGATTTGTGGTTGAGTGATATATATATACTCCTAAGTATTTGAAAGTGTCATATTGCCATTGTAATTGTGTGTTATTCGCGGCAAGGCATGTAGTGGGAGAGTATAATACTAATGGAAAGACACATAACTTAGGCCAATTAACCTGAAGTCCTGATGCCGTGCCGAATTGTGAAAGTATGTGTTCGAGTTCGGGAAGCATGGAGTGTACATCTCTGAGGTATACAAGGGCATTGTCCGCGTACAATGACATCACGTGGAATCTCTGAAAGTCCCTAATGCCCCAGGTTTCGGCTTTGGAACGTAGGTAGCATGCCAGGGGTTCCATTGCTAAAGCAAATAGTAGCGGCGATAGGGGGCAGCCTTACCGCGTGCCGCGTTGTATATTAAAGCAGTTAAATATTACCCCGCCTGTTTTTACTCTTGCTAGTGGCTCTCCGTATAGCGTGCTGATCTAGCGCAATAGGCAAGGACCAAATCCCATTTTTTCCAGACAGGCAAATAGCAAGTCCCATCCTAATGTGTCGAAGGCCTTCTCTATATCCAGAGAGACCGCTACATGATGCATGTCTTCTGATGGTGTGCTATGTTTAAATGTAAGAGACGTCTGATATTTATAAACGTGGTGCGGTTTGGAATAAAGCCTGATTGATCGTAGTGTACCAATGAGTGCATTATAGGTAACAGGCGGTTAGCAAGTATCTTACCCAGAATCTTGCAGTCTAGGTTAAGTAGCGATAAGGGGAAGTACGTCTTTACATCCATTGTGTCATGCCTTGGTTTAGGTAGCACTCACGCCCTGGTTTAGGTAGCACCACGATCAGGGCCTCCCTCATAGAGCGTGGTAGGATGCCCTGTTGAAAAGCTTCTTGGTAGACTTCTAACAATCGTGGGTAGAGAGTGGTTGGATATGTGGCGTAGTACTCAATGGGTAAGCCATCAGTGCCTGGAGTCTTACCACGCGCCATTGGCTGGACTGCGGCCGCAATTTCATCTAATTGTATGGGTTCTTCTATAGTATTGCGTTGTGTGTCATTCAATTTAGGAAGGTGTGTCCCTTTTAAAAAAACACATGTTCTTTCCGCATTCAGGTCAGTAGGGCGCTCATAAAGCCGTTGGTAGTAAATGCGAAAAGCGTTGTTTATTGTGAGTTGTGATGTGGCCATGCGTCCATCCGGCAACCGGATGGCCATTGCTGGTGTTCTATGGTTTGCTTCTCGGAGGAGCCAGGCAAGTACCTTACCTGAGCGATCTCCCTGAGCATGTTGTAAAGCCATGTGTGTCCGATAATCGTAACGACTTAGGATGGATTCTGCTTCATGTCTGCGTCGTCTTAGTTGGCGCAATTGTGTGGGGGACCCAGAGGGTTTCGCAGCGTGCATTTCTTCCTGCTGTAAGTCATGTTCAATCTTGATGAGATTGCGGGTTAATTGTTGTCTTACTACCCGGGTTGTGGCCATACAGTGCCGGCGAATAACCACTTTATGTGCTTCCCATTCTGTTGCACGGGTGGGAGTTGTGTTAGCATTTGTTAAGAAATATTGGTGGGTAGTGTCTGCCAATGATTCGCGGAACGGGGGTCTAGTAAGGCCTCTCTTTGCAGGCGCCAGGTAGGTATGGCAGGTCGTGGTATACCCCAAGACAAAAGTGCTGTCAGCGGATTGTGGTCAGAATGTGTTTTCGCAAGATATTCTGCGTGTTCTAAAAGAGAACCATTATTGGTGGTATTAAATAAAATATCTATCCTGGTGTATAGGTCGTGTACTGGGGAATAAAATGAATATTCACGGTCTTGGGGATGTTTTAAACGTCATACATCAACTAATTCCATGTGTGTACTCCAGGTACGGAGGTGGCGAGTGTTTCTCAGACCAGGGGCTGAGGATATTGGGGGATGAGATCAGTCTAGTTGTGGATCCATTATGCAATTGAAATCACCAACCCAGATCGTGGGTGCGAGTGGATCGTTGAACAGAGCTGGTGTGAGAGAGTCTAAAAAGGGGATCTGGTTATTGTTTGGAGCATAGATAGCCGCTAGGGTGATGGGTGCGCCATCTAACTTACCCTCTAATATCACATATCTATCTTCTTTATGTATTGTCTGGGAGGTGAGGGCGAAGGGAACTCCGGGGAATACCCATATTAGGACACCTTTGGCAAATGCTGATGTAACAGTGCTATATATTTGACCTCGCCAGCGGGAACGTGCTTTCGTCAATTCAGCTTTTGTAAGATGCGTTTCTTGGAGTAGTGCAATATGTACTTGTGGCGTTTGAGATATGAGTGTATTTTATATCGTTTAGTGTATGTTGCCATACCTCTAACGTTCCAGGTCATTATTCTATACTGTTGGGCTTGGGTTGGTCATTGTGTATGAGACATCATTCCTTAGTTTTTATGTAAAATACTACAGACAATGTGACACATTTGTACATTACACTTTCCGAGGCATGTATCTGTATGAGCAACTGCGGGGATGTGGCCAAATATTTCGGGCTGCGATGGTGTACAAAATTGCATTGTAAAGAGCATGGTGACACATATATAAAATTAAGAGGAAAAAAAACCCAACTTTGAGAACAATCCCTCCCGGGCCGTGCCTATATATTGTGCCGCCCAATGTGTGTTAACTAGTAACAGGTAACGAGTGTCTCTATGTCACAATGAACAACGTGTCCAAAGGTACATCTTGGTGGGGTGGCAACCGGCTTTTTAGAGAATCTACCCATTACGGGGCCCTTGATGATTGATGCAGTAGAGGAGAAAGGATCCAATTAAGCAGTGTCTGCGAGGTTGTCCAGGTGTTCTATGATGGAGTGTCTTGAGGTTGGTGGAATACATTGTTCGTGTGGCCTGTTATTGTCTATCAAATAAAGTCATCCACTGAGCCAGGCGTGATATGTGGGGCTTTATTGCTGCCAGTCTCGGAGATCTCAGAGCCAGAATCTGATCCTGATATTTGTGCGTGTTCCAAACAAAGGGTGTCAAAGGGGTTTTTGCAGCAGTGGATGGCTGCCGCTACTGCTTGATCACGTTTTGCCACCACTTGTTCTTGGTTTGGATGGATTTTAGTTGGTTTCCTGCAACGACGTTTCGGTCTTGGAGTGATCCATGTGTCCGCCTCCCTCTCTTCCTCTGTAGTTGTCAACAGGCCCTTTCCGTGGAGCCAGGTCCATACATCCTCAGGTGTTTGAAAGATGTGTGTGGTCTTTTGGTCTATGACTTTAGGTTTTGCTGGTTATGGAAGAGCGTATTTGATTTGTAGGGTGCGGAGGTGCAGCAGTAGATGGCTGCCGCTACTGCTTGATCACGTTTTGCCACCACTTGTTCTTGGTTTGGACGGATTTTAGTTGGTTTCCTGCAACGACGTTTCGGTCTTGGAGTGATCCATGTGTCCGCCTCCCTCTCTTCCTCTGTAGTTGTCAACAGGCCCTTTCCGTGGAGCCAGGTCCATACATCCTCAGGTGTTTGAAAGATGTGTGTGGTCTTTTGGTCTATGACTTTAGGTTTTGCTGGTTATGGAAGAGCGTATTTGATTTGTAGGGCGCGGAGGCGCAGCAGTGGATGGCTGCCGCTACTGCTTGATCACGTTTTGCCACCACTTGTTCTTGGTTTGGACGGATTTTAGTTGGTTTCCTGCAACGACGTTTCGGTCTTGGAGTGATCCATGTGTCCGCCTCCCTCTCTTCCTCTGTAGTTGTCAACAGGCCCTTTCCGTGGAGCCAGGTCCATACATCCTCAGGTGTTTGAAAGATGTGTGTGGTCTTTTGGTCTATGACTTTAGGTTTTGCTGGTTATGGAAGAGCGTATTTGATTTGTAGGGCGCGGAGGCGTTGTTTGACTGCCATGAATGACCCCCTTTTGCGCTGCACTTCCATTGTGTAATCTGGGTATGCCGTTATTGTTATATTTTCAAAGCACCAAGGCCCTTTGGTATGGAATAATTGTAAAATCAGATCTCGATCACGAAAGTTCAAAAGGCGAGCTATGAGAGGGCGTGGAGGGTTACCTGCTTTAGGTGGTCGACCCGGTATTCGGTGGGCCCTTTCAATATAAAACAGGGGTGGGACATTTTCATGAAATACCGTGGATTTAAGCCATTTTTCCAGAAATGCTTCTGTGTTAGGTTGTTCTGAGCGTTCAGGGAATCCAATGAATCGGATGTTGTTACGTCTCGAGCGGCCTTCCGCATCCTTCGCTCTGTGATGAATTATGTTGAGCTCTTCTTGCATGGCTGCTACTTGCGTTTGTAGCGATTGGAAGGTTGGTTGTACAGTCTGAGTGATTGCTTCTGCCTGAGTGACTCGCTCTGTGAGTTTACGATGATCGGTTCTCAGTAGATTAACTTCCAATGAGACTGTGTCAATCTTGGTTTCTAGTGAGGTTTTAGTGTCTAATATTGCATGCAGGATTGACTCTCCGAATGACGCTGTAATGTATTTTCCAGTTGGTGAAAATGTTCAGTTTGTGACAGTGGTTCTGAAAAGTCAATGTCAGTTGTGACCATAGTTTCGTTGATGGTTTTGTTGGGTCGCGATTTCCTCATGGTGGTGGTGGGCAAGAGAATTATATTTGCGTGCTATGTCTTTGTTGTGGGTCTACTGCAAGTGATTGTCTCGTTGTGACACTGCTTAATATCTGTGATGCAGCGACTAATAATTTTGTGAGGCTCCTCAGGTGTGTCCTTGCATCATTCAGAACCTAAAAGAGTGGGTCGAGGAACACCTGGCTGTTTCTGCGCCGGGTGATGTCTGAATGTTGCACGCTGGCGGCGCCCAGTGTTGAGAAGTGCCGGGCTTGGTCTTTATGACATCTTTTAGGCAGTCCGTTGGGCGCTAGTTACTGTGTTCTTAATATATTTAAAGAATGCTGTGAAGGTGGGATTGTAGCGTATCAATAAATAAGTTTATGCTTCACTGTGCCGTATTCAATGTTTGTAAGTCACAGCTTGTTCTGCTTGTGCTGTGCAGGACCAGGGATTCAGTGGGCCCCGATATGCCACAGACGTGCGCAGCCGGCAGTGGAGATGAAAGGAAAGGTGAGCAGCCCTTTTATTTAAAAGATTCAGCGGAGCGAGCTGCTCCGCGGCATGTGCGATACCTTCTTTCCAGTCGCGGCGCACTCACCACTGTGGTCCAGGCCGCGGCAGCGCAGCGCCCACACCTACCGAAGGTCCGAGGCAACCGAGGGCCACCTCCTGGCACTAGGACGACGGGTCGCACACACGCCAGTGTGTTTCACAGGTATTCTTTGCTTGCGCTGTAGGTAGATTGGCAGTGGAGCCGCCGGCGAAAGTCCGGTCGGAGCTTCAATGCAGGAGCGGCTATTCCGCTGGTCGGGCCGCCATCTTGTTTTCAGAGGTGCCGGTTATGGGCGCCTTGTGAGGAGCGGTACCTCGTCTCTCACCCCTGCTGACACTGACGGTTTGTCCCTCATCGATCCGTGACTTCACGGAGGGCTCCCTTTGCATGTAGAGCTCCTCTTGCGCATGTTTGTGCAGGATATTTTCAGGCCCCGTACAGAGCTCGTTTGTGAGCGTCCCACATGGCCACCATCTTGGCCACGCCCCATCTTAGTGTTTGTAGTTAATGCTAATTTTTCTGGGTTGCATTGATATTAGTTTTATAATTTATTGGGGTGAATGGTAACTATTTTCTTGATGTAATATGTTTATATTTATTCAAGCATGTGTATAAAATGTTTTAGGCTCAATTCTAATAATTGTTTTTCATAAGAAGGGATTTTTCATATTTGTTAATGATCATTTGATTATTTTAGCAATATTATTGTAGTTATTGTTGTGAGAATCAATATATTTGACATATTACATGTTTATTTAAAGGTGACAATACTTTTTTTCGATATAAGTAAAAATCAATATTTTTAATGATGATATTTGTGTTCTCAATACATGTTGTTTAACTATTTAGGTATAGGAAATCAATATGTTTAATATTGATATCTATTTTCCAATATTTTTGTGTTTCAATATTGCATACATCAATATTATGTCAGTGATCCCACTTGGAGACTGTCCGGAGTTAATGTGGTCAGAGGTGTACCAGCCACAAAACAAGTCAGCTGTTCTTAGCCCGCATCCAGCACTGGACAGTATACAGTCTTATAGTCTGAGAACACTGACACAATATCTACTTGCCTGTGCTCACAGTGGCTCTCCGTGTGTCAGATGGCAGTAATCACGGATCGATTATTCTCTGCCCTCAACAGACCGGCGAGCAACCATCCTCCCCAGTCCCTCTTGACATGTCTCCGTGACATGTATTCCTGAAATTTCTTTTACCAAATATTCCACGGAATGAAAATGTAGGAGGTGTGGTGAATCAGTATGAACTCTGTAGAAATGATGTGGTGCCCAGTGGATGATTCTGCACTCCTCCACCCCGCGTCACCAGCCCTCCTTGCATTCTGACCCCAGTCCGGTGTAATACCAATGGGGACCCTCTAGGCACTGATGCATCTCTCAGTATGCATAGCAACTTGATGCCTTTCATGAGCAGTACTGAAGAATGCAACAACAAATCCCCTCCCTCAAATCTTGTTCATTGTTTAAAAATAAACAATAATAAAAATAATAAATAAATAATAATAAAAATTAACAATAAATAAAAATGCAAGTCAAACCATTAAAAACAAATCATAAATATATTCAAGCAAGCTGATATATCATGTTGTCATGAAACAAATACTTTAACAACCTTGGCATTTGTGTACTTGCATTTAAAACATACTCCTAAATAGAATGACACATATTGTTCAAAGGTTGATATTTAAAAAACTATTTAAAATATGAATATCTTCAATCAAGGTGATATATCATGTTGCCATGAAACAGATACTTTAACAACCTTGGCATTTGTGTGCTTACATTTAAAATATACTCCTAATTTAATGAACACATATTATTCAAAGGGAGCACCTAAAAAAGAGGAAAATACATGAAGATTATAACACAATCTTATAATCTTTTCGATTAGTTCATCTAACATTCTTCAGCAGGGCGTTCCTTAGACAGTTACTGCAAAACTGCAGAAAATCCAGTAAAGTAAGGGGTCAGGCTCTAGGCCTCTGCCTGATGCACAAGATCTATTGTGGTTGTGAATGATTGCTCAACATGAATCTTTCTTCCTTTAAAATACTTTCAAACACTTATGCTCATTTGAAATGCTCCCAGTTATGCAAGAAATCGTATCTGTTCCTAGGTCCAAAACTGTAGAATGATCTTCCCATCAAAACTATGACTAGCTACAGTCATGTTGCAATCAGACAAGTGCATAAACTAAAGCCATCTTATTCTGCTTAAGTGGCCCTCTAGTCTATTCATCCCGCCACCCAGTGCTTCAAGTGGGCAGGTACTGGCTCTACCAGCACTTCTTCAATTTGTAAGGCAGAGTACCTGCACTTCTCAGCGCTGCGCTAATACATGTAATGGGAGAGTACTGGCTCTTCTCTGGACCATAAAGGTACTCTAAACAGTGAGCACCTGCACTTCTGTATTTCCATTTAAAGCACTGCCGCCACCCTAGTTTTACTGAGTTCCTCTAGAAGGTGAACATTGCACTTTACAAGAAATAAATCAAATCAAGATCCTTAAGAATGTACCTGGAATAGCATCTTCGGGATAAGTAGCTGGTTTTAGTGATCCACGAAATTCAGCTATTCTGGGCTAGGAAATTGAGCCAAATGTTTTACAACACCCTGTACACCCAGGCAAACTGAATGAACAGAAATAAGGTCAGAAATGTCCTCGATTACATTAATATTATCAGTCAATAATGCATTGATTACTGAGGAGGATGTAGTTCAATGGACAGCACGAGGACCAAAATATGAAAACTGCGATGGCAAACAGCCTGAAAAAGCAGATTTAGTTCATTTATTTATCCAGAAACGTGCTTGGTGTAAAACAAAATAGAAACCGGTTATTTAATCATAGGGCCAAATTTAAGAAAAGTGACACTGCATCCAATTCAGCTGCACTTTTCTTGCACCCCGCTGCCCCCCTAACGCCACTATGCGTGCTCCGTATTTATGATAAAGTGCACCATGGCGATATTAGGAACAATAACGTCAACATTGTTTATGCCATTTGTACCGCTTTGCTCCACTAGCATCAAAAATGTTGACTCTAGTGGAGCAAAGTGCAAGGAGGCCCATTGATTACATTGGATGCGTTCTTTGAACGCCTGCTTTGAGCAGGCATTAAAAATTACACCAAAAATGGCACAATGAAATCTTGCAGATTTCATTGTGCCATTTTTGCGGGTGTCCTTGCGCCAGAACGCCCCCTTTTCATGCATTATGCATGGCACATGCATATTGTGGCACAAAGGTTTACTAAGTGGCGCAAGGCATGTATTGCACCACTTTGTAAATATGGCAGGTAAAAAAGGCCACCATAGTGCTGCGTTTGCGTAAAAGAAATAATACTGAGGCGGCACTAGCATGGCGCAAGAGGCACTTAAATCTGCCTCATAGTGTCTCTGCTTTTGTACTTTTGCCAGCACACAGTGTTATTCGCAGTGATGGAAGATCAAACTTGTTTGGTGGTGTTGGTGGCTGTCCATGGGTTGTTGTTGGAAACGGCGTTGGGTTTAATAGAAAGAACTGCGGGAATATTTGAAAGCAAAGAAATAATTGTGGCAGGAATTGCTTGGGTATTCACTACTATATGTATTCTGCAGACGAGGTGTCATCTTATACTGGTAATGGACATAACGAGTGCCGTAGACTCTGTTTGTGAATCACTGTTGAAGGTGTATTATTTGGAGCCTGGGTGAGACCACGGGTTTCATATGGTTTATGTGATTTATGTGTAAGATTTATAACCGGTGAAGGGGCTAATTAGGAGCCCTTTTTAAAGCAGGGATGCTTTGGTTGATTTATGTACTTGTATTTCTGCTTTACTTTCATGATCTATTTTCAGGTTGTGTGAAGAGGGTGATGTTAATGTATGGGGTGACTAGAGAACAATGGAAATCAAGCTTGTTTAATGATGTGTGCCGCCCCTTTCATTTTACTTTTCACGTTTTAGGTGTTTCCTTTATATTTGTACGCTTGTGCGGGTCTGTGTGTTTGTGGTAACCCACTTTCCCTGATTACAACTGGGTATGTATCAGGACATAAGAACCCATTGTTTTATTAGTTGTACAGTGAGTGCTGTGAATGTTGAGCCAACCTAAATATAAATAGATTTGGACAATCCTCAAAACAATCCTGGGAAAGTGTGGGCTGAGATTCAGGCTTCCATCTGAGTGTCATTTAATGTTTTTTTCCTAATTCACCACTTTTCAGAGGTACGCTTGCAAAGCTGCGCTAGGTACAGATTTTCAAGAAGACTTCTTGGAATGTCATGTGACTTTTTGACAAGTCTCCTGTTTCCTGTGTTTGTAGCTATCAAGAGCAAAGAAATCCACAGGGGGAAATGAAGTCTTCCATAGAAAGCATATTTTCTTCTTCACAGGGAAATCATTCTTCCCTATGTGGAAAGCCATTCACCTATACTTTTGCCAAATGCTCTGGTGATCTCTGCTCTCAGTCCTCTGCTGCAGTAAATCTCTTATCATTTCCAGAGTGGAAAGATGATGGAGCGAGTTTGGGAAAGCCCAGAAATGTGAATGTCTGTGGGCGTTTACAAACGTCCAAGCCAAATCACACCTGTGATTTACTGGTGCAGCCAATTTCTGCAGTCCTGCCTGAGAAATCCTCACTTGTAAAGCCATTTACATCTGCTTGGAATCCTTTTGTGAAGAACTGTTGTAGGAGGCTGGCCTGGCTTATAGTGGGTACCTTGTGGTACTTACACCTTGTGCTAGGTCCAGTTATCCCTTATTAGTAGATTAGTAGTGTTCTAGCAGCTTAGGCTGATACAGGTAGCTATAGCAGAGCAGTTTAGGCTGAACTAGGAGACATGCAAAGCTCCTACTATACCACTTATATCATATAGCACTATATCACAAGAAAACACAATACTCAGAGTTACTAAAAATAAAGGTACTTTGTTTTAGTAACAATATGCCAAAAGTATCTCAGAGGATATACTCCCTTAGGAGGTAAGTAAAATACACAAAATATACACACAAACCAAAATCAGGTAAGTAAAACACTTAGAAAAGTAGTGCAAACACTGTAGAACACAATAGAATGCAATAGGAGACAATAGGCCCAGGGGCAACACAAACCATAATACTCCAACAGTGGAATGCGAACCACAAATGGACCCCAGACCTAGTGTAGTGTGTAGAGGGTTGCGGGGAGAGTATGAAAACACCAAGGGGGTCCGAGATACCCCACCCTAAGACCCTGAAAAGTAGGAGTAAGTTACCCTACTACCCCAGAAAGACAGTAAAGTTGGGATAGAGGATTCTGCAAAGACAACAACTGACTGCAAAGCACTGAAGACGGATTCCTGGACCTGAGGACCTGAAAAGGAAGGGGACCAAGTCCAAGAGTCACTCAAGTGTCCAGGGGGGGCAGGAGCCCACTAAACCCCGGATGAAGGTGCAAAAGGGCTGCCTTTGGGTGGAAGAAGTTGAAGATTCTGCAACAACGGAAGGTGCCAGGAACTTCTCCTTTGGTCAGAAGATGTCCCACGGCATGCTGGAGGATGCAAAGTTATTTCCACGCAGAAAGACTGCAAACAAGCCTTGCTAGCTGAAAGAGTCGCACTTGAAGATAATGGGTGCTGCCAGGGCCCAGGAAGGACCAGGAGGTCGCCCCTTGGAGGAAGAGACAGAGGGGGCGCTCAGCAACAGAGAAAGCCCACGCAGAAGCAGGCAGCACCCGCAGAAATACTTGAACAGGCGTTCAAGAAATCTGAGCACGGCGGTCATCTCAACACAACAAAAGAGGGTCCCACGAAGCCGGAGGTAAACTCAGCGAGTTGGGCAATGCAGGACGGAGGGCTGGGGACCTGGGCTGTGCTGTGCACGAAGGAAGACTTGCAAAAGTGCACAGAAGCCCTAGCAGCTGCAGATCACACTGTACAGAGGATTACTGTCTGGTGTGGGGAGGCAAGGATTTACCTCCACCAAGTTTTGACAGAAGGACCACTGGACTGTCGGGTCACTTGGATCCAGCTCCTGTGTTCCAGGGACCACACTCGTCAAGATGAGAGGGGACCCAGAGGACCGGTGATGCAGAAGTTTAGTGCCTGCTCTAGGATGGGGAAGAGTCCGTCGACCCACAGGAGATTTCTTCTTGGCTTCCAGTGCAGGGTGAAGGCAGACAGCCCTCAGAGCATGCATCACTAGGAAACAGTCGAGAAAGCCAGCAGGATTAGGTGCTACAATGTTGCTGGTAGTCTTCTTGTTACTTTGTTGCGGTTTTGCAGGCGTCCTGGAGCAGTCAGCGGTCGATCCTTGGCAGAAGTCGAGGAACTCTGGTGAGCTCTTGCATTCGTTATCTGAAGAGGAACCCACAGGAGAGACCCTAAATAGCCCTCAGAGGAGGTTTGGCTACCTAACCAGGTAAGAGCCTATCAGGAGGGGTCTCTGATGTCACCTGCTGGCACAGGCCACTCAGAGGCCTCCATTGTGCCCACACAGCTCTGCATTCAAGATG
Source organism: Pleurodeles waltl (assembly GCF_031143425.1). Lineage (NCBI taxonomy): Eukaryota > Metazoa > Chordata > Amphibia > Caudata > Salamandridae > Pleurodeles > Pleurodeles waltl. The sequence continues at coordinate 545,967,017 of NC_090438.1, forward strand.
GCAGAGGTCTGGGACACACTGGATGAGCTCTGGGCACCACCCCTGGGGTGGTGATGGACAGGGGAGTGGTCACTGCCCTTTCCTTTGTCCAGTTTTGCACCAGAGCAGGGGATGGGGGCTCCGTGAACCGGTGTAGACTTCAAAGCATTCCCAGAGGCCAGGAGAGGCTACACCTCTCAGGCCCTTAACATCTATCTCCAAAGGGAGAGGGTGTAACACCCTCTCTCAGAGGTAATCCTTTGTTCTGCCTTCCTGGGACTGGGCTGCCCAAACCCCAGGAGGGCAGAAACCTCTCTGAGGATTGGCAGCAACAGTAGCTGCAGAGAAAACCCCAGAGAGTTAGTTTGGCAGTACCAGGGGTCCATGCTGGAGCCCGGAGGATGCATGGGATTGGCACCCCAATACCAGATTTTGCTTGGGGGACAATTCCATGATCTTAGACATGTTACATGGCCATGTTCGGAGTTACCATTGTGAAGCTACACATAGGTATTGACCTATATGTTGAGCACGCGTGTAATGGTGTCCCCGAACTTACAAAGTCCAGGGAAATTGCCCTGAACAATGTGGGGGCGCCTTGGCTGGTGCCAGGGTGCCCTCACACTTAGTAACTTTGCACCTAACCTTCACTAAGTGAGGGTTAGACATATAGGTGACTTATAAGTTACTTAAGTGCAGTGTAAAATGGCTGTCAAATAACGTGGACGTTATTTCACTCAGGCTGCAGTGGCAGTCACATGTAAGAATGGTCTGAGCTCCCTATGGGTGGCAAAAGAAATGCTGCAACCCATAGGTATCTCCTGGAACCCCAATACCCTGGGTACCTAGGTACCATATACTACGGAATTATAAGGGTGTTCCAGTGTGCTAATCAGAATTGGTGAAAATCGTCACTAGCCTGCAGTGACAATTTTAAAAGCAGAGAGAGCATAAACACTGAGGTTCTGATTAGCAGAGCCTCAGTGATACAGTTAGGCACCACACAGGGAACACATATAGGCCACAGACTATGAGCACTGAGGTCCTGGCTAGCAGGATCCCAGTGACACAGGCAAAAACAAACATACACACAAGTAAAAATGGGGGAAACATGCCAGGCAAGATGATTCTTTCCTACAACTGTAAGATGTGAGAAAGCAAATTTGGTAGTATACTTATGTTTACAACTAAATTTATCTCTGTGAATTGGTTACTATTGGAAATTTCCATCTTTTGAAAATTATACCCCAGGTTTTCTCTTTGGCTGTTTTTACTGGTGGTAGAACTCTTTTTACCCCTTCTAACCAGTTACAAAGTGCCCGAGCTCCCTCTTTCAACATGATGAAATTGGCATACCCCTGATTGACATATTTAACTTGCCTATACGCCCCTAGTATATGGTATAAAAGTGTACCCAGGGCCTGTGAGGTAAATGTCACAAGTGGGCTAAAGCACCCATTGTGCCACTGTTAGACCTGACAGCATTAGGGTGGTCTTCACCTCAACTTTTTCCCTGTCTTTCTCCATTTTCTGACCTTGTTTTGCTGGCTTAAGGACTGCTAAACAGTGCTAAAGTGCCTGGGCTCTCTCCCCTAAACATGGTAACATTACCTCAAATCCAATTGGCATATTTAATTTGCTTGTAATTCCCTAGTAGAGTGTGCTACATGTGCCCAGAGCCTGTAAATGAAATGCTACTAGTGGGCCTGCAGCACTGATTGTGCCACCCACTTTAACAGCCCCTTAACCATGTCTCAGGCCTGCCATTGCAGAGTTTGCTGTTGCACTTTACACTGCCACTTTGACCTGGCAAGACAAACCCCTTGCCAGGCCTAAAGCTTCCTTTTTCTTACCCTAAGGGTAGACCCTATTTGCCCATAGGGCAGGGTGTGGTGTCTGTAAAAGACAGGACATGTATGTTTAAGTTTTACATGCCCTGGTAGTGAAAAAACTCCCAAATTAGTTGTCCACTACTGCATGGCCTAGTACTCCCTTAGGAGATCACTGGGAGTGCCTTATTACACCTTATAAGGGTAATTCACAATCTGGAAGAAATAAGTTTGTCGGGTATGGTGCAGAAATACTTTACGCATTGCCTCTTAAGTTAAGCCTGACTGCTCTGTGCCAAGCTGTCAGAGGGTGAACACAGGTTAATATATGGTTGTATCTGACTAACCCTTACTAGGGTTGTGGTTCCTGCTTGGACAGGGTGCGTACCTCTGCCAACCAGAAACCCAGTTTCTAACAGTCACCCATTATAATGACAATGCAAACATGACTGCAGGCAAGCCACATGTAACCTGGCTATGCAGGTTTAAAGTGTAAATTTGACCTGTCAAAATAACTCCTTTTGACAGGCCTCAAGTCCTCCTTTTAGATATGGATGGGTCATCCGTCAGTAGGACGTACTGCCTATAAGTCATGGTATTTAAGAGTAGGAAATACAAAAGTTTAGTGTTAGCATGTTCCTACAGTGAAAAAGCCCTAAAAGCTGTCTTCACTCTAGCAGGGTCGCTGTTCTATGGGGAAGCATTTGGATCAAATATTACATTAAACATTGTTATCTGTGCTAGGAAACAGTTATAAAGTTCATTTTTTAGACTTTTTGAAATATTTATTACAAGCCTAATTCACAGGTGCAGTGGCGGCCGGCAGCTTTAGGAGGGAGGGGGGCGGGCGGGAAGCACACACACACACACTCATTCTTTCACACACAGTCACGCACGCACATCCATTAACAACACTCATAACATTCAAACATCCAAACATTCATTTTAAAAGTTCACACACACTCATTCTTTCGCACACATGCATATCCATTAACAACACTCATACCATTCAAACATGCACGCACGCACCATTCATTTTAAAACATCACACACACACACTCATTCTTTCACACACGCACACACGCACATGCATTAACACTCATAACATTCAAACATGCACGCACGCAGCAAACATTCATTTTAAAACATCACACACACCCACTTACCTTCAGACTCGAGGTCCTGCTGACCCCACCCCACTCTGTGACGAAGTGTCACTGATTGACACTCACCCTGGGCGCTTTAGGGCTTAAACCTGAAGCGCCCAGGGCGAGTGTCAATGGGTGACGCTTTCCTTGTCACCCAGGGGAGGGCCTTGGGGCACCCTTGCTGAGCTGAGGAGGTCACACCCATAGGAGCTGTGACCTCCTCAGCCCAGCAAAGTTCAGCTCAGGCAGCCAGGAGTCTGCACAAATCACGCATGTCTCACTCCTGGCTGTCTGAGCTGAAAATGAATGGTGTCTGTCAGGCTGACCGTTGTTCAGCCTGACAGACACTCTTCATGAGGGGCAAAAGGTGGGGGGTCCTAAAGGACGGGCCGCGCCTGCACAGGTGATGTCAGATTTGTAACACATGCTTTGAAAAGCATACTTTTAGAAAATTACCTTTTTCCTGGCTAAAGCCTATAGAGGCCCATTTGCCAGGAGCTGAATAGCCCCACTGATGAGGTGCAAACTTGTACCCAGAGATAAGACAAAGGCCTTGGGTGTGGGAAAGTGTTCTGGTCCTCTGGCAGGATGACCATCGAGCTTCACTCAGGAATTAATTAACTTTAAAGAGGCCTACCGTGTCACAGGCAGATAGAGCTGACACCTGGGCCTACCCCAATTTTGTCCCTCTAGTCAGTCAGTGAGAGAGGAGCTGCCCTCAGAATAATTTTTTTGAGGAACTGCAGAATGGGGAGAGGATTCTTATTTCCCTTTCCACACCTCTAGGGTGCTCACAGCTGCTCTGTAAAGGGGAAGAAAGGTTCTGATGCCTTGGGTTTAGGTAGAAAGGGGCAATGTGGGGTTGTTTCCATTATGGCACTCAGGAAATTCTGGGAACATTTACTTATTGATTAGAGAGTGGCTAAGAGTTTTCCCAACCCACAGGCGGGTGCCAGGCATACTTGTGGCACCGAAACTAACCTACTCCGAACACTTTCTCAACCTGTTTAACAACAGAATAGGACTGGACCTACTGTCTGTGACTTGAGGAGAGCCTACAAGACTGGACATGCTCTCCCTTTTGTTCTCAGGACAATGAAGTGGACTCTAAGGGTCATAAGGTTGACCTCCTGCTCAAGCTACATGGATACAACAAGCAGGCCTTTCCTGCAACTTCTACCTGACCAGTTCCAACTAGAATTGCCTGGACCCTGCTGAATGCCCCAGCTGGAAGCTTGACCAAAAGTACTGCCCCAATGTCCTGGACCCTTGGCTGGTTTTAAAGTGACTCCACCTAACTTTTACTGAAACCTAGGACTGAGAAACCTTTTGGCTTCAAAGACCTCTGGAGGACCAGTACCAACCTACCAAGCTGATCTGACTATGGTGTGTTTCTGCTGGGCCAAAGATCCAGGTTGCTCCAGCTCTGAGCTTTTCTATCAGCTATTGAACAACATCAAACCGTCTTTGGCCACAGCATGCTACCCTGCCCTGCTCAGGATTTTTGACTTACATTTCTAAGACTATGGACTATGGACCTCATTGAGAACTTGGTGGATGAATTACTAATAACAAAACTAGTAATCATCATTACCAATCTGTTGACTGATACCATTTGTTGATCTTGTAAACACATTGGTTTGCCAAGGAACAATACATTTCAGCTCTTTTTAAGTACAAACTACTATGGACATTTGCTTAATTACTACTCTATGCCCACATCTAATTGTGTGCTCCAACCTATCTGGTCTGTGTGCTTTGAGTTAACTTGAGTTAACAGTTTGCTGTATTTATATATAACATCCAATGGTAGAAGAGTGTTTTGTGTTGCAAGGGCACCTATTTTGTCAAAGCATTGACAGATTGCGTTACAACTATGGGGGTCATTCCGACCCTGGCGGTAAAACCCGCCAGGGCCGTGAACGGCGGAAAGCACCGCCAACAGGCTGGCGGTGCTTTCCTGCCCATTCTGACCGCGGCGGTAAAGCCGCGGTCAGAAAAGGGGATCCCCTGGCTGGGCTGAACCTCCATGGCGGCGCCGCCATGGGGATTCCGACCCCCTTCCCGCCAGCCTGCTTCTGACGGTTTTTACTGCCAGGAACAGGATGGCGGGAACGGGTGTTGTGGGGCCCCTGGGGGCCCCTGCACTGCCCATGCCACTGGCATGGGCAGTGCAGGGGCCCCCTAACAGGGCCCCAGCATGATTTTCACTGTCTGCATAGCAGACAGTGAAAATTGCGACGGGTGCAACTGCACCCGTCGCACCCCTGCAACACCGTTCGGAGCCGGCTTCTGTGTTGCAGGGCCTTTCCCGCTGGGCCGGCGGGCGCTCCCTTGGCGGGCACCCGCCGGCCCAGCGGGAAAGTCTGAATGGCGGAGCGGGCAAGTGGCGGCGTAAGTTTGGCGGGCGGCAACCGCCGCCCGCCAAACTTGGAATGACCACCTATGTCTCCCTTTCTCCTGTTTTGTGCAATACATTCTGGGGATGTGCGACAAATATTTCTCCCTGCTACTGTTGTAATAGTAAACATACAACATTGCTGTGGGATGGTGCTATATGAACCAACATTTGCACCAAACTACGGTAGCAATTACATTTACACTGAGCAGCCTCGAGAAAAATGCAACATTTTCTGCATGAGTAGGCCTGAGCAAATGTTATTATTGAATGTTCGCCTAAAACAAATTCACTGCAAATTTGTACTTTCACACAGTATTAACCCACAGTATTAGCCAAACTGGAATTCGGAGCTGTATAGTTTGGATTCTTAATAAAACAAAGTTTCAAGACCTGACAAACATCCTTAAGAGGGCAATACGGGCACTATGATGTGATGGGTTCTTATGTTGTTTCTTTTTTTTTTACTTCAAACATTTCTAGGAGGCATTTACTATTGTTTTCTCCATAACTGATTTGTCATATGTTTAGTCTTTCGCAGTTGATGATGGTTATACCTTACAGACTGCGGCTCAGGCTTAAATGCAGAATATGGGGGAGAAGCCTACAGGGTCTCTGAATTTACTAAATTACAATTAAATCGTAGTTTGTGAAAACCAAAAAAGAGTAAACTTACTTAAAACTGTTTACTTTTTGTGAACCAGGTACAAAGTGTTTATCTCAATATTTCTTGTACTGTGTTTATACCAGCCATTTAAGGTTCCACCTGTTATGTTAGAGTTAAATATGTTCCAAAAAATGGATACATGGAATTTAAAGCAAAGTAGAGTCCCGCAGTAACACAACCTGACCAATGTTTTTAGATGAAATTTCCTAAGGTCACAAAGGTAAGCCAAAACAAAATGTTTGTATGGACAGAGAAAACTCACAATATCGATCTCTAAGCAATTAGAAGTAAACACGTCACTTGCTCAGCGGCGGCCGCCACACATGTCAAGTGGAGAGATGGGGGACGGGGGAAACACAAATATTTAAAAAAAGACATACCATTCTGACAAACCTCTGCCTGCTGCCTCGCTCCTCTGGTGTCCCAGCAGTCCCTGGGACACCAGCACAGGCTCCCCATGCAATCCTGGTGCGACTCTAATGCTATGCCTAGCATGAGAACAGCATCAGGATTAGTCTGAGTGGCTTGGTCTGCTGCTCAGGCAGTGCACTAGGGTCTGTGCAGTTTTTCCAACCTGGCTGTGCAACACACAGAGATTGGAGAAGCCTAAGTATGCATGTCAGTTTGGCCTGCTTAAGACAGACAGCCAAACTGACATGTGCACTTACTGCACTCCACTCCTCCTCCCCTCTCCCATGGCCCAGCCCAGGCCCTCCCTGGACATGTTGGCTGAGCCAGCAGCTGAAAAATAAAATGTGAATGAGTTGTATTTTTCAGCTGCTGGCTCTTAGCCAGTCGGGCAGCGCTCCATTGTGGAGGAGCCACCCCTGCACTCGCTATTCTGCATGTGAAGCTAATCATAGCTAGATGTTGGTTACTGTTAAATATACCTCAACAACAAATGGTTACCTCTGTGCGGTGAAGCCAAACTGCTATCACTGCCATATTGAAAAGCAAATGCTAGTCAGAAGCCCATCAAGAACGGCTGGAGGTGCAACGTAACAGATGTTATGCATGGTGACATATTTGCAGCCTGTATCCGCTGAACCCGATTATTATAAGTTTCTATTTAAGAGCACTCAGTTATCTTACCTCTCCCATACTCTGTTTGTAATAAATTTATGCTTTAGGCATACCAATATCTGTTTGCAAATTTACGTTCTCAGAGCAGGTGTCACTCAGAGTTTAAAAAGTCCCCAATTTTCATCTCTTTTTATGGTATAATCATGGGTGTCAATTCACCAAAATGCCAGGGACAGCTGACGCGACATTCCATAACCTCCTAATAACATCACAAGCATTGACATCAAATGATCTTTGACACTGAATTCATCGATCTAGTGGTATTTTTTTTTATATTTTAAACAGAAGAGTATACATTTCACCGCTTATCTTTGGATAGCTAAAAATGAATGATATAGGTCACAGACTGCACATCTCATCACTTTTTACCTTCTGTTTTCAACATTGCCTTTGCGACCCCTGATGGCAGGGGTCACAAGGAGCAAGCCATGGGTCGCAGCTGCGACCCTTGGTAACGCCATGATGACATCTATGGGTGTAATGTTTATAGAATTGTGTGGTGAGATTTAGACAGAGATGAGATAACAATAGATGAAGATATATAAATAAGGAATTAACGAATAAAAAAAAAGAGAAAAAGAACATTTGATATAACTTCCCGTAATAATATTGTCTAGAGCGACACCCAATGCGAAGATTATTATCACAGGTGAAAATGAAAGAAAAAGAGAGAAAGGAAGAAGAGCCTTTGGAGAAAAGATGAAATAATGCAAAAACAGAGCGGGAAAGAACAAAGCTAGGAACTCGAGAAAGATAAGGTCAGCAGTTAAGAAGAATTCACGAAATAAAGAACTATGAACGAAGGGGCAGCGAAAATATATAAGAAATATATAAGAAAACAAAGAAGGGGAAAAATAAATGAAGAGAAGAATTATGTTTGCCCCTATATCGGTGTTACTTTAATAAGTCGAAAGCCTGTGAGGTTCACTTCTAACTGGTTTGCTGTGTGCACAGGCTAAAATGTAAAATATGAAGAGTTAAGGTTTATTATCCCTCATAGAGAAAACCCTTGTCAATGTATCTTGTCACATATATAAAGGCTAAAAATTTAGCATGACACCATACGGAGATCAAAACAATGTATTAAGTAACCTTTCGCACTCTAGTAACACTAGGCCTTGTTACGAAAAAAATCTTACTCTGTAGGAATACATCTTGCAAAAATAAAATTTTATTTCATGGAAACCCTGTCAATATCATCCCTATTTTTCACTCCAAAATGTGATAATCTATTTATGCATAACGGGCTCCCATTTACAGCTTAAACAATATCCACTTGCGTCAATGTAAATTAACCTTGAACTAATTTTAAAAAACATGAGTGGATTTGAAGTCTGACAGATGTTGAGCATTCGCTAAGACTCAAACTTCTACAATATATTTGCCTTTTTAGCTCTTAAATTAAAAACAGCTAATCTTTGATCATTTGTGAATCAGAACTATGCAGAAACCAAAATGACATCACATTTTTCCAACTCATTGACATTCAGATCAAACCTGTTTCAAAATCAAACGTTTACAGAAAAATGATTGCCAACAAAAATGCTTTCATTGGATAGATTTGAACACAGTAAGTAGAATGGCTTTGTGAACCCTGTGAACTTTTCCTGTGGGCAAGCGCTTTATATTTGTGCTCAACTTGGAGTCAAACAAATCCTTGAGCACCATATATTTGAAACGCTGGGAAATGTAACTAAACATTTAAAACTGCACTTCACAAGGTAGGCCAACTAATTATCCTATTTGATGGAGTTTGTATGCTCATCCAGATGTGTAAAATGATTAGAATAATGAATGGGCCGCTAATTTGAAAGTAGGCCGTGACCAACTAGGATTCTGGAATGCTGCTCTATTTTATATACATTTTCAGACCCCTTTTAATTTGGAAACTAAAAATGTACCATTAACTTTATTGGAGCAGGGTTGTCTCCTCTATTCTTTGTCGACAGATACTGTGAGGAAAATTTCCTCTTTATTCATTATCGCTTTTTCTCTTTTATGAATCAACGAAGGATTTCTAAAATATTGCTGTGTGATAGGGTTATGTTTATCTCTCATAAAGCGTGGATTGTCTGACAGATTTTCCCAGCTCCCTACACAAGGGATTTCATTGTAGGGGACCCCTTTTTGGACGGCGAAGACCTTGATAGATTTATTCAAGGAGAGCCAAGAGCAGCCACGAGTCTGCAGGCAGATAGTAAAGTCCCAGCTGTAAGCTGTTGGAAGTCAAGAATCACAGATCAGAGTTTCAGAGAACAAAATTCCGCTTTAAGGCTGGATTCAAACGTCTGATAGTTTTCTTAGGCTTTTCTTGATCATAAAAGTTGTTTCCCATTGATTTTCCCCGGGCCATAAACTACGATGATCAGATTCCTGTCAACTGGATGAATTACAAGTGGGTTGTTGTTTTTATTTTTTGCCATCCACGAGGGAGTCTTCCTACTACAAATTTGAGCAATTACGGGAAAATTCCTTGAAAGGCTACCTCTCCTTAGGAAATACTCTGGTTTGAGTTGTGATTCTGAAGAAGGTTGCTCCGGGTTCCATACCCTGGTTACTTTAGAATCAGAAAGTGATTTTTATAAAATAATGGTATGTACATATTTGTATATATACATACCTATATATTATAGAAATAAATACATATTCACTGACAGCACCAAAGGTTAAAGTGACATTGTAGGTTACATTTAGGTTTTGAAAGAATATATTAAGCAACATTTAAAAACGGAAAACCCACTGAAATTCACCAATTAGAGTTTAATGAACTAACTATAACTTGTGCCCTCACTATGCATTGTTTATGACCTCACATACTACATCACTCATAGCATGTTAAATTACATAATTGATCACATCTCAAATGACATCATTGATGACTCACTGATGACACCACTACTAATACCATGGTATACACAACTTAGGGTTACTGAGTGTACACATGTGGGTCCATAATATGGAAATAGCATAATGCTTGGGGGCAAGTGTGATTGTGCTTATTGAAAGTTATATCGTCAATAATTTACAAATCCTTAAAGGTTAAGTTACAGAATTGGTGTTAAACAAGGAAAAGCCTGAGCACACTTGATCTGGGTTGCAGAGGTATGTTTGAATGTAGGTTGCTGTCTAAAGCCAAAGCCTGTTCTAAACACCTCTGGGATTTCTGGGCAAGTGCCCATGTTAGTTTTAATACAGTGCCATAGACAAATGTCTATGTAACAAGGGCATTTATAAGATGTGGATGCTTATTTCCAGAATTGCAATGACAATTTTGAGGCATTGCAGATTGCTGATTAATGTATAATGTGGGGGGGTCCCACTTAGAGGTGGTTTATCTCACACTGGTGTTGTTCACATGGTTCAGAGGTTTTATGCCATTGTGCCGATCTCAGGAATATGTGCATTTTATTTTACTAAACTAATAAGAGTTGTCTATAAAGCCTGGTCAAAGGTAACTTTTCAGTGGAAAATGTATATCTGTCAACAGCTTGACTTAAAATTATGGATCATGTAAAGTATTTCCAAGAGTAGAACACTGGTCATTAAATTTTAAATTAACTCAAGTTCACAAAGTATATAGGATGACGTCACATTGATCGTTGATGCCATCAGTGATGTCATGAATGATGTCACAAATCATGTCATTTAACCCCTTCATTGCTGACACTTTTCCCACCCCAAGAGCTGAGCCCTTTTTGGCTATGTATCTCATAGCATGTTATGCCAAATTGTATTCCTTTTTCCAGCACCCTAGGGAATCTAAAGGCATCAAGAGTTTGTTGATTCCTCTAGGAGGGACAGAGAAAATAGCCAATATATAGGTACATATTGGGGGTGATTCTAACTCCGCCGCCCGCCGAAGTTCCCCCACCGAAATACCGCTCCGCAGTCGAAAGACCGCTGAGGGTATTTTGGGATTTGCCATGGGCTGGCGGGCGCCCGCCAGCCCAGGGCAAATCAGCCTTCCCACGAGGACGCCGGCTCAGAATTGAGCCGGCGTAGTGGGAAGGTGCGACGGGTGCAGTGGCACCCGTCGCGTATTTCAGTGTCTGCATAGCAGACACTGAAATACTTTGTGGGGCCCTCTTACGGGGGCCCCTGCGGCACCCCCTACCGCCATCCTGTTCCTGGCGGGAGTCCCGCCAGGAACAGGATGGCGGTAGGGGGTGTCAGAATCCCCATGGCGGCGGAGCGCGCTCCGCCACAATGGAGGATTCTGCAGGGCAGCGGGAAACCGACGGGAGACCGCTGGTTTCCCGCATCTGACCGCGGCCGAACCGCCGCGGTCAGAATGCCCTGCGGGGCACCGCCGGTCTGTCGGCGGTGCTCCCGCCGACCGGTCAGAATGACCCCCATTGTCCTTTAGAGACAAAATAGAAAACGTTGTGTACAAGAACGATTATTTTGTCTTAAAATGGTATCAATAAAAGGTCTGCTATGCCAAAATAACCATCTCCCCAACTTTCAGGCACAAGTAGAGCTGTATCACAAAAAACATTTTTTTCCACACTGTAGTGGGTAACTGTGGATTTTGGGTCTGAGCCTGGCAGCTACACGGGGTAAACGGCCAAACATAGACACTTCTAAATCTAGATACCTGGAGGAGTCCAGGGTAGTGTGATGTGTGAGGATTTCACAATGTTATTTGCCGAGTAGACCTTGAAAACCTCAACCGTTGGCTAAAAACACACGTTTTCCCCACATTTGTATGAGGGGAGTTTCTGGAATCTGTGGGGAGCCACACATTTCCTACCATCCAGAATTCTCACATGTGACCCGATGGAAACAGTCCCACTCTTGTGTGGGTGAGCCTAGTGTCTCTGACAGAAAAGGCCCCAAGACGCAATATTTTCCACTTAAATTCAGCCTTTTTTTGCATTGTAGATAACTGCAGATTTTGGGCCTGAGGTCATCCATCACACTGGGCAAACCGACCAAATCCAGACATTTAATAAAACTAGTCACCTGGCAGATTCCAGTGTAGTGTTACTCGCTTGGATCAGTTGAAGTTGTTTTTTGCCCAGAAGCCCTTGTAAACCTGAAACTTTGGATAAAAACACACATTCTCCCCACATTTCTGTGATCAAATGTTCTGGAACCTGCAGGGACAGCCACATCTTTTTTACCAGCCAGTGTTTTCACACATCCCCTGATAAAAATGCTACTCTACCTCTGAGTGTGGGCCTGGTGCCAGTGACAGGAGGAGCCCAAACCGCAACATGGACAGAAAACATATTTCCTTTAAAAAACGACCCCTTTTTTGCAATATGGGTATCTGTGAATTTTGGACCTGAGCTCGGGACCAACCAGGGAAACCTACCAAACTCAGGCATTTCTGAAAAGTAGACATCTGGAAGAGTCCAAGGTGATGTGAGTCATGTGCATCTCTTGAGGCTGTTTTTTACCCTGAAGCTCTTGCAAACCTCGAAATTTGGCTAAAAAAACACCTTTTTCTCTCATTTCCTTGAAGGGAAGTCCTGGAATATTTGGATATCCATACATTTCCTACCATCCAATAGCTCTACACATGTCCCAATAAAAACGCTACACCGCTTATCTCCCCGAACACAGCAGGCAGCAAAACAAAATGTGGAAATATCAACATTTTCTGTTAAAAATGCCATGATTTGGCAATGGGATACCTGCTGTATCTGGTTCTAGTCTCAGCCCCCAATCCAGCTAAATCTTTAAAATTCAGACATTTTTTAAAACTAGACAACTTGGGAGTATAAGTCGGTGTGCCTTGCTTGGATCAGATGATGTTTTCTTATCCGCAATGCCATGCAAACCTCAAATATTGCCAAAAATCACACATTTTCCTCACATTTCTGTAACGGAAATTCCAAAATCTGCAGCGATCGACAACATTTCTACCAGGCAGCATTCTCACACCTGTCCTGATAAAAATGTTACCCTACATGTGTGACTGTGCCTAGGGCCCACAGCAGAAACAGATCATACCATGGAAAATGCAAGTCCTTCACAAGGGCTCTCATTGCCCCTGGTTTGAACCATTCCTCTTGTGAGCACAAGGTCCAGTCATGCAAAATATAATGTTTGTCAGAGTCACTAGAAGACGAGTCACAAATGGAACTCTGCCGACTAAAAAATCACTTCCAGATTCTGCTACATTATCCTCTCCCTCTTTTGCTGTCTCAGTATCAGATCCAGCCTCAGAGCTGTCTTCCATTACTCAAGTAAAGGCCCCGGGCAAAGGCATCCACCAATATGCCATCTCTCTTAACAATCAAAAACCTTTTCAAAACCTTCCTTCTGAAATACTATGTCCAAGGCAGTAGCATTCTTGCAAATCAGTGAGTGGACATGTTCATGTGTGAGATATGTCAAAGAAGTAGTGAAGCAAAAAAAACACTTAGCTCTCAATGATGCAATCCAAAGTATGTGACCAAATAATATCTGCAAAGATGCTACAAGAACACCTGTTTCAACTTGCCACATGCACAATACTTCATGGGACGAGGGGTGAGCCCACTCCAGCCACTGTACTTTAAAAATGGCACTCATATGGTTGCCACAATCTTTCTAAAGAAAATACCAGCCTTTTTGTATTAACATTTTGCTGTTCTAGAACAGCCAAAAGCTGGTAGATAAAATCAATTAATTGAAAATGTGCAGGATTCATTTTTAAAACAATTCTCTGTTTGCTGTTAGAGGACAAGGCTAATCCCAATAACCAAAATGGATTATCTACTGTCTTAAAAATTGTACCGCCTACCATAAAGTGCTTCAAAGCCTCTCCAGAAGTAGAACTATACAGGAATCCAATTATAATACAATATCTGAACTTGCCAACATTTTGCAACTGGAAAGAGGCAGATTTGGAAAAAACACAGGAATCTTTCCACAATTGCCCCGCATTGCAGCAGAGACAATTGTAGGTCAGAGACAACTAAAATAAAACCAAATGAGAGTCAAACTTGGACAGGAACTAGGCCCGGGCCCCACAATTAAAGTGTCCCCTAATAACAAATCAGAAAGGTAAACAAGCACTGGCACATTCCATAGGTCTGCAGTTGGATGCCAGAGGTTTGGCCTTGTCAATGCTTGTTTTGTGTTTTCATGGGTTTTACAAAATGTTATTGTTGGGGGAGCTGTCAGGCACTTGTCACTACAAAAAGAAATTGACTGAAGCAAAAATCAGTTTTTAGTTTTAAGAGCACACATTGCCAACAGAGCCCCTTGAACAGTAGAGTAGTATATTGTATCTGGACATGCACTTTGTGAAAGGGCAGAATAGTGAAGTTAGCCAATGGCTGAAGTGGGCTGATCTATTGTCCCATGCTGTAGTAGGTGAAATAAAAATCTGACTGACACCACAGACCAACGGATAAAGAGGGTTAGATGAAAGCCTCTATAAGTGTATATATATATATATATATATATATATATATATATATATTTTTTTTTTAAATTTTATTTTACATAAATTACCTACTGGTGGTCGCCCCCATGCAATTTCTAAGGGATTTTGAACATGATTATAGCCTGAACTGCTGAATGGAACTACACCAAATGTATCAGAAAGAAAGGTCTTGGTCCAGAAAAATCTCTTTTTGTGATTTGGTATAAATCTGTTCAGTAATTTTGAAGTTATTCAAGAAAAAAGATTTATAGCTACCTAGTCACATGGAGGGTCCGCAAATCCAACAGATCTCATGGTGAGATCTGTTCGGCTGACAGCACTTCAACCAGGAAGTGCTGGCAGCCATCTTAGGACTCAGACTCAGCCAAGTCCCAAGAAAAAACATTACAAAAAAGGACTTGGAAGCAAGGTAGAAGTTCCCTAACCCCAAGCACTAGTTGTGGGGTCCAAGGGGCCACAAATATATTTTTAATTTTTTTAATGCAAATTCATGGAGGATCCATTAATCCACGGTAAAATAACAAAAAAACAATCATAGGTTTTCTATATGCCCTCCAAGTGGGCCAGGTCCCAGAGGGTGTATTCATTAATATAATTGGGGAAGGAGGGTGCTCATAACCCCTCTCCCAGGCCGATTTCATCCCTGGGGACCCCATACCCTGGGTCCCAGCCATGTAATCCATACAGACGGAGGCCATGCAGCACCCCTCCAGGAGCCATTAATGGCTCCGGGGACCACATCTCCAGGGCCTGGGCTCCTGCTATTTCCCAGGGTGCCTACCTCCGGAACATAGCAGTTTCCATGCCCACACTGGCGTGGGCAGGGAATCCTGTGTTTGCTCTTGTTATGCAGGAGCAATTTTAAAGCTCCTGATAAGTGGGAGCAAACATTATCTGCTTCCAGCAGGCTGGAGCATCAAAAAAGATGGGAGTGGACTTTCCATCTGTTTCCCTGCCTGCACTAAAGCCACATGCCCTCCCCCTATTTTGCATGCAGCCCCTCTCTCATTTAGAATATGGCTGTGCCCCAGGGGTTGGGGTCCCACTGGGCTGAAATTGGCCCGGGGAAGAGGGCTGAACTGCACCCCTCCATTTACTATATCAATGGGCCTGGGGGAATAGGGTCCCTGGGCCATATTCAGCCCGGGGATAGGGGCTCAATGCCCCCCATCTGGATTGCCTGCCGGTGCGGGGTTTGCCCCAGGGCCTGACTGCAGCTGGGGGTTGATTCAAATTAAAGTAATTAATGTTAAAAAAAACTAGAAATTCACTGAATAGAATAAAGAAAAACTTTGAAATTCATTGAAAAAGAAAAGGTTACATGGACGTTATAGTTATGTTCAGATTTTACTTGCCCAAAACCATAGAAATTCAGCAGTTATAGTTATACTTATCCAAAGAAACTATAACTTGTGCTCTTAGGTAACTATAACTCTCGCCATGCACTGATAATTACCCCACATATTACATCAGTCCTGCGATAGCAAACACTAAGGACCTCATTAAGACTCTGATAGTTTGGATCTGGATCGCCAGATCCATGGAGAGGAGACCACCGCGGAGCTGGCTGTCTCCCCCCAGGCCCTTTTACAAGGTTTGCACTGGGCTGACCAGCAGAAACCTCATGAAGCGGAGGTTAATGTTGTCGCATAGAGGAGGTCCCCAGCACCCTCGGAAAGCACAATGTCTGCTGTAGCAGACAGTGCGTATTCCCAGGATGCTGTGCAGGAGGCCCTGGGCTGCCCACTACATAGTTGTGGGCAGCACAAGGGCCCCCCTGTGGCTCCCAACAATGTGTTTCTGGCAGCCTTTTCATGGTGGGGTCCCCACTATAAAAAGGCTGGCAGAAACTGGACCTGTGATTAGCGCGGCTACGCTGAACTCAGCACTGCCATGGCTGAGCACAACTCCTACCCTTGTCAACTTGTCAGGAACCATGTTCCTGGTGGGGACAGCAGTCGCCTGGTGGTCCGACTGCCAGGGTTGTAATATGGTAATAGGACCACCTGGAGTGTGGTTGTTTGACCCTCACCGCGAAGCTGTTGGTCTCAAGACTGCCAGCCTGGTAGTGAAGGCTTAAGTCTGCTCCCAGCAGGCAGGAGTATGACTTTTCATATGTTTTTCTGCCCACACTGATGTGGACAAGGAAACAGTTGAAAAAATATCTTCTGCACAAAGGAATCAGCATTTTTTGCTGCCCCCTGTGTATGGGAGCAATGCCGGCTCCTGCTGAGGAGTGAAGCCAGCTTGGACCATAGGGCCATTAGGGCTCTCCCGTGCCCCCCAGCAACCAAACCCCAGCCCCCTCCCCCAATTTTAATTGGCCAGGCTCCAGGGGATAGGGTCCCCAGTACCAAAATCTGCCAAGGGAGGGGGATATATTACCCCCTCCCATTTAGAATATGGTTGTGCTCCAGTGGTGGCGTCCCTGGGGCTGAAGTTAGCCCTCTCCCCATGTACTATATGGATGGGCCACAGAGATGGGATCCCTTGGGCCATAGACTGTCTGCGTGCCACCCTCCCAGGTTGCCTGTGTGTGTGGGTTGACCACAGGGCCTTGCTGCAGGCTAGGCCCTGCAGCCACCCAGCCACCAAGCACAGCTAAAGACTGTGCACGGTGTGAGGTTGGGTGCCTGCAGGGGTTCGCTGCAGGCTCATGCCCTGCAGCCAGGACATACAGCCAATCCTGTGCAGTGCATGGCAGGGATTGGATTAACATAAGGTCATTAACATTTAAAAAAAATAGAAATTCACTAAAAAACAATGATAGGTTTCAAGGACATTATAGTTAGAAAGTAGAATTAACAAAACCCTCAGAAATTCACTACAAAACCATAGGTTACAGGGACGTTATAGTTAGGTTCAGGTTTCTGCATGCACAAAACCTGAGAAGTTCAGCAGTTATAGCTATACTTATCTGAAGAAACTATAACTAGTGCCCTAAAGTAACTATACCTTGCACCTTCATCATGCACTGCTAATTACCCCATATATTACATCAGCCCTGACATCTTCTATGACATAATTGATAATATCACTGCAACATTTGCAATATAATTATTGATGAGAAAACTGTGCATTGGTGGGGGTGTGAGTTATATTTTAAAATAAGAATTGCCCATCTACTCATCACAGTACTTATTTATTACACATTTCCTCTCAAGCACCACAATGGTCATACCTACTAATAAAATCGATTGTGAACTCATCTACTCATTTATACTATTCATGATCTCACATGACTTCAGCAAGTATGGGCGCACCCAAACGCCTGCCTTCAGCCATGTATTTCCCCATGTCTAGTGAGAGTCTTACGAGTATGAACATTTAGCGCCTCATTACAACTTCAGTGGTCTTCAGAGAAGACCGCCGAAGCCGCTTCAGCCAGCATACCGCCAGTGTTGGTGGTATTGTGGGCACCCTATTAGCAGTTTTCCACAGAAAACTCACTGTAACATTGACCTTTTTCTCCACCACCCTCCTTTTCCCACAATCTTGCAAGACTTTCACCATATTGTTACGTTTTTTTTAAGTCACATGGGCCCTCATTATGACATTGGCGGTAAAAGACGCTTACCACCGTGCAGCAGACCGCCACCACACCGCATGGCCACGGAATTCCATCACAGCTATTATGACCCACACTTCGGAATCCGCCAAAATCTAGACACCCACACAAGTCCGCCACACCAAAAGTCAGTGATAAACTGGCGATAACAAAACCTCCACCGTCACGCCAACAGAAATACACCCACACTATCACGACTCACGAATCCACGTGGCGGTCTTTCAACCGCGGTATTCCATTGGCGGTACAGACCGCTGCGCTCAAAATACACACACATATACAAAACACAGCCACATTGGACAATTCGAAATACACACACCTGATACACATACACACACCACTCCCACACACTCAATACAATATAAAACACACACCCACATCACCCACAAACCCTTACGACCACAAATCACGAACGAAAGCCAGAGAGAGACACCACCAGCAACAACACTAGCATCCACAGGCACACAACACCATCGCCCACATAACTTCCACGCACCTCACACAACACCCCACTACATATCAGCACACTTATCACCCCACACACCACCCCACACATCACCTACACCACCCGATGGCACGGCAAAGACACCCCAGGTTCTCGGAGGAGGAGCTCAGGGTCATGGTGGAGGAAATCGTCTGGGTAGAGCCACAGCTCTTCGGATCACAGGTGCAGCACACCTCCATTGCAAGGAAGATGGAGCTATGGTGAAGAATAGTGGACAGGGTCAATGCAGTGGGACAACACCCAAGAAATCGGGAGGACATCAGGAAGAGGTGGAACGACCTACGGGGGAAGGTGCGTTCCGTTGTCTCCAGACACCACCTGGCGGTTCAGCCGACTGGCGGTGGACCCCAACCTCCTCCCCCACAACTAATAACATGGGAGGAGCAGGTCTTGGCGATTCTGCATGCTGAGGGCCTCGCAGGAGTAGGTGGGGAATGGACTTTGGTAAGTCAAAGCTTTACTATTGAATCCCCCACCCTACCTGCATGCTATCACATATTCCCACCCTTGCCCTAACCCCCATCACTCCTACTCCTCACAAATGTCCCAACATCACAAACCACACATCCCAACACCAAGCTGTGCATGCAACACCAAAGCATGGACACCCATCACTAAAGAATGCCCACTGCACATACCCATACACCCCCTAAACCATCATCACACAAGGTCCCACACAGGAATGCTAGCACTGGGGTACACGGTCAACCACCAATTGCACACCTTGACACACACAGATGCAATAATCATGCCTTTATACTCCTGCAGGACCCCTACCCAACGTCACCAGACAGGAGAGTCCACACATGTCCACACCACCAACAGAAGAGGCCCATAGTGATGACAGCACCTCTGTCCAACTGGATCTAGATGACCAGCCCAGCCCATCGGGGACCTCAGGACAGTCGGTTCCCCACACCCAGTCACAGGCCACTACAGAGCTTCCCCACTCTGGAAACACCAGCACAGCACCCACTCAGCAGGCCCATACCTCTGTCCCCAGAGCACGTCAATCAGCAGTGTGTGCACTACTACAGGGAACCCAGGCTAACCCACCACCCCAACAACAACAGGGACCTGGGGGCAGTGGTAGTGGGCACACGGTCCAGGGGACGGAGGCCCAGGAACCCAGGGGAACTGGGAGGGCTGCTGTGTGACAGAGGGCGGACAGGCCCAGGGAACCCACTCTCCACGAGGCCCTCTCCTCCATCATGGGAGCTTACCCCCACTCCCAGGAGACAATGGCAACAGTACTGGCCAAGTTTCAGGAGACCCAGCGCCTGCAGGAGGAACAGTATATTGGCTTCAGGGAGGAACTCAGAGCCATCAATTCCACCCTGGGCACCATCGTAGGGGTGCTGAAGGAAGTGCTCAACACCAGGAGGGACACTGTGGCACTACAAGGGGCCCCTGACACTAGCCTGGACGATGAACTGCCCACCACCTCCGCCGGCGCTAGTGGACAGGAGGCACCGCCACAGGACTACCACACCAGCACCCACCCCCTGCAGAGGGAGAACCACCTCGCAAACGGTCCCTGAGGTCCAGGAACAAGACAGGGAACGATGCCAAGAACCCCGCCAAGAAATGAGACCACCCTGATTGTCATCCTACTGTCCCACTTTGTCACCCTGTCCATCCTTAAACTGCCCCAGCTCCACTTCCTATGCCCATTTGGGCAATGCACCTGTGAGACTAATAGACTGGACTCTGCCATGGACATTCCTCCGCCATCACCCCTCACCATTTTGCTACCCCCTCCAATTTTGAGCACTAAAATAAACACCCTTAACGCACAAAACAATCTGGAGTCTCTCTGTGATTTCGGAATACTGTATTAGCAATAATGGTGGCAAAAATCTCTTTCATTTGTAATGTCAACATACCTATGTCACACAGATCTAGTCCATGAGGAATCAAAGCAGATGTCACACTGTGGGACCCAGATCTGTGAAATCGTAAGGGAAAGTGACAACTCAGTGACCATACACTGGGTGAAAAAGACAGACAGTAGAGAGGCAGTAGTGTTTAAGTACATGTAGTAGGCAGGTTTGTATCCTTACCTGTGTTTCACTGGAAATATTGCTGGATCACTGAGTCCCTGTTGTCCGTGTCTTCTTCCTCTGCTTCCTCGTCTTCACTGTCCACAGGCTCCACAGCTGCAACAACACCGCCATCTGGACCATTCTACTGCAGAAAGGGCACCTGTCATCGCAAAGCCAAGTTGTGTAGCATACAGCAGGCCACGATGATCTGGCACACCTTCTTTGGTGAGTAGAATAGGGATCCACCTGTCATATGGAGGCACCGGAACCTGGCCTTCAGGAGGCCGAAGGTCCGCTCGATCACCCTCCTAGTTCACCCATGGGCCTCATTGTAGCGTTCCTCTGCCCTTGTCCTGGGATTACTTGCTGGGGTCAGTAGCCATGACAGGTTGGGGTAACCAGAGTCACCTGCAAATGGCGAGGGACAACTGTTAGACACACACTAACCTGGAGGGATATCCCCAGACCCAGTCAACCATTCCCACTGACTTGCTTCCAGGTGCTCACCTAATAGCCACACACGGTGCCTCTGGAGTTGACCCATCACATAAGGGATGCTGCTATTCCACAGGATGTAAGCGTCATGCACTGAGCCAGGGAACATGGCATTCACATGGGAGATGTACTGGTCTGCCAAACATACCATAACTCTTCCGGTTTCTGTACACCTGTTCATTCCTGTGGCGGGGGACCAAAGCCACATGGGTCCCATCAATGGCACCTATGATGTTGGGGATATGTCCCAGGGCATAGAAATCACCTTTCACTGTAGGCAAATCCTCCACCTGAGGGAAAACGATGTAGCTCTGCATGTGCTTCAGCAGGGCAGACAACACTCTGGACAACACGTTGGAAAACATAGGCTGGGACATCCCTAATACTATGGCCACTGTTGTTTGAAATAACCCGCTTGCAAGGAAATGGAGCACTGACAGCACCTGCACTTGAGGGGGATTCCTGTGGGATGGCGGATAGCTGACATCAGGTCTGGCTCCAACTGGGTACTCAGTTCCTGGATAGTGGCACGGTCAAGCCTGCATGTGATTATCACATGTCTTTCCTCCATTGTCGACAGGTCCACCAACGGTCGGTACACCGGAGGATGCCACCATCTCCTCACATGTCCCAGCGGACGGTGCCTATGAAGGACAACAGCGAGCACAGAACACCATTCATACTCAAAAAGTGGCCTGTATGTGTGTTGAGTCTAGGACTAGGTATGTGTGACGCAGTTGAAAATGAAGCCATGTGGGCCCCTGAAATGGCGGCTGCCTGACCTCTAAAGTGGGACAATGGGATGTGAGGTAACTGCGCTGGCGTTGTACACCGTTGCGGTAGGCGGTCGAAGACCACGGCGCAATGCTGCATTGGTTAACATTGGACCCTATGGGTCCCAGGAGCCAATGACGATGTACCCTGGCGGTGACGGTACGCACCGCCGCGGACGTGACCGCCATTTTCTATCTGTTCAATCACTCGATACGTGATCTTCGACAGGAGAGGACCTACACTGCAAGTGCCGCTGTGACCTCGGTCTGAAAGAAACAATGGCTCGAGTGTCTGGGGAAAGGGACCCTGCCTTCACATCGGAGGAGTTGGAGAAACTCGTGGACGGTTTACTCCCCCAGTACACGCTACTCTACGGTCCTCCAGACAAACAGGTAAGTACACTGGGAGCATGATGTATGGGCTACGCCTGTGTGGAGAGGGGTGGATGTAAGAAGTAAGGGGGAGAGTGCGGCGTGCATGAAACAACGGTGAGTGCATGTGCCACATGGCAAGGGTAGGGATGGGGGCCAATCACTTTGACGGTGCAGTTGGTAATAACTTTCTCTTTCCCCTGTACAAATCACGTAGGTCAGCGCCCACCAGAAAAAACATATTTGGCGTGCCATCGCCAAAGACGTCCGGACCCTGGGGGTCTACCACAGACGGAGCACCCACTGCCGGAAAAGATGGGAGGACATTCGCCGCTGGAGCAAGAAGACGGCGGAGGCTCAGCTGGGGATGGCCTCCCAACGTGGGAGGGGTGCCCGTCGCACAATGACCCCCCTGATGTTCAGGATCCTGTCGGTGGCGTACCCGGAGTTGGATGGGCGCTTGAGGGCATCACAGCATCCACAAGGGGGTGAGTACACTCACATTCTGCTGACTTTGCGCGCAGTGGAGGGGTCTGGATGGGGGAGGTGGGCTGTGGATTTCCCTAGGCCAGGGCGAGTTCCGTAGGCAAGGTCCCTCCGTAAGGCAGGCCATGTGGCACCCCACCTCTGTAGAGTGACAACTACACCTAGTCATGCCCCTGTGTCATCTATGTGTGCAGATGTCGCCCATAGCCTTGTAGGCCATTTCCCAGGAAGTGAACAGTGGAGCCCAAGAGTGCGGCGTAGTGCAGGGGCTTCTGTGTCTGTCGTGTCCGCCAACGGTAGCGGTAATGCATGCACTCAACATGTCTTTCTTCTGTCGTCCCCCCCTTTTTTTTTGGCCTCCCTGTTCTTGTGTGAATTAGCATCATCAGGCAGAGGAGCAGTGGCACCGGAGCACCAGGGGGCTGCATCCCACATGGCCATGGAGGGCCACACTACGGAAAAGATGGGAGGACATTCGCCGCTGGAGCAAGAAGACGGCGGAGGCTCAGCTGGGATGGCCTCCCAACGTGGGAGGGGTGCCCATCGTACCATGACCCCCCTGATGTTCAGGATCCTGGCGGTGGCGTACCTGGAGTTGGATGGGCGCTTGAGGGCATCACAGCAGCCACAAGGGGGTTAGTACACTCACATTCTGCTGACTTTGCGCGCAGTTGAGGGGTCTGGGTGGGGGAGGTGGGCTGTGGGTTTCCCTAGGCCAGGGCGAGTTCCGTAGGCAAGGTCCCTCCGTAAGGCAGGCCATGTGGCACCCCACCCCACCTCTGTAGAGTGACAACTACACCTAGTCATGCCCCTGTGTCATCTATGTGTGCAGATGTCGCCCATAGCCTTGTAGGCCATTTCCCAGGAATTGAACAGTGGAGCCCAAGAGTGCGGCGTAGTGCAGGGGCTTCTGTGTCTGACGTGTCCGCCAGCGGTAGCGGTAATGCATGCACTCAACATGTCTTTCTTCTGTCGTCGTCCCCTTTTTTTTGGCCTCCCTGTTCTTGTGTGCATTAGCGTCATCAGGCAGAGGAGCAGTGGCACCGGAGCACCAGGGGGCTGCATCCCACATGGCCATGGAGGGCCACACTACGGAAAAGATGGGGGGACATTCGCCGCTGGAGCAAGAAGACGACGGAGGCTCAGCTGGGGATGGCCTCCCAACGTGGGAGGGGTGCCCGTCGCACCATGACCCCCCTGATGTTCAGGATCCTGGCGGTGGTGTACCTGGAGTTGGATGGGCGCTTGAGGGCATCACAGCAGCCACAAGGGGGTGAGTACACTCACATTCTGCTGACTTTGCGCGCAGTGGAGGGGTCTGGGTGGGGGAGGTGGGCTGTGGGTTTCCCTAGGACAGGGCGAGTTCCGTAGGCAAGGTCCCTCCGTAAGGCAGGCCATGTGGCACCCCACCCCACCTCGGTAGAGTGACAACTACACCTAGTCATGCCCCTGTGTCATCTATGTGTGCAGATGTCGCCCATAGCCTTTTAGGCCATTTCCCAGGAAGTGAACAGGGGAGCCCAAGAGTTCGGCGTAGTGCAGGGGGCTTCTGTGTCTGTCGTGTCCGCCAACGGTAGCGGTAATGAATGCACTCAACATGTCTTTCTTCTGTCGCCCCCCCCCCCTTTTTGTGGTCTCCCTGTTCTTGTGTGCATTAGCATCATCAGGCGGAGGAGCAGTGGCACCGGAGCACCAGGGGGCTGCATCCCACATGGCCCTGGAGGGCGAAACTATGGACTCGGAGTTCACCAGTGGGACGGAGGGCGAGGGGAGCTCCACGGCGGGGACAGGAGCTGAGACCAGTGACACGGACTCGTCCTCTGATGGGAGCTCCCTTGTGGTGGCGCCAACATCTGTGCCACCCCCATCTACAGGTACAGCAGCCAACCCCCCTTCCAGCACCGCCCTCCCAGCAGCCCCTCAGCCTTCGCCCCGTGCCCGCTCACCCGGGAGGGTGGGCATCACCTTCGCCCCAGGCACCTCAGGCCCTGCCCCAGTCACCCCTGCTGCCCTCAATGAGGAGGCCATGGACCTCCTCAGGTCCCTCACTGTTGGGCAGTCTACCATTTTGAATGCCATCCAGGGTGTAGAAAGGCAGTTGCAACAAACAAATGTATTCCTGGAGGGTATTCATTCTGGTCAGGCAGCCCTTCAGCAAGCTTTTCAGACTCTGGCCTCAGCACTGATGGCAGCCATTGTCCCTGTGTCTAGCCTCCCTCCTCCAACTTCCTCCACCCCGACCCAATCCCCTGTAGCTCAGCCTATCCCAAGCACACCTACAGACCAGCATGCACTCACCTCAACACACAAGGGAAACTCAGGCAAACATAAGCACCACACATCCCACAGGCACTCACACAAACATCACACACATGCAGACATACCAACATCCACTGCCTCCACTGTGTCCCCCTCCTCCTCATCTCCCTCCTCCCTCCCAGTCTCGTCTACACTCACACCTGCATGCACTACCTCTACAGCCACTACGTCCCTCTCCAGCACACCCACCACCACACCCCGCTCACGTGCAGTCACCACCCCCACTACCATTCACATGTCCCCTGTGTCCTCTCCCAGTGTGTCTGTGATGCCCCCTCCGAAGATACACAAATGCAGGCACACACCCACCCAACAGCCATCCTCCTCACAACAGCCTCCAGCGCATGCACCTTCACCCAAAGTCACCAAACGAACACCTCCTACAACCACAACCTCTTCCTCCACTGCCAAACCCCCTCCAGCTACCCGTCCCAGTGTGTCAAAAAACTTTTCCTGTCCAACCTTGACCTCTTTCCCACACCTCCCCCACCCTGTCCGTCTCATAGGTCCCAAACTAGCACCTCAGCCACAACATCTCCGGGACCAGTGGTGCCTGTAGTCACCGGAATCTGGAGTGCACCGGCCACCAGGGCAGCCAGTGTGGCACGGAGCCACAGCACAGACAGTCCCCCACCTGTGAAGCATCAGAAGTTGGCCAGTGCCCGGCGGGAGAGGGGGAAGACTCCAGCCACAAAAGCCGCTCACAGGTGTCCCAGTGGGAGTGTGGAGTCAGCTGTGACACCTTCCAAGGTGGGGAAGGGCCAAAAGAAACCCGGCAAGTCTGGGAAGAGCAGCACAGCGGAAAAGACCGCCATCATCCCTGCTGCCCAGGAGGCCAGCACAAGCCCAGCTGCCCAGGAGGCCACCGCCAGCCCAGCTGCCCAGGAGGCCACCGCCAGCCCAGCTGCCCAGGAGGCCACCGCCAGCACCAGCCCAGCTGCCCAGGAGGCCATGGCCAGCACAAGCCAGCTGCCCAGGAGGCCACTGCCAGCACCAGCCCAGCTGCCCAGGAAGCCACCGCCAGCACCAGCCCAGCTGCCCAGGAGGCCAGCTCCAGCCCCGCTGGGCCATGAAGGACCGCCAGCACAAGCCCCGCTGGGCCATGAAGGACTTCCAGCAAAAGCCACGCTGGGCCATGAAGGTCCGCCAGCAGCTGAGTCCCTGCAATGGAGACTGCCGTCTCAAGCACCGCTGAACAGGGCACCGCTGTCTCAAGCACCGCTGAACAGGGCACCGCCGTCTCAAGCACCGCTGAACAGGGCACCGCCGCCTCAAGCACTGCTGAACAGGGCACCGCCGTCTCATGCACAGTTTAACAGGGCACCACCGTCTCAAGCACCGCTGAACAGGGCACCACTGTCTCATGCACCGCTGAACAGGGTACCGCCGTCTCATTCACCGATGAACAGGGCACCGCCGTCTCATGCACCGCTGAACAGGGCACCGCCGTCTCAAGCACCGCTGGCCCATAACCGCCAAGGGCACTAACGCTACTGAGTCTGTCTCGGGGAGAATGAAGCACTCTGGGCACCATGCCCCCTCCAGAACCAGTGGAGAATCACATCCACTACCTCTGTCCTTGGCAGGATGAAGCACTCTGGGCACAAGGCCCCCTCGAGAACCAGTGGAGAGATACATCCACTACCTCTGTCCTTGGCAGGATGAACCACTCTGGGCACAAGGCCCCCTCCAGAACCAGTAGAGAGATACATCCACTACCTCTGTCCTTGGCAGGATGAAGCACCCTGGGCACAAGGACCCCTCCAGAACCAGTGGAGAGATACATCCACTACCTCTGTCCTTGGCAGGATGAAGCACTCTGGGCACCATGCATCCTCCACAACCAGTGGAGACTGTTATCCACTTGAGAGACTGTGGTTTGCACTCCCCAGGATGGAACAGTGGGCAAGCCACCCACTGTATAGACTTGAGAGACTGTGGCTTTGCACTCCCCAGGATGGAACAGTGGGCAAGCCACCCACTGTATAGACTTGAGAGACTGTGGCTTTGCACTCCCCAGGATGGAACAGTGGGCAAGCCACCCACTGTAGAGACTTGAGAGACTGTGGCTTTGCACTCCCCAGGATGGAACAGTAGGCAAGCCACCCACTGTATAGACTTGAGAGACTGTGGCTTTGCACTCCCCAGGACGGAACAGTGGGCAAACCACCCACTGTAGAGACTTGAGAGACTGTGGCTTTGCACTCCCCAGGATTGAACAGTGGGCATGTGGCCCCCTCGTGGATTTGGCGTCGTGCACTCAACAGGCTGAGGTGAGCCTCCCTTTCCCTCCCCCTGAGGTGCCTGTTTAGTTGCTCTCTGATGCCCCTGCAGTGTTCTCTCTGTCATGGTCGGGGATCTTGTGTGGGCCACGCCCATACCATGTGGGCCCAGTGTTCCACTGACTTAATTGGAGCACTACCTGGACTACTATGCTTGGTATATATTTTGTAAATGGTGTATATATATTTTTCTGTCTACTTGATTTTAATATATTACAATGGTTACACTCATTTCCTTTTGTACTTGCATTCTTCTAGGGGGGGTTGGAGGGTGTAACTGTGATGTATCATGATGTATTAGTGTGTGTGTTGTCATGGGTGGGGGTGGGGGTGGGAGTGTTGCGTGTTGCGTATCCCTGTTTTTTCCCTCCCCCCTCCCCTGTGTCGTAGGTGCAGTACTCACCGTGGTCTTCGCCGCCGGCGTTTGTGCTCCTGGTAGAGGAGCAGGAAGACTATCGCAGGTAGAATTTGGAGTTTCAGGTCCATAGTGTCCTCGTGGGGTGTGTAGAGGTGAGCGTTTTCCCTTCGGAATTCCTGTTTCCGCTGTGTTTTTATCCGCGGTGAATCCGCCCTGGAAAAGGTGGCTGATTGGCCTGTCATAATAGTGTGGGCGGTACATTGTCTCCCGCCTGTCTGTTGGCGGTGACCGCTGCGCTGTTTGATTGTACCACCATGGCGGTCTGAGTGTTAAAGTGGCTGCCTTTGTTGGCGGTTTCTGCCACGGTCGTAATTGCTAATTTTTTACCGCCCGCCTGTTGGCGGTCTTACCGCCGGTTTAACACCGTCCGCCAGGGTTGTAATGACCACCATAATGTAGGATCTCCTTCATTAGAGTACATACAACTTTTACTTCCTTCTCTTAGGATTTTAGGAAAGCATGACCACTCCAGTCCCAGATTTCCACAATATAACAGCAGTATACAGTAGATTGTGAGGAGAAACTGGACTCTTCAAAAACACCTCATCACAGGATAGCCATTCTATATAGAAGGGTGTATTAGGGACTGTCCATTGCACTATGACCTCTCCCGAGGACAAGGATGTGCAATGTAGTGTGGGGCAAGGAATGACCTCAACACTAAGAATCCTCTCTTGTGATGAACAGTGGGTTTACTAGGGTGTAGGAAAAAATGGCTTCTACACTGTAACCTCTCTTAGATCACAGGTGTGCATAGTAGGGTATGGAGGGTACTTGCCTCTCCACTGATCGCTCTCTCTGAGATGACAGATGCATGTGGTGGGGTGTGGGGTGGGACTGGTCCCTATCCTTAGATCTCTCTCTTGGATGATGGGTATGTTTAGTAGGTTTTTGGCAGGGACTGGTCTCTCTACTGACACATCTCTGTTGAATGACAGATATACAACTATGATGTGGAAATAAAATAAGCCCTACACTGATAACTTTCTCTTAGAGGACAAGCATACAGACTAGGGTATCAATAGACTGCTGGATCAGCTAAGATGTCTCCTCAGAGTAACACATGAGGAAAATAGGTTGTGGGTAGAGACTGCTCTTTCTGCTCATACCTTTCTTCATGATAATTTAATTAGCAGAGTATGTAATGGAGTATCCTCTATGTTGACAACAGTGTTTTGGACAACCAGTGCCCATAGTTGAATGTAAGGGCACTCTCACCTCTCTCTTAGACACCTCCTTATAGGGACAGGGATGTGTAGTAAGGTGTACACAGAGACAGACATCTGCAATGAAACTTCTTTCCAGAGTGGCAAGCATGTATAAAGATGTGCAAAAGAACTGCCATCTCCATCACCTAACAGCAGTGCGTCGTATACTAGGAGGATGCATAGGCTACTGTGCCAAAACCTCTCTCCTGTATAAAATAAACTACAGTGTTAAGAAGCACTAATCTTTTTATAGAACCTTATACATACATATACATCTAGCAGCACAGCTACGGTTCTTGAAGATGGAACTGCCACGTTACATCATCATTACAAGAATGTAATAACATTAAAATCTTCAAAAACAATTGAGGGAAGAAAACAGTAGTAACTTTAAACATCTTATTTAAAAAAAACAATTTAACAACATTACAAACAACAACTATATTAACAAACAACCGTGAAAAATAAACTAACAAACATTCTAAATTTTTTACATTTCTGTTCCCTCCTATCACCAGGCACTAACAGACTTCATTTGCCTTCTGGATTTTGATATACATCCTCAACCTGCCAAACAATATCCACTTTAATAGTTTTTTCTAGCAGGTTAGGTGACAAAAGTGTCACTTCAAATAAAATTAAATTAGCAAAAAAGAGTTCAGCCCAGAAATTAGAAGCAACCAGAGTGTTACACCATTAAAGGAATCTACACCTACTCAAGCAGCCACCAACCATCCTTTTCTAAAATAAAGTACTTTTTTTGTTGTTTAAATGAGCAGATCACTTTGCCATTAAAAACAAGTAGAGCTACATAGAACAAGCTTCTCCAAGGGTATGAAGGTCGCCGCAGGCAGTAACAACAACAGTTGTGCAATACATTTTTTTCCTGACTTTCCACACAGTTACTGTTCCCTCTATCTTCCAAAGTGAAACATTTTTGTTTTCCTCCTCCATATATTTTGTGACAAGATACTTTTATCGAAACATCTGTTTTCCATCTCTCACCTAAAAAAGGACAAGAAAACTAAACAAAATTTAAAGTTGCCTACTGATCAATACTTGAAAACAGTGAAACATCACCATATACTCTAAAGCGTTTTGCATTTTTCACCCACAATCACATAGTTACATGTACTGTACCACCAACCTCATATTCCTTTCGTGTGAAGAATTCAACACTCTCAACCAGTGCATTTTTTCACAATTAAATTAAAACATGCCAGCAAACTTTGTTCCATAACAGTTTATAAATAACACATTCCTTGAGACACACCATTCCTAACAGTGAGCACAGTGTTTTACTCTAGAAATAGCAATATCTCCACTCAATCATCTCATGGGAATAAAATATGTTTACAGTAAGGTTAATAAAAACACTAGGGCCCTTATTATGAGTGTGGCGTTCTCAAGACCGCCACACTCGTGATGCAGTCGGACCGCCGCATACAGGGCGGTTGAACCGCCCTATTATGACTGTGGCAGATGGCCAGGGTCCAACCGGCCGCATTGCCAGGTTGTTGCCTGTCGACAGCCTGGTGGTCTCGGCTGTCGCAGTCTTCCAGGGAAGCCTTTCAAGCACCACTGCCCTGAGGATTACGAGTCTCCTTTCCGCCAGCCTTCGCATGGCGGTCTCACTGCCATGCAAAGGCTGGCAGAAAGGGGGCATTGGGGGCCCCATGGGGGTCCCTGCACTGCCCATGCACTTGGCTTATAGAGTGCAGGGGCCCCATGGACAGCCCCGTTGTGGATTTCACTGCACAAATTACGGGCAGTGAAATGTGTGATCGGTGCTGTCGCACCCGACACACCACAACATAGCGGCCGCTTGATTAAGAGCCAGCGTCAGTGTTGTTGTGATTTTTCTGGTGGGCAAGCAGGCGGAAATGCTGTTTTTGCCTGCTGGCCCAGCAGAAAACTCCTAATAGGGTGGGCAGCATACCGCCAGCACTGGCCATAATGAGGGCATGTTTTTTTTTATTAACAATCCTTGTTTTATAAATTCAGAAACACTGCCTTTTTTACTTATAGCTGCATACAGATTGGATATTTAATTTTTTAACACAATGTCCAATACATCTCTCTACATTCTAAACTCTACCTCTTAAAACCTATATTAAAAACATACACCTCTACAAATAGCTTTGAAGATGACTCACTGAACCTTGTGTAGAATAAGTTTCCAACAGTAGTGCACTTAATGTCACTTTGCAACAAAGTTTATAAAGTATATTTTTAATTATCTGAATTTAGAGCAGTTTCTTATATGCAACTGAAGACCCCAGTATGTCTCAGTTCCATATGTAGGGCCTCATTATGACATTGGTGGTAAAATCCCTATCCCGCTGCTGTGTTTGCCCCAACATACCGCCTCTGAGGGTAACATCCGTCTGCCAGATTATGATGGTCATTATGAACACTGCACCGCTGGCGGTGGCGGTAACTACAGACAACAGGCTGGTGGTCCAGACCACCAAATAATGAAGCCAATGAGAAACAAGTAGCAGTCTATCCACACACCACCATTTTTGTAGTCCCGCCGACGATGGAGGAGGCCACCTCAGGTCGGCAGAAAGGCCGTACCCACGCACCAAATAATGAAACACCACACCGCCATCAGTTCCAGGGCGGGAACCACCGCCAGGCAAAGCGTGGTGGAAACAAACAATATAAAAGGAAACACTCACCAGAGGTACACAGAATACACAGACGCAGACATGGAGCGAGAGTTGGAAATAATACCAGTGCTTCGCCTTCCCATATTCCTCAGGACTGTGACCGACGACGAAGATAACAACGGTAAGTACCACAGCCTAGTACACATGGGAAGAAAGGACACAGTTACACACCAACCCCACCCACCCCGCAACGCACTCCCAACCCTATCCCACCATCCCAAGCCATACATGGCATAACAAAATGTACTTACCCGACAAAAGCCAACAAATACCTGCACCTATGTAAACACCTGTGCACACCACACTCCCACAGTGAAATGCTAAACAACGTCACTATATTGTGCCAACAGCACTGCTGGGCACTCAATTTTTATTACAAATAAAAAATGTAATATCCAAATATGGCCATTGGCCAGTCCATTGTAAAGTCCCTGAAGAGCAAATAGAGCCCAAACTTGACCCCCACGTGTGCAAAGGGAACTCCACTGGAAAGGGGCATCAATCAGGGGGCAGGGGGTGGGGACTCAGGTCTGGAAGTGGGGGTCTTGGGCTTAGGTTTGGGAGGTGGAGGGGGTTTGGGCTTACCCTTGAAAGGAGGGGGATTGAGCCTGGACCGGGGGTGGCAGAGGGACCTGGGGCAACACGGGGCTTCTTCCTCCCTGGGGAAGGGCAACGAGAATGGGAAGGGCAGACTGGGACGGACTTAGACAATGAAGGAGTGGACTGGGCAAGGGCATGGGAATGTTTAGGGACCAGATGGGGTAGGCCAGTGGGTTCAAACAGGTCAACTCGGGATAGGAAAAGCTTCTTAAGTGCAGTTGGAGGGGATCTGGAGCCAGGTCTGGGAGTGGAGGTTGAGGGAGTGCTTGTGTAGGTGTGCCGGATGTGGATGCAGGTGCCTGTATAGTATGCTTATGTGTGGTGGATGTGTGTGGTGTGGATGTGTGCAAATGTTTGAGTGTTTTGGGAGGAGGGAGGTGGACACAGTGGGAGAAGACAGGCTGCCAGTGTAGATAGATGTCTGGGTGTCTGCAGGTCTGGTGAGTGCTGCAAGTGTCTGTGAATGTAGTCGTGGTGAGTCCAGGTGTGGTGGCTGGGGTGCATGTTTGGATGTAAGATGTTGTGGTGAATGCATGAATGGGGGCAGCATCAGTGACTGAGGGTGCAGTGTGTGGGTGTGCATGGTAAGGTGACAGACAGGGTGGTGGGGGGTGGCACACAGGGGGAGGTGGATGTTGTTGTGTGTGCTTTGGTACGTTGGGTGAGTGCCTGCCTGTGGTGGAAACTGTGGTGCTTGTGTTTGTCTGTGTGCTTCTTGTGTGCTGATCTGTGTGCATGGCTGTCTGTGTGCTTGGGATGGGTGAAGGGAGAGGGGTACTGGAAGGGGTAGAGGTGGTGGGAGGGGGGACAGAAAAACCATGGACACTGGCTGCTGTCAAAGAGGAGGCCAGAGCCTGAAAAGATCTCTGTAGGCCAGACATGGCACTGTGAATGCCTTCCAGGTAGGCATTGCATTGCTGCATCTGGGATGCTAGCCCCTGGATGGAATTCATAATGGTTGTCTGCCCGACAGAGATGGTTCTCAGGAGGTCAATAGCATCCTCCGAGAGGGCAGTAGGGCTGACTGGGGCAGGGGATGAGGTGCCTAGAGCGAAGGAGACGCCCACCTTCCTCGGTGAGCGGGCATGGGCAACTTGATGGGGAGCAACTGGGAGGGCAGCTATGGAATGGGGGTGGCGGAATATAACAAAGAATGGGTGGGCCCAGGAGGGTCCGTCACCACCAGGGAGCTGCCATCAGAGGAGGTATCAGAGTCACTACCTCCAGTGGTAGTTGCCTCCCCCGTGGAACTCCCCTCCCCCTCCAACCCACTGGTCCCCGTGGCGTCGGTAAACTGTGCCTCCTTGGAACCGTGGGCTGCTGCATCCCCACCTGGCGGTGCCCCAGCCCCCTTGCCAGATGATGCTAATGTACACAGGGACACAAGAGCACAGGGGTGGGGAAACAAAACAAGAAAGAAGTATGTCAAATCCTGCAAATGTGTACATTTTGTGTCACAGGCATTCCCACCCGGTCAGGCACGAACCCTCAGCAGAAATAACATATATTATGAATGTGCCCGTGGCTAGTAAGCATGATCCCAGCATATACCATATAACCTTAATGAAACACAACTCTGATACACTGTGTGAAGTACACCCATGATAGACCATGCCAAGCCAATGCAATTGCATAAGGCCACAATGAATACCAGATGACAAAAAGGGGACCCCTCATAGGCCTACAGACCCTGCCTCCCAACGACAAGGAGGGGGGCAAGACTGCAGGAACACACCTGTCTAAGTGCCTGGCACTACAATGAATGCATCCCACTGCACCCAAATATACCCATCAAAGTGGTATCACAACAGTGTTGGTACTCACACCCTTGTGGCTGCTGTGCTGCGTTCAAGCACCCATCCAAATCCAAATGGGCCACCGCCAGATTGCGGGCCATTAGGGCGGGTCAGGGTCCAACGGGCACCCCTTGCTCTTTGGGAGGCCCTCCCCAGCTGGGCCCCTCCGGTCCTCCTGGCCCAGCACCGCTTCCTGTAGTGGGTGCTCTGCCGGTTGTAGACCCCCAGGGCCAACACTTCCTTGGCGATGGCTTGCCACAGGCCTTTCTTTTGATGGGCGCTGACCTGCATGGGACACACAGAGCAAAGAAACAGACATCAGCGTGGGTGCCCCACACACAAATGCCATGTTCTTTCATGACATGGCCCACGTAGACATGCATATGAATAAATTACAAGCAGAAAGTGCCAGA
Organism: Pleurodeles waltl; assembly: GCF_031143425.1. Taxonomy (NCBI): domain Eukaryota; kingdom Metazoa; phylum Chordata; class Amphibia; order Caudata; family Salamandridae; genus Pleurodeles; species Pleurodeles waltl. The sequence continues at coordinate 546,001,460 of NC_090438.1, forward strand.
CAACATACGGCTGGGCAGTCACACTTCGAACACCCATGCATACAGGCATCTGCCACAATCATACACATCTGAGGATGACAGATTGCAACTCACCTGCTCCTCTGGTCGCACATACAACTTTGCTTACAGGGGTAGGACCCCGTCCACCAGCTTTTCCAGCTCCTCCACGGTGAAGGCCGGGCCCGTTCCCCTGTGACACGCGCCATCTCACGGATTAGAGTCAGGACACAGCAGGACACGCAGTGGAGTACTACCCTTCACGTGATGCAGGAGTCAGGTGTCAAAGGTCTGTCAAAATGGCAGTAGATACCGCAGCAGTGTGCACCGTCACCGCCAGCGGTGATCATGATTGGCCCAGGTTCCCCATTGACAACCATGTAATCCAATGATCAGGTGCACGGTGGTGAATACCGCCTACCGCCATGCCGACTAACGCCAGCGGAATGAAGTCACTTTCACACTACCATACCTGGATGACAGGAGGCTGCCATTTTACTTTTACCACAACTCCATAGCCTGGCCGGGGGCCTCATCCATGGCCCCATTTTGTCTCCCCTTCGTCGATTACTGACATGATTCTTTGATCCACACATGTAGTCACGGTTGGAAGGGTGTATTATGGCAGAGAAACCTCAGCACACATTAGTCTGACGGTGTAACTCATTCTTTCTGTTTGTGTGCTTTACCTATGTGTCGCATTTTGAAAAGTACAGTGACATCATGTGATGCAAGTGTATGTTGACACTCAAAATGTGTTCTTTCCTCCCCCAGGTAGAGACTCATGTGGTGAGGGAGGGCCCCATCTGTTTAGAGACCTCTGGTAGATCTGGCCACTATGGAGGAACGTCACATCATTATCACCTATTAACTTAATGGAGCTACAATCCATGACCTCTGTGCATTAATGGATCCTGTTCTGAAGCCGGCCAATCAGAATCAGCATGCCATCCCTACAATTGTGCAAGTACTATGTGTGCTGCATTTTTTGGGCACGAGCTCATTTCAGATGACAGTGGGCATGGCTGCAGGGCTCTCACAGCCAATGTTCAGCCCCATCCTGTCCAATTTCCTGGATGCATTTGTTCAACACTTACAAACTTATGTCCAGTTTCCCCAAAGGGCTGAAGTCACCGCTATCAAATGTGGATTCTATGCCTTTGCTAATATCCCACATGTGATAGGTGCCATTGATGGACCCCAAATAGCTCTCATACCCTCAAAAGTGAATGAACAGGTGTATAGGAATCATGATAGCTATCACTCCACAAATGTACAATTGGTGTGTACTGCTGATCAGTACATTTCACATGTCAATGCCAGGTTCCCAGGATCAGTCCATGATTCATTTGTGCTGAGAAACAGCAGCATGCCACACATGATGGGACAACTACAGGGGGACAGCGCTTGGCTCATGGGTGAGTGTGTCTGACACTGGATCAGCTCCATAGCTGACAGCCAGTCTGTATGCAAATAAAACCTGTTTGTTCAAGTCCTCTTTTGCCCACTTTTGCTGGTGGTTCTGGCTACCTCAACTTGCAATGGCTCCTGACACCTGTGATTAATCCCAGGACAGATGCAGAGAGGAATTATAATGAGGCCCATGGTCGTACTAGGAGGGTGATAGAGCGCACTATAGGAGTCCTGAAGGCAAGATTTTGTTGCCTCCATCTCTCTGGAGGATCCCTGTGCAATGTCCCTGGCAAGGTGTGTAAGATAGTGATGGCCTGCTACATGCTGCACAACTTGACTGTGAGGAAAGCTATCCCCCTTCTGGAAGAGGAGGGTACTGTCCAACCAGCCCTGCAACCTCAGAGGAGGGCTGAGAGTGATGGTGAGGAAAAAGAGGGGGAGGATTTCAACTTCAGGACCTAGCTAATCCGGCTATACTTCCAGTGACTCTAAGGTACTGTTCAATGACGCTGATGTCTTCACTGCATAGTTTCAGTCTGACTCATGTAATAAGTATTGTGGTGTCTTTTGTCAGTGACAATGCTAAATCATGACCGAAGTGGCATGTGCCGGGAAACGCAATTTTAGGTACAGTGTGACATAGTGCATTGTTTTGGATCCCCTCCTGCAATAAAAGTGGGATTATGATAGTAACTGGCTAATGCATTCACATTCACAATTGATCTCTCATATTGATTAAGGACATATAATTTTAGTGCATAGGTGTATTTATTCAATGGCAATATATGCATAAGTGTTGGGAGAGTGAAAGGGAGTGGGCACATGGCAAAAAACATACTCAGGTACATATGCTCAGCTGTTGATTGTACTGGGGTATAGTCCATGTGGCCATTGGAAGATGGTGTGATGGCAGTGGTATCTCAACAAGGTCGCTCTGTGGCACACAAGGGAGACAGTTCAGGGCAGAGTCATTTCTTGGCGGTAGGCTTGGTCTTGGATGGTGTTTCAGTGGCATATCTGGGTCTGAGGGCACGTTTGCGAAGGTGCAGCTGGGCTGCAGGGGTAGGGGTGCTAGTGTCCTGTGAGTCCTCTGGCAGTGCCACCAGTCCAGTGGATGCTGCTGATGTAGATGGCAGGGAAGTGTCCTGGTTAGTGGTAGGGGCTTGCAGGTGGGTGGAGGACTCAGGCTGGCTGTGGTACTGGTGCTGCATAACCCCTGCAATGGAGGCCATGGTGGCACTGAGTTGTTTCCATTGCTCCATGGCCACATGGTGGTGTGCTATCTGCAGCCTCTGATTCTGCTCCAGGGTGGCTAGGATCTGGACCATCCTGACCTGGGTATGGTGGTATGCTCCCAGGACCTTAAAGGTCACCTCCTGGGCTGCTGCATCCATCTTTTGGGCACCCCCTGGGACACTGATGCCCGCCATCTGGCCCTAGCCCCCTGTGCCTGTGTCCATTGCACAGATCTGGCAGTCCCACTTGCACTGGGCCCTTCATCATCCTGCCTGTTGGTGGGTGGAGACTATGGCTGCTGTACATGTGGGCAGTCAGTTTGTGGCCAGGAAACACTGGTGTGGGGTTGTTTGGCCAGAGCTGATGATGCTAGGGGGTGTCAGTGGTGTCCTGGGCGGGGCTTCTGGAGGGTGACAGTCGAGGACAGTGGGATGGGTCAGGCATTTCCTTTGTGTCCAAACATCCCTCTGCATTCTCCTGAGTGGGGCCTCCATCTTCAGGTGGAGGACTGACACTCCTTGATGTCTCTGTCGCAGTGGCATGGGTGGTGGTGCCTGTGGGTAAGAGAATAGAGATGTGGGTGTCCTGTACTTTTTTGGCAATTGCTGCACTGGTCTGCAATATTTGATGCTTATATTCCGTTGTAGTGGCATGCAAGGTCCCTTCGTGTACATTTTGGTTAAAAAATGTTGGGTGGTGGAGGTGCATTGTGGGTGCTGTATTGCCACTGGGATTCCATGAAGGGGTAGGGGACTGTGCACAGGGGGATGGATGGTGATTTGTTTGGGGTATTCTGGGCATGCAGGGGACTTGGATGTGGGTGTTGTGGACTGGGTAGGGGTTGGGGTCCTGGTGGTAGTGAGGGGATGGGGTGATACATGCATTACAGGTGTGGTGACTGTTAAGATATTGTAGTTGACTTACACGAGTCCAGTCCTCCTGTGAGTCTGGTGAGGCCCTCTGGGTGCAGGATGGCCAGGACCTTCTCCTCCCAGTCGGTGTATTCGGGGAGAAGAAGTGCGGGACCACCACCAGTCTTCTGTAAGGTGATGTTGTGCCTGGATGCCATGGACCGTACCTCTCCCGTAGGTCGTTCCATCTCTTCCTGATGTCCTCCCTTGTACGTGGATGGTTTCCCACAGTGTTGACCTTGTTGACTATCCTCTGCCATAGCTCCATCTTCCTGGCCACGGGTGTCTGCTGCACCAGTGCCCAGAATAGTTGTGGCTCGAACCTGAGTATTTCGTCCACCATGGTCCTTAGCTCCCTGTCTGTGAAGTGGGGGTGCTTAGGGGGTGCCATGGTGTGTGGTTGGGTGTGTGGCTTGTGATGTTCTTTGGGGCATATATGGGTTTTGTTGGTGTATTTGTGTGTGTGACTTGTGTGATGTTGAGTTCAGTGTATGCGTGATGTGTTGTCAATATCTGTCATGCTATTGGCATTGCAAAAGATTGTGGGGTATGCATGTGTGTGTTTTATAGCATTGTAGATGTTTGTCAGGTGTGTGGATTTCAAACTTGCTAATGTGTGCATTTGCTGTTGGTGGGTCCTATTGCTGGCCTTGGCAGTCCATACCGCCAATGGTCGTTTGACATTCACTGTTCACCAAGCTGATTTGTGCGTCATCATATGGTGGGTTGAGAATTTGTCTGCATGGCGGTGGCGGAGTGGGAAGTACTGCCTTTCTGCCGTCGTCGGCTCTGGCGGTGGGTGGAGGTTCCAGGATTTTTGGAGGTTTATCTTTTTGGCATCATTATTTGGCGGTGTGCAGTTCACCGCCACTGGTGGTCTTTTGTTCACCGTCAGGACGGCGGACGGCGGTCGGCGGTGATTACCGCCAAGTTCATAATGAGGGCCTATAACACATACACACAAAACCGACAGAAAACTGTCACAACCACATATCCGCCAGACACACTGAACGTGATAAACTGTCGAAACTACCACCCATACCTTTATGCCAACAAAACAACGCCCTCCAAATAATGACCCACCAATCACCAAAGCGGACAGTCAACGCTGGTAAACCATTGGCTGTGAACACCACCCCGCGGCTGAAATGACTACCCAAAAGTAAAACAAGACAACATTGGCCCAAACAAAAATTCCATAGCTGACACAGATACACACACCCCACACACCAACATCACTATAAAACACACACCCACACTACCCACAATCCTTTGCAAAAACAAAGACTGCAATAGCTAGCCACGCAAAACACAGAGACAGCTTCACATACACAGTAGAACTACCCATTCATCTGTCACGCACCACACACCCCACACCCCAAACCCCACCACATTACCCCACACCCTCTGCACAACACACACCACACAACACCAATGTCCCCACAAAGGCACCCCGTTTGACCGATGAGGAGTTGTGGGTCATGGTGGGTGGAGGAAATAGTCAGGGTAGAGCCACAGCTGTTTGGAGCACAGGTACAGCAGATCTCCATTGCCAGGAAGATGGAGCTATGGCTGAGGATCGTGGACAGGGTGAACGGTATGGGACAACATCCATGCACAAGGGATGACATAAGGAAAAGGTGGAATGACCTACGGGGGAAGGTGCAGCAAGGCACCTGCTTGCCATCCAGAGGACTGGTGGAGGACCCCCACCTCCTCCCCCATAGCTGACAGTATGGGAGGAGCAGGTCTTGGTAATCCTGCATCCTGAGGGACTCACTGGAGTAGCCGGAGGACTGAACACTGGTGATTCAACATCTACTACCTACCACCACCCCATTCCTGCATGCCAATTCACCCCCTCACCCTGACTCGCTTCACCCCACTCCATCCCACACAGTGCACCACTCCATTAATCATACCTAAATGTTTAGCCCTGCATGCCATGCCCACTGCAAGTACATCCCTCCCAGCTCTGCATGCACACCCACTACCAATGCATGGACAGCATGAGGAACTACCAATCCCACAATACATCACAACACACCACCACAGGTGGGAGGACAACACCAATATCTTTGTGAAAGCTCGAAATGCGGAAAATGTCACAGAAATTTACCTTAACACATCACTTTCATCCCCACAGGTGTCCCAGCTAATGTCAACATCAAGGACGTGCCATGGCAACCCAGCCCCCCACAGAAGATGCCCTCAGTGATGACAGCAACTCAGGAGGTCTGGATCTGGAGGGATTCCCTGGCCCATCTGGGACCACTGGTCAGTCGGACACCACATCCCACACCCAGTCCTCTACAGGGCCCCCCTTCAGACTCAAACACCACAGCCACCAACCAATGCCCACAAACCTCTGTCCCAAGGACACATCAATCACTGGTGTTCCCACCTGTACAGGGATCTGAGTCTAGACCACACAGGCAAGATGATGAAGGCCCTGGTGTCATTGAGAATGGGCACACCGTTCAGGGGACACAGGCACATGGGGCCAGGTACATTTGAAGGGCACCTGTGCACCAGGGGGAGGTCAGGCCTAGAAAACCGACTGCCCAGGAGGCACTCACAGATGTCCTGGGAGCATACCAACAAACCCAGGACAGGATGGGACAGGTGATCACCACCATGCAGGAGAACCAGCGGCTACAGGTGGTACACCACCAGGAGGTCATGCAGCAGTTGCAGTCCCTAAATGCCAACATGGCCTTCCTTGTAGGGGTGCTGGGTGACATGGGCTACACCGTGCGGGAGAACCTAGCACACCAGCGGCTCACTTCCACTAGCCAGTCCACCCAACATCCATCAACATCAGCTGCAGCTAGTGGACAGGAGGACCTGCCACAGGACCCACAGGCCACCAGCACCCCTCCCCTGCAGAAGGTGAACCACCCCGCAAGCGTTCCCTGTGACCCAGATAGACACCAGAGACTGTTGCTAAGACCAAGACCACCGACAGGAAATGAGCCCCCCCTGAATGTCCTCCTTGTGTCCCACTGAGTCACCCTGTTCACTTTGGACTGCCATATCTGGGCTACTACTCTGAACTGTTCCTCAACCATCACCCCAATCTGTTGCACTTCCCATTGTTTTTTGTCTTCAAATAAACACCCTTGAATACAACTTGAGTAATAGAGGTTTATCAGAAAGAAAAGTGCAAGGTATCAAACTGTATTAAACTGTTCTATCCTGTGATAGCACCGCACCGACCCCCACAGACCACGCCCGCAACCTCGGCTTCATCTTGGACCCTCTTCTCACCATGACCAAGCAAGTCAACATCGTGTCCTCCGCCTGCTTCCTCACCCTCCGCATGCTCCGCAAGGTCTTCTGCTGGATCCCCGCCGACACCAGAAAAACCGTGACCCACGCCCTCGTCACGAGCCGCCTGGACTACGGCAACACCCTCTAAGCCGGGACCACAGCCAAACTCCATAATCGCCTGCAACGCATTCAAAATGCCTCGGCCCGCCTCATCCTCGACGTACCCCGCAGCAGCCACATCTCCACACACCTGAGACACCTGCATTGGCTCCCAGTCTGCAAAAGGATCACCTTCCGACTTCTCACCCACGCACACAAAGCCCTCCACGACAAGGGACCGGTATACCTCAACAGACGCCTCAGCTTCTACGTCCCCACCCGCACCCTCCGCTCCTCTGGCCTCGCACTCGCTGCTGTCCCTCGCATCCGCCGCTCCACGGCGGGTGGGAGATCTTTCTCCTTCCTGGCGGCCAAGACCTGGAACTCCCTCCCCACCAGCCTCAGGACCACCCAGGACCACTCCGCCTTCCGGAGACTCCTAAAGACCTGGCTGTTCGAGCAGCGATAACCCCCCCTTTTTCCCCTAGCGCCTTGAGACCCGCACGGGTGAGTAGCGTGCTTTATAAATGTTAATGATTTGATTTGATTTGATTTGTGAAAATGTCCTGTAATGTGTGAAGCCATCTAACAAATATGTCCCAGCAGTCTGCAGTAATCACACCAGTTCACTGTTGTACCCACACCAACATCTGCAATAAGGGAAAGCATACGTGACAGTCAATTGGGATGCAAAGGTTGTGACTGGCATTATAATACACCTACACAGCACATGAATCAAATGTAGACATGTATGGATCAACAGTCTTACCTGAGTGTCATTGGAAGTAATGCTGAATGATCTGTGTTCTGTTGTCCACATCCTCCCCCTCACTGTTCTCCGTGTCCACTGCTGCCACAAATGCATTGTCACCCCCTCCTCCTGCAGACAGGGCACATGGCATCTGAGGGCCAAATTGTGCCACATGCAGCACACCACCACAATATGGCAGACCTTCTCAGGGGAGTAGAAGAGGGATCCATCTGTCAGATGGAGGCACCTGAACCTGGATTTCAGGAGACCCGAAGGTTCATTCCACAATCCTCCTAGAATGCCCATGAGCATCAATGTACAGATTCTCAGCCCCTGTTCTCAGATTCCTCACAAGGGTCAACAGCCAGGACAGGTTTGGGTAGCCAGAGTCACCTGCAAGAAGTGAGGGACACACATTAAACAGGCACAATGGCATGGGGTATGACACCAGTAGGCATACACTAACATACATTGGGTGAGGACACATGCTCACCTATGAACTACACTCTGTGCCTCTGTAGTCGTGCCATCACTTGTGGGACGCTTCTATTCCTCAAGACATAGGCATCATGCACAGATCCAGGATACTTGGCAGTGATGTAGGAGATGTACTGGTGAGCAAGGCACACCATCTGGACATTGAGTGAGTGGAAACTATTACTGTACACCTGTTCATTGGCCCTGGGGGGGACTGGGCGTCGTCAGTGGCCCCAATCACATGTTGTATGTGTCCCATTGCGTAGAATACAGCTTTCACAGTGGGCAAATCATCAACCTGGGGAAATGCAATGTAGCTGCACATGTGTTTCAGTAAGGCAGTCAAAACTCTTCCAACCACAATTGAGAGCAGTATCAGTGACATTCCTGAAGCCAAGCCCACAATCACCTGGAATTAACCAGTTGCCAGGAAATGGAACACTGACAGGACTTGCAGAAGAGGGGGAATTGCAGAGGTGTAACGGATTGCGGGTATTAGATCAGGCTCCAATTGTGCACATAGCTCTGTGATCATGGCCCTGTCCAGACGATAGGTGAGTATGATGTGGCCGTCCTCCAATGCAGCCATGTCCACAAGGGGTCTGTACATGGGTGCATGCCTCCTCCTCCTATTCCTCCACAGGGTTTGGTGTCTAAGTGGGCCTAAAGCAATATGGGTGTGACAACAGCATGCATGGACACACTACATCAGAGTACACAGTGCATGTATGTGATTTGGACACCAGAATTGTCTAGGTGTGTACAGACGACACCAATGACGCACAGATAGAATCCATACAGGAGCACTAGCAGTAGGAAATGTCAACCTCCTATCCTGTATGCAGGGGCAGGTGGAAGTGACCACATTTCGCCGGCGTTAGGTGTCATGGCGGAAGGCGATCTGCAAAGCTGTGCAATTCCTCATTGGCTAACATGGGGCTCTATGGAGTATAGGAACCAATGATGATCAACACAGGCGGTGACGGTGTTCACCGTCACAGACGTGACCGCCATTTATTTTCTACAACTTCACTTGATTCCTGACTATCCACTGGATGACATCTCCACTGCGTGTGCTGCGGTGACCTGTGTCTGGAACCTACCATGGCCTATGCTACAGGGGAAATGGCCCTAGCCTTCACGTTGGAGGAGTTGAGGAAGCTTGTGGATGGGGTCCTACCCCTGTCTGGGCAGTTGTATGGACCTCTATACAAACAGGTGAGTACAACATGGGTACGTTGCATGTGACATGGCTGCATGGAGATGTATGTGTGTGCTAGCAGTGTGTCAATTGGGGGGGTATAGCTGCAGGCAGTGTGAATGCAGAGATACGGGTCATGTATGTGCCACATGAGAGGCAAATTCATTATGTAGGCCATATGTGTGACAGGCTGGATTGTATGGTTCATGATGTCCTTCTGTCTGTTTCCTCTGCAGGTCAGCGCTCATCAGAAAAAGGGATTGTGGCATGCCATCGCCAAGGTCGTGCCGACCCTGGGGGTTCATTGCTGGCGGAGCACCCACTGCAGGAAACGGTGGGAACATCTGAGACACTGTGCCCGGAAGACCACGGAGGCCCAGCTGGGGACAGCCTCCCAATGAGGGAGGGGTGCCCGTCTGACCCTGAACCCTCCTAATGACCCGGATACTGGCAGTGGCCTACCTAGAGCTGTATGGGCGCTTGAGGGCAACACAGCAGCCAGAAGAAGGTGAGTCCAGTGTGTGTGTCATTCATCATTTCTTGGCTGGAATGGGGTTTGAGTGCAGGTTTCTAGTCGGTGGATGTCCCCATATGCCGGTGTTGACATTCCTGCATGGTCCTGCTTAGCTATGTAGGGTGGTATGCTTTATTGGTATTGCTAGGTAGCTACCTTGCCATTGCTTACAGGGCTTAGTTGTTTACAGTAAGTATGCAGATGGTAGTGTATGGGTTCCTAGCTGCTGTAGTGCCTAGGCAATGGTTGATCACTGTGGGCCATACTGCCCAGTCTTTGTCCCAGGGATTGCTTGTGATGTTTATGCCATTTGTGCTGTTCGTGTGGTTAATGACCCTATGCTCCCTTTCTCCCCCCCCTTTTGTCATCCTGTCCATGTGTGCATTAGCATCATCTGGAAAAGGAGCAGGGGCACCAGCAAGTGAGGGAGCAGCAGCCCACGGGACCCAGGATTCAGTGTCCACCGACGACAAGGGGTCCAGTGGGACGGAGGGCGAGGGCAGCAGCATGGGGGAGACTGGAGCTGTTACTACTGACTCTTATTCCTCCGATGGGAGCCCATGGAGGTGGCAGTCCACTCTGGGACCACCCCAGCTACATCATCTTCCGCCACCCCCGTACCAGCACTGCCCACCCAGTTGCCCCACCTGGTTGCCCGTGCCTGCTCACCCAGGGGGGTGGGCATCCTCTTCGCCACAGGGACCTCAGGCTCTGCCCCAGTCAGCCCTGCTGCCCTCAGTGAGGAGGCCATTGACCTCTTCAGGTCACTCACTGTTGGGCAGTCTACCATAGTGAATGCCATCCAGGGGCTGGCATCCCAGATGCAGCAATGCAGTGCCTTCCTGGAGGGTATTCACTGTGGCTTGGCTGCCAAACAGAGATCGTTTCAGTCTCTGGCCTCCTCTCTGATGGCAGCCAGTGTCCCTATTTTTTCCGTCCCCCCCTCCAACTACCTCTTCCCAGTCTCCTCTCCTCCAACCCATCCCACACACACATTCTGACAAACATGCACCCAAAGCAACAGTCAAGACTCAGTCAGACAAACACAGGCAGCACACATCAGTCCACAAGCACACACACAGCCAACACACAGTTGCACACCCCAGCAGCCACTGCCTCCACTGTCACCCCCTCCTCCTCCCTCACAGTCACATCAGCACTCACACTTGCATGCACATCATCAACAGTCACAGTTCCTGCCACCTGCACAGCTTTGCCCATAGTCACCACAACAGAAGACCCGCATACATGCACCCCACACACCACATGGGCAGTCACCACTTCCATCACCACCTCATGCAGCACACCCACCTCACGTGCGGATACCACCACAACATCTATCCACACATCATGTTTGAACTCCCCCACCCTTTCTGCCCCCCTGCAAAGACACACAAACACTCGCACTCAGACCCCCAACAGCCATGCACCTCACACATGCACACTGTCCATGCACCTGCACCCAAGTCCAGCACTCCTCTTCCTCCTACAACCACTCCCTCTATCTCCACTCCCATTCCTCCTCCCACACCCCGCCCCACTGGTCCTAAGAAGCTTTTCCTTTCCCACCTTGACCTCTTCCCTGCCCCCCGTCCTGCCCGTAAAAGAAAGGTCCCACCCCCCACGCCCAGTACCTCAACCTCCCTATTCCTCCCCCTGAGACTGCAACTGCCACTAAGGAGCCCAAGAGTGGCACTCCGGCCCCTCGCCCCAAGCCCAATCCTCCGCCCACTAAATGGAAGGGTCAAGTCCTGCCCCTCCCAAACCCAAGCCCAAGGATCCCCCTACCTAAAAAAAAACACCCCCCACCGCCCTTGCCCCAGAGGTCCCTGCCTATTCCACCCATGATGCCCCTGCCCAGTGGAGTGGCCAGGTTGTCAGGAGTCAAGTTGGGCCTTGGATGTTGCCCTGTGGGTTGAACTGAACATTGAAGTGGCCAATGGCCCTTTCTGCATATGGTTACTTTAATGTGGTCGCTATTCCCACTGGAATACAGTGGTTGGACCAAAGGTATGTGTCCTGGGTTTCTTTACTTCTGGGTTACATTGTTGTTGATTTACTCTGCTGATTGTCCTGGGTGTGTGGTATGGTGTGTTTGGTGTGTGTTGTGCGTGCATGTGTGTGTGTGACTCTCCTCTCCCTCCATTTTGTGCTAGGCGGCTGATCTCACTGTCATTGCCTTCATCGGTGTTGGTGCTCCTGGACTACCATGGCGTAATACAGCATTGGGAAGACTTGCAGCTCTGGTTCTATAGTGGCCGGGGACTCCTCTTTGTCCCTGGAGGTGAGTGTCTCCTTTAAATGATGGGTTTTCACCAGGCTTTTGGTGTTGTTGCTACCGCCCTGGAAATCCTGGTGGTGTGCTATGTCATAATATGGTGGGCGGATCCTTGTCATCTGCCTGCCTGTAGGTGGCTACCACTGTGTTCAGTGTTCGTACTACACTTGCGGTTGGTGTTGTACATTGGCTGTCTATGGGACGGATCACTGCCGTGGTCATTATTTGGCTGTCATTACCACTGGCCTGGCAACGGTACTACAGCCATTGCCGGCATAGCGGTAACCTGACCGCCAAGGTCTCACAGGATCGTGAAACACCTTCTGGCAGGCCCAGTAATTTTCCATGTGGGTCTCCCAACAGGCTCATGGGATCGTAAAACACCTCATGGCAGGCTTAGTAATTTTCCCTCAGATCATGCAAGCCTTTCCCAAGATTGCACGTATCCATGCAGCAAGCTTCACTCCCTGAAGCTTGTGAGCTTCTCTTGCAAGAGTTTAGCTGAATTACAGCAACATTGTAAGAAAATAGTAGAATGTGGGATGGTGTTTCCTCTCCACTGAGACCTTTCTCTTACATGACAGGTGTGTATAGTAGGGTGTGGGGAGAAACTGGCCTCTCCACACACACCTCAGATGACAGGTGTTACATATAGTGTGTACGGAGGGACAGGCATCTCCACTGAGACCCCTGTCTTGGATGATGGGTGTGAGTAGTAGGGTGTGAGGAGATACCTCTCACTAACATGAAAGGTGTACATAGTAGGGTGTCTGCATGGACTGCCCGCTCTCTCTGCATCTCTTTCTCAGATAAGAGGAGTGGGAAGTAAGGAGTGTACATGGACTGCCTCTCCTTCCTGACCTCTCTCTTAGATTACAGGTTTGTGCATTAGGGTGTATGGAGAGAGACAACCTCTCCACTAAGTCCTCTCTCTCAGATAACGGGTGTACAAATTAGGGTGTGTACATGGACTATTCTCTTCTGTCAGACTTCTGTCTCAGATGATGGCTGCGCATAGTAGGGTGTGGGGAGAAAGATTGCCTCTCTAGTGAGACCTCTGTCTCAGATTACGAGTGTGCATAGAATTCAGTATACATGGGCTAGCCTCTTCTGTCTGACCTCTGTCTCAGATGATGGCTATGCATAATAGCGATGGTACAAGGACTAGCCTCTCCTGTCAGACCTATCTCAAAGATCACAGGTGTGAGTATTAGGCTGTGTACATGGACTGGCCTCTTCTGTCACGACTGTGTCTCAAATGATAGGTGTGAATAGTGTGCTCAGTGGAGAGAGACTGGCCCCTCCACTTAAACCTCTCTCTTCGATGACAGGAGTGCATAATATGCTCCGCCAGGGACTGTCCTCCCTGCTAACACCCCTCTCTCTGATAATGGGTGTGCATAGTAGGGTGTTGGAAGAGAATATACCCTACTCATAAATCTTAGAAAGCCAATAGGTATAAATATGTAAATAGTACACTCTGACAAACACCCTCTCCAGTAATACTCCTTCCTCCAGTAGCAAGTGTACATACTACACTGTATTCAAAGATCACCTACTCCTTTCTACTGTTCACAATCCCACAAGAGTCTCACAAGATTGTAACTTTTTTGGATATAAGAATTAACCAAGTTCTCATCACAGTACTTATCTCTTGCACATTTCCGCTCAAAAACAATGACCACAATATACATTCTTACTAATGGAGGGTATTCAGAACTCATGTACCACTTTTTACTATTCACGATCTTGTGAAAGTCCCACAGTATCGTAAAAATGAGTTAAAAACAATATACATTCATTTTTATCACAGTACTTATCCCTTAGACAAACCCTCTCTAAATCTAGGGGGACAGTATGCCTTTCTCCTACCCACTTATACGCTTGTTTACTTCATTTCCATAACACCTCAACGTTTTCACACTAAACAGTAATGACTGCCATTTCATTCCAACAGCAAGCCAATCGTAGTGCTTGCGAGACTTCAGGGAGTCTCTCGCTATGGGAAGAGTGTGACGGCTCATGCGAAAAATGGGCTTCTTGTCTAATCACAGGGCTCCTATTTTAAATCAGCGCTTTTGCAGGAGGTTTGCCTGACTCTCGCGAGCCCAACAGTCCAAATATACAATTAATTTTTGATCCTTCATTTCTCAGAAGCTACTGAATGGATTTACACCAAATCACAAAAAGCACAATCTGTGGACCAAGCTTCCTGCCAAATTTGGTTTAATTCCATTCAGACGTTTTGGCTGAAGCCATCTCTAAAAATTCTATGGAAAATGAATGGGTATTTTACTTTCTGGGACCAACCCTTTTTTCTCTGCCCCCACTTGACGGATTACAATCAAAGGCTCATGACTAATGGCAGATCTAAAAATAACCCCACATTTGCATATTGAGGAGATTTTGGATCTGTAAAGACACAGTGTTCAGGTGTTTTGAAAGATATTTAAGACTGGAAGAAATTGTGGTTGCTGCTGGCAATGTTGTGGGACTATTGGGGAAGTCAACAGTAAAAACCTGCCCATCATACAATAACTTCCTTGGTGCGCCAGTGAATTTGACACATTTTGTTTTCCCCAGGGTTGCTGGATCTCACTCTCCATTGAGGCCAGCTTGCACCCCCTGGGGAAAAAAGTATTCATCTGAACAATTTCCATTGAGGCATTGACCCGTAGGCCAGATGGACTGACCCCTGCACATTTGGCTGTTTTTCAGCCTCTTTTGGGGGGAGATCACACCTCCAGCTGAAAACAAAACATTCCTCTAAAATAATATGCTCCAGGGATTGAGGAAATGGGGTCAGCCCATATGCCAAACTGGTCAACCCCTCCAAACCACTACATTCTTTGGTGTTTAGTGGATTCCTGATCGTGGAATGCATCGTCTGGGAACCACGAGCAGGAATTCATTTGAGGAAAGCTTTGATGGACAAGGGAGACATTGGAGACTCTCCATTTTCCAATAAAGCCTTCCCCACATGTGGGGAGAGTGTCTGGGGCCTTGGATCCCCACTGGACACACCCACCAATGCTCCAGGGGGGGTTTGTGATGTCAGCACACAATATTTCACACACTGGACTCCACCTAACTCATTCCACTAAAACATCTCTGGAGTGTATCAAGAAGAGCTGTACTGGCTGAGTGCTGAGCTCAGTACTTGTTTTTTTTGTTTTGAGGTATCTGAAGTTCATTTGTATGACTACTTTCAAATTTCAATGAGGTAATCCATGAAATTTAGCAGCACGTCAGAAAAAGTGACCTTAGATTGTCTCTCAAGGTTTCCGACTTATTCAGTCTAAAGTTCAAGCATTAACTCTGATAAATTCTGTGTTATATGCTCGGCTCTATGCTGAACCAGCGTACCTCTTCAGGTGATGTCCGCCCAGGTTCTAGGATAATGTCCCCTCTCTATTCAATTAATTCCTTGCTTACAGCAACTTTCTTTTTCAGTTTAACCACTGCAGTTTCCAGCTCCCTATAGTCCTTCATTCTTATTTATTTTCTATTCTTCCACAGAGAACACATGCCCTCTTACTTCCTCCCTCAGTAATGCCTTCAACAGAATTAATCTAACATTTATCTGACCGACTTAACCTGTAAATTCGCTTATGAGTTTCTCTGATTTAGGTTTTTAGGGCCACAGGTACAAATATCAGATTTTGCGACTCGCAATTTGCGAGTCTCAAAACCTGATGTACAGCAGTGTCAATGACACTGTTTGCGATTCCCAATGCGGTCGCAAATGACCTACCTTATAGATATTCATGAGGTAGGTCACAATTTGGGACCCCATCAGGAATGGCCGCACTCACAAGGATAGTGGTCTGCTAGGGACAGCAGACCACCATGTCTCTGACTGCTTCTAAAGGAAAATGGGATGCATTTAAAAAAAAATAAAAAAAAAAAAGTTTTCTTTTCATTTTTTCAGAGCAGGCAGTGGTCCGTGGGTCCACTGCCTGCTCTGGAAAAAATATTTTTGCATCCATTCACAATGCGGGTGGGGTCCCGTGGGAACCCCTTCCCGTTTGCGAATGGAAAGGCACCAATCTGAAATTGGTACTATCTGCGATTGTTTTGTGACAACAGTCACGATCACAAAACAATCATACATTGCACTGCGACTCGCAATTAGGAAGGCAACGGCCCTTCCTAATTGCGAATCGCAAACCCTTTTTGTGAGTCGGTAAATAGATTACCGAATCAAAAAATTGGGTCTGTGCATTGCAAAATGCCTTTTTCTTGTGGCAAACGGCCCAATTCTGTGAATCGGACCATTTGCCACAAGAAAAAGCTTTGTACATCCAGCCCTTAGTTCCTAAACATGAAATCATCAACTCTATGATTTTGTCTCCTCTACCACTGAAGGACAATATCAGTGGGGAATAATCAGAATTCCACCTAATGAGGAAATTAGATTCTGCACAATAGTTTATATCCCATCCCCAGAGGCCCTCAGCAATACAGTACATTGACCACATAAATACACCTTTCATCTTCCTTCTAATTATTTGGTATGCTGACTCTGCTCTATTGACTTTGTTTTATGTTTTTATATTACTGTTTTTGCCCTTCCCCTTTTACTACTCAAATGAGTCCTGAATCCTTTTCTGAGTTTGGTGCTTACCGACTTCCTTTTGGCTGTGGCTCTCTGCGGCCCATTGATCCGAAGCTGGTGAGTACAAATGCCCATTATGTTTATTTTGAATGTCATATATCATTGATTAGTACTTAAACACTATATATACTTTTTCTGATTAGTGGGTCGTGTCCCTCCAGGAAGACTGTATGAATACATGTAGTGTCACCAGAGACGTAACACCAGAAAGAGCCATAATAAAGAAGACCTGGGTGTGCTGCTTGTGTCAATCTCTCTTTAATCCATTTCCCTACTCCTCTGGTGTATGATTCTGTCTGGTGTGTCCACTTTGATACCAACAGGAACATACTCTGGGAAATGAGGTGGATTGTCATCAGAAGTCATTGGATAACACTCACAAATCCTGAAAGTTTACTTGCCTTCCCTACACTGACATGAGTTCTGATTCGAATCCATTGCAGGCTATGGCTTAGGCCATTTTGGAGATTCCAGAGTATTTCAAGATGACCCGCAGTGAGCATGCTTATTTGTTAAATCATTTAGGTCATGTTTCCCTGCACCCATAAGGATCAACTGGTGAACCAAAGCAAGATCCTATCATGCCTTCCTCCATGATCATGTGTAATATTGCTTTGGCAGGAATGTTTCACCAAGGAAGTTAGTGGATCCACAATATTTTCAATGGTTTCGAGCAAAATGTAGTTTAGATTTTCTAACTACACAATTTCGATCAGATTCAGCAATAGCAACTTTCATTTTGTTGTATTCAATGGATGATGCTCTCATCTTGGCAGTGGCTTTGGTATCCTGTGTTTATTGGCCAGTTTAAAGTTGTTTTTGGATGAAGACAGGCCACACAAATAGCACATGAAAGATTATTATCCTTATGGCAGATCATCAGAGTTAGCATCTTCCATGTTCACTGCTTCAACCAGCTAGAAGCAGAAGTCCGTGCTGGATAAAGCACCTGGAGCTACAGTGTATTGAGGGCTTCAAGATGATTTAAATGTCACACTGGCACAGGTAGCTAATCGTTCTACCTCCATTAATGAATTGATTGATTTGGTGCCTCAAATAGATCATCAAGACAAGGAAAGATTGAAAGGAGAAACATGCCTCATCATTGGATAATCAATTGCTCTCTGGGGCCTACTTCTGCAAGGCTGCAAGGGTAGGCCTGAAGACATGATTTGCATTCCCACTTTAGTAGTGGCAAAATAGGTGCTGTAGTCCACTAGTGACATTAAACATACATGCGCTAGGGACAATGGGTACCATATGCTAAGGAGTTGTAGGTAAGTTAAATGTACTGTCGGGCACCCCCGCACACATAATATGGCGGCCCATTTAAGGTGGAGCGTGTGGCCTTTAAGGCTCTGAGCTGTACCATGATGACTGCTCGTCATCAGCTCCCCTCCCCCATACTCAACTGTGGGGAGGCTCAGTTCTCTTTCGGTCATGTCCTTACTGAGCGCTCGGTGTCCTCGCACAGCGGTTTCACTTCTCTCTGTCGGGTCGGTGGTTTCCCTGCTTCACTGCCTGCTATCCTCCTGCCAACCTGAAAAAGACAATCAGAAGTCATTATTTAAATGGCAACCAAAACATATTGGTAACATTTACATTTTGTACTAAAAAGCAAGGAAAGAATTTTCAGTTTCAGAAAACCAAATGAAAATTTCTAATGAAATAAACAGAATGTTCAGGCATGAAGCCTCTGCATTTAAGTAGTGGAGACTGGCAGTGTTGGGAAAGATCTTCACAGTTCGAAGTCAGCAAGTATCTCTGGGATCTGAGTGTTCCCTCTCCTAACTAGTCTAAGGAATACATGCTATTATAATCCAACAAAACTCTAGTTGCAACATTTCAACTTGTTCCCACTTTCAGTAACCAATCATTCTCCTCCAAAAGCTGGGAGCAGGTAAACTCCCATATTTCCCATGTTATTACAATGGCTCATGCATGGCTACATCCTTGAGTTGTTACACTGGACAGAATATTTCGATCAGACAGTTCCTCCCAAGAGTCACAGTTCCTGGCATCTTCTCCTCTCCCCAGGTGAGAACTTCACTATTAGTTGGTTAATACCTGAAGCCTTTGCATTTAAGTAGTGGAGACTGGCAGTGTTGGGAAAGATCTTCACAGTTCGAAGTCAGCAAGCATCTCTGGGATCTGAGTGGTCCCTCTCCTAACTAGTCTAAGGAATACATGCCATTATAATCCAACAATCCCCAGGTGAGAACCTCACTATTAATTGGTTAATACATACCAAATGCCTTTTCACTAGCTAGTAGAAGGCTTCTGGAAAATTACAGCATGTGCAGTGGGAAGAAAAAAAGGAAAACAAATCATGCAAAACATCCATTAAAAGGCCTCTTACCCGTAAACGTGTAAAGTTGACATTCTAAACTGTTTTAATATTTGACTAATTTAATTCATTACAAAATGTTAACACGCGTTTTTGCTTATAATAGCTGTGTGGTTACCTACTACAAATATTAGAATAAATAGGTACATGCTATTTAATATGGCAAATCATACTTTGTAAATGACAATGTAAAATTTTGCAAAAGACAATTTATACTATCAATTTCAACATTTTCTTTTAGGTGAACCTCCATTTCTCTCACTGCCAATCATTTGCCTCAGTAATCTGAACTCCCCCAATGAGGCTGTGCACACTGCTCTATGCCGCTCACACCAGTGGATATGTATAGGCAACCACCACCTAAAATGCAGCCTAATAAAATTGAATTTCTTCTACTCTCAATGAAAAAATCCAACCACCCTGCCAAAGAGTGGCTCAATTCCTTCTCATCACTGATCTGTAAATTGGCCATCGTGGAGAATGCTAGCACTGAAATCCCTGCTAAATGATAAACTTTCAATGGCATAACTCGATCAAATATGTTGTGTTGCAAGCAGTGTTAGGTCTTCCATTATCCAAGGGTCTGGATCACAAAGGTAAACGTACACACTTTGTAAGTTTATGCTTTTATACTATTCACAAAACCGCATTTTAATAGTAAGTTTACCAGTGCGGATGCTCCCCAGCGATGGCGGAGATCTCCCGACATAAAAAATAGCCCTGTCCCATTAAAATTACTATTAAACTGAAGTTGTGTGAATACTGAAAAAGTGTAAACTTACATAGCTAGTTTTTGTTTGTGAATCAGGCCCCAAATGGTTTGCTCTGCAACATGCACAAAATAACAATGCATTAACAAGATCAAAACTCTGGAACAGTTCTCCTGTTTGAATGTTTTGTGAAGTACTTTCTCTGACTGCTCTGCAGACCAATGCATCTACTCCAGAAATATGTGTTTGCCTTTATGACCATGGGTTCAAATCCTGGCTAGTACACTCAGCTTTTTATTTGTTCAAGGCAATGGCTTAACGAAACTGGAAGGGCCCCTCGATGCTGCACAGAACATGAAGGGGGGCTCCCCTCTGGAATCACTCAGGCCAGGTGCTGTGCTGAGGAAACCCCCTGGAGCGCAGCCCCCCACCCTCGACTTGGTGGCTGCGGGGGCCATTGTTAAACTCCTGTTTCAAGGATGATAAAATGAGCAGCATTGGGTTGGGTAACAATAAACATGTTATTCAGTAGCAAGATGCAATAGAAATATACGTGCGCTTTACAAATATACATGCTATATTAACTTTAAATATTAATTCAGGGGTGACAGGGAGTGGACAGATATATGTATTCTTATTGCTAGACCTCTGTTTAATATGCTTCTGGTGGATGTTTTTGCATGACGTTCTATGGCTATCACTAATAAATGGTCAGCAGTTATTTCAAATAATACTATATGTGAACAGTGTATCAAATAGTAGTTTGAAAATGGCTCTCAAAATCCGCCTTTTTCCAAGAAAGAATTACAAGACTGTTTTGATGAGAAGTGTTGGCACTAGCCGCACTGCTATCGCCAAAGATTTAAGAACACATAAACACACTGTGTTACTTTTTCCGACAATCTCATTCATACATTGGTGAGATTTGGTGTTTCCCTCCACATTTTCACTGTTACTATCACCATGCTTAACGTAGTCACGTTTTGCACTTGGTTGAGGACAACTCTTCAACTCCCAGCCAAAATCCCCTTTACCTCAATTTCTTATATGAAATTGCTCCTTGCTTCTATTAAAATACTTTTTTCAAATTTCCCCCCTTCCTAATATTGGATGGAAATGCCACCATTACCGGTAGATTGAGCAAAGGTCAGCCTGACAGATACTCTTCATGTTCAGCTCAGGCAGCCAGGAGCGAAACATATGTGATTTGCGCAGACTCCTGGCTGCCTCAGCTGAACTTTGCTGGGCTGAAGAGGCCACAGCTCCTATGGGCGTGACCTCCTCGGCTCAGCAAAGGTGCCCCGAGGCCCTCCCCCTCGGTGACGAGGGGAAGTGTCACCCATTGGCTCTCACCTGGACACTTCAGGTTTAAGCCCTGAAGTGCCCAGGGTGGGTGTCAATCAGTGACACCTCGTCACAGAATGGGATGGGGTCAGAAGTCTCACTGACCCCATCCCACTCTGTGACGAAGTTGGGATTGCTGCCTTCCCTCATTGGCTGACCTAAGGTCAGCCAGAGTGGAAAAGCAGCAGTCCCAACCCTCCTTGGACCTCTGAGCTGAAGGTAAATGTGTGTGTGTTTTTTAAAATAATTTTTGGTGTGTGGGTGTATGTTTGAATGTTGGTGAGTGTTGGGAATGGATGTGCGTGCGTGTGTGAATGAAAGAGTGTTAGTGTGCTTCCCGCCCCCCTTCCCGCCCCCCTCCCTCCTAAAATTATCACCGCCACTGCTAGGAGGACAACAAGAGAAATCATCTGTGTGTTACTTTAAGACACACCCTTGAACTTGATGAAGAATTTGTAACAGTCTTTTTCTGTTTATTGCTGAATCTCCATCAAGAGGGACAAGTAGAAACTAAATGAATAGAGGCAGGAACAATGTTGATCTGTATGTTAGTGTCTTTTGCCTCTGTGTGTGGATAGATGTTTCGGGTGTCACTGTACATTGCTGCTCAGATGTGCGCTAAGGAAAAAGCCAGACCTATTTGCCTTTTCAGTGCTCCTTCTGTAGTGTATCTGTTAGTAAATAGAATGAGGATTCTGTGGGTGTACTTTTTAGGTTTATCACATTATCGGAAACTTGCCAAACTTACATCTTCCAGTTTCACCTTGTCAGGTGTTTTTGCTTTTCTCCTAATTGGATTTACACTACTTCACATCTCACATATTTACTGCCCCGATAAAGTGCCTGCTTATCAGATTTTCTTTATATGCAATTGGAAACTGAAAATATTTTCTGGCAAGTGTACAAAATGCTCTCACCATTTTGCTAACAACCAAGGGCCATATGTACGAAGCAGTTTTCAAGTCGCAAACGGTGAATCGGCCCGTTTATGACTGAAAAATGCTTTTTGGGATGTACAAGGCCCAAATTACCGAATCGCAGTTTGGGTTTTGTGATTCGGTATTAGGAAGGGGCGTGACAAGGTGGTTCCTCCCTTCCTAATACCGAATTCAGATGGTGTGTATGATTGTTCTGTGATCGCGAATGCTCTTAAAAAATGAAAAGAAAACGTTTCATTTTTTTTTTCAAAATGCATTTTGTTTTCCTTTTAAGGAAAGCGGGCTGCATTTAAAAAAAATAAAAAAATACTGATTTCTTTAAAAGCAGTCACAGACATGGTGGTCTGCTGTCTCCAGCCGGCCATCATCCCTGTGAGGGCAGCCATTTTCAATGGGGTCGCAAATTGCGACTTACCCCATGAATATTTATGAGGTTGGTCATTTGCGACCCCATTGGGAATCGCAGTCATTGACACTTGTACATCAGGTTTTGCGACTTGCAAATTGCGAGTTGCAAAACCTGATTTTTGTACATGAGGTTACTGACCACTATTCATAATGAGAAGCCCAAGCAATGTGACTCACGAATGATACCAAGGGAAGCAAAGTTGTAGTAAAAGGACTACTTTAGGAGGGATTCACTGCTGCTACATACTGATGCTGCATGTTTGGCATCGGTGGCTGGTGACCTTTCAAAGTGGTAGGGCGTAATATTGACTTACATTTCAGTGAGTAAGCAAACCTAACTTCCCTCTTGGAAGGTTCGGGGACAGAGGTGGATGGCGGAAGTTCTTTTCTAGATATATTTTGAAAAGAAATGTATCATAAGATGCATTTTAAAACAAATTAATGTGCTCAAAAGCCATAGGTTCTGAAAGAGCAGTCATTAATATTTACGGTCAGATTTACGAGGCGGTGACGCAGAACAACACAGCAAGACAACTTGCTTTGATGCACTGCCTCTCACAGAGAAGGCAGGAATGCACCATATCTACTAAGATAAGGCACATTCCTGCTCTCTCCCTGCTCTGATGAACACAGTACAACCTTGCACCAAAACAAGCACCCTGGCACAATGGTGCAAAGGTGCCTGTGTTGCAGGCAGAATTGTTTTGGTGCAGGAAAGGTCAGCTTTCTGTCCAAAAACAATCCTTAGAGGCTTTTTCCTATTCCTATGTGTGCTGCAGAATACAAAAACTAGGAGAAATGAAGTTATTTCTCCTCACTGCACCTACCTTGAGAAAGTGTACAATGTTGACGCCTTCTTGGGTTTACTATGTCTGAGAATGCCCCACACAATAATGGGTGGATGCATGGGAACACCTCCACTCCACTCATGGAACACCTTCCCAGGGCAGAGTAATGCAAGGTAGTGGCTTGCACTGCGTTACTCCAAATTTACTATGCCACACAGAGCCACACATGGTGGCTCTGCATGGCATAGTAAAGCTCACTAAAGGTTGCATTGCCTTTGCATCACTTTGAGTGGCGCAAGTGTGAGAAAGTAGCCTCTTTCTAGCATGGTTACCCCCATTTTTGGCCTGTTTGTCAGTGTGTTTTGACTGTGTCACTGGGATCCTGCTAGTCAGGACCCCAGTACATATGGTTTGTGGCCTACTTGTCAGTATGTTTCACTGTTTTCGTCAGCATGCTTTACTGTGTCATTGGGATTCTGCTAACCAGGACCCCAGTGCTTATGCTCCCTCTGGTTCCAAATTTGTCCTTACATACTGGTAACCCAGTATTTCACTCCAAATTGGCATACTGGACCCCCCTTATAAGTCCCTAGTATATGATACCTAGGTACGTACCCAGGGCACTGGGTTTCCAGGGGATCCCTATAGGCTGCAGCATTTCTTTTGCCACCCAAAGGGAGCCCATACAAATGCTTCTACAGGACTGTCATTGCAGCCTTTGTGAAATAGTGCATGCCCTTTCTCACAAGCATTTTGACGGTACCAGGCCACTTATAAGTCACCTATATGTCAGGCCTTCAGACCCTGAAGGCTGGGTGCAAAGTATTTGTGTGTGAGGGCACCCCTGGTCTAGCAGATGTGTCCCCACGTTGTCCAGGCCCATTTTCCCAGACTTCGTGAGTGCGGGGACACCATTTTAAGTGTGCACTGGACATAGTTCAATACCTATGTCCAGCTTCACAATGGTAACTCTGAATATGGCCATGTAAGGTGTCTAACAACTGGGAATTGAACCCCAATACTGATTCCAGTATTTCTTGCACAATCCCATGCACTCCACAGTGGACCCCAGTACTGCCATACCAGCCTGCTGAGGTTTTCACTGCAGCCCCAGCTGCTGCCACCTCATAGTCAGGCTTCTGCCCTCCTGAGGCTTGAACAGCTCAGTCCAGGAAGGCAGAAGAATGCATTACCTTTAGGAGAGGGGTGTTACACCTTCTCCCTTTGGAAATAGGTGTTACAGGCATTGGAGTGGTATCCTCCCAGAGCCTCTGGAAATGATTTGAAGAGCACACATGGTGCCCTCCTTGCATAATCCAGTCTACACCAGTTCAGGGACCCCCATCCCCTGCTCTGGTGCAAAACTGGACAAAGGAAAGGGGAGTGACCACTCCCCTGTCCATCACCACCCCAGGGGTGGTGCCCAGAGCTCCTCCAGAGTATCCCTGGGTTTTGCCATCTTGGATTCCAAGGTGGTGGGGCACTCTGGGAGCATCTGAGTAGCCAATGCCCGCAGGTGATGTCAGAGGCCCCTCCTGATAGGTGCTTACCTGGTTAGGTGACCAATCCCCCTCTCAGGGCTATTTAGGGCCTCTCCTCTGGGTGTTTCTTCAGATTCGGATTGCAAGACTCCAGCAGGAATCCTCTGCATCCTTTACAGGAACTCTACAAAACTGCAAAAAAGAACCTAAGATGACTTCTGCAACATTGTAAGTTCAGGTCCTGCCGAAACTGCAATAGTTTCTGGGTTGTGCATCCTCCAAAGACTGCTTGCCTTCAGCCTTCACCAGAAGAACCGAAGGAATCTCCAGAGTCTCTGCAGCAACGACCAGTAGCTTGGGTCCTCTCTCCAGGTGACAGGAGTGGATCCAGTGACATCGGTGGTGGACTAAAGTGACTTTGACAGTCCCAACGTCCAGCTATCCAAATTTGGTGGAGGTAAGAGCTTTCCTCCCCACTCAAGACAGTACCCCTGTGCACCATGTGACTTGCAGTTGCCAAGGCTTGTGTGCATCCTTCCAAGACATTCTCCGTGCACAGCACAGCTTGGGCCCCTCGCACTCCATCCTGTGATGCACAGCCTCCTGAGCGGTTTTCCGGCGACATGGAAATCATTTGTGTCATGCTGCATGGGCCTCCATTTACACCTCCTTTGTCCCCAAGCTGTGGGACTCCGGTGCACACTGCCTGGTCTTCTGAAGGCTCCCTGAGTTGCTGAGAGCCCCCTCTGCCTCCCACTCCTGTGTAGAGGCCACCAGGTCCCCCATAGTCCCGGACAGCGCCATTTTCTGCCAAACGCGTGTTTTGCATGAGCCAAGGCTTGTTGGCAGAATCCAATGACGCAAACCAGACTGCATTCATCCATCCTGCATGGGATATCTTCTGCACCAACTGGGAACCTGCCTCTGTCTTCTTAAGTGCAATACTGACTTTGTGTTCTCACCAGTGGTTCTTCTTTTGCACCTTCATCCGGCTTAGCAGGGGCTCCTGTTCTCCCTGGACTCTTCAGTTCTTCTTGGACTTGGTCCCCTTCTTCCACTGGTCTTCAGGTCAAGGAATCCATTGTTGGTGTCTTGTAGTCTCTTCTGGTTCTTACATTGGGGGTCATTCTGCCCCCCGCGGGCGGCGGGAGCCGCCCGCCTTGAGGGAGCCGCCATATGGCCGCTCCGCGGTCGAAAGACCGCGGAGGCCATTCTGGCTTTCCCGCTGGGCTGGCGGGCGACCGCCAGACGGCTGCCCGCCAGCCCAGCGGGAAACCCCTCCCCACGAGGAAGCCGGCTCCGAATGGAGCCGGCGGAGTGGGTATGTGCGACGGGTGCAGTGGCACCCATCGCGTATTTCAGTGTCTGCAAAGCAGACACTGAAATACTGCAGGGGCCCTCTTACGGGGGCCCCTGCAGTGCCCATGCCATTGCCCCATGACACCCCTCACCGCCGGTCGGAGCCGCCAGGAACAGGATGGCGGTGAGGGGGTCGGAATCCCCCATGGCAGCGGAAAACCGGCGGGAGACCGCCGGTTTTCCTGGTCTGACCGCGGCCAAATCGCCGCGGTCAGAATGCCCTGCGGGGCACCGCCAGCCTGTTGGCGGTGCTCCCGCATCCCCGGCCCCGGCGGTCCTTGACCGCCGGGGTCGGAATGACCCCCATTATCTTGCCTCACGACATCTACTGTGTTTTAGGAAACTTGCTGTGTTTTACTCCTGCTTTCCTGGGCTCAGGAGTGGGGTATTTTACTTACTTTTGGTGTTTTCTTACACTTCCTGCGCCCCTCTACACACTACACTTGCCTAGGTGGGAAACCGACTTTCACATTCCACTATTTTAGTGTATGGTTTGTGTGTCCCCAGGCCCATTACAACCTATTGTGATTTTCACTATTTGCACTGTTTTCTGACTATTTACTTACCTGTTCTTGGTTACTAGTGTATATATTATGTAATTTACTTAGCTCCTAAGGGAGTATAGTCTCCAAAGTATTTTTGGCATTGTGTGACTAAAATAAAGTACCTTTATTTTTGTAACACTGAGTATTGTCTTTCATGTGTGTGAGTACTGTGTGCCTATGGTGGTATTGCAAGAGCTTTGCATGTCTCCTAGTTCAGCCTTTGCTGCTCTGCTTCAGCTACCTCTAGACAGCCTGGTTTCTAGACACTGACTACATTTCACTAATAAGGGATAACTCGACTTAGTATAACGTGTAAGTGCCTTTGGTACCCACTACAAACCACAAACTACAGCCTCCTGCAGCAAGGGCCACGCAAGCCCTTGGGAAAAATAGGCCTCAATTCCTGACATTTCCCTTATATATGCAAAAAAATACCATCAGGGCCAGATTTTTGTCATCAGTGGCACCATATGCTGCATGTGTCCCCATTTGCCAACAATTACATACAATATGGCAGTGCCAGAATATTGCCATTGATGTCATCCATATACCATGGGCAACAATTATGTCAAAACGCTCTTCAAGTGTATAAGGACCAGAATTTTGTCATGGCTGCCAGCCTCCTAGATGCAATGGTTGTCCTCTCCTATTCCCAAAACTACCTCCAGCATGCTGCCATAACTATTTTGGCACAGGTACTCCATATGCCAAGATTTGCCACCAGTTTATCAGCATCAGCATTTTTCCATGTGTCCCAAATGCCACAAATTGACCATAGTATGCCAGTATCAGTATGTTGCCAGGGGTGCCTGTTATGCCAAGAATTGCCTCCAGTATTCCAGTACCAAATATGACCTCTACTATGCCACGCATTACCTCTACTGTACCTGTACTGTATATTTCCTCTTGTATGCCAGTGGCAGTATTTTATCAATTGTGCTGTTATGCTAAGAATCACTTCTTGTATGCCAGCATCAGCATTTTACCTAGGAGGTCTCTGTAGGTCAAGAATTACTTTAATTGTGCAGGGACAATTGCAGACTGACAAGCATTTCACTTGCTCACTCATGCTCACTCAGACTCCTACTCACTTATGCTCATTTACATTTATTTACTCATACTCATTCTCATGTCTACTCACTCATTCTCACCTGACCTTACGTGTCTCTCACTCATTCACTGTCACTTACTTGCACTCACATATTCTCATTCACTCTCCCACTTGCTTGCACTCACTTATTCATTTAAACTCAGTGTAACTGATTTATTCACACTCGCATACTCTCATTCACACTTGCATTTACTCTTATTCTCACTCACACTTTTTTATTCACTTATCTTCCCTCTTCTTCTCATCCAGTTTCATTTGCACTTACTCTTTCTCTCACACACTCATTCTCACTCACTCAATCTGACTCACTTGTACTTATTCTTATTCTCACTCATTGATTCTCACTCTCACTCACTTGTACTTACTCTTACTTTCCCTCACTCATTCTCACCTTCTCTAATCCACTTGCACTCACTCTTACTGTCCTGCTTATTATTCCTAAAGTAGAGGAAACATTGTTGTGTCCTATATTTAAGAGATATGGTATTACCATGTGCTACAAAACTTTAGCCATTTTATTTGCAATGGAAAATGTTGATACTGCTGTGGCTATTGCCAGATTGGTTGAGCTCATACAGAGCAAAGTCTTGCAATGTGTGTAAGAGATTGGATTTCTGTTTGAGGGAGGTTGAAAACCCTTCTCAAGCATTGTAGGAAAATGCCACTGTTGGCATGGTTACCCCCTAACTTTGTGCCTTCTGTTGATCTTAGTTATGATGCTAACCAGGTCCCAGCACCAGTATTATTTCCCTAAAACTGTACCTTTGTCTCCACAATTGGCACAGCCCTGGCACACAGATAAGTCCCTTGTAAATGGTACCATGGAAGGTCTCGGAGGGCTGCAGCATATATTATGCCACCCTGGGGTCCCTCACTCAGCACAATAGCACTGCCTCACAGCTTGTGTGTGCTGGTGGGGAGTAAAAGACCCCTCAGGGTGCCATGCCCACAACCCACTGCTTGTGGGATACGTACGTCACCCCTCTAGCAGGCCTTACAGCCCTAAGGCAGGGTGCACTTTACCAGAGGTGAGGGCATAGCTGCATGAGCACTATGCCCCTACATTGTCTAAGCCAATTCTTAGACATTGTAAGTGCAGGGTAGCCATAAAGAGTATATGGTCTGGGAGTTTTTCAAACACGAACTTCACAGTTCCATAATGACTACACTGAATACTGGGATGTTTGGTATCAAACTTCTCAGCATAATAAATCCACACTGCTGCCAGTGTGGGATTTATTAGGAAATGCACACAGAGGGCATCTTAGAGATGCCCCCTGCATACTTTCCCAACTACTAGTGCTAGGCTGACCAGTTTCTGCCAGCCTGCCACATACAGACGGGTTTCTGGCCACATGGGGTGAATGCCTTTGTGCATTCTGTGACCAGGAACAAAGCCTGTACTGGGTGGAGGTGCTTCACACCTCCCCCTGCAGGAACTGTAACACCTGGCAGTGAGCCTCAAAGGCTCAAGCCTAGTATTACAGCGCCCCAGGGCACTCCAGATAGTGGAGATGCCTGCCCCCCGGACACAGCCCCCCACTTTTGGTTGCAAGTCTGAAGGAGATAATGAGAAAAACAAGGAGGAGTCACCTTCCAGCCAGGACAGTCCCTAAGGTGTCCTGAGCTGGAGGATTTCTCTCAATAGGATTAGGGATGTGACCCCTCCCCACAGGGAGGAGGCACTAGGAGGGTGTAGCCACTCTCACGGACAGTAGCCATTGGCTACTTCCTTCTAGCCCTAAACACCCCCCTAAATTTAGTATTTAGGGGCGACCCTGAACCCATGAAAACAGATTTCCTGGTGACCTAAAGAAGAAGAAGGACTGCTGACCTGAAAGCCCCGCATAAACAACTGACTTGGCCCCAGCCCTAACGGCCTGTCTCCAAACTCAAAAAACCTGCAACAGCGACGCATCCAGCGGGACCAGTTACCTCTGCCGACTCAGAGGACTGCCCTGCAACCCAAAGGACCAAGAAACTCCCCTGGACAGCAGCTCTGTCTAATCTACAAAGAAGAAACCATCTTTAAAGGGACTCCAACCTCACTCCTGAAACATTAGTCCCCAACACTCTGCACCCGACGCCCCCGGCTCGTGTCTAGAGAAACCAACACTGCAGCGAGGATCCGCAGGTGACTCCCATGATGTGGACACCCTGAGACGACTTCCCTGCACCCCCACGGCGACGCCTGCAGAGAGAATCCAGAGGCTCCCCGTGAGTACCCCGTAACAAAGAACCCAACGCCTGGAAGAAGCACTGCACCCGCAGCCCCCAGGCCCGAGAGAAGCCAACTACCAGTGCAGGAGTGACCAGCAGGCAGCCCTCATCGTTTCCCAGTTGGTGGCTGGCCCGAGAGCCCCCCTGTTCCCTGCCTGCATCGCCTAAGTGACCTCTGGGCCCCTCCATTGCTTTCAGCGCAAAACCCGACACCTACTTTGCACACTGCACCCTGCCACCATTGTGCCGCTGAGGGTGTATTTTGTGTGTCTGTTTGTGACCCCCCCATTTCTCTACAAAACACCCCTAGTCTGCTCCCCGAGGACACAGGTACTTACCTACTAGCAGACTGAAACCAGAGCAACCCTAGTCTCCATAGGCACCTATGTTATTTGGGCCCTACTTTGACCTCTGCACCTGACCGGCCCTGTGTTGCTGGTGCTGGGTGTTTGGGGTTGACTTGAACCCCCAACGGTGGTCTGCCTATGCCCCGGAGACTGAACTTGTAGGTACTTACCTGAGAAACTAACCAATACTTTCCTCCCCCAGGAACTGTTCATATTTTCCGTGTCCACTTTTAAAATAGCTTATTGACATTTTTGCCAAAACTGTGTACATTACTGTTTTAATTCAATGTTCCATACTTACATGTGTGAAGTTCCTTACAATTTATGTACTTACCTAAATTCTGAATCTTGTGGTTCTAAAATAAATTAAGAAAATAATATTTTTCTATACATAAACCTGTTGGCCTGGAGTTAAGTCTTTCAGTGTGTGTTCTCATTTATTGCCTGTAACAAATGCTTAACACAACCCTCTGATAAGCCTACTGCTGGACCACACTACCACAAATAGAGCATTAGTATTATCTATTATTGCCACTATCAACCTCTAAGTGGAACCCTTAGACTCGATGCACACTATCTCTCACTTTGAGATAGTATATACAGAGCTAACTTCCTACAAGCAGCAACTACATTTCTTCTAAGGGTGAAGTCATGAGCAATCCTAAATTAACCTGTGCTCTGCCTTCGGTTTGCTTGGCATAGAGCAGTCAGGCTTAGCTCAGAGGCAATGTGTAAAATATTTGTGCAACATTTCAATTTGTAACACAGTGAATACACAGCACAAATGGAGCCCACAACAGAGTTAGATTAGAAAAAGAGAACCATTTTAATAAATAAAACAAGACCAAAATGTTAAAAATCCAATCAGTAGAACCAGAGTTATTCAGTGTTAAAGACTTCAGTAAAACAATAAAGTCCCAAAAGGTGTAAAGTGCCAACTGCAGATTTCTGGTCGTACAGTACTGGGACAACGTCATACATTCAGGCTGACTACAGTGAAGCGCCAGCCAGCTACAGGGACCTGGTTAGGGCTGCTGAATAAATTACCTTTAATCCTGGTCAGGATCCGCATCAAAGATGCATTGCGCAGCAGAAGTTATACATCAGTTTTGAGATGCAGCAAGGCTGCGGTGCAATGACCTGTTGTTTTGTCGGCGAAGATCCTGTTGACTAGGACTTGTAATGTGAAGTTTGGAGTCAAGGATACTTTATGCAGTTTGGGTAATGCATCAGTTCCATGGAGCTGTGAGGCTGCTATGTGGAGTCCAGCATTGTTGTTGATGCTGTTGTCAACAAGGGTTACGAGGTCATGTGCCAGTGATGCATTGCAGAGTGGCAGTTCCGAAACAGCTACGGGCTGCAATGCGCTGTGGGTCTTTGCAGATGTACCAATCCTTGCAGGCCTGAGACATGTTTAAAGTGCTACGTAAGTGGATGGCACAATCAGTGCTGCAGTCTCACTAGAAGCATTTATAGTACAGGCCCTGGGTACATGTAGTACATCTATACTAGGGTCTTATAAGTAATTTAAACAGGCTAATTGGGTATAAGCCAATTGTTCCATGTTTTAAGGAGCACAAAAGCTCTTTAGCACTGGTTAGCAGTGGTAAAGTGTACAGAGTCCTAAGGCCAGCAAAAGGGAGATAAGCAAAAATGGAAAAGGAAGCAAAAATGTTTGGGTGACAACCACCAATAGCCTGAAGGGTCTAACATGTGTCATTCCAACAGAAAGTGGGGAGAACTTCCCAACCCTTTGGGAATTCTCATCACAAAGGCAGAAGAACCTGGATAGACCATCACCATGTGGTGGTCTGACCCAGGACGATGTTTCACCATAAAGTCCATTCCCTAAAGGGAAATGGAAAACTTCAACAGTTTAGAATTTTCACTCCTCATTTGCATAATCCATCTGAGGGGCCTTCGTAGGTCTGAATGCAGATGTGAGTCCCAAACAGGTATGGTCTCAGCTTCTTGAGACCCAGACCACAGCAAAGGTCTCCCTCTCAAGCACACTCCACCTCTGTTCCCCTGGACGTAACCTCATGCTAATGAAGGCTAATGGTTGGTAAAGTCCCTCATTTAACTGTGCTAAGACAGCCCTTGTGCCATTCTTTAAAGCATCAGTTTGCACTATGAACTCCTTGATAAGTCAGGAGCCTTGAGCTGTTCAGATGGCCTCCTTGAGGATCCCAAAGGCTTTCTGGCGGGCTTCTGTACCGTCCACCTTTCTGTGCTGCTTCTTTGAACTCAGCTCCATTGAGGGGGCAACAATAGTACCTTTTCCCTTAACAAACCTCCTATAGTATCCTCTGAGGCCCAGGCAACCCCTCACCTCAGTTTGGGTTTTATGGGTTGCTAAGCCAGAATAGTTTCAATCTTGGCCTTGAGGGGCTGCACCTTATCCCACCCACCTTGTGGCCCAGATACACCACAGAACTGTCTGGCACTTACTATTCTATCCTATTCTAGGCATTTGTGTAGAGCGCATGGCTACCCATAAGGCATCCCAACACTTAAGACAACTGAACAAGTTTATTTAACAAATTCTATACAAACAACCAGGACTTCAACGCTTCCCTGAACTTAGATTGATTTTCTATTGTGCAAGTCTTAACAGGCAAAGAATTCCAAAGTTTTAGGGCCTGATAAAGCAGCAGCCTCCACTTCTATCTTGATTTTGTTATTACTATGCTACATGACATAATAGATTTAGGCCCTCATTAGGACCTAGGTGGCAAAAGCTGCCTACCACCATGGCGACGGCCGCCAACATACCATTGCTGTGGCTACCGACCATCCTTGGAATTATGACCGTAGACGGAATACCGCCAGGAGGCTGGAAGAATTCCATCT
The DNA here is from genome assembly GCF_031143425.1 of Pleurodeles waltl. Lineage (NCBI taxonomy): Eukaryota > Metazoa > Chordata > Amphibia > Caudata > Salamandridae > Pleurodeles > Pleurodeles waltl. Next base: position 546,034,679 of record NC_090438.1, read on the forward strand.
ATGGTCATGGCGACGGACAGCGATAAGGTGGTGCTGCTGCCAGCAGCAGCGCCAGGCCAGCAAGACACCGCCTACAGTATCATGTTCCATGGCCTGGCTGTGTTTTGCTGGTGGATGCTGCTGATGGCAGTAGCGCTACGTCCTGTCTCCTGCTGGAGGACCCCTGCAAGCAGGTAAGTTGGGAGAGGGAAAGGGGGTGGTGGGTGTTGTGTGCGTGAGTGGGCGTGTGTGTGAATGTGTGCATGCGTGTGTAATGCGTGTGTGCATGAGTGGGTGTGAGTGTACATGCATGTTGTGTCGTGAGATTGCATGTGTGCCTGTATGTATGTTTGTGAGTGTTGCTGTGAATGTGTATGATTGCGTGGGTGAATGTGTGTATGCGTGTGTGCGTATGTATGTGTGTAAATGTGCAGGGGTTGGGAGAGGGAGGGGGAGGGTGGGAGAGGATTCTGGGGAGAGGGAGAGGGCAGTGGAGACCCCATCAGTGCCAGGGAAGGAATTCCCTGGCACTGATAGTGCCTACCGCCATGGTTTCAGTGGCGGAACGAAACCACTGAAACCATGGCGGTGCGCAGGGGTCATAATGCCATGGGCAGACTAGTGTCGCCCGCCGGGCTGGAGACTGAAGTCTCCAGCCTAACGGTCGTTACCGCTGTGGCAGTCGGTGTGGTACATTGGCAGTTTGCCTAGGGTGCAGAATACAAACAATTTCTAGGAATGATAGATGTTAATTGACATGCTTCTCCAGCACTTTCCCTATACCGGACAGCAGGATATCGGTCTATAATTGTTAGCCAATTGTGGGTCTAAGAAAGGTATGTTTAGCAGTGGCTTTACCACTTTGTGTTTCCAACAAGACGGGACTCCTCCTCAACACAAAGAGAGATTTATTACCTCTAGTAGCACCAGGTAGATGGTATTGGCCCTTGCTTTAGTATAAACAAAGGAACAAGATCAAGCAGTGAGTCTGGTTAACCACATTTGATAAATCAAAGAGAAGGACGAGCATACTTCCTTCAGTGAATTTGGTTGCCAGGAAGAAACAGGCTATTGTTTCTGTTTTACTGTATCAGAAATTGATTCATATATATCTGTACTTTTCATTTGAAAGAAATTGGCCAAATATTGCAACATGTCACTGAGGGAGAAGGTCCAGCTGTCCTCGAAGAAGAGTCTACAAAATATTTAACTATCTGAAATATTTCCCTCACTGTATTTGAAACTTCGTCTATTTTGGATGTGAAATAGGACAACTGAGCTTTTCTACTTGCTTGTTGATACTTTTTTATAGCCTTCCTATATTCTAATTTACTTCTTTAATCATAGTTGTTTCTCCACTTCCTTTTTAATTTAATGCAGTCCTTTTTACACTCCTCTAAATGAGAGTCAAACAAATTAGATCTTTTGACCTGACATGCCAATTTATGGTTCCTGAATAGAATTGTCTGGGCTATGGAAGTCTTAATCCATTCTGTAAATATTACATATCTTCAGACATATTATTTTGTAGGCCTGTTCGAGAGTGACACAAAATATGCTCCAGGATCTAATTTTGCCCAACATTGATCCATCTCAGGGATTGGTTGGGGAGGGATTTGTTGACCTGTACTGGCAGGATGATATCTATCAAATAATGATCAGTCCAAGTAACTGTAAGTGATTGCTTTACAAGTATATTAGGAAGGTTGCTAAATACTGGATCAAGAAGACATCCTTTTTTGAGTGTTTGGCCCCTGATGAGTTGTGCCAGTTGTGGACATGCTAGATCCTGAAATAGGCTAGTAGCCATTGCACAATTGAGGTCCTTCAGATGGATATTGAGGTCCTCCAAAAGGGGAAAGCTAGTTTTGTCTAATGCCAATCCGGCACTCCCTTCAGGATGGGCCTGCACAAACTGTGCACTTAGACCTGGAGGCCGATATACCAAGGCCCCTGGGATGGAGAAAGTTGGAGAAATTCAAAAGAAAATGAGACACTTTCACAATCGGGTAAGCTGAGTGGGGTGAAATGCTTTTCAGTATGTCTTTATAACTTATGGTAATCCCACCACACATCTTATCCTGTCGATCATTCTTGACAATAAAATAACCTGATGGTAGAACCTGCATCACCGAAGAACTGGACACCCTCACCGAAGACCCGACACGGCTAATAGGAACTTTCAAGCAGGAATGGAAACCATCGCCACCTGGATAAGAGAAAGCTGCCTCAAGCCCAACTCTGACAAGACGGAGCTCATCATCTTCGGAAACACCACCTCATCTTGGGATGACTCATGGTGGCCCACATCCCCCAGTGCCCCCTCTATGCCGACCAAGCACACCTACAACTTAGGAATCATCCTCAACTCCTTCCTATCCATGACCCGCCAGGTAAACTCTGTCACCTCCTCGTGGCACACACTCTGCAAACTCTGGAAAATCTTCAGATGGATCCCAGCAGACTGTCATAGGACAGTCACCCATGGCTTAGTCACGGGCAAGCTTGACTGCGGCAATGCCCTCGATGCCGGCACCTCAACTAGGAACATCAAAAAACTTCAACTCATCCAGGACGCCGTTGCCAGACTCATTCTGGACCTCCCTCACCGAGAACATATCTCCCAACACCTGAGGATCCTCCACTGGCTACCAGTCGAAAAGCGAATCACCTTCAAACTTCTCACCCACACGTACAAGGCAATATACAATGCAGGACCAGCCTACCTGAACCACCCAGTCTCCTTCGACACCTCTGCCAGATCTCTGCACTCCACCTAGATGGCCCTGTCCACTGTCCCTCGCATCCACAAAACTACAGCTGGAGGACGTCCTTTTACCTACACTTCAGGGAAGAGATGGAACAGCCTGCCGTGCTTTACAAATACTGATTGATTGATTTATGGATAACATCCAGCACAGAGCTGTTGTGAAACCATGTTTCTGTAAGGAATAACACATTTAGCTGCTTCTCACTAATAGGTGAAAACAAGTCCAGTTTGTGCTGCACTAATGAACTGCAACTGAGCAAGAACAGTTGCTGCATTTTCTGTTTCCTAAGGGTCTTGTACTGCCAATTCAACTTGGCAAGAGTACTCACTTGCCAGGCCTAAACCATCCCTTTTTATACATGTAAGGCACCCCTAAGGAACACCCTAGGTAGCTCCAGCGGCAGGGTGCAGTGTATGTTAAAGGTTGGACATGTACTGATGTGTTTTATATATGCTAAAAGTGAAATAATGCCAAATTCATGTTTCACTGTTGCAAGGCCTATCTCTCTCATAGGTTAACATGGGGGCTGCCTTTAAATATTCTGAAAGTGCAGTTTCCCTTTGTGAGAAGATAGAAATGTGGAGTTTGGGGTCTCTGAACTCACATTTAAAAAATACATCTATTAGTGAAATTGGTTTTTAGAGTGTTAGTTTGGAAATACCACTTTTGGAAAGTGGGCATTTTCTTGCTTAAACCATTCTGTGACTCTGCCTGCTTGTGGATTGTCAGTCTGGGTCAGACTGACAGTTGGGCTGATAGTGAATCTCCTCTAGACAGAAACACAAAGGGAGCTGTGGTGTAGCCTGCATATCCTGATGAGCCATCTGAGCTAGAGTGGAGGGAAAAGTGGTTACTTACACCTGGATGGGCTGTGCCTGCCTTCACACAATGCAGTTTCCAACCCCCTGTGTGTGTCTGGGGCGTGGCCTGGGCAAGGCGGGATCCTGTAAGCAACAGAGACTTTCCTTTAAAGTTTACCTACTTCTAAGGCAGGAAGGGGTATAAGTAGTGGACCCAAAACCCAAGATTTTAGATTTTTTCAAGATCACTTCTGGAACCAAGAGAAACCTCTGCCAATGAGAAGAGCGGAGGAGAAGTGCTGCCCCTGCCTGTGACTGTGCTTTGTTAAGCTATCCTGCAGTTGCAGCTTCTGCCTGTAAAAGGGGACAAAGACTGGACTTTGTTGTGCATTCCTGCTTGAGAAGAATCTCCAAGGGCTTGGACTGAGCTTGCCTCCTGTTTTGAAGTCTCAGGGCCATCAAAGTCTTTATCTGCCAGCACCTGGACTCTGTGCTGAGACTCCTGCCCTGCCAAGTGGTGCCCTATCCAGTCCCTGGCCGATTGAAAGGTGAAGTTGGCAGAACAAGAGCTGAAATCTATGCACAGAACGCTGTTCAGGGAACTTTTCAATGCATCATCTGCAACATAGTTGATAAACGACGAACCACTCACTTCACAGCTAAAATCGACGCTCCAACTCCATTGTAGTTGGAAGATCGACGCTTCACGGCCGGAGAAACAATGGAACACCCACTTGCGGCTGCTGATAACAATGCAAACCCCATGTAGCACTGTTTTCTAACACAGTGGGACCGGATTTCTCACGCATCATCCCTGGACATCAAAGTCATAGTGAATCGATGCAGATCTGAGGTGCCCTATCCGGAAATCGACGCGTTGCTCTCTTGCAAGGGAGAAAAACGACACATTGCTTACACGACTGGAGAAGAAACGACACACAGCCTTACTTGGAGAAAGGAATCGAAGCATTGCTCCCTTTTCTAACAAACGTCCGCCCGTGCAGCTTTATTTTTGACACAAACCAGATACTTTGTGTAAAATCAAAGTTTCCATTGTTCTCTATGGAATAAGACTCTTATTCTTTAAAAATGTATATCTTGACTTGTGTATGTTGGATTTTTGTCATTTTGATCTTGTTTGATTTAGATATATATTGCATATTCTTTTTGAATGGGTGTGGTGTCCATTTTGTAGTGTTTTCACTGCATTACTGTGTGTGTTGGAACAAATACTTCACACATTGCTTCTGAGATAAGCCTGACTGCTTGCACCAAGCTACTAAGGGAGTAAGCAGGGGTTATCTAAGTGTGTTTCTCCATTGCCCTTACTAGAGTGAGGGTCCCTGTATGGTCAGAGTGCAAACTGACTGCCAACCAGAGACCCCATTTCTAACACTAAGGCCTTCATTATGACATTGGCAGTAAATCCTGCTTACCAATGCGCTGATGGCCGCCAACTTACCGCCGTGCTGGCGAGTATCCGTTCACCATATTTGACACACACACACACACACCAATCCAACAGAATACAGCCACATACACAAATCCGCCAGATCAAAGGGCAGTGATAAACTGGGGGTCCTAAAACCCACATGGTTACACCAACAGAACATCACATTATGACCCACAGACCACCACAGTGGACATTCAATGCCAGTAAACCATTGGCGGTACATACTGCCACTCTCAGAATGGACACCCACATACAAAACAACACCACATTGGACAATACCAAATACACACACCTGACAACCATACACACACCACACCACACCCACATTACCCACAACCCCTTATGTACAACAATTGCCACCGGGAGACTGAGAAGAAGAGCACAGAGACAACTAGACACACACACCACATACACCCATACACTCCTCACATATTCCACATCACACACCCCACCACATTACCCAACACACCCTCACCAGCACACATCACACAACACCCATGGCACCACAAAGGCACCCCCGTTTCACTGAGTAGGAGTTAAGGGTCATGGTGGATGAAATCGTCGGGGTAGAGCCACAGCCCTTTGGAGCACAGGTGCAGCAAATATCAATAGCAAGGAAGATGGATCTATGGTGGAGAATCGTGGACAGGGTCAACACCATGGGACAGCACCCAAGAACAAGGGACGACATAATTAAGAGGTAGAACGACCTACGGGGGAAGGTACGTTCCATAGCAGCAAGACACCAGCTCACCATACAGAGGACTGGCGGTGGGCCCTCACCTCCTCCCCCACAACTCACAGCATGGGAGGAGCAGGTACTGGCAATACTGCATCCTGAGGGACTCGCTGGAGTTGGCGGACTGGACACTGGTAAATCAACTTTGAACAATTATCACCCCCATACCTGCATGCCATCACACACCCTCACTCCCATCTCTCCACCACATCCCACACACTCCACCAACACATCTCACTAATCCCAATGTCAGGCCCTGCATGCTGTACCAATGCATGGACACCCCTCCCAGCCCTGCATGGACACTCATCACTAAAGCATGCACAGCATAGGGAAACTAACAATCCCACAATACACCAACATACACAAGCAAAAGCTGGTAGGGTAACACCAACTATAGAGGGGAAGCTACTGAAGTACAAATGTCATACACTCTAAGCATAATACATCATTTACATCCCCACAGGTACCCCAGCCAATGTCACTGGAAAGGAGGTGCCACCACTATCCAGTCCCCCAACAGAAGAGACCCACAGTGAAGCAGTTACTCTGGACTTCTGGATCTGGACGACCTACCTGTACCATCAGGGACCACTGGACAGCCGGTCACCCAAGCCCACTCACTGACCACCACATGGCCTCCACCATCAGGAACCAACACCACAGCACACACCAAGTATACCCACAACTCTGTCCCCAGGACACGTCAATCAGCAGTGTGCCCACCTTTACAGAGACCCCAGCCCACTCCTCTCCCACAAGACAATCAGGGACCTGGGGTCAGTGGCAGTGGGAACACCGTTCAGGGGACAGAGACACAGGGCAAAGGGATACTGGGAGGACTGCTGTGTGCCAGGGGGAGGACAGGAGCAGGGAACCGACTCTCCAGGAGCCCTCCACTTCCGCTGCCACTAGAGGCCAGGAGGCTCCGCGACAGGACCCACAGGCTACCAGCACCCCTCCCCCTGCAGAAGGTGAACCACCCCTCAAACGATCCCAGCGAACAGGACAGAAGCCAGAGACACTTGCCAAGACCACCACCAGGAAAATTAGACTCTCCTGATTGTCCCCCTTGTGTCCCATGCAGTCACCTTGTCCACCTTGAACTGCCATTGCTCCCCTTCCTATGTCCCCATGGTCACTGCACCTGTGCTACAAACAGACTGGAACACTACCCTGGTCTTTCCTCTATCATCACTGCATTCCATGGCACTTTCCCCTCCATATTTTAGCACTACAATAAACACCCTTGGATAAAACTCGACTACTAGTATTTCATGTATTGCAAATTTGTATTGATTGAAACAACTACAACCATTGCAAACTAACTGTAAATAGTATGAGCATAGAATTAATGACTTGTTGCTGGCTGTTGTGATCACACCAGGACAAAGGTGTCATATCACCAACATCTGTAAAATGAATATCCATAGGTAACAGTAAGTAATGGAAACAAGTGGGTAATGCCAGCATGCCAATGCAACACAGAATACACCAATAGTCATAGAAATGTAAAGTAGCACTGTCTCACCTGTGTGTCATTGAAAGTACTGACGTATCACCAATGTTCTGTTGTTCACATCCTCATCCTCTGCCTCCTCATCCTCACTGGCCTCAGGGTCCACTGCTGCCACAGGGACATCTCCAGTCTCCTCATCCTGCAGAAAAGGTGCATGGCATCTGAGGGCCAGGTTGTGCAACATTCAGCATGGCACTACTATCTGACAGGCCTTCTTGGGTGAGTAGCACAGGGATCCACCTGTCAGATGGAGGCACCTGAACCTGGCCTTCAGGAGGCCAAAGGTCCTCTCAATGATCCTTCTGGTTCGCCCATGTGCCTCAGTATACCGTTCTTCTGCCCTTGTCCTGGCATTCCTCACAGGAGTCAGCAGCCTTGATACGTTTGGGTAACCAGAGTCACCTTCAAATATTAAGGTACAGCATTTAGCCACACATTATCCTATATGGCCAACAACATAGGCATACAACAACATATACTGGGTGGGAACAAAGGCTCACCTATTAGCCACACCCTGTGCCTCTGTAGTTGGGATATCACATTTGAGATGCTGCTATTCCTTAGGACAAAGGCACCATGCACCAACCCAGGGTACTTAGCATTGAAATGGGAAATGTACTGGTCTGCCTGGCACACCACCCCCACATTCATGGAGTGGAAACTGTTACAATTCCTGTACACCTGTTCATTTTGCCAGGGGGGACAAATCCAATATGTTTCCCGTCAGTTGCCCCAGTTATATTGGGGATATGTCCCATTGCATAAAACCCGGCCTTCAAAGTGGCCAAATCCTCCACCTGGGGGAAAGCAATGTAGCTGCACATGTGTTTTTTCAGGGCAGATAAGACTCTTGTCAGTACTATTAAGAACATTGGCTGTAACATTCCTGCTGCCAAGCCTACTGTCACTTTGAAAGAACCAGTTGCCAGGAAATGGAGCACTGACAGAACTTGCACAAGAGGGTGGATCCCATTGGGATGACGGATACCTGAGATCAGGTCAGGTTCCAACTGGGCACACAGCTCTGTGATTGTGGCCCTGTCCAGTCTATAGGTGAGGATAATGTGCCTGTCCTCCAGTGTAGCCAAGTCCACCAGGGGTCTGTACACAGGTGTATATCTCCATCTCCTATTCATCCGCAGCTGTAGGTTTCTAAGGGACATAAGAGTGAGTAGGCTGTCACAATTTGAACAACCATATCACAACAGTAGTCCACATCGTACACTCATGTTTTGGGACAGTGTAATTTAAAAGTATGTGCCTATTTATCCTGTGATGCAGAAATTTACGATAAGCCTGTTAACCCCCCTGAAATGGCGACCGCCTGTCCTGTGTGGAGGGACAGGTGGAAGTGAGGTAGTGCTGCAGACGTTGGGCGCCGTGGCGGTAGGCGGTCGTGAACTGCCATGCAATTCCTCATTGGTTTATATTGGGCCCTATGGGGACAGTGGCCAATGGGGATCTACGCTGGCTTTGACGGTATGTACCGCTGCGGACCTGACTGTCATTTTCTATCTGATCCCTCGCTTGCTACCTGACCTTCCATAGGAGAGGACCTACACTGCATGTGCTGCTGTGACCTGTGTCTGGAACCTACCATGGCCCGTGTGATCGGGGAAAGGGCCCCAGCCTTCACTTCAGAGGAGTTGGAGCAACTGGTGGATGGGCCTCCAGACCAACAGGTTGGGCGCGATGCATGTGGCATGAATGCATGGAGTTATGTGTGAAGGCATCATGTAAGGGGGTGGGTGGATATCCTCTTGGAGGTGTACATGTTGTGCACTGGGCTATGTGTGTGCCAATGGTGATGCAAACGGGTATAGTGGGACATTTGTGTGAATGTTTGTCTGATGGTGTTCTCCTGTCTGTATTGCCTTTGCAGGTCAGCGCCCATCAAAAGAAGGGAATATGACATGCCATTGCCAAGGAGGTGTGGACCCTGGGGGTCTATGGCAGACGGAGCACCCACTGTCGGAAATGGTGGAAGGACCTGAGACGCTGGACAGGAAAGACTGCGGAGGCCCAGCTGGGGATGGCCTCCTAATGTGGAAGGGGTGCCCATCGGACCCTGACCCCCCTGATGGCCCGCATACTGGCGGTGGCCTACCCTGAGCTGGATGGGCGCTTGAGGGCATCACAGCAGTCACAAGGGGCTGAGTACAGTGGCTATTATTATTACAACTTACCTCACTGGCAGACACCTCCACAACATCCATACATGTGTCCCCTGTGTCCTCTCCCACTCGGTCTGCCCCCCCAAACGACACAAATACAAGCACTCAGACACCCAACAGCCATCCATCTCACAACAGAATAGAGCCCATGCACCTGCACCGAAAGCCATCAGACATACACATCCGACGACCACTCCCTCATCCTCCACTCCCATAACTCCTCCCTCCTCCCACCCCAACGTCCCTAAAAAGCTTTCCCTTTCCCAGATTGACCTCTTCCCTCCCCCTCCCCCGGCCTGCACATATGAGCAGGGTAGCAAGGACACAGCCCAGCACCTCAGCAAAACAGTCCACAGGGACAGTGGTAGCACCACCTACTCTTGGTGGTAGGGATACCAGAACAACAATTCTGAAGGGAAAGGAGGCAGCACAACCTGGGATTAAAGGGAAGAGTCTGGCACCAGCTGTGAGGAAGGGGAAGGAGCCTGCACCAGCTGTGAAGAAGGGGAAGGAGCCTGCAGCAGCTGTGAAGAAGGGGAAGGAGCCTGCACCAGCTGTGATGAAGGGGAAGGAGCCTACATGAACTGTGAGGAGGGGGGAAGGAGCCTGCACCACCAGGCAGAGACGGGAAGAGCCCATCCACCCCTGCCAGGAAGGGTAAGGGATCCCCAAACCATGACCAGGAGGACAAGAGGCAAACTACGCCAGCGGAAGCTGTCAGGCAAACACCACCACCAGCAGCTGTCACAGGGCCCCCACCACCAGCCATGGATGTGCTGCCACCACCAGCATGCAGCCATCACAGAGTTCAGGGGCTGCCCAGGAGCCTCCCCCAATCACCACCAACATGCAGCCATCACAGAGTGCAGGGGCTGTCCAGGAGCCTCCCCCAACCACCACCAGAATGCAGCCATCACCGCCAGCAGACACCATGTAGTCCATCCTCCAGGGGCTACTGTGGGGGCTGCCCCCTCCAGAACCAGTGGGGTATTCACCCACTTGAGAGACTGTGGCCTTGCAGTCTCCAGGACAATGCAATGGGCATGTTGCCCCCTCAAGAACCAGTGGGCTATTCACCCACTTGAGAGACTGTGGCCTTGCACTCCCCAGGACAAAGCAATGGGCATGTTGCCCCCTCCAGAACCAGTGGGCTTGTTCCGTAATCCAGCTGAGGTGCCCCCCGAGGTGCCTGCCTATTTGCAAACTGATGTCCCTGCAGTGTTCTATCCGGATGTGCTCAGGATTTGAGTTGGGCCTTGGACTGTGCTCTGTGTCCATGTGGGCCCTTTGAACTTTGGACTGGGCAGTGTCCCTTTTTTATACAACTGTACATATCTGTTTCATGGCCAAAACTGATTATTTATTTTGATGTTCAACTGATTACAATCACTTTCGTCAATTCCTGTTGTCCTTGCATTATTCTGCAGATATTTGGGGTCAAATTGTTTTTGTAGTGCAGCTGGTTATGTGTGTGTGATTGGTGCATGTTGTGCGTGTGTGTGTAACTCTCTTTTTCCTCCCACCCTCCTTTGTGTGCTAGGCGGCTGTACTCACCATTGCTGTCTTTGTCGGCGTTGGTGTTCCAGGTGGAGCATAACGTAGAAGATCGTCTGGAAAGCTTGCAGTTCGAGTTCCATGGCGGCATGGTTCTTTCCTATGTCTCCAATGGTGAGTCCTTTGACTTTGTGCTCTCTTTCCGCCAGGCTTTTATTGGCGTTGGTACCGCCCCCGAAAAGGTGGCGGTTTGCAGGGTCTTAATATGGTGGGTGTAACATTGACTTCCGCCTGGCTGTAGGAGGCTACTGCTGTGGCGGCTGTTGTTTCTACCCTGGCGGTTGGTGTGGTACATTGGCTGTCTATCGGAGATATGGCGGTACTTACCACCAGCCTGTTGGCAGTATTACTACCACTTTGTCACCCACCACCAGGGTCGTAATGAGGGCCTAAATGTCTGTACCCCTGGTTTCATTTATAGGAATGGCAGAGAGTGTAATCAAGAGCTCCTACCATGATGGCATCTCAGGCTTTCTCCTTGGTGAACTAAAGTGCAAATACAGATTCAATTCCATTCTCCAAAAACAGATTACCCTGGAACCATGCTCACCCGCTCAAAGTCTCACACCCCTTAGAGTTCACAATCAAAGTAAAATTGGCAGCAGTGCAAATTATTCTAGAAAGCTATTCTGAGGTGTTTACAATTTACAAAATAACAAGCCTATTAGTATGCACATCCATGCTCCTGCCTTCATTTATAGTAATAGCTGGGAGATCTAGAGGGCCTAACCAGAGGTAGTTTCAAGCTGTCTCCTTGGTGAATTAAAGTGCAAAAGCAGATTAAATTCCATTCTCTAAAAACTGATTTCCTTGGAACAACGCTCACCAGTTCAAAGTCTCCCACCCCGTACAGGTCACAATCAAAGTAAAATTGACTGCAACAAAAATTATTCTAAAATGTTATTATTAAAAGAGTATTTAAAATTTATAAAATAACACACTTGTTAGTCTTACTGGCCGTAATAGTCAGACACGCCTTCTGTGAGGCCTGAAGTACCTCCTAGAGGTAGGACAGGTGTTCCTCCCATCTTGAGCTGTAGAAAGCTATGCATCCAGGTAGGCACCACAGAATACCTTTTTCCCCAGCTAGGTCACCAACCAACCCGTGAAAGGTGGCCAGGGCATTCTTAAAGCCAGCTGTCATCACCTTAAACTGAAAGTGGTTCTCTGGGGTTGAGAATGAAGACTTATCTTTTGCTTCCTCAGCCAGGGCAATCTGCCAGTACCCTGATGTCAGGTCAAAAGTACTGAGAAACCTGACTAGCCTGTCAATGAGCTCATCAGCTCAGGGTGGGATGTGTGTCAGTCTTCGTGACAGAATTGAGGCCCTAGTAGTACACATAGAACCTAAGTTCTGTGGTGGCACCCGGTGGGACAGCCCTGGGTACCAGCACCACGGGCTGGACCAGGGACTGTTGGAGGGCTCAATCACAACTAACGCCAGCATCTTAGAGACCGCCTCCATGTTACTTGTCCTCATCTTGTCTGACAACCTGTAATTTATATTTTTAATAGGCAGACTATCTCTAGTGGCAATGTCAAGGATGCACAGGTATGTGAGTCTCAGAGTGAGGGAGAACAAAGATAAGAACTGCCCCAGCAGCTGGAAACCATCACTTTGCTGTTCTGTGGTCAGTGTAGGTAGAGGTTGACACCCTCTTCTGACCCATTGTGCTCTTGGGGAGACAGGCGGTCAAGCAGAGGTTTACTTTCCTCTTCCACTCTCTCAACTGTCACCACAAGCATGCTCAGTTCAAACCTCTCAAAGTGTGGCTTGAGGCGGTTCACATGGAGCACCCTTAAGGTTTTTCTAGGGTTTTTCAGATACAGCAAGTAGGTGGACTCTCTTTTCCTGGCTTCTCCAGTGATCATGGAAAGCTCTGAGCTCCACAGACATCATAACCCACACCTTCTGGCAAAGTTGAAACTCCACCACAGTGGCATTCTGGTCATCTTGGCTGGCCTCAAGATTTCTTTTTGCCTTCTTCCCGAAGGGCACAAGCTCTTGAACACTGTTAACAGTGACAAGTGTGCAGAGTTCTAAGGCCAGCAAAAATGAGATCATCAAAAACAGAGGAGGAAGGCAGAAAGTTTGAGGGAAGACCACAATGAAACTGAAAGGTCTAACAATGCTCAATAATGAAATAATGATTGATATTTGTAATCTGCTTTTAGAAGATAATTTTTATGATAGGTATTTTATACCTATTGAAAACTTTGACATTATTGTGACTATTGGCCAATGAATTGGGCCACTACAGAGGAGGTAGGTCACAGTGTGACAATTAAATGAAGAGGGTTGCTACATTTATTTGTCAGAATGCCTTTCTATAATGAGAGATTCATTCAAGCATCTCATCGATCACTTTGTTTTTTGAGGCACTCATTTGCAGCCATTCATCCTCACTCATTTGCACTCACTCTTACTTTTGTTCACTCATTCTCACTCGGGCTCATGCCCATTGTCACTCACTCTCCTTCACTTCAACTCACTCTCGATCACCCCCACACACACTTTCCTCATTATCTACGTAGGCTCTGCTTGAGCACCTGGTGGTCCACTTACCCTCGGAGGAGCCACATAGTTCCTTCCTGCATCAAATTGCATTGCAACATGAGTCTAAAACTTCAAATCTGAGCTTTTTTAGCTTGTACGTTTTAGCCTCTTGCTTTTTCACTCCACCCCCTTGCAACTCTGTGATGAGCTAGGAAAACTTGAGGAGACAGTCTGATTGGGCTGCAGGCCAAGGCATTGCAGAGCATAATCATGCAGCAGCCTGGGCTACCTTTAGCTGTGAGGCTTCAGCATATTACAGATGAGGAGGCACCAGTTCTATGATACCTTGTGCAGGTTCCTTCATGTGTCTGTGCCAGCCAAGAGACAGGTGTCACATTGTGCTCCTGGGCCCAAGGGAGTTGTTAGAAATGGGGTCTCTGGTTGACAGTCAGGTTACCCCCTGTTCAAGCAAGGACCCTCACTCTAGTTAGGATAAAAGAGAATCACCCTCAGCTAACCCCTGCTTACCCCCTTGGTAGCTTGGCAGAGCAGTAGGCTTAACCTCAGAGTGCTGGGCGTAAAGTATTTGTACCAACACACACAGTAACTTAATGAAAACACTACAAAATGACACAACACCAGTTTAGAAAAATAGGAAATATTTATCTAGACAAAACAAGACCAAAACGACAAAAATCCAACATACACAAGTCAAGTTATGATTTTTTAAAGGTTTAAAATAAAAAGAGTCTTTAGGTAGTTGTAACACCACACTAGCGCTGCTAGCGTGTAAATGTACCTGGTTTGCGTCAAAAATAACCCCGCACGGGCGGTGTGCGTCGAAAATAACCCTGCACGGTTATATGCGTCGAAAACAACTCGGCACGGCGATGCGCGTCGAAAAAGCCAGCCACGCGACGGTCCGAAAGTCCTGCGGCGCAGGTTGCGATCTCTCAGCCTTCGTCAGCGATGCTGCGCGTCGTTTCTCCTGCTCCGGGCGTCGATTCTCCGGTCGCGTTTCCTGCGGCGTCGTTTCTCAGCTGCGGAGCCGGCGTCGCGTCGTTTTCTCAGCCACGATCGGATTTGCGTCGATCTTTTCTCCGCACGGCGCTCGGTGCGTGTATTTTTGTCCTTAGGCTGCCAGCCTCTCCTTTCAGGGTCCCAGGAACTGGAAGGGCACCACAGAGCAGAGTAGGGGTCTCTCCAGAGACTCCAGGTGCTGGCAGGAAGAAGTCTTTGCTATCCCTGAGACTTCAACAACAGGAGGCAAGCTCTACATCAAGCCCTTGGAGATTTCTTCTTCAAGATGGAAGGCACACAAAGTCCAGTCTTTGCCCTCTTACTCTGGCAGAAGCAGCACTGCAGGAAAGCTCCACAAAGCACAGTCACAGGCAGGGCAGCCCTTCCTCCTCAGCTAACAGCTCTTCTCCAGGCAGAGGTTCCTCTTGATTCCAGAAGTGTTTCTGAAGTTTGTAAGTTTGGGTGCCCTTCTTATACCCATTTTAGTCTTTGAAGTCACCTTTCTTCAAAGGGGACTCACACCTTCTTGTGAAATCCTGCCTTGCCCAGGCAAGGCCTCAGACACACACCAGGGGGCTGGAGACAGCATTGTCAGAGGCAGGCACAGTCCTTTCAGATGAGAGTGACCACTCCACCCCTCCCTCCTAGCAGAGATAGCTAATCAGGAAATGCAGATCACACCCCAGCTCCCTTTGTGTCACTGTCTGGTGTGAGGTGAAAAACAACCCAACTGTCAAACTGACCCAGACAGGGAATCCACAAACAAGGCAGAGTCACAGAATGGTTTAAGCAAGAAACTGCTCACTTTCTAAAAGTGGCATTTCCACACGCACAATCTTAAAATCAACTTTACTAAAAGATGTATTTTTAAATTGTGAGTTCAGGGATCCCAAACTCCACATGTCCATCTACTCTCTAGGGGAATCTACACTTTAATCATATTTAAAGGTAGCCCCCATATTATCCTATGAGAGAGAGACAGACCTTGCAACAGTGAAAACGAAATTGGCAGTATTTTCACTGTCAGGACATATAAACCACATTACTATATGTCCTACCTCATCCATACACTGCACCCTGCCCTTGGGGCTACCTAGGGCCTACCTTAGGGGTGCCTTACATGTAAGGAAAGGGAAGGTTTAGGCCTGGCAAGTGGGTACACTTGCCAAGTCGAATTTACAGTGTAAAAATACACATACAGACACTGCAGTGGCAGGTCTGAGACATGATTACAGAGCTACTTATGTGGGTGGCACAACCAGTGCTGCAGGCCCACTAGTAGCATTTGATTTACAGGCCCTGGCACCTCTAGTGCACCTTACTAGGGACTTACTAGTAACTCAAATATGCCAATCATGGATGAACCACTTACATACAATTTAAACAGGAGCACTTGCACTTTAGCACTGGTTAGCAGTGGTAAAGTGCCCAGAGTAACAAAAACCGCAAAATCAGAGTCCAGCACACATCAACAACCTGGGGAACAGAGGCAAAAAGTTAAGGGAGACCACGCCAAGGATGGAAAGTCTAACACGTGTCCCCCCCAGCTAAAAGTGGGGAGCAACTACCCAACCTCATGGGAGTTCTCATCACTAAGGCGGAAGAACCTGGACAGACCATCAGCATTGGCGTGCTCTGTACCGGGTCGATGTTCCACCGTAAAGTCCATCCCCTGTAGGGAAATGGACCACCTCAACAGTTTTGGATTCTCACCCCTCATCTGCATTAACCATCTGAGGGGCCTGTGGTCGGTCTGAACTCGGAAGTGAGTCCCAAACAAGTAGGGTCTTAGCTTCTTCAGTGCCCAGACCACAGCAAACGCTTCACGTTCTATGGCACTCCACCTACGTTCCCTGGGTAGTAACCTCCTGCTAATGAAGGCTACGGGTTGATCTAGGCCCTCTTCATTCAGCTGTGAGAGTACTGCTCCAATACCATGCTCTGAGGCGTCTGTTTGCACAACAAACTCCGTGGAGTAGTCAGGTGCCTTCAGCACAGGTGCTGTGCACATGGCAGCCTTCAGGGCATCAAAAGCGTTCTGGCAAGCCTCTGTCCAGATCACTTTCTTGGGTTGCTTCTTAGAAGTCAACTCAGTTAAGGGGGTAACAATGGTACCATATCCCTTAACAAACCTCCGGTAGTATCCTGTGAGACCTAAAAAGGCTCTCACTTCAGTCTGGGTCTTGGGAGGCTCCCAAGCCAGAATCGTGTCAATCTTAGGCTGTAGGGGTGCCACCTGGCCACTCCCCACCTGGTGTCCTAAGTACACAACAGAACCCTGCCCTATTTGGCACTTGCTCGCCTTAATAGTGAGGCCTGCCTTCTGCAGGGCCTCTAACACTCTCCAGAGGTGTTGCAGGTGTTCCTCCCATGTGGAACTAAACACAGCAATGTCATCCAGGTAGGCGGCACTGAACTCATCCAGTCCTGCCAACACCTGGTTGACCAACCTCTGAAAGGTGGCAGGGGCATTCTTCATCCCAAAGGGCATCACAATGAAGTGGAAGTGCCCATCTGGGGTAGAGAATGCTGACCTCTCCTTTGCCCCTTCAGTTAAGGCAATCTGCCAGTACCCAGATGTTAAATCAAACGTACTGAGGTACTTGGCAGCTCCTAACCGATCAATGAGCTCATCAGCTCGGGGGATGGGGTGTGCGTCAGTCTTGCTGACCGCATTGAGACCCCGGTAGTCCACACAGAACCTAAGTTCTGGAGTGGCACCAGGAGCAGTAGCCTTTGGGACCAAGACCACTGGGCTGGCCCAAGGACTGCTGGAGTGCTCAATAACCCTTAGGGCTAACATTTTGGAGACTTCCTCCTTAATGCAAGCCCTCACCCTGTCAGTCACCCTGTAAACCTTATGTTTAACAGGTGTACTGTCCCCAGTGTCCACATCATGTGTGCACAGGTGTGTGACTCCTGGGATCAGGGAAAACAGTGAGGCGAACTGTCCCAGCACGTGGCGACAGTCCCTCTGCTGTTCCTCAGTCAGGGAGGGGGAGAGGATCACTCCCTCCACAGACCCATCTTTCTCTCCTGCAGACAGGAGGTCAGGAAGAGGCTCACTCTCTTCCTCCACCCCGTCATCTGTCGCTAGGAGCATGGATAGCTCAGTTCGCTCAAAGTGTGGTTTGAGGCGGTTGACATGTAGGACCCTTAAGGGGTTCCTGGGGGATTGCAAGTCTACCAGATAGGTGACTTCACTCTTTCTTTCCACCACCTCAAAAGGCCCAGTCCACTTATCTTGGAGAGCCCTAGGCTCCACTGGTGCCATGACCCACACTTTTTGCCCAGGCTGAAACTCAACCAGAGTGGCATTCTGGTCGTACCACCGTTTCATATCCTCCTGGCTTGCTTCCAGGTTCTCCTGAGCGAGACTCCTGAAGCGGGCAGTCTGGTTTCTTAGTGCCAGCATGTAGCTAAATACATCCTGGGGTGGTTTACTAGGAGCTTCCTCCAAAGCCTCCTTCACCAGACTGAGCGGGCCCCTCACAGGGTGGCCATAGATGAGCTCAAAGGGGCTAAAGCCAAGTCCCTTTTGAGGCACCTCCCTGTAAGCGAACAGAAGGCATGGCAAGAGGACGTCCCACTTACGCCTCAAGGGCTCTGACAGGCCCTGAATCATGCCTTTCAAGGTGCGGTTGAATCTCTCAACCAGACCATTACTTTGGGGGTGGTAAGGGGTGGTGAACTTGTAGGTTACCCCACACACCTTCCACAGAGACTTCATATAAGTGGATATGAAGTTTGTACCTCTATCAGATACCACCTCCTTGGGGAACCCCATGCGGGTAAAAACCCCCATCAAGGCACGTCCCACCACGGGGGCAGTGACCGTCCTTAGAGGAATAGCTTCTGGGTACCGTGTGGCGTGGTCCACCAAGACCAGGATGAACCTGTTGCCCATGGCTGTCTTGGGATCCAGAGGCCCCACAATGTCAATTCCTACCCTTTCAAAGGGAGTACTGACTACCGGTAAAGGTTGGAGGGGAGCTTTGCATTTCCCCCCACTCTTGCCACTTGCCTGACAAGTTTGACAAGATCTACAATAAGCAGCCGACTGCTTGTTCATCAAGGGCCAGTAAAAGTGGGAGACAAGCCTCTTATAGGTCTTGTCCTGCCCTAGATGTCCTGCCAAAGGCACATCATGAGCCAAACCCAGTAGGAAGGTCCTGAAGTCCTGGGGTACCACCAGCATACGAGCTGACCCCGGCTCAGGAACCTTAGGCTCACTATACAGGAGGCCATCCTCCCAGTAAATCAGGTGAGTACCTGGCGCCTTGCCAGCCGCCTGGGCTGCAGCCTGCTGCCGCAGTCCCTCAAGAGTAGGGCACTCCTTCTGCGCTGTGCAGAATACTTCCCTGGTGGGTCCCCCTTCCTGCTGCCACTGCGACAGCTCAGGGACCTCCCCCAGTTCAGCCACCTGTTCCCCTGTAGGTTCCGGGGCATCACCCTCAGGCTCTGCCTCCTCCCGGACCGTGGGAACTTCTGGGGCGGGTTTCCCGCGCCTCCTGCCTTTCCTCTTCTTGGCGGTCCCCTGGGCCACTGTTTCAGGCTCCAGGGGCTCTTGACTACCCTGATTGGCTGCCATAGACCGGGTGGATACGCATACCCACCCAGGCAGACCCAACATCTCCAAGTGAGACCTGTGTTCCACCTCCTTCCAAGGGGAATCTTCCAGGTCGTTGCCTAGCAAACAATCAACAGGCATGGTTGGACTCACAGCTACTTTCCAGGAACCTGAGACCCCCCCCCATTCAAAGGGAACCTGCGCCACTCTGCAGAGGCGCTCAGAATTGTCTACTGCAACTACTTGGTGAAGTACCCGGGGATCAATCTGCTCTTCAGACACCAGGTGACTCCTCACTGTAGTCACACTGGCTCCTGTGTCTCTTAGAGCCTCCACCCTCTGTCCATTGATGGTCACCCATTGCCTGTACTTCTTAGTGTTATCAGGCACTAGGTTTCTCTGGACCATCTCACTGTCCCCTAGTGAGACAAGGGTCATTTCTGCTGGTTCCCACCCACCTGAAACCAACTCCTCCCCAAGCTTTACACTGGCCAAACCCTGGGGCGGTGCACCAGTGGGTGCCGGTGTACTTTTGGGGCATTTGGGGTCCCCCCTCACATGACCCACCTGGTCACATGAATAGCACTTACGTAGGGGACCACCTGTCACTGGCTTCCCTTTGGAAAACCATGACTTCTTTTCACTGGGGGGTTGGGAATCCTTACCCTGGGAATCAGTTTGGGGCCCTTTAGAGAACTCGTCCTGTTTGCCCTTACCCCCCCCTTTCTTCTGAGAGGGACCCTGCCCACCCTTGGCGTGGTCTCCCCCATACCTCTTCTGGACCCTGGTGCTCTCCCAGCGGTCCGCTTCCTGTGCAAGCTTCCTGGGGTCAGTCAGCTTGCTGTCAATGAGGTGCTGGCGCAGCTCTGGAAAACATAAACTGTACAAGTGCTCCCAAGCAATTAAATTGTAAAGCCCCTCATATGTGTTTACCTTACTGCCCTTCACCCAACCATCCAGTGACCTGCAACAAGAATCAACACATTCCAACCATGTTTGGGATTCCTTTCTCTTGTAGGACCTAAACTTCTCCTTGTACTGCTCAGGGGTGAGACCATACCTGGTAAGTAAGGCCTCCTTCATGGCAGGGTAGGTGAGACTCTGAGCATCCCCTAAGGCCGTCAGTGTGTCCCTCCCCTCTGCCTCAAAATGCTTCCACAGGGCTGCCCCCCAATGAGCTTCAGGGACCAGGTTCATGTGGAGAGCTGACTCATAACCCTTGAACCACAAGTAGATATCATCCTCCCTCTTATAATCCCTTACAAGGTCTTTTGGGATGTGTACCCTTCTCTCAGGCTGCACTGTAGAATTGCTGCCACCATCCTTACTGGACTGACTCCTCTGATCAATCTCTTTTAAACTGAGCTCATGAGCCATGTTTATCTTCCTTTCCTCAAGGGCCAGCTTCCTCTGTTCCACCTCTAGACTGAGCTTTTTCAGCTCCAATTGGTACTCCCTCTCTGCCTGTCTGTCCTGTAACTCTCCAGGTGTCAGACTCTTGGAGGACACACTGCTACCTGCCCTGGAGATTCTCCCCTGAGACATAGCAGGCCCACCCACTACATCAGTGTGAGTGACTTGCAACTCCTCTTCCCCCTCTGCCTCCTCATCTGTGTGCCCCTCAGCTGCTTTGGCTGTCACCCAGGCCCTCAGCGCCTTTTGCAGCTCATCCTTCTTGGATGAGCTCTTAATGGGACAGCCAACATTACTACAAAACTGCTTCAACTGAGCCACTTTGTAGCTCTCCAATTTCTCCAAGTCAAAAGCAGCTTCAGCTAGGGCATCTCCAGACTGAGACATGATGAGGGGTTAAAAAAATATGCACAGTTCCAAAAACAGAAAAGCAAGTTCTCAAATGAAGTTCCAGAAAAGTCAATCACGGGATCAGCGAAAAAAAAAAGAAACTGAATGCAGAGAAAAAACAGTCCAAGTAAAAAAACAAAAAAAATCACAAGACTAGTAGTATGTGGTCACGTAGTGGTCTGAGATCAAAACCGTAGTGTACACTTAATTACTGTATGTCAAGTACAAATACAAGTCCAATCCCGACCGCTGGTCACCAATGTTAGAAATGGGGTCTCTGGTTGACAGTCAGGTTACCCCCTGTTCAAGCAAGGACCCTCACTCTAGTTAGGATAAAAGAGAATCACCCTCAGCTAACCCCTGCTTACCCCCTTGGTAGCTTGGCAGAGCAGTAGGCTTAACCTCAGAGTGCTGGGCGTAAAGTATTTGTACCAACACACACAGTAACTTAATGAAAACACTACAAAATGACACAACACCAGTTTAGAAAAATAGGAAATATTTATCTAGACAAAACAAGACCAAAACGACAAAAATCCAACATACACAAGTCAAGTTATGATTTTTTAAAGGTTTAAAATAAAAAGAGTCTTTAGGTAGTTGTAACACCACACTAGCGCTGCTAGCGTGTAAATGTACCTGGTTTGCGTCAAAAATAACCCCGCACGGGCGGTGTGCGTCGAAAATAACCCTGCACGGTTATATGCGTCGAAAACAACTCGGCACGGCGATGCGCGTCGAAAAAGCCAGCCACGCGACGGTCCGAAAGTCCCGCGGCGCAGGTTGCGATCTCTCAGCCTTCGTCAGCGATGCTGCGCGTCGTTTCTCCTGCTCCGGGCGTCGATTCTCCGGTCGCGTTTCCTGCGGCGTCGTTTCTCAGCTGCGGAGCCGGCGTCGCGTCGTTTTCTCAGCCGCGATCGGATTCGCGTCGATCTTTTCTCCGCACGGCGCTCGGTGCGTGTATTTTTGTCCTTAGGCTGCCAGCCTCTCCTTTCAGGGTCCCAGGAACTGGAAGGGCACCACAGAGCAGAGTAGGGGTCTCTCCAGAGACTCCAGGTGCTGGCAGGAAGAAGTCTTTGCTATCCCTGAGACTTCAACAACAGGAGGCAAGCTCTACATCAAGCCCTTGGAGATTTCTTCTTCAAGATGGAAGGCACACAAAGTCCAGTCTTTGCCCTCTTACTCTGGCAGAAGCAGCACTGCAGGAAAGCTCCACAAAGCACAGTCACAGGCAGGGCAGCCCTTCCTCCTCAGCTAACAGCTCTTCTCCAGGCAGAGGTTCCTCTTGATTCCAGAAGTGTTTCTGAAGTTTGTAAGTTTGGGTGCCCTTCTTATACCCATTTTAGTCTTTGAAGTCACCTTTCTTCAAAGGGGACTCACACCTTCTTGTGAAATCCTGCCTTGCCCAGGCAAGGCCTCAGACACACACCAGGGGGCTGGAGACAGCATTGTCAGAGGCAGGCACAGTCCTTTCAGATGAGAGTGACCACTCCACCCCTCCTTCCTAGCAGAGATAGCTAATCAGGAAATGCAGATCACACCCCAGCTCCCTTTGTGTCACTGTCTGGTGTGAGGTGAAAAACAACCCAACTGTCAAACTGACCCAGACAGGGAATCCACAAACAAGGCAGAGTCACAGAATGGTTTAAGCAAGAAACTGCTCACTTTCTAAAAGTGGCATTTCCACACGCACAATCTTAAAATCAACTTTACTAAAAGATGTATTTTTAAATTGTGAGTTCAGGGATCCCAAACTCCACATGTCCATCTACTCTCTAGGGGAATCTACACTTTAATCATATTTAAAGGTAGCCCCCATATTATCCTATGAGAGAGAGACAGACCTTGCAACAGTGAAAACGAAATTGGCAGTATTTTCACTGTCAGGACATATAAACCACATTACTATATGTCCTACCTCATCCATACACTGCACCCTGCCCTTGGGGCTACCTAGGGCCTACCTTAGGGGTGCCTTACATGTAAGGAAAGGGAAGGTTTAGGCCTGGCAAGTGGGTACACTTGCCAAGTCGAATTTACAGTGTAAAAATACACATACAGACACTGCAGTGGCAGGTCTGAGACATGATTACAGAGCTACTTATGTGGGTGGCACAACCAGTGCTGCAGGCCCACTAGTAGCATTTGATTTACAGGCCCTGGCACCTCTAGTGATCCTTACTAGGGACTTACTAGTAACTCAAATATGCCAATCATGGATGAACCACTTACATACAATTTAAACAGGAGCACTTGCACTTTAGCACTGGTTAGCAGTGGTAAAGTGCCCAGAGTAACAAAAACCGCAAAATCAGAGTCCAGCACACATCAACAACCTGGGGAACAGAGGCAAAAAGTTAAGGGAGACCACGCCAAGGATGGAAAGTCTAACAGGAGTAATTGGTTATTGTTCGTTGTTAGTATAATAAAAGTTGTTTGGAAAATAAGGTGGGTAAACCCCAAACGCTCATAGGAGCACATCTTGAATGACTGTGGTGACAATTAGTTAACTATAATACTAACATATATAATGCAATTATTATACATTAGACAACGGCAGTCCCTATGAAAACCTTTTCCATGTTTCCCTAATTAAGGTTTAGTTGTGACATTACTATTCGTCTATAATAAGAAAAAGACATCACAATCTACAGTCATCATCTATTACAGTTGAACTCTGAATCACACTGCCTGCTGCTAGATGAACTAGTTAAATTAATCTCCCACGCCAGTTTGCATTGGACAATTAAATGTATGACCTATTAGAATCCGTTAATATAAACTTTTATTCTTTGACAGTAATTAGCTGGTAAAGAAACATTTCTTGTCTCCTTTTTATTTAGTGCGTAGATGGAGTTAAGGACTGATGCTCTGCATTTTAGCACTTTTAGCCACCAGGCTCCCTGGATGACTTCCACTAACCTTTTTAAACATGGATTTGCCAAAACTAACGAGAGCCATTTGATGAGATATTATTTCTTCATATGGATTCCACATTGTTGCAGTATATCTGTACCTGCATCTGAAAGATCTTTTGCATCAGGGGCAACATCGTGTACTAAGAGCATATGGGTGATTAGAAAGGGTTAAGTTACTGTAGGAGTCTGGCTCTCCATATAGTGTACAAAAATGATGTGCACTGTATAGAGAATCCAAGCAACCCCACCTTGGTATCCAGAGATAAAAAGCAGACCACCTAATGCTTGTGGTAGTATGGGTGAGCAGTTAGGCTTATCTTGGAGATGTGCTAAGCATTTGTTGTACTCACAGTATCAATAAATGTGGACGCACACTCAATAGAATAACTCGAGACCAATGTATAAAAATACTTCACATTTTTATAACATTTTTAAGCCCAAGATCATCAAAATCGGGTAGGTTACTGTTAAGTTTAGCAAAAATAGTGTTATTGTGCATAATTACGCACCATAGGAATCAATGGGGAAAAACCTTTAAAATGTCTATAAAATCAGGCAATGCTCTCACAAGTATCACCTTCTATTTTTAGGTTGAGGTCATCGAGATGTCTTTTTGGCCAGCTGGAGAATTTCAGGCTGATCCAGTTCAAGCAGGAGAAGCAGCTGAAAGTCTTGGAGCTAGTGCTGAACGGAGAAGGGGACCACTTGGAAACACACTTCACAGGTGGACTTAAAGGTAAGTCCAGTGGGTCCCCTTGGAGTGTAGCGGTTGCAAGGGGTTAGGATCCTGAGAACACAGCTGGTTTTCGATGCAGAGGCCAGGTGCCGTGCAGATAGGTCAGCCAAGAGTGGTGTGTCATGCTTTGGAGCCATGTGCAGGTCACTTTGAGAGTGGTTTGCCGGTCAGCAGGGCCACTCTGGGGTTGATTCATAGGTGTCTTAAAGATACTCGACTGGTGCTTGCTTCTGGTCCTCGGAGAGTATGGAGTGGACTTTTATTCTGGGTGTCTGACGCTGGGGGTCCAGTACCCCAGGCTATGGCATGTCTCAGCCAATGGAGGTTTCAGGACCACCAAATTTGGCACACTGGCAGGATTTGTCCTCTGGGTCTGTCGGATGGAATTTGGTCAGGCTGCTGCAGATGGTTTGTTGGTCAGTGGCCGATCAGTGAATTGGACTTCACTGTTTTTTTGCCTGCAAGGTGCAGTGAGTGATGTCTTCACTCAGAGGGAGCTTCCTGTAGATTCTTAGAAGGTTGGAGGTCCCCTGGGGTTTCTTAGAGTCTATCCGATATCCAGATGAGCCCTCATCAGTGATGTCCTCAGTAATGTCATCAGTGATGTTACTGACCATGTAATGAGTGTTGTAATATGTGAAGTCATAAGCAGTGCATTATGGGGCACAAGTTATAATTAGCTCAGGTAACTATAACTGCTGAATTCCTATGGTTTTGTACATGTGAAATGTGAGCCTGACTACAACGTCCTTATAACCTTTGATTTTTTTAATTACATTTCTATTTTTTAATTCTATTTCCTAACTATAAACTCCCTGTAACCTTTGTTTTTGTAGTGAATTTTATCATATATATATATATATATATATACATATATATATATATATATATTATATATGTTAGAAAGGGGGTCTTTGGGTGGAAGTCAGGTGACCCCCTGTCCAAGTAAGGACCCTCTCTCTAGTCAGAGTAAGTCACACATAGTCCACATTATCCTGTGCCCACCCTCTGAGAGCTTGGCACTGAGCAGTCAGGCTTAACTTAGAAGGCAATGTGTAAAGTATTTCTACAATAAATCATCCAATAACACAGTATAACACCACAAAAATACACCAAACCGGTTTAGAAAAATATATAAGATTTGTCTGATTAAATGCAGGTCAAAACGATCAAGATTTGATAAGTACACGTAGAAATATCACTTTAGGAAATTATAAAAATAGTCTTAAGTTCTTAAAAGCAAAAAGTGTTTCTTGCAAACACAAAGTACCTGGTTTGTGTCTAAATTATCCGCAAGGGGCTGCAGAGGAGGAGATGCGTGGAAAACGGGAGGTGTGCGTCAGTTTCTCCGGGTGCACACAGACAATGCTTCGATATTTTTCATGCAGCCAGGGCCTTGCATCGATTTCCAGCGCAGACTTGGATCCTCTTCAGGTTGTGGGGTATTCGGACGCCCTGGGTACAATGCAGAGAAATCCTGGGCGTGCGGGACGAAGCCACAGGAGCTGCGTCGATCCGGTGGGCAATGCAGGAAAATTTCTGTCACACGGCAGGCGGTGCGTTAATTCTTCTCGCAGGAAGTCGAGCTGTGTCATTCCAGCTTGGCTATGCGTCAATCCAGTGGGCCATGCGTCGAAGTTCCGGTCGCAATGCTGGCGCTGCATCGATCTCCACTCGGGGAGCCAGGCTGCGTCATTCCGGTTCGGCATGCAGTGATTTTCTCACCGCAATGCAGGCTGTGCGTCATTTCCGGCAGGCTCTGCGTCAAATTTTCACCGCACAAGGAGTTCTTAGCAGAGATTAAGTCTTTTTGGTCCTGAGACTGCAAGGAACAGGAGGAAAGATCAATCCAAGCCCTTGGAGAGCACGTCTCAGCAGAGCCCGAGGACAGCAAGGCAGCAGGTCAGCAGTCCTTCGCAGACAAGCAGTCAGGTAAGTCCTTTGGGCAGCCAGGCAGCTTCTCTTGGCAGATTGCAGGTTCTGGTTGCAGGTTCTGGTGCAGTTTCTTTCCCAGGAAGTGCCTGCCTTGGTAGGGTGAGAGACCCTGTTTAAATGGTGAAGACTTCAAATAATGGCTTAGAAGTGTACAAGCTCCCATTTAAGTTCCATCCTGTCTTCCAGGGTCCCAGTAGGGGGTTTGGCAGTCCATTGTGTGAGGGCACGTCCTTTGTCATGTATGCAGATGTGTGCAGTGATGACTGAGCATCCTCTGTTTGGGGTTGTCTGAGTGAAATGCACAAGGGAACTGTCAAGTAACCCAACCTGGCGTGGATTGTAAGGCACAGAAGGATTTAAGTGCAGAAAAATGCTCACTTTCTAAAAGTGGCATTTAAAAAAATAGTAATATTAAATCCAACTTCACCAGTCAGCAGGATTTTGTATTACCATTCTGGCCGTACTAAATATGACATTGTTACTCCTTTTAGATCAGAATCTACCACTCAAACATTATCTGAGGTAGCCCTAATGTTAGCCTTTGAAAGGAGCAGGCCTCATAGCATTGTAAAATGAATTTTTGAGTTTTACACCAACAGGACATATAAACTACACAGGTACATGTCCTGCCTTTTGTCTACACAGCACCCTGCCCTATGGGTTACCTAGGGCCTGCCTTAGGGGTGACTTATATGTAGAAAAGGGGATTTTTAGGTTTGGCAAGTACTTTTAAATGCCACGTCGAATTGGCAGTGAAACTGCACACACAGGCCTTGCAATGGCAGGCCTGAGACATGGTTAAGGGGCTACATATGTGGGTGGCACAATCAGTGCTACAGGCCCATTATTAGCATTTAATCTACAGGCCCTGGGCACATATAGTGGACTTTACTAGGGACTTATAAATAAATTAAATAAGCCAATTTTGTATAATTCAATGTCACCATGTTTTAAGGGAGAGAGCATATACACTTTAGTACTGGTTAGCAGTGGTAAAGTGTGCAGAGTCCTAAAACCAGCAAAACAAGTGTCAAAGAGTGGAGGGAGGCAGGCAGAAAGTTGAGGGTGACCCCCCTAAGGCTGTCAGGCCTAACAATATATATATCTACAGACAAGACAACAGCCCAAGAGTTCAAGAGGGGAGAAAAAGTAAATCCAGAAGTTAAACAAATTTATAAGTTAAATGAGTTTATATGTAATGATAAAACTGCAAATGATTTAAAGATCATTAATTTGTCCTCAATTATTCTAAACCAAGAGGAAATACAGGTGTTGAGTAAAGGGTTAAGTTTTTGTTCAATGAAAATTGTAATTTTGTTGATCTACATGTTGATCTGTTTAAATTGGTAAGAAATATCAAATTAAAAAGATTCTTTGAGGAACATCCTACAAAGAGCCAGTATACATTAAGCTCTTCAAATGTTTCTAGATTCTCAATTGCAGATTTAAGAGCTATACATACTATTTCTACAATTGATAACACAGAGGAGGTGGGAGGATCTAATTCATATAGCAAATGATCTGAATATTCAAGAGAACTTGAGAACACAAAGATGTCTAGAGTTACCAACAACATTTATGCCACCCAGTGTACAAGATAATCTGATTGATGAATTCCATCGTAATGTGACCAAAGATCTGTATAAAATTGAAGATTTAAATTATGGGAAAAGGAAGTGCTCATAAATTCAATTTAACAATAAGAGAAAAGGGTATTCTGACTAATTTAAAAAATGATCAGAACTTGGTCATACGTGAGGCTGATAAAGGTGGCAATATTGTACTTATGAATAAGGTTGACTATCAGAAAGAAATTGAAAGACAATTGTCAGATGGCAATTGTTATGAAAAACTAGAAAATAATCCAATTGCAGAGATACAGCAACAGGTCAATGCCAAACTTATGGATTGACATGAATCATGCTTACTTACTGATGAAGAGTACAAATATTTGAAGGTATGTCATCCAAAATATCCATGTACATATATTCTTCCTAAAATCCATAAATCTGGTATTTTTCCACCTGGGAGGCCCATTATTTCAAGTATGCACATAACAATTATGTCAGAAGAGATTAAAGCATACATGTTCTATCATAAACTGTTACAATTCTGTTGTAAGAAATATAGATTCATAAGATAATCTTCATTGTAATGAAATGTTATTATAAGAATAAGGTGCCGTTAGCATGTGATATCTAACATGTTTTATGGGAGTTTGGATGAATAATATTTTAGGATATATATATATAATTTTGTATTGAATTATGGTTTTATATGTTCATATGTCTTTACCCTGAAGAAGTCCGTTAGGACGAAACGCGTTGGCAATGGATAGATCATCTTCAATATGAATGAATAAAGGAAATTATTTTAAGAAGAATAATGTGGCATATGACTCAACTTGAGAACATGTGAAAAAATTCTTCTGATACTAACAGATATGGATGTGTGCTGGGTCTCGTTTTCAATGTGTCAAACCAGATTTTTCTGGTTATCTGAGGCCTAGGGGGTTGGTCCTCAAGACTCATGCAGCATCATTATTACCAATTGTTTATACAACCAAATACAATTGTGTGGCAATGATCACTTCGACCCCCATTCTGTATTTATAGAAAATAAATATATATATTTATATAAGAAAATGTCCCTTTCTTCCATTTGTTTCTCCAAAGAAAGAATGAACCTCATTCCAAGGTCACTGTTGATAGCATAATTTATTTAAATATACTCGTTCTGGCAGAAAAGCTTGCTGCATTTTGGTCTTCCGGACCTTATTCACGAGCAATATATATTACCTAGTGGCGATCACTCGTGCTCTAATGTAACTATAACTCGTGCCCTTGCCATGCACTGCTAATTACCTCACAAATTAGATGAAAAAACTGTGCATGACAGGGGCGCGAATTATAGTTACCTTAGGGCACGAGTTATAGTTACTTGAGGTAACTCTAACTATAACTGGTGAATTTCTATGGTTCTGCATATTTAAAATGTGAGCCTAACTATAATGTCCCTCTAACCTTTCAGTGAATATATATTAGAACCTAGTTTCCATAGAAAAAGGTTTTTTTGTTTTGCTAATAACTTCGGTGCCGTTTGATGAATCTTCACAAAAATGTTCCCCAAAATATACGAAGCTCACTTCAGCGTGTGTTTGGAAAATTCCGGGGTGATCAGTCAAGAGGGAGGTGAGAAAAAGGAGGAGTCCCCAAATTCTGTTTGCCCATTAATTTTTCCATAGGAATTTTTTAACAGGAATAGCGGCTGAACCATTGGACAGATTTACACCATATTTGGAAGAAAGTGAAGTGAATCCGTTCAGTGGTTTTCTAGTTATTAAGTGAAAACCAAATGTGTATATATAGGGATGTGGATCCTTGTCACATCGTCCTCGGGTCCTCTTCGAATCTTTCTTGGTTCCTGGGGAAAAGCAAGGCCCTGACTGGCTTGCCGCAACCTGACAGAAAAGTAGAGGCCTCCATTTTGTTTCTCACATTGCATGGGAGGATGGGAAAATACAGTCTAAAAACCATATGAGGCGTCAGGTTACAGGTATCTTGACCCCATAGGACACATGGATACAAAAAATGTTCCTTTTTTGTTTACAGCTGCTCTGTAGATTTGAGGATCCTCCTTGGATCCTGGGGAAAAGCAATACCCTGATTGGCTGGCCACAACCTGACAGAAATTTTAACGTGTGCATTACGGGGACGTTATAGTTAGGTTGACATTTTACCCATACAAAACCATAGAAATTCAACAGTTACAGATATACTTTTAGTTATACTTATCTGAAGAAACGATAACTTGTGCTGGAATGTAACTTTGGGCAACGAGTTATAGATTCTACATTTTATGGCAAGACTGAAAGGCTTATATTATGATTATTTAAAAGCATATTAATCACAACAGATGAAGCAGTTAGAATCGGTTTACAATAAAAAGTTCGAAAAACAGAATCATTAGATCAGTCAGCTGATTTCAGAATATCCTCCAGACGAGAGCTGGCCCAAAAAGCTATTGGACACCAAAAAAGGAAGCGGCATTACCTGCAGGGGATCTAACTCATTTAACCCAGCCAGCAAAGGTAGGGGAGAAAACAGGTTTGTGAGGTTTCCTGGATGAAAGGAGAAGCTGAGTATCAGAGGAGGTTCTGAGATCAACTGGATGGTTTTCGTATACTTTGAGACATAGTGCAACACAAAGTTTGAGATGGTCAGCAAAATATGGATGAAAAACAGAGGTTAAATTAGTTTTTGTACCTTTATGGACAGTAAAAAAGACATCTGTGGGGGTCAACTGTTTAGAGGTAATATCTAAAGCCATAACATCTGACAGATGTTCAATGGAAATAAGGCACAATAACATTGTAAGTTCAGTTGATAACATTTTAAGAAATAATGCATCACCCCATGACAGAAACATTTGAAAAATGTAAACCAACATTTACATCCCATAATGTACTGTATTTTGGAATAGAAGGATTACAGAATTTTACTCCCTTTAACAAGTGACAAATAAGCACAAATAAGCATATGTTCACCAACTGGTTTTCCGTTGACATAAGGATGATGCATAGACATAGCAGATCTGTAAAGATTTATGGTACAGTATGTTTTACCATTACTGGTTTCCTCCGCAAGAAAGTTAACAATATAAACTATATTTGGCATGGGATTGATGTATTTTCCCATACACCAGCTTGACCAAACAGCCCAGGCTGGTCTATAAGTCTTGGTTGTTCCTGGAGCAGATTTGTCAATATTGTCTGAAGCTCCTGGTGAAATGAAAGGAGAAGGTTCGGAAGACCTGTTACCTTCCATGCTGATAAAATCAGGGAATTGTCTAGCACTAGATAATGTGGGTTTCCCAATGAGTCAAGGAGAAAGGAGGGAAAGGATGGAAGAAGGATGGGTAAATCCATTGTCAATTCCGGACGAGAAGGGAACCAAACTTTGAGGCTGCCTAAAAGTAACCACTAGGATCAGTGTTGCTTTTTGAAGGCTGACTTGAGCCAACACTCTGTTTATCATGATGAAAGGAGGAAATGCGTAATTCACCATCTGGGACCAATCCTGTGGAAAGGAATCTGAGGCCAAAGCTAAGGGATCTGGGCACCTACTGAAGAATAGAGGAAGTTGATGATTTAGTCTGGAAGCGAAAAGGTCAATGTGGGACAGACTACACTTGTGAAGAAGCAATCTTAACACTGAGGGAAGTCGTTTCCAATCACTTACTTTTTGGAGATAACAAGAGTGCCAGTCTGTTACAGAATTTTGGATTCCTGGTAAGTTTACTGCTTTTAAAGAGACTTTTTTAAAAAGGCATAGTTCCCAGAAACCTTTTTCTAGTTCTGCTAAAGGTATGGATTTTGTGCCCTCTAAATGATTGATGTGTCTGACAGCAGAAATTTTGTTCATGTGAAGAAATATGGAATAATAGATCCTGTTTTTGTAAGGCTTTTGAATGCAAAGGAGCCTGCAAGCATCTCTAAACAATTGATGTGCAATTTGGACTCCTCTGAACACCATGTATCTCTAGTTCAGATTTGTCTTCCACGGGCCCCAACCTGTCAGGCTTGCATCCAATTCTAATACAAGATCTGGGGCTGATGCGAAGATAGTCCAGGCATCTAAATGGTCTGTCAAGCATTGGAGTTCTAACTGAGACTCTGTGTCCAAGTATATGGAGTCCAAAGGCACTAGGCCTCTGCGCAAATGACGGCTCTTTAGTCTTTGAAGGCCACAGTAATGTAAGGGGACTGGAAATTGATTCAAATATCTGAGGTTAATCACTGGTTTCATCATTTCTTCTGGACTAAAAAGAAGGAACTGAAAAAGCCTGATGTGTTGGGAGAAGTGGTCTGAATTGCTTGTTTGCCTAAGAGAGATTCTATTTCCAAAGAAATGAGGATGGACATTTCTGTGGAACATTTTGGGGGAGGAGGAGCCACTGTCTGACAAGGAGTAGAGTAAACTTCTATAGCATAACTTTGGACTATGTTTTGAACCCAGGGGTTCTACGTTATGGACTGAAATTTTGAAAGAAATAAAAGAAGCCAACCTCCTACTGAAGGAAGGCCAGAAGAGAGACTTATTTGTTTGAGAGTTGTATTTGGAACTTTTCTGTCCTCTTCCATAGAAACCTCTGCCTCGTTGTGGATAAAATTGAGATTTGTATCCGTGGGGAGTGGCGTTATAGGAGCCTCTGGATCACTGATGTTGGAAGATGCGGCAGGTAAAGTGGCTCCTGTCTCTACTGGCCCTGGCAAAAACATGTTGTGTAAAAATTTTCTTGAGTGTCTGTTGGACTTAGTCAAGAGAAGCAAATGTAGGCATGTATTTACCGAGTTCCTTGATTAAGGAATCACCAAAAAGAAGCCCCTCTGCTTTTGATAACCAGGTCCATGGTTGCCAGGTTAATGACTTTATAATTCAATTCCAGCAAAAGACCTTTTCTGTGTTCATGTGTAATGGCCAAATTGGCATTACCCAGTAAGCAAAAGGCTCTCTGCACCTAAAGGGAGAGAACTGTCTAGTCTGGCCGACTGACTAGATAGAGAACGCACAATGTCAAGTAATTTCTCCTGACATGTGGACCATGCCTCATTCACACCTTTATGTAGATCATTTCCGAATTTAGAGAAAAAGGTGATCATAGATGGGTCTATGGTAGGAGTAAGAGATTTTTTGGAGGGTAAATATTCTAGGGCATTCAGATTTACGCTAATCTCTGGTCTGTTTATCCAAAGGTAGACAGAGTCTGGAGGCAATGTATTCACTCACATGATCAACTAGGAACCATTCAGTGGAGATAGGGTGGTGAATCAAAGATGGGTCAAACATAGGAGGACCATAATGGCTGCAAAGGGGTCCTTAGAGGCAAACAAAAGTTTGGCTTTTTTCGGAGGTGGATCTGAAAGGGAATCAACATCCCTTATATCATCTTTATCATGATCAGAATCAATGTAACTCATGTTGTTGTCTGTGTCAGTAATATGGGAAATTAAGTTAGGAGACAACACCAACTTGATATTCTTTGTTTTTGTCTTACTTTTAGCTGTGGGCCAAGTAACCTTGGGCCATATGTACGAACACATTTTCCCATAGACACAAAATGGGTAAAACCCTTTGCTACATCTGGCCCTTTGTTATTAGAATTATTATTCAAAATTATTCCCCTCCTTGAAAGGAGGCCTGTGAGAAACCGTGTCCTCTGCCGAGTGTGAGGGTGCCTCACTTCCCACCAGCGGAATATTAACATTTGACATGGGTTTAGAGAGAGATGGCATTTGATAACCCACGTTTTGCGCTTTCTGCATTCCCCCGCAGAATGGTCCAGAAGAGTTTTTGACATAAAGTTAATGACTGAGCTTTCAATATTTTTGGTCCTCTTGTCCATTGAGGCTGCAACAGCCTGTTGAACAGAAGACTGTATAAAGTTGTTGAAATTGTCATTAATATTAACTTGTTCCTCATCCTCCTGTTATATGAAAGGAGAGCTGTTTATTTCCATCACCAACACAAGTTGTTTCAAACCTGGCAAAAAGGGGTTAAATGTTCAAAGAAATTAGGGCCACATGTACAAAAATCAGGTTTGCAACTTGTAAATTGTGAGTCATAGCGACTCGCTATTTGCAAGTCGCAATACCTGATCTACAACAGTGTCAATGACACTGTTTGCGATTCCCAATGGGGTCGCAGATGACCTACCTCATGAATATTCATGGGGTAGGTAGCAATTTGCGACCCCATTGGGAATGTGCGCCCTCACAGGGATGGTGGCCTGCTGGAGACAGCAGACCACCATGTTTGTGACTGCTTTTAAATAAAGCAGTTTTTTTTTTTAAATGCAGCCCGCTTTCCTTAAAGGAAAACGATATGCATTTCAAAATCCAAAATGAAAAGTTTTCTTTTAATTTTTTCAGAGCAGGCAGTGGTCCATAGGACCACTGCCTGCTCTGAAAAAATATTTTCAATACCATTCACAAAGGGTAAAGGGTCCCATGGGGACCCCTTCCCGTTTGCGAATGGGTCAGCACCAGTTTGAAACTGGTGCTAACTGTGATTGTTTTGCGACCGCTTTCACGGTCACAAAACAATCATACATACCATCTCGATTCGGTATTAGGAAGGGACACCCTGGACACGCCCCTTCCTAATACCGAATCGCAAAACCCAAACTGCGATTTGGTAACAAGTTACTGAATCGCAGTTTGGGCTTTGTACATCCGAAATAGCATTTTTCAAGTTGCAAACAGGCTGACTTGCCGTTTGCGACTTGAAAACTGCTTCATACATCTGGTTCCTTGAGATGAGCTGTAAAATGGGAGTGTCTTAAAGAAAGGGAAATCCTCTGTGTGAAGAAAAGGGGGCGGGTGGAGGAAGAGACCCAACTGGGAGTAAGCTCTGCCAAGGGGCAGAGAAATACCGACTCTGAAGCAGTCAAAAGAATCAAGGACCTTAGGGACCTCACTGGATCTGTAAAAGGAAACCCCGACTGCAGCAGAGAGGTAAACATTCAAAGAAGCCAATAAATTTGAAGCTTGAGGAAACCAACAGTAATTTGATTTCTACTGCACCACCAAATGGCGAGCGATGCCCGGTTGTCATAGAGTGTGAGGGAAGAGGCGCTCAAGGACAATACGGCAACGTGCCAGCTGGGGTTTAAGGAACTTGAAACACAAGCGGTAATAAACACCTGTGTTATGAATCACCAGTAAAACAATGTAGTAAACTCAATAAATGATATTTGTAATAAATGTGTAAGCATAATGACAAAGTATGATACTTATCTTGACTGCGAGCAGCCAGAAAAGAGGGATGTTCGCAGTCAAGTAGATATTGTACATAGGTCTGACCTGTTATTGGTCAATACTTACATTACATTTTTTTCTTCTCATTGACTATTTACTATAGCTTCTTGATAGCTGCTACTTAAATTAAAGCAAGATCAGAAAGTATAATGTGAGCCTCCGGTCTTGCCATAAAATTCTGTTCCTTTCAGCCAAATATTTGGAAACTGTTTAAAACAAATGACTTGGCAAATGCGAATATTTAATTGACGTGTTTTTATGCAATCATATTTGAAAGTTGTGATGTATGTGATTCGTATGTAAGCATGTTACGCTTAACCAAACTGCCAAACATTTAACTTGAGATTGAAAAAAGGATAAAATCGAAGTTGTGAATTCTGATTTTTATGTTACATAAAGTACAACATATCTAAAAACCGTTTAAAAGCACTTGCGGCGTATTTTAAACAATAGGTGCCTGTGCAAAAAACTGTTACAAAATATCTATTGCTCTAGCGAACACTGTCATTATACAACAAATGAAAGTCATTTGTTTCTCAAGTTAGCAAAATAAAGCCTTCAAACTAGCAGGCGTTTTATCTGCTTCTGACACCATGCCACAACGTTTATACTCTGACACAGGGAGGCGGAGGATCAATACCAGAAATAAATATGTTCCCACTATGAACCCATACTGTATTTTGAGCTATAGCTGCCCCTGATGATTCATCACCCGTCACCCTCCATCCATAGTCCATAATCCCACATCTCACATCCTACGCCTCCATTCTTGTTTCATCCTGTATACTGGGACTGATTCAGGTCTAGTTGAAATCAAAACATGTTCCCTGGCTCTCTTTCGAAATAAATTATATTTATATCGACAACCTATATTATTAATAGCAAAATCGAGCGTCAGCTTGAAAGATTCCAGGAATTTAAAGCTTGACTTATCTATAGAGCTACATATTCCGTAATAAAAGCGGGTTAATTAACGACTACACAACTTCCTCCAGCAATATTTTCAAGAGTTTGGTGCCTCAACTTTATTAATTCCATTTTAAAATTAGTTTAGGCTCACCACTACTTACTTACAAGCCCAACTTCAGTTTTATATGATCGGTGTGTTTCACCTACTCCGGTTTCTTTTTTTAATATGTTTTATGTTTCAGCCTTAGTACATCACCACCATATATTTACTTGTTTCTGATAGGCCAATTCCACAAACATACTTATCAGTTCCTGCCTGGAATTTCACAACAGGGTAGTGTAGATTTCTTTGTGAAATTATAGGAATTTTCCTTTATCTCCCGAGTTTAAATCCCATGGACATCTCCTTCTCGTTCTCTCCCCTCATTTTCCTATGCGCCTTTGGCTAGTATAAGAATTTAAATTTTCACCTTGGGCCTTTCTCAAAGCCATTTCTAATTTCCAGTTTCAGGAAGTTAAATGTCACTTTTTGTAACCTTCTTTATATTAAACATATCATTGCTGACAAACGTAACCATCTCGCTTTGTCCTATTCTACAGGTTCCTTTTTAAAAGACCATGAGGCCTGGACGTCATTTAAGGTCTCCGGATAGTAGGTTGTTGTGTCGGTTCCGTTCCCCACACAGGAAAATAAAGGCCGCAGTTATAATCAATTCCTTTAATGTAGTTACAGCGATACAGGATACAGGTCCACCGCATCCCAACACCACAGCGAAACTCTCCCAACCCTAACTCATAGTCAAACGCTGCTCTGTCATTCGATGGAACATAGAACACACACTTGTCATACTGAATGTAGTAGCATTCCCTAAGTAAACACACAACACAGCACCTCTATAACAAAACAGTGGAATCAGAGAAACAATAGCAAAAAAAAACTTTAAAAAAAACTAAAGTGGGAACAAAAGAGTTAACTATGAATGCATTGAATGCATACATTTCATTAACTGTAAAGGGCTCTTAGTTTCAGCAGTGTAACCCACAACAAAATCTTTCAACCACACAGGAGGTGTTTTTTTCCTCTTCTCTACCGTTCACTCAAAAACATGTTTTTGCACACCTTCCTTATACCTTTTACCATCTTCTCCAACGCTGCTCTCCTGAGTGACAGCATCCGATGTACTGGGTGTATCACTCTCATTCATTGCGGACAAACTGGGTGTATCTTCACTCCTATTCATTGCGGACATATTTTCATTCAGAGGTTCTACTATGTATTCTAACCAAACTGAGTTTTCCCCATTCTCTAGCCTTCTTTCCTTCATGTCCCTCATTACATTTCTCCTCTTGTCCTTTTAGACATAAAGCAACACACTTGAGGTTCCACACTTTGCCATTTTCAGTCTTACAGCATATTTTAAAATTTCTGTTACTTGTTCTGGCTCAAAAAAATGACTCTCACCTTTCACTACCTTGTAAGGATTTTTCATGCCGACTTAATCCCCCACCTCTATACAGACAGGTTTAGTGCCATGTGTCTTATCGTAATAGGATTTTTGTTCCTGTGTCGCTAACAAATTTTCCTCACCAAACTAGGGGACCAATGTTCTGCTTCGGAATTAAACAACTATGCGGGGCTGAATTTAAACCTCAGTTTCCGTCCTCTCATTTTTATAAAAGGACTCAAACCTGTAGCATCATTCTCTGTTAACCTATATGCCAATACCATCTTCTATACAGCAGTGTGCTAGTTGCAGCACTTTCTCATTGCACTCTGAATAACACCCTTGATAACTCTGTTAAATCTTTCCACTGTGCCATTCCCACTCAGATTACAAAGGGACTTAGTTTTATGTTTGATCCCTACTCTGTCAAAATATGTCTTAGCTGTTTTAGAAACAAATTGTACACCATTATCGCTCAAAAGGACTGCTGGAAACTCTTCTGTCCAGAACAACCTGTTCAAAAACTCTAACACTGTAGTAGTGTCTGCCTCCTCCACTATGTCTACCACTGGCCACTTCGAAAAAAGATCCATTAAAACTATCACATAAACTTGTGACTCACCTATGGGCCCCATCAAATCTACTACTACACACTCACAAGGTTGCTTAGGAGAGAGTTTCTGGTCCTAAAGTACGCAAACTCTTATCCGCAGAGGAACATACTTCACAAGAATTAAGAAATTTCTCTACTGCCTTATCAACTCCGGGGCACCAGAATAAATCTCTGACAACAGATTTGGTCCTGACAATACCAAAATGCCCCTTGTGGCAAACGTCCAAAATCTCTTCTCACAACCCACAAGCCGGTATAATCTTATTTCCTCTAACAATGGCTTCCCTATCTACAGAAAGTTCAGATCTAACTTCCCTAAAGGGTCTACATAATTCTGATAACTGATCCTTCCTTGGCCAACCTTCCATAATGTACTTAAAACCAACTGCAGAACAGCATCTTTCTTTAACCTAAAATTCCTTCTTCATAGCAGGTTTACCAGAGTCATGTATTAAAGCAATTTTTAAACATCTCACGGGTCATCCTCACACTTGTCTAGTGGGTTAGGCATCCTAGATAAATAATCAGCAACAACATTATTTTTACCAGGCACATACACAATGCTATACACAAAATCCTTCATTTTTATAGACAACCAAGCAATTCTTGCAGAAGCAGCCTCACTACCTTCACAGCTAAGTAATTTGATTAAGGGTTTGTGATCACATTGTATGGTGACTGTTTTACCCCCTCAAAAATTGCAGAAAATGCCCTAAAGCCCAAGGTCAGACTAATGCTTCTTTTTCTATAAAGGGGTATTTTCCCTCTGATGGTGACAATGATCTGGATGCAAATAAAATAATGCTTTCCTTACCATTTGTATCTTTCTGTGATAATACAACCCATAACCCTTTGTTACTCACATCTGTTGTCAAGTAACAGTCCAATGTAAGGTCAAACCTTCCTAAATTAGGTACCTTTCTCAATTCTCTCTTGAATCTAGAGAATTCTGCTATACACTGTGAGTCCCATACAAATTTCACACTCTTCTTGAGCGACTGCCTTATGTTTTAAACCTTATCCGCTAATTTTGGAGTGAACTTTGCACAATACTCAGCCATTCCCGGAAATGACCTGACGTCATCCTTGCTAGTAGGCACTGAGGAATTAGTAATCGCATCAATCAGTGACAATTTGGGTTTTACTCCCCTGCCACTGATTACATGCCCTAAATAAGTCACACTCCTTTCAGCGAATTTGAACTTACTCAGCTCTACAGTTAGACCTTTGCTTTCTAACATTCCCTAAACTTTCTGTAATCTCTCATCATGTATTGCCCTGTCTTCCTCAAACACCAGTATGCCGTCCTGGAAGATTATATCACACTTCATTTTTCCAAATAGCTTAAGCATTAGAGTTCGAAAAACAGCTGCGGTCAACGCCAAACCAAACAGCTTCCTTTTAAATTGGAAGCACCCAAAAAGGCATGATGAAGGCTGGGAGTTTTTTTGATCTTGGAGAAAGTAAGATTTGGTGATAGTCTACTGACAAATCTATTGTCAAAAACCATGTTGTGCCCTTAAGACATGAAGCCATTTCTGTGATCTTTGGCAAAGGAAATTGATCAATCACGATGTTATTGTTTAGATGTCGTAGGCCTGCCTACACACAAACTGATTTTTCTGTTATTGTGCTGTGCTATTCCCACTGG
The DNA here is from genome assembly GCF_031143425.1 of Pleurodeles waltl. NCBI lineage: Eukaryota > Metazoa > Chordata > Amphibia > Caudata > Salamandridae > Pleurodeles > Pleurodeles waltl. Next base: position 546,074,583 of record NC_090438.1, read on the forward strand.
AGAAATCCATTCGGAACTTTCTATATGTTCAATAACATCCATTTGTACCAATTTGTCTAACTCCTTAGATGCATCTTCTGTTATCATTATTGGCGCAGTCCTTAACCCCTTCGCTGCCAGGCCTTTTTCCCCTCAGGTGCCAAGCCTTTTTTTGGCTATTTGGGGCAGTTTGCGCTTAGGCCCTCATAACTTTTTGTCCACATAAGCTACCCACGCCAAATTTGCGTCCTTTTTTTCCAACATCCTAGGGATTCTAGAGGTACCCAGACTTTGTGGGTTCCCCTGAAGGAGACCAAGAAATTAGACAAAATACAGTGAAAATTTAGTTTTTTTCAAAAAAATGGGAAAAAGGGCTGCAGAAGAAGGCTTGTGGTTTTCCCTCTGAAAAGGGCATCAACAAAGGGTTTGCGGTGCTAAAATCACCATCTTCCCAGCTTCCTGGAACAAGTAGACTTGAATCAGAAGACCACATTTTCCAACACAATTTGGGCATTTTACTGGGACATACCCCATTTTTACTATTTTTTGCGCTTTCAGCCTCCTTCCAGTTAGTGACAGGGTTGGTTGTCAAACCAATGAAGGATCCCAGAAAGCTAAACATTTCTGAAAAGTAGACAAAATTCTGAATTCAGCCAGGGGTCATTTGTGTAGATCCTACAAGGGTTTCCTACAGAAAACAACAGCTGAAATAAACAAATATTGAAATTGAGGAGAAAAAAACAGCCATTTTTCCCCACGTTTTACTCTGTAACTTTTTCCTCCGATGTCAGATTTTTTAAAGCAATATACCGTTACGTCAGCTGGACTCTTCTGGTTGCGGGGATTTAGAGGGCTTGTAGGTTCATCAAGAACCCTAGGTACCCAAAGCCAATAAAAGAGCTGCACATTGCAATGGGTTTTAATTGTATACCGTGTATACAGCAATTCATTTGGTGAAATATAAAGAATGAAAAATAGACATCAAGGAAACCTTTGTATTTCTGAAATGGGCACAATATAAGGTGTTGAGAAGCAGTGGTTATTTGCACATCTCTGAATCCTGGGGTCCCCATACAAGCATGTAAATTACAGAGCATTTCTCAATTAGACGTCTTTTTTACACACTGTCTTACATTTGGAAGGAAAACATTTGGTGAAAGAAAAGGGGCAATAACACTTGTTCTTCTATTCTGTGTTCCCCCAAGTCTCCTTATAAAAATGGTACCTCACTTGTGTGGGTAGGCATAATGCCCACAACAGAAAACGCAACATGGATACATCACATTTTTACATTGAAATCTGACGTGTTTTTTTGGAAAGTGCCTAGCTGCGGATTAATGCCTCTAGCTCAGCCGGCACCTAGGGAAACCTACCAAACCTGTGCATTTTTTAAAACTAGACACCTAGGGGAATCCAGAATGGGGTGACTTGTGGGGTGCCCACCAGGTTGTGTTACCCAGAATCCTTTGAAAACCTCAAACTTTTGCTGAAAAAAACTCTTTCCTCACATTTCGGTGATAGAAAGTTCTAGAATCTGAGAGGAGCCACACATTTCCTTCCACCCAGTATTTCCCCAAGTCTCCCAATCAAAATGGTACCTCACTTGTGTGGGTAGGCCTAGTGCCGCAACAGGAAATGTCCCAAAATACAACATTGACACATCACATTTTCCCAAATAAATTTTTGCAACGTGCCTAGCTGTGGATTGTGGCCTCTAGCTCAGCCAGCACCTTGGGGAAACCAGCAAGCATGTACATTTTTAAAAACTAGGACCCTAGGGGAATTCAGAATGGGGTGACTTGTGGGACTCTCACCAGGTTTCCTCACATTTCGGTGATAGAAAATTCTGGAATCTGAGAGGAGGCACAAATGTGCTTCCACCCAGCACTCCCCTAAGTCTCCCAATAAACATGGTACCTCACTTGTGTGGGTAGGCCTAGTGCCCGTGACAGGAAATGCCCCAAAACGGAACATGGACACATCACATTTCCCAAAGAAAACTGACCTGTTTTTTGCAAAGTGCCTAGTTGTGGATCTTGGCCTCTAGCGCATCCAGCACCTAGAAAACCTAGCCAACCTGGACATTCCTGAAAACTAGATAGTAGGAGTAAATTGTGGAGCTCTCACTTGGTTCTGTTACCCAGAATCCTTGGCAAACCTCAAAATTGGCAAAAAAACAATTTTCCTGGCATTTTGGAGCTGCAAAGTTCTGGAATCTGAGGCGGGCCACAAACGTCCTTAAAAAAAATATTGGGGTGGTGGCTACCAACGAGTATGGGCATGGTTATGCCCCAACCCCAACTGAAGGAAGTAACAGTCTTTCAACTCTCCCCCGCACAATAAAAGATCTTATCCCAACAGCAAGCAAGAGGACATTTGATTATTTTGGGTTTTGGTTTTACATTTCGGCTATGAGAGCTTGTCCAATTCTCAAAATCGCCCCACTTGGAATGGTGAGGGCTACACTTTTTGGACTTTGGGATGAACATTGTCTCCTACACTGATGGAACCCAGCTGATCATCTCCCTGACTGAAAATCCCTCAACGGCCAAGAAGAACTTCCAAGACGGGATGGAAGCCATTGCCACATGGATGAAGAAGAGCTGCCTTAAGATGAACTCTGACAAGACCGAGATCCTTATCTGGTCATCTTGGGACCCTCCTCCTGGGACAACTCCTGGTGGCCCTCAAAACTTGGCACCCCATGACCCCCACAAACAATGCATGCAACCTTGGTGTCGTCCTCAAATCAGTGCTCACCATGACAAGACAGGCTATCTCCGTCACCTCCACCTGTTTCCACACCCTCCGACTCCTACGGAAGATATTCAGATGGTTCCCTAGTGACTGCTGCAAAACCGCCCTGATCATAAGCAGACTTGACTATGGCAACGCCGTCTATGCCGGAACCACCAAGAAGAACCTGAGCAAGCTATAACAAAACCAGAACGCCTCAGTCAGACTCATCCTGAACATCCCCAGCCTTAAACAAATCACAGGATACCTGAGAAATCTTCACTGACACCCCGTTGGGAAGAGGATCATTTTCAAGCTCCTCATGCACGCCTACAGGGCCCTCCACAACCTTGGACCCAGCTGCCTCCACCTCCGCATCACATTTACTCCCCTGCCAGACCTCTCAGCTCTTCCCAGCAGCCGCTCGCCACTGTACCCCGCATAAAGAAGTCCTCGACTGGAGGAAGGTTGTTCACCTACCTTGCGGCAAAATGTTGGAACACCTTACCTTTCCACCTCAGGCAATCGCCATCGCTACCTCAAACCAGAAAGGACCTCAAGACCTGGCTCTTAGACTGAACACTGAGGACATACCCCCACAGCGCCTTGAGAGCCTTTGGGTGAGTAGCACACTTTAAAAAAGACTGATTGATTGATTGAGTGAATTTTCCCCTTGAAGCCAATTTGGCACAATTGAAGGACCAGGAATAGGTATTGGTGATAAGTAGATTTATTACAAATTGATAATCCTTCCAAAATATATGTAAATCAAGATCAAATTATAAAGGTACAGAATCAGAACTGGCAAGCACAAACACCAGAATAGGTTCAATGTCAATAGCATACAACATACAGAAATTACAACCACAGAAATACAGATATTAAGAAACAAGAATTGACTTTACTCAAATAAATTTGGAGTGCTTCTTCTAAGCATTAATCGAATTAAAGACATCTAGTTAGGTTTCAACTAAGAATGGGAAAACTCAAGCTAAAGGGTATCAGGGGGCTTGCATGAAGCTACACACTGTAAGAGCAAAAGGATGTTAAGAGATCTCTAGCTCTCCAAGTCTAAATGAATCTGCCTTAAATCTACCAAAGGGAACACTGACTTGAAATGGAAAGTTCCAGGAGCATCTCCGAACACGTAACAAAAAAACAGATTATTTCTCTTTCTTACGGAGCACACTTGCAACATCGGATGAATCTTCCATCCCACAGAGCTCTAAAGGCCAGGTTAACCTTGAATGTCTTCACTCCAGATAGGCCATGTATAGAAGGCTTCCTTTGATCATTAAATCATCCGATCTGTGCCAAGATTTCTCTTCTTAAGCCTCTCTAATTCTGATACACAATACTCCTTTCTTTAGCTGAGAAATCAGAAATGTTTGCCTCCAAAAGATAAAACATACAGAGCCTGGAAATGTACATCTCATGTTAAACGAAGGGCCTAGTTAGGGTAACGTTAGAAATCATTTTCATTATGCACTCTTAATACACCATTATAGGTGCAAGCATCATGTCAGAATAAATGTAAAAAGTGAATAGATAAATTTATGATTACATAACCAATGTGCTTTTTAATAAATGCAATATTTCAAAACACAAATGTAAATGTGAATGAGAACTACAAATATTCAGGTTAAGGTTAAACATTAGAACTCACACGTATATTTGAAAACTCCACAGTGAATGCACCTTCAGTAATACATTTTGATGCTTCACGCTGCATTAATAACATTAAGGCACACAGGATACATGATGTTGATTACAGTGATTACATTTTTATATTACTCCTGGAATGTTTAGGGGTGCAGCAAAAATTACACTGCTCCAATTTATTTGTTTGCACCCTAGCTGTCTTTGTTCTGAAAGGTTTTCTGTCGTTTGTATGATTTTCAGAAAGCTAGAGAGAGGAAAGGGTGCAGAAATGTGCATGTATGAGGCACTCTTCAGTCAACTGTAGAGTCGAGCAATATGAGTTTTTATTTGTGTGAAAGGAGTTTCTCCACCAAGTTCTCAATTTTTTCTATCTGGGTTAACTCAATAATTTCCATTACTATCACTTTGTTTGGTCTTGATCAAGCTTCAGGGTCTTCATTTTAAATCTGGATTGCCTTCATTATCCAACTTGATGTGCTGATAGCTACATATCTGCATGTCAGACATCATGTATTCTAGTTTACTGTTTCTGTTCCTCGTCACCGGGAGCCAACCACCTTCTGTCCATTTCAATTTTAAAGTTCTATACCTGAAAATACCTCTTCTTGGAAGGTTCCCATATGGCTGTCTTATTTTTTTATTCTATTATCAGTTTCTTGGAATTTTTGTGATGCATACTACCCCTCATGGCTTGCATCCACCTACCCCTGGCCATTCGTTTCCCTACCAACCCACGCTATGTGTAACTTAGACCTGAGCTAGTAGCAAGCACTCCACAATTTTAATCAGGACAGCCATCTGCCATTCGCAAATAGAAACCTCTATCCAGTCATAGGGTTAATATTTACAATTAGTATCTGTACAGGGATAGACCAGGACAATTAGAAGCATTCAATTGCTCTGAAAGTTTGTGTCAATATGACAGCCAAGCACCTCCTCTAAGCAAATCTCTCCATATATGTATATCTCAGGTGACCACAGCCAAGAATAATAGAAACAAACTCTACCTCAATCAGGTTTATTTGGGGGCTAAAGCCACCCAGCCAGTATATACACAGCCACTTGTTTCCAGCACTGAATGTTTTACAGATTTGGATACTAATTACTACTTTGCTAGGTCAAGCTAAGTAATTTATTCGCATTTCCTCACGTTTCACACATTTGCAGCTGCTTTCATGTGTCAGTCTGTGGTGTGGGTTAACAAAGATAAAAGATGTGACACATAACGAAGGTTTCAGTAAACAGTGATGATTTATTTCTATTTGAGAAATAACCATTAAAAGAACCACAGCGTCTCTGATCTCTTGACCCCCGTTCACCAGGCAACCGAAGACACAGTTCTAAAACATACATTCAAACTGGTTTGCATCAAGGCATTCCAGATCGTCACGATGAAAACCATGTTATAAAGAAATTACTAAAGCTTACAATAAACAGCACTACACAGCTGGGGCTGGCCTCCCAAAGAGGAAGGGGTGCCTGTTGTACCCTGACCCCCCTGATGTTCCACATCCTGGTGGTGGCCTATCCGGAGTTGGATGGGCACTTGAAGGCATCACAGCAGCCACAAGGGGGTGAGTACAGATTCAGGTTCATGAATTTGCGCGCTTTAAGGTTTTACCTGGGTGGGGGATGTGGGCTGTCGGTGCCCCTAGGCCAGGGCAAACATTGCATGGTAAGTCCCTTGTTGGGCAGGCTCTGAAGCACTCCAACCCCAATAGTGTTAGTGGGCATCTACTACTGGGCAGGGCCCTGTTTGTTTCAGGTGTGCAGCTGATGGCGTTATGCTATGAACCCCATGGGCTGGTGACTATCTTTGTAACTGGTAGTGCATGGCTGTAGGAAAGTACCATCTTGCCTGGCATGTTACTCCCATATTTCACTGTATATATGTTGTTTTAGTGTATGTGTCACTGGGACCCTGCCAGCCAGGGCCCCAGTGCTCATAAGTGTGCCCTGTATGTGTTCCCTGTGTGATGACTAACTGTCTCACTGAGGCTCTGTTAACCAGAACCTCAGTGGTTATGCTCTCTCTGCTTTCCATACTGTCACTAACAGGCTAGTGACCAATTTCATCAATTCACATTGGCATACTGGAACACCCTTATAATTCCCTAGTATATGGTACTAAGGTACCTAGGGTATTGGGGTTCCAGGAGATCCCTATGGGCTGCAGCATTTCTTTTGCCACCCATAGGGAGCTCTGACAATTCTTACACAGGCCTGCCACTGCAGCCTGAGTGAAATAATGCTCACATTATTTCACAGCCATTTTACATTGCACATAAGTAACTTATAAGTCACCTATGTGTCTAACCTTCACCTGGTGAAGGTTGTGTGCAAAGTTACTTAGTGTGTGGGCACCCTGGCACTAGCCAAGGTGCCCCCACATCATTCAGGGCAAATTCCCCGGACTTTGTGAGTGCGGGGACACCATTTCACGCATGCACTATGTATAGCGTCACAATGGTAACTCCGAACATGGCCATGTAACATGTCTAAGATCATGGAATTGTCACCCCAATGCCATTCTGGCATTGGGGAGACAATTCCATGATCCCTGGATCTCTAGCACAGAACCCGGGTACTGCCAAAGTGCCTTTCCGGGGTCTCCACTGCTGCTGCTGCCAACCCCTCAGACAGGTTTCTGCCCTCCTGGGGTCCAGGCAGCCCTAGCCCAGGAAGGCAGAACAAAGGATTTCCTCTGAGAGAGGGTGTTCCACCCTCTCCCTTTGGAAATAGGTGTGATGGCTGGGGAGGAGTAGCCCCCCCAGCCTCTGGAAATGCTTTGATGGGCACAGATGCTGCCCATCTCTGTGTAAGCCAGTCTACACCGGTTCAGGGATCCCCCAGCCCTGCTCTGGCGCAAAACTGGACAAAAGAAAGGGGAGTGACCACTCCCCTGACCTGCACCTCCCAGGGGAGGTGCCCAGAGCTCCTCCAGTGTGCCCCAGACCTCTGCCATCTTGGAAACAGAGGTGTTGCTGGCACACTGGACTGCTCTGAGTGGCCAGTGCCATCAGGTGACGTCAGAGACTCCCTCTGATAGGCTCTTACCTTTCTTACTAGCCTATCCTCCTTCCTAGGTAGCCAAACCTCCTTTTCTGGCTATTTAGGGTCTCTGCTTTGGGGAATTCTTCAGATACCGAATGCAAGAGCTCACCAGAGTTCCTCTGCATCTCCCTCTTCACCTTCTGCCAAAGGATCGACCGCTGACTGCTCAGGACGCCTGCAAAACCACAACAAAGTACCAAAGACGACTACTGCAACCTTGTATCGCTTCATCCTGCCGGCTTTCTCGCCTGTTTCCTGGTGGTGCATGCTCTGGGGGTAGCCTGCTTCCTTCTTGCACCAGGAGCTTTGAAGAAATCTTCCCCCTGCAACCGCAGACAACAAAAGACTGCATCACCAGTCCTCTGGGTCCCCTCTCAGCACGACGAACGTGGTCCCTGGAACTCAGCAACTCTGTCCAAGTGACTCCCACAGTCCAGTGACTCTTCAGTCCAAGTTTGGTGGAGGTAATTCCTTGCCTCCCCATGATAGACTGCATTGCTGGGTATTGCGTGATTTGCAGCTACTCCAGCTCCTGTGCACTCTTCCAGGATTTCCTTTGTGCACAGCCAAGCCTGGGACCCGACACTCTAACCTGCAGTGCACAACCTTCTGAGTTGTCCTCTGGCGTCGTGGGACTCCCTTTTATGACTTCGGGTGAACTCCATTTCACTCCTCTTCTAAGTGCCTGTTCCAGTACTTCTGTGGGTGCTGCCTGCTTCTGTGAGGGTTCCCTCACTTGCTGGGTGCCCCCTCTGTCTCCTCATCCAAGTGGCGACATCCTGGTCCCTCCTGGGCCACAGCAGCATCCAAAAACCCTAAATGCGACCCTTGCAGCTAGCAAGGCTTTTTTGCGGTCTTTCTGCATGGGAACACCTCTGAAAGCTTCTTCACGATGTGGGACATCCATCCTCTAAAGGGAAAGTTCCTAGTCCTCTTCGTTCTTGCAAAACACCAAGCTTCTTCCATCCAGTGGCAGCTTCCTTGCACCCTCAGCTGGCATTTCCTGGGCTCCTGCCCACTCTCGACACTGTCACGACTCTTGGACTTGGTCCCCTTGTCTTACAGGTACTCAGGTCTGGAAATCCACTGTTGTTGCATTGCTGGTTGGTTTTCCTTGCAGAATCCCCCTATCACGACTTCTGTGCTCTCTGGGGGTTGTAGGTGCACTTTACACCTACCTTACAGGGTCTTGGGGTGGGCTATTTTTCTAACCCTCACTGTTTTCTTACAGTCCCAGCGACCCTCTACAAGCTCACATAGGTTTGGGGTCCATTCGTGGTTCGCATTCCACTTTTGGAGTATATGGTTTGTGTTGCCCCTATACCTATGTGCTCCTATTGCAATCTACTGTAACTTTACACTGCTTGCATTACTTCCTTTTGCTATTACTGCATATTTTTGGTATTTTGTACATATATCTTGTGTATATTTGGCATCCTCATACTGAGGGTACTCACTGAGATACTTTTGGCATATTGTCATAAAAATAAAGTACCTTTATTTTTAGTATATCTGTGTATTGTGTTTTCTTATGATATTGTGCATATGACACCAGTGGTATAGTAGGAGCTTTGCATGTCTCCTAGTTCAGCCTAAGCTGCTCTGCTATAGCTACCTTCTATCAGCCTAAGCTGCTACAAACACCTCTTCTACACTAACAAGGGATAACTGGACCTGGCACAAGGTGTAAGTACCTCTGGTACCCACTACAAGCCAGGCCAGCCTCCTACAATGGCCTAGTGCATAGGGCAGATCCCTGTGTGTTGTGTACACCAACAGTAGTGTTGTTGCTGGCATTGACCAAGTGTATCCTCTGTCTCTCCCCCCCTTTTTGTTTTGTCACCCTGTCCTTGTGTGCATTAGCATCATCTGGCGGAGGAGCAGAGGCACCGGCAACAGAGGGAGCTGCATCCCACATGGGCCTGGAGGCCGAATCCACAGATGGGGAGGACACCAGTGGGTAGGAGGGCGAGGGGAGTACCACGACGGAGACAGGAGGGGACACTACAGACAGCAACTCCTCCTCCATGGAAGCTCCCTGGTGGTGGCAGACACCTCTGTGCCCACCCCAACAACAGGTACAGCCACCACCCACTGTACCAACACCGCCCTCCCAGCAGCCCCTCAGCGTGTTTCCCGTGCCCGCTCACTTAGGAGGGTGGGCATCTCCTTCACCCCAGGCACCTCAGGCCCTGTCCCAGTCAGCCCTGCTGCCCTCAGTGAGGAGGCTATTGACCTCCTGAGATCCTTCACTGTTGGGCTGTCAACCATACTGAATGCCATCCAGGGTGTCGAAAGGCATTTGCAACAAACAAATGCATACCTGGAGGACATTCATTCTGGCGTGGCAGCCCAACAGAGAGCATTTCAGGTTCTGGCCTCCGCACTGATGGCAGCCATTGTCCCTGTCTCGAGCCTCCCTCCTCCAACTTCCTCTACCCAGTCCCAATCCCCTCAAAACCAGCCTATCCCAAGCACACTTTCAGACCAGCATTCACCCAAAACAACACACACAAGTGGCTCAGGCAAACGCAAGCACCACACTTCATCTCACAGGCACTCACACAAGCACCATCCCCATTCAGACACACCAACATCCACTGCCTCCACTGTTTCCCCCTCTTCCTCCTTATCCACGTCTCTCCCAGTAGTGTCTCCGCTCACACCTACATGCACTACATCCTCATCCACTACCTCCATCACCAGCACGCCTATCACTACACCCTACTCACTGGCAGTCACCACCCCCACATCCATGCACACGCCCCCTGTATCCTCTCGCACTGTGCCTGTGACCCCTCCTCCCAAAGTACACAAGCCATCCACCTCACAACAGCATCCAGCTGATGCATTTGCACCCAAACACAGCAGACTGACACCTCCTACAACCACTCCCTCTTCCTCCACTCCCAAACCTTCACCCTCTTCCCACCCCAATGTCCCTAAGAAGCTTTTCCTAGCCAAAATTGACCTCTTCCCTACCCCTACCCCCATCCTCCACCTCGTGGCAGGGTGGACAAAACCCAGCCCAGCACTTCAGCCACAAGTCAATGTCCGCTGTGGTTTCTGCAGCTGTCAGAGGCTGTAAGGGGGCACCCGTCAGCCCAACCAGTGTGCCAACAACCCCTGCCAAGGCCTAGAAGATTCCGCCACCTGGCAAGGTCAAGAAGGGGACAGAATCCAGCAAGGAGAAGGAGCCACAACCAACCAGCAAGGCTATGTCAAAGACTCCAGCTGGTAGACCCAAGGTGACACCACCATCTGCCAAGGGCAGGAAGGGGCACAGGACACCAGCCAAGGCACTTCAGCCATCCGAGCCTGCAGGTGAAGGCCTGGTGGCTACCAGCACAACCGCCAGCACCGCCACCTGCACCACGACCAGCACAGCCGCAAGCACCGCCACCTGCACCACTGAAAGTAGCACCCCTGCCACCAGCAGCAGCCCCAGTGGGCAGCCGTCCGATGCTGCAGGGGAAGGGCTGGAACCTCCCCCGACCACTGGCAGCACCCCCACCAGCACCGGCACTACCACCACTGTGCAGCTATAGCCACCGGTGGATGGACTGTAGTCCTGTCTCCATTGAGTATCATGCATCCTGGCCACTGCAAATCTTGTGCCTCTGGCATCCAGGTAAGGGACTGTGACCTGGCACCCCCCAAGTGCTGCATCACTGGGCACAAAGCCCCCTCCAATACCAGTGGAAGAAGGCATCCACTCACCCTATCGTTGGCAGGATGAAGCACACTGGGCACATAGCCACCTCCAGAACCAGTGGAGAAGCCATCCACTAGTGAGACTGTGGCTTTGCACTCCCCAGGACCAAGCAGTGGGCAAACCACCCACTTGAGAGACTGTGGCTTTGCACTCCCCAGGACCAAGCAGTGGGCAAACCACCCATTGAGAGACTGTGGCTTTGCACTCCCCAGGACCAAGCAGTGGGCATGGAGCCCCCTCCAGGAGCAGTGGCGTAGTACCATCTTCCGGCTGAGGTGCCCCCCGTCCCCCTGAGGTGCCTGTGTGTTTTCGACCTGATGTCCCTGTAGTGTTCTCTCTGTTTTGAGGCGGAGTCAAGTGTGGGCTTGGCCTATTTGTTATGGTCCAGTGAGCCACGGACTATTGTGGACATTGTCCCTCATTTTGCATATATTGTACACATTGTACATACTGCTCATTTATTTATGTACGTATTTCTAAGTATTTCCACTATTGCACTCATTTGACTCCATTCCTTTTGTCCTTGCATTATTCCTGAGGGTTACAGGGTGTATATATAATGTTGTTGCATGTGATTGTGTGTATGGTGTTGGGGGTGGGGGTGGGGGTGTTGCGTGTGTGTGTCACTCTCTTTTTCCTCCCCCCCTCCCTTGTGTGCTATGTGCAGTACTCACCGTGGTCATCCTCGTCGGCGTTGGTGCTCCTGGTATATGAGCAGATACACTAGCATGGGGAGGACCTGTAGCTCGGGCTCCATGGCGTCCTGGTTCTTCCTTGAGTGTCGAGAGGTGAGTGGTTTCCCTTCAAAGTTCTGTTTCCGCTGTGCTTTTGACGGCGTAGGTACCACCCCTGAAAACCTGGCGGATGGGCAGGTTGTAATTCTGTGGGCGGTACATTGTCTTCCGCCTCGCTGTTGGCGGTTACTGCTGCGGTGTTTGTTGCTATCGCCGTGGAGGTAGAAGTGTTAAAGTGGCTGTCTGTGTTGGCGGTTTCCGTCATGGTCATGTTTCCATTTTTGTTACTGCTGGCCTGTTGGTGGTATTACCAACACTTTAACACCGACTGCCGGGGTTGTAATGAGGGCCTTAGTGTTCAAGGTTATCTGATGATATGCAGATTTTAAATCAATTACAGATAAATATTTGCCATCTCCTATGTTTGCTAGCATTTCTTATATGCAAGGTAATGGATGGCAATCAACTATGATGTTATTGTTAAGAGACCTGAGGTCCACACAAAGGCAAAGTTCTCCTGTTTTCTTCTTAGCAAGCACAATGGGAGAAACTAATTCTGAAGATTCAGCGGAAGTGATCATTTTGTCTTGTTCTAGTTTCTCTAATAATATTTTTAAATCTTCACAGACACTAATTGGTACTGGTCTTACCTTGTGGACAATAGGTGTAGCCTTTGGTTTTAATCTAATTTCATGTTCAAATCCTAATACAGTTCCAACATCTGATTTTAAAACATTTGGAAATGTTGACATCATGAAAGGTAACACATCAGAATTAACTTTAACAGAAAGTACTGGTATCTCTCCAAGTCCAATAGGATTGTTATGTCTAGGTTTGAGAAGAACACCTAACTTGGGGAAGTCCATCCATTCCACAGGATTTCTACCTTTAACAGCAACATAAACTTTGGTCCACATGCTCCTACCAAGAATCTGTAATAGTGAATGAAAATAGCCAAGTAATTCAATGTCCCTGTCTCCAAATGCCATGGGAAAAAAGTCAGGGTTTTCAAGTTTGAAATCGGTGGGCCATAGAGAATAAAAGGTGCTATCAGCTAATATAGTAATGAGTGCACCTGAATCTGCCATGACTTGGAGAGATTTACCATCTATCAAAGCTTGACAAGTAGGACCTTTAATACTGATGTTGATTGTAAGTACCACATTTGTAAAACTACTTGCACAATCTTGAATTTGAGTATTTCACACATAAGTATTGCCAGGAGATTCCAGAACATCAACATTGTGAATTCTAATATTTGAACCTGAAGACGACAATCTGCAAACAGCATTGAAACTATTAGTTTTCTTGCATTTCATACACTTTTTCCCAATAGCAGGACATGAGGGATAGTTGCCAGTGTGATTCTTAGCACCACAACGGTAGCAGAAGGTTTGTTTTTTTATAATTTTCAAATTCCTAATTGCCGCAATGGTATTGTCATCCTTCATGACTGGTCAGAGCTTGTGTGGAAATAATAGATCTTTCTATGCTTTTATCAATGTCTAAAACCTGAAGGTAAGTAGTCTTTCCTGTATTTTCTTTGAAAAGCAGTTGAAAACAAATTGGTCTCTGATGTAGGTGTCTACGAAATTTCCAAACTCACATGGTGCAGCTAAAACTCGTAACGCAGCAACAAATTCTTACACGGATTCATCACTATTTTGTTTACGTTTAAAGAAACTGAGCATTTCTAAATGAGCACTAGCTTCGTCAACAAATTGTTTTTTAAGTCTTTCTATGGCTTCAACATAGACATTCCAGATGCTATCACCACTGGGAGTATCCTTGGAGGGTCATAAGAAAGACCATCTATGGCTGCTAAAAAAAAATCAAAAATGTGCAGCGACTGTTTCCATTTTATTTCTGGTTTGCTGGGTTTTGACAAAAATGGTGGTGGACTTAAAGCATTATGAGAAGCAGCCAGGGTAAACCTATGTAACCAACTGATAGTGAAATTAGATTAAGCACATACACATTTTGTTGAATCGAAACCAATTAAAAATGAATCCCAAAGTTATGAAGCCTTTGCACAAATGTTTGTAGAAATGAAACCAATCCAAAATGCCTGCCAAAGTTATGAAGTCATTGCACAACTTCCCACGCTGCTCAGCATCAAATGAAGTGTGAACGGAAGATAAAATGCAGGCAGCAAACTTGGGAAAATTCAGGTAAGTGGACTAATGTTTCCTTTATCCTGAAGATCGAAACGCAAAATGTAAATAGATTTCGAATCAGTTAGCACCCAAAACTGGAACGAGACAGACAGAGCGAATAAAGGTCCTCGAGCTCACACATCCAATATGTGATGCCCTCGAGCTCCAAGCGCGAGCAAAGCTTGTAAAAGGTAATGAAATATAAACCGCAGCATGCAGAGAATCGAAGCGAAAAGGTGCACAATGCAGATAAATCCTTCATTCCTACTAGCGTCAACGGTATAAAACGAAATTAGAAAGTATTTTAAACATCCAAAATTGCTGCAACGTCCTCAAGACGCATCTTAAGAATGAAAGGATAAAGTCACACAGCTTCAGAATGCATCCGAGAGGTTCTGGAATAAAAAAACAGCCTGTGGTTCTTACTTGTCAATAAATCATCCATAGTTCAAGCTCTGTCATTTTTTGCGTGCCAGCCAACCGTTTGAAGATTCAAACTCTGTCTTCCCATCTTTAAGCAATTTGTTAACCCCTCTCCTGATACCATTATGTGGTGTGGGTTAACGAACATAAAAGCTGTGACACATCATGAAGGTTTCAGTAAACGGTGATGATTTATTTCTATTTGAGAAATAACCATTAAAAGAACCACGGCGTCTCTGATCTCTTGACCCCCGTTCACCAGGCAACCGAAGACACAGTTCTAAAACATACATTCAAACTGGTTTGCATCAAGGCATTCCAGATCGTCACGATGAAAACCATGTTATAAAGAAATTGCTAAAACTTACAATAAACAGCTCTACACAGTCTCTGCTGCTTTCATGTGTAAGTCTCCTTCTAAATGTTACAGTGTATGTTTACAGAACACCACTGATACAGAGTGTTGCCTGCCGAGCATCACCTAACTGAAGGTGGCAGTAAAGTGTTGTGGTTTTGTAATCAGAATCCCTGACTCATAATGCTTCTTTACTATTGTAATGTATTTTTCATAAGCCACCACAGAAAATCATACAGTATTCCAAAAAGTAGGTCAAGTGAGATGTACGTGCATAGCCACAACCTGACCTAGGATTAGGGCTTAACCCCCACTGCTTCAGAAGCCTTGCTGAACACAAACTGAAAGAGTTTTATTTGTTTATCTCTTGTTTCTTTTTGCACTCTGCACTACACACCCATACCTTGTTGCTTACAGACATACTTCCCTTGGAATATCTTCTAAAGTGCCACCTTGCACAGGTTGAAGGGTTGAAATGCACACCACAAGCTTACGTCACTGGAGTGAGGTGAAACTCTATGAGGAAGCATACCACTCTCCGTTCTTCCTTAAAATTGTATTTAGGGACTCAGTGAGACAGTAGATAGTGAGGTGTCGGTGGCATATTTAACTACATATTTCTCAGACCACTGGCATTTTTGTGTTGGTATACTGATTTAAGGGGGAATGTTTGGTGGACTTCAAATCTCTTTTGACCTTTCTTGTGCTTAGTAGTTTCACCTTGTGCAATTACAGAAAGGTGCACAGTCACTGGAAACCAAGATCCTGGTGGGACACAGAGAAAAGCCTTCAACTCCGCCACAGTGTACTTGGCCTGAGCAACAGTGATCACTCACAAACACCTTCAAATCTGAGAGAGTAATGAGGAAGTTATGATTATCCAAAGTTTAAAGGCAGACAGTCTGACATCCACATAGTAAAGACATGGTGCTGGGCAACCTCAGAGTGCTTTAGTGGCATAGAACAAATCTGTCCGTCCTTCCTCCCTAAATCCACAGCCCACTCTAGAGGTTAGTGGAGTGACAGGAAGCAAGCAGACCACCCCTAAAAGAGATCCACAGGTTCATCGGATGATGCCACTGTCGATGTACCAACACTCTAGGAAGATGTGGCCAAGATGTAACCAAGACAGGGAGCCTTGACTAAATTGCTTAAAATAGCAATCGAAGAATTCATGTTTTAAATTCTATTTTATCTGTTTTGCATAGCTGTTAAAGCTATTGGGTCGTAATGCGTGATTTCCAAGGTGACGGGATTATGCAGTTTATTTATAAGACAACGTAATGCAAATCCTTCACATCCTTTGTCTTATACCATGGTTTGAGTAAAGTAAAAGTATGGATCTTTTTTGCCCACTATGCCACTTCACAGAGATCAGCCCTGTTTAAATCAGATTTGGTCCTACTCTTACAGGGAAAGACCAGCTTAAACGTCCAGACTTTTACTGGGTGCAAAAGAAACCCCAGATTAATTCTGGTCTTTTTGGACCTCAACTGTGAAGTGAAGCTTGAGCCCAGTAGCACAGTGAGCACAGGACCCACGTCTGGGCTTACTTGTTGTACTTAGGGCATTTTTTAGGACTTTTCGCTTCAGTAAAAAACATAAAACTGTACGGACGAAATGCTTGATTTCATCTCAGTCACTGGTAATTAGAATTAGATGGTTTAGGAGATGTTTTTAAGCCCATTTATAGGCATCCTTGATTTTCCTTCTTTTCAACTACATAAATGCTTTCTGTTATTGACCTATGCAGTTAAAACCCAGCAATAGTTAATATTTTAGGGATCTTATAACAGGCAATTAATAACCACGTACCAGGGGGCTTTCACTAGCCTGGTGCATCTGAAACATTAGAGCATAAAGCGCTACCCAGACAAATATGTTAATTTGTTCTAAAAAGCAGTGATGACTATTTTAGAATTTTTTTCTTCATGAAGTATGCAGCCATGTGATTTTCCATATTCAATGTGTTTTGACGATGGGAAAATCCAAGGATCTTTGAAAGAAATTGGTTAATTTCTTATTCATCCGAAAGCAGGTCCTCGATGTTTGTTTTTGGTGGAGGAGGTTAATGGTTCTGCATGTGCAAGTATCTTTGTTATTTCGTGGTAAGGACAAAACCTTATATAAGGGGGAAGGCGAAGTATTGTACAATCTCGGAAACAGAAACTGAAACCTACATTTAATGAACTAACGCTCACCCTACAGCTTGAGCCAGTGATAGCATTTACCCTAAACAAAACAAACCATAAACCTGTGCCCTAAAATTTACCTAAAGATAGCCATGGCCCAGGGCTTAACTTTGTTTTAAATTTCAGTAAAAACACATGCTTGCCACCTAAAATATTTGAAAATGATATTATTGTAACTTTCCTTTTCAAGTTATGAATGAAAGTGCTCCTTTTTGCGTGGTCTGTCTTTGCTGTGTTTTTTAGCTGTGTCCATTGAGACACTGTTGTCCAGTTTATGTGCTTGGCCCTAAGACATTTTGAAAACGGCTGTACTCCTAACTGGCATATCTAACTTACCCATACGTTTTTAGTGTATGGTACAAAGTGTATCTAGAGCATCTAAGTTAAATGTCACCAGTGAACTGCAGCACATATTGTGCCACCACTCAAGTTGTAATGCAAAACATAAAGGCAGGGCTGCCACTAGCAACCTGGCTGTGCACGTTTAAAGCGGAAGCTCAGCCTGTCAAAATAACCTCCTTCAATAGGACTAAACCTTTTTTTTAATAAGTCTAGGGATATCCGATCTTTCCCCAATACTGCTTCACATTGGCTCTAAGGCACTCCACCATCGACCAGTATGGTGCCTTAATGCTTGGCATCTCAAAGGTGAGAGCTGTGCTCCTGCATTGTCAGAGATATTTATGACATATTTTTAGATGAACTGAGACACAGTAGACTCAGTAGTGGTCTTATGGGTGACATGAAAGGCCAACATCAGAGGCTATGTGAAACGTTTTATAACAAAAAAGGAAAAGGGTAGTCTCCAATGTGTGACTTGTTAGAGGCATAGGCACTGCGATTAGAAGCACAACTCTCGGGTGACCCCAATACGAAACCTTTGGTCAACTCGCTGTGATCTAAACTGAAATATGGAAGATATCATCGAAAGTCTGGCGAGCCTCTATGGTACAGATATAGGAACAAAGAAATAAGAAAGGCAAGCTGCTGTACTGGCTGGCTGCTAGATCCCTGACATCCAGTGTCATCCCTGAAATCGTAGACACTGCTAGACGTCTCTTCCAGATGAAAGCAGCCATAGTAAAAGCCTACTCTATACTGCAGTCCCAAAGCCGGACCCAAAACTACCTCTCCACTTTTAAACAACATATCTTTGGACACGGTGTCCTGGCAACACAGTGCAAATCACACCAACCAATCACCGCCAAGGAGACAGCTTCTGCCATCTCCAACCTGCCTATGGGTAAGACACCAGGCCCAGATGGCTACCCCACAGAATTTTATGGTGCATATCTGGATATCCTCTCTCCACAATTACTTGTGCTGTAGGACGAGGCCGCTAAGTTGAGCAACTTTCCAGTGAAATTTCTAAATCTGGCCCCACACCCAATACCTGCATATGGACGCATCTCCCTGATGAATCGGGAGATTAAGGTATTCACCAAAATAATGGCCACCCAGTTGAAAATCACACTGCCCATTCTTGTTCACCCTGATCAATGTGGCTTTATGGGAGACACTGTTTTAGAAGGCTGCATGTTGCCTTAGCACGCCAACACTTCCTGATGCCCTGTTACTAATTGACTTCAATAAGACTTGCAACACTGTGGACTGGTCCTTCTTGTTCCAGGTCCTTCGCAAGTCATGACTCAGCCCTCACTTCTGTGGGTATGTCAAACTGCTCTATTTGCAACCATCTGCGTGAGAGCAAATCAATGGAATGCTTTCTGACCTTTTCTCTATCCATAGAGAGACACGACAGGGATGTCCCTTTCCCCCCCTTCTTTTTGCCCTTGTTATAGAACCCTCGGCAAGAGTCATACGTTGTGACGCACAAATGCAGGGCTGGAAATGGGAGACGGGCCAGGAAGACTGCATTTCCTTGTATGCACATGACGTTCTGCTATACCTGTCTAACCCCGCCATGACCCACGTTGCTTGCATATTCTTCAACTCTACAGGGAGGCCTGGGGTCTAAGGGTTAACCACGTTTAGCTGGTGCTGGTTCTGCTCCATCCCTCTCGGGACTGTACTGAGTGGCAAACATACATTCCTGTGCTCTGATTGAGTTTTTGCTACCTAGGCATCCAAAACGCTCTCCTTCTCAACTTTGCACCAACGGTCCGCAAGGTGGGAGCCGACTTAAAGAAATAGGAATCTCTCCCATTTAATGTGATGGGAAGGGTTGTGTTATATAAAATGATGATCCAGTCTCTTTCAAAATTTCTCGCATGTGGTGCCCTGCCACTGGCTTCAAGACAATTACTCAGTTGCTAGAGCGTTTTTGTGCTACAACTCCAGACCATGACTTGCTCTCAAAGTTCAGCAGGCTACGCATGACTTGGGCTTGACTAATTTCTACTTGTATTATTTGGTGTCTCAAACCCTTGTCATCAACGACTGGCTAAAAGGAGGCTGGTCTGACCCGGCATACAGAGTAAAGTTGAAATGAGCTTTGAACCTTTGTTGGAGATGCAGAATAGATTTTCTCTGCTGGTGTGCAGTTCTTAGACACACAGGCTGGGACTCCAAATACATGATGCAGAGCCACCTGTAGAAGGGGACCTGATTGAGAGAGATGTCGAGCCGAAAAGGCGTTATACAGTGGGGCTTAATTGGCATCTCTCTTTTGGGGGATATCTGGTCTGTTGGTCGTATAAACTCTTTTTAAGAGCTTCAAAAAATCTATGCATTATCCTTCATCAATTCTATAAATATCTTCAACCATGACATTCCCTACAAGTGCACATTCCTCTGGGCATGGAGCTCCATGAACACAGTCCCCTAGATGCCAAGCTCCTGCTGGGCTTGCTACTTAAGGGGACACCTCCCATATCTATTGCTCAACAATCATTAATGCCCCATACCAATTAACTTTGCTGCACAGTCAATGGGGGGAGCCGGTTGGACCCTTGGAGGAGGATGACTGGCGAGATGCCAAAAAGGCTCTCGTACAATGACCATCTCCTCTAAATTGTGATTAGTACAGGTATACTACCTTCACTGCACCTCCCTCAACCCAGGATACCTCTATCAGGGTGGTCTTTTCCCCAGTCTTACATGCTTTAGATCCCCGTATGCCCAGCAGACTTCTACCACATGGTACGGACATGTCCCTTTACTGCTGGACACTGGGCTGATGTGACTCGAATGCTCTCATGCCAAGGTCTGACATAGGAGTCAGGAGGTGGGCCGCAGGTTGCCTTACTGGAGATTTTTGAAGGGGCGGGGGCACAAGAGCCGAACAAGCCCTAATTGGAGTGGCCACAATGGTTGCAACATGCAACATAACCTGTGGATGGAAAAGGCCCACACCACCCTCACTGAATTAATGGTGTCAGGGAATAGACTCCTGTGCACAACAGGAGAAACTGGTGTATGAAGCTTGGGAATGCCCAGGAAAACATGCCAAAATATGGAGTGAATGGTGGAACCATTTTGGACTGGGTGCCTTTAAGTAATGTTGATCGTAAATGCCTGTGAGAGAATTCCAATTCTGCTATGTTGTGATGTGGTGCTTCATTTGCAATATGTAAATGACACTTGTGCTGGTGGCTACACATGGCTATTTGTTGCTTGTGTTTTTCTATGAAAAAAATAAAGTTTATTATAAAAACAAAATTAATGTCACCCCTAAGTAGGTCTTAAATGCCAATAAGGTAAGGTGCATGATATTTAAAAGTAAGACAAGCAAAGGTTCAATGTAACACACTAAAAGTTATTTTAACTGTAGAAGGGTGAGCTGTTCCACAGGAAAGCAGTGGGATATATTATTGAATTTAATAAAGGTATCTCCGCCTAGGAGCCAGATACAAAGTTAATTCTTGGACTTTTTACAATATTTATTATATGTCCAACTTATTGGTAAAGTCAGATTTGTAACACACAGGTACTTTAAAAAAGATACAGTGAAGTGGCCTAAAGCCTCTGGAAGCCCATTTGTCTGAACTTCCAGCTGTCACAGAGGAGCTGCATATCACCTTCATTATGTGTGACTTGGCTACCAGAAAAGGGAAAAAAGTCCCCAGTGGAGAGGAGAAGTTGAACTTCCTCTGGCAGGATGGCATAGTGGATGTGCCCAGCCCCTTGCATATCTTCAACATATGCCTACGCTGGGCCTGGGCCTGTCTCGCTTTTGTCTAACTAGTCAACCAGGCACTAATCCCAGTGGTAGAGGATCTGCCCCTATAACTGGTTTTGAGTGACGACTGGGGAGTATTTGCTCATTTTTCTGGCTACATAGGAAAAGAGTGGGCACAGGAGCTCTTCACAAGAGAAGAAATATTCACCCATCTTGGTTTTAGGTACAAAGGTGCACTTTAGGATTGTTTTCAGTAGGGCACACAGGAACTGCTGCATAAGTGGGTATGGAGACCCCTGGGAGTTTTTTTCCTATCAGTTAGGGATGGGCCTGGAGTCACCCCACCCACCGGCAGATAGTGCCTGGGCACCCTGTTCAAAATACTAATAGGCCTGTGGAAAACAGAAGAAAAACTGCATCTGCTGTTGTTACCTGTGAGGAGACCTAAGAGGCTGGAGCTGCTCCCACTGGTAACAGGACATTGAAATGGACTGCAAAGGTCAGTAGGCTGACCTCCTGGAGGGCTACAGGGACACAGAAGCTTTAAGAAGACCACCTTCCTGCAAGAGCAAAGCTGACTGATTTCAGCTGGGCCTGCCCTGGACCCTGTTGGTGTCTTTTATTGGAATGAGTCCTGATTCTCAAGTACTGTTACTAAAGTCCTGAAACACTTGGATGGCTTTAGAGTATTCTCCTTCTGCCCAAAGTGCACAAGCTGGCATTTAAAAGCTTTTTGCCAATATTCTGCCAGGAGAACGGTCGGAGACTGGGGTTGCCATCGACGCTATAGCTGTCGAATTGTATTGAATTGTATTGTATTGCAAAAAATTTATAACACTTACAACCCCTACGTGGGGCGCTGAAGCACTTGAATTGCTGTTTGGCTTCAACTTGCTGGTTTGCCCTGCTGAATAAAATCTGACTTTCAGAAAAGTTTCGAAGTCCGAACGTAGAGAGGGCCTCGCCTAGACCGACTCCAAGCAGCATCCTATTGATGTTAAGGCCTCCGTCGGCACAGATTAGGCTTCACCCATTTAGAGGTTTCCCACCTTCCTCAATGACTGCACCAGGACCCCACTCTTCAGCAACTCACCATTGTTGAGCTCTGATTTGAATTCAGATTCCAGCTTGCCCTGATGACAACTTTTTCTCCATGAAAGTTTTTAAGTCAGAGCTAAACTTTGTACCAGGACAAATCTGGTCCCTAGATCCAACCGGCGACCCCTTGCTGTCACCCATAACCTTTGACTTTGAACTGTTCTAGAATGATCAGTTGCCCATCATTGGTGTGTTGTACCTTTTGGTGATATTTAACCCTTTAAAATTTATATATTTGGTTCCGGTTATTGGATTTATGTCATTTTGATGTAATTTCTGCTCATAAAATATTTCCTAACTTTATAAATTTGAGTGAAAGTTTTATTGTGTTGTGTTTTGGAGTTTGTAACTGTTTTGGTACTTTTAAATACTAAACACACATGTATTAAATTAATCCTGTCTGCTCTGTGCCATAGCTATCAGTGATGGAGCTCAGTCTTAAAATACTGTAATTTTCACTGGACCAAACAACAATAGTGCCATTATTACTTGATGTGGACTACCATCGCCCAAACTAATAATCCACTATCTTACAGCATACGTGTGTGTGTGTGTGTGTAGAAGGAAGTATGCACACACAAGCACTAACACATACACAATGCACACACATGTACATAGCTCTGCAAAGCTATCTCTCGACTATTATGTGTATCTGTATTAATATCTGACTATTTATCATCCAATCTCTCTGGCTATGAATCTAAGTATTAGTATATTCTTATATCTGTCCTTGTATCTCCCTGTTGTTCTCAATGTCTCTATTTCTTCAATCCTAGAACACTCATTATCTCTAGTCATCTCGCCAACTCTTCATTTTCTAGCTCTCTCTCTTTATCAAGAAAAATGTCAATAAAAACAGGAGCAAATTAATGGTGCATAAAAACAAAAAATCCACATGAGACTATGTACTAAAAATATAACACTCCATTTGGCGCATTGAAATGACAGAGCCCTGGGGAGACAGACCTCGCATGCGGAAACTTGGGAAAAGACGCGTCTTAGACATCCATTTTGTGACACTCTATTTTCTCAAGAGCCTGTGATAACGTGTTATATTTTTAGCACGACTGAGGCTCTTGACTGATGGAATTTTTCTGCAGAAAGAAGTGAGAATCTGTGCCGGTGTTTGGTTTTTCTGATTTTGAACATTATTCTATTGTTTCGTGGTTTTCATGTTCTCATATGTTTTCCTAACTGGAACCTTTTAAGAAAACAGTCTCAACATTTGGGGTTGTTTTTCATGCACGGATTAGTCGTTAGGATCCCTGTCAACAAACAGACAAGAGGCAACAGTGTTATATGTATGGGTAACTGAGTTCATTAAGAGGGTGCTTGGAGGCGTGGGTCAATGCGGAGGACTCCTCCAAACACACCCAACCATTGCCGAATTCATAGCCCATATTCACATGCTTATGGGTTTCACATTTATGCGACTAATTCACCCAAAACATCAATAACTTTGGGAATAGCAAGTTTACCTCCACCAATTCTGTTAAGTTAGTAATTTCTGTGGGTTCAGACAAATGCTTTTTCCTGCCCAGTGTCTCTTATTCACGCCTAACTGTAAGCTAAAAATGTTTCTGTAGCTGGACAACCAATGGTCTGGGTAGTTTAGGAGCAAATGCCTTTCTTCTTTCTCTTGTTTATCTAAGATCGATATTTTTCAACTGGTAGACTACCAGAACTTCGAGCTTCAAATAACATTGTATCAAAATATTGCAGCAAAAATATTGCTCACCGAAATATTGCGAAGATAAGTGTATATTGGTAAGCATATACAGATTAGTATATATTTACTACACAGTCCCACACATATGTGGATATGACGACTAAGATGGCCTCAAGGTCAGGCCTTGCAGCTAACACTCAGAATTCGGGCAACTCCTGAACATGAACAGACTTTGGCTGTGCGCAGCGGGGACTGGCCACTGGGCCTGTGCACAGTCATCAGTGGTTGTCCCTCTGCTGGAGCCCAACCACCACTGTGCAAAAATTTGTCTATCAAAAGTTTTTCTATTTTAAAATTAGAGATCTGTTAAGCCACTGAAAAGATGGGTAGGTTGAGGAAACATTTGTGGAAAGGAAATGCTGTATTCAAATAGACATCTCCTTCTTTAACTATTATTAGCCCCTTTAAAAATACCTCAAATTAGTGAAAACCCATTCTTCCCCTTACATTTTTAACCTGACTGCTTTCTGAGGCGAAGCTGTGAAACAGTCAGTGCTTAATTTGTAATAGCATGAGTGCTAGTGCCTGAAGCTCTGCTTAGAAACCTGTGTCTGGGACTATTACATATTAGTGTGCTGAATACCAACATTGCATAGTCTTGAATCCACTTCACGCCTCTTTAATCCAATACAAGACACTCCTGCCCTTTATCTCACTTCTGCATGATCCTGCTTCCTCCCTTTGTGAAGGTTTTTCAGTAGTTCTCCTTTTTTCCATTTTGTTTGTTTTTCCCTCTCTTGCTCTCAGGAAATGTCAGATGGGGAAAAACAAGTGTTGGTTCCAAAAATGAATTCCAGTAGGCCTTACCGGCAACCACTGCCTCAAATTAAGCCCTGGAAGCAGACAAGCAAGGTAAGTACTTGAACTTTATTGTGAGCAGCCGCATACATGGAGCACACTCACCTGCTCTCTAACCACTCCATCAACTAGAGTCCTTCACAATACAGGAAGATAAACCCACTACACTACAATATTAGAATTATAACATACCTTTTTATTTTTTTTAATGTAACAAAAACTTTTGAGCCATAAAGGGAAAAAAAATTGAAGCTATAATGAGACACAAAATTAAAGAAAATTTATATATTGAAATTAAAATATGACATATTTTGTTTCCATACCTTAAAAAAAGAAGGAAATAGAAGAAAATAAAACAAAGAAAGGGCACGCCAAAGTGAAAGACAGTGTATGAAATAAGCTAATCTCAATACAATATATAGGACCCGATTCACAAACTACGTGCAGAGTTTATGCCTCAGCAATTGATTAAACTTAAGTGTGCTGAGTTCTCTGCTATGACTGCGAAATCTCCACACATCTATATACATTTTAGTAGCAAATGTGAATGGGACTGGAGGGAGTGGTTGGGGAAAGAGGCATACTTACTCCAAAAGGGTCTATGATTAAGGATGAGTAAAAGGGGTTTAAGGAGGACCACAGAGGTGTTTAAGGAGAAACATCACTCACCCACGCAAAAGTGAGCCAATTGCTATACTCCGAGAGTGGAGTATTTACACTTGGGGTTTGTGAATACTAAAATGCATTAAACCTACTACAAACTGTAAATTACTCAAAAGTGTAAGTTACTTTTGTGAAACAGGCCCTATGTTTTGAAACATCGCTGGTGCATGGCTCTCCCTGTGTCCTTCTCCCCATCAATTGTTTTCCAAACTTTCCCCACATACACGATCCTTCTGCTGCCCCTCCTGCCTTTTTCTTATGCATCTTGGTCTACTAATTCACTCCTACCACCAAAGCATCCATGCGCTAACATTTCATTGTTCATCAGCATGAAACCACCACATGCACCATGTGCACTCACTTCTCACCCTTCCAACACGTACACTATTCAATTTATCCCATTCATTTGACAGTACAAAACCACTCTTCTTTTATTCCACATTTGACACTTTTCAACGCAACATGCCACTTGCGTACACCTCCAACCTCAATAGGTTCTACAACTATTTTAACTCCATTGCTCCTTCTACCTAACTTTATTTTCACATACTCGCCTTCTCAAATTCTTTGCCCCTTTGAAACTACTCTCCGCACCATCAAAAATGTTTGCATTCTGTCATCCACTGTGGTATGAATTTTGTTTTGGCTTCTCTTCCCCTCATCAATACAAAATGTATCTTGCCTGTCACCCCATTATGCATGGTATTATACTCCTAAGCTATATTAACCACAACTTTTTTCAGTAATTGGCTGCCATTCACAGCCATTTGTATTTTGTCTTCGATTAGTAGTTTTGCTCACTTAGTTATGCCATTCCCTAAGGATTATAAAAGGATGTCCTCACACGTCCCTTCTCTTCCCCTCTGAATTACAAAAGATATCTTGCCTGTCACCTCATTCTGCATGGTATTATAGTCCCAAGCCATATTATCCACAACTTCTTTATTGGCTGCCATTCACAGCTATTTGTATTGTGCCTTTGTTTAGCGGTTTCACTCACTGAGCTATGCCAATCCCTTAAGGATTATAGAAGAATGTCCTCACATGTCTAGTACTGTGACTCCTTAGAACTTTTTGCATAAATATGGGCATGAGTTGAGTTCTAATGTCTGCAAGCATGAGCCCGCAACACCCTTCTGTCCCGAAAACCTTCCTGAAAACACTAATGATACTCTCTGCAGTAATGCTTCTCGTACACTCCACTTATACTTATCTGAAAAAACATCCACTCAAATTGCTCTGACTTGCTCAAATAATCCATGGGACCAAAAAATCCAAATACACCTTCCTCCATGCACTTTCCAAATCAGTCAATTAATCCAGTGATTCACCACATCCTTTAAAATGTATTTTGCCCTTCGTACAGAGCACACACCTTTTTACCCAATCTTCACATCATTATCCATGTCTGGCCTCCAAAACGTCTCTTACAAACCTCTTTAGTCAGAGATTGCCATGGGTGTCCTCATAAGCCTGTTCCATTAACTTCTTCTTCAAACTCTCTGGGAGTACATGTCTCTCTCCTCTTATAACTAATCAATCAGTCATTCTCAAGCTCAACTTGATCCGCAATCATACATAACAACGTAATGGGGAAATTACATTACCCTTTCTCTTTCACCCTTCACGTCCATTTCTTATTAATTGTTGAAAAACTTGTCAACTCATACAACTTTTTCCCATTCCCCAAATGTACTGGCTCAATTCTCTCCTTATAATGGATTGTCTATACTTGCCAACAGAAAGGGCAGTCTTGACAAGCAATCAGCCTGTACATTTTTCCACCCTACGACATACTCCTCTGTGTACTGATATAAATGCAATCTCGAAGGAAACCTAGCGACTCTTGCAGAGAACTTGTTTGCTCTCCCAACACTGGTTGCAGTACCCTGAGCAGGGGTTTGTGATCTGTTCGCAACTTAAAAATCACTCCCCGCACTATGTATGGACATATTCCCCAAAACATGCTGCTGCTAAGGCCTCCCTTCCTATCACAGTATACTTCTTTTTGTAAAATATGCTTATTGATTTTCTGTCATCAAAACAATACAATAGCAATCAATTTGCACACATCCCTAATTCTGAGCTCCTCTCACCTCCCCTCCCGTTCAGACACATCTCATGATGTGGGTTCCCCCACCAGTTCCTCTATATATTTCTCAAGCAAGCCATGGTAGCAATGCCACTGCCCCCACACCATATTGAACATTGTGGGGACATCCTCAGCTTCATACACCACCTGTTCTGCCTCCATACATCTGGTCATCTTGTGGGGATCTGATCCCGACCCCACCTTCTGGCTATGTCTCTTTGGCTACCATAAACCCCAATGAGCAGAACAGCAACTGCCTCCGAGGGATGTCCACATCATTGAGTAGCCCCATAAGCACAAACAGGAGCATCTTCAGGAGATCAATTGGCAGCACCTGTTCCAATCCCCTATTGACCTCGTCCCAGTAGGAACTCACACATGGGCAACCCCACACTGTATGCATGAAGGTGCCCACTGCAACAGCACATCACTGACATTTTGGGCTTTCTGCCCTCCCCATCTTGTGGAGGTGGGAACTGTTGTAATAGGTCCTATTGAGGATACTGAATTGGATTAATCGCACTCTTGCAGGTATGGCTACCTTCACCTTCATCTGACGGGTCTCAGCAGGGGGCATATAACACATGGTAGTGATGTGTGAACACCTGTGCTATCCCCATTTCTGTCTGCATGAGGTCTCCCTCCGCCATCTGCACCACTGACACCCAACGCACCGATTCTTCTCCTGACCCCAACTAGGCCAAGAGTCAGCTCACCTTGTCCTCTGTATCGTACAGTTTTCTCCAAACCCCCAGATATTGTTTTCACGCCGCCTGGGTCACCAGTCACTGATATTCCCGTCTTGTGGCCTCCAGTGCCAAATACGTTTCCTATTAGCCCCCATCTTCCCAGACTTTCTCCAGCCGGAGGAACTGTTGCTTCAGTCGGAGAGTCTTCTCCTCACACTTCCTTTACTTTTGGGCAATGCGTTCTGTGCTTTGTCCCTGAACACAGTCTAAAATGCCTCCCATAGAGTAGCTGGGGAGTCCACCGATCCCTCATTCTCTTCGAAATAGAGAAGAGTATCCACCCCCAAAGCTTTGGCGATCTCCGCATCCTGCAGGGCCCATGCATCGAGGCAACAGTTCCACCTGACCAGTACAGGTGGATGGCCCGATATCCCATGGGCCAACTATTGCACATTTCTTACCCACACCCTATTGGGGAACATGTAATCTAGGCATGTCAATGTTACCTGAACTCTGGGTAAAAAGGAGTGCTGCTGTTCGGTCGGGTGTGGGTAGCGCCACACACAACCCAACTCCAGGACATTAGCAAAGCTCACCAGCTCGGTCGGGTTCCCTGCCAGAACTATGCCTATCCATATCCCTGTCCATAACTGCAATGCAGTCTCCTCCACAATGTGCAGGCCGCGTCCAGCAGGATGGGGCCCAACGCCTCCAACATATGGTCCTGGAGGTGCAAAGGGGCATAAACCTTAACATTAAGGTGCGATTCCACCCCACCCCCTCACACCACAACATAACTACCCTCTTTGTCCACCCACTGGTGTTTTTGTTTTACTTTTCTTGGGTAGTATCCATACGTGAGAGCTCCTTGTGAACCCTGCACGTGCCAACACCTTGTATTTGCCCTTCTGGCGGCAGCAGCATGTATTACTGAGTGAGTCTTTTGGAGATGCACAAACTCAGGAGAGTGTCTTCAAACATATTGCATAACTACCCCCTTTATGATTTTAGACCCCAGGCCATTAACGTTCCATGAGAGGAGCGTAATTGCTGTACTATCAGGCTGGGTCATCCATCAAGCCAGGAGCATTCTTGCTGGCAACAGGAAACCCTTCCCTCATCCGGGGCATCATCCTCAACACTCATTGGGGCAACATCATGCAGACGTGTGACTCAACAAACCAAACACAAACAATCCGAACAACACAAAAGCATCCCCCTATCACCCCCTCACTCCATGTTTCCCCCATCTGGGTTTGGAACTACCTGCATCCCCAACTTGCGAAAGGTCTGTTGTCCACCATCTCACCCCCATTCACAGTAAACACTCCATCACTTCACTCACACAAACTAAACCAGGTAGCCTGTGAAGGGGAGACAACTCAACAGTCAGTGAATGTCTAGGGGGCCTCCTTCAGGAAACTATAGATAGGGTTTGCGCACCTCACACCACATAACCTGGGCAGTAAATACTACAAAACAATGAAAGGTGGCAATGTGGGGACTAATCAACATTGTAAATAATCTACAAGTTGAAGATTCAAATGGATCACCGGTATAATGAGATTGTTAATCATCAAGCAATTTTATTTGTTTATATACACAAGCTCTGAACCTGGCTCTCCGGTTATTCATCACCGGAGGCACCTTGCTTTTGCACTATACATGACAAATACACAATTACATAGACAAAAGGACATGATTCAAAACATACATAACCAAATAAGTAAAAAGTAATATTTGCTGTCTTCGATTCTTTTGTATATGTGTGGCTTAAAAATGTTTTGAGACTAAAGTCCACAATTAGAAGCAGTCTGAATTACAGTACACAAGTGGAAGGTTCCTTGCCTTCCATTGGTGTACTTAACAATTTCCAATATTTGTAAACTTTGTGTAGACTCCTCTAAAGGAAGTCGATACATTTCGGCCCTCTTGATTATTGGCCTCCTCAGGACGAAGGAAGATAAAAAAATTCCTTTTAAATCGAATAGCCGGGCATAATTGAGCTGAATGTTAGTGCCAACTGGAAATCCTGTCTCGAAGTCATGCATCCTAATCTGGCCATATGAAATGCCTTCTTGATCCCAGGCCAAAATTTCTATGTGCCCGCCGCATCCCATGTGCACGCGCTGTCAACGTTGCTCAATTGTGAGAAAACCGTACATGATAAAAGCGAGCGGCTATAGGGCATGTCTCGACCAAGCAAGAGCTCACTGATTCTGCTGAGTCACTGCACCATGAAGTAAAAGAGAGCAAATATCTCTCCGCGATTGCAGCTCCTTATGGGTCTAGCTGGTCTGTTCTTCCCGTATTACAGAGTGAGTCTCTTGGAGCAGCACAAACTCAGGGGAGTTCCTCCAAACATATTGCCTAACTACTCCCCTTTTGATTTTCCATCCCGGTCCATTAACATTCCCAGAGAGGAACGTAATTACTGCACTATCAGGCTGGGTCATCAAG
The DNA here is from genome assembly GCF_031143425.1 of Pleurodeles waltl. Taxonomy (NCBI): domain Eukaryota; kingdom Metazoa; phylum Chordata; class Amphibia; order Caudata; family Salamandridae; genus Pleurodeles; species Pleurodeles waltl. The sequence continues at coordinate 546,105,199 of NC_090438.1, forward strand.
CCAGTAACATTCTTGCTGGCAAGAGGGACCGCTTCCCTCTCCCGGGGCATCTCTCTCAACACTTTTGTGGCAACATCAGACAGATGTGTGACTGAACAACTCAAACACAAACAATCTGAACAACACAAAAGCATCCCCCTCTCACCCCCCCACCCCATGCTTCCCTCATCTGGGTTTGGAACTCCCCAACTTTGGAAAGGTGTGTCGCCCACTGCCTCACCCCCATGCACAGTAGACACTCCCCCGTTTCACTCGCACTAACTAACCAAGGTACCCTGTGAAGGGGATAAAACTTAACAGTCAGTGAATGCCTAGGGGGTCTCCTTCAGCTCAGGATACTGAATCGACCTCTGATCAACAGGTAAAACACTGACTTAGAATTACTCAGGCTTCTCCCCATGCAGGACTGTACTCCTTGCACACAGCAATAAATAAAGGATGCATCATGGCAGGATCAACTGTGGATCGTCACTGGGGGCTACTGTCTTCCTGCTCCCCGTCTCAGGCCCAGCCATCACTTGATCTCCAACAATATTGTCCTATTCCACCTCTGAGTCCAAGAGGTCCTCTTGCCTGTGGCCCAAAGCTCTAGCCTTTTTTAACTTTGTATGCCTTTCTCTGCTGTGGCTGCAGGGCCCTCCAGGGTAACACCCGCCCAATGCCGTCAATATTGCTGGTCTGGCCTTTTCCCTTTGGGATAAATCCATTAATTCCATAGCCCATTCTCACACCTGTTCCAGTGTATCAAAAAAGTGTGCTGTTGAATTCAAAGGTATCTTTAGTCTAGCTGGGAACAACAACAACATGTGGGGAGATTAGGGGTCCAGAGCTCCTGCTTAATCTCATCAAAGAGCCACCTTTGTTTGCTGCTCCACCCTCGTGTATGTCGGGAAGATGGGGGCATTTTCAAAATGGAGGCCTGCCAGTTTGTGGGCTGCACAAAGGATAGCGACTCTGTCCCGCTAGTTAAACAGTCTTGCAATTAATGGACATGCCAGGGCCCCTGGAGGAGGCCTCTGGGCCAGAGATCTATGTGGTCTGTCTATGGCAAACCAGGGGGACAGCTTTGTGTCTGGAATCAAGGATGTCAGCCACCTTTACAGGAATGCTTCCATTTTGGGTGCTTCCCCCCTTCTGCGAATCCCACAAAGTTGAGTTTATTCCTGCACGACCTGTTTTTCACTTCTTCTGCCGGACGTCTATGGCTGACGTAGATGAGAGTAGTTTAGATACCTGTTTCCTTAGCTTCACTACTTCATCCTCTACTGAAGAAACATGGGCTTCTGCTTCTGTAACTCTATGAGCCACCTCCTGAGGATCTTGGCACAATCGAGACACATCAATCTGGACCTTTCCCACCTTCGCTCTCACCACTTCTCTGGAGTTCTTCATTGCCCTGAGGATGGTAGTCAAGTCAGGGGGTCTCGCTCCTCCTGCTGTAGATGGAGACTCGTGACTGTGTCTGCAGCCCCCGGGACCGAGGAGGTGAATATATCCGTTGTGGTCTGCGTTCATGCAGGCAGAAGCAATTTATTTGACCCCATGATGAGAGGCTTTCTTATCTCACTCTACCTGGGCCCGCTGTTGCTAACCGGAACCCTCCTGTCCACAGCTCCCACAGCCAGGGATGGTGTGTCCCACCCATACAGTTTCCAAGCAGCCCGTGGCACTTGCTAGGGGAAGAACACCCCCACAAAGGGGGTTAGGAAACCCATTGGTATAGGGCAGTGCCCCCTCTGCTTATTCCACTCTGCGGTCCAATCTCATCTGGTCTGAGGCCCAGTTGCCCCGGTTGGGGTGGCATGAGCAACTGAGTCCCCAGCACCCACCTTGCACCTCTTGGGCCTCTTCTCCAGGGATCAATTTAGACTCTTACTGGATTGGCAGCTGGGCACAGTCAGTCGGTGTCTGACTCTTGCTCCTCAGTGTGCCCCCAAGGCCCCGGCCTGCTTGCTCATATGAGCAGCATGAGCAGCAGGAACCCAGAATCTGCAACTCCCACAGAGAGTCGCTCTCCAGGACTGTTCACCCAAAATGAGCGTGTCAGGAGGGGCCCTCTCTCCCCTTTCTCTCGCTGGGCTTCCTTACTTCACCAGAAGGAGGGAGCTGTCTATTCACCCTGGACACTGGACCTCCTGGCTAGGGCATCACCAGCCCCTTCAGCTACCCAGGAATAAGGGGAGTGGGGCATGTATGAAAATAGGGGGAGCACATCAAAATTTGCACCTGATCATGGCCAGCCTAACTGCAGCCAAGTCTTTCAGTAGTGGGCCCTCCAGAGTGTCAGTAGCACCACGCAAGAGCACTCCAGCCCAGCAAGGACTGGGGCCTGCCTCCCTCTTCACCCCTGTTGGCATTTATTTTCCCACCAGCTGCATATGTGGGATCACAGGCCTCCAAGGTGGACTCCCTCACCTAGGCGGCTCCTGCATGTCGGCATGCATGCACAGACTCTAGGCTGCCACCATGCTGAATGAGCCTCAATTAAGTTAGCACAGGCCCACGTGACTCCCAACCACATCCTTCTGCTGCCCTGCTCCACTCACAGGATTGAGTCACTTCCCAGGAAAGGGACTGTGCCCTCTATCCCACACATCCCTTGATTGGGGTACTCAGCCTCCTAGCCCTCATATCTGGGTATCTTCTGTTGTCTCCTGAGGAGATCTGCTCCCTCAGTCGCTGCAGAGCCAGAAAGACAGCAACAAAGTGAGCACCGCTCCAGCCGGGTTCTGTCTGGCGATCTCTTCCTTCACGGGCATGGACTATATCTCCATGTCGGAGGGACTCAGTCTCATGCTCCATGGTGCCCACGGCACCCCTCGCACTTCAAATCTTTGCATTCCAGGACCTCGAACATCAATACCAGTGTGTGCCCCCAAGAAGTGTTCAGAAGTCAATGATTTCATTGGATAGAGAAGGAGGACGAGTGCAGCGCTAAGATGCGACTGCCATCTTGGCCACCTGGCCAAGCTCCCCACCACAGTATAATTAATCTCAGAAGCACATAAAGATCTGGAAGCAAAAGCTACTGGCTTCTATATGCCATTCTTGAATCCACTCCCAGTGTATAGGCATGTGCATCTTCTATTAATACAAATGCACCTGTGCAATCAAATGGTGTTAGTATTTTAGCATTGGCAAGTTCACTTTTTATCAGTAGCTCTGCCTTTCCTGCAAAACCTTGAGTGGTATTCTATCGACCCCATCAATGAACGTAATTTGCCCTTCCATTTTGGTGATGGAGCTAGCCTAATGGACATTACCAGGTCTTTTTTGGCATGACACCTTACACAGAAATGATGGACCAAAATATTCAATTTCTATCAAAGAAAATTGACATTTGTCTTTATGAAGTGTTAGACCAGCTTTCTTCAATATTCGTAGTATTTCTTCAAAAACCTGATAATGTTCTTCTTCTGCAGCTTCTAAAATCAAAATGTCGTCCCAAAAAAACTAAATGTTTGGCATGTTCTCAAATAGTAAATTCATCAAGCTTTGAAAGATGATGGAGGCTGACGCCAGTCCAGAAGTAAGCGTGACAAATTGGAACATACCCTCCATCATTACAAATATCATGAGAGATTTTGATTTTGGGTGTAGTTTAAACTGGCATTATGCAGATTTCACTTCTAGCCTTCAAAAATACTTGACATGATTGTGTAGTAGCAGCCTTTCTGTGATATTTGCAAGGGGAAAGCTGTCCATCACTATATTTTGGTGTGGGTTGGCACAAAATATTAAACAGCCATCCCTTTTTTTATCATCACGACTGGGCAAAGCCATTCTGAGGCCTCCACTTTTCTTTAATGCCTTCATTTAATCTTATTTCTCACCACACAACTATTGGAACGCATCTCAAAATATGACTTACTGGTATTGCATCCTGTTTGAACTTAATCTCATGCACATAAAATTTTCGTGCTCCAATCTTGTCTTTGAAAAATTCACTGTAGTTGTCTAATATGGCTTCTGAAATATTAGTTCCAGACACAACCTAAACCTGCTCATTTGAATTTAGGTCTAGTATTATGTGCAGGTCATGTTGTTGAATCCACCCTAAAATAGCTGACATTTGAATGGGAAAATTGGCTCAATGCACCCCACTCTGTGTATATCACCCCTACTATACCTTTAGGATGTATGTCACTTGGTTGAAAGTCACTCCTGGCCATATCTCATGAAAGAAACATTTTGGTATAATAGTATAAATGGATCCTGGATACAGCACTAATTCTGTCCCATGTTGTCATTAACTATGAATTTAACCTGGGGTCTGTTTGTCCCTTGGTCATCTTTATTCTCAGTCCACAATACTCTTTCTGGAATCTTCCTTCTCTACAGAACCCACACAGATTTTGTTACGTCTCTACAAACCCATGTTATCTGACCCCTTTTCCCACATCTATGACCGTCTTTATCCCATGTATAGCACCCTTTAAAATCAGCAGCTTGGAACAGATTTCCACGCATTTAGCTTCTCACACATGTGGGCTTTTAGTAATTATTGCTCAACCTATTGTTTGTTTTTTCTCACCCACCTTTGGCCTTCTAATGCAAATTTTTTAAATGTTTCAATGTAGTTTCCTTTCCTTCAATAATGTGCCCTTCCTTGCTTTCTCTTTGCCTCTCTTATGCACATTTCAGATTTTTTCACAATTCCTGCACTGTTAATTGATTTTTGTAGAAAAGGGTTTCTTGCTGCCCACAATCCTTGTTTCATTTTGCTTTGTATTTGCATTCAACTAATAACTGATTCCTGATTATTTGGTCAGTCGTGTTTGAAAAGTAACATCTAATTGCCAACTCTCTAAATCTGGTTATAAATTGATCCACCATGTTTCGACTTTTGTTGTAGTTGGATGTAAAACATATGTCTCTGCGTTACTCTCTTGACAGACATTTCAAAATAAATGTCCAACCTTTTTTTGCTGCAGCACATACATCATCTATTTCAGCACTGACACATACCAAGTCTACCAATAAAAATGTGACCACATGCTGGCCTTATTTTCCCAATACTTTAAAAAACTTAGGGGCAGATTTAAGAGCCCCTTGTGCCATCTAAAGACACATTAGCGTCTTTTTTTTAATCTAGTGTGGCGTTAGATGGCCAAAAACACTGCGCCAGATTTACAAAGTGACGCAATGCATACATTGAGCCACTTTGTAACCCTTTGCGCTACATCATGCACGAATCATGCATAAAATATGCAAAGGGGCATTCCCCTGTTAGGGAAACCAAAAAAATGAGGCAAAGAAATCTAAGAGATTTTTTTGCCACTTTTAACGCCTGCTCAGAGGCTGGATGGGCTTTGCAGGATTAGATATGACGCACACATGGTGTTGTTAGGGGGGCACTAAGGGGCACAAGAAATGTGGCCCAGCACTCAGTGCAACGCCACTTTTCTTAAATCTGCCCCCCAGTTCTTTTTCTTGATGGTTTACAATTTAATGCATCAGTTGCTCTTCCCATTACATATGCAGCCGACCACCTTGTGACAGAAATATGGGAGGAGCTGCTACAAATTGTATTGATTGGCTCCCCATAGAAGGTGGATGGATCCAAAATCTGGAAATTTGTGAAAAGCGAACGAGAATGAAATACAGCAGCGCACGCATATAACAATGAAAAGTTCTGGCGTGTTCGCAAAATGTCATGATTTCCTTTGCATATTGGAGGAGTAATCATTTAGTGAAGAGTCCCTTGAGAGAGAAAAAACAAAGGTACTTTTCAATACTGTACTATGTAGTCTTCTTGCAATGATTATCCCCTGTTTGTCTCCATTTGCCCTACGACGTTTCTGACTTTTTTTTTTCCGTGTGTGATGTCACGTTTCAGTGCAGCAGACATCCAAGGAACAGAAAAAATATAAAGGTACTTTTGATTACTAGACTATGTAGTCCTCTTTCTCTGATTATCCCCTGTTTGCATCCATTTCCACTACAACTCTTCTGACTTTGTGGTTTTCTGTGCATGATGTCATGTTTCAGTGTTGCTCTGCTGGGTGACCACATGTTTATGATGTGTTTGAAGGTAATTGCTTATTTGTATTTATTGCTTCGCTGTCTCATAGTACTGCTTTCGTGATGTTCCATTTCTACTTTTGCAGATGCACGCTCTACTTTTCTCCACAAGCTACTTGTTCACAAAGCTGTGAGTACATATGCATAGAAATGCTGGTAGATACTGCGCACTCAGATCTCGAGGTTACGAGTTATTGATTTGAGTGGTATGTGTGCTGTAGTCCGGATGAGCACAGAGTGGTAGTAAAACTGTTGGAAGTTAGAAGCATGCTGCAGATGACAGAGCAAGAATATTCCTCTTTCTTTTTAGATTAGCCAAATATGGTTTGCAATATCAGTTGCATACCTTGCAGAATGCATCCATTGTCTGTTCTGGGGTTGGTAGCCTGTAACAGGTACTGTACGTCCTGCTTCATAGCTGCTTTATTGGTTCTTAATGAGCAGACAGCTGCTGCTCCCCTTAAGCAACGACATTTCAAGAGAACACCATGCAGGAAGAGGAATCTACTAGTCTGTGATAATAGAATTACACCAGTTTCATTAATTTCGGATTCATTCATTTTAGGATCCAGGGACCATGTCTTTGAGTCCTGTAATAGCTGCTACAACATATTGATCATGTCCTGGCTAGCCAATCATGATTGAACAATCCGCTTGAAACTAACCAACAACAGCATATCTGGACACCAACAGTGCAGACATCAGTATCTTTTGTCTGGTGGTTAAACACTTCATACCCACTCAACCATATTTTTAGGTGCTAATTTCTCAAAACCCATTCAACAGATATAGATCTAATAATGAAAGCCATGTTTTCAGAGTAAAGTTCCAACTTCATCTTTTTTATCCGATTGGAAAGCATTAAAAGGGGAAATTAATGCCCCCACTTTTTCTTGGGAATCGTTTTATGGATCAATGGATCAAACTCTCTATGAAGGAGCCAATGTGGATGAAAATTGTTTTGGAAACGTTTTGTGTGCAGGTAACTGAATGCACCCAAAAATATTATGAAATAAAAAAAAATGCTTTTCCTATCGAAAGTCTAACGTAATTACAACTATTCTGGTACTCTCACTGCCAGATAAACAACTTCAAGGTATGCAGATGTTGGACATAGGAATAGAAAATGTATACTAACCTAGGTATACTTTTGTCAATATTCTGGCTACTTCATTTTGATAGTACATTTTTTGTGCTCAATATTCTGCCATACAAACCTTTTATTCTGGACAAATTCCTTCTCATTTGCAACCCCTCCCTTGAGGACCTGAATGTTCTGGCATTTCTGTTTACATATTGGTTTTTTGCTCACATATTAATACAATTAATTTCCATTTTAGTCTAATGTATCTGAGCCATGGTGAATCTCTGATCCATCAGTCATTGAAGAATTCCTCAAATTTGATTGCTTGTGTTGGACAGGGCCCCCTCCGCAGAGTCACCACCATCCTTTTTGCCTTCACCTCCCCTATTTTTCTCATTTCATTTTCGTTGGCTTTTAGGTCTCTATGCACTTTAATGCTGCTAGCCAGTGTTAACGTTATTGTGCTCACTCCTTATAACATTATAAAATTGGCCTACACCTGATTGGCACATTTAACTAACTTATACACCTCTAGTAACATGGTCCTACATGTACCCAGGGCATGTAAATTAAATGCTACTAGTGTTCCTGCAGTGCTTATTGTGCCCATCCACTTAAATACTCCTTTAAAACATGTATCAGGACTGCCATTGCAGCCTTAGTGCGTTTTAAACTGCCAATTCGAACTGGCAAAATCAAACATTTGCCAGGCCTAAACCTCCCTTTTTAATATGTATAAATTACACCTAATGTAGCCCATAAATAGCTCATAAGGCAGGGTGAAGTGCATTTAAAAAGATGAACATGTACTTGTGAAGTTCATATCTCTTGGTAGTGAATAACTTCCAAATTCGTTTTTCACGAATGTGATGCATACTTCTCTGATAGGATAACATTAGGTTACTTTATTGCATTTAATTAGTGACAACCTTTGATTGGGAACAGGTAGAAATTTTTATGTTTGCTCTCTAAAGAATTCTAATTTAAAATCCTCTGAAATGGTAATGCCAGAATTTAAGTCACAATTCTTAAAACTTCACTTTAAGGAAGTTGCCATTTTCTTGTCCTAACTATTTGGTACCTGCAGCCTGTGTCCTGGGCCATATGACTGTGAATAGACTGGCACTTGGCCTTTGTGTAATCCTCCAGGATAATGAAGCAAAGGGGGAAGAGATGCTGGCAGGATGGGCCCTCCTGCCAGTATAGGAGAGGCAGAGCTGTTTCCTGTCTACTTACATTTCAAAGAGGCTATCTCCAGCTCACTCACAAAGAACTTGACACCAGTGTTTTGTCACATCAGACCTCTTAGAGCCTGGGCAGGGGAAGAAGGAAATTTACAGAACCAGATGTGGGGGAAGTCTAGAAGTTTCTCTCACTTCAAAGGCTAGCACCAGGTATAAATATTGGACCCTCTGCCAATTCTTCAGTTCACTTCTGGACCTGTGGAGGACCTCCAGAAGGACTGCCTTGCACTTCAGTCAGAGGACTGCCCTGCTCCTTGAGCCCTGCTTTGTGCTTCAGAGGACTGCCCTGCTGCTACCAGAGGACTGCCCTGCTGCTTGAAGCCTGAGGCCTGCCTTGCTGCATGATCCCAAGTCTGCTAGCATGACTTAAAGAGCTAGTTGGCTGTTTTCCTCTTCTGAGCAATGGTAACACAACAAGCTCCAACAATCTTGAAACCACACCTGGACTCTGCCTGAAGTGAGTCCTGCCCTCCAAGTGGTGTCCACCAAGTCCAGGAACCTTGGAGGTGGTGCTAAAGGTGCCCAAACTACCAAAATCCAAAATGTGGGGCCAAATGTTGGAGGGTAGGTCATTAGTTGTGTGGCCTGCACAAGTAATGGGTCTGCACTTGACCACCACTGGGACCAATTACTCCATTGTAGCACTTGACTCTCATAGGGTAGCTTTGCAGAGCAGTCCAAGGCTTACTCAAGGGAGGTGGTGTGGGCTAGTAATCACCATTCACAAGCACACATGAATAACACTCAATAAATGATTGTCCAGTCTGTGCTTTTATTTTTGATAAAGTAAAAGTACATTAATAACACACACACTACTCAATAGTATGCTACAATTCACAAATATACACAAGCTAATGGAATTACTATTGAATTACATTGTGTGATCATTATTGTTTCTCCCAAAGGGCGATATAAACCAATAACCCACATGGCAAAACATTCACTGGTATTCCAATGCAATATGTGAGAGCACCTAATGCTGGCAATAAAGTACATCTACTTTGATCATTAGTGGCTGTCTCATACTCAAATAGGCATCAACAAGGAACATGTCTAGGCAAAATGGAGGGATTTGTGCTGTTAGGATTACCTTTTGCATGATCTACGCAGTCTACCCACACCGCTGAAGGGTGTGGGCCAGGGTTCATCATATTCCACGTTGAAACATTCAACATAAAAATTATGCACAGCTGACACCGTCCCTAAAGGATATCACTTGGTTGTTAAACATTATGTAATACCATATTTCACCCCTAAAGGGTGCATTTTCATATGACCCTACACAAGTCATATCATTAGCCATAATGCAGCAGCCATGCAATTCAAATCACATTTAGCATAAAATGCTACCATTATAACCATTGTCTCTAAAGGACTCCATTTCTGTAAAAACACTTGTAATTTCAGCCTTTCACCCTAGAGGGGATTAACCACAGTAACAATCTGATGTCATCATCATTCAGGCCACAATGACTGCAGCCATGATCTTCACCCTTACAGGGCACAGTTCCACCACCCTGAAACAAATGTTCCAGTTGGGACAGCACTTGAAAACACATTGGAACCCTTAAGGGGTTATCCTTTCTAAGTCCGCTGAAACTGAGGGTGGGGGTATTTGATAACTTCTTAGGGGGAGGCTGTGCTCCTCCTGCAGCTTCCCCAGAATGTTGTGATGATTTTAGTGGTGACCCTGCTGTCCTGGGGGACACCACCATGACAAAGGAGTGGTTTTGCCAAGTTTTTGGGCCAGGCCCGTAGGGTATTATGCTGCACTCCCTCTGGAGTGTGCATAACAAATGAGTGGCTCTCCCACTGCTCTGGGGAGAGCTACTGTGCTGGTTTCCGTCATTTTGTTTTTGTGTTTTTGTTGGGGAGTGTCTGGTTCCACCTGAACACCACGCAGCCTTCACAACATGGCAGAGCAGCTCGGGGAACCCAACCCCGGATGCTATTGCCAGCTCCCCACCTGGCCCGCACCTTCACGTGTTGCCGCAGGAGCCAGCTCTTTATTTGGAGTGGAGCGGACAGATGTGTGTGGTGCTGCAGCCAAGCTGGCCACATGGGGGATTGCAGCAGCACTCCTCCTCTACCCTTTGGGGGCCCAGGGATGGGGTCCTGGGCTCCCCTCTTCCACTTTGTGGGGGGGGGCAGAACCGCATTCCCCGACTTTACTTCACTGTGAGGCCCCGGGATGGGGTCTAGGGCCCCTCTAGCCATCTACGCAGGGTGCAGGACAGCATCCCCCATCTTTGCTTTTTTGTGGTTATTGGGATGAGGTGCGGGACCCCTCTCATTATCTTAATGGGGAGCACAACAGCGTCCCCTGATGGGGCCCAGGGATGGGTCCTGGGCCCCTCCCCTCACCTTTCAGGAAGTGCAACATCTCTCCCTCACTACAGCATTTTTGCCGGGGATGTGCAACAATGCTCCCCAGCTCCAATCTTCTTTGGGGGCAGCCCCCAGGACCTGGCCCACCCTTGGCCGGGAATCCAGCGTGGCGGCAGAGCCCTATTCTCATCAAATGTCGCCAAACTTCGGATGAATATATCTTGGGCCCCGGGAGGAGCCATTTTCAATGATCTTTGGCTCCTTTTGCTCCTGGTGGTGAGGCCATGCCACCAGGAGCCCTTTATTTAGGCCTCCTGGCCTTGAAATGTCCCAACTCGGAAGGGAGCCAGTCCTGCTTACTCCCTGCGCCAGCCTTTCACCTGGGTGCCTTCCTTTCTTCTTCTCAGCACGCTCTCCTTGCACCAGAGCCCAGTCTTTACTCCCCAAATGGTCCTCAGTGGGTATAAAGGGACCTGCTTATCTGGTTCTGGAGTGTGCCCCACTGGGTCTGGAGTCATTCAGGGGAAGAGTCCTTGCACAGTCAGGGGGTTCCTTTTTCCAGAGGTCTATGGCACCCATTTCCAGTCCCAGTGTTTTGCAGAGAAGCACAGCCAAGAAAGAGAGCCCTCCCCTGTGTAAGACCTTTTAAGTGGGGGTGGAAGTGTCCAGCAGGGCTACGGCTCTGGCCTATCCTGATGTGCCACATCACTTCTCCCTCCTGTCCCAACCTTTCTGCACAGTCTTCTGGGATAGCTCAAAATGGCACAATCCAGTCTTCTGGGATAGCTCAAAATGGCATAATCCAGGAGTTAGTTGCCACATGTGCTCTGAGAGACTCAGCCCCTCCTCCCTAACATTCCTGTCAGGGCCTCTTGCAGCAATTCCTCCAAGGAGCCCCTCCTCGCTGAGGTGTCTGGGGCAGGCTTGGCTCCTGGAATGGAATGACAGCTGGTTGATTGTTGCAAGGCTCTGCTCCTGCAACTGGACACAGCAGTAATTGGTCCTAATCCTGAGCTGAGTCAGAGAAAGATGACATTCCTGAATGACCCATAAACTGTACAAATATGCTTTTGTAACCTACTGCATTATTCTTTTCATACAAGTTACAGTGTACATTGGTGAGACTCTGGAGGCTATGGACCCTAGAGAACTGGAGTTGCGCCCTAGGCCAGCCTTTTCCTTTGACATAATGGAGTGTCACTACAATCAAGACAGTAAGCACACTGACTATCCCTCAAATGTGTACACCAATCTCATAAGGCCCAATCCAGGTCACCCCTCACTCTGCATGGTCCCTTCTGTGCCAGGCTACCTAAGTGCATGTGGTGGGCTCCCTGGTGAAGGACGGGGGAAATTTACTTAAATAGAAGACACCAAACTGGTTATGTTCAGAATAAACTCTCAGATTTCTTAATTTTTTCTTTGATTTCTCTAGTGGTGAGAGAGAATACGTTCTTATTTTATTGTCCTTCGTCTTTTCTATTCCTTTTGTTCCTTTTCTTTCATTTTTGTCCATTATTCTCGTCCAATCATATTTCTATTCACTGTTCTTTTCTTTTGTTTGCAATGTCTCTTAATTCATGCATCTTCTTTTCTTTCTTAGGTATGTATTCTTCGGGATTTCGTTCCGCGTTGTTACAGCGTCATGTAACGAGAGAAAGAAACGGGGAAAACAATGTAAGTGGATCTTATTTGTCTGGGGTCTTTTGTAAGTAGTGTCTAGGGAGGAAGGTAGGGTGGTCAAAGAAGTGTAAAGGGGAGTGAACAGGAAAAAAAAAAAGAAAAAAAAAAATCCTGTGAAAATAAGTAGGGTTCCGTGCACAACACCCCACAACTCTCCCGAGTGTCTCGATTTTCTAGCCCTCTATTACCCCTCGTCCTTCCTCCTGCCTTCCCAGGTTCACCAATACCCCGAGTGCCGGGGTTAGGCGCACGTACCTGAAATAGCCATGTCGTGGATCGTGGCTGGGGTCTCCAGCGTCTCTGACGTATGATGTTGAATCTCTGCTCTCCTCTGTGCCTGGGCGCACCATCAATAGTTTGCTCTCCTCACCGCTCCTTCCCGCCTGCGACTCCAACTCCTCTGGGAGCGCTCCGTGTTGTGTGTCGTTCTCCCTCATCACGCCGCCCGTCTCCGTTGTTGTCTCCTTCTCTCTCGCCTCCTCGCGTCTTCCGGTGTCCTTTTGGCTTATCGTAAATCGGATATCCGGATTGACGCGCCGATCGTTGGTCACCTCCGAGGTACCCCCGGGTATGAACGTACCGGCCCCATAGGATTTCCGGGAGACATGGATATTGCAACCCTGTCACAGCGCAATCCTTGGGCTACGTAAGGCAGGAACCCTCCCCACGCAGCCCTCACACAGGTGCTCACAACTGTGCACACATAATCACTTGTAACAAGGCCCAGGGCCTCCTACCACAGCAGCCTTGGCGCAATAAGGTGCCACCAGCATTAAACACGCGCAATCCATTTTACAATGAGTTTACTAGGGGTGAGTCCCAAGCTATGAGGCTCCCTCACTGTAAAAGGTCAAAACCCAGGTAATCAAAAAGCCAAAAAAGTCAGGGTGAACCAGATAGTCATAACTGTCCTCTCACAGTGGGGCTTAGAAAAATGTCCACTAAAAATTGGCCCAAGAACCTATAGAAGACCCAAACCTACCTGCTTGCTGATTTGCCCAACGTGGATTGCCGGTTGGCCTAACTTTGCCGTAGCTCCTGCGATGTTCTTCTCCGCAGCACAATTTGCTCTTCAGGAGGGTATTCAGCCTCGTGGAGCACTTGTCGGCTGCAGCATGCAGCTTTATCCTGTTGAAGATTTGTGACTTACAAAAAAAATGACAACATTGAAACATAGAAATCTTTACCACAACTTCATCCCAATGCTCCCCAACAACGTTGTCTCCTCCTACTGAGACTGTCTTGACCTGCTGAACTTCACCTTCTCAGACATTTTTCTTAGAATTTTTTTTCAAGTCTGAAGTTGAGCTGAGACCGGGCCCGATCTACTTTGTGTACACAAACTATGCTCCATTGTGGTCAGCATAACTTATGACTGTGCCTCAATCTCGAGTAACTAAATGTCCAAGGCTGGGGATTTGATCTTTAGGCACTATTTTTTTCTTCACTCAATCTCTACTGATTGGATTTAATTTATTTTGATGTCATTTTATTTATTAACACGTTCTCTATTATTATAAATTAGTGTGTGATTTTTCTTGTGTTGTTTTTTCACATTATGTTTTGAGTGCTGCAAAAATACTTTTACACATTGCCTCAAAGTTAAGCCCAGAGGTAACTTATTGAATTTTGTGATCCACCTTGAGAGGGATCGTGGTAGTTGTTTGGAAAGGGCTTCACCCCTTCAATCAAGAGCCCAGTTTCTTACAGGTAGTCTTGTGGAAATTCTAGGCAGGCGCATAGTTTGGTCAGTATGATTGCGGGGTATTAGCTTCAGATTTCCTGACAATCATGCTGGCACATGATGTTAAATACATTATATGACAAGCAAGGCGTATGAGAGGGGCTTAAGAAGCAGTGGAAAGGAAGAGGAATGCGGACTGGCAGGAGTACTAAGTGGGAGAAAACGCATTATTTTGTGAAATAACCAACAGAAGTCTTTCCAAACAGATAGAGGGGAGAGAGCGTGTGTTTTTTTTTTGTGTTTAAAAATTCCTGGTGAAATCCAAAAGACACCTCACCATACACGACTTAAAGCACATGCACCCAACTATTTATCATAAAATACATTTATTAGGGGGGGGGCGTAACACTCCACACTCACCCCCTGACCTATCCCCCTCATTTTAGGTACATCACTTGCACATTCATAAAGTCTGATGGCACACTCGAAATCAACACATAGGTTCTTAATATCTAAGGACCGGATTCACAAAGATTTTGTGTGATATAGAGGTTTTTGTGCAATGTGTCCCAAGTGAAGAAAAAGAAAAACCACAATCACAAAACACTCAAAGAAAGAGTGCAAGCATTGTAAACGCATATGTATTCATAACAAGCATCTGCCCAGCTATCACTAGTTCCTTGATAAAGTAAGGCATGTAGTTTGATGGTTATCGTAGGTTGTTGACGATGTTTCAGCCCTCTTTAGGATACCATCGTCTCATCAGGACATTAGTGATGTAGAGACATCTGGAACGACTAAATTAAGCAATTTAATTATGTGTAGTACTATTAATAAGCTGAAAAAATGTGATATGTATTCAAAGGTACCTTTAAGTGGCCAGCTTCTGCTGTAAAATGACAAGCTGGTCCTAATCTCTATTAGGAATGTTCTCACTCAGGAGTCTTAATACGAAACCTATAATGAGGTCAAATTTTAGTGTTCAACACTCTGTAAAATCATCCTAGGCAGAGCACTGTGGTTTGTAATCTGCTTACCCCTGAGTTGAATGCAGCAACCCTGAATGTGAGTGTGTACCCGAGAGCTGACCCATCATTGATACCACGTTTGGTACATTCTAGACTGCAGAGAGGTAGTACATAATACCATCAAAGAACTCCAAGGCCCTGTAGTTGCTGGATAAAATTGCAACCTCTGCAGCAAAGGACAGCAGCATTTTTCGGGCCTATTTCTCGCGACTGCCCAAAATTAAAGGAATCTTGGCAACTTGCTTGTTTGATCCCATGTAGACAGTGACAGCCATTTTCACTGTACTGATCCCTCTGCTGCAAAGGGTACAGCTATTATTGTATCCTAGATTTCTGCAATCGACAACGCGGTATCAGTGAAAGGTCACTGCTGAGGTACAAACCATCATCCAAGGTTACTGCATTCCACATAAGGGAATATTAAGCAAACAGGATTCAAAGTGAATACACAATAAACCAAACAGTTGATAGTTCCTGAAAAGGATTGATGGACCATTTGTGGGTGCAAAATGGCCCCTTGCTAATTTGCAATTGTGAGGCTTAACAAATTAGCAGGTGCACAATTTGTGCTCAATGATGAATTTCACATCTTGGAATTGGGAACGATGCTCTAACAGTGACGGTTATTTACCAAATACATGCACTTGCCCCAAATAGCAGTCAGATTCAAGTCAGTGGTCACAAATACTTGGCTGATTTCATGACACATTCGAAAAATCCTGAGCCCAAACTACCTCTTCTTGTTTTAACCTGGGTTTCTTGTTCATACAAACAGAAAAGGAAAGCAAATAGAAGACTGGATTAGTCGCCTTTGTCTTGTACTCATTATCTAATTAAACCACCATTACTGTTTGCTAATAGCATACACCGTGCATGCCGCCTTGACTCTGACAATGTCATCACTTTGGCAGGTTTCTATTTTGGGCTGTTTTTATGAACTGCACATAGTGGCATGTCAAATCCTATTTGGGTCAGCATTTTTGCACTGGTGTTTTGAGTTTATTACTGTTTGGGCACTGTGTAAATGCTTACACACTTGCCTAAGGATGTGTGTAGACCGCATCCTGGTTAATCTATGCTTGTCTGTCTTTCTTGAAGTTTTGGGGAGAAATGGCAATCTGTCTAAACTGGTAAACGTGGGGGATGGGCAGGGCACGACTGGGCTGGGGATATGGAGCAACTTGCTTTTTGTGAATAGTGTGAGTGTGAAAATGTATGTCGTGTTAAGCTTCATAGTGCCACGAAGGAGGAAGAATGGAGTTGGTGTGTGTGATGAGTGTTGCACATTGTGAAAAATGATCTACGGGGGGATTAAATGAATCTGTCTTTGTGCAACTTCTGAGGGTGAAGGCTGTCATTAGGGTTTTGGGAAATTACATTTTATAATTTTAAAACAGGATCTTTTATGGTATGCGAATAATTGACGAGGTTATCGTATGTGATGAACCAAAAATAAATATGTACATTTCAGTAAGAAGATTAGAAAAGGTGGTCTATGGACCTGACCATTTGTGACCAGTTAGGACCTCATTACTAATTGTATGGAGTAGTAATTTTACAGCTTACCACACTGCACTATTACAAGCTTTACAAGAAGAAGAGTTGCACACAATATTATCACTTGTTTTCTGCTCCTATTTCCCAGCTACTTAAACGAATCTGAAAACTTCAGTGGGAAAAGGTCCATAACATGGATAAAACACGCAGTAAACGGGGCAGTAACTTCGGGACCCAAACATTATTCCCCATTCAGGTGACAAACTAGTAGTAGCCGAACATTGGGCTAATTGGTGGTAATATCAACTAATAACCACAACACTATCAACTAATTTCATCTGCCAACTTGTAATGATTATCTTAGTAGCCAATTCTACACCGTTAAACAAAACAGTGAAATATGGATGCTGTGGAGCTGAAAAGCATGTTCATAAAATGTTTCCAGTGCAAATGGTTACAAGGCCATTCACGTAGCAAAAATGGGATTGGGGCTACCAAACTGTGCCTGTCTGTCCCGAAATATTATATATCAATATATTCCATAAGGTGTTTAGTTTAGAAGCCAGATTTCCACGTTCAGCTTTTGCTGCTTCTAAGTGCTTGTGCTACATAGTATTTTCATGATTAGAAACAGTTGACCACCCATTCCTTCTGAGATTAAAGTTGACAAATGTTCATTTTAGCATCCAGCCTGTACAATACGTATGCAGCACAGCTCTGCAATGTCCTCAGATCCACAGGTAGTTCTTCAGGTGGCATTTGAAAATACCTGAGACTCTCGAGTTGTGAGTTCGACCACTCACCTGAAAAGCAAGTCATCTACAGGGGTGATGACAGTTCCCCTGTCCTCCTAGGAAACCTCTTGGCACTGTCGATCTTAACATGGGAGTCCGGGAAGGTGTCCCCAAAGAAAGGGGGATTTGGATGACAGAGAGAGAGAGAGATACTGCCACTGCTGCCTGCTCCATCCGGGCCCCTACGCTTGAGGGTGCAGGTGATCTGTGTCACTGCGTTGTTGAGTCAGGTTCTATAGGGGAAAGGAACAGGTACGAGTGACGTGCTGCCCACTAAGCAACTCACGCACTCACTCAGACCTCCAGATAATAACCTGTTAATGAGGTGGTGAAGTACATGACCTTTTGTCAAAATGATGCTCCCTCTCTGGATGCTAAAAAAAAATCCCATTCTTTTATTTGCAGATGATTCACTGCTCATCTCAAAAACCCCAATGGGGTTACAAATTTTGGTAGATAGATTTAATCTTTTCTGCAGAGAACATGGATTGGAGCTCAATGTTAATAAAACTAAACTAATGGTGTTTCATACTGGGCCTAGTAAAAGCTGCTCCATTACTATTGATGGAGTCCTCTTAAATAAGGTTAATTCCATAGACTATTTGGGCGTTAGACTATCCAGTAAATTATCCTGGGAGGATCAGATTTTGAAGAGTTTGGGGCTTCTGCAACACAGAGCTGCCTCTATTCTTCGTTTTTACCAAAGTTCTAGCACTAAAGCAGTCCTTCCAGCAACTAAAATCTATATAGCTAAGGCACTGGGGCAGCTCTATATGGTGCAGAAATATGGGGATCCAGATCTTGCACCAAAGTAACAGTGGGAGAGAAAGCATTTGCCAGGGCCCTGATAGCGTGCCCACGCCGCACACCTTTGATTCCTCTCTTTTTAGATCTAGGGTTGAAACGTGTAGCAGACCTAATTATCTTGAGACCCTTAATTTATTGGATAAGGTTATGGACTACCCCAGAATTGATTTCTTACAAAGCATCATTAGTTGATCTGCTAAAAAGGCAGAATGTAACAACAATTCCTTGGATTAGACATGTTTCCTACTGGTTCGGACTACTGGGTTTGGCTGATTACTGGGAAAATCCTCATAACTGGAAAAGACGCCACAAAAATGTCTTGAAGACAGTTTATTGGTCCTATATTAGGGGCCAATTATTTAACTTGCAACTCTTATGGTCGGTTAACGGATTGCTTCCTTAATTTTAAGTGGTTCCCACAGTATGAGCCATATCTAGATATTATACTAAATCTATTGGGTAAAAGCCTTTATGCAAAATTGTGATTTGGAGTTCTGCCTTTACTATCCCTGACGAGCAAATGGGGACAGTCCACTAAAACTGATATGTGCCCTGCGTGTGATGGTGCGACAGAGTCTATTGATCACTTTATGTTTTTCTGCCCTGCCTACTCTATCCCGCGGTCAAAGTGGATCCGCAAAACCTGTCTAGAACTGGGCCTAATCAACTGTAATCACTCACTAAGGATTTTAAAAACCCACAAATCTTATGACCTAGTACTAGCAGTTAGCAAATTTTTAGTCGCAGCTTGGCATATACGACGTTGTATTTTAACCGAAAATAATTGAATTTTAAGTGCAAATAGATGCTGTTTTAGGATCTTATGTATTTATGTTTTTATTCTTATTATTTATATATTGATGTTGTATTTGGTTAAGAATTCTGTATTGCTGTGTATTGCTTTGAAGGCCAATGGACCGAATAAAGCTCATTTCTACTACTGGCTAACCTGTTACTCAACTCACTTCCTTGTACTTTCTCTCCAGCCATAGGGTTAGCAGGAATGTGCCCCTATTGCCTGGGACTTCTCTATGTCCTATGTTGATTACTTGATTAAGTGTGTGCACACACTAAACATGTAACCTAATGAAAACACACAAACAGGAATATTTTCTTCCCACAAGCAAATATGCATAAGCCCTGCTTGAACAATAAAGCTCAGAAGACCTTCAAAACATGATTGTCCCCATGTTCATTTTTATGACAATCACTGACATTGAGTATGGATGAACACTGAAAATAATTTTAGGAATTTGTTAGTAACAGGTAGTACACAAACATTAATGAGGGTTATATTCTTAGAACATGGTTTTAGGTGTGTCACTTTCTTTCACAGGTCACAAGTTAAAGACAACAAGCACATGGATAAGAGTAATAATAAAAATAATCAAGGCTAAACAGTTTTTCAGACATTCTTGCTAATCTCATTGAATGTCTCTCTTTCTGAAATAAAAGTCAAAAAGGACTTTTTTTAAAAGCATTCACACTACTGTGAGTGCCTTTTGTTTGGCACTAAGCTTTACTGGAAGAAGTCCTGGATCCTGTTTGTCGAGCAACAGTGAGAAAGCCTTGGGTAATTCCCTGCTGGGCTGGCTCTCAAACTCAGCTTAGTCATTTCCCTGGTTGCCTGGCAACTGTGAAGAAGCTTGGAGGAGTTGGCTGACCCTCTTGACCTCAGTGAACAGTGAAAAATGAATTTAGCAGTATTTCACTGTCAGGACATATAAAACACATTACTATATGTCCTACCTTAACCATACACTGCAGCCTGCCCATACCTAGGGCCTACCTTAGGGGTGCCTTACATGTAAGAAAAGGGAAGGTTTAGGCCTGGCAAGTGGGTACACTTGCCAAGTCAAATTTACAGTTTAAAACTGCACACACAGACACTGCAGTGGCAGGTCTGAGCCATGTTTACAGAGCTACTAATGTGGGTGGCACAACCAGTGCTGCAGGCCCACTAGCAGCATTTGATTTACAGGCCGTGGGCACCTCTAGTGCAATGTACTAGGGACTTACCAGTAAATCAAATAAACCAATCATGGATGAACCAATTACATACATATTTTGTATAGGAGCACTTGCACTTTAGCACTGGTTAGCAGTGGTAAAGACCCCATAGTATCGAAAACAGCAAAAACAGAGTCCAGCACACATCAACAACCTGGGAAACAGAGGCAAAAAGTAAAGGGAGACCATGCCAAGGATGAAAAGCCTAACACGTGTTCCCCCAAGCTGAAAGTGGGGAGCAAATACCCAAACTCATGGGAGTTCTTATCACTAAGGCGGAAGGATCTGGACAGACCATCAGCAGTGGTGTGTTCTGTACCAGGGCAGTGTTCCACCTTAATGTCCATCCCCTATAGGGAAATGGACCACCTCAACAGTTTTGGATTCTCACCCCTCATCTTCATTAACCATCTGAGGGGCCTGTGGTCGGTCTGAACCCCGAAGTGAGTCCCAAACAAGTAGGGCCTTAGCTTCTTCAACGCCCAGACCACAGCAAACGCTTAACATTCTATGGCACTCCACCTACGTTCCCTGGGAAGTAACCTCCTGCTACTGAAGGCTACGGGTTGATCTAGGCCCTCTTCATTAAGCTGTGAGAGTACTGCTCCAAAACCATGCTCTGTGGTGTGTGTTTGCACAACAAACTACTTGGAGTAGTAAGGTGCCTTCAGCACAGGTGCTGTGCACATGGCAGCCTTCAGGGCATCAAAAGCGGTCTGGCAAGCCTCTGTCCAGATCACCTTTCTTGGTTGTTTCCTAGAGGTCATCTCAGTTGGGGGGGTCACAATGGTGCCATAGCCCTTGACAAACATCCTGATATAGCCAGTGAAGCCTAAAAAGGCCCTCACCTCAGTCTGGGTCTTGGGAGGTTCCCAAGCCAGAATGGTGTCAATTTTTGGCTGTAGGAGTGCCACCTGGCCACTCCCTATCTGGTGTCCCAAGTACACCACAGAACCCTGCCCTATTTGGCACTTGCTTGCCTTAATAGTGAGGCATGCCATCTGCAGGGCCTCTAACACTCTCCAGAGGTGTTGCAGATGTTCCTCCCATGTGGAACTGAAAACAGCAATGTCATCCATGTAGGTGGCACTGAACTCATCCAGCCCAGCCAACACCTGGTTGACCAACCTCTGAAAGGTGGCAGGGGGATTCTTCATCCCAAATGGCATCACTTTAAATTGAAAGTGTCCATCTGGGGTAGAAAATGCTGACCTCTCCTTGGCCCCCTCAGTTAAGGCAATCTGCCAGTACCCAGACGTTAAGTCAAACGTGCTGAGGTACTTGGGAGCTCCCTACCGGTCAATGAGCTCATCGGCTCGGGGGATGGGGTGTGCATCAGTCTTGCTGATGGCAGTGAGTCCCTCCACACAGAACCTGAGTTCTGGATTGGCACCAGGTGCAGCAGCCTTTGGGACCAATGCCACTGGGCTGGCCCAGGGACTGCTGGAATGGTCAATAACCCCTAGGGCTAACATTTTGGATACTTCATCCTTAATGCAAGCCCTGACCCTTTCAGTCACCCTGTAAACTTTCTGTTTAATGGGTGGACTGTCCCCAGTGTCCACATCATGTGTGCACAAGTGTGTGACCCCTGGGATCAGGGAAAACAGTGAGGCGAACTGTCCCAACACCTGGCGACAGTCCAGCTGCTGCTCTTCAGTCAGTGAGAGGGAGATAATCACTCCCACAACAGACCCATCTTTCTCTCCTGCAGATAGGAGGTCAGGAAGAGGCTCACTCTCCTCCTCCACCCCATCATCTGTCGCAAGGAGCATGGACAGTTCAGTCCGCTCAAAGTGTGGCTTGAGGCGGTTAACATGCAGGACCCTTAAAGGGTTCCTTGGAGACTGCAAGTCCACCAGGTAGGTGACTTCACTCCTGTGCTTCACCACCTCAAATGGCCCAGTTCACTTGTCCTGGAGCGCCCTAGGCTCCACTGGTGCCATCACCCACACTTTTTGCCAGGTTGAAACTTGACCAGAGTGACATTCTGGTCATACCAGCATTTCATGTCCTCCTGGCTTGCTTCCAGGTTCTCCTGTGCGAGACTCCTGAAGCGGGCAGTCTGGTTTCTCAAAGCCAGCATGTAACCAAATACATCGGGGGGGGTTTACTAGAAGCTTTCTCCAAAGCCTCCTTCACCAGACTCAAAGATCCCCTAACAGGGTGGCCATGGATGAGCTCAAAGGGACTAAACCCAAGTCCCTTTTGAGGCACCTCCCTGTAAGTGAACAGACGACATGGCAAGAGGATGTCCCACTTCTGCCTCAAGGACTCTGACAGGCCCATAATCATGCCTTTCAGGCATGGTGCGGTTGAATCTCTCAACCAGACCATTACTTTGGGGGTGGTATGGGTGGTGAACTTGTAGGTTACCCCACACTCCTTCCACAGAGACTTCATATACGTGGATATGAAGTTGGTACCCCTATCAGATACCACTTCCTTGGGGAGCCCCATGCGGGTAAACCCCCCATGAAGGCACAACCCACCACAGGGGAAGTGATTGAACTCTGAGGAATGGCTTCTGGGTACCGGGTGGCATGGTCCACCAAGACCAGGATGAACCTGTTGCCCATGGCTGTCTTGGGATCCAGAGGCCCCACAATGTCAATACCTACCCTCTCAAAGGGATTACTGACAACAGGTAAAGGTTGGAGAGGAGCCTTACATTTCCCCCCACTCTTGCCACCGGCCTGACAAGTTTGGCAAGACCTGCAATGTGCATCTGAGTGCCTGCGCATAAGGGCCAGTAAAAGTGGGTGACAGGCCTCGCAAATGTCTTGTCCTGCCCCAAATGTCCAGCTAAAGGCACATCCTGAGCCAACCCCAGTAGGAAGGCCATGAAGCACTGGGGTACCACCAGCACACAGGCTGACCCAGGCTCAGGAACCTTAGGCTCACTATGCAGGAGGTCATCCTCCCAATAGATCAGGTGCGATCCTGGCTCCTTGCCAGCCGCCTGGTCTGCAGCCTGCTACCGCAAACCCTCCAGAGTAGGGCATGTCCTCTGTGCTGCACAGAATGCTTCCCTGGTGGGCCCCCCTTCCTGCAACAGCTTAGGGACCTCACCCAGTTCAGCCACCTGTTCCCTTGTAGGCTCTGGAGCGTCACCCTGAGGCTCCGCCCCCTCCTGGATCGTGGGAACTTCTGGGGCCGGTTTCCTGCGCCCCCTGCCCTTCCTCTTCTGGGCGGTCCCCTGGGCCACTGTTTCAGGTACCAGGGGCTCTTGTCCACCCTGATGGGCTGCCATTGACCGGGTGGATACGCATACCCACCCAGGCAGACCCAACATCTCGAAGTGAGACCTGTGTTCCACCTCCTTCTAAGGGGAATCCTCCAGGTCATTGCCTAGCAAACAATATCCAGGCATGGTTGGGCTCACAGCTACCTTCAAGGAACCTGAGACCCCCTCCATTCAAAGGGAGCCTGCGCCACTCTGCACAGTTGTCCACTGCAACTACTTGGCGAAGTACCCAGGGATCAATCTGCTATTCAGACACCAGCTGACTCCTCACTGTAGTCACACTGGCTCCTGTGTCTCTCAGAGCCTCCACCCTCTGACCATTGATGGTCGCCCACTGCCTGTACTTCTTAGGAACAGGGGTTCTCTGGACCATCTCACTGTCCCCTAGTGAGACAAGGGTCATCAGCTGGCTCCCACCCACCTGGAACCAACTCCTCCCCAAGCGCTACACTAGCCAAACCCCGGGATGACGCACCAGTGGGTTCCGGTATACTCTTGGGGCATTTGGGGTCCCCCCTTACATGACTCACCTGGTGACATGCATAACACTTACGTGGGGGTCCCCCTGCCACTGGCTTCCCTTTGGAGAACCATGGCCTCTTCTCACTGGGGGGCTGGGAATCCTTAGCCTGGGAATCAGTTTGAGGCCCTTTAGAGAACGCCCTCCGTTTACCCTTACCCCCTTTCTTCTG
The DNA here is from genome assembly GCF_031143425.1 of Pleurodeles waltl. Lineage (NCBI taxonomy): Eukaryota > Metazoa > Chordata > Amphibia > Caudata > Salamandridae > Pleurodeles > Pleurodeles waltl. The sequence continues at coordinate 546,129,321 of NC_090438.1, forward strand.
AGAGGGACCCTGCCCACCCCTGGCGTGATCTCCCCCATACCTCTTTTGGACCCTGGTGCTCTCCCAGCGGTCCGGTTCCTACGCAAGCTTTCTGGGATCTGTCTGCTTGCTGTCAATCAGGTGCTTGCGCAGCTCTGGAAAACATAAATTGTACAAGTGCTCCCAAGCAATCAGATTGTAAAGCTCCTCATACGTAGTTACCTTACTGCCCTTCACCCAACTATCCAGTGACCTGCAAAAACAATCAACACACTCCAACCATGTTTGGGATTCCTTCTTCTTATAGGACCTAAACTTATCCTTATACTGCTCAGGAGTGAGACCATATCTTGTGAGTAGAGCATCCTTCATGATAGTGTAGGTGAGATTCTGAGCATCCCCTAAGGCTGTCAGTGTATCCCTCCCCTCTACCTCAAAATCCTTTCACAGACCCACCCCCCAATGAGCTTCAGGGACCAGATTCATATGGAGAGCAGACCCATACCCCTTGAACCACAAATATATGTCATCCTCCCTCTTGTAATCCTTCTCTAGGTCTTTTGGAATGTGTACCCTTCTTTCAGGCTTCACTGTACTGTTGCTGCCACCATCTCTACTGGACTGGCTCCTATAATCTAACTCCTTTAAGCTAAGCTCATAAGCCAGCAGTATCTTCCTTTCCTCAATCGCCATCCTTCTCTCTTCCATCTCTAGACTGAGCTTCTTCAGCTCCAATTGGTATTCTCTCTCTGCCTGTCTGCCCTGTAACTCTTCAGGTGTCATACCCTTGGAGGACACACTGCTACCTGCCTTTTAGAGACTTTCCCCCAGGCATAACAAGCCCACCCACAACATCATTGCGAGTGACTTGCACCTCTTCCTCCCCTTCCTGCTCAACATTGGTGTGCCTCTCAGCTTCTTTGGCTGTCACCCAGACCCTCAGCACCTTTTGCAGCTCCTCCTTCTTGGATGAGCTCTTAATGGGACAGGCAAAATCCTTGCAGAATTGCTTCTACTGAGCTACTATGTAGCTCTCCACTTTCTCTATGTCAAAAGCAATTCCAGCTGATGCATCTCCAGATTGAAACATGACAAATATTTTAAAAAAGGGCAAAGTTCCAAAGGCAGAAAAACAAGTTCCCAAATAAAGTTTCCAAAAAAGTCAATCAAGGGATCAGCAAGAACTAGAACAAAAAGAAGCCCCAAAGAGAAAAGCAAAAATCACAAGACAAGCAGTATGTGGTCACATAGTGGTCTGAACTCAAAACAGAAGGGTACACTTAATTACTGTATGTCAAGTACAAATACAAGTCAATCCCAACCGCTGATCACCAATGTTAGAAATGGGGTCTTTGGTTGGCAGTCAGGTTACCCCCTGTCCAAGCAAGGACCCTCACTCTAGTCAGGGTAAAAGAGAATCACCCTCAGCTAAACCCTGCTTATCTCCTTGGTAGCTTGGTACGAGCAGGAAGGCTTAACTTCAGAGTGCTAGGTTTAAAGTATTTGTACCAACACACACAGTAACTCAATGAAAACACTACAAAATGACACAACATAGGTTTAGAGAAATAGAAAATATTTATCTAAACAAAACAAGACCAAAACAACAAAAATCCACAATACACAAGTCATTAATAAAAATACAAAAAGAGTCTTCATGTAATTTTAAACACAACGCTAGCGCTGTTAGCCTGAAAATGTACCTTGGGTGCATCAAAAACAACCCCACATGGGTGGGTGTGCGTCAAAAAGGGCTTGTGATGCGTCGATATCACTCATGAGCAAGACCTTGTGTTGTTTCGCCTTCAGTCGGGTTGGCGTGCGTTTCTTCTCTCATCGCACGACAGCGATGTGTTGATCCGGTTAGCAGTCTCAGGTCCGGGCAGGCCTTGCATCGCTTTTACATGCCCAGCAGTGTTTGCATCAGTAATCCAGCCACACGATGATCCGAAAACCACGCAACGCAGGTTGCGATCTCACCAGCCTCCGTCAGCGATGCTTCTCCAGCCACGGGCGGCAATCTTCCGGTTGCGTTGCAGGCGGGTGTTGATTTTTTAGCCATGAAGCCAGCGGGTGTTGATTTTTCAGCCGCAGATCAGATTTGTGTCAATCTTTTCCCTGCACGGCAGTTGGTGCGTGAATTTCTCACTCTTGGTCTGCCAGCTTCTCCTTTCAGGGTCCCAGGAACTGGATGGGCACCACTTGGCAGAGTAGGAGTCTCAGCAGAGGCTCCAGGTGCTGGCAGAGAGAAATCTTTGCTGTCCCTGAGACTTCAAACAACAGGAGGCAAGCTCTTAATCAAGCTCTTGGAGAGTTCTTCACAAGAAGGAAGGCAACACAAAGTCCAGTCTTTGTCCTCTAGCACAGGCAGAAGCAGCAACTGCAGGATAGCTCCACAAAGCACAGTCACAGGCAGGGCGGCTCTTCTTCCTCAGCTCTTCAGCTCTTCTCCAGGCAGAGGTTCCTCTGGTTTCCAGAAGTGTTCTAAAGTCTGTGTTTTTGGGTGCCCTTCTTATACCCATTTTGCCGTTTGAAGTAGGCTTAATTCAAAGGAAAGTCTCTCTTGTTTGTGAAATCCTGCCTTGCCCAGTCCAGGCCCCAGACACACACCAAGGGGTTGGAGACTGCATTGTGTGAGGGCAGGCACAGCCCTTTCAGGTGTGAGTGACCACTCCTCCCCTCCCTCCTTCTAAAAGTGGCATTTTCAAACACACAATCCGAAAATCAACTTTACTAAAAGATGTATTTATAAAAATTGTGAGCTCAGAGACACCAAACTCCACATGTCTATCTGCTCCCAAAGGGAATCTACTCTTTAATCATATTTAAAGGTAGCCCCCATGTTAACCTATGAGAGGGACAGGCCTTGCAACAGTGAGCCATTTCAGTCATGTAGTCAACCACTATCCAGATGACCGAGTACCCATTTGAAACAGGAAGGTCAGAATTGAAGTCCATGCTTATGGTGTGCCATGGAGCTGGTGTGATTGGGAGGGGTTGATGTAACCCTACCAGTTGGTTGTGGGGCTTTTAGCTTAGATACAGACGGAGCAGTTTTGGATGTAAGTCGTGACATCTTGTGTCAGGGACGGCCATCAAAACCATCTTTTGCAGATCTCTAACGTCTTTCTCTTGCCCACATGGTCTGCAAGGGCTGAATCATGTCCCCAATGAAGGATGGTTTCCTGCAGATCTGGAGTAGGAATAAACAGTTTGTCAGCATGATAAAGGAAACCTCCCTGTATGGTAACCTTTGGAGGGCGGTCAGTAGCCAATTGAGCAATTTGTAGCTTGTCGGGAAACTCATGTGGTGTGCATGCTGCTACAATCTTTTCAGTAGGTATAATAGGATGAACTTGTTCTTTGTCTATGTCCTCCTATGTATAACCCAACCTGGATAGGGTGTCAGCCTTTTGCTGGACTGTCCCAGGTCTGTAAGTAATAACAAAATCAAATTGGTTGAAGAATAGTAACCAATGTAATTGTTGTGATGTGAGTGCTTTGGTGGCTTGAAAAACTGAAGATTTCATGGTTGGTATATGTGCTTGTGGTATGTCTTGCCCCTAAAAGGTGGTGGCGCCATTCTTGGAAAGCAAGTTTTATGGCCAACAACTCTCGTTCTGCCACTCTGTAATTCTGTTCTGCTGAAAGTAGTTTTTTAGAAAAGTATGCCACTGAGTGAAAACAGCCTGTATCTGGGTCTCGTTGGGAAAGGACACCATCAATAGCCACCTGAGAAGAATCTGCTTCCATGAAGGAGGGTTGCGAGGGATCAGGGTGGCGGAGAATAGGGGCTAAAGTAAAGGCCTCGATGAGATGCTGGAAAGCATCTTCCGCTTGCTGATCCCAATAGAAGGCCACTCCTTTTCTCAATAAGCATATGATTGGGGGTCACCACTATAGAAAACTGGGAGCTGAATTGCCGATAAAAGTTGGCGAACACCAGGAACAGTTGGATATCCTTGACAGATTTTTGGCTTTCACACTTTAGGATGGCTTGTACTTTAGATTGATCCATGGAAATCCCCTCTGGAGTTATTTTATAACCACAGAAATCATTTTTTGTGCATGAAACACACACTTATCTAATTTAGTGAACAACTGGAGTTCCTTAAACTGCTGCAACACAGCTCATACATGTCCAATATGTTCCTCAGTAGAGGTGGAATAAATAAGGATGTCATCTATGTAGACTATTACACAGACATCAAGGAACTCCTGCAGCACTTCACTGATGAAAAATTGAAATGTTGCAGGAGCAGTGCAGAGGCCAAAGGTCATTGCAGTATACTCGTAAAGCCCAAACTTGGTCCGAAAGACAGTTTTCCACTCATCGTCCTCGAGTCCACGGATCAAATGATAGGCCCCTCGAAGATCGACCTTGGTATAAATGGTGGAATTGCATACTTGATCCAGTAACACAGGTATCAGAGGGAGAGGGTACCTTTCTTTATCGTTGCCTTGTTTACTGCGTGTAAGTCAATGCAAGCCCGCAGTTCCCCGTTTCATTTTGAAATGAAGAACAAAGGTGACGATACTGGGGATGTGGAGTGATGTATAAATCCCTTGGCTAACTGATCATCAAGGTACTCCCGAAGGTACTGGGTCTCTGGCTTGGATAAGACATAAATCCTACTTCATGGTAATGTTACTCTTGGGAGTAAGTCTATGAGACAGTCATATGACCTATGAGGTGGCAACTGAGTATCTTTCTGCTCACAAAACACGTTGTGGAAGTCCTGATGTGGTGTTGGTAAGGTTTGCTGGTCAAGTTTCTCTGAATTAAGCAAAGGGATAATGCGGCTAGAAGGTCCTTGGGAACAGGAATGCCAACAATGTTTGAAGTCCAGTGTTCCCTTTCTAGCGACCCAATCAATCTTGGGGTTTTGCAATTGCAACCATGGAATACCCAAGATGGCCCCAAATACGGGTGTGTCAATTAAATCAAATTGAATTTGCTCAGAATGGCCATTGGCACAAACCATGATTAGTAGACTTGTCTGGTATTTGATATGTCCAGAGGACAATTCTGAACCATCCACCAGGCTCGGACTGGTTCAGGGGCTTATTTTCATAACATGGTGATGCCTAAGGTTTTAGCAAGGCTGAGATGAAGGAAGTTACCCGTCGCTCCCCAGTTAAGTAAGATTCGAAGGACCTTATGAGCTTGTGGGGAAAGTGTCAAGGTCAAGGTCACAATGAGTGTCAGGTGTTGGGGTGCAAGAGTCATAGTGTTAACTAGCTGATGAGTGACCGTGGGAGAGGGGTAGCTCGATAAAGCGGTCCCAGATTTTATCGAGCCTGGAAGTTTTCCGGATCGCTGATCTCATCTCATACCACTGCTCCCACTGCTTTCTTTGCTAAACTGGATTTACTGGTACAGTTTTTTGGCAAAGTACCCTGCCTTGCTGCAGTAAAGGCACAGATTTAGTTTCATCCTGCTCTCCTTTCCCTCTTTTGATAACGGCCCTCGCACACTCCCTATTTGCATGGGCTCAGATGTTTCATGAGAGAAACTCGGAGAGTCTTTCTTCTCTGTTTTTAATACTAGAAGTCGTGTGTCTCTGTGGGATTTTTCTCCCTTACGTTCCCCCAACCGGTTGTCTAGGCGAACCACTAAATCTATGTATTCTGAACAGTCAGTGGGAGGAACTATAATTTGTGCCAACACATCCTTAAGATTGTCCTGAGGGCCCCGATAGAATAAGGAAGTCCTTTTCTCCCCAGGCCACTCAGTTTCTGTGACCAAGCAGTTAAAGGATGTAATATAGGTTAATTGGTCCTTGTTCCATTGACGCAGGATTAACAACTCATTGCCGCTAAGTTGCATGAATAAATGTTTTGCAAAGAGCTTATGACTAGCTTCCTTAAACCAATCGAAGTTGTATAGTAGGGGATCATTGCACTCGACCAGAGGGATTGACCACCAGGCAGCATTCCCACCAAAGAAGGAAATCACAAAAGCCACTTTAGTGGTCTTGTTGGGAACCGCGCTAGGACGACAGAAGAATTGCACCTGGCACTGAATCAGGAAGATGTGAAATGTAGCACTATCACCAAAGAACCGCTCAGGCGGGGCTAAAGGAATTGGTGTTGGTGTGGTTACCGAAAGCTGCACAGCCTGGGGCGTTGAGGTGGCAGCAGAAGGACCAGAAGTAGAAGTTGAACCACTTGGAAAAAACTCAAATTGGGGAGGCTGCATAACTGGATCTTTTGTTTTACCATTGGTGTTCTCCCATGGAGTATCTTAGGTTTGTTTCATTGAAACTCTTGTTGCAAAGACTGTTTTTCCTGTCATAGGGAGGCTACTTCCTATTGTAAACCTGCTAACACCCTAGTAATTTCTTGTAGGGATGGATTGTCCTCTGAAGAATGCTGGGCTTGAGCGAGGCCCTTGAAAGTGACCCCCAGGGAATCCATCGCCCAGGCAGCCCTGTGTAGGAAAGTACCATCTTGCCTGGCATGTTACCCCCATTTTTTCATGTAGGTAAGTTTGTTTTTGCCAGTCTCACTGATATACTGCTAGCCAGGACCCCAGTGCTCAGAGTTTGTGGCCTGAATGTGTATACCTGTGTAGTGACTAACTGTGTCACTGAGGCTCTGCTAACCAGAACCTCAGTGCTTATGCTTTCTCTGCCTTTAAATTTGTCACTATGGGCTAGTGACCACTTTTACCAATTTCAATTGGCACACTGGAACACATTTATAATTTCCTTGTATATGGTACCTACTTACCCAGGGTATTGGGGTTCCAGGAGATCCCTGTGGGCTGCAACATTTCTTTTGCCACCCATAGGGAGCTTAGACAAACCTTTACACAGGATTGCCATTGCAGCCTGAGTGAAATAACGCACACGTGTGAACTGCAGCCACTAGGGCTTCTGTGCACATTTCCACAAAATCCTTCATGCACAGCCAAGCCTTGGTCCCCAGCACTCTGTCCTGTGATGCTCAGATTACTGAGTTGATCTCCGGCTTCGTGGGACCCTCTTTTGCAGTGTTGAGACGACCGCCATGTTCAGACTTCTTGAACCCGTATTCAAGAACTTCTGCGGGTGCTATCTTCTTGTGCATGGGCTCTCTACATTTCTGAGGGTCCCCTCTGTCTCCTCTCCCAAGTGGTGACATCCTGGTCCTTCCTGGGCCCGGGCAGCACCCTTTTCTTCAACTGCGACTCCTGCAGCTAGCAAGGCTTGTTTGCTGTATTTTGCCAAGGAAACAACTCTGCTTCCTCCAGCACTCCATGGGACATCTTCTGGACAAAGGAAAAGTTCCTAGCATCTTTTGTTGTTGCAGAATCTTCAGCTTCTTCCATCCGGAGGCAGACATTTTGCACCTTCATCTGGGGTTTAGCGGGCTTCTGCCACCCCTTGACACTTTCACAACTCTTGGACTTGGTCCCATTCCATTGCAGGTCCTCAGGTCCAGGAATCCATCTTCAGTGCTTTGCAGTCTGTTGTGGTCTTTGAAAAATTCCTCTATCACGACTCTAGTGTGTTTCTGGGGAAATAGCACTACTTTACTCCTACTTTCCAGGGTCTTGGGGTGGGGTATCTTGGACACCCTTAGTGTTTTCTTACACTCCCAGTGACCCTCTACACACTACACTAGCCTAGGGGTCCATTCGTGGTTCGCATTCCACTTTTTTAGTCTATGGTTTGTGTTGCCCCTAGGCCTATTGCATCCTATTGTATTCTACAGTGTTTGCACTACTTTCTGACTGTTTTACTTACCTGATTTTGGTTTGTGTGTATATTTTGTGTATTTTACATACCTCCTAAGAGAGTATATCCTCTGAGATATTTTTGGCACATTGTCACTAAAGTACCTTTATTTTTTAGTAACTCTGAGTATTGTTTTTCTTATGATATATAGTACCTATATGATATAAGTGGTATAGTAGGAGCTTTACATGTCTCCTAGTTCAGTCTAAGCTGCTCTGCTCTAGCTACCTCTATCAGCCTAAGCTGCTAGAACACTAGTAATCTACTAATAAGGGATAACTGGACCTGGCACAAGGTGTAAGTACCATCAGGTACCCAATATAAGCCAGGCCAGCCTCCTACTCCCAGTATGTTGTGACTTGGCTGTATGTGAGAGCTCGACCACTCACCTGAAAAACAGGTCGTCTGTAGGGCCGGAGGAGGAGAGGAGGGTTCCCCCAGACAATCACCTGTGACTCAACTCGTTTCCTTGTACTTTCTCTCCACTCCTGTCCGCCGTAATACAACCCCCAGATGATAGAATGGGATCGTAATACAGTGGACAGGATATCCGTCACGTGCGTGACAGAGTATTCCCCTCTGCAGAGACCTAAATCAGGCCCAGAGTTTTTTAGGTGTGAGGGCCAAATTTTGTGGACCAGCACCAATATACTTATGTCATTAACTATGAATTTAACCTGGGGTCTATTTGTCCCTTGGTCATCTTTATTCTCAGTCCACAATACTCTTTCTGGAATCTTCCTTCTCTACAGAACCCACACAGATTTTGTTACGTCTCTACAAACCCATGTTATCTGACCCCTTTTCCCACATCTATGACCGTCTTTATCACATGTATAGCACCCTTTAAAATCAGCAGCTTGGAACAGATTTCCACGCATTTAGCTTCTCACACATGTGGGCTTTTAGTAATTATTGCTCAACCTATTGTTTGTTTTTTCTCACCCACCTTTGGCCTTCTAATGCAAATTTTTTAAATGTTTCAATGTAGTTTCCTTTCCTTCAATAATGTGCCCTTCCTTGCTTTCTCTTTGCCTCTCTTATGCACATTTCAGATTTTTTCACAATTCCTGCACTGTTAATTGATTTTTGTAGAAAAGGGTTTCTTGCTGCCCACAATCCTTGTTTCATTTTGCTTTGTATTTGCATTCAACTAATAACTGATTCCTGATTATTTGGTCAGTCGTGTTTGAAAAGTAACATCTAATTGCCAACTCTCTAAATCTGGTTATAAATTGATCCACCATGTTTCGACTTTTGTTGTAGTTGGATGTAAAACATATGTCTCTGCGTTACTCTCTTGACAGACATTTCAAAATAAATGTCCAACCTTTTTTTGCTGCAGCACATACATCATCTATTTCAGCACTGACACATACCAAGTCTACCAATAAAAATGTGACCACATGCTGGCCTTATTTTCCTAATACTTTAAAAAACTTAGGGGCAGATTTAAGAGCCCCTTGTGCCATCTAAAGACACATTAGCGTCTTTTTTTTAATCTAGTGTGGCGTTAGATGGCCAAAAACACTGCGCCAGATTTACAAAGTGACGCAATGCATACATTGAGCCACTTTGTAACCCTTTGCGCTACATCATGCACGAATCATGCATAAAATATGCAAAGGGGCATTCCCCTGTTAGGGAAACCAAAAAAATGAGGCAAAGAAATCTAAGAGATTTTTTTGGCACTTTTAACGCCTGCTCAGAGGCTGGATGGGCTTTGCAGGATTAGATATGACGCACACATGGTGTTGTTAGGGGGGCACTAAGGGGCACAAGAAATGTGGCCCTGCACTCAGTGCAACGCCACTTTTCTTAAATCTGCCCCCCAGTTCTTTTTCTTGATGGTTTACAATTTAATGCATCAGTTGCTCTTCCCATTACATATGCAGCCGACCACCTTGTGACAGAAATATGGGAGGAGCTGCTACAAATTGTATTGATTGGCTCCCCATAGAAGGTGGATGGATCCAAAATCTGGAAATTTGTGAAAAGCGAACGAGAATGAAATACAGCAGCGCACGCATATAACAATGAAAAGTTCTGGCGTGATCACAAAATGTCATGATTTCCTTTGCATATTGGAGGAGTAATCATTTAGTGAAGAGTCCCTTGAGAGAGAAAAAACAAAGGTACTTTTCAATACTGTACTATGTAGTCTTCTTGCAATGATTATCCCCTGTTTGTCTCCATTTGCCCTACGACGTTTCTGACTTTTTTTTTTCCGTGTGTGATGTCACGTTTCAGTGCAGCAGACATCCAAGGAACAGAAAAAATATAAAGGTACTTTTGATTACTAGACTATGTAGTCCTCTTTCTCTGATTATCCCCTGTTTGCATCCATTTCCACTACAACTCTTCTGACTTTGTGGTTTTCTGTGCATGATGTCATGTTTCAGTGTTGCTCTGCTGGGTGACCACATGTTTATGATGTGTTTGAAGGTAATTGCTTATTTGTATTTGTTGCTTCGCTGTCTCATAGTACTGCTTTCGTGATGTTCCATTTCTACTTTTGCAGATGCACGCTCTACTTTTCTCCACAAGCTACTTGTTCACAAAGCTGTGAGTACATATGCATAGAAATGCTGGTAGATACTGCGCACTCAGATCTCGAGGTTACGAGTTATTGATTTGAGTGGTATGTGTGCTGTAGTCCGGATGAGCACAGAGTGGTAGTAAAAATGTTGGAAGTTAGAAGCATGCTGCAGATGACAGAGCAAGAATATTCCTCTTTCTTTTTAGATTAGCCAAATATGGTTTGCAATATCAGTTGCATACCTTGCAGAATGCATCCATTGTCTGTTCTGGGGTTGGTAGCCTGTAACAGGTACTGTACGTCCTGCTTCATAGCTGCTTTATTGGTTCTTAATGAGCAGACAGCTGCTGCTCCCCTTAAGCAACGACATTTCAAGAGAACACCATGCAGGAAGAGGAATCTACTAGTCTGTGATAATAGAATTACACCAGTTTCATTAATTTCGGATTCATTCATTTTAGGATCCAGGGACCATGTCTTTGAGTCCTGTAATAGCTGCTACAACATATTGATCATGTCCTGGCTAGCCAATCATGATTGAACAATCCGCCTGAAACTAACCAACAACAGCATATCTGGACACCAACAGTGCAGACATCAGTATCTTTTGTCTGGTGGTTAAACACTTCATACCCACTCAACCATATTTTTAGGTGCTAATTTCTCAAAACCCATTCAACAGATATAGATCTAATAATGAAAGCCATGTTTTCAGAGTAAAGTTCCAACTTCATCTGTTTTAACCGATTGGAAAGCATTAAAAGGGGAAATTAATGCCCCCACTTTTTCTTGGGAATCGTTTTATGGATCAATGGATCAAACTCTCTATGAAGGAGCCAATGTGGATGAAAATTGTTTTGGAAACGTTTTGTGTGCAGGTCACTGAATGCACCCAAAAATATTATGAAATTAAAAAAAATGCTTTTCCTATCGAAAGTCTAACGTAATTACAACTATTCTGGTACTCTCACTGCCAGATAAACAACTTCAAGGTATGCAGATGTTGGACATAGGAATAGAAAATGTATACTAACCTAGGTATACTTTTGTCAATATTCTAGCTACTTCATTTTGATAGTACATTTTTTGTGCTCAATATTCTGCCATACAAACCTTTTATTCTGGACAAATTCCTTCTCATTTGCAACCCCTCCCTTGAGGACCTGAATGTTCTGGCATTTCTGTTTACATATTGGTTTTTTGTTCACATATTAATACAATTAATTTCCATTTTAGTCTAATGTATCTGAGCCATGGTGAATCTCTGATCCATCAGTCATTGAAGAATTCCTCAAATTTGATTGCTTGTGTTGGACAGGGCCCCCTCCGCAGAGTCACCACCATCCTTTTTGCCTTCACCTCCCCTATTTTTCTCATTTCATTTTCGTTGGCTTTTAGGTCTCTATGCACTTTAATGCTGCTAGCCAGTGTTAACGTTATTGTGCTCACTCCTTATAACATTATAAAATTGGCCTACACCTGATTGGCACATTTAACTAACTTATACACCTCTAGTAACATGGTCCTACATGTACCCAGGGCATGTAAATTAAATGCTACTAGTGTTCCTGCAGTGCTTATTGTGCCCATCCACTTAAATACTCCTTTAAAACATGTATCAGGACTGCCATTGCAGCCTTAGTGCGTTTTAAACTGCCAATTCGAACTGGCAAAATCAAACATTTGCCAGGCCTAAACCTCCCTTTTTAATATGTATAAATTACACCTAATGTAGCCCATAAATAGCTCATAAGGCAGGGTGAAGTGCATTTAAAAAGATGAACATGTACTTTTGAAGTTCATATCTCTTGGTAGTGAATAACTTCCAAATTCGTTTTTCACGAATGTGATGCATACTTCTCTGATAGGATAACATTAGGTTACTTTATTGCATTTAATTAGTGACAACCTTTGATTGGGAACAGGTAGAAATTTTTATGTTTGCTCTCTAAAGAATTCTAATTTAAAATCCTCTGAAATGGTAATGCCAGAATTTAAGTCACAATTCTTAAAACTTCCCTTTAAGGAAGTTGCCATTTTCTTGTCCTAACTATTTGGTACCTGCAGCCTGTGTCCTGGGCCATATGACTGTGAATAGACTGGCACTTGGCCTTTGTGTAATCCTCCAGGATAATGAAGCAAAGGGGGAAGAGATGCTGGCAGGATGGGCCCTCCTGCCAGTATAGGAGAGGCAGAGCTGTTTCCTGTCTACTTACATTTCAAAGAGGCTATCTCCAGCTCACTCACAAAGAACTTGACACCAGTGTTTTGTCACATCAGACCTCTTAGAGCCTGGGCAGGGGAAGAAGGAAATTTACAGAACCAGATGTGGGGGAAGTCTAGAAGTTTCTCTCACTTCAAAGGCTAGCACCAGGTATAAATATTGGACCCTCTGCCAATTCTTCAGTTCACTTCTGGACCTGTGGAGGACCTCCAGAAGGACTGCCTTGCACTTCAGTCAGAGGACTGCCCTGCTCCTTGAGCCCTGCTTTGTGCTTCAGAGGACTGCCCTGCTGCTACCAGAGGACTGCCCTGCTGCTTGAAGCCTGAGGCCTGCCTTGCTGCATGGTCCCAAGTCTGCTAGCATGACTTAAAGAGCTAGTTGGCTGTTTTCCTCTTCTGAGCAATGGTAACACAACAAGCTCCAACAATCTTGAAACCACACCTGGACTCTGCCTGAAGTGAGTCCTGCCCTCCAAGTGGTGTCCACCAAGTCCAGGAACCTTGGAGGTGGTGCTAAAGGTGCCCAAACTACCAAAATCCAAAATGTGGGGCCAAATGTTGGAGGGTAGGTCATTAGTTGTGTGGCCTGCACAAGTAATGGGTCTGCACTTGACCACCACTGGGACCAATTACTCCATTGTAGCACTTGACTCTCATAGGGTAGCTTTGCAGAGCAGTCCAAGGCTTACTCAAGGGAGGTGGTGTGGGCTAGTAATCACCATTCACAAGCACACATGAATAACACTCAATAAATGATTGTCCAGTCTGTGCTTTTATTTTTGATAAAGTAAAAGTACATTAATAACACACACACTACTCAATAGTATGCTACAATTCACAAATATACACAAGCTAATGGAATTACTATTGAATTACATTGTGTGATCATTATTGTTTCTCCCAAAGGGTGATATAAACCAATAACCCACATGGCAAAACATTCACTGGTATTCCAATGCAATATGTGAGAGCACCTAATGCTGGCAATAAAGTACATCTACTTTGATCATTAGTGGCTGTCTCATACTCAAATAGGCATCAACAAGGAACATGTCTAGGCAAAATGGAGGGATTTGTGCTGTTAGGATTACCTTTTGCATGATCTACGCAGTCTACCCACACCGCTGAAGGGTGTGGGCCAGGGTTCATCATATTCCACGTTGAAACATTCAACATAAAAATTATGCACAGTTGACACCGTCCCTAAAGGATATCACTTGGTTGTTAAACATTATGTAATACCATATTTCACCCCTAAAGGGTGCATTTTCATATGACCCTACACAAGTCATATCATTAGCCATAATGCAGCAGCCATGCAATTCAAATCACATTTAGCATAAAATGCTACCATTATAACCATTGTCTCTAAAGGACTCCATTTCTGTAAAAACACTTGTAATTTCAGCCTTTCACCCTAGAGGGGGTTAACCACAGTAACAATCTGATGTCATCATCATTCAGGCCACAATGACTGCAGCCATGATCTTCACCCTTACAGGGCACAGTTCCACCACCCTGAAACAAATGTTCCAGTTGGGACAGCACTTGAAAACACATTGGAACCCTTAAGGGGTTATCCTTTCTAAGTCCGCTGAAACTGAGGGTGGGGGTATTTGATAACTTCTTAGGGGGAGGCTGTGCTCCTCCTGCAGCTTCCCCAGAATGTTGTGATGATTTTAGTGGTGACCCTGCTGTCCTGGGGGACACCACCATGACAAAGGAGTGGTTTTGCCAAGGATTTGGGCCAGGCCCGTAGGGTATTATGCTGCACTCCCTCTGGAGTGTGCATAACAAATGAGTGGCTCTCCCACTGCTCTGGGGAGAGCTACTGTGCTGGTTTCCGTCATTTTGTTTTTGTGTTTTTGTTGGGGAGTGTCTGGTTCCACCTGAACACCACGCAGCCTTCACAACATGGCAGAGCAGCTCGGGGAACCCAACCCCGGATGCTATTGCCAGCTCCCCACCTGGCCCGCACCTTCACGTGTTGCCGCAGGAGCCAGCTCTTTATTTGGAGTGGAGCGGACAGATGTGTGTGGTGCTGCAGCCAAGCTGGCCACATGGGGGATTGCAGCAGCACTCCTCCTCTACCCTTTGGGGGCCCAGGGATGGGGTCCTGGGCTCCCCTCTTCCACTTTGTGGGGGGGGGCAGAACCGCATTCCCCGACTTTACTTCACTGTGAGGCCCCGGGATGGGGTCTAGGGCCCCTCTAGCTATCTACGCAGGGTGCAGGACAGCATCCCCCATCTTTGCTTTTTTGTGGTTATTGGGATGAGGTGCGGGACCCCTCTCATTATCTTAATGGGGAGCACAACAGCGTCCCCTGATGGGGCCCAGGGATGGGTCCTGGGCCCCTCCCCTCACCTTTCAGGAAGTGCAACATCTCTCCCTCACTACAGCATTTTTGCCGGGGATGTGCAACAATGCTCCCCAGCTCCAATCTTCTTTGGGGGCAGCCCCCAGGACCTGGCCCACCGTTGGCCGGGAATCCAGCGTGGCGGCAGAGCCCTATTCTCATCAAATGTTGCCAAACTTCGGATGAATATATCTTGGGCCCCGGGAGGAGCCATTTTCAATGATCTTTGGCTCCTTTTGCTCCTGGTGGTGAGGCCATGCCACCAGGAGCCCTTTATTTAGGCCTCCTGGCCTTGAAATGTCCCAACTCGGAACGGAGCCAGTCCTGCTTACTCCCTGCGCCAGCCTTTCACCTGGGTGCCTTCCTTTCTTCTTCTCAGCACGCTCTCCTTGCACCAGAGCCCAGTCTTTACTCCCCAAATGGTCCTCAGTGGGTATAAAGGGACCTGCTTATCTGGTTCTGGAGTGTGCCCCACTGGGTCTGGAGTCATTCAGGGGAAGAGTCCTTGCACAGTCAGGGGGTTCCATTTTCCAGCGGTCTATGGCACCCATTTCCAGTCCCAGTGTTTTGCAGAGAAGCACAGCCAAGAAAGAAAGCCCTCCCCTGTGTAAGACCTTTTAAGTGGGGGTGGAAGTGTCCAGCAGGGCTACGGCTCTGGCCTATCCTGATGTGCCACATCACTTCTCCCTCCTGTCCCAACCTTTCTGCACAGTCTTCTGGGATAGCTCAAAATGGCACAATCCAGTCTTCTGGGATAGCTCAAAATGGCATAATCCAGGAGTTAGTTGCCACATGTGCTCTGAGAGACTCAGCCCTTCCTCCCTAACATTCCTGTCAGGGCCTCTTGCAGCAATTCCTCCAAGGAGCCCCTCCTTGCTGAGGTGTCTGGGGCAGGCTTGGCTCCTGGAATGGAATGACAGCTGGTTGATTGTTGCAAGGCTCTGCTCCTGCAACTGGACACAGCAGTAATTGGTCCTAATCCTGAGCTGAGTCAGAGAAAGATGACATTCCTGAATGACCCATAAACTGTACAAATATGCTTTTGTAACCTACTGCATTATTCTTTTCATACAAGTTACAGTGTACATTGGTGAGACTCTGGAGGCTATGGACCCTAGAGAACTGGAGTTGCGCCCTAGGCCAGCCTTTTCCTTTGACATAATGGAGTGTCACTACAATCAAGACAGTAAGCACACTGACTATCCCTCAAATGTGTACACCAATCTCATAAGGCCCAATCCAGGTCACCCCTCACTCTGCATGGTCCCTTCTGTGCCAGGCTACCTAAGTGCATGTGGTGGGCTCCCTGGTGAAGGACGGGGGAAATTTACTTAAATAGAAGACACCAAACTGGTTATGTTCAGAATAAACTCTCAGATTTCTTAATTTTTTCTTTGATTTCTCTAGTGGTGAGAGAGAATACGTTCTTATTTTATTGTCCTTCGTCTTTTCTATTCCTTTTGTTCCTTTTCTTTAATTTTTGTCCATTATTCTCGTCCAATCATATTTCTATTCATTGTTCTTTTCTTTTGTTTGCAATGTCTCTTAATTCATGCATCTTCTTTTCTTTCTTAGGTATGTATTCTTCGGGATTTCGTTCAGCGTTGTTACAGCGTCATGTAACGAGAGAAAGAAACGGGGAAAACAATGTAAGTGGATCTTATTTGTCTGGGTTCTTTTGTAAGTAGTGTCTAGGGAGGAAGGTAGGGTGGTCAAAGAAGTGTAAAGGGGAGTGAACAGGAAAAAAAAAAAGAAAAAAAAAATCCTGTGAAAATAAGTAGGGTTCCGTGCACAACACCCCACAACTCTCCCGAGTTTCTCGATTTTCTAGCCCTCTATTACCCCTCGTCCTTCCTCCTGCCTTCCCAGGTTCACCAATACCCCGAGTGCCGGGGTTAGGCGCACGTACCTGAAATAGCCATGTCGTGGATCGTGGCTGGGGTCTCCAGCGTCTCTGACGTATGATGTTGAATCTCTGCTCTCCTCTGTGCCTGGGCGCACCATCAATAGTTTGCTCTCCTCACCGCTCCTTCCCGCCTGCGACTCCAACTCCTCTGGGAGCGCTCCGTGTTGTGTGTCGTTCTCCCTCATCACGCCGCCTGTCTCCGTTGTTGTCTCCTTCTCTCTCGCCTCCTCGCGTCTTCCGGTGTCCTTTTGGCTTATCGTAAATCGGATATCCAGATTGACGCCCCGATCGTTGGTCACCTCCGAGGTACCCCCGGGTATGAACGTACGGGCCCCATAGGATTTCCGGGAGACATGGATATCGCAACCCTGTCACAGCGCAATTCTTGGGCTACGTACGGCAGGAACCCTCCCCACGCAGCCCTCACACAGGTGCACACAACTGTGCACACATAATCACTTGTAACAAGGCCCAGGGCCTCCTACCACAGCAGCCTTGGCGCAATAAGGTGCCACCAGCATTAAACACGCGCAATCCATTTTACAATGAGTTTACTAGGGGTGAGTCCCAAGCTATGAGGCTCCCTCACTGTAAAAGGTCAAAACCCAGGTAATCAAAAAGCCAAAAAAGTCAGGGTGAACCAGATAGTCATAACCGTCCTCTCACAGTGGGGCTTAGAAAAATGTCCACTAAAAATTGGCCCAAGAACCTATAGAAGACCCAAACCTACCTGCTTGCTGATTTGCCCAACGTGGATTGCCGGTTGGCCTAACTTTGCCGTAGCTCCTGCGATGTTCTTCTCCGCAGCACAATTTGCTCTTCAGGAGGGTATTCAGCCTCGTGGAGCACTTGTCGGCTGCAGCATGCAGCTTTATCGTGTTGAAGATTTGTGACTTACAAAAAAAATGACAACATTGAAACATAGAAATCTTTACCACAACTTCATCCCAATGCTCCCCAACAACGTTGTCTCCTCCTACTGAGACTGTCTTGACCTGCTGAACTTCACCTTCTCAGACATTTTTCTTAGAATTTTTTTTCAAGTCTGAAGTTGAGCTGAGACCGGGCCCGATCTACTTTGTGTACACAAACTATGCTCCATTGTGGTCAGCATAACTTATGACTGTGCCTCAATCTCGAGTAACTAAATGTCCAAGGCTGGGGATTTGATCTTTAGGCACTATTTTTTTCTTCACTCAATCTCTACTGATTGGATTTAATTTATTTTGATGTCATTTTATTTATTAACACGTTCTCTATTATTATAAATTAGTGTGTGATTTTTCTTGTGTTGTTTTTTCACATTATGTTTTGAGTGCTGCAAAAATACTTTTACACATTGCCTCAAAGTTAAGCCCAGAGGTAACTTATTGAATTTTGTGATCCACCTTGAGAGGGATCGTGGTAGTTGTTTGGAAAGGGCTTCACCCCTTCAATCAAGAGCCCAGTTTCTTACAGGTAGTCTTGTGGAAATTCTAGGCAGGCGCATAGTTTGGTCAGTATGATTGCGGGGTATTAGCTTCAGATTTCCTGACAATCATGCTGGCACATGATGTTAAATACATTATATGACAAGCAAGGCGTATGAGAGGGGCTTAAGAAGCAGTGGAAAGGAAGAGGAATGCGGACTGGCAGGAGTACTAAGTGGGAGAAAACGCATTATTTTGTGAAATAACCAACAGAAGTCTTTCCAAACAGATAGAGGGGAGAGAGCGTGTGTTTTTTTTTTGTGTTTAAAAATTCCTGGTGAAATCCAAAAGACACCTCACCATACACGACTTAAAGCACATGCACCCAACTATCTATCATAAAATACATTTATTAGGGGGGGGCGTAACACTCCACACTCACCCCCTGACCTATCCCCCTCATTTTAGGTACATCACTTGCACATTCATAAAGTCTGATGGCACACTCGAAATCAACACATAGGTTCTTAATATCTAAGGACCGGATTCACAAAGATTTTGTGTGATATAGAGGTTTTTGTGCAATGTGTCCCAAGTGAAGAAAAAGAAAAACCACAATCACAAAACACTCAAAGAAAGAGTGCAAGCATTGTAAACGCATATGTATTCATAACAAGCATCTGCCCAGCTATCACTAGTTCCTTGATAAAGTAAGGCATGTAGTTTGATGGTTATCGTAGGTTGTTGACGATGTTTCAGCCCTCTTTAGGATACCATCGTCTCATCAGGACATTAGTGATGTAGAGACATCTGGAACGACTAAATTAAGCAATTTAATTATGTGTAGTACTATTAATAAGCTGAAAAAATGTGATATGTATTCAAAGGTACCTTTAAGTGGCCAGCTTCTGCTGTAAAATGACAAGCTGGTCCTAATCTCTATTAGGAATGTTCTCACTCAGGAGTCTTAATACGAAACCTATAATGAGGTCAAATTTTAGTGTTCAACACTCTGTAAAATCATCCTAGGCAGAGCACTGTGGTTTGTAATCTGCTTACCCCTGAGTTGAATGCAGCAACCCTGAATGTGAGTGTGTACCCGAGAGCTGACCCATCATTGATACCACGTTTGGTACATTCTAGACTGCAGAGAGGTAGTACATAATACCATCAAAGAACTCCAAGGCCCTGTAGTTGCTGGATAAAATTGCAACCTCTGCAGCAAAGGACAGCAGCATTTTTCGGGCCTATTTCTCGCGACTGCCCAAAAGTAAAGGAATCTTGGCAACTTGCTTGTTTGATCCCATGTAGACAGTGACAGCCATTTTCACTGTACTGATCCCTTTGCTGCAAAGGGTACAGCTATTATTGTATCCTAGATTTCTGCAATCGACAACGCGGTATCAGTGAAAGGTCACTGCTGAGGTACAAACCATCATCCAAGGTTACTGCATTCCACATAAGGGAATATTAAGCAAACAGGATTCAAAGTGAATACACAATAAACCAAACAGTTGATAGTTCCTGAAAAGGATTGATGGACCATTTGTGATTTGACAGCAAAACGTGGGTGCAAAATGGCCCCTTGCTAATTTGCAATTGTGAGGCTTAACAAATTAGCAGGTGCACAATTTGTGCTCAATGATGAATTTCACATCTTGGAATTGGGAACGATGCTCTAACAGTGACGGTTATTTACCAAATACATGCACTTGCCCCAAATAGCAGTCAGATTCAAGTCAGTGGTCACAAATACTTGGCTGATTTCATGACACATTCGAAAAATCCTGAGCCCAAACTACCTCTTCCTGTTTTAACCTGGGTTTCTTGTTCATACAAACAGAAAAGGAAAGCAAATAGAAGACTGGATTAGTCGCCTTTGTCTTGTACTCATTATCTAATTAAACCACCATTACTGTTTGCTAATAGCATACACCGTGCATGCCGCCTTGACTCTGACAATGTCATCACTTTGGCAGGTTTCTATTTTGGGCTGTTTTTATGAACTGCACATAGTGGCATGTCAAATCCTATTTGGGTCAGCATTTTTGCACTGGTGTTTTGAGTTTATTACTGTTTGGGCACTGTGTAAATGCTTACACACTTGCCTAAGGATGTGTGTAGACCGCATCCTGGTTAATCTATGCTTGTCTGTCTTTCTTGAAGTTTTGGGGAGAAATGGCAATCTGTCTAAACTGGTAAACGTGGGGGATGGGCAGGGCACGACTGGGCTGGGGATATGGAGCAACTTGCTTTTTGTGAATAGTGTGAGTGTGAAAATGTATGTCGTGTTAAGCTTCATAGTGCCACGAAGGAGGAAGAATGGAGTTGGTGTGTGTGATGAGTGTTGCACATTGTGAAAAATGATCTACGGGGGGATTAAATGAATCTGTCTTTGTGCAACTTCTGAGGGTGAAGGCTGTCATTAGGGTTTTGGGAAATTACATTTTATAATTTTAAAACAGGATCTTTTATGGTATGCGAATAATTGACGAGGTTATCGTATGTGATGAACCAAAAATAAATATGTACATTTCAGTAAGAAGATTAGAAAAGGTGGTCTATGGACCTGACCATTTGTGACCAGTTAGGACCTCATTACTAATTGTATGGAGTAGTAATTTTACAGCTTACCACACTGCACTATTACAAGCTTTACAAGAAGAAGAGTTGCACACAATATTATCACTTGTTTTCTGCTCCTATTTCCCAGCTACTTAAACGAATCTGAAAACTTCAGTGGGAAAAGGTCCATAACATGGATAAAACACGCAGTAAACGGGGCAGTAACTTCGGGACCCAAACATTATTCCCCATTCAGGTGACAAACTAGTAGTAGCCGAACATTGGGCTAATTGGTGGTAATATCAACTAATAACCACAACACTATCAACTAATTTCATCTGCCAACTTGTAATGATGATCTTAGTAGCCAATTCTACACCGTTAAACAAAACAGTGAAATATGGATGCTGTGGAGCTGAAAAGCATGTTCATAAAATGTTTCCAGTGCAAATGGTTACAAGGCCATTCACGTAGCAAAAATGGGATTGGGGCTACCAAACTGTGCCTGTCTGTCCCGAAATATTATATATTAATATATTCCATAAGGTGTTTAGTTTAGAAGCCAGATTTCCACGTTCAGCTTTTGCTGCTTCTAAGTGCTTGTGCTACATAGTATTTTCATGATTAGAAACAGTTGACCACCCATTCCTTCTGAGATTAAAGTTGACAAATGTTCATTTTAGCATCCAGCCTGTACAATACGTATGCAGCACAGCTCTGCAATGTCCTCAGATCCACAGGTAGTTCTTCAGGTGGCATTTGAAAATACCTGAGACTCTCGAGTTGTGAGTTCGACCACTCACCTGAAAAGCAAGTCATCTACAGGGGTGATGACAGTTCCCCTGTCCTCCTAGGAAACCTCTTGGCACTGTCGATCTTAACATGGGAGTCCGGGAAGGTGTCCCCAAAGAAAGGGGGATTTGGATGACAGAGAGAGAGAGAGATACTGCCACTGCTGCCTGCTCCATCCGGGCCCCTACGCTTGAGGGTGCAGGTGATCTGTGTCACTGCGTTGTTGAGTCAGGTTCTATAGGGGAAAGGAACAGGTACGAGTGACGTGCTGCCCACTAAGCAACTCACGCACTCACTCAGACCTCCAGATAATAACCTGTTAATGAGGTGGTGAAGTACATGACCTTTTGTCAAAATGATGCTCCCTCTCTGGATGCTAAAAAAAATCCCATTCTTTTATTTGCAGATGATTCACTGCTCATCTCAAAAACCCCAATGGGGTTACAAATTTTGGTAGATAGATTTAATCTTTTCTGCAGAGAACATGGATTGGAGCTCAATGTTAATAAAACTAAACTAATGGTGTTTCATACTGGGCCTAGTAAAAGCTGCTCCATTACTATTGATGGAGTCCTCTTAAATAAGGTTAATTCCATAGACTATTTGGGCGTTAGACTATCCAGTAAATTATCCTGGGAGGATCAGATTTTGAAGAGTTTGGGGCTTCTGCAACACAGAGCTGCCTCTATTCTTCGTTTTTACCAAAGTTCTAGCACTAAAGCAGTCCTTCCAGCAACTAAAATCTATATAGCTAAGGCACTGGGGCAGCTCTATATGGTGCAGAAATATGGGGATCCAGATCTTGCACCAAAGTAACAATGGGAGAGAAAGCATTTGCCAGGGCCCTGATAGCGTGCCCACGCCGCACACCTTTGATTCCTCTCTTTTTAGATCTAGGGTTGAAACGTGTAGCAGACCTAATTATCTTGAGACCCTTAATTTATTGGATAAGGTTATGGACTACCCCAGAATTGATTTCTTACAAAGCATCATTAGTTGATCTGCTAAAAAGGCAGAATGTAACAACAATTCCTTGGATTAGACATGTTTCCTACTGGTTCGGACTACTTGGTTTGGCTGATTACTGGGAAAATCCTCGTAACCGGAAAAGACGCCACAAAAATGTCTTGAAGACAGTTTATTGGTCCTATATTAGGGGCCAATTATTTAACTTGCAACTCTTATGGGTGGTTAACGGATTGCTTCCTTAATTTTAAGTGGTTCCCACAGTATGAGCCATATCTAGATATTATACTAAATCTATTGGGTAAAAGCCTTTATGCAAAATTGTGATTTGGAGTTCTGCCTTTACTATCCCTGACGAGCAAATGGGGACAGTCCACTAAAACTGATATGTGCCCTGCGTGTGATGGTGCGACAGAGTCTATTGATCACTTTATGTTTTTCTGCCCTGCCTACTCTATCCCGCGGTCAAAGTGGATCCGCAAAACCTGTCTAGAACTGGGCCTAATCAACTGTAATCACTCACTAAGGATTTTAAAAACCCACAAATCTTATGACCTAGTACTAGCAGTTAGCAAATTTTTAGTCGCAGCTTGGCATATACGACGTTGTATTTTAACCGAAAATAATTGAATTTTAAGTGCAAATAGATGCTGTTTTAGGATCTTATGTATTTATGTTTTTATTCTTATTATTTATATATTGATGTTGTATTTGGTTAAGAATTCTGTATTGCTGTGTATTGCTTTGAAGGCCAATGGACCGAATAAAGCTCATTTCTACTACTGGCTAACCTGTTACTCAACTCACTTCCTTGTACTTTCTCTCCAGCCATAGGGTTAGCAGGAATGTGCCCCTATTGCCTGGGACTTCTCTATGTCCTATGTTGATTACTTGATTAAGTGTGTGCACACACTAAACATGTAACCTAATGAAAACACACAAACAGGAATATTTTCTTCCCACAAGCAAATATGCATAAGCCCTGCTTGAACAATAAAGCTCAGAAGACCTTCAAAACATGATTGTCCCCATGTTCATTTTTATGACAATCACTGACATTGAGTATGGATGAACACTGAAAATAATTTTAGGAATTTGTTAGTAACAGGTAGTACACAAACATTAATGAGGGTTATATTCTTAGAACATGGTTTTAGGTGTGTCACTTTCTTTCACAGGTCACAAGTTAAAGACAACAAGCACATGGATAAGAGTAATAATAAAAATAATCAAGGCTAAACAGTTTTTCAGACATTCTTGCTAATCTCATTGAATGTCTCTCTTTCTGAAATAAAAGTCAAAAAGGACTTTTTTTAAAAGCATTCACACTACTGTGAGTGCCTTTTGTTTGGCACTAAGCTTTACTGGAAGAAGTCCTGGATCCTGTTTGCCGAGCAACAGTGAGAAAGCCTTGGGTAATTCTCTGCTGGGCTGGCTCTCAAACTCAGCTTAGTCATTTCCCTGGTTGCCTGGCAACTGTGAAGAAGCTTGGAGGAGTTGGCTGACCCTCTTGACCTCAGTGAACAGTGAAAAATGAATTTAGCAGTATTTCACTGTCAGGACATATAAAACACATTACTATATGTCCTACCTTAACCATACACTGCAGCCTGCCCATACCTAGGGCCTACCTTAGGGGTGCCTTACATGTAAGAAAAGGGAAGGTTTAGGCCTGGCAAGTGGGTACACTTGCCAAGTCAAATTTACAGTTTAAAACTGCACACACAGACACTGCAGTGGCAGGTCTGAGCCATGTTTACAGAGCTACTAATGTGGGTGGCACAACCAGTGCTGCAGGCCCACTAGCAGCATTTGATTTACAGGCCGTGGGCACCTCTAGTGCAATGTACTAGGGACTTACCAGTAAATCAAATATACCAATCATGGATGAACCAATTACATACATATTTTGTATAGGAGCACTTGCACTTTAGCACTGGTTAGCAGTGGTAAAGACCCCATAGTAACGAAAACAGCAAAAACAGAGTCCAGCACACATCAACAACCTGGGAAACAGAGGCAAAAAGTAAAGGGAGACCATGCCAAGGATGAAAAGCCTAACACGTGTTCCCCCAAGCTGAAAGTGGGGAGCAACTACCCAAACTCATGGGAGTTCTTATCACTAAGGCGGAAGGATCTGGACAGACCATCAGCAGTGGTGTGTTCTGTACCAGGGCAGTGTTCCACCTTAATGTCCATCCCCTATAGGGAAATGGACCACCTCAACAGTTTTGGATTCTCACCCCTCATCTTCATTAACCATCTGAGGGGCCTGTGGTCGGTCTGAACCCCGAAGTGAGTCCCAAACAAGTAGGGCCTTAGCTTCTTCAACGCCCAGACCACAGCAAACGCTTAACATTCTATGGCACTCCACCTACGTTCCCTGGGAAGTAACCTTCTGCTACTGAAGGCTACGGGTTGATCTAGGCCCTCTTCATTAAGCTGTGAGAGTACTGCTCCAATACCATGCTCTGTGGTGTGTGTTTGCACAACAAACTACTTGGAGTAGTAAGGTGCCTTCAGCACAGGTGCTGTGCACATGGCAGCCTTCAGGGCATCAAAAGCGGTCTGGCAAGCCTCTGTCCAGATCACCTTTCTTGGTTGTTTCCTAGAGGTCATCTCAGTTGGGGGGGTCACAATGGTGCCATAGCCCTTGACAAACATCCTGATATAGCCAGTGAAGCCTAAAAAGGCCCTCACCTCAGTCTGGGTCTTGGGAGGTTCCCAAGCCAGAATGGTGTCAATTTTTGGCTGTAGGAGTGCCACCTGGCCACTCCCTATCTGGTGTCCCAAGTACACCACAGAACCCTGCCCTATTTGGCACTTGCTTGCCTTAATAGTGAGGCATGCCATCTGCAGGGCCTCTAACACTCTCCAGAGGTGTTGCAGATGTTCCTCCCATGTGGAACTGAAAACAGCAATGTCATCCATGTAGGTGGCACTGAACTCATCCAGCCCAGCCAACACCTGGTTGACCAACCTCTGAAAGGTGGCAGGGGGATTCTTCATCCCAAATGGCATCACTTTAAATTGAAAGTGTCCATCTGGGGTAGAAAATGCTGACCTCTCCTTGGCCCCCTCAGTTAAGGCAATCTGCCAGTACCCAGACGTTAAGTCAAACGTGCTGAGGTACTTGGGAGCTCCCTACCGGTCAATGAGCTCATCGGCTCGGGGGATGGGGTGTGCATCAGTCTTGCTGATGGCAGTGAGTCCCTCCACACAGAACCTGAGTTCTGGATTGGCACCAGGTGCAGCAGCCTTTGGGACCAATGCCACTGGGCTGGCCCAGGGACTGCTGGAATGGTCAATAACCCCTAGGGCTAACATTTTGGATACTTCATCCTTAATGCAAGCCCTGACCCTTTCAGTCACCCTGTAAACTTTCTGTTTAATGGGTGGACTGTCCCCAGTGTCCACATCATGTGTGCACAAGTGTGTGACCCCTGGGATCAGGGAAAACAGTGAGGCGAACTGTCCCAACACCTGGCGACAGTCCAGCTGCTGCTCTTCAGTCAGTGAGAGGGAGATAATCACTCCCACAACAGACCCATCTTTCTCTCCTGCAGATAGGAGGTCAGGAAGAGGCTCACTCTCCTCCTCCACCCCATCATCTGTCGCAAGGAGCATGGACAGTTCAGTCCGCTCAAAGTGTGGCTTGAGGCGGTTAACATGCAGGACCCTTAAAGGGTTCCTTGGAGACTGCAAGTCCACCAGGTAGGTGACTTCACTCCTGTGCTTCACCACCTCAAATGGCCCAGTTCACTTGTCCTGGAGCGCCCTAGGCTCCACTGGTGCCATCACCCACACTTTTTGCCAGGTTGAAACTTGACCAGAGTGACATTCTGGTCATACCAGCATTTCATGTCCTCCTGGCTTGCTTCCAGGTTCTCCTGTGCGAGACTCCTGAAGCGGGCAGTCTGGTTTCTCAAAGCCAGCATGTAACCAAATACATCGGGGGGGGTTTACTAGAAGCTTTCTCCAAAGCCTCCTTCACCAGACTCAAAGATCCCCTAACAGGGTGGCCATGGATGAGCTCAAAGGGACTAAACCCAAGTCCCTTTTGAGGCACCTCCCTGTAAGTGAACAGACGACATGGCAAGAGGATGTCCCACTTCTGCCTCAAGGACTCTGACAGGCCCATAATCATGCCTTTCAGGCATGGTGCGGTTGAATCTCTCAACCAGACCATTACTTTGGGGGTGGTATGGGTGGTGAACTTGTAGGTTACCCCACACTCCTTCCACAGAGACTTCATATACGTGGATATGAAGTTGGTACCCCTATCAGATACCACTTCCTTGGGGAGCCCCATGCGGGTAAACCCCCCATGAAGGCACAACCCACCACAGGGGAAGTGATTGAACTCTGAGGAATGGCTTCTGGGTACCGGGTGGCATGGTCCACCAAGACCAGGATGAACCTGTTGCCCATGGCTGTCTTGGGATCCAGAGGCCCCACAATGTCAATACCTACCCTCTCAAAGGGATTACTGACAACAGGTAAAGGTTGGAGAGGAGCCTTACATTTCCCCCCACTCTTGCCACCGGCCTGACAAGTTTGGCAAGACCTGCAATGTGCATCTGAGTGCCTGCGCATTAGGGCCAGTAAAAGTGGGTGACAGGCCTCGCAAATGTCTTGTCCTGCCCCAAATGTCCAGCTAAAGGCACATCCTGAGCCAACCCCAGTAGGAAGGCCATGAAGCACTGGGGTACCACCAGCACACAGGCTGACCCAGGCTCAGGAACCTTAGGCTCACTATGCAGGAGGTCATCCTCCCAATAGATCAGGTGCGATCCTGGCTCCTTGCCAGCCGCCTGGTCTGCAGCCTGCTACCGCAAACCCTCCAGAGTAGGGCATGTCCTCTGTGCTGCACAGAATGCTTCCCTGGTGGGCCCCCCTTCCTGCAACAGCTTAGGGACCTCACCCAGTTCAGCCACCTGTTCCCTTGTAGGCTCTGGAGCGTCACCCTGAGGCTCCGCCCCCTCCTGGATCGTGGGAACTTCTGGGGCCGGTTTCCTGCGCCCCCTGCCCTTCCTCTTCTTGGCGGTCCCCTGGGCCACTGTTTCAGGTACCAGGGGCTCTTGTCCACCCTGATGGGCTGCCATTGACCGGGTGGATACGCATACCCACCCAGGCAGACCCAACATCTCGAAGTGAGACCTGTGTTCCACCTCCTTCTAAGGGGAATCCTCCAGGTCATTGCCTAGCAAACAATATCCAGGCATGGTTGGGCTCACAGCTACCTTCAAGGAACCTGAGACCCCCTCCATTCAAAGGGAGCCTGCGCCACTCTGCACAGTTGTCCACTGCAACTACTTGGCGAAGTACCCAGGGATCAATCTGCTATTCAGACACCAGCTGACTCCTCACTGTAGTCACACTGGCTCCTGTGTCTCTCAGAGCCTCCACCCTCTGACCATTGATGGTCGCCCACTGCCTGTACTTCTTAGGAACAGGGGTTCTCTGGACCATCTCACTGTCCCCTAGTGAGACAAGGGTCATCAGCTGGCTCCCACCCACCTGGAACCAACTCCTCCCCAAGCGCTACAATAGCCAAACCCCGGGATGACGCACCAGTGGGTTCCGGTATACTCTTGGGGCATTTGGGGTCCCCCCTTACATGACTCACCTGGTGACATGCATAACACTTACGTGGGGGTCCCCCTGCCACTGGCTTCCCTTTGGAGAACCATGGCCTCTTCTCACTGGGGGGCTGGGAATCCTTACCCTGGGAATCAGTTTGAGGCCCTTTAGAGAACGCCCTCCGTTTACCCTTACCCCCTTTCTTCTGAGAGGGACCCTGCCCACCCCTGGCGTGATCTCCCCCATACCTCTTTTGGACCCTGGTGCTCTCCCAGCGGTCCGGTTCCTACGCAAGCTTTCTGGGATCTGTCTGCTTGCTGTCAATCAGGTGCTTGCGCAGCTCTGGAAAACATAAATTGTACAAGTGCTCCCAAGCAATCAGATTGTAAAGCTCCTCATACGTAGTTACCTTACTGCCCTTCACCCAACTATCCAGTGACCTGCAAAAACAATCAACACATTCCAACCATGTTTGGGATTCCTTCTTCTTATAGGACCTAAACTTATCCTTATACTGCTCAGGAGTGAGACCATATCTTGTGAGTAGAGCATCCTTCATGATAGTGTAGGTGAGATTCTGAGCATCCCCTAAGGCTGTCAGTGTATCCCTCCCCTCTACCTCAAAATCCTTTCACAGACCCACCCCCCAATGAGCTTCAGGGACCAGATTCATATGGAGAGCAGACCCATACCCCTTGAACCACAAATATATGTCATCCTCCCTCTTGTAATCCTTCTCTAGGTCTTTTGGAATGTGTACCCTTCTTTCAGGCTTCACTGTACTGTTGCTGCCACCATCTCTACTGGACTGGCTCCTATAATCTAACTCCTTTAAGCTAAGCTCATAAGCCAGCAGTATCTTCCTTTCCTCAATCGCCATCCTTCTCTCTTCCATCTCTAGACTGAGCTTCTTCAGCTCCAATTGGTATTCTCTCTCTGCCTGTCTGCCCTGTAACTCTTCAGGTGTCATACCCTTGGAGGACACACTGCTACCTGCCTTTTAGAGACTTTCCCCCAGGCATAACAAGCCCACCCACAACATCATTGCGAGTGACTTGCACCTCTTCCTCCCCTTCCTGCTCAACATTGGTGTGCCTCTCAGCTTCTTTGGCTGTCACCCAGACCCTCAGCACCTTTTGCAGCTCCTCCTTCTTGGATGAGCTCTTAATGGGACAGGCAAAATCCTTGCAGAATTGCTTCTACTGAGCTACTGTGTAGCTCTCCACTTTCTCTATGTCAAAAGCAATTCCAGCTGATGCATCTCCAGATTGAAACATGACCAATATTTTAAAAAAGGGCAAAGTTCCAAAGGCAGAAAAACAAGTTCCCAAATAAAGTTTCAAAAAAAGTCAATCAAGGGATCAGCAAGAACTAGAACAAAAAGAAGCCCCAAAGAGAAAAGCAAAAATCACAAGACAAGCAGTATGTGGTCACATAGTGGTCTGAACTCAAAACAGAAGGGTACACTTAATTACTGTATGTCAAGTACAAATACAAGTCAATCCCAACCGCTGATCACCAATGTTAGAAATGGGGTCTTTGGTTGGCAGTCAGGTTACCCCCTGTCCAAGCAAGGACCCTCACTCTAGTCAGGGTAAAAGAGAATCACCCTCAGCTAAACCCTGCTTATCTCCTTGGTAGCTTGGTACGAGCAGGAAGGCTTAACTTCAGAGTGCTAGGTTTAAAGTATTTGTACCAACACACACAGTAACTCAATGAAAACACTACAAAATGACACAACATAGGTTTAGAGAAATAGAAAATATTTATCTAAACAAAACAAGACCAAAACAACAAAAATCCACAATACACAAGTCATTAATAAAAATACAAAAAGAGTCTTCATGTAATTTTAAACACAACGCTAGCGCTGTTAGCCTGAAAATGTACCTTGGGTGCATCAAAAACAACCCCACATGGGTGGGTGTGCGTCAAAAAGGGCTTGTGATACGTCGATATCACTCATGAGCAAGACCTTGTGTTGTTTCGCCTTCAGTCGGGTTGGCGTGCGTTTCTTCTCTCATCGCACGACAGCGATGTGTTGATCCGGTTAGCAGTCTCAGGTCCGGGCAGGCCTTGCATCGCTTTTACATGCCCAGCAGTGTTTGCATCAGTAATCCAGCCACACGATGATCCGAAAACCACGCAATGCAGGTTGCGATCTCACCAGCCTCCGTCAGCGATGCTTCTCCAGCCACGGGCGGCAATCTTCCGGTTGCGTTGCAGGCGGGTGTTGATTTTTTAGCCATGAAGCCAGCGGGCGTTGATTTTTCAGCCGCAGATCAGATTTGTGTCAATCTTTTCCCTGCACGGCAGTTGGTGCGTGAATTTCTCACTCTTGGTCTGCCAGCTTCTCCTTTCAGGGTCCCAGGAACTGGATGGGCACCACTTGGCAGAGTAGGAGTCTCAGCAGAGGCTCCAGGTGCTGGCAGAGAGAAATCTTTGCTGTCCCTGAGACTTCAAACAACAGGAGGCAAGCTCTTAATCAAGCTCTTGGAGAGTTCTTCACAAGAAGGAAGGCAACACAAAGTCCAGTCTTTGTCCTCTAGCACAGGCAGAAGCAGCAACTGCAGGATAGCTCCACAAAGCACAGTCACAGGCAGGGCGGCTCTTCTTCCTCAGCTCTTCAGCTCTTCTCCAGGCAGAGGTTCCTCTGGTTTCCAGAAGTGTTCTAAAGTCTGTGTTTTTGGGTGCCCTTCTTATACCCATTTTGCCGTTTGAAGTAGGCTTCATTCAAAGGAAAGTCTCTCTTGTTTGTGAAATCCTGCCTTGCCCAGTCCAGGCCCCAGACACACACCAAGGGGTTGGAGACTGCATTGTGTGAGGGCAGGCACAGCCCTTTCAGGTGTGAGTGACCACTCCTCCCCTCCCTCCTTCTAAAAGTGGCATTTTCAAACACACAATCCGAAAATCAACTTTACTAAAAGATGTATTTATAAAAATTGTGAGCTCAGAGACACCAAACTCCACATGTCTATCTGCTCCCAAAGGGAATCTACTCTTTAATCATATTTAAAGGTAGCCCCCATGTTAACCTATGAGAGGGACAGGCCTTGCAACAGTGAGCCATTTCAGTCATGTAGTCAACCACTATCCAGATGACCGAGTACCCATTTGAAACAGGAAGGTCAGAATTGATGTCCATGCTTATGGTGTGCCATGGAGCTGGTGTGATTGGGAGGGGTTGATGTAACCCTACCAGTTGGTTGTGGGGCTTTTAGCTTAGATACAGACGGAGCAGTTTTGGATGTAAGTCGTGACATCTTGTGTCAGGGACGGCCATCAAAACCATCTTTTGCAGATCTCTAACGTCTTTCTCTTGCCCACATGGTCTGCAAGGGCTGAATCATGTCCCCAATGAAGGATGGTTTCCTGCAGATCTGGAGTAGGAATAAACAGTTTGTCAGCATGATAAAGGAAACCTCCCTGTATGGTAACCTTTGGAGGGCGGTCAGTAGCCAATTGAGCAATTTGTAGCTTGTCGGGAAACTCATGTGGTGTGCATGCTGCTACAATCTTTTCAGTAGGTATAATAGGATGAACTTGTTCTTTGTCTATGTCCTCCTATGTATAACCCAACCTGGATAGGGTGTCAGCCTTTTGCTGGACTGTCCCAGGTCTGTAAGTAATAACAAAATCAAATTGGTTGAAGAATAGTAACCAATGTAATTGTTGTGATGTGAGTGCTTTGGTGGCTTGAAAAACTGAAGATTTCATGGTTGGTATATGTGCTTGTGGTATGTCTTGCCCCTAAAAGGTGGTGGCGCCATTCTTGGAAAGCAAGTTTTATGGCCAACAACTCTCGTTCTGCCACTCTGTAATTCTGTTCTGCTGAAAGTAGTTTTTTAGAAAAGTATGCCACTGAGTGAAAACAGCCTGTATCTGGGTCTCGTTGGGAAAGGACACCATCAATAGCCACCTGAGAAGAATCTGCTTCCATGAAGGAGGGTTGCGAGGGATCAGGGTGGCGGAGAATAGGGGCTAAAGTAAAGGCCTCGATGAGATGCTGGAAAGCATCTTCCGCTTGCTGATCCCAATAGAAGGCCACTCCTTTTCTCAATAAGCATATGATTGGGGGTCACCACTATAGAAAACTGGGAGCTGAATTGCCGATAAAAGTTGGCGAACACCAGGAACAGTTGGATATCCTTGACAGATTTTTGGCTTTCACACTTTAGGATGGCTTGTACTTTAGATTGATCCATGGAAATCCCCTCTGGAGTTATTTTATAACCACAGAAATCATTTTTTGTGCATGAAACACACACTTATCTAATTTAGTGAACAACTGGAGTTCCTTAAACTGCTGCAACACAGCTCAGACATGTCCAATATGTTCCTCAGTAGAGGTGGAATAAATAAGGATGTCATCTATGTAGACTATTACACAGACATCAAGGAACTCCTGCAGCACTTCACTGATGAAAAATTGAAATGTTGCAGGAGCAGTGCAGAGGCCAAAGGTCATTGCAGTATACTCGTAAAGCCCAAACTTGGTCCGAAAGACAGTTTTCCACTCATCGTCCTCGAGTCCACGGATCAAATGATAGGCCCCTCGAAGATCGACCTTGGTATAAATGGTGGAATTGCATACTTGATCCAGTAACACAGGTATCAGAGGGAGAGGGTACCTTTCTTTATCGTTGCCTTGTTTACTGCGCGTAAGTCAATGCAAGCCCGCAGTTCCCCGTTTCATTTTAAAATGAAGAACAAAGGTGACGATACTGGGGATGTGGAGTGATGTATAAATCCCTTGGCTAACTGATCATCAAGGTACTCCCGAAGGTACTGGGTCTCTGGCTTGGATAAGACATAAATCCTACTTCATGGTCATGTTACTCTTGGGAGTAAGTCTATGAGACAGTCATATGACCTATGAGGTGGCAACTGAGTATCTTTCTGCTCACAAAACACGTTGTGGAAGTCCTGATGTGGTGTTGGTAAGGTTTGCTGGTCAAGTTTCTCTGAATTAAGCAAAGGGATAATGCGGCTAGAAGGTCCTTGGGAACAGGAATGCCAACAATGTTTGAAGTCCAGTGTTCCCTTTCTAGCGACCCAATCAATCTTGGGGTTTTGCAATTGCAACCATGGAATACCCAAGATGGCCCCAAATACGGGTGTGTCAATTAAATCAAATTGAATTTGCTCAGAATGGCCATTGGCACAAACCATGATTAGTAGACTTGTCTGGTATTTGATATGTCCAGAGGACAATTCTGAACCATCCACCAGGCTCGGACTGGTTCAGGGGCTTATTTTCATAACATGGTGATGCCTAAGGTTTTAGCAAGGCTGAGATGAAGGAAGTTACCCGTCGCTCCCCAGTCAAGTAAGATTCGAAGGACCTTATGAGCTTGTGGGGAAAGTGTCAAGGTCAAGGTCACAATGAGTGTCAGGTGTTGGGGTGCAAGAGTCATAGTGTTAACTAGCTGATGAGTGACCGTGGGAGAGGGGTAGCTCGATAAAGCGGTCCCAGATTTTATCGAGCCTGGAAGTTTTCCGGATCGCTGATCTCATCTCATACCACTGCTTCCACTGCTTTCTTTGCTAAACTGGATTTACTGGTACAGTTTTTTGGCAAAGTACCCTGCCTTGCTGCAGTAAAGGCACAGATTTAGTTTCATCCTGCTCTCCTTTCCCTCTTTTGATAACGGCCCTCGCACACTCCCTATTTGCATGGGCTCAGATGTTTCATGAGAGAAACTCTGAGAGTCTTTCTTCTCTGTTTTTAATACTAGAAGTCGTGTGTCTCTGTGGGATTTTTCTCCCTTACGTTCCCCCAACCGGTTGTCTAGGCGAACCACTAAATCTATGTATTCTGAACAGTCAGTGGGAGGAACTATAATTTGTGCCAACACATCCTTAAGATTGTCCTGAGGGCCCCGATAGAATAAGGAAGTCCTTTTCTCCCCAGGCCACTCAGTTTCTGTGACCAAGCAGTTAAAGGATGTAATATAGGTTAATTGGTCCTTGTTCCATTGACGCAGGATTAACAACTCATTGCCGCTAAGTTGCATGAATAAATGTTTTGCAAAGAGCTTATGACTAGCTTCCTTAAACCAATCGAAGTTGTATAGTAGGGGATCATTGCACTCGACCACAGGGATTGACCACCAGGCAGCATTCCCACCAAAGAAGGAAATCACAAAAGCCACTTTAGTGGTCTTGTTGGGAACCGCGCTAGGACGACAGAAGAATTGCACCTGGCACTGAATCAGGAAGATGTGAAATGTAGCACTATCACCAAAGAACCGCTCAGGCGGGGCTAAAGGAATTGGTGTTGGTGTGGTTACCGAAAGCTGCACAGCCTGGGGCGTTGAGGTGGCAGCAGAAGGACCAGAAGTAGAAGTTGAACCACTTGGAAAAAACTCAAATTGGGGAGGCTGCATAACTGGATCTTTTGTTTTACCATTGGTGTTCTCCCATGGAGTATCTTGGGTTTGTATCATTGAAACTCTTGTTGCAAAGACTGTTTTTCCTGTCATAGGGAGGCTACTTCCTATTGTAAACCTGCTAACACCCTAGTAATTTCTTGTAGGGATGGATTGTCCTCTGAAGAATGCTGGGCTTGAGCGAGGCCCTTGAAAGTGACCCCCAGGGAATCCATCGCCCAGGCAGCCCTGTGTAGGAAAGTACCATCTTGCCTGGCATGTTACCCCCATTTTTTCATGTAGGTAAGTTTGTTTTTGCCAGTCTCACTGATATACTGCTAGCCAGGACCCCAGTGCTCATAGTTTGTGGCCTGAATGTGTATACCTGTGTAGTAACTAACTGTGTCACTGAGGCTCTGCTAACCAGAACCTCAGTGCTTATGCTTTCTCTGCCTTTAAATTTGTCACTATGGGCTAGTGACCACTTTTACCAATTTCAATTGGCACACTGGAACACATTTATAATTTCCTTGTATATGGTACCTAGGTACCCAGGGTATTGGGGTTCCAGGAGATCCCTGTGGGCTGCAACATTTCTTTTGCCACCCATAGGGAGCTTAGACAAACCTTTACACAGGATTGCCATTGCAGCCTGAGTGAAATAACGCACACGTGTGAACTGCAGCCACTAGGGCTTCTGTGCACATTTCCACAAAATCCTTCATGCACAGCCAAGCCTTGGTCCCCAGCACTCTGTCCTGTGATGCTCAGATTACTGAGTTGATCTCCGGCTTCGTGGGACCCTCTTTTGCAGTGTTGAGACGACCGCCATGTTCAGACTTCTTGAACCTGTATTCAAGAACTTCTGCGGGTGCTATCTTCTTGTGCATGGGCTCTCTACATTTCTGAGGGTCCCCTCTGTCTCCTCTCCCAAGTGGTGACATCCTGGTCCTTCCTGGGCCCGGGCAGCAGCCTTTTCTTCAACCGCGACTCCTGCAGCTAGCAAGGCTTGTTTGCTGTATTTTGCCAAGGAAACAACTCTGCTTCCTCCAGCACTCCATGGGACATCTTCTGCACGAAGGAAAAGTTCCTAGCATCTTTTGTTGTTGCAGAATCTTCAGCTTCTTCCATCCGGAGGCAGACATTTTGCACCTTCATCTGGGGTTTAGCGGGCTTCTGCCACCCCTTGACACTTTCACAACTCTTGGACTTGGTCCCATTCCATTGCAGGTCCTCAGGTCCAGGAATCCATCTTCAGTGCTTTGCAGTCTGTTGTGGTCTTTGCAAAATTCCTCTATCACGACTCTAGTGTGTTTCTGGGGAAATAGCACTACTTTACTCCTACTTTCCAGGGTCTTGGGGTGGGGTATCTTGGACACCCTTAGTGTTTTCTTACACTCCCAGTGACCCTCTACACACTACACTAGCCTAGGGGTCCATTCGTGGTTCGCATTCCACTTTTTTAGTCTATGGTTTGTGTTGCCCCTAGGCCTATTGCATCCTATTGTATTCTACAGTGTTTGCACTACTTTCTGACTGTTTTACTTACCTGATTTTGGTTTGTGTGTATATTTTGTGTATTTTACATACCTCCTAAGAGAGTATATCCTCTGAGATATTTTTGGCACATTGTCACTAAAGTACCTTTATTTTTTAGTAACTCTGAGTATTGTTTTTCTTATGATATATAGTACCTATATGATATAAGTGGTATAGTAGGAGCTTTGCATGTCTCCTAGTTCAGTCTAAGCTGCTCTGCTCTAGCTACCTCTATCAGCCTAAGCTGCTAGAACACTAGTAATCTACTAATAAGGGATAACTGGACCTGGCACAAGGTGTAAGTACCATCAGGTACCCACTATAAGCCAGGCCAGGCTCCTACTCCCTGTATGTTGTGACTTGGCTGTATGTGAGAGCTCGACCACTCACCTGAAAAACAGGTCGTCTGCAGGGCCGGAGGAGGAGAGGAGGGTTCCCCCAGACAATCACCTGTGACTCAACTCGTTTCCTTGTACTTTCTCTCCACTCCTGTCCGCCGTAATACAACCCCCAGATGATAGAATGGGATCGTAATACAGTGGACAGGATATCCGTCACGTGCGTGACAGAGTATTCCCCTCTGCAGAGACCTAAATCAGGCCCAGAGTTTTTTAGGTGTGAGGGCCAAATTTTGTGGACCAGCACCAATATACTTAAAAGAAAACAATAAAATAAATGCTCCCTTTAAGAAAAACCTTTCAAAAGTGGGCCCGTAGTATTAAATACTTTTGGCCCTTAAAATCCTGCAGTATAGAAAGTGGCAGACTTTTATAGAGTGAAAAAACAAATTATAATCTATTAAAATTATATCACAAGATGCAAATATCTTTCTCATTTACAATGTCAACAATATGATTACTTGGGTATGACAAGGAAAGGGGGCAAGAAAAAGATGCCCACCCCCACCGGATTGCAGGGAAATGCATAATTGGTTTTCAATTAACCAGCGGTCACAAAGCTCTGAACAGTTACTGACTTTCCATGTCGCGTTGTAACGATTTGCACAGTGGAAGCTGACCATTGGGCAACGTTTCCACTTCTTCAAATGACAGCAGTAGGCATCTGCGAGATATGAGGGCAGTCCTATCGACCAATGAATGCTTCCCCACTATCCCTTTTTGTAAAGTATAGCTTTTTTATGGCATGCAACGACTGTCTTTTTGAGCAATAGGGGTCACACCACTGCTGCAAATGTGAATGCAAAGATGGAGATCTTCTGTGTCTTGTAGGCCTCGATGTCTGCATTCACAGTCGTAATCAAGAATGCACATAGAGGAACCCAGATTCATGAATATGGATGAGGCAACGTTTACACAAATCCTTTAAACCTACTGTTTTGCATTCTGTCAGATTGGTAAAATCTGCACACAACAAAGAATTGGTCATGTTGCACAGTGCTGCAATATTACCCTGTCGTTAATACATTTGGCCCATTGTCTTTGAGAAAAAGTCTACTGAAAGACTCTACGTTTCTTCCCACTATTCTCTCCTACGGTTGGAGGCTTTGGTAAATAGGGTCTTAAATGTAGATAATTGAGAGAGATATTGACATATTATTATTTATATCGTAACCATGTGCAAAATGCCTTGATACCTCTGTCTTGAAGCATTTGGGGAATGAATAAAAAATCAAAATAAAGCGTGAAGAACAAAGTGGAAGCTTAGTGTAGTTGTTTGAGGAAGACGAGCTAAATGAAGTAGAAACTCAAAGCACAAGTAACACGCTTTAATCACTGTTTTAGTGTGACCAATACCGCAAGGCCTACATTTACAAAGTGTGAACTTTGTCTGTGTCCCTGCAAGAAAATCCCACCCTTCCACGCAGTTTCTGTCTTCTTAATGCCTTCTAGTTATTGGACTCATTCTTTATTATTGTTCAGCTGACCTACTTCCTTTTCCAAATGACTTGATGTATTTTTTTCTTCCACTTCAATTTTCTGCTGTGCCAAGAGGTCAGTGAGCCTGTTACAGAAAAGCCTACAGAAAACTCAAGGTCATAGCCTTGAAGCCCTGTGAGGTTCGTTCTACTTTGACCCATGAGGTAACTCTATCTTTTATTTGACAGGGACGACGGCATGCAACGTCTGTGTACCACCCTTGGGCCCCCTAAAATAAACAAAAGGGGCTTTATTAGAGCTCGGTTATTTTTTTTGCTGGATTTAATTCTCGTGGAGTGGATTTCTTCCCAACATTTTTAAGAACCTCAGAAGACAGTGGTTAGTCTAACCGGCGTGGGCATTAGACAATTTATTTATAAATTCATATCATAGTTGTGATAATGCATCATCTCGAAAAATCCGATTACTGAGCAATGCCTAGTAATGCTTATCGTGCTCTACTGTCTGCCAGAGACCTCTAGTCGTAATCAGCATGTAATATTTAGCGGCAATTAGCTTTTTTAAAGTTCACAAATTGTTGGGAGTTGTTTAAGGTGTTTGAAATATTTCTCGCTTTTCTGCTTTGTGTTTTAGTAGTTGCTGTGCGGACAAAAATACAACAACACAAGGTTTGAAAATTAGGATTAATTTGGATCGACTCATATTTGTACACAGCAGGTGTGATAGTATTAGTAAAAAAACATATCCCTAGTCTCCAAACGTTGACCTCGCGAACATTTAATATCATAGGACGTTTCTTCAATTGCCTGGTTCCAGTGGGGAAATAACTTCAAATGTTACTACTCATTTGGGATCCTTTTCAGTTGTTTAGCCTATCATGTAGTGAATCAAATTGATGGAGTCAGAAAAATTGATTTTGTTGTGATAACTACCAAACGCACGATCAGGGCAGTAAATATATTCCCCCAAAGAGTCCACGCTTTTCACGTGACTCATGACACATGGAACATTAATACTAATCAGTGATGCTGCATTATAGTACGATCACACACATCATATTTATTTATAGTAGTTTACATGTCATGCATGCCGTGAAAGCATTTCACTGCCTCCAAGCCGAGTAAGATAAAAATGACTTACTGTTAATATTTGTTACTGCTATCATTCTCCCTCATTTCAGTTCTTACATGAATAAGATTAATGCCCAGGCACCACACGATTAAGCTTTTAAGCAAATAAACCCCTCACCCATTTAACCCCTCGCACAGCCTCACACAGAATCCCCTGAATTTAAGAGGCCTATAAGGATGAAACGTTCTTCTGCTTAAAAACATCTAGACAATTAACTGACTGCAAGAAGAAAGGCTTGTACCTGACTAATTATTTACATAAGGCTTTGCCACTGGGTTCTCAGTCGGACCACTGAATGTTGTCCCTGATTGAGGAGGATACCAGAATTGCCATGTTGTAGTTCTAAGAAGATGGAGGCCAGAAATGGAGGGGATGTCTCACTAGTGGGCTAAAGGGCAGCAAGGCCCAGCGAATCATAAATATATAGGATGCCTACAGAATAAGAAAGAAAATATAGGAAAACGTGCTTAGATCTTAGCTAATGAAAGGTTTCTAGGCTAAAGCTCTTCTTTTCTGGGACGTACGATGTCTCGATGTACTTGAAACCTGTTGCAGGCCTGTCAGGACCAGTTCTCAAGATGCATGAATTCTTGGTCCCGAGGTATGGGCGTTTCCGAATCCTTTGGACAGCCACTCTACCGACAAATGTAAGGCTACTAGCAGTTGGCAAGTGCCTAGGGTGACCAGATTTTGAGGAGCAAAAACCGGGACAGGTCAGACATAAAAGAAGGGCTAACTAATTTACTCTCACTTTTATATCTGGGGGAGGGAGGTGTCTTGTGTGTGTGTGGGTGCACACACACACACACACACTCTTACAAGACTACATATATAAAATTAGCTGTGGCTTGACCTGCACCACCCAACCCGCCCCCACCCACCTCTCTCTGCTCCCCACTCGTCTCTCTGCTGGACCCCCATCCCGCCTTCACCCACCTCTCTCTGCTCCCTACTCGTCCCTCTGCTGGGAGCAGACAGGGGACTGTGTTGTCTGACAGTAACAGATAAATTGCTTTAATTTCATACTGCGTAGGCGTCTGTTAAAGGAGAGCATACTTTTAACTTATGCTTCCCTAGATGATCTGACCTGTGTCGCAATAACCGGGAAATTTATTTAATGATCTGACATTTGTCCCAAAAACCAGGACATCTTCTTAAAAGAACCGTCGGGACACCGGGACAGTCCTCTAAAAACCGGGACTGTCCGGGGAAATCCGAGACCTCTGGTCACCCTACAAGTGCCTCTAGAGAGAAACCACTGCTGATGTAAGAAAAAGTGGTGGCAAAAAAACCTCCCAGGAAAACAACAGGGCAGAGAAGACACCAATACTGGAGCAATATATGAAAGTTACAAAAGGAAGAGGAAAAGGAGCAGGAATTAGCAGAGAATATGCACGAAGCAAACAAAACTCTAGCCAGTTGCCAGATAGTTCGCCATGCATTTTTACTTTGACTGGCTCTGCTTATGTCGAAAAGTCTAACCTGGAAATACAAGGTTCCCACAGGAACCATTCATCCCCCATTTAAGGCAGGAAAGGATATCAGTGCAAAGCTTGCCCGGTAGCGCCTGGGACTGGGATTCCATCTAGTAAGAAAATGGCACCAGCGCGTGGCAGACCCCAATGTACTGACCATCGGGGCTGGAAAGAAACACGGGCACTAGAGAGGCACTTGCGGGTCCCAAGTGAGATCTCAGTCGTGGGTGCTGGTGAAGGTGAATGTGCATCGGAAGCCTGTGGCTGAAATGTCAACATCTGAGACCTCTCCTAAAAGTAATGCCCCTCTTCAAATCTCCAGGATTCTTGTGATGTCGCGGAAAACAATCTATGAAATAGGAGCATGTAAAGCAGTAGCTTGTTCTTATGACTGCTCGAAAATAGGATACCCTTTCCATCTGACCAGAAACCAACGTTTACCATGCATAAAGCAGTCAACAATCTCAGACACTTCATTTTCTGTCTGTCTTTTAATTATCACAGGAAGGAGATAATTTCTCATGAGTTTATCAGAGACATATGGCTCAATTTGAGAGTCGTAGAAGGTGAGTTGCAACTTCCAGGAATTAAGGAAGTCATAATTGCATAGTCACTGGATTAATCTTATGAATAACAGAAAAGGGGCCTAAAAATCGAGGTTTGAATTTGGATGATTCAGCGTAAATAATGGGAAGATAATCAAGTTTTATCTCAAACTTGATAATCACGTTCTTGCTGTCTGTGCTTTTTCTGACTGTGATTTAATCTGAAAGACAGTTGTTTTAAAATTCTCACAAACAAATTTCCATACTTCAATTTGTAGATGCATGTGCAATTACCTAAAAATTCAATGAGATTACTCATGATTATGCAAGAAGAGTAATTCTGCGTTTAGCCCTCTTTCTTAAAGCAAAAAATGCCAGCTCGCATCCTGAATGGACGTGAGAATGCATTTTGCACTAAGAAATAGTGGTAAATGCAACAGAACATGAATAGCAAGTGCCAGCAGCCACTTGTGCTCACTAAATGTGCTCTTTGGGTAAGATTTTCACCCAATTTACCCCAGCATTTACCCCAGACAACCTCAGGAACTTCCAGCCCATCTCTCTACTCCCCTTCCCAGCTGAAGTCATTGAAAAGGCTGTCAACAGACAACTCACCAAACACATCGAACTCAACAACATCCTGGACCCCTCACAGTCAGTCTTCTGGAGCAACCACAGCACCGAGACCAGCCTCCTTGCCACCACAGATGACATTCGCATTCTCCTAGACAGAGACGAGACTGCGGCTCTCATCCTCCTCAACCTGTCCGCCGCCTTCGACACCACATCCCACCACACTCTACGGACTCGTCTCCACGACATCGGCATCCGAGACAAGGCACTAGAAGGGATCACCTCCTTCCTCTCCGACAGGAGCCAAAAAGTCTGGCTCCCTCCTCATACTCAGAGGCACCAAGATCATCTGCGGCATCCCGCAAGGCTCCTCTATGAGCCCCACTCTCTTCAACCTCTAAATGGCCCCCATAGCCACCATCGCCAGACACCACACACTCAGCATCGTCTCATACGCCGACGACACTCAGATAATCATCTCTCTCACCAATGACCCGCACACAGCCAAAGCCAACTTCCACAACAGAATGAGGGCAGTCACCGCCTTGATGAGGGAGAGCTGCCTCAAGCTAAATACCAAAAAAAACAGAAGTCCTCATCATCGGCAATCACCCCTCAGCCTGGGACATCTCCTGGTGGCCCACTGCCCTCGGAAGTGCTGCGGCCCCCACCGACCACACCCGCAACCTCGGATTCATCCTGGACTTAGCACTCTTGATGAACCGTCAAGTCAGCGCAGTCTGCTCTGCCTGTTTCAACACCATGCACATGCTCCAGAAGATCTTCAAATGGATCCCAACCGAATCCAAAAGAACAGTCACCCAGGCCCCCGTCAGCAGCCGCCTGGACTACGGCAATGCACTCTATGCCAGAACCACCACCAGGGTACGGAAATGACTGCAATGCATCCAGAACGCCTCTGCCCGTCTCATCAAGAATGCCCCCAAACACAGCCACACCTCCGCTCTACTGAAATACCTGCACTTGCTCCCAATAGACAAAAGAATTACATTCACCCTTCTCACACACGCATACAAAGCACTCCACAACGCCGTACCAGAATACCTCAACTAGAG
This sequence comes from Pleurodeles waltl, assembly GCF_031143425.1. NCBI lineage: Eukaryota > Metazoa > Chordata > Amphibia > Caudata > Salamandridae > Pleurodeles > Pleurodeles waltl. The sequence continues at coordinate 546,171,912 of NC_090438.1, forward strand.
AATCCACTTCTACATGCCCACCAGGCAGCCCTGCTCCGCCGACCCCGCCCTCTCTGCCATACCACACGTCTGGAAGTCCACAGCCGGAGGAAGGTCCTACTCTCACTTCACCGCCAAGACCTGGAACTCCATTCCCATCCACCTCAGAAGATCTCCCACTCTATCACAATTCAGAAAAGACCTAAAAACTTGGCTCTTCACCTGATCTCCTCTGTTCATATCGACGATCACTCACTTACTGCCCCCCTGATCCCAAGCGCCTTGAGACCGTAGCGGGTGACTAGCCGCGCTTTACAAGTATACTGATTGATTGATTGATTGATATTTAGCACTCTTTTCAAATTGCAAATTGGCCACCATCCAAAATGTGCATGAGAAGGCATTTTGGGCTAAGAAATAGCACTAAATGTGCTGTTGGGGTAGACGTTTCCCCCCAATTTACTCCTGGCATATAGCACTATTTTCTTAGTGTAAAATGCACCCTTGAATCCAAACTGTATGAGAGGATGGATTTTGCATTACAAAATAGCGCTAAATGCAGCAGAATACAAATAGCGAGTGGCCACAATTGGTCACTAAATGCTCTTGGGGTAGGATTGATTTTCTCCAAATCACTCTTAATTACACAAACATGTGTAATTGCGTTATTATCAGCAATTCTGCATGAAAGAGTGTTGGAAAGTGGTTTTTTTTTAGTAGTGGTAAGTAAGGACTTACCACTAGTAATAAGGTCACAAACACAATAAAACGTTCAGTCAAGATGTCAATGAATTATTCCCTTGCTCAACCCTTGGTAGCTGGCTGCGAGCAGGCAGGCTTAACTTAGGAGACAGGTGTGTAAAGCATTCAAAAACACAATGCATTAATAAAGTAAAACTTGACACACAATCCCAATCCAACACCAATTAAAGAAAATAGAATATACTTTTACGAACAGACAGACACCAAAAAGGCAAAAATTCAATGTAGGGAACCAGAGATATGAATTGTTAAAGATTATAAGTAACACGAGTACTTAGATGCAAGTAGTGTTCAAAGGGTTAAAAAAAAAAAGTTGGGCTGGATTGTGACTAAGCCCAGAGTTCAGGCCACCCATTGTGTAACACTTTTACACTTACTTACAGAAGTGTTTATTAATGCAGGAAAGTGGCCCACAGCACATGCCAAGGGTTCAGATGCTCTGGTTGGCCTTCTGGGTCTGGGACTACAACACCAACAGTGTACCCAGTCAACTTATGAAACGTTTTACAAAAGATGCTAAATACTTCTCCAAACTTCTGGAACTTCTTCCTGAAGTTCCTCTTGTCGGTTCACAGTGTCCAAAACACCAATCCAAGGGTCTAGACACTCTGAGGTGGCCCTTGGGATGTTGGGACTACGTCTCCCACAGTGCACCTGGCATTCACTAGACACACTCTAGATTAGTCCTTGTTGGTGGAGATGAAGGAGGTGGAGCTCTGTTAACCTGTTGCTTTCAGGAAGTTCACTTCTTAATCCTTCAGAAGCCGGGCAAAGTCCCTAGAGCTATACTTCTAGATTGTGCAGCAGGAACAGTCCTTCAGAGTGCAATCCTTTGGGTGTAGATCAGAGCTCCAGCAGAGCAATCCTTCTTCTCCCAGTAGTTTCAGGCACAGATCTCTAGTAGCTCTTTTGTACCTGTTGCGTTCTGGGAATCTCTCCTTAATTCTTTTGAAGCAAGGCAAATTCCTTAGGGCTGCATTTCCAAAGTGGGCAGAAGGTGCAGTCCTTATGAGTGAAGTCTCTTAGGGTGCAGACCAGAGGTTTCAGCAGGGCAGTCCTTCTCTTCTTTTTCCTTCAAGGATCTGAGTTGCTGAGCAACTCTTCAATATTTATTCAGTGTTCCTTGGCGTCAAGCAAGGGGGCACCCCTGATCAGTGGGATGCAGGGTGCCACCCAGATGTATGACCACTTCCTCCAAAGTGTGGCAAAATGCACCATTCCTCCAAAATCGAAGATGTAGAAATTTTCTTTTGAAGGGTTAGATCAGGTTAAGCCATCCCACTGGTATGGCTACGTTTCCCTAACACTCCATGTAGGAAAGTAGCCTCTTTCTAGCATGGTTACCCCCATTGTTGGTCTGTTTTGTCAGTGTGTTTGACTGTGTCTACTGGGATCCTTCTAACGAGGACCACAGTAGTTATGCTCTCTCCCCCCTAAATTTGGTTGCTGGATTCTGTTAGCACAGTATTCCACTCATAATTGGAATACTGGTGCCCCCTTATAAGTCCTTAGTATATGGTGCTTAGGTACCCAGGGCATTAGAGTTCCAGGGGATCCCTATGGGCTGCAGCATTTCTTTTGCCACCAATAGGGAGCCCAGGGCATTGGGTTTCCAGGGAATCTCAACGGGCTGCAGGATTTCTTTTGCCACCAATAGGGAGCCCATGCAAAGGCTTCTACAGGACTGCCATTGCAGCCTGTGTGAGATGGTACATGCACCCCTTCACTGCCATGTACACAGCACCAGGTGACTTATAAGTCATCTGTATGTCAGGCCTTCCAACCCTGAAGGCTTGGTGCAGAGTACATGTGTTGGAGGGCATCCCTGCACTAGCAGAGGTGCCCACACATCATCCAGGACCATTTTCCCAGACTTCGTGAGTGCAGGATGCCATTTTACGCATACACTGGACATAGGCCACTACCTATGTACAGCTTCACACTGGTAACTCTGCATATGGCCATGGTTGATACCAAACATGTTGGAATCATACCCCAAGGCTTTTGCAAACATTGGTTGTATGATTCCATGCACTCTCGGGGCTCCTTAGACAATCCCCAGTACTGCCATTACAGCCTTCTAAGGTTTTCCAGGCAGTCCCAGCTTCTGCCACCTCACAGACAGGTTTCTGCCTTCCTGTTGCTTGAGTAGCTCAAGTCCAGGAAGGCAGAACAAAGGATTTTCTTGGTGAGAGGGATGTTACACCTTCTCCCTTTGGAAATCAGTGTTACAGGCATGGGAGGATTAGCCTCCCAGAGCCTCTGGAAATGCTTTGAAGGGCACAGATGGTGCCCTCCTTGCATAATCCAGTCTACACTGGTTCAGGGACCCCCAGTCCCTGCTCTGGCACAAAACTGGACAAAGGAAAGGGGAGTGAACACTGCCCTGCCCATCACCACCACATGGGTGGTGCCCAGGGCTCCTCCAGAGTGTCCCTGGGTTTTGCCATCTTGGATTCCAAGTTGGCAGTGCACTCTGGGAGCATCTGAGTGGCCACTGCCAGCAGGTGACGTCGGAGCCCTCCCCTGATAGGTGCTTACCTGTGTAACTGACCAATCCCCCTTTCAGGGCTATTTAGGGTCTATCCTCTTGGTGTTTCCTCAGATTCAAATTGCAAGACTCCAGCAGGAATCCTCTGCATCCTTTACTTCACCTTCTTACAGAGGAAACTGCATCTGGACCCTCCAGGAACTCTACAAACTGCAACAAAGAAGCAAAGACAACTTCCGCAACATTGTATCTTCAGCTCCTGCCAGCAACTGCAACTGTTTCCAGGTCGTGCATCCTCTGAGGACTGCCTGTCTTCAGCCTGTATCAGCTTGTACCAGAAGAATGAAGGAATCTCCCTTGAAATAAAGAAGTCACTTCCCTGCTTCAGCAGGCACCCCTCTGCAGCGACAACCGGTGGCTTGGGTCCCCTCTCCTGAAAAAGTGCATGGATCCAGGAACACGGGGTGTGAAGCACAAAGTTCTTTGTGCACCGTGCAGCTCCGGCCCCCAGCACTCTTTCCTGTGATGCACAGCCTGCTGCGTGGTTACCTGGTGGCGTGGGATCCCTTTGTGTTGTGCTGAGTGGGCCTCCTTTTGCAGCTTCTTCGTCCCTGCACTGTGGGACTCCTGTGCATGCTGCCTCATCTTCCGAGGATGTCTCCTAGTTAGGCCTTGGCTGCTCATCCACACTACCCCTAGAGAGCCTGGCTTCTAGACACTGACTACACTTCATAATAGGGGATAACTGGACCTGGTATAAGGTGTAAGTACCTTAGGTACCCACTACAAACTAGGCCAGCCTCCTACACTCCACTTCCAACCCCCTCACTAATCTAATACTGAGACTGATGTTTGGCCAGGGGTGCAGGATGTGTAGGTGAGACTGTGTCCTGTCCAGACTGCCATTCTCTCTTTCAAGACCAGTTTGGCCCCATCACCCTCTTCCTGCCTTTTGCTCTGCAACTTGCAGTTCTCCTCCCACAGGAAACCCTTTGTCTCAAGTCAGGCCACTTCACACCTCATTAATAGAGCTTGGCTCAGACTGGCAGAGGCTGGCCAATCAGAGATGGGCTGCTAGAAGGCTGGATTTTGGCTCAAAGAAAAGAAAGTTCTATAACTTCATTTCTGTAGTAGTTATAACAAATCTAACAATAGCAAGGTGTTGGGTGCATCATAAATCTTCTTTTAAGTCCTTGAACTTTATTTTTAGCTCACTCCTATTAATAGTTATACTTTATTGAAGTATTCCCATGTTAGTCTATGGAGCCAATGTATTATGATGGGGAAAACAGAATTGTCAGCTTTTCACTCACAGGGGCACATAAAACATCTTTTATAAGCCCCTTGTTAGACTTGGCATCGTTGACGTGGTCTCCCATACCTTTTTGCCTCCGTTTCCCAGGTTGTTGATGTATGCTGGACTCTGTTTTTGCTGTTTTTGTCACTCTGGGCACTTTACCACTGCTATCCAGTGTTAAAGTGCAAGTGCTCCTATCTAAAATGTATGTGTATTGGCTTTCCCTGAATGGCATATTTAATTTACTAGCAAGTCCCTAGTACAGTGCACTAGAGGTGCCCAGGGCCTGTAAATCAAATGCTACTAGTGGGCCTGCAGCACTGGTTGTGCCACCCACATTAGTAGCCCTGTAAACATTTCTCAGACCTGCCACTGAAGTGTCTGTGTGTGCAGTTGTAAACTGCTAATTCGACTTGGCTAGTGTACCCACTTGCCAGGCCTAAACCTTCCCTTTTCATACATGTCAGGCACCCCTAAGGTAGGCCCTACGTAGCCCCATGGGCAGGGAGCAGTGTATGCTAAAGGTGGGACATGCATTTCTGTGTTTTACATGTCCTGACAGTGAAATACTGCCAAATTCAGTTTTCACTGTTGCAAGGCCTATCTCTCTTATAGGTTAACATGGGGGCTGCCTTTAAATATTATATTATTAAAGGTCAGATTGGGAGCAGATAGAAATGTGGAGTTTAGGGTCTCTGAGCCCATAATTTAAAAATACACCTTTTAGTGAAGTTGGTTTTTAAATTGTGTGTTTGAAAATGCCACTTTTAGAAAGTAGGCATTTTCTTGCTTAAACCATTCTGTGACTCTGCCTGTTTGTGGTTTCCCTGTCTGGGTCAGTTTGACAGTTGGGCTGTTTGCACCTCTCTCTAGACAGTGACACAAAGGGAGCTGGGGTGTAGCCTGCATATCCTGTGGAGCCATCTGTGCTAGGAGGGAGGGGAGGAGTGGTCACTTACACCTGAAAGGATTGTGCCTGCCCTCACATGATGCAGTCTCCGACCCTTTGGTGTGCGTCTGGGGCCTGGCCTGGGCAAGGCAGGATCTTACAAACAAGAGAGACTTTCCTTTGAAGTAGGCCTACTTTGAAGGCAGAAAGGGGTATAAGAAGAGCCCCCAAAAACCCTGAAGTTTAGATCACTTCTGGAATCAAGAGGAACCTCTGTCAAGGAGAAGAGCTGAGGAGAAGTGCTACCCTGCCCGTGACTGTGCTTTTGGAGCTATCCTGCAGTTGCTGTTTCTGCCTGTGAAAGGGGACAAAGACTGGACCTTTTTGTGCATTCCTGCTTGAGAAGAATCTCTAAGGGCTTGGCCTAAGCATGCCCCCTGTTTTGAAGTCTCAGGGCCATCAAAGACTTCCCCCACCAGGACCTGGACTCTCTGCTGAGACTTCTGCCCTGACCAGTGGTGTCCTATCCAGTCCCTGGGCCCTTGAAAGGAGAAGCTGGTTAAAATCCAAGAAAAGCGGCTTCGGACAACTCCGAACCGACACTGCTGCTGAATCCTGCGATGCTGTGGAAGTCGCCACACCACGTTGTGACTGCCGTATATCGACTCTGCCCGAAGTGCGCAGATTCAACACTTTGCACCGATGCGCCTCACCTCCACCGCTCCACAGCCAGGACCCGACGGCTCTTTGTGGTGCCTCAGCTTCTTTGCCCCGCAGCACCGGAACCGGCGCTACCTCGGATCCAGCGACGCCGCGATCCCCAACTTTGCGCACCAGCTTGTTTTCACACTTTACTAAGGTACTTTAGCTCAGGGGTCTGCATGACTCCAGCACTGTTGGCATTGGATTGTTGGGAGCGCCTCCGTAATGACGCCGTGTTAACACCTCATCGAAGCATTTTGTGTTTCTAAGTGCTATTTTTACATGTAATCTTTAAAAATTCATAACTTGACTTGTGTATGTCGGATTTTTGTTGTTATGGTCTTGTTTTGTTTAGTTAAATATTGGCTATTTTTTAAAACCTGTGTTGAGTCATTTCGTGGTGTTTTTACTATATTACTGTGTGTGTTGGTACAAAACCTTTACACCTTGTCTCTGAAGTTAAGCCTACCTGCTCATGCCAAGCAACCAAGGGGGTGAGTGGGAGTTAACTGAGTGTGATTTTCCTTTACCCTGACTAGAGTGAGGGTCCTTGCTTGGACAGGGGTAACCTGACTGCCAACCAGAGACTGCATTTCTAACACCCCTGCTTATAGTTACAAAGCACCCCACACCTGGGGCATCTAGAAGAGACCTTGGGGAGGTGTATGTGTACAAATAAGGCAATTTACTATTTTAGAAGTACCTTTAATTCTAAAGTCAAATTTGCATATAATTCTAATTTAAAAGCAGCTGGTTTTCAAAGTGACAGCAGGCATCACCGTTGTGCACATTTAAGTACATTAAATTTACTGGGCCTCTTAACCGACATGCCTTCTTATTTACTAGGGACACAGTTAGGCTGTCAATACCAATTGTAATTAAACCTAATTACCATATACTTTCAATCAAAGCACAGGTTCTGGGTCTGGTCAGCAGAGCCCAGAGCACAATGAGAGTCAAAAAAAGTGTGAGGACACTGCAAAAAGCCCTGGTTTCTCGCAAAGAGTGATGCAGAATTACAAAACATACTCAGATTACAGCAGTGTAACTAACATTATGCCCGGGCCTGGATATGTCTACGTCTGGGACACCTCCTAGCATAAATCAATATCTGACTGGAGCACATTGCTTAGCTATAAGATTGGATAGTTGAAGTCTCACCTTAGCTGCTGCCAATTTGGGGAGAAAAACTAATGCAGTTGAGGTCTGAAATATGGCCCCAGTGAATTCCAGGTGGGCTGAAACAGTACTTTGTAGCATCAATAAGAAAATCATGTATTATCTGAAGCTGATAGACCCAGATAGTGTTCCGTGACCCTCCAACTTTAACTGAAGCATAGGTTAGCCAATCTTCCAGATAGTGGTGTAGCATGATTCCTTTATTTTGAAGGAGAACATCATGTTAGCCTGAAAGACACAACTGCCACTGGTTACAAAACCTCAGGAATTGCTGACAGTCTAGATTAATCTATATGTGGAAATGGGTGTCCTGAAGATATATGGCTGTCGTCCACTCTTCAATAGATATTAGCAGAATGACTCACTGCAAACTCTCTATTTTTATCTGAGTTTTTTAAATGAACTGATTCCACTGTTTGAGATTGATGATTAATCTGAAGTGCTGTGAAGGCTCTGATTCCAAGACATTTAGGGGGTCATTCCAACTTTGGCGGGCGGCGGAGGCCGCCCGCCAAAGTTCCGCCGCCAGAAGACCGCACCGCGGTCAAAAGACCGCGGCGGTCATTCTGGCTTTCCCGCTGGGCTGGCGGGCGACCGCCAAAAGGCCGCCCGCCCAGCGGGAAAGCAACGAGGATGCCGGCTCCGAATGGAGCCGGCGGAGTTGCTGGTGTGCGACGGGTGCAGTTGCACCCATCGCGATTTTCAGTGTCTGCCAAGCAGACACTGAAAATCAATGTGGGGCCCTGTTAGGGGGCCCCTGCAGTGCCCATGCCAGTGGCATGGGCACTGCAGGGGCCCCCAGGGGCCCCACGACACCCGTTCCCGCCATCCTGTTTCTGGCGGCGAAAACTGCCAGAAACAGGATGGCGGGAAGGGGGTCGGAATCCCCATGGCAGCGCTTCTTGCAGCGCCGCCGTGGAGGATTCCCTGGGGCCACGGGAAACCGGCGGGAAACCGGCGGTTTCCCTTTTCTGACCGCGGCTGTACCGCCGCGGTCAGAATGGCCCCAGAAGCACCGCCAGCCTGTTGGCGGTGCTTCCGCGGTCCGCCAGGGTCAGAATGACCCCCTTAATCTTTCCTTGTTCTCTCAAGGTAACTGACAGTGGCATATTTCTGGACCAGATCTGAAATCCCCTGAGTCAACAGCCTGCTGGCAGATTGGATCACTGTTGATACAGTTCCAGAATTTTGTGACTTTTCTAAATAATTAAAGCATTGACAAATTATCTCCAAACCAAGCACCTGAGATAAAATTGTCCCAAAGTTTGGTTGAAGAAAGAGAGACAACCTCTCCCTCAAACACTGAGCCAATGGGGTGGGAGGAGATGGCATAATCAGAACTGCTTTTTGGTTTTAGAAGGGGAGGTCTAAGATTGTTGATTGTTCTGGATTTTAAGACAGAGGACATTTTCATGAAGCAGCGGGAGCTTGAGAATGTTTAGGGCAGTATTTTTGAATGAAACTCAAAAATGTGCAGTAGACTTGATTGAAATTTTGAAGTGTTGAGCATGCGTCTGATTCTTAACTGCTCATCTGTGTGGATCTTCTAATTTATTTCCAGAAATATTATTCATCGCCAGAAGATTTAAGATATGTATGGAATCCCTTACCCAACATGCTCACAATAACATTTGAATCAGTGAAAGTGAATTTTGCTTTCTTAATTACCTGAACTTCAGAATACTGGCTTTCTTCCTACTTCCAAAAGTTCACTAAAATTTTAATAAACCAGAGGGAAGCCGATTGTATCAGGTTGTCAGTCGGTTCTTGAACAGCTTGCTAAACATGGTGATACATTCATCAAGCCTTTTTGTACCCCTGCCTAAATTATGCAGGTTTGACAGTATGGCTGTTACTAATTTTCTTGGAGGTATTTCCTTCAATGAAAATATGAACTGGCTTGTCACCTTAGACATTGAGGGCCTCATTGAGAGTTTTGAGGATGGAAAACTCCACCTGCCAAACTCCAGACAGGGTGGATGCTGCCTATGCAGTGACCTCCGCACCGGAGTCATTAAGAGTTTCCAACTAGGTCGGCTGGCGGAAACCTAGGTTTCTTCCCACTGGCATAGCAGGAAACAGCCCTGTGGCCACCTTCACCTGTTCTCCACCAACCTTTTCATGGCGGAGTTACCGACATGAAAAGGCTGGTGGAGAAGGAGGTAGTAATCTGCAGGGCAGGAGGACTAGGATCTGCGCAACCACCAGACCGCTGAGATCCACGATTCTGGCAGAGCTAGTGGTTCCCTGATGGCCGGACCGACCGGGATATTATGTGGTGGTCCAGACTGCCACCGCGAGTGTGGTGGTCATAAGACCGCCACATTAGTAATGAGGGCCTGAGAGTCTGTATACCAGCATTTGTCAAGCAGATGCTTTTGAAATACCTAAGTACTCGATTTCTGGGTGAAAACAACACTGACTTACCATTGCTTTCATTTTTGGTACTGTTAAAATTACCATGAATTAAACGACTTCAAATTTGAAGATTGTTTTTACAAACAAATATACAGCAATGGTAGGAATTTTTGCTCCCATTATAACAGCCTTTTTGTTGTAGCCTTCAAAGACAGAATATTGTATGACTTTCACAATCAATTTGGCAACAATATTTAAATGGATATGACATATTGATGATTTTTTTTGATCTGGCAGGGTACTGCAGAACGCTTCTTAGAATTTCATAAATGGCTTATTTTTTATAAGCACAGACCTGTTTTTTTCCATATAAATAAATAAACACAGAATTCATTTGTTGGACCTTTGGATCATAGGGGAAAAGGGACAAATATATACAAAGCAGACTTCTAAAATACAATAGTCATCACTCATACAATGTGAGTGACAGCCTCGCATTCGGACAATTCTACAATTCTTATGTATCTGTCGCACTTGCACCAAAAGAGATGACTGCTTCCATGATGCCAACATCTTATCTAAAAGACATGTGGCTTGAGGTAATTCCAATAGACTGGCTAAGAAGTCTATGAAAAAATTAATGGTTCAATATTTGTGACACCATTCTATTGATCAAAGCAAAAGCTACAATCAGTAAATTTGTGTGTGTGACACTGTTTCAAATTATATGAAAATAATAATATAAAAAACTGGCACCTGTTTAATCATCATTGCACCTTTAATCCTACTAGGTCATTATTACCCTTCAAATGAGCACTTTAAGTATCACTTAATATATATATACATTGAGACATGTCCAAAGTCAACTCTTACGCAACTTTACTTGGGCACTATAAATACAATCAATGTGTAGCCAGTAATATATCTCTGAAAGTAAAGCATTTTATGTGCAAAGGTAAAGAATGGCATTTAATCTCCTGGGTGCCTGGTACAAGCTGGTCTTGCCCTCGGCCACTGTTCCCGTGTGCCAGGGATGAGACCAGCTAGCCCTGCACCCGGCCTCCCACCCACACCATCCTGTCAGGGATGGAAGGAGAATCCCTTCCCCTTCCACCCTCAACCCCCCAGCCAATCTGATGACATCAACATGCTCACAGAGCGCCAACATCGAGAGAGAGGACCCAAAACAGGTGAGTCCTTCTCCTTGGGGGGTTGGTCGGGGTGGAAAACAGACACAGGGGGAAAGGAAAGAGTTGTTCCTTCCCCCTGTGCCTGTTTTCAATGGATTCCTGCTCCAGGCCTGCGATCATGGAGCACAAATCCACCACTAGGCACCAGGGATGTTCTCTTTGTTTCTTTTGGGGAGCGACCCCTTGGGCAAGGGTTGGTTCCCTGAAGGCAATAGAGTATCCACGTTTCGGCCTCGCCTGGGGGCTAGATCGGCCATTTTTTCAGCCGATCTGCCCCCTGGGGTGGTCGAAACACACTAGGAACCAGGGATTATATTTCTTATAATGTTTAAGGCAAGTGACCCTTTAGGCAAGGGTCGCTGCCCTGGGGGCAATACAGTATTTGTGTTTTGGCCCCCCTGGGGGCCAGATCAGTTGTTTTTTCGGCCGATCTGCCCCCCCGGGGGGCGAAACCCATTAGGAACTAGGGATTATGTTTATTATAATATTTTACGGCAGAGACGCCTTAGGTAAGGGTTGCTTCCCTGGGGGCAAGATTTTTTTCATATGTTTTGGCCACCGGGGCTAGATCGGCATGTTTTCGGCTGATCTCATCCCCCGGGGCGGTCGAATCTCACTAGGCCCCAGGGATTCTGTTGTCTGTGTGTGTTTGTGTGTTTGTTGTGTCTTGGGGGGCACCCCTTGGGCAAGGGTCGCCCTCCCAAAGGGACACATTAGTGATGGCCATTTCTGCCCCCCTTGGGGGCAGGTCGGCCTATTGTTTTAAGGCCCATCTGCCCCCAAAGGGGGGCAGAAGCCAACAAGATGCCAGGGATTTATTTTCCCTTTGTTCTTTTGTGTTTCGGGTGCCCTCTTTGGCACGCCAAAGGGGGCACCAAACTGTTGGCAATTTCTGCCCCTGTGGGGACAGATCGGCCTAATTTTTAGGCCCATCTGCCCCAAGGGGGGCCGAATCCATATAGGCACCAGGGATCTTGTGTGTGTGTGTGTTTCATATGGGGGGGGGTGTGGCCCCTTTGGTAAGGGTCACTGCCCAAAAGGGGCACATTACTGATGGCCATTTCTGCCCCACTTGGTGGCAGATCGGCCTATTTTTTTTACGCTCATCTGCCTCCAAGGGGGGGCTGAATCCACTTAGGCACCAGGGATCTTGTTTGTGTATGTGTCTTTGGTGTGGGGGGTGCGGCCCCTTTGGCAAAGGTCACCCCACAAAGGGGGCACAGAACTGTTGGCAATTTCTGCCCCCCTTGGGGGCAGATTGGTCTATTTTTTGTAGGCCCATCTGTCCCCAGGTGGCAGAATCCACTTAGGTATTGTGGAAAATTTCTAAATGCTTGGTGGCGGGGTGTTTGTCAACTGGTGAAGTATTTGTGATTATACCAGTTTATTTCTCCTTTTTGTTCTATTTCAAAGCTTATGCTTCCTTTGCTGTGGCTCCTTGCGGTTTTGGCAGGGGTTGACCTGCAGTTTTCAGAGTCGCATGTTTTAGGTAAGTAAAAACAATTTACTTCAAAGGAGTATTGTTGCCATGCATGAATGATATGTTTGTAGGTGTTGTACTAAATGCAGGATTGTGTGTGAAATTTTCCTTAGATTTGCGCTCAATGATATTTGTGTTGTCTTATGTCTAATTTGCTTTTCTGTTTTTCTTTCTCATAGGATATAATTGGTGATTGCTGCGTCTGTGCAGAGTTATTGCTGGTGAGTCTAGCTTTTTCAGGCAAGTGAGTGGTGTAGTTTTTGAATACATAACTCATTGAAATGTGAGGAAAAAGTGTTTTTTTTGCCAAATGTTGAGGTTTGCAAAGGATTCTGGGTAACATAACTTGGTGAGAGACCCATAAGTCACCCCATTCTGAATTCCCTTATGTGTCTATTTTTTAGAAATGTCCAGGTTTGCTAGGTTTTCCAAGGTGCCGACTGAGCTAGAGGCCAAAATCCACAGCTAGGCACTTTGCAAAAAACAGGTCAGTTTTCTTTAGGAAAACGTGATGTGTCCACGTTGTGTTTTGGGGCATTCCCTGTCGCGGCACTAGGCCTACGACACCCAAGTGAGGTACCATTTTTATCGGGAGACTTTGGGGAACGCTGGCTGGAAGGAAATTTGTGGCTCCTCTTAGATGCCAGAACTTTTCATCACCGAAATGTGAGGAAAAGTGTTTTTTTTACCAGATTTTGAGGTTTGCAAAGGATTCTAGGTAACAGAACCTCGTGAGATCCCCACAAGTCACCCCATTCTGAATTCCCCTAAGTGCCTAGTTAGAAATGTCCAGGTTTGCTAGGTTTTCCTAGGTGCCAGCTGAGCTAGAGGCCAAAATCCACAGCTAGGCACTTTGCAAAAGCAGGTCAGTTTTCTTTGGGAAAATGTGATGTGTCCATTTTGCGTTTCCTGTTGCGGGCATTAGGCCTACCCACAAAAAATTAGGTACAATTTTTATCGAGGGCCACAGAATAGAAGAACAAGTGTTATTGCCCCTTGTCTTTCTCTACATTTTTTCCTTCCAAATGTAAAGACAATGTGTAAAAATGACGTCTGTTTGAGAAATGCCATGTAATTCACATGCTAGTATGGGTACACTGGAATTCAAAGATGTGAAAATAACCACTGCTTCTCAACACCTTATCTAGTGCCCATTTTTTAAATAGAAAGGTTTCCTTGATACCTATTTTTGACTCTATATTTTACCAAATAAATTGCTGTATGGCCGGTATAGAATGAAAACCCATTGCAAGGTGCACCTCATTTATTGGCTCTAGGTACCTAGTGTTCTTGATGAACCTACAAGCCCTATATATCCCCGCAACCAGAAGAGTCCAGCAGACGTAAAGGTATAATCTGACATGGCAGGAAAACGTTACGTAGTAAAACGTGGAAAGAAATGGCAGTAGTTTTTACTCAATTTCAATATGTTATTTTCTGTAGGACAATTTTGTAGGATCCACCCAAATGAGCCCTTGCTAAATTCACAATTTTGTCTACTTTTCAGAAATGTTTATTTGTCCGGGATCCAGCATTGTTTTCACATCCATTTCTGTACCTAACTGAAATGAGGCTGAAAGCGCAAAAATAGTAAAAATGGGGTATGTCCCAGTAAAATGCCAAAATTGTGTTGAGAAATGCTGTTTTCTGATTCAAGTCTGCCAGTCCATGAAAGTTGGGAAAATGGTGATTTTAGCACCACAAACCCTTTGTAGATGCCATTTTCAGGGAAAAAACACAAGCTTTCTTCTGCATCCCTTTTTTCTCATTGTTTTGGAAAAAAACGAAAATGTTGCTGTATTTTGGCTAATTTCTTGGTCTCCTTCAGGGGAACCCACAAACTCTGGGTACCTCTAGAATCCCTAGGATTTTGGAAAAAAAGGATGCAAATTTGGCGTGGAAAGCTTATGTGGACAAAAAGTTATGAGGGCCTAAGAGCAAACTGCCCCAAATAGCCAAAAAAAGGTCTGCCACCCGAGAGGGAAAGGCCTAGCAGCGAAGGGGTTAAAGAACATGTCTAACTAGAACACATGTAACATGGGATAATTTATCAAATGTCTTTGTGGACTACAGTACACTGGTAGGATTACTCAACCAGTGAAGGACATAATCCTACAATATTAATTTAGACTTAGATGTAAAGTTTGGAACGCACCTCTGGTGATACACCTCTGTGAAGAAAATCATTTCCACTCTGACTTCAAATGGATTGTGATCGATGTGGTAAGAGTGAAAAAAAAGAAATTAATGTAGCCAGAACCCTCATCTTCATGGAAAACAGTTGGATTTTGCAAGGAGATAGTGTTCATCAGGGCCTTCTTTTGGCTGTTGAACCACAGGCACTGGGGATACCTTAGTGGAGTGATAATTAGTAGTTGTTATTGATTTGTGTGCTCAACCATTCCAGGAGTAATTAAATCATTCTGGTTTTAAAAATGTAAAATGCATTAGACCTTCTTGGGCGTTACTTATGTGTTTCCTGACCATGTTGTGTGACTAATGATATCACTTTTTAGCTTATTAGTGTGCTTTTCCAACATGGTGCTGTCCTTCTCAGTCCAGTTCTCTTATGTCCACAGAAGCACTGCAGCATCCCTAGTGTTCGTTTTGTCATGTGCATCACATATTCTCAGCATTATCCTCTGTTAAAATTCCTTACAGGTTTTAATAAATTATGGTTTGCTGACTTTAAATTAACTTCTTAAATTTAGTTGTCAATAATTTCAATTGCATCCCTGTTTGAGACGAACCATTGTTAGACAATTTCCAATACAACGCCTATGTGTTGTGATCTAGATATGCTATGTGGAGGCTTTCTCATGTTTTGACATCTATGTCCATATGGATGCTTCTTAGCTTCACGCTTTAGGGTCCACAACATCACTCTCCTTCGGCAGGAATAGTTCATTGGTATGGCTGATCCTTTTGAAAATTGGCTTGATATATACATGCCTTTGGTTATTGTTTGTTTCGTGACTGTGTACTCTGTGCCTTCTAATTAGCCTTTCTTGAATCAATGACTGTGGTATTCTTTTTGGAAGTTGTTTGTTCAAAATGGATACATGGAATACAATGGATAAATGTAGATAATCTACTTGAGTTGTATGTGCCAGTCAATCAATCACAAGTAAATTTGTTGTAGGGTTAATATGATGTGTTGTAAGATGCACATTTACTTTGAGCTGTACTGTTTTGGAATGTGATAGTCAAGCTTATGTGAATATATTCACAGTATGTTATCTCAACACTGCCTGGTTCATCTTACAAAGCATGTTATTGATTTCTACAAGTTTCCAGAAGGTTCTACAAGGCTGTCAACTATGTTTCTAAGTATAGATTTTAGAAAAACAGTCTAGCAGAATATAAAAATGTGAAAGGGTATAAGGCCACTTCCTTTTTATTGTTTGTGCTAAGAGTATTTAACAGCAATGAGATTATGTTATAACAGTTAAGCACAGAACGTGAATGAGAGAGAGGAATCTTCATGTCAGGTGACACTGGGATTATTGCTTAGAAGTAGCAGAAGGAGAATAGGATTGTTATAAATGTATAACATCAACCATATCAGAGTGGTCCTTCTTATTTACACTTTTGATGAGTGTTGCTGCTGCCATTTTATTTGTATTTATTGTGGTTACAATGCATATTGTGTGCACTGAAGTAGGATTCTAATTTAAAATAAAAAAATTTAAAGTATTCTGTGAGTTCTAGTGCTCTTGAGTGTGTTGTTTCTTTATGAAAGAGGTTTAAGAGTTTCAAAAATTATCCCTGTAGTGTACCATGGCATTGACCATTAACCTAAAACACATCTCGATCGGATAGGGGTTAGTGGCTTGTGGAATGTTTGCAGTACAACTGGTTTTCTGACTCGGGTTGGAATGTTGACTATGTTCTTAGTGTCAAGGGGTCTAGAAAACCGATCTATATGTCTCTGAAAAATCTACAGAACGAATCAATATGTCAAATATTGGATGACGCAATTCACTTATTTTGGTTAATTTTTGGGGAAAGTACTTTGGCCTGTGAGGAAGACAAATAATTATTTATGAACATTGTAAATAAGCTTTTTTTGAGTTAGTGACTTGGGTGTTCTTCATCTTAGCTTTTTGTCGCTCCACACACATGAGTGATTAGTCTTTTTGCCCATGGATTCATTGAATATCATATGTACCCGGGCACACATCATTGATAATGCTATCTGATTATGGGTACAATGATCTGGCCTGTGAGTATGATTAATTGAATGTTAGCATACATGATTCTATTGCATCTGGAGCTATTTCTAGAACCCAATTGGTCCATATTGCAGGTTGCTATTCTTAATGGGGCACCTTATTTAATACTCTTTCTGTATAAGGATATGATGCTCGTATGTGCAAATACAGGTGAGAGTAACTTGGGAATGCACCTGCATGCAGTAATCATGAGGGAGGATATTTTTATCTTCTTCACTAGAGTCGCTATTTCATTATTGTTGAGGGACTATTACGAAGATGTTTCCTCTTACTTCAGCACTCACCCTTCATTGATCTCTGGGCTACTGTTCCACTGGATGGCTCCTTATTTGATGGTGATTGCCTGGTATTAGTTGTAAATAGTATAACTAATTTTATTTATAGTAATGGATATTTAATTCAGGAGAATACCCCTTTGTCCTGAGGAGATCTCACTCTGTATCGTTGCCTACGTTTCTTGTTAGAATCTTAAAAACTTTGACCTCTCCCATGTATGTAATCTCTAACCTAGTCAGAGTAGGAGCATATTGTTTAGGTAGCAGATTTGTCATTTTTAATACAGTTTCCTATTCTTGTTATATACTATGGGGGTCATTCTGACCTCGGCGGTAAAAGCCGCTTACCGCCGGTCAGAAGGCCGCCACAATACCGCCGCGGCCAGCCGCCACGGACATTCTGACCCACAACTGCAAAACCTCCGAAAATCCGCCCTCCACTGCAGTCCGCCACATCAGCGGCCAGCGGTAAACTGGAGAAGACCAAACCTCCACCGCCACGCCAACAGAAATACGCCCATCCCATTATGACTGGCAAATCGACGCGGCGGTCATTCAACCGCGGTATTCCATTGGCGGTAGACACCGCCGCGGTCAAAATACACACACCTTTACAAACCCCTACCACATTGGACAATTTGAAAGGCACCCACCTGAAACACATACACACACCACTCCCACACATCCAATACCATATAAAACACACACCCACATCACCCACAAACCCCTACCAACAAAAACCAGAGATGAAGGAGAGAGAGACACATCAGAGAATAGATAGCCAGACACACAGAGGCACACCGCAACATCACACACACCACATAGAAGCACAAAGCACCACACACCAACACACACATCATCACATACACCACCCCACACCTCATACACACCACCCCATGGCACCACAAAGGCACCCACGCTTTTCGGACCAAGAACTCCGGGTCATGGTGGAGGAGATCATAAGAGTGGAACCCCAGCTCTTCAGCTCACAGGTCCAGCACACCACCATAACAAGGAAGGCGGAGCTCTGGCAGCGGATCGTGGACAGGGTCAACGCGGTGGGACAGCATCCCAGAAATCGAGAGGACATCCGCAAACGATGGAACGACCTACGGGGGAAGGTGCGCTCGATGGTCTCGCGACACAACATCGCAGTGCAGAAGACTGGCGGGGGACCCCCACCCACTCCACCCGAATTCACAACATGGGAGCAAGAGGTACTCAACATCCTGCATCCTGATGGCCTCGCTGGAGTACACGGAGGAATGGACTCTGGTAAGTACAAGGCCAACCACTTCACCCCCCCCCCAGCATGCTAACCCCCACCCTCACCCCCAACCCCCCAGCACACATCCTCCCTGAGAATGTCTCCCCAGCGCAACCCACCCAACACCAACCCCTGCATGCCACCCCCAAACTATGGACACCCATCACCTAAGCATGACCACTGCACATACCCATCACCCCCCCCCACAAAACACCCTCACAACACCTCCCCCAAGGGAATGCCAGCACTGGGGGACAAGGGCACCCATAAAACGCAAGCTAATGCACACACAGAAACAATAACCATACCCTCTTACCCCATGCAGGACCCGAACGACAACACACCGGTCAGGAGGGACCAGAAATGTCCATCCCACCCCCGGAACAGGCCACTAGTGATGACAGCAGCTCTGTCGACCTGGAACCTGACGACCAGCCCGGACCATCGGGGACCTCTGGGCAGTCGGTTCCCCTCACCCAGACACAGGCCACTGCAGACCCAACCCCCTCTGGGAACAACCGCACAGCTCCCACCCAGTGGGCCCATGCCTCTGTCTCTAGGACAGGTCAAGCAGCGGTGTGTCTACCAATACAGGGCCCCCAGGGTAACCCACCAACCCAACAACAACAGGGACCTGGGGGCAGTGGGAGTGGGCACACCGTCCAGGGGACAGAGGCCCAGGGAAACAGGGCAACTCGGAGGGCTGCTGTGCGACAGGGGGGGGGAGGAGAGGCCCAGGGAACCCACTCTCCAAGAGGCCCTCACCACCATCATGGCTGCCTACCACCACTCACAAGAGACGATGGCGACGGTACTGGCCAGGTTCCAGGAGATCCAGGCACAGCAGGAGCAACGCTACATGGGGTTCAGCGACCAACTCAGCAACATCTCAACCGCTATGGGGAGCATAGTCCAGGCCCTGAACCGCATAGAGGACACGTTTCGGGACCATGTGGCATCACACAGGGCCCCTGTCACTAGCCAGGAACAGGAACAGCCTACCACCTCCGCCGGCGCTAGTGGACAGGAGGCCCCACCACAACGACAACCCACCAGAACCCCACCTCCTGCTGAACAACAACCGCCCCGCAAAAGGAGCCTGAGATAAAAAAAAACGACAGAGTAGGATGTCAAGTCCCCCGCCAGCATCACATACCCCCTGAAGTCCTCCCACTGTCCCACATTGCCACCCTGTCAAACCTTGAACTGCCCCTGCTCCATCCTGCCACAGGCATATGGACAATGCACCTGTGAGACTGAGAACTGGACTCCGCCATGGACATTACTCCACCCCCACCCATCACTGTTTCACTATCATGTACCAATATCTATGCACTAATAATAAATCACACATTGCACTGAAATCAATCAGGACTCAGCCTGTCTTATTTACAAATGTATGACACATTACATATCAATTACGTATTGTGAACATTGTGAATTACACATACCGAGGTAACTTAGCATTAGTCCATGGGCCAACCAAGCCGAGGTCACGCAGTGGCTCATACAGCACAGAAAAGGGAAGGGAAAATCAAACATCATGTTCATAGGTCTGGGGGGAAACCGACAAAGTTGAGATGCAGGAGGCTTTCAGGAAATGTAAAATGGCATGGGTGATTATTACCTGTGTGCTACTGGAAATACTGTGCTATTACTCTGTCCCTGTTGTCTGTGTCGTCCTCTGAGTCTTCCTCCTCTTCACTCTCCGCAGGCTCCACAGCTACTTCAACACCACCATCTGCACCATCCTCCTGCAGGAAAGGAACCTGACGTCGCAATGCCAGATTGTGAATCATACAGCAGGCCACGATGATGTGGCACACCTTCTTTGGTGAGTACATCAGGGATCCCCCAGTCATATGCAGGCACCTAAACCTGGCCTTCAGGAGGCCAAAGGTCCTTTCGATGATCCTCCTAGTTCGCCCATGGGCCTCATTGTACCGTTCCTCTGCCCTGGTCCGGGGATTCCTTACTGGGGTCAGTAGCCAAGGCAGGTTGGGGTAACCAGAGTCACCTATTAGCCACACACGTTGTCTCTGTAGCTGCTCCATCACATATGGGATGCTGCTATTTCGCATCACATACGCGTCATGCACTGACCCTGGGAACTTGGCATTTACATGGGAGATGTACTGGTCAGCCAAACAGACCACCTGGACATTCATCGAATGATAACTTTTTCTGTTTCGGTACACCTGCTCATCGTCTTTTGGGGGTACCAAACCCACATGGGTCCCATCAATGGCACCAATGATGTTGGGGATATGTCCAAGGGCATAGAAATCACCCTTCACTGTAGGCAAGTCACCCTCCTCTGGGAAAATGATGTAGCTCCGCATGAGTTTCATCAGGGCAGACAACACTCTACTCAAAATCTTTGAAAACATAGGCTGAGACATTCCAGATGACATGGCCACTGTGGTCTGGAATGACCCACTTGCCAAAAAATGGAGGACTGACAAAACCTGCACCAGAGGGGGAATCCCTGTGGGTTGGCGGATGGGGGACATCAGGGCTGGCTCCAGCTGGGCACACAGTTCATGGATAGTGGCACGGTCAAGTCTGTATCGAAGTATTATATGGCGTTCTTCCATTGTCGACAGGTCCACCAGCGGTCGGTACACGCGAGGATTCCTCCTTCACATCCCAAGTCCCAGCGGACGGTGCCTAGGAAGGACAACATGGAGCACAGAGTCAGCCAAACCACAGGTACGTACAGACAGCTTGCACAGTTAAAGAATGGCAATGGGTTGAAAGGCATGTATGTGTGGTAATGCAAGGCCTAGGCCTGTGTGTCGCAGTCAAAATTAAGCCATGTAGGCCCTTGAAATGGCGGCTGCCTGACCTGTGAAGTGGGACAATGGGATGTGAGGTCAATGCGCTGGCGGGGCACACCGTGGCGGTAGGCGGTCGAAGACCGTGGCGCAAAGCCGCATTGGTTAACATTGAAGCCTATGGGTTTCAGGAGCCAATGACGAAGTGCGCCGGCAGTCGCGGTACGCACCGCCGCGGTACGCACCGCCGCGGGCGTGACCGCCATTTTCTATCTGCTTAATCACTCGAGACCTGATCATCCACAGGAGATGACCTATACTGCAAGTGCTGCTGTGACCTCGGTCTGGAAGATACAATGGCTGCTGCGACTGGGGAAAGGGCCCCTGCCTTCACGTCTGAAGAGTTGGAGAAGCTCGTGGATGGGTCCTCCCCCAGTATGCGCTACTCTACGGTCCTCCAGACCAACAAGTGAGTACACCGGGTGCACATGGAATGGGCTATGCCTGTGTGGATTGGGGTGGATGTAAATTGGTGGGGTGGGGGGCGAATGAGGAGTGCAACGCCCGACAGATGAGAGCATGTGCCATATGGCAAAGTTAGTGGGGGGGGCCAATCACATCTAACATGCAGGTCATTGATGATTTCCTCCTTTCCACCCTGTACATGTCAAATAGGTCAGCGCCCATCAGAAGATCGAGATTTGGCGTGCCATCGCCAAGGAAGTCCGGAACTTGGGGGTCCACAACAGACGGGGCACCCACTGCCGCAAGAGGTGGGAGGACATCCGCCGCGGAACAAGGAAGACCGCAGAAACACTGCTGGGGATGGCCTCCCAACCTAGGAGGGGTGCCAGTCGCACCATGACCCCCCTGATGTCCCGGATCCTGGCGGTGGCCTACCCAGAATTGGATGGGCGCTTTAAGACATCACAGCAGACACAAGGGGGTGAGTATCAGCACATTCTCCTATCTTTCTGCGCAGTGGAGGCGTCTGGGTGGGGGAGGAGGGCTGTGGGTGACATTAGGCCAGGGCGCTTTCTGTAGTGTAGTCCTCTCCCTTAGGCATGGCCCTGTGCCCCCGGCCCCCACCTCGGTAGGGTGACAAGTACAGCCATTGAAGGTCCAGCATCTCCCATGTGCGCGTTTGACGTCTCTTGGCCTGTTGTCCTAGTCAGTAGTACTGAGTAGTGTACCCCGAATGCGCGGCTTAGTGCATTAGGCTCCTGTGTCTGTCCTCTCCGCCAACGGTGTTGACATTGCATGCACTCAACCTGGTCTTCTTTTTTCTCCCCCCACCCTTTCTCTTCATCTTCTTGTGCATGTGTGCATTAGCATCATCAGGCGGAGGAGATTTGGCATCGGAGCACAAGGGAGCTGCAGGACACAAGGCCCCGGTGGGCCCAGGAACAGACACCGAGGGCACCAGTGATCCGGAGGGCGAGGGGAGCACCACGATGGGGACCGCTGGTGAGAGCAGCGAAAGCGACACGTCCTCGGATGGGAGCTCCCTAGCGGTGGCGGCAACATCCGTGCCCCCCGCCTCTACAGGTACAGCCGCCACCCAGCGCACCAGCCCCGCCCTCCCAGCAGCCCCTCAGTCTTCGCTCCGTGCCCGTTCGCCCAGGAAGGCGCGCGTCTCCTTTGCCCCAGGCACCTCAGCCCCTGCCCCTGTTGCCCCTGCTGCCCTCAGTGCGGAGCTCATTGACCTGGTAAGGACGCTCATTGTTGGGCAGACGACCCTTTTGAATGCCATCCAGGGTGTGCAAAGGGAGGTGCAACAGAGCAATGCGTACCTGGAGGGCATTCATTCGGGTCAGGCTGCCCATCAACGAGCGTTCACTGCTCTGGCCTCAGCACTGACGGCAGCCATTGTCCCTGTTTCCAGCCTCCCTCTTCTTACTGCCTCCAGCCTTTCTCTGTCTCCTGTTCCTCAGCCTATCCCATCCACACCATCAGACCAGCCTGCACACACCTCAACACCCAAGAGCAGCTCATCCAAACACAAGCACCACAGATCCCACAAACACTCACCCAAGCAACACCCAGATGCAGACATGCCAACAGCCACTGCCACCCCTGTGTCCCCCTCCTCCTCGTCTCCCTCCTCCCTCCCTGTGACGTCTACACTCACACCTGCATGCACCCCAACATCAGCCAGTGCTTCCATCACCACCTCACCCTCCAGTACAGTCCACACTCGTGCAGTCACCACCCCCACTGCCATTTACACGTCCCCTGTGTCCTCTCCCACTGTGTCTGTCACCCCCTCTTCCAAGACACACAAACGCAGGCAGCCACCCACCCAACAGCCATCCACCTCACGACAGCCTACAGCACCAGCACCTTCACCCAATGACAGCACACCTGACTCTCCTACAACCACCTCCTCTACCTCCACTTCCATCTCCACTTCTCCTACCCTTTACCTTGGCCCTAAAAAACTTTTCATGGCTAACCTTGACCTCTTTCCCCCCGATGAGCTCCCCCATCCATCTTCAAAGAGTCCCAAGAGCACCGCAGCCACCACCAGCCCAGCTTCGGGTGTCACTGTTGTGCATGGGTTCTGGAGCCCACCCTTTGCCAGCAGTGACACATCGATCAGCAGCAAGGACACGTCCAGCCCCCCCCCCCCCCGGCAAGAGGACCCGCAAAAACAAGGGCCGCCGTGCGAGGACCGACAGGGCTGCCCCCATGAGCAATGTGCGGCCACTTCACCACCCACACCATCTAGGGGAGGCAAGGGCCCGAGAGCCCCATCAAAGGAGCGGAAGGGCAGCAGGAGCGCGGAGAAGGTGGACCCCACATGCCACATCCCAGCTGGGAAGGAGGACACTAAGGAGGCCAGGAGTCCGTCCCCGAAGGGTCCAGAAACGTCACGGTCCGAGGGCGACTGAGCAGGGAGTCCAGGCCAGGTCTGGCTCCCTTGACCTGCTGGATGAGCACCGCTGAACAGGGCCCACGGGGCAGAGGAGCACCGCTGAACAGGGCCCGCCATGGAGAAGAGCACCGCTGAACAGGGCCCGCCGTGGAGAAGAGCACCGCTGAACAGGGCCCGCCGTGGAAAAGAGCACCGCTGAACAGGGCCCGCCGTGAAGATAGGCACCGCTGAACAGGGCCCACGGTGAAGAAGAGCACCGCTGAACAGGGCCCGCCGTGAAGATAGGCACCGCTGAACAGGGCCCGCGGTGAAGAAGAGCACCGCTGAACAGGGCCCGCGGTGAAGAAGAGCACCGCTGAACAGGGCCCCGCCGTGGAGAAGAGCACCGCTGAACAGGGCCCGCCGTGGAGAAGAGCACCGCTGAACAGGGCCCGCCGTGGAGAAGAGCACCGCTGAACAGGGCCCGCCGTGGAGAAGAGCACCGCTGAACAGGGCCCGCCGTGGAGAAGAGCACCGCTGAACAGGGCCCGCCGTGGAGAAGAGCACCGCTGAACAGGGCCCGCGGTGAAGATAGGCACCGCTGAACAGGGCCCGCGGTGAAGAAGAGCACCGCTGAACAGGGCCCGCCGTGAAGATAGGCACCGCTGAACAGGGCCCGCGGTGAAGAAGAGCACCGCTGAACAGGGCCCGCGGTGAAGAAGAGCACCGCTGAACAGGGCTCCGCCGTGGAGAAGAGCACCGCTGAACAGGGCCCGCCGTGGAGAAGAGCACCGCTGAACAGGGCCCGCCGTGGAGAAGAGCACCGCTGAACAGGGCCCGCCGTGAAGATAGGCACCGCTGAACAGGGCCCGCCGTGGAGAAGAGCACCGCTGAACAGGGCCCGCCGTGGAGAAGAGCACCGCTGAACAGGGCCCGCCGTGGAGAAGAGCACCGCTGAACAGGGCCCGCCGTGGAGAAGGGCACCGCTGAACAGGGCCCTTCATCTCAAGCACCGCTCCGCTGGGCACCGCTGTCTCTCCACCTCTCCGCTGGGCCCTTCCTGTCAAGCACCGCTCCGCTGGGCCCTTCCTGTCAAGCACCGCTCCGCTGGGCCCTTCCTGTCAAGCACCGCTCCGCTGGGCCCTTCATCTCAAGCACCGCTCCGCTGGGCACCGCCGTCTCAAACACCGCTCCGCTGGGCCCTTCATCTCAAGCACCGCTCCGCTGGGCACCGCTGTCTCTCCACCTCTCCGCTGGGCCCTTCCTGTCAAGCACCGCTCCGCTGGGCCCTTCCTGTCAAGCACCGCTCCGCTGGGCCCTTCTTCTCAAGCACCGCTCCGCTGGGCACCGCCGTCTGAAACACCTCTCCGCTGGGCCCTTCCTGTCAAGCACCGCTCCGCTGGGCACCGCCGTCTCAATCACTGTTTATGGTTCACTGTGCCCACCATGCCTCCTCCTTGACCAGTGGAGACTGTCATCCACCTGATGGACTGTGGCTTTGCACTCCCCAGGATGGTACAGTGGGCAGCCCACCCACTGTAGAGACATTGAGAGACTGTGGCTTTGCACTCCCCAGGATGGTACAGTGGGCAGCCCACCCACTGTAGAGACATGGAGAGACTGTGGCTTTGCACTCCCCAGGATGGTACAGTGGGCAGCCCACCCACTGTAGAGACATGGAGAGACTGTGGCTTTGCACTCCCCAGGATGGTACAGTGGGCAGCCCACCCACTGTAGAGACATTGAGAGACTGTGGCTTTGCACTCCCCAGGATGGTACAGTGGGCAGCCCACCCACTGTAGAGACATTGAGAGACTGTGGCTTTGCACTCCCCAGGATGGTACAGTGGGCATGGTGGCTCCTCGTGGATCTGGCGTCGTGGACTCATGTGGCTGTGGTGCCCCCCCCTTCCCTTCCCCCTGAGGTGCCTGTAGTTTTTACATCTGATGCCCCTGCAGTGTTCTCTCCAAAGGACTCAGGTCTCCTGTGTGGGCTTTGCCCTTGTTTTTCAAAACTTTGGCCCACGGACATGATGAATTCGTAGGATGTGCAGGACTTGTTACTTCAGTTATACACTGATGTGTATGTCATTAGTTTTGTTGTGAATATCTTTCATGGTTGTACGATAATTTTCAGGAGCTTTTTGGTACATAAATATTTATTCCAAATTTGATTATGTCCTAGCATTTTTCTGGGGTGTTTGGGTGGTGTCACTGTGACTTGTTGCTCTGCATTGGTGTGTACATAGTTTGGGGGGGGCACATATGTGTGTGCCCGTAACCTTTCGTCCTCCCCCCTCCCGTGTGTCGTAGGTGCAGTACTCACCGTTGTCGTCTGCGCCGGACTTCGTACTCGTGGTAGATGAGAAGGTAGACGAGAGCAGGTAGGATGTTTAATTTGGGTTCCATGCTGTCCTCCTTCCTCCTGGAGTGCGTAGTGGTGAGCGTTTTCCCGTCCGTAGTCTGTTTCCGCCGTGTTTTTATCGGCGGTGCTCCCGCCCCGGAAAAGGTGGCGGATTGGTGAGTTGTGATAGTGTGGGTGGTACATTGTCTGCCGCCTGGCTGTTGGCGGTGACCGCCGCACTGTTTGTTTGTACCGCCGTGGCGGTCGGAGTGTTAAAGTGGCTGTCTGTGTTGGCGGTTCCCGCCAGGGTCAGAATCCCATATTTTTTACCGCCAGCCTGCTGGCGGGTTGGCCGCCGCTTTAACACCGACCGCCAGGGTTAGAATCACCCCCTATATCTTGTATTACTGTATACATGATTTTTGTTACGCTATGTATATTTTCTACTCACTTTGCTTTCTGTAGTTTTTTATTTGTGCTTGTTAATACCTGGTGATTGTTGTTAAATATTTGTGATACAAATTATCCTTTGGAATCACCTACATACATTCTAATGCCAGAAAGGAGACAAGGACTTCTTGTGCACACATGAAACCTTCAAGAATTGACCTGGCCCCCCGTTTCAAAGACAGGGAGGATTGCTCTTGTCCTATTAACCCAAACCCAAAGAAAAAACAACTTGCAGTGAGTACCACCTGTGGACAACATCACTGAATAAAATTCAATTAAATTGATTAATGAAAGGAATTTCACAGAAGCCCCACTATCCAGGTTGGTCCCAAAGTGAAAGGACTATGCTCAGCCATGTCCCTGGTGCCATCTGATTTGTGGAAGCAAACAGAAAAAGGAATGAATACAGCACCTCTCACTTTTTGACTCCAGGAAAGAGGGTAAGTCTAGTTGGAGCAAGAGGAGCCTATGAAGGAATTAAATGCACGAGGTTTATTTGTTTAAACGCTTACTCACGTGGTGCCTGTGGGAGGCATGTTCACCTCATTCAAGTAAGGACTGGGATGAAGTAGGATCGAGAAGGTAATAAAAGATTTAAAAACTCCCTTTAGAAATCTTTAATTACAAAAAACATAAACATACATTTGTATATCAACTTACAGAGTTAAAAATGGGTTCCTTCTAGTGATACATTTAGAAGTGAGGAGGAATCACGAACCCTACAACTATAGCTGAAATCTACATGTCATTTTTGGCATGATGGTGTTTTGAAGTGCGGCCTCCCCTTCATTACTGTCCTGTCTTCCTCATTCCATTCATGACAAAGCGACGGATGTTGCCTCATATCCATGACTTTTGAAACCCATGGCTTTATGTCCAGAAGTATTTTTATTTTTCTTAATTTCCCCTGACTGATGTGTGTGAGAAATTGGGTTGTTGGTTGAATGAGGTGTTAGCCCTGTTCAAGCAACAGCCACAATCTCTGACAGGGTGAACCGCAAAAGTTGCTAAATTAACCTATGCTTAACCCTCTAGTGGAATGGTAAAAAGAAGTCTGGTTTAACTTAGAGACAATGTGTAAAGTATTTACACAGCACACAACCAATAATAGAGTGAAACAAACACAAGGAAACTCCCACACCAAATAGAGTAAAGTTTAATAAATTATTTGGCACCAAAACAATTAAAATCCAATCAGTAGAACCAGAGTTATGAATTTTTAAAGTTTAAGGTAAAAAAAAGAGCACCTAAAAGATCAAAGCACCAACTAGTGACATCTAGTCACGCAAGACCAGGTCAAAGTAAAATAAAATATGACAGACCACAATGGATCGTGAGTCGGATACAAAAAGTGGATTGGGCCCGGTCCACACTTACCTTCAGACTTAGAGGATATTTGGAGAAAATCCCTGAGAAGGTAGAAGTTCAGGGGGGCAAGTCTACAGGCCGTGTCTGAGGAGGAGGCAGTTTCATCTGGGAGCCTCTAAAGCAAGTTGTGGTGAAGATTTTCCACCTTTGGAATTGGTTTCTATTTTGAGACTGGAAAATCTTCAGTGGGGTGCAGCTGGAGTCTGTAGCTTATCAGTTTTCCCTGAGGCCAGATACCCTTTTGGCAGAGGACCGCTGAACAGTAGTTGCTACTGCTGAGAAGAACGGTCCTGGTTTCCTATCGATTGTCAGAGCAGTTTTTAGCCAAAAATGTTCAAAATCCCACATTTTGGATTCTGGCTGCGTACCTTTAACACACCACCATGGCTCATTCTAGGTTTGGGTTCAAGACGGTTGGAGCCTTTACTGTCCCTGAGGCTCAGGTCAGGAAAATGGTCAACTAGCCCTTATAGTCCCTTCAGTAGTCCTAGGCTGAAGCAGTCCAACAGGGCTCAATTAGCAGGGCAGGCCTCTGAGTGTTGAAGGTAAGCTTCAGGCAGAAGAGTTTTCCTTCCTGGTGCAGCAAAGCAGTCCTCTGAAGTACAAAGCAGGCCACATCAGCAGGTAGGCCTCTGAGAGTCCTTCAGCAGGTCCAGAAAGTGGACTGAAGAGTTGGTCTGAGGGTCCTATGTTTATATCTGGTCCCTTCATTGAAGTAGGAGACGTTTTTAGAGAATTTTCTTTCAAGTGCTTGAAGTTTCCAGATTCCCTTGCCATGGCTCCTGGCAGTCTGCATGAACAATGCAGTGGTGACAAGTCCTGTGTGTCAAGGCAGGTCACAGCCTAAACAGTTGCAAATAAGGCTGTGTGCAGCTCCACTCCCATATCCTGCCTGCGATGGCCCATCCAGGCACACCTAATCCCTTTATTATGTGGCTGTGTGAGAGGAGTACACAAAATCCAACTACACTCAGTCATGTGACCGAGGAACAAATTTAGGAGCTTTTCACTACCAGGAAATATAAAATGTACATGTCCAACCTATATATTACAAGGCACTGCCTAGTACCTACCTTAGGGGTGACTTACATATAATAAAATTGAGTTTAAGACATGGGGTTTATTTTCCCAAGTTGAATTGGAAGTTTAAAACTGCATTCAGACTGCAGTGGCAGACCTGGAACATATATAAGAGGTTACTTAAGTAGGTGGCACAATATGTGAGACAGGGCCACTAGTAGCATCTGATTTACAGTCCTGTGCTATATTCCATACCACTTCACAAGGAATTTATAAGTACATTAAATATGCCAGTCTGGTATAAACCAATGTTACCACATTTTAGGGAATGAGCATAAGCCTTTTAGCACTAGATTGACGTGGTAAAGTGCATGGAGTCCTAATGCCAGGAAAACAAATTCAAGAACATAGGAGGGTAAAGGCAAAATGTTTAAGGGAAGACCACCCTAAAGCTGACAGATCTAACAACGTGGCTTCATCCCTTCCCCATCCCATAACATCTGTGGAACCAATGTCCTGATTTTTGTTCATCCAGTCCAGATCTATAGCCAGGCATAGAAGGAAAGCATTGTAATTCAGATTCCTTGCTATGGAAGGCCTATTTCTGAAATGGTGTCTTCCTTTTCAGGACTTTAATCAGTTCCTTCTAAAATATGAATAGCTCCTTTTGAAAATGATTCTTTTTAACCAGCAAACAATCAATGGACTGTAATGCTTGTGCAGAAACAGCGTTGGGGTGGAGATTTTATTTTATTACTACAGGGATAACTGGGTTGCGCCTACAAAAGTGCTAGTGAGGTGAGTGGTGATTCTGCCTGGTCAGCACACTCCCACAATGTACCACCTTTTACTAAGATATGCTTCTTCATTTGTTTACCCTCTCATCAGCATTTAATTAGCCTGCAAGCTAGCCGGGTAGAGAGATAGAGGTCAGTGTGACCTGAGAGGAGGCCTATGTGCCTTTGAGCTCCCTTCTGTTTCTGTGGGACAGAGAGTACTCTGCTCTCCACTTCCCATCATCGAGGTTATTAATCTCTTTGTTTGAGGCAAGTGACCCAGAACTACCAGTATGCCTAAGTGATGAGAAAGTGTCAAGTACCAACCTGTCTGTCCCATGGAGACACAATGTAAACAAAGTTGCATGTTCTCAATTCCACCTATACATTGTGGGCCTGCTGCTTAAATACACATGATCGGCACCGGAACGTCTCAGTGATGGATGAGAGAAAGAGAGACACTGGAGTTTAGTGTATATCTTGTGAGTTTCACCTTGATGAGATTTCCCAAGATGCTGACTCACTCGACTCATACACATTTAAATAGGTAACAATAATAACAACAAAATCTCAGGTAATTAGATTCTCCAGATATTCATGGGTTAATTATTGTACTGTGCTAATATTGCAAGGAATGCAACACAGTGTTTTAATCACACTGAAAACAGGGTTCACATCAAAGATAACGGTTTAATGTTTGTATCACTCTGAGAACATGGGGTTAATCAATAACATTCAACTTGATAAGCGATCAGTTTTATCACTGTTTCATCACAGCGTAACTTGAGCATGGCAATAATAAAACTTCAACATCGTTATAACGCCAAACACAGAATACTCTATATCACCAGCAACAATGTGATTAATGCAAATGCCACATTGAACTCAGTAATTATAAACGTATTCACAGTACATCATTTTCATAATAATTATTCCATAGAATCTCCTTTCTGTAATATATTGCAACCAATAACAATGGACATTATTGTGTGACAAGCGCCAAACATCCCAGTGACCTTAAAAACTAACAATATGCCTTCTTAGGCGCATCGTACCCTGGAACATCCAACTATCAAGTTTCAAGGCAGCAAGTGTCAAGTTTTAACAAGTAAATGTCCTTCGATCACGAAGCGTTAACGCCTTTTTAAGAGTTAATTCTCTCCATTTCTTCTTCTTCCCAGAAGCAGCTACCAAGATACTGGGATGAACTTGAAGATCAAACGTTAAGGAGCAGAGACTCCTTCTCCGCAGCCGGTGACCTTTACAGCAAGCAATTCATTCAAGCCAGGTGTTGTTTAAATACCTGCTGCATCTGGCCAAACCCAGTCTGAGCCATAGGGTTGCTACAGGCTTGAGCAACACTTGACCCAAACAAGCATTGGTCTCCAACAAGCATTAGTTCCAAAAAGCATTGGTCTCTGTAAACAAGCATTGGTCCCTGCAAAGGCAGACAATTAGCTCACAAGTTCTTTACTGGAGCATATCCAGGTTTGCAGACTAGCCATTTATGGCAAAAGACATCTCAATCCTGGGAGACTGGCTTACAGTAAATGCACTTTTCAAACTGCTAGGAAATGTCTCCTTCATTTGCAAGTTACAAGGTACAGTGGCAGTTTTTTTTGCTTTGTTTGTGAATATTAGGGTTGTAACAAGTATATGCTCCTGTTGAACTCTTTTGGTAATTGCATTGTTGTGGTGGTGTTTTTTTGCTCCAGGATTCTGCCAACATTTGAAATCATCCAGGGACAGCTGACAATATATTGTGTGCATAGCCATGACCCCTGGTGATACTATAATGTTGTTTATACTAGTGTGTCTCTTTGCACTGTGTATTGAGTACTGAGATGTGTACTTTCTCTGATTTGACTTACTGTCTACACTGTACTACGTTTAGGCTCACTCTACACCACCTCCATTGAGCTACGTCTTCACTGATCAACCACATGTATTGTGAGAGTCAAGGATGCTTAGTGAGGCCAACTTTCCTTTGCAGATCAATCACTCAGAGCCATGGTTAGTAGAGATCCCCAGCGATCTCTCATTTTTAAGTGCTTAGTGACCCCTGCAGCTGGAGATCCCAGAGAGAGAGCCTGTAATGTTGACCTGCCTACAGAATATTGATGGGAATCTGGACAGGTTGTGCTGGAGAGAATTCCAAGAAACCAGTTACAACTTAACATTTTTTGTGCAATTACATTGTAATTTTGAAGAAAAAAAACTTCA
The DNA here is from genome assembly GCF_031143425.1 of Pleurodeles waltl. Classification (NCBI taxonomy): domain Eukaryota; kingdom Metazoa; phylum Chordata; class Amphibia; order Caudata; family Salamandridae; genus Pleurodeles; species Pleurodeles waltl. The sequence continues at coordinate 546,203,830 of NC_090438.1, forward strand.
ACATGAGTGTTCTGTGCGAGCCACTCACCAGAATTACAGGCATTCTGAAGGGGCGATGACAATCCCCCAATCGAGTGGAAGACTAATGTGACAGTGAGGAAGAGTACATTGCCCTCTCACAAGTCCTCAAGGGGAAGGGGGTTTTGTGAAGATAGAAAGAGAAAATAACAGCTTCTGCTTTGTGGACTGCAAAATCGAACTGCTGGACTCTGGACAACGTGTTGTGTTGGGCGTCAGGACTTCTGATTTCTCAAATTACTGTGTTCTTGTTTTTTTAGGATTCTGGGCTGCAAAGGAATTACATCATTAATACATTGAACTTGCATAAACTATTGTACATTGCATAATGTCAGTTATTGTTTGCACATTGTGCATACATTTCTCTAAGGCTGAACAAGTCTCTTCTTCTTTTTACAATACTTCCAGAGTCTCTGAAGCAATGTCCAAACTCAAAAACAATCAACTTGGCTAAAGGGCTTCTTTGTGTTCTGGTGTAACCTCCTGCCAATAATAGTTCTGATAAGGGGACCGCTTGTTACAGGAAATATGTTTGTCCTTAATGTTTGTTTAGCTCTATCTTGGATTCCCACCCAAACGATAAATCATGCTAGTTCTTATTGTTATAAATTATTTAAAAGACAGAGCTCTGCTTTGTTTCATTTAAGTGATTAATTTTTCGTTACCTTGAAATGAAGTTCCTTGCTTGAAAATTTCAGAAGAACCCAAACTGGGTTTTTCACCTTTCTTATTTTCTCTTTTTTACAGGAAATACATGATTGTCAGCAAAAAATGGAAGAGGAAAGCAGGGACTCTGCAGGAAGCTGACAAGGATCACCGGAACATGACTAGAGGCTATTCGGAGGTAAAGAAATGCTGGAACTCAACTGGAAACTGGCCAGAGAACGGGGAACACTGGAACTCAACTGAAGGCAAGCTAGAGAGCAAGGAGCTTGACCTGCACTGGAACTTGACTGAAGGTAGGCTGGAGAACAAGGAACTTGACTTGACTGGACACAGGTGAGCAGAGCAAAAGGTGCGAAGCCAAGAAAGGCCTCAGACTCACAAGCATCCTTAAATAATAAAATGTACACATGTGCCTTTTGGCAGTTGATTGCTTGTTAAAGAAATGAGCAATTATTCTCCTGATTATGGTGCATGTTCAATCTAGATCACATTGTGAAGAGCACATATGTTGGCAGTTATAGTTGGAGCAGGTGGAAAGGCAGTTGGTCGCTTGTTAAGGAAATGAGCAATTATCCTCCTGATTGTGGCACATGTTCAATATAGAGCACATTGTGAAGAGCACACGTTTTGGCAGTTACAGTTGGAGCAGGTGGAATACAATGTGCATATTAAATTCATATTAAATTCATCATTGGTTATCATAAATAAGACATTTAACAAACATTGGTTATTGCAAACTTGATATTCAAGGATGTAATGAATACCCACATAAGTCTGAATGTTGCAAGCAACAGCATCTTACTGTAATTGAGCTTTTTGATGTGCTAGTGTACACACAACAGTGAGCCCTTTGACTTGTGACTGAGGGACAAGTTAGGTGTCTTTAAAAGTCAAGAAATTAAAAGTGCAGAACTTTTTCTAAAATCGTGATTTAGGAATGGTCTCAATATTAGATGACTGGAACAAACAGCCATTCCAAGTCTCAGACGTTTCATCTTAATGAAGTTTCCCACTAAGGGCTTATTGATATGAAGTTGTAGGATTCAGCTGGACCACTCAACAAGCACATCCCACAACTTGGAGCCCTTTTGATATATAGCTTCCAGCCTTGCTCTGCTGAAGAATTTCAGCTTCCTGAAAAGTTTACTTACATGTCTGTAAGTAAAACCTCTGAATGAGATGAACCACTAGCTTTTGTCCAGCCATGGTCCATGCTGAGCTTCCACAAAGAATAGCAAGTTGCCAGTTTCCTGCACTTCATAGAATACCAATGATGTTTCACTCCCCTCCTTTTTTAGATCCATCATTAGGACTCAGGATCTGGGCAAGCCCCTTTCTCATGACTGGATTGTTGTGTTATCTATTTCTATTATCTATTTTTACCTTTTTGAAATGGCTTTCTTCCTTATTTTTGTTTTTGTCATACCAAGGAGCAGACCATTTTAGCCTCACAGCGATCCAATCAGTTGACTTGTATCCTTCTAATGCTGCTGTTAGTGATATCAGGGACTACTTGTTTGTTTTACTTTAAGCACTCCGTGGTACTGGATATGTTTTTGACTATATCCTTCTTGTGTGGCTCCTCTTAACTTTCTACAACCCTGTGCTCTCTTTATTTCTTCTTCCCTTCCGAAGTGTTGCTTACCTTGCCTTTCCTATTCCATTCATTTTTAATATCTCCCATCCCTGCTCCTCTATGTCTCCCTAGTCCCTCAACACTTGGTTCAGCCTTCCTGCATCCCAATCCCACATAATTTTTGCATTCTTAGGGCCTCATTTATGATTGTTTGTCACAGTGTAGCAAGTGCCATATGTCAAAAGGCAAGGGCAAGAATGTGCTGTATTAGGCCCTTCTGCCTGTTCCGGTAAAAAAATTGGTGCCTAGCGCCAATGCACGCTCACTTGCACCATGGTGCAAGGGTGTCTGCGTTGTTTACATGATTGTTTTTGTGACCTTCCTGCACAAAAACAATCAATGAAGGTGTTTTCCTCTTTCTATGAGTGCTGCAGAATGCAGCGCAAATAAAAAGAGGAAAAAGCGGGGGCAAATAAAGTTATTTCTCCTCGTTACAACTCCCCTGCAGAGGAGCACAGTTTTGACACATTGCCAGGTTTACAGATCCTTGTAAATCTGTTAATGTGTCAAAACCCACTGCAATGACCATGGAACACCTCCTTGACATAGAGTAAGGCAATGCAGTGCTTTGTTCTGCCTTACTCCATATCTACGAGGCCATGCAAAGCCACACAGGGTGCGTTTTGAAAATGATGGTGCGTGACGCTGACAAAGTTGGCGCAGCAACGCGCACCGTAATTTTTTCTTAAATCTGGCCCCTAGTGTTTAGCACCTGCCCCACTATTGCTAAGTGTCCATCTTTACATTTGTCTTCTACCCATTTCAAGATGGGTGTCCGTGAGTGTGCATGCATACTCAGGACGCAAAAAGAAATGGGTCGGTCAAGAAATGTGAGCCATTATTGATTTAAATATTTCTCATTGCATAAATTGAAAGTTGAGCATGTATAAACAAAAGAAAAAGCTTCACCCTCATCCTCAAAATCTCAGCAGTTAAGGATGGCAGACATATATCAAAATGTAATAAGGTAACATCAAGTTGACTTAAATGAATAAAACGTCAGCTGTTTATGGTCCCAGAAACAATTTATTGTGCATTTTAAGTCTTCAGATCGAGGCGAGAGACACTTGCCTATTGAAAACTGTTTCGAAATAGGGGGGCTTATTTACAAGCCCCTTGTGCTGCCGGTGCATCATTTTTTGTGATGCAAGGGCAGTGCTGGCGGCAGGCCCATATCTGCAACACTAGGCAAAGCCACTTTGCGTGGTTTTTCATGGCCTTGTAGATATGGAATAAGGCAATGTGTTGCTTTACTTTGCATCAAAGAAGCCATTCCGTGGATATTGCGATGGATGTTTCCATGCAACACCAATGGATTTTGACACATTACCCGATTTACAAGGTTTTGTAAACCTGAGAATGCATCAAAAGCCTATGCCACCCTAGGGGTGGCGTAAGGATGCTGCAACAGGGAGAAACATTTTTGCTTCTCCCCATTTTTTCCTCTTTCTATATGTGCTACATTTTGCAGCACATATAGAAAGAGAAAAACACCTCTGAAGATTGTTTTATTGCAGGAAAGTGTCCCTTCCTGCACCGCCTTGACTACGGCAACGCCCTATACGCCAGTATCCCCTCCCAGCTACTGAAAAGACTGCAGATCATACAGAACGCGGCGTCCAGACTCATGCTGGATCTTCCCAGATGCGCTAGCACCTCAGAACACTTCACTGGCTCCCAGTCCAGAAGAGGTACCAATTCAAGAACCTCACTCTGGCCTGCAAAGCACTACACAATCAAAGACCAACATACATCAACCACATACTGAAAATCCACACACCCACAAGAAAGCCTGACTCTGCCTCCCTCCACCTTGCACAAATCCCCTGCATCCATCGCTCCTGTAGTGGTGGCCGTGCCATCTCCTACATCACTGCCAAATCCTGGAACAGCATACCCCTACACCTCAGGATAGCCCCCTCCATAGCGGTGTTTAGAAAACAGCTTAAGACATTGCTCTTCAAAGGTGACACGGCTCCTCCAGCGTTCAGAGACCCATAAGGGTGACAGTACTGAACTTTACAAATCCCCGATTGATAGAAGCAAGGGAAGGACTCACAGATGGCAGACTCCAGCAGCATGAGGAGAGTTGCAGGCAGTCTTTAATGTCCCTGAGACTGCGGAGACCATGGGGCAAGCCAACAAGCCCTTGGAGAATCTTGGATTAAGGATGTAGAGAACTGATCCAGTCCTTCTCACTGCAGGTCAAGAAGCAGCAGGCCAACACAAGAAAGGAAGTAGCAAAGTGGCGGTCCCTCCTACACCACAGCACACTAAACATAGTAGGCTAAAACAGCAATGCAGTTGCAGAGTGGCAGTCCCTCATGGCAGCACAGCAGTCCTTCTTCCTGGCAGGATGTCCTTGGTTCCAGTAGAACCCTCGTTTGGTGGGGTTTGGAGTCCAGTATTTATACCCAAATATGCCTTGGAAGTGGTGGAGACTTCAAAGAGGTCTTTAAATATCACAAGGTCCCTGCCCTTCCTTCCCTGGCTCCAGGGGCTCTATAGGGGGTAATGCAGCCTTTTGTGTGGGGTGAGGCACATCCATATTCGGGTGTAAGTGAGGCAGTGTTAAACCCCTGTATCAAGTTAAGTCACACCTAAACTACCATTGTGTGTGACTGTCTAGAGGGAATGTGCAAAGCCCAGTTGTCACCAACACCAGGCGTGTATTCAGAGACAGGCACAGGCACAGCATACTTAAAGTAAGAGAAAACCAACTTTCTAAAAGTGACATTTTCAGACTTACAACTTAAAATCCACTTCACCATAAGTTGTGAATTTGAATTGTGAGTCCAGAGACACCAAACTCCAAATTTCTATATTTTCCCAATTGGAAGTTACACTTAGTAGCTGCTTCAAGGTAATTCCAATGTTAACCTATGGGAGAGAGAGGCCTTGAAGTAGTGAAAAACAAATGTAATAGTTTTCACTACTAGGACATGTTTAAGTTGTCCAACTTTTCAAATACATTGCACCCTGCCCTTGGGGCTAACTAGGACCCATCTTAAGGTTGACATATATGTGATAAAAAGGAAGGTTTGGATTTGGCAAGTGGGTGTACTTGTTAGGTCAAAATGGCCGTTTAAAACTGCTCACACACAGGTTCTGCAGTGGCAGGCCTGAGGCAAGTTTAAAAGACTACTGTTGTGAGCAGCACAATCAGTGTCACAGGCCCACTGGTAGCAGTTAATTTACAGGCCCTGGGCACATACAGTAGGCTTACAAGTAAATTAAATATGCCAATTGTGGATGCACCAATGTTACCATGTTTTAAACAGAGAGCACATGCAATCTAGCACTGGTTAGCCGCTGTGAAGTCCCCAGAGTCCTAAAGCCCACAAAACCAAGGTCAGAAAATGAGGAGGAGGAAGGCCAAAAGCCTAGGGAATAACCTTGCAGAAAGGGACATTGTCAACAAAAGCCTTGGCATTTGGGTACACAGAAAACATATATATATGTATGAAAATTGCGTATTCAACAGCCAAGCATACACTACTAGATGACTTCGTGTCAGTCAGAAAATGAAAGCAGCAACAGTGAAAAAAAGATAATAGCTGAGAACCACATAACAAAATAAGCAGATGGTCTCTTGAAACAGACGCTATATAGCAGGAGGTCTAATGGAGAATAATGGGCCTCCAGAGCAACGCAGTGTGTATGTGCCACATCAGATTTATTAATTGCTCACTATACACCGTGAGCACTGTTCAATGTATTGCGTGTTACATGACTCACGATAAGTTAATTCCTTTACAAATTCGAGAACAAAGGTTCCTGTTCATCTTCACACGTTGGCTTCTTCGCCTCTGTCTACAGTGGTAGTAATTCCAATCATTGCTCAGCTCCGTTTGCTTCCAAATTGCTTCAAACCTGTCTCTAGCCTTTCGATGTTCTCAATTACATTTCCTGGAAAGTCAATAGCCCATTTCCGGTCTTATTCCGGTATTCAGTCAGCCACAGTACAGCACATCTTGTAAAAACATGTTATATACTTTTATCAGCATGACACTCGCAGAATAACGAAGAAGGATAGCACAATACGGTTCTTATTATTATTATTATTATTTTTTACAGTAAATAGTAGTGTAGATCCATCGTTTTAAGCCAGTCTTGTTTTTATCATTTCACTTTAGTAAAGCCTACATGAACCGCACCCTCGCGAAGACATTTCCAATAGCACCAAAAAAGTAGAAGATGCCGCCCGTCCTCACCATATTTCTTTCCCTCAGAGATATCAGAGATGTGTCTCTGATATGAAGAGGCTACAATAGCTGTTATGTGCTGAACCAGTTTTGATACATCCTAAAATATAAATAAAATAACATATCTAAGCAAGGAGATAACACTAAATGACTCTTGCCTCATATCTTTTAAGTACGCGCGCCCAGTCTGGATCGTTATCCACGGGCCCCAGTTGGATGCGCTGTTAATTATGCCCTTTTCTTGCAGCTCACACGTGCACACTGGAAAATAACTACCCGAACCTGATTGGCTATGCAGAAATATTGCTCTGCATCGTACAACAATTCTATGACGTCAATGGGAATGCTTTACTAGAGGCAGCTCTGGATGATCTGATGGATAAACCGGAGATCATTCGGAATATGACCATGTACTAGCGTCTACATACAGTGTTTCCCAAACCTTATTAACCACAACCCACTTTTTGTAACAACAAACTTTTGCGACCCACCTAGCTGTAATGGTCATGATGCAGAGGACTGGATAATGTAACTAATGCATTGTGTGGTAGTGCACTGACATTTACAGACAGAACATTTTCCATTCAAATGGCCACAAAATGTTTTTTGACCTACAATTTTACTTCATGTTTGACACCCTACAGCCTGTGCTTTCAAGCTTCCTGTGTCCCAGCAAGATTGTCAGTCACATATTTGGCTTTACATTTCATTCTCTAACTGCAAAGTGAGAAGAATTTGCAAACACGAATCCCCAAGATAAAAAACATAAGCAGCAATTTGATAGAAGACATAGCCTGAATATGACCTCCGTCTTTGAAGCGCAGGAAATGTGACAAGATACATTTAAAGAGGTTTATTTGTTGCTTGGACTTTTGCGACCCACTATTCTGTGTCTAGCGACCCAAGAGTGGGCCATGACCTGCAGTCTGCGAAACACTGGTCTACAACATAGCAGGATTGGTTTCTTTCACACGCAAGGCAGTTGCTACATGAGACATATCTTGGTTACTGCTGAGCTGCAAGAGAAAGGTACGAATTCTACATATTGTTGCTTCAGGCTGTCAAGAAAAGGAGACAATTTTAGGCACTTTCAAGGAGGCTGTTGTTGCACAACAGCCTTTATTGCTTCTATTAAATCATGCCCCTTTAAAGCTGTCAGGAGTTTTAGAACAAAAAACAAAAGCTTTGGGCACACCTGAGAAGGTTAAGCTGGTAAGAGGTATGTTGGTCTTACTTGCGTATGGAACTTCCAGGCAGAGACGGGCGAGTAAACAAATGAACAGGGAGAAAAAAGTCAGAACCCAGTCAAGGGTCTGGCTCAGCTCAAAGAAGCCATCCACGAGCCGAGCTCTTAAGATTTTCGACATGTAAATCATGTAATAAATACTGTGTACAAGTATGATAAAGTGTCTTCAAATTCAAAAATGTGTTTATCTTTGACATGCTAAAGCGTTTCACATTAGAATATCAGACTCTATCACTGCAGTGAGAGGTATTTATTTAAAACAAGAGCTTAGAAACATTCACCATGAGGACATGGCACTAATGAACTAGGGGCCAGATGTAGGAAGCCTTGTGCGCCTCGCAAATGGCGAAAAATGCAGTTTGCGAGGCGCAAAAGGCCAAACGCGATGCACAACCGCAAATTGCGTGTCGGTACCGACTCGCAATTTGAGGCTGCGACTCACAAATAGGAAGGGGTGTTCCCTTCCTATTTGCGATCGCATCGCCATGCTGAGTTGCTTTGGGACCGCGAATGCGGTCGCAAACCAACTCGCAGTTACCATCCACTTGAAGTGGATGGTAACTCATTCGCAAAAGGGAAGGGGTCAATAAAAATATTTTTTCCTAGGGACCACTGCCTACTCTGAAAAACCGAAACCAAATGGAATTTTTTCTTTTTGCAGCTCGTTTTCCTTTAAGGAAAACGGGCTGCAAAAAGAAAAAAAAAAACTGCTTTATTCAAAAAGCAGTCACGGACATGGTGGTCTGCTGTCTCCAGCAGGCCACCATCCCTGTGAGTGCATGGACTCGCTATGGACCCCATAGCGAGTCGCAGAAGGTGTCTGAGACACCTTTCTGCATGCACGTTTGCGAGTTGCAATTTGCAATTTATGACTCGCAAATTGCAAGTCGCAAAAGAATACTTACCTACATCTGGCCCTAGGATTCAACTAAGATTCAAATCAATTTCGATGCTTACTACATATGTGGCACAGATTCTTATACATGGAGAAACATTGTAGAGCAGTGCTTCCTAAACTTTTTAGAACCACAGCCCAATCTTTAGAATGACAATCATTTGGAGCCATCATACTTTATTGGACATGAGGTGAGATGATTTTTGTGCATAACGAAAGCATCATGTGGTAGCAAATTGTCACTTACAGAAAGCACATTTCCCATTGAAATGACCTCTCAGGCGCATATTTAAGAACTCCTAGCACCACCAGAGCACAACTTTTCATGACGCTCCGGTGGTGCAATGCCCTGTGCCGTATTTACAAGGAGGCTTTAAGCCACTTTTTGTGGCTTAATGCCACCTTGTAAGGACGGCGCCTTCACACCCAGCCCTGCATTCTGCAGCACGCATAGAAAGAGCAAAATGCCAGAAATGATTCTTTATGTGCGGGAAGGTGTCCCGTCCTACACATAAACAATCATTTCAAAATTACGCTTTGGCATTTCCGTGTGGGCTGCATTCTGTATCACACACAGAAGTGCCAAATCACCATTAGTGACTGTTTATGTGCAGGAAGGGACACCTTCCCACACATAAACAATCATGTCTGTCACTATGGTGCAAGGATGCCTGTGTTGGCGCTAGGCAGATCAATTTAGCACCAGCACAGGGGACAACACAGGGTTCCACCATATTCAATTAAATACTGTGCATCGCGGCATTCTTAAAATGACAGAGCGTGGTGCTGCCAATTTTGGCGCAACGTTGCGCTCTGTCATTTTCTGTTAAATATGGTCCTAAATTTGCACAGGCAACTACATGTTTGACTCATTTTGGGGGTCGAAATTCCTAGAGGATCTCCAGCTGAGACAGAGCCAGGCAGCTCAAGCTTTCAATGGCTTTGCCCACCTCTGCTTCCAGACAGTCAACAAGACAGTACAATAGACAACCTTTTCTTTGCAGCGAACTTTGCAAATAAACCATGAGCAGTTGAAATGGTGTGATATTTATCAGGCCTGATAAAATCCAACTCCGCAAATTTGGAATTTATTGGATGCGGTAAATAACACCTAGTTTTGGGGGAACAACATGAAGATTTTGGTGCTTCCTGCACCAAAATCTACACGTTCGGGTCAGTACCGCACATTTTGCCCATGATAAACATCCACAGGTTTGACTTGCAGATATATATTGCAAAAATCATAATTGGGATATGTGCAGTTGCAGCAGTTACCACACATATCACAATCAACCGGGCCTCCTGGTTATGAGGGCTTCAGACTCTCTGCCAAAGATAATTTGCTTTTAGGGAAATGGTGGAAACCAGTAGCCCATTGGGTACTTAATTCATCAGGCAATCTGAAAGTCAAATATTCACCAAATCCCACTAGAAGGTATATCTTTAGAAAGCAGGTAATCCCAGTGATTTATATTAATTAATTAAATCTGCAAAATCATCAGCGATACACAGAAGCACCTGATAGATGTTATAGTGCTTAGATTATACATTTTTAAGGAATGATAAGCCTACATGGGCCAGTTGACCTTCAAACCTGTGATTTGATGCTTACATAGACATGTACAGACAGATTAATTAATTGTGAATTAATGTAATATGTGTTATAGACATTTTAAAGTTATTGTCTTGATCTTTTCTTTTGTGAAAGTCAAATATCTGAGATCATTTACCATGGATGGAATCTACATCTGCTATACCTATATACAGGAGTATTAGATAGATGAGCACCATAAAAATGATATAAAATAAATATAAATGTAATGTGCAGTTTTGCCGATGTGCATATAAACCACGCAGAGCCACCTATGTGCCACCTTGAAATACCCATTCACCAGTTCTCAGGAAGGCTAGTCTGCATCTCCTTCTTAAACAAAAGGCCTCCTGGAATTTCTAAAAGTAGCCTAATTTCTTCCTCCTTACTGCAGTGTGTGGTCTCTTCTCTCCAACTTAGGAATGCAGACCATAGACTTCCACTGTCTAGAAGCTGCCCTACACCTTCATATTGTGCCATGTCAAACCAGGGGCCTCCGAATGAAATCCATTTTGCTCTACAGCATTTTCAGAATCCCATTTTCTATGTTTGCATTATTTACCCTGCATTTTTTTTCTGAATTTGCTATGATCTTGAGTTTACTGCTTTCATTGAGTGCAGCCTAGAGCTCTCCATGTTTTCTTGTATAGGCGTCCAGTAATTACTTTACACTTCCAAGCCCTGAGTTAATTGGCTGTCCTTGCTCAATTGATGGTTTAGCAGTAGCCTAGAAGTAGGCAGACCATTCACCTCATTTCAGGGCCCATCAAATATACCAAATCCAGTGCTATCATAATGCAAGTAATGATTCTTCTTTCTACAGTTTTGCACCCCCAGAGTGCATGCTATCTCAAAAGCCTACACTACGTTCCTAAAATCCTTCAAGAAGATTTTAACTTGACTTGAAAATGCAACTTGTTACCTCTTCCTTTTTCTTGAATGACACTTTCTTTACTTTTCATCCTTTGCATGGATCTTCTCTACATTCTACTCTAAATTGTGTTAATGTTTCCAGTAATATTTATTACTGCATTTCTGCAAATCACCCCCATCTCATCTCAAAGACCACATTTCCTTCTTTGAAAATCATACCCTGCAGTCTATCAAAACATAATATCTAGTTCACCAGTCATCTGACTGACCTCACAAACTACCATTAATGATTACACCTAACTCCTACTAATTTAACTAATCATAAAGACACTGAAGTAAACGCAGGGGATAATCTCTTTGAGAGCACAAGATTAATCCTAATAACCAAGAACAATAGCCACTGGATTAACCACTAATCCTGGGTTCTGAAGTGGCGTGCTGCCCAGCATAAAGTACTACAAAACCACATAAGGGATAGTAAGTGTTATATAACTGAATACAGTACAATACAATTAAAAGGTCAGTATCATTACAGAATGTTGTCAGTGTGGCCTCCAGTGATGCAGCTGAGGCTGGGCGTTGCCAAAAGAAACAGTTGACTGAAAAAACACAAACTTGATTTAATCAAAACTGCAGCAAACACCAAGCTTTAAAGTATCCAGCAAATTTCCAAGGGTCTTTCTTTCTTTCTCATACAATGAGCCTGGGTATAGCAAGCCAGTAACTTGGTATGTTAGGTAAATTGTTGTGTGTGATAACTGAAGTCTAATTGTGTTCTCTTTGCTCTATTGTGCGATCTTGTAATATATTAAGCAAGAAATTAGGGCAAGGGAGTTTGATAATGGTCCATCACATTTCCTCCATAGACTATATACCACAAAAATGTGATGCTCAGAGAGATCCCTATATTGGGGGTATAGAACTGGAAACAGAAACTTCTGCTAGATGTAGTTCTACAGAGATCAGCAGAAGAGCCCTCACCTTCTTAAATAGCAAACTACATCATTGGATTCTGCTCCATGCTGGCAATGTCCAGCAGGCACCTGAAATGGGGATCATTGGTTGAGCTCTTTTTTCTTGCCCTTGCTGAATTGTAATGAGTCATCAGGGTAGTAAGTGTGGTGAGAGATAAAACTGCCTATAGAGAGCTAAGGTGTGTCTCTTTTATTTTATGTTGGTGATCTATTTATTATAAAAGTATGGGCACAAAATTCCTATTGACTGTCTCAAGTGTCTGGGAACTCGTGATCCAGCATTGATGAACCTGTAAAAAATATAAACAACACAAAATGTGTATGTATCCAAGAACAAATTCATATGTCAATGTGGGCTGTGCTGTTCAATCATCCACTTGAATCTTCTATAGTGACACCACATCGCATGAGTTTGTGAGCACACTCTGCATGCTCAGCATTCAAGTCACTGTGGGCACTGCAAAACATGACTTGCTCTTCTATCAGCCTTAACATATGCCAAGAAACTATAGTTTTTAGTTTATCCCCATCCTAATTTCTCAGGGAAACAGTAGGAATTTGGAAACATGACACTCTTTCTGTACATTAACCTAAAATGTTTACAAAAAAGAATGATGGCAAGATAGAATCCAATAATTACTAGGTCATGTATCATACTGGAATGTGACCACGTTATCCTACACTTACTGTTGCTTGGTGGTGTACCTTTGGTTAGACCTGTCCGGTTTGACACTCCTAAATCTTGCTGAGTCATCAGGAGTGGGCTTATGTATGTGCCCCACTGATTAGTTAATTGCAGGCTGCTGTTCGTCTCACATCCCCACCTCCAAGGAAGCATGTAATCACTTTTCGAGTGGCTCCCAGGATATCACTACTAACTCAACTGTAATCCTGGAGTTGTGTACTGTTAGCATGAATATCAGATATAGTGGGTACCATTGTCCTATATTTTGATCATATCCAACAAAAAGATAGGATGAACCTCAATAGTCATCTCATTTGGCCCTAAGGCATGTTAGAAGTTAGTAATAAATACTTGCATATATACCTCACTACAATGATATTTCTAGGTCATCATGGCAAGTAAGACCATGTCTACAGTTAGACTACTTTCATTGTCTTGTGGAGTGCAACTTTTGAGGGAACTTGTTGATGGCTTTAATAAAATGTATTCAAATGTTGATAGGTGTTATTCATTGCTGCATGGAACAAAAGAAAATATAGGAGGTCGCATTACATTTTGGATTTCTAAGTAACCAAGAAATTCATATGTAAGATAATTCTATGGATTTACATTTTTGTGCATCATTAATAATGTGCACTGTGTATTATACATACAATTTTACATGTACAGACTGATTTAATAATTGCTTTTGAAACAAGTTTTTTATGATGTGTTGAAGTGCTTGACTAAGATGAAAAGCATCTCTGTCACTCACTTTGTGCTTCTACCCTGCATCCATCCTCTTCCCACAAGCTCTGCAGTATACAGTTAAGCTGCAGGGTATTTATATTTTCCACTGTTCTTGATCTGTTGATGGTGAACCTCATCTAGCTCAGAAGTAACTGGCAACATGTAGCCATATCTTTGGTTTCTTCACTGAGGGCTATTTATTCACAAAGAGAGATACTGTAATTGCATCAAATTCATTTCAAACAACTAGGGATGATATTTGCTCAAAGGGTGTTGAATAATTATTCATGGATTGCTTAGGTGTTAAGTTAATGTGACAGGTATTTTTCTTGTCCTTTGATTTGCTGGAGAAACAATACATTAGCTCACACCACTATGATACTGCAGACATTATTTTGTTCTTTGCATGAATTTGTATAAAGCCCCCTCGATTTTTAAGGTCAGCTAGAAGACGTTCCTACTAAGGATGAAGCAGATTATATTTTTGATTTTTGTCACCCTTTAGACACTTTTAATGTCTTTCAGCATGTTCGTAATAGCACCTACCTAGGTGGCATGCTTCATCATTGGATCCTTCTCAATGCTAGGAGGGTGATGCAATTGCCACTGGTGAGAGATAAAATTGCCTATAGATACCCACAGTGTGCCCCTTTTATTTTATGTTGGTTATGTAGAGCTAGGTTATAAAATAGTGTGAACCAATGAAACAATAGTTGTTCTTTGGTCCAAGTATCTGGTCTACATATTCCGTGCCATGCTGCCATTATAGGTCAAGTGGTGTTTCTTTAGAATGTTGTTGTGATCTCTTTGCCACAGGTTGCTTTCTTATTAAAACTGTGACTGTTAATTCCAGGGCAAATATCTTCAATTTGCTCACAATCAATAGTGGCACATTCAAGAGTGCATCAACATTTTCCTGCTATGGGATGGTGATGGGGTGGGGTGCAACCTGTGGCATTCTGACCTCTGACTGCTGTGCAAGTGGACCTGACGATCTAACATCATACAAACAACCTGTAATATATATCTGTAGCCCACCACACTGTGCTGCTGTGCATTACCTATAATCAAGGACTCAGTCAAACTGTATACAGTATTAATGCTGTCAGTCAGTCTGTCTGTCTGTCTAAAACGGCCTGAGCAATTGTTTTTCCCTGAACAGTTAAGAAGAATGGTCTGAGGTTTATTACGTGACTATTTAAAATATTTGCTTATGCATATTTGCTATTAGCCCAGAGATGTAGCCAGTTTGTCATGAGCCTAAGAGCAAGAAAGGCACCCTGGACGATACATGAACTGTGAAATACAGCAACGGTCAGGGATCAATGGGCCCCTCAGACATCTGGTATCACTTCACCTGTGGCACCAGTGGAAGCTGTGCCCCTGTAATAACCTATTCCTTCAATGAAATGTTAAGCCTCTCAATCTATTCCTGAGGTCAATCAATGCCTTGTCGCACCTCAAGATACATGCAGAGGCGGCTCCTCCGTTAGAGCGGAGGAGAGTTGCCCCTGCCAACAGCGGCAGCCGCAAAACCTTTAAAAGAAAACGATAATAAACGTTGTTTATTATTGTTTTCTTTTAAAGGGGTGGGGCCAAGGGGGTGACGAGCAGTTAGGGGGAGTGTACAGCACTTCCTCTCACTATGCGTGTATGTTTGGCCGGCCGTTTTGGGCCGGCAAAACACACATGCGCAGTAGGCTCTCTCCAGCCCACCAACACAGTTGCCGGGCAGGAGAGAGCCCCAGTCGGCCTGGGGGTGCCCTGGATGGGTACTCCGAGCCAATCCTGATGCTGCTCTTAGCAGCAGGGCAGGGTGGGAGCCTGTGCCCGCAGCCAGCAGAGAGGAAGCAGATGGAGCGATGCAGCGATGGAGGTAAGTGTAATTTTGTTTAATTTGAATATTTATATACCTCCTAGCCTCCCTTCCGTGCGCAGCCCCACCCCTTCCGCACCCCACGCGCCGCTCCTGTATACATGTGGGTCAGATACCAAGATGGCAGGCCTAAATCTTTCATGCTAAGAGAATAACATCCTGCCTCCTGCAGAGCCCAAACTCTTCTGGCGTGGTGGGTGGGCTTTGTTTTCATCTCTGAAAGGTGCAGGTTCTCGAATGTCGATTTGTTTGAGCTCTACTCATAAACATGTTCGAGGACATTGACCTGCATAGCCTGATATCATGTACCATATACAGCCACACGACCAAGTTAGAGTCAGCTCAATGATGTCAGAAACACAGTACTGTAGTTTAAGCCGCTCTCTGGTTCTATGCTGCTAAGAAATATTCGTCCTTAATTACTTCTCCTCAAGCGTAGATGGGATACATAGAAATAATAATCACACATTTTCTAAGATAGGATGATTTATTATTCTACTGAGTTCTCCGAATATTTGAGGAAAGTGTGTTTTTGGGTAGCTTGCCCGGTAGGGTGGGTAGAATACAGCTATGTCAATAAACTAGCATGCCAGATGTTCGTTCACATGCTTTGTGGAGGCAGTGGGGCATTAAAATACAGGATATTTCTTCAACATGCAAACAGCTGAGTGTGTTTATCACTTTATCTACCCCATACAAAAGCCTCTCTGGGCTAAAACGCCTCCACTTGAGAGCGGGAACTGCCCGATGCGAACGCTGCTTACGAAATCTATTTAAAATGTCTGTTTAAATTGTACGCTCTACTTCCTTATGTAATATAAGATCCGATTTAGCATTTGTTATTATTGTGTTTAAGCCGCATTAAGCTACCTAGTAAACTTTGCCACGGTGCTAAAGTTGAGCAAATGCTCCTGTGCACAGTTTTTTTTACTGTTAAATTATATGGAACAGGGCCTGGAGCAAACAGGTTTAAATCTTGGTCTTCATGAAAATTCGTGCACCAGGACAAAAGCAGGACAGATTTAATTTGTTCAACGCTTATTGTCGCTTACTGTTAGTCACACGAGTGGTCTTTGCACTTTTAAAATGCGAAATGTAAAACTAAGTTGAGGAAAAGTCAGTGTTCAACTTATAAGGTATGCAAAATATAAATTGCAAAATATATTTGCAAATTTTTTTCACGAACAAATGTTGATCCTGGTTCAATTAAAAAAAAATACTTTCATGTCAAAATTATGGATCAAAACTTTATGTTTGAATTTTTTGCAACTGTTTCGCAAAGCGTTTCTTGTCCAATGTTTTTCCTGGAGAAAATTGTTTATTTAATGTGAACTGGACTAATTTCTGTTTGTTAAATTCCTTTACATATATGAGAGGCAAAATGAATGGAAAACAGCATTTGCTCGAATTTTATAACAGGTGAAAGTTTATGTAATAAAGAAACATAACCCTAGTGAAACATAACCCTAGTTGAAGTAATTGTACAAATGTATGGTGTAAATTACATATTTGCAAGTCTCATACTGATGACTTACAGGTGATTTCCAGACTGAGCAAATTATATCAGTAATCAAACCATTGGTGCAATATTACACATTTCCCAGTAATTAGCCAGAGATTTGATCGTAATATTGCACTGCTCAGTATGTACCCGCTGTTTTTAGTTGCAGATTGAACAACTACCACTGTCAAAATGTATTAAAACAATCTGATTAGCAAATTGTGGCACGGTCCTACACTTTATTATTGTAGTGAACACAAAGTTGACCTACAATCAGCCACAGAGTGTGTGCTCCAGCCTCATACTGTTATCTTGAATTTGTAAAATTCAAAGCACAGCATGTTTTCATAAATGAACATGAATATATCCTGGAGAACAAAATGTGGGGTAAAAAGTGTAATTAGGAAAATGTCAGATTTCATAGTATTAAGCTCTCTCTCTCACACACACACACACAACCCCTAACCCCCCCCAGGGGCAGATCTCTTACTTTTTAGCTTTATTGGGGCAAAATTGTTTAGAATCCCAGCCATTGTATCCTTAAAAGTATTGGAAGCCTCATTAACATCTTGATTCACTGTTGGGAAGACAGGATGTAAAACATGCAACAAGATCAACATGATTTCTGTTTTTTGTGTCTTCATACAATGTTTTGAATCTTTTGAGGTGGTCAATCAATGACGTTTTGAAAAAGGACATGCAGAATGGCATTTGAAAATGATCATATCGATCAACTGTAAGAGGGTTATGGACTCTAAGAAAGTCCTTTTTAGCGAAGGTCAGATCAAAGATAGCACATTTTACATGACACAGATTTAGAGAGTATCACATTAAATGACTTACCAGCAGAAAGTCTGAAAATATATGGGATGAACCGTCTTTAGAGTTTCCCAATGCACATTAAAGTTTCTGACAAATATGTGGTTATTGTTGGGCAACATGATCTCAGAAGTAATAAGATCTGTACAATGTTTGACAAAAATGTGGTTGTCACCTGTTGGGTGATAAATTAATTCCTGTAAATATAGCAGTAGTAGACTTTTTTCAACTATGAGACACTGATTCCAACCCCTTTTGTGTATATCATCACCCAAAGACGAAAACCGAATCAATTGAAGAAAGGAGATGTCCCAGTAAATTAGGCAATCCCGGTCGGCAGCATAGGTAGCCAATAAGCACAAAATCTCAGCACGGAATACTAGATGGTGCTCTATTTTTTAGTTTCCATTGGGTAGGGCAAACATCTTTATTCATAGTGTCAATGGTAAGCAGAATATGAGCCAGGGAAGTAGTACTCTGTTTTTGACTAAGAAGCCAGATAAACATGCCAGCCTTTTTTCACTCAATGTTACTCTAGGCTGTCCCACTTGTGAAAAAAGTTGGGAGAGTAAAATTAGGAAAATGGGGGACAGGAAATAGACAAAGAACCTCAGTGGGCATTAATAAAACAACAGGAACAATGATGTTCCCCATGAAACAATAGCTAATTGTTGTGTGTCTTTAACAAGAACAATTGTTCAGCATCCTGCATGGGCCAACTTAAATCCTTGGAAGAGCTCTGTAAGTTAGTCCACAGCTAAGTTCTGTCCAATCTAGTACCTTAGCCCAATATCACTTCCACTGCTAAGGCAGCTCTAGTATACCATAGGTCACACTAGGGCTGCAGCAGGGAGGCAACAAAGTTGCAGTGAGGACCCAGTCCTGTCACTGGGAAAGATAATGCTAAAGGCCACTGGAAGCTTTCCAGCAGCCCATGGTCACTGATATCATCAGTCAGCCTCTTATTACTCAAGTATTGCCATACGTCTTGCTGAACATGAAGCACAGCAAATAGGCAGACCATCATGGGGAATCCAGGAGGGAGGTAATCAGTATGAATTAAGGACTATGCACTCTCAACAAACCCACAGAGGAGCATCATATCCAACTGATGGCTTGTAAGCAGAGTAGGGTCAGTACCATCATGAAGTAGTGCTGTATCACTTGGCCAATTGGAAGTTTATCAACAGCAAATAGACTAACATGTGGAGTGGTCTCTCCAGCAACTTCCACAGGCAGTCGTCAGGGGGACACCCAGCCAGCAAATATAATTCACCAATACATTAGTGGCATAGAAGGACTGAGGTAGTGGCATAGAAGTTAGCATATGGTGACTTATAAACCATCATTTAAAAGCCTAACAGAGAAAATTAACACAAAATGTAAAATGTGTAAGTTTGAATAATGGTGGACAATGTGGCCTCCATTCATACTTGACATCATGCGTTACCATGAAAGATGTTGTGCATACATAAGTGAGTAAGCTACTGACATACATTAATATTGAAAGTATTATTTTTAGAGAAACAATAGAGATGAAGAATATTAAGAGTATTAAATGAGCATGAATTAATTGTACTTATTGATTTAGATGATTTTATTAATGAGTTGCATGTGTGTAGAAAACAAATGCTGTTTCTAACATGTTGTGAATAATGTTTGCAATTAAATAATTTGCTTTGTATATTTGATTAGATTATAATTGTAAGGTGCTCAATAGGATTTATGTGTACTAACCTTATTTGTTGTGTATTTAGGCATTCTTAGCTAGAATAGGCCTGAAGATTCATTTTTGCAGCAGCAGAGGAAAACTACTTGTTTATTCTGTTGCCCTTTTACCTGAATCATTTCCTAGGTTGCTGACGTATTTTTTTAATGTCATATTGTACTAAAGACTGAGAACATGTGTCCAGTTTAACAAACTAACAGTATTTGCTCTAGCAGTCGATCAAGACAGGAAGCCTTATTAATTTCATATGAGAACTGGTCAACCCATCCTGTGTACTGCGAGAAAGGATCCTAAAGTTACAACAAATGAAATAGTATCTTATTTTGGCAGAACTGTATGAATTAATCAAGATGACCAAGCATTTTCTCTGAGAAAATCCAGAATACAGTAGTGCAAACTTGATGGTGTCAGTGACTACCATTAAATGATGATTCTTGTGTGCAAAATGAGCCCACCTGGAGGATCAATCGGAAACTGATAGACAGTTTTAGTTATGGAGAGACTTTTGAAAGTTTGTAGAGTCTGGAGAAGTTTGCGACTGTCTGTCAAAGCCTGAGAATTCTTCTTGGGTGTTCATGCTGTCCCCTCCTGTCCCTCACCAAGTCTTCTGCTATATTTAGAGGCCTGATTATGAGTTTGGTTGTTGGACCGCCAGACCGCCATAGTGGCAGCCGCCAAAAGGCCGTCATGTTGGAGTCAAACAGACCGCCGTATTACGAGTTACACAGGCAGGACCAACAAAAGCAAGCCACAAAACCCACACAGTACCTTTGAGGGCGGGAAATAGGCGGCCCGACCACCAGTACTGACAGCCCATCAACCAACCACCGAATGTATTACATGTCAAAAGTTGCAGTGGCAGATACCCGTGGTGGTCCGCCAGTGGTGGTCCAAACCACGGCAGTTTGCGCTCAACAAAGTAATACACAACACCACATTGGATGGATTTGAAATCAACACAGCTGACACACATTGCCACACACGACACACTTGCAAAGCACACCACAAAACACTCCATCACTAACCACAATCCTTTGCATCTACAATGCCAAACACCCAAGCCAGAGCACACCCAAAAGTTACCAAACCATAGTTTAGGCACCCCCACAACTTTACCTAAGCAGATATCCCACACCCTCAACACACTCCTATTTCCAATCACATCCATTTACACTTCATATCCCCATTAATTTACCATCACCTGTTAATTTCCCACCATTTATTTTTAATCCCCACCATGTCACCCCAGAAAAATCCCTGTTTCACTGAAGATGAGTTAAGAGTCATGGTGAATTAAATCATAAGAGTAGAGCCACATTTATTTGGAGCCCAAGTCCAGCACACTGCTATCACTAGGAAAATGGAACTGTGGCAAAGGATAGTCGACAGAGTGAATTCTGTAGGCCCTATCAGAAAGAGGTGGAACAAACTCAGGGGGAAGGTCCATTCCATGGCATCCAGGCACCAGCTACAAGTCCAGAGGACTGGCGGTGGTCCCCACCCTCTCCCTTGTAGCTCACATCCTGGGAGTAGAAAGTCTTGCCCATCCTGCATCCTGAGGGCTTGACAGGAATACCTGGGGGAGTGGAGTCTGGTAAGTCACAACACGAAAACATCACCAACATGTATTGTCGTGCATGCTCACTGAACACCTTTTGCAACCTTAACTGTCACCCCACTCACTATCCCAGTGTACACCTGTCCATTGACCCCAGTCTGGCATCCCACATGTGCAGTAGACACACCTGAGGGCACAACATCTCTGAATATTGTGTGTAATACTGGGATTGACATCACTACAATTGCCAGCAGGCACTGTTCTACCATTACAAAAAACAGAACAGTGTATCCTACTCACAATTACCTTGATTATCAACTACCCAGTGTAGTGTATCCACGTGAGAGGGTGACAACTGTATAGTGTGTGTGTGTAGTACAGGCACTGACAGCACTGATAAGGCCAAGAGGCGCTGGTATTGTCACTGCACTCAGCCAACACAATGTCCTCTGCTTCAGTGACCCTTGTCCCTGAACTCCCCATTGAAGTGTACTCACCGGTAAGGATGACATTTTGTATAGTGTGTGTAGTACTGGCACTAACAGGACTGAAAAGGCCAAGAGGCACAGGTACTCTCACTCCACTCAGCCTACAGAGTGTCCTCTGCTCCATTGACCTTTGCCACTGAGCTCCCCATTGAAGTGTACTCACGTGGAAGGATTACATCTTTATAGTGAATGTGTAGTACAGGCACCGCCAGACTGCTAAGGCCAAGAGGCACTGGTACTGTCACTCCACTCAGCCAACACAGTGTCCTTTGCTCCAGTGACCCTTTTCTCTGAACTTCCCATTGAAGTGTACTCACCTGGACGAATGACATCGGTATAGTGTGTGTGTAGTACAGGCACTGACAGGATTGATAAGGCCAAGAGGCACTGGTACTGTCACTCCACTCAGCCAACACAGTGTCCTCTGCTCCCATGACTCTTGTCCTTGAACTCCCCAGTGAAGTGTACTCCCCTAGAAGGATGACTTCTGTATAGTGTGTGTGTGTAGTGCAGGTACTGACAGGACTGATAAGGCCAAGAGACACTGGTACTCTCACTCCACTCAGCCTACACAGTGTCCTCTGCTCCCATGACACTTGTCCGTGTGTGTGTGTGTGTAGTACAGGCACTGGCAGAAGAGATAAAGCTAAGGGCCACTGCTACTGTCACTCCACTCAGCCAACTCAGTGTCCTTTACTCCAATTACCCTTATTCCTGAACTCCCATTGAAGTGTACTCACCTGGAAGAATAACATCTGTTTAGTGTAAATGTAGACAGGCACTGCCAGGGCTTCTAAGGCCAAGAGGCACTGGTACTGTCACTCCACTCAGCCAACCCAGTCTCCTCTGCTCCAGTGACCATTTTCCCCCGAGCTTCCCATTGAAGTGTACTCCCCTGGAAGGCTGTCATCTGTATAGTGTCTGTGTGTAGTACAGGCACTGACAGGACTGATAAGGCCAAGGGGCACTGCTATTGTCACTCCACTCAGACAACACAGTGTCCTCTGCTCCAATGACCCTTGTTCCTGAACTCCCCATTGAAGTATACTCACATGGAAGGATGGCATCTGTATATTGTATGTGTACTGGTACTGCCAGGACTGCTAAGGACAAGAGGCACTGGTACTGTCACTACAAACACCAGAACAGTGCCCCCTCCCTGAAGACAATAGTATTTCACATCTCAAATGATGTGTACTCACTGGGGGAGTTGGCATCTTTCAGGTATTGGGAAGCAGAGAGTGACAGGACTGCAACTCACAGCAGGCATAGCTCCCCTATCTACAAACAACAAATCTGTGTCCGCCTCCAAAATACACCTGTTTACCAAATCCTCATTGGATTATACTCACCTGGGAGGAAACCATCAGTATAGTGCATGTAATACAGGGAGTTACATGGCTGCAACTCACAGAAGGCTCCCTTACTGTTGTCGCGTTGGCTCTCATAATCCTAAATGAGACTACTGGATGTTTGGGTATCAGGGTCGTTCTCAGTGTGGGGGGACTAAGTCGAACCCACGGAGAAGGATCCCGGTCACCCTCAATCCGGTTTTGCTCCGGCTAACTAGCAGTGCCTCATCGCTCCCAAAGGGAAGGGATGATTGGTCAGCCGAGCGCATGACATCTTAGAGCTTCTCAGGGAAGTCGTGGTCACTCAGATCCCCTACCAGCTCTCTCATACCAAGTGTGGTCTCAAATACAAATGACAAAGGCAGTTTAAGTTTTACAGATTGATTTAATAAAACGACTGCATTTTAGATAATAAGGCGTGAGCCGCAATAACCAGAACCATACAACACAGTAGGATTGAAATAGTAATGAGGAGAGTGAAACATAGAAATAACGCTATCATAGTGTTATCAAATTACGCTCTCTCTACTAAGTTCTATTTTGAGCACAGCATGTTAAGCTCTAAGCTTGCCTTTCAGATTCCCCGGGAGGACATCAACCCTCATACCTGAGCAAAGGCCTGTGATCTGGATCAGCATCTGCAACAGGGCAGTCAGCGTCTAGTTGTGGTTCCCTGGTCGGAATCTCCCTCTTACCTGTATTAGGACTAGGAAGTGTTTTTATAACTAACATGTCGATGTGCTAAGAAACGTCCCTACGTAAGAATGTGTATTGTCTACGCCAAAAGACTAAACTCCTACCACGTCTATCGGCAATGTACCAGACTGTATCCTTGACTGAAGCACAGAGTAAGCAAGAATGTATTATTTGAGAACTCCGTTGCTGAAGTAGGCTAAACAGTGTGATAGAAGAAAATAAAACAAGACTGTGAAACTGGTTATTGAAAAATACCAGTGCGAGGCTGAATAAAATGCATCTAGGGCAAAGTGCACAGAGGCCTAATGCTTTAAGCAAACGCGCAAAGGCTATATTAAAAATGGCTACACTGCACCCTCCCCTTGTCGGTAGAAAGTGGTTCTAATCGAAGCTTAAAAAATGCCCTATACAAACTAATCTACAAAAACGTTCATCTCGACAAGTCAAGAGGACACCAAAGCACAAGAAACCTAAATTTAAAAATAAGCATGTGACTTAAGAGCCAAATTCATATAACAGTTTAGAACAAATCCAATTCAAATGGTGGTCACGGAAAGCAGGATATTTTCCACTTCGGCAGATGACAAGACCGGAAAATCCACGCCAAACATTATCAAGGAGCAGGTGTGTTCCAAAGCCTCAGAATCATCCAAGGCGGCATCCCGTGCAGGGCTTGTGAACGAGTGAATATCAACTTCCTCCAGGAAGGGTATCTCGTAATCAGCCTCACGAAGCAAACGCAGCCACATGTCTGGGAATGAGCCCTCACCGGGAACATCAACAGATCAGCATCAACCACTGGGGGGCGCCGCTGTGAGAGACAGATGTTTAGTGCATGTTCAAACGAGCACCAATGGCACCGAAACACGGGCTGCACACAATCCAAAACTGGTCTGAATGACAGAGACCAGTCACACTCCAAATGTTCCAGGAGTGTTGCTCCGAAGCGCTGCATCATGCGTTCACGACACAGCTGCACTGATGGGAGCACCCACATTTGCTCTTGTTGCGGCGGGACAGCCATTGCGGGAAAACAACAGCAACAGCAGAACGCCAGCCAATAAAGCCAAAGTTATCGGAAAACCTCCAAAAATGATTCCGAAAATCGAATGAATAGCCAAAGGTATCAAACCGAATATGGAAGATAAGGTGTGAGCAAAACCAACACCTACGGCTTTGAAAAAATTTGCTAGTCCAGCTGTGCTGGACGCATTACATATACGTCCCACGAGTTCACCAAAGTGGCTCAGAAAGTTGGTATTTAACAGGGACTGTATTTCTGCTGATGACCTTGCCACCTGAAGTGCGTAGGTCTCGCGTCCAGATGTAAGGGCCACATGCTTTTGAAACAATAGAGCCTTTAGTCGACTCAACTTGTCGAAATTCACCTTGGAAGTAGCAATGTGAGGCCAGATATCTGCCACCTCCCTTAATTTAGTGGGAGGAAATAACACATTCCCGCAGCAAGTAACGACCTTGGTGACCGAAACAACGTAAACTATTCCGGCCCGCATGCCATAACAGTCTTCACTACTGAGGAGGACGTAGCTGCCGTTTGAAAGCACCTGGAATGTGTGTTTAATCAAGGGGACCCGAACTTCCTTCAGATAGCAAGCCAAATTTGCAACCGAGGCATTACATGCCCCATGCAAGAACAGCTGCTTACAAACCATTGAATGGCTGACAGACGTCTCACATTCACTACCGCTAAGAAAAACCTCTCTCATGCCATTAAGACATCTGTACAAGAAGGGAAGTTCCCACACCTCATGTATATAACTGTCTCCCAACTTTTCATATCTGCCTACCGGAACATGTTTTAAACAAGAAGTGAATTGTAGTGTAGAAATAGGCAGATTAATAACCCCGTGTATTAACCACTCAGCTGAAGGAATCTCTGCCACGGTTAAAGGCAATCTTTCCAATTTTTCAATGTTTAACATAAAATAAGTCGCCTCCTTTTTTGCCATCAGTTGTTGTTGACGTGTCAAATTAAAGGAAAAAAATATCTCCCTGGCTCTGATGTGCTGCCACATAACGCGACCAGCCTTCATTGTCTGAAGTGTCCAACCCAACTGCATAATGGACCTCGTTTGACTTTGTCCATGATATAATGAAGACACGTCAGATCGGATAATGTCTGTAGCAGAAGAAACAATGTTGTCTATGGTATATATACGGTCGGACAGGGTGTGAATTCCATTATCTACAACAGCCAATGTCTGTTTCAAATTTTCCTGATCTATCTGCCTTAACCGGGCCGCAGCCTCCTGTTGGGAAAGTTTCCATATTTCATTGTATACTTCGTATAAAAAACGTTTCCTACGGGGTGTCTTCGGGCCTGACAAAAAAATCTTGCAAGTCAGTGTGATTAGACAGGAGCGTGAGATGTGTCTTAACTGCATCCAGCGTGGATGATTTTAACCATTGTTGACATAATTTTCCCACGCTATATATAGTAATAATTTCAGCATGTTCAGGTGATATGTAGCGAGGGTCTGCCCTACTTGTCCTGAAACCCCCCGAGGAGGTGACAAAACGTTGATGACACCCGTTGGTGTCGATAGGTCACAATAACCACCCGCCCGGACGTGACAATGAAGTGTTAAAAGTACCGTTTTGGACCCACTCTGTAAGCTCACCAAAAGTGGCATTGATATATTTCTGCCAATCCTTCATTTTGGTAGGGACAGGTATGCCAGGCATATTCAATTCTCTAATCGTCGCTAAGCCCAAACAGCTAGTCTGTTGCACAGTGTCATTTAAAAAAATCATCTGGACAGGAACGAGACATGCTCTAAACAATGTTTCTCTACCCTGTGTCTGCCAATGTTTTGTTCCCCAAACACATTTCAAATCAACATTTTTTGACCACTATTCATCACCCTCAATCGACAGTCGGGAAACAAAAGAATTTGAGTATAGGAATTTTGTATTAGTCAACAATATTTGCTTATCTGTATACGGAGTTAATTTAAAATAATATGACTTAGCACTCGTTTGATGATGCCCAGAAAAATACACAAATTTATCAGAATATGTTTTAGAACTCCCTTGCGGGGGAGTCGGGCAATGCTCCCATTGCGTGTAGTCAAATATTGTCTTTGGACTACTGGCTTTATGAATAAAGTGGTGCCCATAATAATTGTAACAAAACATGTCACCATAATTATCTTTAAACTGGTAAACATCTTCATTCTCATAGACAGTATAGTATTGTAACTCGGTCATCATGGAATCAACTATCTTCACGTCCCAATCATCAGATACAATGCCTGGTATTACAATATCATTCATTGATAACTTTAGAACATACAGTATTTGAATTATCTCAGTGGGACCATATATCCCATCCGGAATTGGCACTGCAGAAATGTTCACAAAGGACAAGTCTCTTTGAACCTTATGTGATAAAAAATGTGGCTGCAACACCTCCTCCACCTGTTCAACCGTTGATCTCTCAGGAAGAAAATGACCATGTATTAACAGAAAAAAGGTAACTACAAACCCTATCCACAGAAAAAAAGCCATCATAGTCATGATAAGCCACAGATAGTTCCAAGGAAAAACAAAATACGTATCTTTAAGCCAATAAATCAGCTTACGTGGACCTGGGTCAGGTGTTGAAGAGGACAAAGAGTCCGATAGACCATTGTTGTTGTTGGCAAAGCATCCGGAGGCAGTTCTTACAAAAGTGCCGCCGTATACAATGGAGTAGTAGGCGTCTCTCGCGGTGGTACACTGTAGACAACACCACCTGCAACTTCAGCAGTCACAGTAACTCGATCAAATGTCTCCAAATTATTAGTCGTCAGTGGAACAATCGCAAGATCATCTTCCACCCTCCCCAAGCTTGGAGAGGCAACACCGTTGGTGTAAATCACTCAGAGCGGAACATCTTCCCCAGTAGTGAGAGGGATTCGGGAACTACTGGGCGTTCCTCTTGGTCTGCTGTGCAGAATCGGCCACATGTTGTAACTTGACATTGTCAATGGAAACAAAGCGATTTTCTTTGGCACCTGGCAACGGTGGTAAAATAACAGTTCTTGTTCTGTGTATACCCAGCACAGGGACTGGTGCTCGATAAGAAGGGCCAAATTCTTTTTTTACTGCGACCTTTTCACGCACAAGATCCCCAACTCTGGGAATCCAACCAGTAGGCGTTACTGGTACATCCTTAATTCCTGTGGAGGCAGCACTTGTAGAAGAGTTATCTTCACGGAACTGTTGTAACTCCTGCAAAACAGTGACACAATCATTTATGTCAAAAGGCGTTTCCGCCGCCTCCACACCAGGACCATATAGATCCGGAACAAACATTTGTGTTCCGAACAGGCACTCATATGAAGTACAACCCCCCAGGGACCTTTTAGGCAAGTTATTTAGTGCTCTCTGTACTCCATACAGGTGGGTTAGCCAACTACGACCCATACCTAAGACTCTAGCCGTTAAGGATTGCTTTAAATCGCGATTTAAACGCTCCACGACAGAATTTCCCTCGGGATGAAATGGAGACGAGAACTGGAGCTGGACTCCCAACGAAGCCATGGTGTCCCTGAATGCCCTTGAGGCAAAAGCAGGGCCCTGGTCCGAGTGGAATGCAGCAACTGCATATGTACTGACAAAGATATGCAAATCTTTAATAACAGTTCGGGCGCCAGCCGAACGCTGTGGCCATACCCACACAAATCTGGAGCAAGAATCTACAGCCACCAAGATATATTTGTATGCACTGTCTGGCGTCAGCGGACCACAATGGTCCAAGTACACACATTGTAATGGTCTTTTTTATATTAAGAGGAGCGTCTGCGGCGGGCGCTTAGCCGTTGAAACTTTAATTTGTTGACAGATGTCACAACAGAGGACATACTGCTTCGTCTTCTTATAGAGACCAGGCCACCAGTAACGGGCCTGTAATAGTGAAATCGTGGCGGCCACACCAGCATGTGCAGATGCCGCCCCCTCATGCGCTGCATTAATCAATTGAGGTCGTACAATTGTATTAGGGATCTTGCGTACGCCTACGCCTGGTATTTTGACCTCAGCATTCAGCATACTCCCCATTAAGTATTGATATTTATTTGGAAACCCCTTAGGATAAGGCGTGCCATCAACCGTAGCATTTATGGCAGCCAGAATCTCTGTGTCTGGTTTGGAACTCGAACGAGTCACTGCGGCCACAGTGGCAACTGCCACTGCCGATTTCGCAGCTTCATCAGCCAAAGTATTCCCAGCAACGTGTATTCCAACGCGCTGGTGTCCAAGAGTATGTACAACATGGACTTTAGGTAGCGTCTCCTTCAGGTCTGCTACCTTCCCCCACAGAAGTCTGTGTTTTATGGTGTTGCCCTTTGAATCTCTGAACCCATTCAATCGCCTGTAAGGTAGATATTCATTAAAAGACTGGACACAGTAATATGAATCACAAACAATCAGCGTAAACTGCACCGGATCCGTATGTTCCAAGGCCAGCAATAGAGCTTTCAGCTCAGCCAACTGTGCCGTACAGTCTCCTAATGTTTGTGTATAAGTATGTTGGGGGCAGAACTTCTCCCCCTCCAAATGGCCGCTAACTACTGCACATGCAGCAGAATATTGGTGTTTAGTCCCCACCGCCGGTTGCACAGAGCCATCAGTGTACATGACAACTTAATAGTGATCAATAGGCAACCTGTCAGTGGGAACTGGGTATTTAATTTCATATTGCAGAAATTCTTGTGTCTGTAGCTTAGGGTAAAAAATGTACTCTACATCAGTGGCTGTTAAAGACGTAGCCCATTGTATCCACCGCGGGTGTAATGCTTTCGCGTTAGGAACACTCGCTTTCGTAACAGCCTCTAGGGCCGGAATGGTGGAAACGACTATAATGCGTTTACCCTGGACAAGAGGTCGTTCCTTAATAACAGCCATCTGTACAGCAGTGAGAATGTTCTCTGTCGGTGCGAATCGTTGTTCAGCAGTCGAATACAAGTGAGACTTGTATCCTATCGGGACTGTCTCACCTTCATTAAAGGTGAAATACGTAAAACCAATGGCCCCAACTATTACCCTGATGACCAAATGTGTCTTATTGTCCCGCGTATGTAAATGCTTTGCAGCGTGAAGATCTGTTTGCAATTCTCGAAGAGTATGTGTATGCTCAATCGTTCAAAATCTACTTGAAAAATCTGGACGTATTAATTCATAAAATGGTTTTATGCGTGTAGCATAATCAGGAATGTAAGTTCTGCCAAAATTTAGAAATCCCAACAATGATTGGAGTTTCTTAATCGTATTAGGAGGTTGCAATTGTGCACATTTCTCTAAAATTTATGGTGCTAGGCTCTTACCTTCGTTCGACAGCTCATATCCCAAGAAGATGACGCTGAGGAAGACAATTTTCGACTTTTTGAAGTTAAATTTGTAGCCAATTTTGGCAAACCCTACAACAACGCAGGCTACTCGTCTTAAATGTTGTAATAACTCTTCATCTGTGAGATATATATCATCTACATATGACAATGCTTCAGGGTCCAACTCGTGCAATATTTCTGTCACACGAGCCGAAAACTGTTCTGGGCTATTCTTATACCCCTGAGGCAAACAACAGATTTTGAGCCTAACGCACTAAAGCTTGTAAGATCTCTACTTTCATATTTTTTCCGCACAATGTTGTTCATTAGCGCTGCGCTATGTGAATTTTGTATAGCATATGTACATGTATGTCTGTTCAAATGTCTGTAGTCCAACACTATTCTATATGAATGGTCCGGTTTAGCTACAGGAAATAAGGGATTATTCATCGGTGAGACACAGGGTTCAATCACTCCCTGGTACTCCAACTGTGTAAGTATCTCCCTCACCGGTGCCCTTGCTTCATGTTTTATGGGATATTGTGGTTGTGGCTGAGGTTCGCCTTTAATCGGAATTACATGATATGGAGAATCCCTATCCCACCCCACGTGATTTCTATATAAGGCAGGTGCTTGTGCTAGAGCCCATTTGATGCTATAGGACTCTGCGAGTTCCCCTGGAACAAGTGGTGAGAACGAAGGTTTAATAACCTCCTCCCCAACTGGGCAGGTGAGAACAAAGTCAGGCAGGCGATCTTGTTCAGCCAACAAAATGTCATATATCTTGACTACACGATCCCAAAAGATTGCGTTTATAGTGCGTTCAATGTCTCCTTCCAATTGTAAAGTCACTGTATATACCCTATCGGGATCAGAGACACGGATATCTGCTGTTTCAACTTGTATGAAGTCATCAGTTGCTTTCACCTCCAGATGCTCTAGAAGATTCCGGCGAACTATTGTGACCTCTGCCGCGCTGTCTAACAGTGCCAGCGCCCATGTCTTGTTCTTCAAGAGAACTCTCTTCCTGTGTGGCATGTCTAACGGAGACTGCCGCCACTTTTTTCTTTTTAAACTGTTGTTTTTGTTGTATCGGTTTCTCTTCCTTCTTGACATAAACCTCTGAAGAGCGTTGTGATTCCTGTCTTGGTTTCACGTACTCTGTTCTCCGCTCTGACCACCCACCTCTCTCATTTCTCTTTTCCGATGAGTCCTGAAAGGAACAAGATTGGCGTGTATCAGTGTATTGATATCTATCAGGCGTTTTCAAATTATCCCTATTTCTGAGATTATACCTAGTCTGCGGGGTCCCCGGTCTCGGAGATTCTCCCCTTTCTTTTTTAGGCGTCTGTTGTTTTTTCTCCCAGTGCTTTTTATTACCCTCAGGTTGCTGTTTAGTAGTGTCTTTACAAATTTTTCCTCGAAACTAAGGTTTCTGTGGTCTAGCCCCTAGGCTATCTCGACCGATACTGGAATATGTTTCCGCTATTATTTTAGGCAGTTCCCGCTCCTGATCCAGTTGCGGGATGTCACAAAGACGCATATGCACCGCTAGTGCCACTGCCTCCCCTTTTAGAATACTTAATATTATTGAGGAAACCGTGGCAAAATTGCCCATCAGTTGCATTCCCAAATCTAAGGCTGGGGCAGCCCCATATTCATCCTGAATTTGTTTAAGCACTTCCAGTAAGCTAGCCAATGTTGGTGTACCGTGTGCTGTTGTGTAGAGCGCGTCAAACACCGTGCCCCATGTATTACAATGCTCCACTGTGGGAACCATTCCAAATGGTAAACACATTGTTAATATCCTATGTTTATCCTGAGGTCCTGTATGGGGAAATACCGCCTCCAGCGTATTAATTTTTTGCCCCAGCCAAAATGGAGTCTCCTCCCGTTTGGCTGGAACCTTACCCATTATAGAGTGTACAGTCACCGGATTTATACTTGGAGCGACTGCATGTTGTTGAGCTGGAGCAGCACGCGCTGGGTTTGTGTTTAGTGTCTGCATCACAAATTGTACTAAGCGTCTATATGTAGCCGTTAAGTCTGTATATAAACGACGAACTTCAGCCACCGCCATGTTTGCAACCGCTGGATGTGGTGTATATGTGGCCAATAAAGGCCAGGTCGGACCATCATTACTTAGTGGACCTAACCTAACTGGTAATATGGAATGGGGTAGGGCGCCATCAAGCCAATTATTATGTTCTTGATAAGATAGAGGTATCTCTAAATATGCGTACGCCCTGTATTGGCCAGGCACCTTCACGATCGTATAGGTGTGAAATGTATTTGAATTCCCATCAGCTGCTGGAAATGTGACCCAAGAGTAAAATTATAAAAACAGCAACTGTTCAGAGAGGGCATACCAAAAACGGGGTCTTTTCCTTTCTAGAGTTCAAGCTCGAACAACCATCCGCTATAACTAAGATTTACCTATATCGCGGTGGTGGAAGTCTCAGTGCCACGGACGTCTCCGTTAAAGGAACCGAGGAATCATTGTAATATATGAGACCGAGAGAGACAGGTGGACCCGAAAATTAGAGCCAGACCAATTGTTGGTGGCGCCATGTCGTGTTGGCTCTCATTATCCTAAATGAGACTACTGGATGTTTGGGTATCAGGTTCGTTCTTAGTGTGGGGGACTAAGTCGAACCCACGGAGAAGGATCCCTGTCACCCTCAATCCGGTTTTGCTCCGGCTAACTAGCAGTGCCTCATCTCTCCCAAAGGGAAGGGATGATTGGGTAGCCGAGCGCATGACATCTTAGAGCTTCTCAGGGAAGTCGCGGTCACTCAGATCCCCAACCAGCTCTCTCATACCAAGTGTGGTCTCATACACAAATGACAAAGGCAGTTTAAGTTTTACAGATTGATTTAATAAAACAACTGCATTTTAGATAATAAGGTGTGAGCCGCAATAACCAGAACCATACAACACAGTAGGATTGAAATAGTAACGCGGAGAGTGAAACATAGAAATAACGCTATCATAGTGTTATCAAATTACGTTCTCTCTACTAAGTTCTATTTTGAGCACAGCATGTTAAGCTCTAAGCTTGCCTTTCAGATTCCCCGGGAGGACATCAACCCTCATACCTGAGCAAAGGCCTGTGATCTGGATCAGCATCTGCAACAGGGCAGTCAGCGTCTAGTTGTGGTTCCCTGGTCGGAATCTCCCTCTTACCTGTATTAGGACTAGGAAGTGTTTTTATAACTAACATGTCGATGTGCTAAGAAACGAACCTACGTAAGAATGTGTATTGTCTACGCCAAAAGACTAAACTCCTACCACGTCTATCGGCAATGTACCCGACTGTATCCTTGACTCAAGCACAGAGTAAGCAAGAATGTATTATTTGAGAACTCCGGTGCTGAAGTAGGCTAAACAGTGTGATAGAAGAAAATAAAACAAGACCGTGAAACTGGTTATTGAAAAATAACAGTGCTAGGCTGAATAAAATGCATCTAGGGCAAAGTGCACAGAGGCCTAATGCTTTAAGCAAACGTGCAAAGGCTATATTAAAAATGGCTACACTACACTGTCACTCCATACACCAGTCCAGTGTACACTAGTAAATATACCCTTATTTTGAAAATCACACATGAAGTGTAGACACCTGGGGGGATGACATATAACAAGTGCATGAAGTACAGGGATTGACATGTATGACTGCTAAGGCCAGGTGGCTCTTTATCATCAAATCCAAACACAAGCCCAGAGTGCATATGTCCAAATATCCTTGTTCGTCAACTTGAAATGGAAGTGTATTCACCTGAGAGGATGACCTAAATATTCTGTGTGTAGTACTTGGAGCAACATGACTTTAGATCCCAGAGGGCCAGTCCCTGTCACTCCAATAACCAGGCCAGTGTTCATATGACACTGTGCATCTTTCTGTGAACTCAAAAATGAAGTTTACCCACCTGGGAGGGACCAAGATACAGATCATGGTACACTTTGTGATGTGGCTAACCACCTAGATCAATCTTGAGCAGCTAGGCCAAGATGAAAATATTGTGGATAGGAAGGACAGCTCAACCTATGCAAAAAAAGGAAAAAAATCAAAGACCTCAAGATGCATCAACTAAATGGTATTGACAGCACACACATTCACAATGCACTGACCACATGATGACAACAATCACATATACAACAAAGTTCTGGGCCTGCCTGCATAACAGTCAACTTAGCCATAACGTGGTCTGAACCACATTCTGCCCAGCCACTGTTTTGCCTGTCCTGCTGGCAAAATGTAAGTCTATGACCATACATTCTGCAGCTGGTTGACTGAAATGAAATTGGTATGTTACTCAAATGTCCGGTCAGTACAATTGACACCATGTGTAGCTGTCACATAAGGATAACTTGCAAATCCAATGTGTACATGGTCTTTGCTAAATGTTACTGTAAACTATTGGAAGTAGATGTTACAATACAACCTGTAACATTGTCTCTTTCACATCAGCAGGTCTAGCTGTCTCTGGGAACACCGAGCCCACTCAGGAGGCTGCCACCGTGACCACATCGAGTCCTCCCAGCCCAGTTGCATCTACATCGGAGGCAGCCATTTGCCTTCCAATCTGTGTCCCAAGGACTGTGACAACCATCTTGTACCCCACAGTCCAGGATCTTCAGTCACAGCAACATACCTTTGACAATGATGGTCCTGGAACCAGTGGTAGGGGGCAAGCTGTGCCAAGGGTACAGGCATGTGGGGGTAAGGTGAGTAGGAGGGTTGTTGTGGGCTGGCGGCATGAGGCTTCTGGGGATGTTCTTGGCTAGGACACCATCAGCCAAGTTTTGGGAGCTTATCAAGAATCCCAAGGCGTGATGGGTCAGATACTTGCGGAGCTCAGGGAGATCATGCAGCTGCAGAGGGACTTCCATCATGAGTCTTTGGAAACGTGAGAGGCAACCAGCACCATCCTGGCCTCCCTATCAAGGGTGTTCAGTGAGATCAGCAGTACCCTGATCAGTGACCATGAGCAACACCACACCCCTTCCTTTAGCCAAGCAACACCAGTCCTGTCAATTTCTGTAGCAGCCACTGGAAGGGAGGCCCTGCCAGGGGAAGGAACTGCCTCAGACACCCCTGCCTTTGCAGCAGCAGAACCCTCCGCAAGCAGGCATGTCCACCCCAGCTTCCATGAGGTGCAGATGGGAATACACCAACCACTGCCAACAAGTGACCTCTTCCTGAAGAAACTTCTTTGCGTGCCATATATTTACTCTATTGACTGTTCTTTGACCATCTTCCATTTCCTATGGTAGTAGGACTCTGGACTTTGGACTTCAAATGTTGTGGCCTCTACTGATATGATTACATCCACCATGACTGATTCCTCCACTTTACTTTTCTGTTGTATCTCTCAATTATTTCCTGCAGCTTTGTCAATAAACTCACCAATCACTAAAACATTGCCTGCTACCTTTTCCACATTGTGAAATGTTGACATGTAAGCCCATGTGATACACATGAGCAAGACACTGGATGGCAATGGACGGAGGGATATGTCTCAGGTAGTGTCATGTTGAGGGTTACTTGCAACACAATGATACAAGTGTCTGGTCACACATAACATTTTATTGCACTGTACAGCACAGAGGCAGTTTAAATGTCTGAAAAGTTATTGCCAAGAATGGCTGAACCATATTAAGTCAGGCTAGCTACCCCAAGTCCCCATGCCACAGAAGAAAGGGCCTTGTCAGACCTTGTTCCGTAGAATATGCTAACAGACTGGTGGATGTTGTCATTAGCTTGAGCCTTATCACATACCAAAACCAGGACTGCCAACACAAACTATGCCATGGCACAGACAGAGGGCAGTACAGCAGTCCCTGATCATAGGTCCGTCCCATTACAATGACCAAGCAACTGGTAGTATGATGCAATCCTATGTCAGTGATGTTGCACAGGCACTGTGGCCTGCAATGATAATACAGATCTACAGCTACAAGAAGGTCATGCTGGATCTTTGACAACACAATTTTAAACCAGAATGCATGGATTGCACTTGATTAGAACATATTTCAAGGGCATATGATCACCCTCATGAGACAATTGAACCAACACACCACATCAAACCAGTGTATTGTGCACTGTATTGTGCACTTCAGAATTCCACCTACGCACTGTCCAAACTGCATTGGCACAGGACTCATACACCTAAATCTGTCCCAAGCATTACCTGAATCAATCCATGTCCACTTCACATGTTAGAAAAGCAACAGATACCTGCCAATGTCACAAATCTGAAATGCCCACAAGAGGATGGCATGGTGAAGGTACCTGGTCAAAAACAATGCAAGGAGTTTAGACTGGAAATCTAATACCTATGACCAAAACCTCATTTCAAACATCTGTAGATCTAGTTACATTGCAATGAGACTGACACAAATAAAACAGATAATCAAGGTAGTGAAATGTTCAAGTCTCACTTAGCAAGCAAACCTTGGCTGCATACTGCAAAGCATGAGATCCCACTCAACACATCCTGATTACTACTGTTCCTCATACAGTCACAGTAATTACATAGCATTACATGCTTACACTCAAGTAAAGTAGTGATTGATGAGATCTGCCCACAAGACCTCAGGTTCCTCCTCATCACTGTCATCCTCACTTGCCATTCCAGGATTCCCACCCGGTAGCATTGCTACCTCCCCCTCATCTGGAATGTATGGGATATCCCTTGGCAAGACAATGTTGTGGAGCATGCCACAATGACCAGACACCTAAATCTGGTATACAAGAACGCAAAAGCCCACTCCACGACAATCTGTGTTCTTCCATGAGCATCATACTTCCCCTGTTTGTGTTCCTCACCAGCGTCAACAATCACAGATGGTTTGAGTATACAGAGTCCCTGTTATGGAAAGGAAAATATGTGCAACTATGAAAAGGAATATATGTGCAACTATGAGTCCCACTCATCGCAATTTTTGCAACAGACATTGCACACAAACAAATAGGACATTTGTGACTTACCAACCAACCAGGCCCTCTCTGGTTACAGTGTGACATGAGCTGGGGGATTGCGCTGTTTCACATAATAAAGGCATCATGGACTGGACCCCGATAACTGGCTGAGACCTGTGAAATGTAGAGGTCTGCCAAACAAACAACTTGGACATTGATGGAATGAAAGCTCTTTCTGTTGTGGTACACTTGTTCACTGCCATGCAATTGGACCAAGGCAACATGTGTACCATCAGTGCCCCCCCCCCCACTTTTGGGATGTGTGCCAAACCATAAAACTCAGCCTTCACATGGGTGAAATCCTCCCGTTGAGGAAACAGGATGTCGCTGTCCAGGTGTTTTTTTAACATTGCTGAGAATACCTCCTTCAAAACAAGACTGACTATAGGCTGGGACATCCCAGAAGATAGGGCCACTGTATTTTGGAAAGACCCTGTGGGTAGGGAGTACAACATTGCTATGACTTGTGCAATGGGTGTCATGCTACTGGGATGATGATTGGCAGGCATCAGATCTAGCTCCAACTGACGACATAGATCCATGATTGTTTGCCAATTCGGATGATAGATCTGGATAATGTGGCATTCTTCCATGGTCTGAAGGTCTGCCAGTGGACGATAGCGAGGAGGTTGTCTGATTCTCCCTCTCCCTGGGTACCTATGTATGACAAGAAATTATTTTGCCCATCATTCAATGTGTCCCCTGCAAAATACATGGTGCATGTAAATGAGAAACTGTGGCAAAGCATGTCGTAAGTTGAGGACATGATAGTGGATATCACAACTGTTAATCACACACATGTTACCCCCTTTCTTTGCAATGCAGGTGTACACATCATTTATTTGCTCATCAACAATTTGTGCATGAAACATGCCACTCGGACTGTGACTTAGGCCCTCATTACAACCCTGGCGGTTGGTGTTAAAGAGGCGGTAATACCGCCAACAGGCCGGCGGGAAAAAAAATGGAATCACGACCATGGCAGAAACCGCAAACATAGACAGCCACTTTAACACTCCGACCGTCACGGTGGTAGAAACAAACATCGCGGCAGTAACCACCAACAGATAGGCGGAAGACAATGTACCCCCCACCGTATCACAACAGGCCTATCTGCCACCTTTTCCGGGGCAGAACCAACGCTTTCAAAAGCACGGCAAGAAACAGTACACAGAAGGGAAAACACTCACCTCTCAACACCCAACGAGGAACCAGGACGCCATGGAGCCCGAACTACAGGTGTTATCAATGCTGGTCTTCCTCCTGCTCCATCAGGAGCAGGACAGATGCCGTTGATGACCACGGTGAGTGCTGCACCTACCACACAGGGGAGGGGGGAGGGAAAAGAGAGTGACACACACATGCAACACGCAATACCCCCACCCCCTCCCTCACCCACAACAACATACACACAAATACATGCAGCAACATTACATATACACCCTCCCTCCACCCCCTGGAAGAATGCAAGGACAAAAGGAAATGATTGTAACAAATGTAATCATAAAAAATCTGATAGTGGAAGTTCAAAATTCAGTATATACAAATGTGTACACCAACAACACAAGTCCGTATAGTGTACCAATCATTGTCCCTG
The DNA here is from genome assembly GCF_031143425.1 of Pleurodeles waltl. NCBI lineage: Eukaryota > Metazoa > Chordata > Amphibia > Caudata > Salamandridae > Pleurodeles > Pleurodeles waltl. The sequence goes on from NC_090438.1 coordinate 546,242,278, forward strand.
GACCAGTGGTCCCAAAATGCATGGGCGAAGCCAACACAAGATACCTGACTTGAAACGGAGAGAACACTTCTGGGGCATCTGATCGAAAAAAACAGGCACCTCAGGGGGAAGGGAAGGGGGGACACCTCAGCCGGATAAACGCACGATGCCACTGCTGCACGAGGGGGCTCCATGCCCATTGCTGTATCCTGGGGAGTGCAAAGCCACAGTCTCTCAAGTCTTTACAGTGGCTGGTTTGCCCACTGCTTTATCCTGGGGAGTGCAAAGCCACAGTCTCTCAAGTCTTTACAGTGGGTGGTTTGCCCACTGCTTTATCCTGGGGAGTGCAAAGCCACAGTCTCTCAAGTCTTTACAGTGGTTGGTTTGCCCACTGCTTTATCCTGGGGAGTGCAAAGCCACAGTCTCTCAAGTCTTTACAGTGGGTGGTTTGCCCACTGCTGTATCCTGGGGAGTGCAAAGCCACAGTCTCTCAAGTGACACAAGTGGGTGGTTTGCCCACTGCTTTATCCTGGGGAGTGCAAAGCCACAGTCTCTCAAGTCTTTACAGTGGGTGGTTTGCCCACTGCTTTATCCTGGGGAGTGCAAAGCCAGAGTCTCTCAAGTCTTTACAGTGGGTGGTTTGCTCACTGCTTCATCCTGGGGAGTGCAAAGCCACAGTCTCTCAAGTGGATAACAGTCTCCACTGGTTCTGGAGGGGGCACGGTGCCCAGAGTGCTTCATCCTGCCAAGGACTGAGGTAGTGGATGTCAATGTCCACTGGTTCTGGAGGGGGCCTGGCGCCCAGAGTGCTTCATCCTGCCAAGGATTGAGGTAGTGGATGTCAATCTCCACTGGTTCTGGAGGGGGCATGGTGCCCAGAGTGCTCCACGTGCAGTGTGGCCGGTCCCATTCCCTCACCTGGGTGTGTGTGCCACGAGATCACCTAGGAACAGGTAGCAAGATACGCCATGGAGGCAGAGACATACCCCACACTGCTGCGGCTTCGCCTTCCACCTGCAGGTGCAAACAGTGATGGAAGTCATGCCTCATGGAAGCTGGGCAGGGTCCAGGAAGTTTCTTCCAGCCTCAGATGACTGACCACTGGGGATGGTAGCCATGTCAGCGGTGGTGCCACTGTCCGAGCACGTCGCGGGGCTGGTGGCGGTGCTTGTGGTGGTGTCTGTGGCGGCGGTGATGCCGCTGGTGCATGTGTCAGCACCTGTTGAGGGACACAGCAGGACGTCTCCTGCAGCCTCGGACGGCTGCCCACTGGGGAAGATGCTGGCGACTGTTGCTGAGGCTGCAGATGTGCCGGTGGCTGTGCAGGTGGCAGTGCAGGTGGCATTGCAGGTGGCGGTGCTGGTGGCGAGGCAGGTTGCGGTGTTCGCCGCTGTACAGGTTGGTGGAGTCATGGTTAGAAGGGGTAACACTAGTCCCTCAGTCTGTGCCACCATGCCCTGTCCTGACCTGCTCTTCTGCTTTTGTCCCTTCCCCACCTTTGATGGTGCCGCAGGTGTCTTGCCACTGTCCCCTTATGTTTTGGCAGTGCCCTTGGTGGCTGATAGGTGCGGCTTCCTCCGGGATGTGGGCACCTTCTTCAGCTTGGCAGGTGGCGGAATGTCCTTGCCCTCGCTATGTGGCACACTGGCAGTCCTGATGGGTGGCACCCTCGATGACCCTGCAGTTGCTGGCACCACTGTGCCTGGGGATTTGGTGGCTGAGGTGCTGGGCTGGGACCTGGAAAGCCTGGCCCTCGGGGACGGACAGGGGGGTGAGGTGAAGGGAAGAGGTCAAGGTTTGCCAGAAAAGTTTTTTAGACACACTGGGAAGGGAAGATGGAGGGGATTTGAGAGTGGAGGAAGAGGTAGTGGTTGTAGGAGGTGTACCTTTGCTGAATTTGGGTGAAGGTGCATGGGCCGGAGGCTGTTGTGAGGTGGATGGCTGTTGGGTGGGTGTGTGCCTGCATTTGTCTACTTTGGGAGGAGGGATCACAGACACACTGGGAGAAGACACTGGGGATGTGTGCATGGTAGTGGGGGTGGTGATTGCACGTGAGCGGTGTATGGTGATAGGCGTGCTGGTGATGGAGGTAGTGGCTGAGGATATAGTGCATGCAGGTGTGAGTGGAGACGAGACAGGGAGGGAGGAGGAGGACGTGGAGGAGGGGGACACAGTGGAGGCAGTGGATGTTGCTATGTCTGCATGGGGATGGTGTTTGTGTGAGTGCTTGTGGGATGTGTGGTGCGTATGTTTTCCATGTCCACTCTTGTGTGTTTATGAGTGTGCATGCTGGTCTGATGGTGTGCTTGGGATAGGCTGAGGTACAGGGGATTGGGTCGGGGTGGAGGAAGTTGGAGGGGGGAGGCTGGACATAGGGACAATGGCTGCCATCAGTGCTGATGCCAGAGCCTGAAATGATCTCTGTTGAGCCGCCTGCCCAGAATGAATGCCCTCCAGGTATGCATTTGTCTGTTGCAAATGATTCTCAACACCCTGGACGGCATTCAAAATGGTAGATTGCCCAACAGTGAGGGATCTCAGGAGGTCAATAGCCTCCTCACAGAGGGAAGCAGGGCTGACTGGGGCAGGGCCTGAGGTGCCTGGGGAGAAGGAGATGCCGACCCTCTTGGGTGAGCGGGCACGGGACACACGCTGAGGGGCTGCTGGGAGGGCAGTGTTGGTAGTGGGGGTGGCGGCTGTACCTGTTGATGCGGTGGGCACAGAGGTGCCTGCCACTGCAAGGGAGTTCCCATCAGAGGTGCAGTCGCTGTCACTGGTGTATGCTCCTGTCCCCGTCGTGGAGCTCCCCTCGCCCTTTGTCCCACTAGTGGCTTCAGACTCCATTGCTTCACCCTCCAGGTGGGTTGCAGCTCCCTACTGCTCCGGTGCCACTGCTCCTCCGCCAGATGATGCTATTGCACACAAGAACAGGGAGACAAAACAAAAAAGGGGGGGAAAGACAGAAGAAAAACATGTTCAGTGCATGCAACACCACTACCGTTGGCGGACACAGCACACAGGGAGCAGCCCTCTCCACTATGCGATGCACTAACAGTTCCTAGCAAATTCACATGCCCGGGGGTACGAGGCCTAAGCCCAATTGCTGCACACCTGGAAGTCACAGGAGCCTGACTACGTGTAGATGGCTATTACCACTAGTGGGGTTGGGGTGCCACAGAGCCTGCCTAACAAGGGACCTTGCCTACCAAGTCCACCCTGGCCTAGGGGAACCCACAGCCCACCTCCCCCACCCAGACACCTCGTAATGCACGCTGAGTCAGCTGAATGAGAGTGTACTCACCCCCCTGTGGCTGCTGTGATGCCCTCAAGCACCCATCCAACTCGGGATAGGCCACCGCCAGGATCTGGTACATCAGGGGGGTCATGGTGCGACGGGCACCCCTTCCATGTTGGGAGGCCATCCCCAGCTGGGCCTTCACCGTCTTCTTGCTCCAGCTGCGCAGGTCCTCCCATCCTTTACGGCAGTGGGTGCTCCGTCTGTGGTAGACCCCCAGGGTCCGGACATCCTTGGTGATGGCATGCCAAATACCGTTCTTCTGGTGGGCGCTGACCTAGAGGAAAGGTACAGGAGGAAAGGAAATTACTCTCCCATCCGGACCGTCATACTCATTGCCCACCAGTTCCCACCCATGCCCTAACGCACATACACTCACCATCCGCACATTCAGGCCTCAGACCCCTCCCCACATGTATCTTCCATCCACACCACTCAAAACAGCCATTGCCCATGCAGCATGCCCACAGTGTACTCACCTGTTTGTCTGGAGGACCGTACAGTTGCGTTTACTGGGGGAGGGCCCTATCCACTAGTTTCTCCAACTTCTCCGAAGTGAAGGCAGGGGCCCTTTCCCCAGACACTGTAGCCATCGTCGCTTCCAGACATAGGTCACATCAGCACTTGCAGTGTAGGTCCTCTCCTGTTGAAGGTCAGGTATCAAGTGAGGGAACAGATAGAAAATGGCGGTCACGTCTGCGGCGGTGCGTACCGTCATCGCTGGCATACATCGTCATTGACTCCTGGGACCCATAGGGCCCAGTGTTAACCAATGCTGAATTGTGCTGCGGTCTTCGACCGCCCACCGCGACGGTGTACAATGCCAGGCAGTTACCTCATTTCCCCTTGTCCATAGGGCATGTCATCTGGGGCAGGTGATGAGATGGCAGCATCCTCTGGTGTACAGACCCCTGGTGGACCTGTCGACAATGGAAGAGAGACACATCATAATCACATACAGACTTGATCGTGCAACAATCCTGGAACTGTGTGCCCAGTTAGAGCCAGACCTGATTTCAGCTATTCTCCATCCCACAGGAATCCCCCCTCTTGTGCAGGTTCTGTCTGTACTCCATTTCCTGGCCAGTGCGTCTTTTCAAACAACAGTGGCCATGGCATCAGGGATGTCCCAGCCAATGTTCTCTAACGTGTTGTCCAGAGTGTGATCTGCCCTGCACACATGTGCAGCTACATCGTTTTCCCTTAGGTGGAGGATTTGCCCAAAGTGAAAGGTTACTTCTATGCCCTGGGACATATCCCCAACATCATTAGTGCAATTGATGGTACACATGAGGCATTTGTCCCCCCCCGCAGGAATGAACAGGTGTACAGAAACCAGAAAAGCTACCATTCGATGAATGTGTAGATGGTGTGTTTGGCAGACCAGTACATCTCCCATGTGAATGCCAAATTCCCTGGCTCAGTGCATGACGCTTACATTTTGAGGAATAGCAGCATCCCTTATGTGATGGGCCAACTCCAGAGGCACCGTGTCTGGCTAATAGGTGAGGCCAAGGTCCCAACACAGTTGACATAGGTGTCTGGGTATGGTGTTGTCCCTAAGGGTTAGTGTGTGTCTAACAATTGTCCATCGACATTTGCAGGTGACTATGGTAACCCCAGCCTGTCATGGCTACTGACCCCAGTGAAGAATCCCAGGACAAGGACAGAGGAATGCCACAATGAGGCACATGGGCGGACTAGGAGGATTATAGAATGCACCTTCGGCCTCCTGACGGTCAGATTCTGGTGCCTCCATCTGACAGGTGGCTCCCTATACTACTCACCGAAGAAGGTGTGCCAGATAATCATGGCCTGCTGTATGCTGCACAACCTGCCTTTGCGACGGCAGGTGCCTTTTCTGCAGGACAATGGGCCAGATGGTGGTCTTGTGGCAGCTGTGGAGCCTGTGGACAGTGAAGAAGAGGAGGCAGAAGAAGAAGATGTCGACAACCGAAACAACATCATCATGCAATACTTCCTATGAGACACAGGTAAGAAGATGTAACTGCTTCCCACATCTCATACTGTTGTTGGAGCTAGCATAAGTCTGTAATTTTCACTCAGTGTATGGACCCTGACTTGTTACTTTGGCTTTCCATTCCACAGATCTGGCTCCCACTTTGTGCCCTGTGCTATGTTTGCTGCTGGCCTACCGCTGTGTTACATTGGTATGTGAACAAGTACATTGACATTGCTATATTACAGAGATTTAGCAATTACACATTTGTGAAAGCACAGACTGACTCCAGCTTGTTTTGTGATTCAAGTGTGTTTATTTGTGTGGAAATAAGTGGAGGGGGGTGTAAATGGGCTGGGGTGATGGTGGAGGAATGTCCATGGCAGAGTCCAGTTTATTTGTTTCACAGGTGCATTGCCCAATGGGGCATAGGAAGTGGAGCAATGGCAGTTTCAGGTGGACATGGTGTCCAAGTTGGACAGAAGGGTGACATTCAGGGGGGTCTTTTTTCCTGGTGGGGGTCTTGGCAATGTTCTCTGTCTTGTTCCTGGATCTCAGGGACCATTTTCGGGGTGGTTCTCCTTCTGCAGGGTGTGGGGTGCTGGTGGCCTGTTGTTCCTGTGGCGGTGCCTCCTGTCCAGTAGGTCCAGCGGAGGTGGAGGGCTGTTCATCGTCTAGGCTAGTGTCAGGGGCCCCTTGGTGCGCCACTGTGTCCCTCCTGGTGCTGAGAAGGTCTGCCAGCACCCCTGCAATGGTGACCAGGGTGGTGTTGATGGACTTCAAGTCCTCCCTGATCCCCAGGTAGTGTTCTTCCTGCAGCCACTGGGTCTCCTGAAACTTGGCTAGTACCGTGCCCATGGTCTGCTGTGAATGGTGGTAAGCTCCCATGATGTTGGAGAGTGCCTCGTGGAGTGTCGGTTCCCTGGGCCTGTCCTCCCCTGTCGCACAGCAGACCTCCCAGCTTCCCTGTTATCCTGTGCCTCTGTCCCATGATCCGTATGCCCACTGCCACTGCCCCCAGGTCCCTGATCGTCCTGTGTTAGTGGGGTTGCCTGGGTTCCCTGTAGTGGTGGACACACTGCTGATTGACGTGTCCTGGGGACAGAGGGATGGGACCACTGTGTGGGTGCTGTGGTGGTGTTTCCTGAGGGGGGAGGTTCAGTGGTGGTTTGTGACTGTGTCAGGGGAACCGAATGTCCGAGGTCCCTGATGGGCTGGTCTGGTCATCTTGATCCAGGCATGCAGAGCTGCTGTCATCACTGTGGGCTTCTTCTGTGGGGGGACTGGATATGTCTGGCACCTACTGTCCGGTAACGTTGGGTAGGGGTCTTGTTGGGGTGTAAATGCATAGTTATTGTATCTGTGATTGCCATCTTGTGCAATGGGTGATTTACCCTCTACTCCTGTGCTTGCATTATTGGCTTGGCCCTTGTGTGATTGGTGATTTTGGGGCATGCATGAGTCCCTCTACTGGACATGCTTTGGTGATGGGTGTCCATGCATTGGTGTTACATGCAGGGCTTGGTTTTGGGATGTGTGGGTTGTGTTAGTGGGGTTTCTGTGGGTTGTTGGGGTGATGGGTGTGAGGGTGAGGGTGGGAGTATGTGATGGCATGCAGGTGGGGTAGGGGGGATAAAGTAGTAAAGATTTGCCTTACCAGAGTCCAGTCCTCCTGCTACTCCTGCTAGGCCCTCAGGATGCATAATTGCCAAGACTTGTTCCTCCCATGTTGTTGGTTGTGGGGGAGGAGGTGGGGGTCTACCGCCAGTCCTTTGTACAGCAATCTGGTGTCTGGATACCACGGAACGTACCTTTCCCCGTAGGTCATTCCACCTCTTCCTGATGTTATCCCGTGTTCTTGGATGCTGTCCTACTACATTAACCCTGTCGACAATTCTGTGCCATAGCTCCATTTTCCTTGCAATGGATGTCTGCTGCACCTGTGATCCGAATAGTGTGGCTCTACCTGGACGATTTCCTCCACCATGACCCTAAGCTCCTCCTTTGAAAACCTGGGGTGTCTTTGGGGTGCCATGATGTGGTGTGGGTGATGTGTGAGGTGGTGTCTGTTGTGATGTGTTAGGGGATGTGTTGGTGTGTGTTGTTTCAGGTGCGTGGATGTTGTATGAGTGATGGTGTTGTGTGTCTGTGGATGCTGGTGTTGTGTTAGGTAGTCTCTCTCTCTGGCCTTCTTTCAAATTTATGATTGTAAGGGTTTGTGGGTGATGTGGGTGTGTGCTTTTTATTGGATTGGGTGTGTGGGTGTGTATGTGTATCAGGTGTGTGTATTTTGAATTGTCCAATGTGGTTGTGTTTTGTTAGTGTGTGTGTATTTTGAGCGCAGCGCTGTGTACCGCCAATGGTTTACCGTGGTTGAAAGACCGCCGAATTGATTTGTGGGTTGTGATACTGTGGACGTATTCCTGTTGGCGTGACGGTGTAGGTTTTGGTATCGCCAGTTTATCCCTGACCTTTGGTGTGACGGACCTGTGAGGGTGTCTGTATTGTGGCGGATTCCCAGCTGTGGTCGTAATACCTGTAGCGGAATTCTGCTGCCGCAACGGTATGTTGGTGGTCTTCTGCACGCCGGAAAGCGTGAGTTACCGCCAGGGTTGTATTGAGGGCCTTAATGTCCCAAACTTTAAAATACCTTTGCTGGGGGGGACTGTGCTCCAAAGTAAATTGCCATATGTGCCTAACAATGTACAAAAATGGTGTCTGAGTAGTAGGACCTACATGAAAGGACAAGACAGGCACTTATTACTGCAAAAAACATTTTTGGAGTTGTGACGCATTTTTCGGAGGCATATAATGCATTTCAGGCCTCTAAAATGTCGGCTGCCTGGCCTACTCCACTGGACATTAGGAACTGCCAGCGACTGACTGCGAAGGTGGTTATGTCGGTATGCAGTTGCAACTGTGGCGGACACAGCCATAGGCTAACATTGTTCCCCGTGGCGGTGGCAAGCCAGTGGCTGTGTCGCCGACGGGGACAGCCGTGTACGTAGCGGACATGGCCGCCATGCTCTGCAAAATCCCTCACTTTGCTCCTGACACTGCTGCAAGCAGCACCTCCACTAACTGAGCTGCTGTGTCCCCTCTCTGGTAGCAATCATGTCATGTCCAACAGGTGATAGGGCCCCTGCCTTCTCGCCAGAGGAGCTGGAGAGGCTGGTTACAGAGAAGGACCCTTGTGTGGACAGCTTTATCGTGCACCAAAGGAGCAGGTAAGTGCCTCATGTCCATGTTAGACTTGGCATCCTTGGCGCGGTCTACCCAAACTTTTTGCCTCCGTTTCCCAGGTTGTTGATGTGTGCTGGACTCTGTGTTTGCTCTGCTGTTACTCTGGGCACTTTACCACTGCTATCCAGTGCTAAAGTGCAAGTGCTCCTATGTAAAATGTATATGTAAATGGATTTCCATGATTGGCATATTTGATTTACTGGTAAGTCCCTAGTACAGTGCACTAGAGGTGCCCAGCCTGTAAATCAAATGCTCCTGGTGGGCCTACAGCACTGGTTGTGCCTCCCACATTAGTAGCCCTCTAAGCATGGCTCAGACCTGCCACTGAAGTGTCTGTTTGTGCAGTTTTAAACTGCCAATTCGACTTGGCAAGTGTACCCACTTGCCAGGCCTCAACCTTCCCTTTTCTTACATGTAAGACACCCCTAAGGTAGGCCCTAGTTAGCCCCATGGGCAGGGTGCAGTGTAAGTTTAAGGTAGGACATATACTAATGTGTTTTATAAGCCCTGACAGTGAAATACTGCCAAGTTCATTTTTCACTGTTGCAAGGCCTATCTCTCTCATAGGTTAACATGTGGGCTACCTTTAAATATGATTAAAGTGTAGATTCCCCTTGGGAGCAGATGGACATGTGGAGTTTGGGGTCCCTGAACTCACAGTTTGAAAATACATCTTTAGTAAAGTTGGTTTTGAGATTGTGTGTTTGAAAATGCCACTTTTAGAAAGTAGGCATTTTCTTGCTTAGACCATTTCTGTGACTCTGCTTGTTTGTGGATTCGCTGTCTGGGTTAGTTTGACAGTTGGGCTGTTTGCACCTCTCTCTAGACAATGACACAAAGGAAGCTGGGGTGTAGCCTGCATATCCTGATGAGCCATCTGTGCTTGGAGGGAGGGGAGGAGTGGTCACTTACACCTGAAAGGGCTGTGCCTGCCCTCACACAATGCAGTCTCCAACCCCCTGGTTTGTGTCTGGGGCCCGGCCTGGGCAAGGCAGGATCTCACAAACAAGAGAGACTTTCCTTTGAAGTAGGTCTACTTCAAAGGCCAAAATGGGTATATGAAGAGCACCCAAGCCCCTGAAAACTTAGATCTCTTCTGGACATCAAGAGGAACCTCTGCCAAGGAGAAAAGCTGAAGAGCTGAGGAGAAGTGCTGTCCTGTCTGTGACTGTGCTTTGTGGAGCTATCCTGCAATTGCTGCTTCTGCCTGTGAAAGGGGACAAAGACTGGACTTTGTTGTGCATTCCTGCTTGTGAATAAATCTCCAAGGGCTTGTCCTGAGCTCGCCTCCTGTTGTTGAAGTCTCAGGTCCATCAAAGACCTCCCCTGCCAGCACCTGGACTCTCTGCTGAGACTCCTAACCTACCAAGTGGTGCCCTATCCAATTCCTGGGCCCTTGAAAGGTGAAGCCGGCAGACCAAGACTGAAAATCTACGCACAGACCGCCGTGCTGGGAAGATTTTGATGCACCTTCCGAGACGTGTCCGAGAAACGACACACTGCCGGCTTCGTAGCTGAAATCTACACTCCACCTGCATTGCGGCTGGAAGATCGACCCACGTGGCTGGAGAAACGACACGCAACACCCACTGATGGAGGCTGATAAAGTCGCAACCCACATAGTGCGGTTTTGCTGATACCCGTGCAGCTGGATTGCCGATGCAAACCCCGCTGGGAAAGGAAAAACAACGAAAAGCATGCCCAGGCCTGAGGTGCCTGTCCGGATCGATGCATCGCTCTCCTGCAGAGAGGAAAAATGACACACGCCGACCTGACCGGAGGAGGAACGATGCACGGTCTTGCTTGCGAGTGAGAAATCAATGCATTGCTGGACCTTTCCGATGCACATGCAACCGAGAAATATTTTGAAGCTAACAGTGTTAGCACTGTTTTCTAAGGACTTAAGACTCTTTTTGCTTTTTAATTCATAACTTGACTTGTGTATGGTGGATTTTTGTCATTTTGGTCTTGTTTTGTTTAGATAAATATTACCTATTTTTCTAAACCTGTGTCGTGTCATTTTGTAGTGTTTTCACTGAGTTACTGTGTGTGTTGGTCAAAATACTTTACACCTAGACTCTGAAGTTAAGCCTGCCTGCTTGTGTCAAGCTACCACAGGGTGAACGGGAGTTAACGGAGGGTGATTCTCCTTACCCTAACTAGAGTGAGGGTCCCCTGACTGCCAACCAATGACCCAATTTCTAACATTGGTGATCAGCGGTGGGGATTGGACTTGTATTTGTACTTGACATACAGTTATTAAGTGTACACTACTGTTTTCAGTGCAGACCACTGCATGACCAGATATTACTTGTCTTGTGATTTTTGCTTTTTCTCTTTTGGGACTCTTTTTGTTCTACTTCCATATTTTTCTGATCCCCTGAGTGACTTTTTCTGTAGTTCACCATACATTCCCTCCTCATAGGCTAGATTGCACCAATGTATGCCAGAATGTGAAGTGAAGGCCATGGAGGTGCAGTCGATGTGGCATTTTATTGCCAGATGTTGAGTCCCAACACATTGTTGTGTGTGTTTTGAGTGTACCCTGATCTACCTTATGTTGGATGCACAAAACTAGGTGAGGTGACATCAAAGCCATCCCCATACATCTCCTACCACATGGATGTTGTCAATGTGAGGCAACATATATTTGTATGACAGCATTAGCTGTGTATGCATGTTTTATGAGTAAGGTGTGTGTAAGGTGACCTATGTGTATGTTGCCACTGAGATTTCAAATCACATCTGGCTTTGCTAAACAGTTGTTTTGAAGGCATAGCCTGACTCACTCTGCTCTTCAGGTTGCCACATATACAATACATTCCAAATTGCTGTTGGCTACCTGATGTCATGCATGGAAGTGATGGAAAAGGAGTTTTGTGTAGGTTCTGTCTGCTCAGCCTGTGGAGGTCCGGGGCTTTCAAATGTATCTCCAAGTATGGGTCAAAGTCTAGGCTGGGTTTGAATCACTTTTGCTATGAAACTATGGCACTGTTCCCACTCCCTGTATCCCAGTTGATCCTGTCAGGTGGCCATATCTAGGCTTTATGCTAATTAGCAGCCTATTGAGGCTGTCCCCCTGATAAATATGAAAACGTTTTTAGGGGAGAGTTAATGAAGTGTGACCAATCTGTGCCTGGCATCATTGTCAATGTGTTTATCTGCCCCCTGACAGGCCCCTTACTCACACTGCCCTGCTGTCACCTTAACACTAGTCAAATTAGTCCTGTGCAGGCCTATTTTATAAATGATAGTCTCACAGTGCAGACAGTGTGTTGATTCCTGAGAAGCTATGATATGTGATTCAGTAGCTTGGTCACATGCCAGTAAATAGACAATACATGCCTCTGTTTGCTGGATGCCATCGCTGTAGGATATACACATATATCCACAAACATGTTATGTGGCACAAGTACATGACACAGAACCTCACCCCCTGAGGTGGCAGGAATATGCATTTGTAAGGCCACATATCCACAAATGGACAGGATAGACACTTTCTGTACCCACTATGTCAGCCCTCTATTTGTTACGCTTGTGTACTATCTGAGTTTGTTCTCTGGCAGTAGCCTGTAGGAACTGTATGCAGAGAATCATTTTCACAGAGTATGAGTGTTTTAATGCATTCATGCCTAAGAAGTCCACCTTTCCGAAGCTACAGAAGTGTTATATGTCCCATAGTTCCTCAGATCTCAGATTGCTAGAGCATGTCCCACTAGATGTCAGTTGACCTGCCTAGACAGGGGAGGGCCTGAGCAAGTTGGTGGGTTGGCCAGCAGATTGGGGAGTGTTTGTAGTCATGTCCCTGTACTCAATGGCTAGCATGTGCCACACTTGGGAAGTTAGCGCAAAAGGAGAATGTTCTTAGCTTTGTGTCCTGGCATGTATTTTGGATGGGACTTGACTTAATTTCTTCTCTTGTCTTTTGCATCCATGCATGTCAAGGCCCATCAAAAGAAAAGGATATGAAGAGCCATCGCCAAGAAGGTGTGGACCCTGGGGTTCTGCAGATGGTGGAGCGCCCACTGTCGCAAGAGGTGGGATGACCTGAGATGCTGGGCCCGGAAGATTGCAGAGGACCACCTGGGACCCTCCTCCCAACTTGAACAGGGTGCCCATCAGATAGTGACCCCTCCCCAATGGCCCCAATTCTGGTGGTGGCATATCAGGAGCTTGATAGGTGTTTGAATGCAGCACAGCAGCCACATGTGGATGAGTACACAGCACATTCCTGCCTGTACCATTGCCAGGTGATTGAGTGAGGTACTGACAGGTCCCCCAGGGATGAGCCATGTGTCACACAGTAGATGGGAGACCGTTTTTATTGACATGTCATGTGTATCAAAAAGGTGTGCCTTACCTTTTGTACCTGGGACCTAGTATAAAACTGGGGGGAATCCTCAAACCACTTGCTCTGTCGGGACCACAAATGGATGTGTACAGTGATTATTTATATACTGTTTGTTGTTGTAGTGTTGTTCTTAGTTTATTTTTGTCTCTGTGTTTGGTGCATGCCATTGTCCTTCCATTGTGCTGTGATGTGTGTGATGTCTGTGTCCATTGCAGGGTTATTTACTGGTGGTGTTGTTTGTTTACCATGCCACATCGTTCCATATGTTTGTTGTATGTAAGGACAGTCCCTGCCCAGTGTGGAATGTGAGCTGTACACATGCTGTAGTAACCCCTTAGAAATATATACAATTATACAAAGTTGGAGAATTGTAGAATTCAGCTGGCATATAGTCAAGAAATTCCCTTATTTCAATAGTGCTGACAGATCACATCCATCCATTATTATTTCCAAAACCCCAAAAGACCTCAGAACAATTTAATTACTAATCATAAACTCTTTTATTCTTATTAATGTATTAACAATCGCACTATAAAAGGCTATTAGTATTGGAAGAAAGTAATTGGGGAACAACATTTTGGTGAATTCAGTGTAAAGAAGTCTTATTTGATGTGTGCATGATCCCCAGAGAAAAGTTTTGAACAAAACTATCTAGCAAATGTTTTGAACAAATCTATTGAGCAGACAACATTTTGGGTTTTAGAGCCACTGGACAATTCAAAGCACTCTCAATTCCAAACACCACTTCAACAGAGTTTCCAAATTGACAAAGGATAGAATGCATTACAAATGTTGAATAAAATGATGTGATACAGAATGAGACTGAAAATGTGTTCATGTTACACCTTGAAAGTATAGCCCTGTGGCCAAGTGAAACTGTTGTAAGCCAGCACAGAATTTCTTCCTCAACTCCTGGTTCCTTCACTAATTGCCTAGAACCAAGGTACAATAAATATATATCTGTAACCATTACTATGTACAGTATAGGGAAACTGTGCCAATGATAGATAGCATATTACGGCTTTGCAGCTGTGAAGGAGCACCTGTCCACAATTAGTGAAAATCTAGATTTTAGTGACTTCTTCCTCGGTCCTCACAAAGTTAAACGTAAGCACATTAAATGTGCAGACATTATGTGATTTATACTGAAATCCAGAAATATTCAGTGAGAAAACTGCTGAAAGAATTATAGAGGTTGACAGAGACATAATGCAAACTACATTTAAAGTTGTTGACAATGGCATGCAAACATACTATAAATGAGTGAGAGCTATAAGCCCTCTAACGTCATTGTCTCTAAAAGAAAACGTGTGTTTTCATAGCATGGACATGCTCAATGCTAGCTATTACACAGCTAAGTTGAGCTCTAGAAACACTAAAATTCAACAACGTGCCTTGACAGCTCATAAACAAAAGTGTCACATTTGAATCTTACAATTTTACCTTCACACCAAAAAATCATGGCTAAGAAAGAACTCACCAACACTCTGTTAAACATAGAAAAATGAAAATGGCCATGTTCCTTAACAGAAAATGTACATTTTATGTGGCCCCTACATAGAATAATCTTCCTTCATATGACTGCCTTACATTTTCCTTGAGTTTCTCATGTATAAGTCCTTGATTTGGTATGAAAAAACATACAAAGTATTCCATCACATATGGGAGTTAATGTGTGAGGTTTGCTGTTAATGCCAAAGACAATCCTGAATTCATAAGTAGAACTTAATTCTCCAATGATATAAGTCACACACTCCTTTGAAGCCAGGTTTAAGCTGTAAATAATTAGCTGTGCCTACCTCACCCATTCAGCCGACTACACAGTCCTGAATATCAATTCTCAATTGTTAATTGTTAATTACGAATGAAACATGATGTCGATTAGCCAGTGGCTAACCATATTTGTAACTGAATGAGAAACCCTTAAATGTTGTTTTATAACCAGTATTTATTCTCTGGAAGGGTTCTTGAAAATGTTACTTGACCCAAAATAGATATTAGTTATATGTGCCTTAATAGGTTACACAGACTTGCTGTGATATTAATGTAGAAATAGGTCCTCTTAGCCTCAGTGGCAGAAACCCTTGACCTATACACAGCCAGAAAGTCAATAACCACTGCAAGTCCAGTATCCTTCTGTTGGAAATTACCATCTTTTTCATGATATTCTCTTAAATTTACATATTTGTAAATGACACCTTTTTAATTTAATTATAAGTCCCTAGTATATGGTACAACATGTACATAGGACCTGTAAATTAAATGCTACTAGTTGACTGCAGCACTCATTGTGCTACTCACTGAAGTAGCACAGTAAAACATTTTATCAGGTCGTCCATTGCAGCCTCGATGTACTGCTTTGAACTGCCATTTCGACCTGGCAAAACAAACATTTTGCCAGGTCTAAACTTTCCTTTGTGATAAATATAAGTCACTTCTAAGTAGGCCCTAAATGAATATAGGGCAGGGAGCATGATTCTTAGAAAAAAAGTAGGACATGTATATTTAATGTTTTACATGTCCTGACAGTCAAACACTTCAAACTTCATTTTTCACTGTAGTAGGGCTGGCCCATCCAGATGGTAACACTGGTTTACAATATTAAATGCAAAAAATTTAGTTTTGGAATAGCTAGAAAAATGCTGCAGTGACTTATTTTAATAGTAATTTAAAATCCAACTTAATTGTCAAGTTGAATTGCATACTACTATATTGCAAATTTAGAAGTTGTAATTTTCCTGTCTAAAACCAAAACACTTCCCTGCCAGTGCCCAGCTGTTACCTGACTGTTGATGGCTCCACTGTGGTTAGATGTGTATTGCTTCCAGGCAGTGGACAAAGGACTCTAGCTTTGGAGTGTAGGGCACCTCCCTTGACAGGAAGGCTATAGGGCTGTGCCCAGCACCTTCTTAAGCTGTGCAGGATGCCTAAGTTGTTGCTGGCAGATAAAGCTCACACCTAGAACTGCCTCCCCTTTGTCTCTATAGTCAGGCTGACAACAAACCCAGGGCCAGATGTAGGTATGTCCTGAATTGCGACTCACAAATTGCGAGTCAGAGCGACTCGCAATTTGAGAGTCGCAATTCAGGATGCAGGATGGTGTCCCTGACACCATCTGCGACTCGCAAGGGGGTTGCAAAGGCCCACCTCATTAATATTAATGAGGTGGGTCGCAATTTGCGACCCCCTTGCGACTCGCAGCACTCACAGGTATGGTGGCCTGCTAGAGACAGCAGACTACCATGTCTGTGACTGCTTTTAAATAAAGCAGTTTTTTTGTTTGTAATGCAGCCCGTTTTCCTTAAAGGAAAACAAGATGCATTACAAAATGAAAAAATGAAACGTTTCAGTTAAATTTTTTCCACTGTCTGCTCTGAAAACATTTTTTCCAGGCCATTCACAAAGGGGAAGGGGTCCCATGGGGACCCCTTCCCTTTTGCGTAACTACGATTGCTTTGCGACCGCGTTCGCGGTCACAAAGCAATGCAGCATCGCGCCGCGACTCGCAAATAGGAAGGGGAACACCCCTTCCAATTTGTGACTCGCAGTCCCATTTTGCGAGTCGGTAACCAGGTTACCGACTCGCAAAACGGGAATTGGGCATCGCGATGTGGGTTTTGCACATTGCAAACAGCTAAATTCGCTGTTTGCGACGTTGAAAACCTTTGCTAAATCTGGTTCTTAGTGTGGGTAGAGGACCTGACCAGAACTGGTTTAGGGAGTGGACAAAGGCTTGGCTTCTATCCACAGTCTGGCACTACGCATAAAAGTGGACCGCATAGACCTCTCCTCAAAATACTCCTAGATCTGTGAAGAATCAGAAGAAAGACTGCCCTGGTGTCTGAAGAACCTAAAGAATTACTGGACCTGCTTGTCTTAAACCAAGGACTCCATAAGTGACTCTAATGGCTAGTTAGGTGATCTTTTGTTTGAGGTACAGGCACACAACAAGCTTTGTGAGGCCTCGCTCCCTGCAACTGATGCTCTGGACCCTGCTGCTGGTCTCTGCTGGTGTGAGCCATAACCTCAACCGGTGCCTTCCCCCCAAGGTCCTGGTGCTTTGGTTGGCATTAAACTGTAATCCTTCTGTCCCCAAACCAGTGCTTTAAATGGGCCGGTACTCTCCGGTACTGAGTACCGGCACTTTTTTATTTTGAGATGGAGAGTACCGGCACATCTCAAGAAAAACGTAATACTTTTAATTGTAGAGTACCGGCACTTCTCGGAAACAAGCAGGTACTCTGATACAGAGTACCTGCACTTCTATTTTTCCATTTAAAGCACTGCCCCAAACTGCAAGAGAAAGGAGTCTGGAAAGCCACTGGATACTGAGAATGCTTTAAAGCCACAGATGTCCACCCCAAACTGCTAGTCAGCCTCAATGTGCTGGTCTGCCCCACTGAAGAACTTCCAGAAATATTTCTAAGTCTGAACGTAGAGTGCTTCACCGAGAACGATGCCGAAGTCAATCATTGCCAAAGCCTCCCCGGGCATAGACTCTATACTTTGCCCACACAGAGCTTTCACGCCTTCATCGATGACCACACTGGAATCCAGCTCTTCAGCAACCTGCAGGAATCAGCCCTGCTTCGGATCTAGCATGCAGGATGCCCTGCCAGCAACCTGTCTAAGACCATTTTCTCCACTTAAGTTTTTAAGCCGGAAGGAAAACTTTCCACAGGGTTGAACTTCTTTCCTGTACCTGAACTGCACTCAATCACAGTCAGGTTTACCGTTTGACTTTGACCAAGTCTTGCACAATCAGATAACCGCAAGTGGCGCTTTCTGATTTTGGTGGCTGTACTACCCTTGGGTCTTCTTATTGGAATTTTTGTCATTTTGGTGCCATTTTAATGATTAAAATATTCTCTATTTTTAGGGTCGAGTGCGCAAGCACTCTGGCCCCTGTTGTAACATCTCTGTGGACTTTTAACCACGCCCATGACTTGCCCATCAGTTTGGTTGTTTCATGGGCTTGCCTTTTAAAATTCGTTTGATTTCATCAGTGAATGGCATGCATATGTCATGCCTTATCCGGTGTTTAGCCCTCCTTGAGAGCACCGGTAAACTACTGAAAACATACGAGGCTCCATAATTTCCGCATGGCTTCTGGACTACTTTTTATTTTTATTTCCTATGCAGTGCAATCTCGCTGGGCAGTAGTCAAGCACTTTGCATGACATCAACCCTGTTACATGGATAATTAGAGTTTTGCTGGTAACAGGGATAATTGCACTTTTGCCGATACGTTTGACAGCGTGCTAACTTCGGTTTCCTTTTGTGTGCCTCCTTCATAGTGCTCATAGTGGCTGTCGGTTCTCCGATCCTAAATGTCAAAAGGGCAGGGAGCATGTTTTTAAAAAAGTAGGACATGTATATTTAATGTCTTACATATGATAGTATGACTCTTCTTTTTATCTACTAAAGTTCTGTTTATTAATTCCTATATATGTTTATGATTGGTATGCTTTTATAATAATTTACTAATAATAAATATCTCAAAATGCAGTTATCTCAATTAATAAACCAGGGATGTTGTGGACTATGTGACAGTTCCTGTTTAGGTCTCTTCTATTTTCAGCCTGTGCTTGCTTTCAGACTGTTTTATCTCTTTTTAGAAAGTGTAACATTTTAGGCATGTGTGGAATGTTGGCAACATGTCTGCTTACTATGTGGGCTGACATATTTTATTATTTTCCAGTAATAGGCAATGCCATAACATCATGGCCGCTCACTGTATTAGCTAACATGTTTTATTGTTTTTAGTTATGGGATCATAAAATCAAAAGTGAATACATATGACATATTTATTGTCATGTTTGTGTCATCTTGTTGATGCTTTAATGTCTGTAAGTGCTGTTTCATTTTATAAACATACATATAAAATTGAGATCAAGTACTCAAAAAACACAAGTATCTGACCATAAGGTAGGGGGACTTTGCACTAGGACTATCAAACAAGTGGTCATGCCAGTTTGCAGTGCTAAGCAACTTTATCCTGAAGCAACACTAGGAATAGTGCAAAAAGGTAGCCATCCTTGTTCCATTTTTAATTCTCAGGCAATGCTGTGATAGAGAATAGCTGAGTTGATACTTTCATAGTGAAAACAGATGTTACAAATTGGGTCTCCAGTTGGCAGAGGTTTGCACTCTGTACAAATAGGTACCACAATCCTAGCCAGGGCAAGTGAGATACACACTAAACGTTTACTTGTGCTAACCCTCTGGTAGCTTGGCACAGCAGGATAAATTTAAGAGGCAATGTGTAAGGTATTTCTGCACACACACAGTAATACAGTGAAGACACCACAAACAAACTCCACACCAGTTCAGAAAAAAATCCAATATTTATCTGAGTCAAACAAGACAAAAATGTCAAAAATCCAACATACACAAATCATGCTATGAATTTTTAAATGTTAAATCAAAATGTAGTGCTCACAACACAATTACTCCAACCGGAGCTTTCGGGTTCAGGTGGACCACTGGACATCCAAAAGTGCAGTCCAACGATGATGAAGCACGGGCTGGGTACAGGAGTCACTCAAACCAACTGACAGTACCTTTGTTGCAGTGATGCTCGATGATGATGCATTGATCCAGAGGAGGAGATTTGTTGGCTGACATTGGCAAGGTTGTTGTGACGTCAATGTCCAGAAGCAATGAGTACTTGTTCCGATGCATCGGTGTTGCATTGGCCAAGCCGGGACTGCATTGTAAGTCAGGGTTTTTACGTTGTGCAGTCGGTGAGTGGTGCCACAACTTCAATGCAGGCAGAAGCAAAGCAGTGTTTCTCCAGGGGGATGTGTTGGTTCCAAGTGATGCACCGTGTCTCTGTGTCATTTCTTGTGTTGCAGCATCAAACTCACCTCCAAGGGCCCAGGACTGGATTTGGCACCATTTGGCAGAGCAGAACTTACAGCAGAGGAGCCCAGGTGCTGGTAGCAAGATGCAGGTGAAGTCTTTGGTATCCTTGAGACTTTTGAAACAGGAGGCAAACTCAGTCAGGTTCTTGGAGAAACTTTAGATTGCAGGACGTAGAGACTTGGATCCAGTCCTCTCACTCCCAGGCAAGACGTAGCAGGCAGCAGGGCAACACAGTAGAGCAAACAGCAAAGTGGTAGTCCCTCCTGACAGCACAGTGGTTTTTCTTCCTAATAGAATGTCCTCAGTCCAGAAGTGTTCTGAGTATCTGGTATCAGAGGCCCAGTACGTATACCCAAAAAGGCCTTAGGTGCAGGGGTAACTCCAAAAGAATTCTCTGAAGTGCACAAGAATCCCTTCCAATCCAGCCCTGGCTCCAGAATAGCAGTAAGGAGTAATCAGTCCTTTGTGTGAGGGCAGGACACAACCTATTCAGATGTAAGTGTGAACTACCTCTCCCTCTCCCTGTCAAGAATGACTATCAGTATGCATTTGAATGCAGGTGTATCTCCTGGCATACCCAGCCCTTTCTGTTTTTGGCTGTCTGGAGAGAATGCACAAATGTAGCTGTCACCTAAACCCAGACATGTATTCGGAGACAGGCTAAAGCATAGAATGGTTAAAGTAAAAAAATGCCAATTTTCTAAAGTGACATTTTCAGACCTGCAATTTAAAAAACATTTTTACCAAAATATGTATTTGTAAATCCAGAGACCCCAAACTCCATATATCTATATTTTCTCAATGGGAAATTACACTTCAAATATGTTTTAAGGCAACCCCAATGTTAGCCTATGGGAGAGATATTACTTGCAATAGTGAAAAAAGAATTTAAGAATTTTTCACCATGTGGACATGATAAACCCAAAAGTACACGTTGAACCTTTTAAATACCCTGCACCCTTCCCTTGGGGCTAACCAGGGCTAACCTTATCGGTGACTTGCATGTAAAAAAAGGAAGGATTGGGCCTGGCAAGTGGGAACCCTCGCCAGGTCAAAATCACAGTTTAAACTGCACACACACAGGCTCTGTAGGCCGGAGACATGTTTTAAAGACTACTGTAGTGAGCGGCACAGCCAGAGCTGCAAGTCCACTAGTAGCATTTGACTTACAGGCCCTGGGCACACATAGTGCACTTTCTAGTAACTCTAAAACGCCAATCATGGCATAGTAACAAGAAAGAGCATCGGAAAAGTTGCTGTTATTGTCGCTGACCATTACTTTCACTGCTGCATTCCTTTATGCATGCTGTGTGCTTGCCCTTTATATTTTATGCATATATTATTCACTAGACTAGGATTTTAAAATAACATTTTAAAATACCTGTTATGTTCCTTAGTAGTAGTTGCAGTAAAAAATCTTTATTTGGCTGTGAAACCATAAAAGTACTCAGAACAAACATTGGGCCTCATTATGAGTCTGGCGGTCAAACTGCCGTGGTCGTGGCGATCCGACTGCCACATTATGACCGTGGCGGAGCCACCACGGTCCGACCGCTGACACTGCCAGGCTGCTCCCAAGCTGCAGTCCCGGTGGTTGTAATACGCCAGGGCAGAGCTGCCCTGGAGATTTCGAGTCCCCATACTGCCACCATTTGGCGGAATGGGGTGTTAGGTGGGCCCCTGGGGGCCCCTGCACTGCCCATGCACTTGGCATGGGCAACACAGGGGCCCCTATGCACAGCCCATTGGCGCATTCCACTGCCTGAATTAGGGGCAGAGGAATGCGCGACAGGTGCTGCTGCTCCCGCCGCACCACCACATTGGCGTCGGCTCCATTAGGAACCAGCGTCAATGTTAAGGCCCTGCAGTGAACTCCTAATAGGGCCAGGGGTGTTCAGGCCGCCTGTGGAATGAGTTTGTCGGGTGGCCTCCGCCGCCCGTCAAACTCGTAATGAGGCCCTCAGTGTCTAAGATAAGACAAATATAACAATTTCATTGCAGATAGACAAAGCAACGTTAAAAGACATGTCACCAGTTCATTTGATGGAATCCCCATAAGATAAAGTCATACAGGTGAAATAAAAAATATCGGGGATAAAAAGTGACTACCACAAATATCAAGGCAGACAAGCTCCTTTACCAATAAATCCATACATGTTGAAATTCCACCTGGAATAACGTACAGCTGTTTAAGAAAAAAACAGGGAAAAAACAGTATATTATAGTGCGTTAAAGCAATAAAGATGCAGATACCCCCACTGTGCATATGCGTAGAATGTCCACAGCCCTAGATATTGTCAGTTGAAACCTGTCTCAGCAGTAACCTTAATGCAAATACTTCTACCTCCAAAAGAGAGACCACAGAATACTCCAGATGACAGACTGAAGTAACAGTACTCAAAGTGTGCAAAATACGACAAAACTTTGCAATATTTTGTCTGCAGGAAATGCTCTTTGTGGACAATCTGCAATGGGCAAGATGTTGAAAGTAATTACTAAGAGGGGACCTGGATAATGCTTGATGATTCTTATTAATTTCACACAGTTTTGCGCAGCCTGACAGAGGCTAATATTAACTAGCAGACTATGCAATAGCTGTTCCATTTGTAATGGAGCTGTGACTGATGCGTTTTTGCACCACACGGGCAGTCTGTGCGATCTTTAATAAAAGCATGTAATGGGTAGGCAACCAGCAGATGTGCCATTTTCGGATGAAGTTTTATTAAGTAGTACCTTTTGGTGCTGTGAATAATGAGCAAATAGGGTTCTATGCCGATGATTGCCCATAGTGGAGCACAGACTTCAGCTTGCCTTTTACCACTTTCCCAGGCCTCTCTATTGGTTGCCCTAATGGCTTGTAGCTCCTGTTTAACATGTGCTTTTGACAGCCACGTGAGGGAGTAGGGGTTGTCAAAGAAATCATAGCAGCCAATTGAGTACAACTGCGACGACATACTGTTGCCACTGTATGAAGTGTGCCTTATCTAGAGCCAAAGAGCCTGTGATAACTGCCATAGTAATGTCAAGGCTATCTTGTTTGTGTTCTCCAGTTATTTTAAACCCAACTCCTCCTGGCAAATACTTGCAGGGACACTTTAGAGTAACCTCAAACGTTTCCACAAAAAAACCGTTTTGGCCAGTTTGTAAAGATGTCTTATTTGGTAAAAGTGCATTTATTGATCATAAGGCTAGAAAGTAGTGTATAACCAGCCCTCAGCAGTTTCAAGTAGTACTGTTTCCGGTTTCAAAAAGCATCTAATAAAATTTACAGAACATAATATTATAGAATTCTGGTGACATTTAGACATCACTCTGCCTAGTAGCTGAATATAATGCCTCCCACAACCTTACATTTCATTTGAAGAATTGGGACAGGACATGTTATAAACGTGGCCTGTTTGTTTTGCATCATCCCCATCCAATTCCGAAAGGGTTGTAAGCATTGTGGAATATCAAGCTGCAGGTAATTATTTTCCTTGTGGAAAGTCAGACATAATGCTTTTTTATTTATAAGAGAATAAACCATACTGGTAAAATAATTATCACAAAAGCAGTAAAATCATCTAAAACCAAATACATTAGTTAAAAAGGAAACCGCAAAAGAGATAAATCTTACAAAAATAGTTGGTAAAACACTCAAATTAGGGCTGTGAAAAATTAATTAAAAACCTTAATTTGATGACCTCTTTGTAAGAAACCCGCCACAGAAAAACAGATATTCCCTGTAGGCAATAATTATAAAAACGATAGGGCTTGTCTGACTTAAGTAAAATTAAATTTCTTCAAAAGAAAAAAAATGAATTTAGCCCTCAAGGTAACATCAAACCTACAAAAAAACTTAAAGTGCACAGTGTCCTGTACTGAGTTTAAATCACTTCTACTAGATGCCAGACTTCCAACCTTGTGATATCCTGTCAGTACTAAAACGGAGTTGATTTCACAGGGGGTGCTCAAGAATAGTAGGTTTCGCTACTTGTTCAGACTCCCTCATGACTTTCTTATAAGCATAAAAACTGAGGCCCTCATTACAACCCTGTGGCAGTAATACCTCCAAATTATGACCATGGCGGAAAGAGCTCAGACAGACAGCCACTTTACCACACTGACCGCCAGGGCGGAATCAACAGGCACCACAGCGGTAGCCGACAACAGCCAGGCAGAAGCCAATGTTCCGCCCACTGTATTATGACAGGCCAATCCGACTCCTTTTCCGGGGCAGTACCAACGACATCAAAAGCTTGGTGGAAAAACTGCACAGAAGGGAAACAACTCACCATTGGAGACTCAGGGAACAACCACGCCGCCGTAGAGCCTGAACTGCAGAACTTCCCCATGATTTTCAACATCCTGCTCCACCAGGAACGCCAACGACGGCGAAGACAACCACAGTGAGTACAGCCACCTAGCACACAGGGGAGGGGGGAGGAAAAAGAGAGTGACGCACACACGCACAACACCCCCACCCCCAACACCATACACACAAGCAGATGCAGTAACATAACATATTTACCCCATACTTGTCAGGAATGATGCAAGGACCACAGGAATAGATGAAAGTGAGTGTAATAATATAAATACATCATAAATAAATATATCTAATCTAAAAGTATATACATATGTACAAATCAAGGGACACTGCCCAGTCCTCAATCTGCGTGGGCCACAGAGCCAAATTACAAAGTCCAAGGCCCCACTTGACTCCTGCAACAACACGGAGAGAACACTGCAGGGGCATCAGTTTGAAAATAGACAGACACTTCAGGGGGACGGGGAACTGGGGGGCACCTCAGCTGGCAGATGGAACAACACCACTGGTCCTGGAGGGGGCAACATGCCCTGTGCTTGGTCCTGGGGAGTGCAAGGCCACAGTCTCTCAAGTTGGTGATTTGCCCACTGCTTTGTCCTGGGGAGTGCAAGGCCACAGTCTCTCAAGTGGGTGACTTGCCCACATGCTCTAGAGGGAGCAACATGCTCTGTGCTTGGTCCTGGGGAGTGGAAGGCCACAGTCTCTCAAGTGAGTGTCTTTACCACTGGTTCTGGAGGGGGCATTGTGCCCTGTGATTTTCATCCTGGAGAGGATGGAGTGAGTGGGTGTCTTTACCACTGGTTCTGGAGGTGGCATTGTGCCCTATGATCTTCATCTTGGAGAGGATGGGGTGAGTGGGTGTCTGTACCACTGGTTCTGGAGGGGGCATTGTGCCCTGTGATCGTCATCCTGGAGAGGATGGGGTGAGTTGGTGCCATACCCACTGGTTCTGGAGGGGGCATTGTGCCCTGTGATCTCCATCCTGGAGAGGATGGGGTGATTGGGTGCCATATCCACTGGTTCTGGAGGGGCCATCGAGCCCCGTGATGCAGGTCTCGGGGAGTGCAAGGTCACAGTCTCTCAGGTGGGTCTCATACCCACAGGATTTGCGGGGGCAGGCCACACACTAGCCCATGGACACAGGACTACAGACTGTCCACTGGCGGTGACGCCTGCTCAGTGGTGGTGCTGCTGCTGCTGGTGGTGGGGGGAGGCTCCTGCCCATCCCCTGCAGCCTCGGATGGCTGCCCACTGCTGGTGGTGGTGCTGCTGTTGGTGGTGGTGGGGGAAGGCTCCTGCCCATCCCCTGCGGACTCGGATGGCTGCACCACCATCGTTGGTGGTGGGGGCTCCAAATGAGTCCCAGCACCAGGCCTCTTGTCTTTTCTGCCTGCTGGTGCAGGACTCTTGCCCTTCCTGGCAGCAGCTGGGGATTGCTCCTTCCTGGCAGCAGCTGGGGATTGCTCCTTGCCCTTCCCTGCAGCAGCTGGGTATGGCACCTTGACCTTCATGGCAGCAGCTGGGGATGGCTCCTTGCCCTTGCTGGCAGCACTTGGGACAGGCACCCTTTCCGTGTGGCTGCCTGGTGCCTGGGATCCTTTTCCACCATGAGTTGTTGTGGACACTACTGGGCCCGTGGACTGGGTGGCTGAGGTGCTTGCCTGGGGGTTAGCCACCCTGGCCAGACATGAGGGACTGGGGGGAGGGGTAGGGCAGAGGTCAGTGATGGAGAGGAAAAGCTTCCTAGGGACATTGGGTCGGGAAGAGAGAGAAAGTCTGGGAGTGGAGGAAGAGGGAGTGGTTGTAGGAAGTGTTTGTTGTGTTTGGGTGCAGGTGCATGGGCTGAATGCTGTTGTGAGGTGGATGGCTGTTGGGTGTCTGAGTGCTTGCATTTGTCTAGTTTGGGAGGAGGGGCACAGACACAGTGGGAGAGGACACAGGGGACGTGAGCATGGATGTTGGGGTGGTGACTGCCAGTGAGGTGTGTGTTCTGATAGGTGTGCTGGTGATGGAGGTAGTGGATGAGGATGTATTGCATGCAGGTGTGAGTGTAGACCCAACTGGGAGGGAGGTGGAGGGCGAGGAGGAGGAGGACACAGTGGAGGCAGTGGATGTTGGTATGTCTGCATCTGGATGGTGTTTGTGTGAGTGCCTGTGGTGTAATGTGTGGTGCTTGTGTTTGCCATGTCCACTCTTGGGTGTTGTCCTGTGTGCATGCTCATCTGCCTGTGTGCTTGGGATACGCTGAGGAGAATGGGATTGGGAAGAGGAAGTTGGAGGGGGAGGGGGGAAACAGGGACAATGGTTGCCATCAGAGAGGAGGCCAGAGCCTGGATTGATCTCTGTTGGGCCGCCAAGCCAGTGTGAATGACCTCCAGAAATGCATTTGTCTGTTGCATTTGGGCTGCCAGCCCCTGGACGGCATTCACAATGGTTGACTTCCTAACAGAGATGGATCTAAGAGGTCAATAGTCTCCTCACTCAGGGCAGCAGGGCTCACTGGGGCAGGGCCTGAGGTGCCTGGGGCGAAGGAGATGCCCACCATCCTTGGCGAGCGGACACGGACAACGCGATGAGGGGCTGCTGGGAGGCCGGTGCTGGTACGGGGTGGCAGCTGTACCTGGGGTGGTCACAGAGGTGTCCGCTACCACCAGGGAGCTTTAATCAGAGGAGGTCTCCATGTCCAAACTCTCCCCTCCAGTCTCCGCCGTGGTGCTTCCCTCGCCCTCCGTCCCACTGGTGCCCTCACTGTCGGTGGACTCTGCCTCCTGGGTCCTGTGGGATGCAGCTCCCTCTGTCACTGTTGCCTCTGCTCCCCCGCTAGAGGATGCTAATGCACATAGGAACATGGTTACAAAACAAAAAGGGGGGGAAGAGACAAAGGATACACTGGGTCAATGGCTGCACCAACACCACCGTTGGTGTACATACCACCCTCACACACAGGGAACAGCCCTACGGACTATGCAATGCACTACCAGTAACAATGCTATTCACCATGGCATGGGGAGGGACACATACCGCCAAATGCAGCATACCTGGGACCTACACAGCCCTACCCAGTAGTGGATGCCTACTAACTAGGTCGGAGGAATTTCACATCAGATCTCTGCCCAACATGGGACCTACTCTGTAATGTCAGACCTGGTCTAGGGATGCCCACAGACACACATCCCCCACCAGGATACCACCCCACCAGGCATACGTTGTAATGATGGGCACTGTACTCATCCCATTGTGGCTGCTGTGATGCCCTCAAGTGCCCATCCCACTCCGGATAGGCCACTGCCTATATGCGGGCCCCCAGGAGGGGTCAGGACTCGACGGGCACTCCTTCCTCGTTGGGAGGCCATCCCCAGCTGGGCCTTCTCCGTCTTCTGTGCCCAGAGTCTCTGGTCCCCCCACTGTTTCCGAAAGTAGGTGCTCCTCCTGCCGTAGACCCCCAGGGTCCGCAAGTCCTTGTCGATGGCACGTCATATACCCTTCTTTTGATGGTCGCTGACCTGCAGAGGAAATATACACAGGGAAAGGTATTAGTTAGACCGTCCTGCCTGTTACACTCATGGCCCACCGTAGCCCTTCCCATCCCCTTTCGCACTAGCATGGCTACGCATACATGCTGCAAGCTGCCCAAGGCCCACCCACCAACCCCCACCTACACGAAGCCTTCACACACAGCACTCCATGCATTAATGCCCCATGTATTGTGCTCCCAGCGTATTCACCTGTTAGTCTGGAGGCCCATACAGCAGTTCGTACTAGGGTAGGACCCCATCCACTAGTCTCTCCAACTCCGCCGAGGTGAAGGCAGGGGCCTTTTCCCCAGTCACATGGGCCATGGTAGGTTCCAGACACAGGTCACAGCAGTACATGCAGTGTGGGTCCTCGTCTGTTGAAGGTCAGGTAACAATGAGTGAACAGATAGAAAATGGTGGTGACGTCCGCCGGCTTACATCACCATTGACCACTGTACCCCATAGGGCCCAATATTATCCAATGAGGCGTTGCACAGCGGATCCCGACCGCCTCCCGCAACGGCACACAACGTCAGTGGAATTACCTCACTTCCACATGTCCCTCCCTACAGGACTGGCTGATGCCATTTCAGGGGGGGCAGTGCATGGAATATAACTGCGTCACAGATCACAATTGGACATATGCCACTAGTACTTTTAAAATTCACATCATGCATTGAACTGAAGTGGCTACAATGTACATTCTATGACCCGCTCCTTACTCTTTTGCCCCATAGATTGCAACCGCTGCGGATGAATAGGAGAAGGAGACATCCCCCATGTACAGACCCCTGGTGGACTATTCAAGAATGGAGGACAGGTACATTATCCTCACCTACAGACTTGACAGGGTGACAATCACGGAGCTGTGTGCCCAATTGGAGCCTGACCTGATATCTGCTATTCTGTCACCCCACTGGGATATCCCCACTCTTGTGCAAGTCCTATCAGGAATGTCACAGCCAATGTTCTCAATAGTGCTGATAAGAGTTTTGTCTGCCCTAATAAAACACATGTGCAGCTACATTGCTTTCCCCAAAGTTGAGGATTTGGCCACAGTGAAGGCTGGGTTTTATGCAATGGGACATATCCCGAATATGATTGGGGCGATTGATGGAACACATATTGCATTTGTCCCCTCCCCCCGCTAGAATGAACAGGTGTTCAGGAATCGTAAGAGTTTCCACTCCATGAATGTGCAGATGGTGTGCTTGGTGGACCAGTACATCTCCCATGTCAATGCTAAGTATCCTTGGTCGGTGCATGATGCCTTTGTCCTAAGGAATAGCAGCATCCCAAATGTGATGGGCCAACTACAGAGGCACAGGGTGTGGTTAAATAGGAGAGCCCTGGTTCCCACCCAGGATATGTTGGTGTATGCCTATGCTGTTGGCCATATGGGATAGTGTGTGGCTAAATGTTGTTCCTCAATATTTGCAGGTGACTCTGGTTACCCAAACCTATCATGGCTGCTGACCCCTGTGAGGAATGCCAGGGCAAGGGCAAAAGAACCTTATCATGAGGCACATGGGTGGACCAGAAGGATAATTGAGAGAACCTTCTGTAGGAAAGTACCATCTTGCCTCGCATGTTATCCCCATTTTTACTTGTGTGTCAGTTTTTTTTTGCCTGTCTCACTGGGATCCTGCTAGCCAGGACCCCAGTGCTCATAGTTGTGGCCTGAATGTGTTCCCTGTGTGGTGCCTAACTGTGCCACTGAGGCTGTGCAAACCGGAACCTCAGTGCTTATGCTCTCTCTGCCTTTAAAATTGTCACTGCAGGCTAGTGACCATTTTTACCAATTCTAATTGACACTGGAAAACCCTTAAAATTCCCTAGTATATGGTACCTACGTACCCAGGTATTGGGGTTCCAGGAGATCCCTATGGGCAGCAGCATTTCTTTTGCCACCCATAGGGAGCTCAGACAATTCAAACACAGGACTGCCACTGCATCCTGAGTGAAATAATGTCCATGTTATTTCACAGCCATTTTTACACTGCACTTAAGTAACTTATAAGTCACCTATATGTCTAACCCTCACTTAGTGAAGGTTAGGTGCAAAGTTACTAAATGTGAGGGCACCCTGGCACTATCCAAGGTGCCCCTACATAGTTCAGGGCAATTTCCCCGGGCTTTGTGAGTACAGGGACACCATTACACGTGTGCACTACATATAGGTCAAATACCTATATGTAGCTTTACAATGGTAACTCTGAATATGGTCATGTAACATGTCTAAGATCATGGAATTGTCCCCCCATGCCCAACCTGGTATTGGGGTGCCAATCCCATTCATCCCCGGGGATCCAGCATGGACCCCGGGTACTGCCAAACCAGCTCTCTGGGGTTTTCACTGCAGCTACCGCTGCTGCCAACCCACAGACAGGCTTCTGCCCTCCTGGGGTCTGGGCAGCCCAGTCCCAGGAAGGCAGAACAAAGGATTTCCTCTGAGAGAGGGTGTTACACCCTCTCCCTTTGAAAATAGGTGTTAAGGGCTGGGGAGTAGTAGCCTCCCCCAGCCTCTGGAAATGCTTTGAAGGGCACAGATGGTGCCCTCCTTGCATACGCCAGTCTACACCGGTTCAGGGATCCCCCAGCCCCTTCTCTGGTGCAAAACTGGACAAAGGAAATGGGAGTGACCACTCCCCTGTCCATCACCACCCCGGGGTGGTGCCTAGAGCTCCTTCAATGTGTCCCAGACCTCTGCCATCTTGAATGCAGAGGTGTGAGGGCACAATGGAGGCCTCTGAGTAGCCAGTGCCAGCAGGTGACATCAGAGACCTCTCCTGATAGGTGCTTACCTGACTAGGTTGCCAATCCTCCTCTGAGGGCTATTTAGGGTCTCTCCTGTGGGCTTCTCTTCAGATAACGACTTGCAAGAATTCACCAGAGTTCCTCTGCATCTCTCTCTTTGACTTCTGCCAAGGATCGACTGCTCCAGGACGCCTGCAAAACTGCAACAAAGTAGCAAGAAGTCTACTAGCGACATTGTAGTGCCTAATCCTACCGGCTTTCTCAACTGTTTTCTGGTGGTGCATGCTCTGGGGGCTGTCTGCCTTCACCCTGCACTGTAAGCCAAGAAGAAATCTCCCATGGGTCAACGGAATCTTCCCCCTGCTAACTCAAGCACCACACTTCTGCTTCACCAGTCCTCTGGGTCCCCTCTAATCGTGACGAGCGTGGTCCCTGGAACACAGGAGCTGGATCCAACTGACCCCGACAGTCCAGTGGTCCATCTGTCCACATTTGGTGGAGGTAAGTCCTTGCCTCCCCACACCAGATAGTAATCCTGTGTACTGCGAGAACTGCAGCTGCTAGGGCTTCTGTGCACTTTTGCAAGGTATCCTTCGTGCACAGCATAGCCTAGATCCCCATCACTCTGTCCTGCATTGCTCAACTCGCTGAGATGACCAGCGGCTTAGTGGGACCCTCTTTTGTAGTGCTGAGACAACTGCCATGCTCAGTTTTCTTGAACCCGTGTTCAAGTACTTCTTTGGGTGCTTCCTGCTTCTGTGTGGGCTCTCTGTGTTGCTGAGCCCCCCCGACTTCTCCTTCAAGGGGTGACCTCCTGATCCTTCCTGGGCCAAGCAGCACCCATTTTCTTCAACCGTGACCTTAGCAGCTAGGAAGGCTTGTTTGCGGTCTTTCTGCGTGGAAACAACTCTGCATCCTTCGGCATGCAGTGGGACATCTTCTGTGCAAATGAGAAGTTCCTGGCATCTTCTGTTGTTGCAGAATCTTCAGCTTATCCACCTGTAGGCAGCCATTTTGCACCTTCATCCGGGGTTTAGTGGACTCCTGCCCCCCCTGAACACTTTCGTGACTCTTTGACTTGGCCCCCTTCCTTTACAGGTCCTCAGGTACAGGAATCCGTCTTCAGTGCTTTGAAGTCAGTTGTGGTCTTTGCAGAATCTCCTATCACAACTTTAGCGTGTTTCTGGGGAAGTAGGGTAACTTTACTCCTACTTTTCAGGGTCTTGGGGTGGGGTATCTTGGACACCCTTAGTGCTTTCTTACACTCCCAGTGACACTCTATACACTACACTAGGCCTGGGGTCCCTAAGTGGTTTGCATTCCACTTTCTTAGTATATGGTTTGTGTTACCCCTAGGCCTATTGCATCCTATTGTATTCTACAGTGTTTGCACTACTTTTTTAACTGTTTACTTACCTGATTTTTGGTACTTACCTGCTAAGGGAGTATATCCTCTGAGATATTTCTGACACATTGTCACTAAAATAAAGTACCTTTATTTTTAGTAACTCTGAGTATTGTGATTCTTATGATATAGTGCTATATGATATAAGTGGTATAATAGGAGCTTTGCATGTCTCATAGTTCAGCCTAAGCTGCTCTGCTATAGCTAGCTCTATCAGCCTAAGCTGCTAAAATACTACCAATCTACTAATAAGGGATAACTGGACCTGGCACAAGGTGTAAGTACCATCTGAAACCCACTATAAGCCAGGCCAGCCTCCTACACCTTCAGCCTCCTGAAGGCCAGGTTCTGGTGCCTCCGTCTAACAGGTGGATCCCTGTGCTACTCACCCAAGAAGGTCTTCCAGATAGTAGTGGCATGCTGCATGTTGCACAACCTGGCCCTCAGGCGACATGTACCTTTTCTGCAGGAGGAGGAGACTGGAGATGCCCCTGTGGCAGCAGTAGACGCTGTGGACAGTGAGGATGAGGAGGCAGAGGATGAGGACAACAGAACATCTGTGATCCGACAATACTTCCAATGACACACAGTGTTACACCACATTTCAATGACTTTGGTTGTAATCTGTATGGCAATGGCATGCTGATATTTTCCACTTCTATGTCCACTTACTGTTCCCTCTGGCATTTCATTTTGCAGATGTTGGTGATCTGACAAATACTCCTGGTGTGATCACTACAGCCAGCTACAGGTCATTCATCTATGCTCATTCTATGTACAGTTCATTTGCAATGTTTGTACCTGTTTCAAAAAATACATATTTGATATACATGATGTACTCCAAATAGATTTTTGTCAAAGGGTGTTTATTGAAGTGCTAACATATAGAGGGAAAGGGCAAAGGGAGTGAGTGATGATGGAGGAAAATCCAGGGTATTGTTCCAGTCTGTTTGTAGCACAGGTGCATTGTCCAAGGGAACATAGGAAGGCGAGCAATGGTAGTTGAAGGTGGACAGGGTGACCGAGTGGGACACAAGGGGGACAATCAGGAGAGTCTCATTTCCAGGCAGGGGTTTGGCATGTGTCTCTGGCTTCCGTCTGGATAGCAAGGAACTTTTGCGGGGTGGTTCACCTTCTGCAGGGGGAGGGGTGCTAGTGGCCTGTGAGTCCTGTGGCGGGGCCTCCTGGCCACTAGTGGCAGCAGAAGTGGAAGGCTGTTCAGATGTCTTGCTAGTGGCAGGGGCCCACTGGTGTGAGACTGCCTCCCTCATAATGTTGGCCATGTCTGCCGGCACCCCTGCTATGGAGATCAGGGTGTTGTTGATGGCCTGCATGTCCTCCCTGATCCCCTGGTACTTTTCCTCCTGCAGCCGCCTGTTCTCCAGCACGTTGTCCAGGATCTGGCCCATTGTTTTCTGGGAATGTTGGTAGGCTCCTGGAGAGTCGGTTCCCTGGGCCTGTCCTCCCCCTGACGCACAGCACTCCTCCCAGTTTCCCTGTTGGCCTGTGCCTCTGTCCCATGAACGTGTGCCCACTGCCACTGACCCCAGTTCCCTGATTGTCTTGTGTGCGAGGTGTGGCCTGGTTTGCCTGTAGAGGTGGACACACTGCTGATTGATGTGTCCTGAGGACAGAGGTATGGGTATGCTGGGTGGGTGCTGTATTGTTGTTTCCTCATGGGGAGGCTCTGTGGTGGCCTTGACTGGGCTTGGTTACCCGGCTGTCCAGTGGTCCCTGATGGGTCAGGTAGATCGTCCAGATCCTGAAGACCAGAGTTACTGTCATCACTGTGAGCCTCTTCGTTTGGGGGACTGAATAGTGCTGGCATCTCCTCTCCGGTGACATTGACTGGGGTACCTGTGGGGATGTAAATGATGTGTTATGGTTTATGTGTATGACATATTGTAAATCTGTGCCTTCCCCTCTATGGTTGGT
Organism: Pleurodeles waltl; assembly: GCF_031143425.1. Classification (NCBI taxonomy): domain Eukaryota; kingdom Metazoa; phylum Chordata; class Amphibia; order Caudata; family Salamandridae; genus Pleurodeles; species Pleurodeles waltl. The sequence continues at coordinate 546,275,891 of NC_090438.1, forward strand.
TCTGCCCTGCCAGCTTTCACTTCTGTATGTTAGTATATAGTGGGATTGTTAGTTCTCTATGCTGTGCATGCTTTAGTGACGTAGTGACGGGTGTCCATGTAAGGCTTTGAGGGGTGTCCCTGCATTGGTACAGCATGCAGGGCTTGGCATTGGGATTAGTGAAATGTGATGGTGGAGTGTGTGGGATGTAGTGAGTGATGGGAGTGAGGGTGAGGGTATGTGATGGCATGCAGGTAGGGGGTGATAATAGTAGAGTATTGACTTACCAGTGTCCAGTCCTCCTGCGACTCCAGCCAGGCCCTCAGGATGCAGTATTGCCAAGACTTGTTCCTCCCACGCTGGGAGTTGTGGAGGAGGAGTTGGGGGTCCACCGCCAGGCCTCTGGATAGCGTGCTGGTGTCTTGTTGCTATGGAACGTACTTTCCCCCGTAGGTCATTCCACCTCTTCCTGATGTCATCCTTTGTTTTGGGGTGCTGTCCCACGGCGTTGACCCATAGCTCCATCTACCTTGCAATGGATATTTGCTGCAAATAGCTGTGGCTCTACCCTGACAATTTGCTCCACCATGACCATTAGCTCCTCCTCTGTGAAACGCGGGTGTCTTTGTGGTGCCATGGGTGTTATGTGATGAGTGTTGGTGAGGGTGTGTTGGGTAATGTGTTGGTTTGTGGGATGTGGAGTGCATGAGTGGTGTATGGGTGTGAGTAGTGTGTGGCTCTAGTTGTCTCAGTGGTCTTGTTGTGTCTCTGGTTGCGATGTTTTGTAATCGTAAAGGGTTGTGGGTAATGTGTGTGTATGTTTTAAAGTGGTGTGGGTGTGGTGTGTGTATGGGTGTCAGGTGTGTGTTGTTTGAATTGGCCAATGTGGAGTTATTTTGTCTGTGGGTGTCCATTGTGAGCGTGTCGGTATGTACTGCCAATGGTTTACCGCCATTGAATGTCCGGCGTGGTGATTTGTGGGTCATAATGTGATGGGTGTTGTTTTGTTGGCGTAGCAGTGTGGGTTTTGATACAGCCACTTTAGCACTGACCTTTGAACTGGCGGATTTGTGCATGTGGCTGAATTCTGTCAGATTGGTGGTATGTGTGTGTCATAATATGGTGAACTGATGTCCGCTGCTGCGGCGGTAATATGGTGGCCGTCAGCGTGGCGGTAAGCGGGATTTACCACCAATGTCATAATGAGGGCCACTGTCCTTTGTCCTCTACGAGCCTAAGCCATGGAATTCTAGCACTGGCGAAATGGAAAGAAGGAAAAATAAACATGTTCAGGACTTTGCTGTTATTGAGATCTACACTAAAATAACAAATTCCTTTTCAATGAGTCTCTGTAAAATAGTATGTGGGTGGTGTTTCTTAAAGCAGTTGCCAATGTAATTTCTGAGAGTTGGGGCACCATGCTGTCTGAATGAAATGGACAATCTATAAATAGGCTGGTATAAAGTCCACTTCATTAACTGTCCGGAACACATAGTATGGAGGCTAAATGAATGTACAATCACCCTTAGGAATATATAGTCAGTCAAACAAGTATAAATTAATTCTAACCGATGCACATTTGAAACAACACTTACATGTTGAATATAAGAAAGGAATTTACATTTAGAACAATTAATGTACTATATGAAAAACAATTGTCCATTTATACAGTGTCTGAATAACTTTATACTGTTAAGATTCAGCTTTACTTAAGTGAACTGCTATAATAATCCCAACTAATTAAGGAACACAATATTGCATGTAATTACCCCCTACTAAAAACACATGGAAAGTATACATATTCAGACCGGGCAACTCCTCACACCTTTAGATTCTGGTGCCCTCATTAAGAGCTTTATGGCCTTAGCTGGTGATACGTGCGACTCAGTAAGCCTCAGACTGCACCTTGTGGTACTACCACACAGACACCTTTGTTCACAAGGACTCCTATCTCTTAATTAAGGGCTGTTCTAATTTTAACTTATGGCAATGCATGCTAGGCCCTACACAAAGTAAAGGACACTAATTAGATATGTCATTTGTCCCTTCTAATCTTGTATCTGTGGAATACATTTTTCTCCTTTTGTAGTGTGTAATGCATTTGAAGTCAAGCTTAAACTAACATAAACCAGTTGCATGCTTTCTTCCATTTTGAATGTGACATTGTAATACACCACAAGATCACTTTTGCTGTTGTTTTCTGTGCAGTAATAAAGAATTGTGAACTGTACACTGAAAGCCTGAAGCTTTCCCAGTCATGGTCCCAAGCTATATTTCATATTTTGTATAAAACTCATGATACCTGAATCTAATGTACTAGTATTATGACAAAATCTTCAAATGTATTATGTAGTAAAATGTTTCTTCTTACTTATTTTTCATTGGTGAATACCCTGGGAACCATGTACTTCTGTAGTGAATGTAGTGTAGTGAATGTGTGAAATTCGTTTTTGATTAATTACCACAAAAGGACCTGCTTTTTCACTTTTGTAGAGAGCCCACTTTTTCCCCACTTTAGGAGGCACACCCATGAAGGATTTTCTATTGAACATTACTGAGTTCTTTGTACCTATAATTTATATGCCTAAATTCTGCTTTTATATTCTTTAAGTAAACCTTTTAAACTTTAGTCCAGGCCTGTCATTGTTGTTGAGAACGTTACAGCGTATTCTAATGTGTAAGATCTACAATTGAGAGAGAGGTCCAGTTGGGGAGAATTGGACAGGTAAAAAGGTTCCCATATTTGCGAGTTGACAGATCCAACTGTAAATGTGACTCTCGAATTATTATTTGATCATGCTGGATTCAACATTTCTCTTCTCTTCCTTACATATGCTCACTGCTGCGCATGATCCAGACCTTTAGCACATGCCTCAGCAGACACTGGGGTTATATGCCTACTGAGAAATAAAATCAAATCAAATCATTAACATTTATAAAGCGCGCTACTCACCCGTGCGGGTCTCAAGGCGCTAGGGGGAAGGGGGTTACTGCTGCTCGAAGAGCCAGGTCTTGAGGAGTCTCCGGAATGCGGAGTGGTCCTGGGTGGTCCTGAGGCTGGTGGGGAGGGTGTTCCAGGTCTTGGCTGCCAGGAAAGACCTCCCACCCGCCGTGGAGCGGCGGATGCGAGGAACGGCAGCGAGCGCGAGGCCGGTGGAACGGAGGAGACGGGTGGGGGCGTAGAAGCTGAGGCGCCGGTTGAGGTATTCAGGTCCCTTGTCGTGGAGGGCTTTGTGTGCGTGGGTGAGAAGTCGGAAGGTGATCCTTTTGCTGACTGGGAGCCAATGTAGGTGTCTCAGGTGTGTGGAGATGTGGCTGTTGCAGGGTACGTCGAGGATGAGGTGGGCGGAGGCGTTTTGGATACGTTGCAGAAGTTTTTTGAGTTTTGCGGTGGTCCCAGCATAAAGGGTGTTGCCGTAGTCCAGGCGGCTAGTGACTAGGGCGTCGGTCACGGTTTTTCTGGTGTCGGTGGGGATCCAGCGGAAGATCTTGTGGAGCATGCGGAGGGTGAGGAAGCAGGAGGAGGACACGGCGTTGACTTGTTTGGTCATGGTGAGAAGAGGGTCCAAGATGAAGCCGAGGTTGCGGGCGTGGTCTGAGGGGGTCGGTGCGGTGCCAAGGGCTGTGGGCCACCAGGAGTCGTCCCATGCGGTCGGGGTGTTGCCAAGGATGAGGACTTCCGTTTTGTCTGAGTTCAGTTTTAGACGGCTGAGCCTCATCCAATCTGCGACGTCCTTCATGCCGTCTTGTAGGTTGGTCTTAGCGCTGGCGGGGTCCTTGGTGAGGGAAAGTATAAGTTGAGTGTCGTCGGCGTAGGAGGTGATGATGATGTTGTGCTTCCGTACGATGTCGGTGAGGGGGCTCATGTAGACATTGAAGAGTGTCGGGCTGAGCGAGGAGCCTTGAGGGACGCCGCAGATGATCACGGTGGGGTCTGAGCGAAAAGGTGGGAGGTAGACTCTTTGAGAGCGGTTGGGGAGGAAGGAGGCGATCCAGTCCAGGGCCTGGCCTTGGATCCCGGTGGAGCGGAGGCGGGTTATTAGGGTGCAGTGACAGACGGTGTCGAAGGCAGCCGCTGGATTCAACATTTCTCTTCTCTTCCTTACATATGCTCACTGCTGCGCATGATCCAGACCTTTAGCACATGACTCAGCAGACACTGGGGTTATATGCCTACTGAGAAATCAAATCAAATCAAATCATTAACATTTATAAAGCGCGCTACTCACCCGTGCGGGTCTCAAGGCGCTAGGGGGAAGGGAGTGAGAGAAAGTATAAGTTGAGTGTCGTCGGCATAGGAGGTGATGATGATGTTGTGCTTGCGTACGATGTCAGCGAGGGGGCTGATGTAGACATTGAAGAGTGTCCGGCTGAGCGAGGAGCCTTGAGGGACGCCGCAGATGATCTCGGTGGGGTCTGAGCGAAAAGGTGGGAGGTAGACTCTTTGAGAGCGGTTGGAGAGGAAGGAGGCGATCCAGTCCAGGGCCTGGCCTTGGATCCCGGTGGAGCGGAGGCAGGTTATTAGGGTGCGGTGACAGACGGTGTCGAAGGCAGCCGAGAGGTCGAGGAGGATGAGGGCGACTGTTTCACCGTTGTCCATCAGGGTTCTGATGTCGTCTGTGACTGAGATGAGGGCGGTTTCAGTGCTGTGGTTGGTTCGGAATCCGGATTGTGAAGGGTCGAGAAGGTTGTTGTCTTCCAGGAAGTTGGTAAGCTGTTTGTTGACGGTCTTCTCTATTACCTTGGCAGGGAAGGGGAGGAGCGAGATGGGGCGGAAGTTCTTCAGGTCGCTTGGGTCAGCCGTGGGTTTCTTTAGTAGGGCGTTGACTTCGGCGTGTTTCCAGCTTTCGGGGAAGGTAGCAGATGAAAATGAGGAGTTGATGATGGTCTGGAGGAGCGGGGCGATGATGTCGTCGGCTTTATTGAAGATGAAGTGAGGGCAGGGATCTGAGGGTGCGCCGGAGTGGATTGAGTTCATGGTGGTTTTGGTCTCTTCAGTGTTGATGTGGGTCCAGGCGTTGAGGGTGATGGCAGGGGGTGTGGGTTCGGTGTTGCTTGGCTGGGTCTGGTGTCCGAAGCTGTCGTGGAGGTCGGTGATCTTGCGATGGAAGAAGGTGGCGAGGGAGTTGCACAGGTCTTGTGAGGGCGTGATGGTGTTGGCGTTGGGGTTGGAGAACTCTTTAACGATGCTGAAGAGTTCTCTGCTGTTGTGGCTGTTTTTGTCCAGTCTGTAGGTGAAGAAATTCCTTTTGGCTGCGCGGATCAGGTGGTGGTGTTCGCGGGACGCGTTCTTGAGGGCGGTCATGTTGTCAGCGGTGTGGTCCTTGCGCCAGGCTTTCTCGAGGGCGTGACAGGTTTTCTTCGATTCCTTAAGGGTGTCAGAGAACCAGAGAGGTTTTTTGGTGTTGGCCTGTCGATGCGTGCGTCTGAGATGAGCAAGGTTGTCTGCGCAGTTGGTGATCCAGTTCGTAAGGCTGAGGGCTGCGTCGTTGGGGTAAGTGGTGAGGGTAGGTTGGTTGACGGTGAGCGCGGAGAAGAGCTGTTCTTCGGGGATTTAGTTCCACTGTCGACGAGGGATGGGTTGAGTGCGGAGGTGGCGGGTCTCGCGTCGGAATGTGAAGTGGACACAGCTGTGGTCGGTCCAGTGTAGAGCGGAGGCGTGGCTGAAAGAGACGTGTTTGCTGGCGGAGAAGATGGGGTCAAGCGTGTGTCCGGTGATGTGGGTGGGGGTGTTCACCAGTTGCATGAGGCCGAGGTTGGCGAGGTTGGCGAGCAGGGCGGTGGTGTTGGGGTCGTTGTTGTGTTCCAGATGGAAGTTGAGGTCGCCTAAGAGGATGTAGTCCGCTGAGGCGAGGGCATGCGGGGAGACGAAGTCGGTGATGGAGTCGCTGAAAGGGGCACGCGGTCCGGGGGGGACGGTAGATGAGGGATCCTCTGAGGGTGGTCCTGGGGTCGGTGCGAATCTGGAAATGCAGGTGTTCTGCGGCGAGGGGGGTGTCTTCGGTGGAGGTGGTGACGCTGATGGAGTCTTTGAAGACGATGGCGATTCCTCCTCCTACTTGGTTGGTGCGGTCTTTCCTGGAAATCTTGTAGCCTTCGGGGATGGCTATGGCGATGTCTGGGGCCGAAGAGGCGTTCATCCAGGTCTCCGTGATGAAGGCGACGTCTGGTGCTGTGGAGTCCAGGAGGTCCCAGAGTTCAACGGCGTGCTTGTGGACGGATCGAGCGTTGACCAGGATGCATTTGAGGTGGTTGATGGCGCGTGGGCTGGTGGTCATGGTAGTTGCGTGGTGGAAGATACGTTTGCAGGAGTGGCAGGCGAAAGGTCCATGGGTACGTTTTGGGTTAGCTTGGAAGCAGGTGTTGGAGCGTCCTGGGTTGAGGGCGTGGAGGGTGGTGTGGTCGCAGCGGGGCAGAGGGGTTTGGGAGTGCTGAGGACCAGGGGTCGTGGCGCTGGGCGCGGGCCAGGCGCGGATGGGCGCAGACGGGCTTGCCTCTGGTGCGCCTCCGGCGCGCCAGCGGCGCCCGCTGCTCCTCCATTTGAATGAATGCTCCTCCATTTGAATGAATGTAAATAAATGTATAGAGTCCAAGTGCTGCTTCATAAGACGCGTCCTGGTGCAAGAATAAAACAAGGAAGGTAAGAGAGATTCTAAGGTTCACAGAACAGGAAGGTCTTCAGTTGGCTTGAACTGACAACATGAACAATAGCACTTCTGCTTTTAATGAGTGGATGTCAATGGCTGACACATCGATTCCTATGACACTCACCAAGCAGTGACACACTCAGTCCTTTGTTTCATAGTTCTCACAGTCCTTCAGATAATCTAAACAGCATTGTAAATGCCTGGATCATAAGTGAAGATTGCAATACCTACCAAGGAGCAAACTCCTTTATTTAACAGCAATATTTGACTAAAAAAAAACAACTTTTGCTCCACAAGAAAAATAAAATATGAAAATCAAATCAAAACTGCTTCTAATAAACTTAAACCTATTTTCAATATTTCTAAGAAACTCATAAGAAACATATACTTTTTTTTGTATTCCATCATAATCAATTTGTGATGAATTGTCTGTCTTATTTTCAGGATATAATCACCAGCATTATTCAAATCTTTTTCTCCAATGCCTTTCCTATATACGCTCCTCTTAAATTCTTGTTCCCAACTTCCTGTATGCTGGATTGTTTTTTTATATAGATGAAGACTTTGTGCTCTACAAAATCAGTACCTTAGTTTCTGGATCACTGTTCGTCCCTTGATCATTGGCTTGCAAAATATCCTAAATATTGGGCTTCGGTTATAGCTACTGAACTCCCCAGGCTCTATATTATTCATTATTGCTAGGGCAGCTAGCAAGTCAGGAAAGCCAGCGTTGATCATCTGTCTACTAAAAATATCTAACTAATGACAGTTGGTAACCACAGAACTACATCGTTCTTGCCTTCTCAGTTATCCTTGTACCTTGAAGCAACTCACTTTCGGAGCCCTGCTCAATCTGATTCCTGACATGACTTTAGTATAAAATCCATTCTAATAGCTATCCAGGTAAACTACCCATTTGCCAATACTCTATCAATCCTGCTATTTTGCTTTTGCTTAACTTGTAGGTTGCCTTTGACATGGTCTCCAACTCTATCCTTACTGCACATATGAAAGGACCACGAGTGGACTACCATGCCTTAGATTTGTTGATGGTTTGCACCCCTTCTATCTGACTGTAGTCAGATGGTTTTTGTGCCACCATTTCAAACTAACTTTGAAAGTGGTAGGTATGGGCAGAACTTGCAGAGTTTTGCTCTGTGCAATTCCTTGGAGTGCCAAAAAACTCTGTGAGATTCTGCAGAACACCACAAGCTGGTGGCAGTTTTTCATTTGCCCGTTCGCACTGCTTTTTTACATGCAAGTAGCGTGAACTGCACTTCTGTGGTCACAAATTAGCACAAACTGCACCACGTAGTCAGCATGGGTATAACCATTTTGGTTTACCTGCTTTTCCTGTTCTGTGCATGGTGCTGGGATGCAGCGCATGGTGCAGAGGCTGATGCGCCTCTGGGTGGACATAATCAACCATGAACAGGACCTGAAGGACTTCCTGGGCATCACAGATATGGGACTCAGTGTGTAATTATTTCTTTGTTGTGTTCTAAATTTTTTTAATATAGCATGCTGCTCACACTCAGAGGTAAGTTAAGTTTACATTATGAATATTTTGTGATCCAGTTTGAGCTAGCCAGGTGCTCGGTGGAACCTAATCATAACTTGCCGGAGCTCGCTTATGCTAGTCTGTAACTTTCTTCTGGTTTGTGAGTAGGCTTTCCATCTCCCATTTTATATCTTTGGACTTTGATGGCATAAATTAGTATAAATAAGAAATGATGTCATTTGCAAACTTAAACCTTTAAACCTTTAATAGTCTAGCATGTGCAATAATTTATTGTAATTAAGTGAAGAATAGGAATTCATCAGATTATGAGTATATTTATATCTGTTTTAGAAATTATGTATTTGGATTTTTGATGAATGAGCAATGAGCACATTTGCGCAGATTAGCTGTTGGTTTTAGTATGTAGCTATTAGCATTATTATGATATTTTTATGTAGTTATGAGTGAGGATTTTTCAACATTCATGGATCTTTGGTGAATGAACAATGAGCATATTTGCACAGATTAGCTGTTGGTTGTATTGTGTAGCTATCAGCGTTATTATGATTTATTTAGATGTAGTTACGAGCAAGGATTTTTCAACTTTGATAAAATTGTAAACAATACTCATCACATATTAACAATTAGATATTTAATCAAATGTTGCCAAAATCCAATTGAAATAGAAATGTTGTTTGATTGTGAACTTTCACTGATACGATCATGTGATGGTATAAAGTGTAAACAAACATGACATCCAACAGGCCAATGAAGGCGGATATGCCGAAAAGCCTTCCTGTGGGAATTGCTAATTAAACTATATTCAATATTCACCTTGGAGTGCTGATCCTCTTTATAGAAGGGGGAGAGTGTTAATATATATATATATATATATATATATATATATATATATCTATATATATATATAAAATCACAACTTTACAAAGACTGTCTGAGACAAGACTACCACCTTGACACAAAGACCTGATATCGTCATAAAAACTAGCTATAGTAACTTCTTCTGAGCAATGGCGAGCTAGTATTCAATTACAACTAAACGAACGAAGTGGACTCATCATAGTCAGGAGTAGAGTGGTGGACAAGGTCAAGCGTTCAAACAACACAAGGGCTGATTGTTGTTGACGAATGATGTATGTTATATATCTAAATATTGGGTACCTTTTATGCATGGATGGGTAGGTGAGGCTGGTCTGGGCATTTACTCAGGTAATAGAAGATCCTGCGGTGAGTTGGAGTTGTTTTCACCAAATCCGCCACACCAAGTGTATGATCCATCGCACCTGTTATCATCATGACATTTACCCGAGTGCATACATAACCACATAAGAGGAGTTTCACATTTGGACCATCGCACAACTCTCAGCAGCATTTCCCAAAACAACCCACCTATCTCTAGTCCAAATAGGTAAGCCCTAGTCATCATCATGGTTTAATTTTGAAGTCTATAACTTCCTTCTTCTGACTGTTGAGGTGATCCCACCCTGAATCCTTCCATCCTCTTCCCGACTCAGAGTAACGAATCAGTCCAACTCCATCCTGACCGAGATAGCCCTGTAGTGCACTGATGTTGAAGAACAAGAAGAGAAACAGAATTTGTGTTTTTTGTGCAAATTTGTGTTTGTTAACTAAACTGACTGGTCTGGTCTCTGAAGTGCCAGAAAAAAGGAGTGGACCCTGCATGTAAATTTCACTAAGTGTTAAAGGGCCAATCACTTTCAGGAAAAAGAATCACTCATCAGGAACCAAACCTTGCAAATCATCAAATTCAAGTTCACAAATTAGTTGAACACCCTCCCTCACTGTCAGCCACCACTTCAATCATAATTCACAATCTCTCAATAATATATCATCACTCACTGGTGCAATAGTTATCTCTTCCAATCCAAGCACACTGGTAGGTACACAATTATATCTCCTCTTTGATGCAAGAAACACATTGGAAATTGGCAGCCTTGTAAATCAAATGATCACCTCGGGCAGCCCTGCAAAGTGATGAAAAAAAGAAGGATAGGCATGGGAGGGAGGAAGACATTTTCTCCAATGTCCTGAAGGGACTGGGGATGCTTCTTCACTGCACACTGGTTCAACTCCAATCCGGACATACATGTGTCTCAAAATGGCTGGGCTGCACAAGTCAGACACAAACTTAATGTTTCACTAGCTATGTCCCTTTTTTACTTTTTGGCAAAGCAGTTCCACAATAAATGATTACAAAGTTCTATAGTGGCATATTCAGTCAGGGAAGTAGGGTTTGTCCTCAATTTCAGGTGGTTCCCTAGAAGTTGGTCAGGTAACACACTTGAGTCTGACCAATTACCATCATCCTCCTCTGGTGGTATTTCAGGAACAGTGTAATTGTGGGATATGAAGTGTTGGTTCATTGTGATCATTGTCAATCTCTCCACATTTTGAGGTGAGAGACTGGTCCTTCTCACTATAACAACTGTATCAGCTGCACTGAACACATGCTCAGCAGACACTTTTACCACCGGACAAGCCAGATACTTTTTTCCAGCCTGCTGAGCTCTGGCCATTGGCGCATCTTCCCATCCCAATGCACCAATAGCTTTTGGTCCACATACACCTTGTTAGGGTCATCCAGATACTCCTAGATCATCCTCTCAATAGCCATTTGTGCTGCCACTTGGTTGACCTCTTTTGCCTTCGCTTCTGCACTGGATTTAAGACATGCCACCTGTCCATAATAGTATCATATATTCTTTTTTTGTTCCACTGGCAAAGATGATTTCCAAGACGTATGGGGTGGTAGACTCAATGTGCATCTTTGGGGAGTCACTGTATACTGTGGTGTCTCATCTGACTCGTGCAATTTTGAGGTTGCTGAGGCGGATGATACTGGCAATCAGCTAGAGATAGGGCTGCTTTGTGTAAAGATGCCACCCTCTTCTTTCTCATCACCTTCACCTCCCACTGTGATCAGAGCTGACTCCCTGTTCTCCTCACCTTCACTACCTCCAACTGCAGCAAATTTTTTTAAGGTGCTCCTCATACCGGATTGCGTGATGTTTTTTCATATGGGTCGTTTAGCCTCAAGTACCGTAGTGTGAACCAGGCTTATTTCGAGGAACACTCATGTGGCAAATAGTGCATATTGCAATGTTATACTCCTGCTTGCTAATCGTAAAAAAAGGCCCAAACTGGGGAGAATAACTTTCTAAGTGTGCCAGTACCAATGCCTGAAGAACTGGAGGTAGGTGGGTGAGTCGTTGATTGCCTCTCTGCAGTGCATACTTCTGCTGAGGTAGGGGCGGATGCAGGTCTCAGTGGTAGACTTACAAATATGGAAGCTGGTGCCGGTGGTGATATCAGTGCCACATCCCTCAGAGCAGTTTGAATATGAAGGGTAATGTCAGTCTCCTCTGGGGCATCTTCCATGATAATGACTGGCTTGTCATCCTCCTCACCCGTTTCATAATTCTAAGGCTTTCAGCAACATTCTTTTTCCCTATCCTCTCCTAGCTGTCTGGGACTCTGCCAGGGTGAAATCCATGTCCAGATCATTAGAAAAGGGGCTTGGAGAAGATATTGGAGTGCCCTTTCTTTTTTCTTGCTGTAGGTCTAGAAGCCAATGATTCTAAAAGAGGAGATTCCTACTCAGCAGGAATCTCAACCTCCTGTTCTGCTCCTACTCCAGAAAGATCTACTATTGCTGGCTATGGCTGTTGTCCACTTTGCTTAGTTTCCTGTTCCTCCTGATGGGCACTACTTTGCTAAAGAGACAAATTTATATTAAATTTAGTTGGCATCACAACGATTGTAGTGGCTGCCTCTCTGCTAGACATGGGCTTGGGCTTAGTTTGGGGTGGTGCGGTTGATGTAGGTGTGCTGCTCCCATCTTGCTCCTTAGAGGCTGATGCTGCAGGCAGAACTTTCCAGGAAAAGTTGTGGTTGGCACGCAAGTGGTGGAAAGCTGCTTCTCCTCACTGGCCACTTTCTTGGCAGCACCTTTCTTTAGGGCCATCTTGAAGCTGTCAGTGACACTGAGCTGCGCAAGTGGAAGAGATTGGAGGACTCATGTCATGTGTTGTGTGGTCACATCACTTTGTACAGGCCTTCGGTCTTGCAGTACTATAGGTGATGTCTCTTGTGCACCTAAAAGGAAACAAACAAGAAAAACATTTAGTGAAACGTGACATTGTTGCAGTTTGAATTAGTACAGACAAAGACAATATAATTTAGTATGGTGGGTTACTTAAGTTATTATCCTAAATAATTAACAACAATAGTGTGCCAATTCCAAAGTCAAACCACACCACAATAATATAAAATGTCATTTTCAATCTGGATAACAACATACATATGTAACTCTTTGCTTTATGTTCTTCCATTCTAAGGGGGACACCTGTAGCAGTCAAGGAGGTGCATGTGAAGATGGAATCATCCCTGAAGAAAGAAGGCTGGTGAGCACCTATGACAACCAGTAGGGCCAGGCTAAAATAGAGTAATCTTTGAAAAAGAATGATGCCGGTCCTGTGTGTACAAGAGGTCCAGGGGAGAACAGAATAATACTTAAAAATGAATGTTGTTGTGTGACTGTGCACAAAGGGGGTGGATGGATGGGGCAAATGCAAAACAATAAAAAAATATATATATTTATATATATATATATATATATATATTTAAAAATAGAGAAATTTAAATTAAAGAAAAAGAAAATTAAAAACAAAAAGAAATAATACAAACAATTTAAAATAATAAAAATTATATATATAAATAACACAAATTAATTGTCAGTGTACTACAAGACTATGAGAACCCCCTGGGAAACAAGAAGGTGCAGGTGAAAAATGCAAAAAAAATCAATTTAATATAAAACACTGTTCATTATAATCATATTATACAACTACTGCAATGATCCTCAAGCATATTATTTACCTGATATTAGGGAAAGGTAAAAAAAAAAGGAACAAAAACAAAAAGTCATAGACCTCTCCTATAAGTCTCCCTAGAGAATGGAATTGAAAACTGGAATAAAGGATGGCTGTACAAAATGGCTGCTGGCCACATGGTCAACCAGCAACAGCAAGCTAGGAGGCATGGATGACAAAGAGCCTATGGTAAAAGCATACTGACTGCCTACACAAAATGGCCCCATGCCACGTGGTCAAACAACAACAGGAAGCAAGGAGGCATGGCCACAACAAAGAACACATAAAAGCCTATGGCAGTCACACTGGCTGGCTACACAAAATGGGCCCCAGCCACATGGTCAACCAACAACAGCAAGCAAGGATGTATGTCTCCAAGAAAGAACACATGCAGGCCTATTGCAAAAGCAAACTGGCTGGCTAGTGGCTAAACAAAAATGGCTGCTGGCCACATGGTCAATCAATCAACAACAGCAAGGAGACATGGACAACAGATAAAACATGCTGGCCTATGGCAAAGGCACAATGACCCGCCGCACAAAATGGCCACCGGCCATATGGCCAAACAACAATAGAAAGCAAGGAGGCATGGGAAACAAAGAACACATGCAGGTCTATAGCAAGAGCAAACTGACTGGCTGTACAAATGGCCACAAACCACATGGTCAAACAACAACAGCAAGCAATGATGCATGGAGAACAAAGAACCCATGCAAGCTTAGGGTAAAAGTACACTGACTGGCTGCACAAAATGGCCACTGTCACATTGCCAACCAAGAACATCAAGCAAGAAGGCATGGTCACAGCAAAGAACACATGCAGGCCTACGGCTAAGACACACAGGCTAGCTGCAGAAAATGGCCACCACCACATGTTCAATGTTAAAAAAGGGGTTTCTGGTTGGCTAGAGTATGTGCCTCAGCCAGGTAGAATCCACCACTCTAGTTAGGGCAAGTCAGTTACACACCAAAGGTAACCTGTGCTCACCCGTGGTGGCTTGGCAGAGAGCAGTCAGGCTTATCCTCAGAGGTCATCTATAAAGCATTTGCACACCCTACTCACACCAGTGACACAATAAGTACACCACAAATGAGACTCCACACAGGGCTATATAAAAATATGATTCTTATATTGTAAACATTTCAGAAGACCAAAGCGGCATGAATCATAAAAACAGTGCATATTCTGCACTTGTTATCCTAATCATACAGGTTAAAAATGACATAACTCATAAATACTCTGCACACTTGTGCTGTCACTCAAAAAGTACTGATTATCCTCACCAACGTAGAGCAAAATGATACATGTCTGGATATATGTTGGGCATAGGCTGCAACAGTTTGGAAACAAGAAAGTACATGAATCATTAAATTACTGCAGATAATATAACATTGGTTGGGGTCAAAATACATGAGGTACTATGGATCACTAAACATCCTCACAAAAGCCTAGGCATTAGTGCCCTTACAATCCTATTACATCTTATATGGTAACTGTTGGTGGGTTTCTTTAACAATGAGCCTGCTGTGCATAGTGCAAAAGCACTGGTGCTCCTATTAGGAAAAATGTGGTACGTTACTGTCGGTCCTATCGACAGTCCCATTCAGGGCCCTCCCATAGGCTACCCTGCAGAGCCAGGAACTAAACAAGTGCCCCCAAGGTCAGTCACAAAAGAGGGGGAGAGATGAAGGCCCCTACAATGTAGAAATATAGCGGGGAGACTGCAACTGGTTAGCCTCTGCACAGGATTACTCATACCACGGCCCAGAGTGCCTGGTACATCTCCAGTCGTACGGCGCCCTTTCAATGAGCCAGGCTGCCCTGAAGGAGGGCAGGGCAACAACCTCTCCTGGGAATACGGGCAACTGCGACTGCTATAGGCACTCCGTGTAACGGTACATCTTTGCTGGGAGAGCACTGACTTTAGGAGGGAGCTTCCTGCTCCCTATCTTCCGTGTTCTTCCTGGAGTTGGGATACCTGTAGAGGCTGGCCATTACCAGGCAGGCCAGAGTTGCAGCAAGGGGTGGTCTCCCCCTTCCTTCCATGGATTGGCAACAACACGGAGTGATGTCTCTGCCGACGGATGCCCCCATAATTTGGTGGAGGACTCGGCATTGCTAGGTGACGTACGGTGACCCCGAGTCAGGATTGTCCTGTGATAAGTCTGGTGAGCAAAAGGGGGGCTCCGCACCAGGCACATGGTGACATAACAACAGACTCCTCATGTACTGAACATAATAATACTGGGAGATGAAGCACGTCTCACGTACTAAATGCACCATTCAAAGTGACGATATCATGCGCTCACCATGCACACCAGGTATACTCAGGCAATGCAGGCAAAAAAAACACTCCCCAAGAAGCTAGTGTTTAGAAGATTTCAAGAAGCAGGAAATTAGCCCTCCCTCCTTGGGTGGCACTCAAGATGGGCACAACAGGACCAGGCAGCCAGCACACACATGAAAGGGGTTAGAGTGGTGGTCCCTGTTAACAGCCAGATCAGATGAGTTCCAAGAATTTCTGTTCCCCCCCCCCCTCTGGCTCCAGACATCAGTGTGGGGTAAACAAGCCCTTTGTGTGATGGCAGGACACAACCTATTCATGTGTAAATTGTAAACAAAACTCCCTCTTTCCTTGCCCAGGAAGACCATCAGTATATAAATGAATGCAGATGTAACCCTGTTACATCTAACCCTCCCTGATGGATGACTGGCTGGAGAGTATGCACAAGGTGGAGCTGCCACTCTGCCCCAAACATGAATTGGAGTCAAGTGGCAAAGCACTAGAGTTATAAGCACAGAGAAATGCCCACTTTCTAGAAGTGGCATTTCTAAAATAGTAATGTAGAATCCACCTAAACCAGTAAGCAGAACTTATCACTACCATTTCAAACATACCAAGCATGACCACATTACTCCTCACAGATCAGAAATGACCACTTAGACATATATAAGGGAATACCCAATGCAAACCTATGAGAGGACCAGCACTCACAGCAGTGAAAAACAAAATAGGCTGTTTGTCACTACGAGGACATGTAACACATAAGAAAGTATGTCCAACCTTCTACAAACACAGCACCCTGCCCATATGGCTATGTAGGGCCTATCTTAGGGGTGACTTAGGTTTAGTAAAAAGGGCATCTGGGCCTTGGCAAGTAGTTTGACTTGCCAGGTCAATGTGGCAGTGTACTGAGCACACAGGCACTGCAGTAGTAGGCCAGAAACAAGTCTGAAAGGCTACTTCTGTGGGTGGCGCAATCTGCCTTGCAGGGCCACTAGTAATATTTAATTTACAGGCCTTGGGTATATGGTATACCAGTTTACAAGGGACTTACAGGTAATTTAAATAGGCCAAATAAGTGTAAGCCTGTGGTTTTCAAACATTTTAATGTTGCGCCCCCCAAGTGGAAAAGAAAAATCAGCGGCCCCCCTCAGAATTTTTCACAATTATTCTATTAAGTTGGCAATATTTATATATGTCTAGACGCATTTAAATATTGCAGCTAAATTCTGTTACCTTTATAAAAATGCAGTAGTTTGTTTTTCTTCTTAAGACAAAGCACACTTATCTGCATAATGCTTCTTTTGGCCAGAGCCTGGCGCACCCACACCCCTGGGATCATTTGAGGCCCGCCACCCAGTTTAAAGACCCCTGGTGTAAGCCAATTATACCAAGTTTTAAGGGGAGGGAGCACATGTGCTTTAGCACTGATTACCAGTGGTAAAGTGCCCAGAGTCATAAGGCCAAGAAAAAAGGGCCAGAAAAATAGGAGGAAAAAGGCAAATATTTTGGGGATAGCCCTGCAGAAAGGGCCATTTCCAACAGTCAACAAACACCAACAAGCAGAGAGGCATGGCCTCAACAAAGAACACATGTAAGCCTATGTCAAAAGTACACCGTCTGACTAAACAAAATGGCCACCAGCCACATAATCAACCAACAAGAAAGGAGGCAAGAAAAACAAAGAACACAATCAGGCCTATGGACACTGACTAAACAAAATGGCCCCTAGCCACATAACACAGAGAGCAAAGACATATATTTGCCTATGCAAACACATTCACACACACTGTCAAGGCAAAGGAGGCATGATAACACTGAAGAAAATGCTACCATTAATTCAGCAATGGCAAAAACCACACCTATACAGTTTTTGAAGAAAAAAAGTGAAATACAAAAAATAACCCATATTTCTAATTTAATCCAGTGCCATCCCTGCCCTAAATTATATTTTAATTAAAACAATATATACCGCAGACAAAGTTCTTTCATGCACTGATGACTAGTACTGGGCCTACTAACTGAATGGCCTATTAGCAGACTAGGCCGTATAGAAAATAATGAATATTGCAACTGTAGCAAATATGGAGAAAATATTCTGAACTGTGCAAAATGTTTCCTTTACAAAAGATGAAAAATGAAATGCAAAAAAATAACTAGGCCCCTACTAGAACCCCAGGCCACCCACAACAATCATAATCAAATTTAAAACATTGAATAAAAGTGAAGTGGAAAACTGGTGCATGACCTCTATCAAACAAACAACACCTTTATATAATAGTTTGTTAACTTACTTGTGATATCACAAAAAAGTCCTTAAATCCAATGGTATGTATTCAGCAAACAAAGAGAGCAATCCTTGTACCTCGAAATCCAAGTGAAACGTGTCCAGGAGATGGAGAAGGCAATGGGAGGAGCCTGCCGGACAGGAATAGGAAGCTGGGGTCTCTGGAGCACTTGCTTCATTTTGAAAAAAAAATTCAATTAAACAAAAGGATTCTTGCACTAAAAACAACTTGAACGAGAAGCTCCTGGAGGTCTTTGAGGAAGCTCGAGTGCGTGGTATGTTGCCAGACACCATGTGTCAGGGTATTGTATGTTTGATGCTTAAGCCGGGTGTGACCCTGGTGACCCCTCCTCGTATCGTCTGCTTACCATGTTAAATAGCAATGTCAAGAAACTTTGTAAGATTTTAGCCATCCGGCTCCGGGGGGTGATTCAGGGTCTACTGCACGAGGATCAATGTGGGTTTATCCCTGGTCACAGTACTTCCTATAATTTGCGTCGCTTGGCACATATCCTGCATGAGACTGAAGATGTGGAGACTGAATTGTCACTAGTGTCCTTGGATCTGGAAAAAGCCTTTAACACAGTTGAGTGGGGTTACCTTTTAGAGGTCTTGCAGGGCATGGGGTTTGGCCCCGGTTTCTGCGCTTGGGTGCAGTTGCTGTATACTGCTCCTACTGCACAAGTACGGGTGGGGGGAGAGCTCTTGAACACCTGGGAGATCGTCAGGGGCAAGAGGCAGGGATGCCCGCTCTTGCCTCTTTTGTTTGCTCTGGCGGTAGAGCCACTAGCGATATGGCTTAGAGAGGAGCTGGTGCCTTGGGGGATCCAGGTGGGACTGTCCACACATGTAATTTCCCTGTATGCAGATGATGAATTGGTTTATGTACGGGATCCTCGTGTTTCGGTACCGATGCTGTTGCAAAGGTTGGATGTTTTTGGGGCTGTCTCTGGTCTCAAGGTCAACAGGAAGAAGTCGCTCCTGTTCCCCTTGGGGTCCCTTAGCGGGGTTTCGCAGGCTGATCTACCTAAAGCAGGACTTAGGTGGGAGGCTGAGAGTTTCCGGTACTTGGGTATATGGATCACTCACTCTATGGCTGCGCATCATAAACACAATGTTGAGTGAGTAATTGCTGGCCTGGAACGCTCGGCCTCCTTTTGGAACAGGTTATCTCTCTCTGTGATGGGCAGGGTTGCAGTGACAAAGATGGTGTTCTTGTTTGGATAGTCTGCTGATCTCTCTGATGTGGGCTGGTCGACGAAGTAGAGTGGCTCTGTCAGTGTTGCAGAGGGATCTTAAAGGGGTGGGTTGGCGATTCCTAACATCAGACACTACTATTAAGCAGCACACTTGCAAAATGCTGCCAAGTGGATGACGGATACTGATAACTGAGAGAAAAAGTTGTATGCAGGAATGTGCGATGGGCGGTCATTGGTGCATATATTGATGTCAGGGTAGATCTGACCATGCTGCGCCCTACCTGATCAAGACCACTGCTGGGATTTGGGAGCAGGTAGTTAAACATGTACTCAGACTAGCCCCTTTTGATAGAGAGCTGAAGTTATGGGACTTGGCCCCATTTCAGGATGTAGAGAAGTTAATGTTGGTAGAGGCTTAGAGACTGGGAGGACGCGAGGTGGCTGGGGATCTTTATCCCAATGGAGATTTTCTCTCTTTTACTGACACTCAGGTTTGTTTGATCTGGGCCCTGGTCAATTTCTGCTATATGCGAAAATCGAGAATGTGGCACGTGAGATCTGGAGTGGTTTCCCGGTCGCCCCTGGGGCTTCCTCAGTGCTGAATGGTCTGATTAACTGGGATGAGGGGACGCTTTTGATTACCTGGTTTTATAAAGCCCTTCGGGAGGATCAACCAGGTGTAATAAGTGTGGGACGCAGGGCATGGAAGTCTGACCTGGGGGAACCCATAGCGGATGCCGACTGGGATTTTGCTTTGTCATTGGTGCGTACGGTGTCGTGTAATCATAGGTTTAAGTTGTTGTATTTTAACTTTGTACATAGAACATATCTCACACTCTGTCGACTAAACAGGATCGACCCGAACCGTAGAGCGTGCTGCCCCAGGTGTGGTGCATTTGGTGCTTCCTTCCTACACCTGGCCTGGACTTGCAGGGCAGTATATGACTTTTGGCAGGAAGTGGCAGCAGCGATTGAGGAGGCCACGGGATTGGGGTTAGAGGCAACACCGATGACCTGTATCTTGGGAGTAATGGGGAAGCCGCATGGTTGGAGCATTCCATATAAACTGGCACAGCTAGCGCTGGTACTGGCCAAGCGTAGGGTAGCAATTGGTTGGATGAGCTCCTGGAACCAGATGATCTCCAACTGGCTATGGGATTTACTAGAAAGAGGGGCAGCCAAGAAGCAGCATATGCGCTTGACACGAAGAGATGAGAAGGCACTCGCTGATGTAGCGGCTTGGGGAACCTTGTAACGGTTTACTGGTGGGGAGGACATAAACTCTATCAGCAGCGCAGAGGATGAGGGGGTGGGGACACACACCGCGTCCTCTGAGCAGGTGGCAGCCAACTATGGTTTCGACACGTTCCTATTTGCATAAGCTGTCCGGTCTCATAATGATCTATGTTGGGATCGTGGGATGGAGGGTAATGTCTGTACAGTGGTTGTGACTCTCTCATGACTTGAACTCTGTTGTAAATGGCACTCTGGTACTCTTATGCAATGATGATGTATTGTCTTGCTATAACCTGTACTGTATGTTCTTGTTGGTTTCAACTTTTTAAAACTTAATAAAAACAGTTAAAAAAAAAACAACTTGAACGGTCCATTGGAGTAGAATATCCACTTGAAAATGTCACAAAAAGGTGATTTAAGGTGTAGTCGCAGCTGTGAATTCTTGGGCGTGCTCGCTAACGCCCAAAAAATATTGTGGCCTTCACGAGCAGGCACCAAAATAAGTCTTGCATGTGTCAATGGAAAATAAATTCTGCCATGCGCTGGATGGTGAAATTTACTGGTAACTCTGCTTTATAAACGTCATGCAGAGTTCCCAAAATCTGCCAACTGAGCGAGTGGAGTGAATTTTTACGCCCACCCCTATTCAGTGGGGGGTCGCTCAAGGTTCTGGACCTAGCCCAACCTTGTTCTGTCTTTATGTCACCCCTCTCACATCCATCATATGTCCCTTTGGTTTCGCCTTCTTTACATATGTGGAAGACACTCAACCGACTCTCAGACTAAACAGTGGTCAGGTGTTTCTCCAATCTCTTTTCAAAAACAGCATGTTCACACCTGTGCACTGAATGGCCATCCAAACGTTAGGAGTCAAAAGAGAACTTGGTGTTGGCTGAATCTTTCATCTGATATTGCTGCTGGTGGTCAAATGAGCTTGCATCACCACCCTCTCCTGTTTCCTTGGCTGGGTACTTAGAAATAATCTTTTATGTGAACTTTATTTCAGGAACACATCTCCAAACAGTGTCTATATGATTCTTTCTCCTAAAACATTCTTAGAAGGTGCTCCCTTTAATCCATAAGAAATACATGAAATCCCAGCCATTACTGTGGTTTGTTAGATCCCTGCAGCATGATTTTTCTTGGATTTACCAAGATGCAAATCTAACGGCCACAAATATTCAGGATGCAGCTGCTCATCTACTGCGGCTCAGAAAATTCTGCCATGTGTTTCCAGACCTTTACAACCTTCAGTGGCTCAGCATTAAAAATGTTGCCTGCTTAAATCCTAGCCCCCTTTTGTGGGAAAGAGTGCACTTTATAAATGAACCATCAATCAATCAATTACCAATCAACCAACAAATCAATCACTCACTCAATAAATTCAAAGCTCTCTCTTTTCAAACTAACACCAAAAATTTACATGGAAAATAATCTACAGGGTTATGTGCAGTATTACCACATAATTTGAATTACTGGGTTCGGGCATGAAACATATTTTAGGGCTACTTGTAGCCAAGGACTTAAGACCTGATTTAGAGTTTGGCGGATAGGGTTACTCTGTCACAAACATGACGGATATCTCGTTTGCGTATTACGATTCCATTATTTCCTATAGAAATCGTAATACGGTGGATGGGCTATCTGTCATGTTTGTGATGAAATAACCCATCCACCAAACTCGAAATCAGGCCATTAGAACTGAATGCGAACTGAATGCAAAGTTTCCAAAAGGAATTGAGAATACAATGCATGCAGGCTACAACACTTAAAAATATATATCATGGATACTTGTGAAAAGTGATTCATAAACATAGATTAGCAAAACCCATATGTCTGGCATTAGCTGCCAGCCTTTTAGATTTGCCAATATTTTATTTTTTACTGGTTTTGTCCATTTTTCATTATCAGGACATGTAAAACTTAAACGTACAGGCCCTACTTTTTAAATATGCCCTCTGGGATGTTCAGGGCCTACCCTGTGGGTGGCTTCTGTGTATTAAAAAAGAAGGTTTGGGCTTGGCAAAAGGCTTTTTTTGCCAGGTTGGAATGGCAGTTTAAAATGGCACCTACAGAGTACAATGAGAGGCCTGAGACATGTTTAAAGTGCTACTCAAGTGGGTGGCATAATAAGTGCTGCAGGCCTACTAGTAGCATTTAATTTACAGTCCCTGGGGACATGTAGTATCACTTTACTAGGGAACTATAAGTAAATTAAATACACCATTTGAAGGTAAGCCAATTTTCTCATGTGTTAAGGAGTGAACACATGCACTATAGGAAAGGTTGGAAGTGGTAAAGTGCACAGAGTCCTAAGGCCACTAAAACAAGATCAGCAAAATTGGAGGAGGAAGACAAAACCTTTGGGTGAAGACCACCCTAGGCTGGCAGGTCTAACATGATAGATAACAAAACCTGGTTCTTTTTACCGCTTTAATCAGATGATAACGGGTTTTCATTAAAAAGCACACACTCAGGCCAGTCGTCCCTTGCACTGAAGGGGAATTTGTGTAAGAGCAGAATACCATTCCTCAATAAAGTTAGCCAGTGGCTAAAGTTGGCTGACTCAATCTCCAATTCTATATACTGTAGTGGGTGGAATAAAAATGTGAATAAATGAGCTGTTCGAAAGCCTCTGTAAGTAAGTACATTATATGTATAATTTTACTGAAGTCAAACATTCTTTGCTAATTCCAGACTATAGGAAAGTCCTCTTTTTTGCCCTGGACACCCCCAAACGATTTGGACAGGTACTGGTGGTTACTGACTCTTGGCTGTGCCCTGGGTATTGCGTACCAGTCCCAGGGCCAGTGCTCTGTGTAAAGTGGATATGCAAATTAGGCTAAATATAATTGGCAAAATTAACCTACCTATAAGTCCCTAGTATATGGTAGGGCATGGAGGTTTAGGGACCCCAGAATAGGTAGTGCCCCCATAGGTGCACTGCTGAGGTGCCCAGTGTCATTTTAAAGGCAGGCCTGCCTTGCTGGCTGCTTTTAAATTAAAGTTACATACAATTTCGACTTTGGAATTAAAAGTAGTTCCAAAGTCTTAAGCTACCTTATTTTTACATATAGGTCACACCTAAAGTGTGCGCTATGTGCCCCTAGGGCTGGGTGCCATGTAGCTATAAGCAGGGACCTTATAAAAATAGTTTTATAAGCCCTGGTGAGGTAAAACAGCCAATTTTGTTTTTCCTTCATTGTAGTGAATGGCCTCCATAGGCTAGAATGGGGAGACTTTATTTTAATTTTAAAAATCTCCTTAAGTAACAGATACAAGAAGTTTGGTATCAAATTAATTGTTATAATAAATCCCACAACTTCCATTTGTCAGATTTCATATAACTTGTTCAGGTAAAGAGTTTTAAACTTTACCTGAAAAGTTGCCAAGTTCAGCCCTGCAGTGTTTTTGCGGCTGTGCTCTGATTGGCCAGCCTCTGGCAGTCTGGCCGGGCTGCCTTGATGAGGTGAGAAGTGGCCTGGCTCAGCACAAAGAGATGTGCCTGGGGGAGGAGATCTCCCCTCAGCAGATGGTGAAGCAGGAAGGGGAGGGCTGCCAAACCGGTCTTCAAAGGCAGAGAAGAACATTTGGATCAACCCAGCAACACCCTCACATCCTGCAAACCCAGACAATTAGGTGCCCCCTTGATTAGATTAGGAGAGGGCAGGAGAGGGGTGTGTTTAGGATTTTTTGCCACACCAGTGGGTGGGCTCAGCCAGATGTAACCTCCAAAAATCACTTTCAGCCATGATGGAGTTTTGATGAATGTTGCTCCCTGGGATTGATTTTTGCCACACTTCCCAGGAAGTGGTCATCACAGGGGGAAGGACCCTGCCCCTTGATTGGGGAACCAGGACCCCCCTGTTTTTCAGCCAGGAGCAAGGTAAAACTGGCAGACCTGCACCCACACCTCAGATCCCCATCAGATTCCAACAAGGAAGAACTAAAGGAGAAGAAGGACTGCCCTGCTGGACCCCTGGCCTGCACCTGGACCCTGCACTCCGAAGGACTGCACCAGCTGCACACTTGGGCTTCACCACAATAAGGACTTTGACTGGCTTCAACTCGTTCAAAGAGGGACTCCCTGTTTGCTACAGGTGAAAACTTGCTAACCAGAGTCCCCTGCACCAACTCCTGAAGAAACCAACCAGCTGACCACTGTCCAATAGCCAAAAAGGAGTTTGTGTCAGGTGCATTCTGGGAGTTGTAGTCCACATCCCCAAGGAGCATCTCAGAGCTTCTGGAACCTTGGGGTGAGCCAAAAGAACCTTAAAAGAACATCTGGAAGAAGATCCAGAAGTTTGAAGAACTTTGGAGAACTTTTGAAAAAAGCTCCATAGAGGGACCGACCCGCCGCGGCAACTCTAGCCAGCTTGCCTCAACCGCGACTTGGCCTGACTTGCAGGTTCGTCCCGCTGAAGAAAATCTCCAAAAAAGAGACTATGTCCGAACATAGGAAGTTGACCGGGACCTCCCAGCCAGCGTATCTGAGGAGGGCTCCAAGGACGTCGGATCAAGATCCAGGTTTGCCCCGGTTGAAGGATTTTCACCTCAAAAAATTACTAAATCAGAAGGTAAAAATCTCCACCAAGGGCTCCCGCCACAGGTATCCGAGGAAGAGTTCCAGGAGGTCGGATTGGACTGGCAAGTTCATCCCGCTGAATAAAATCTTCAGAAAAACGACTAAGTCCTAAGGTAAACTTTTGACCGCGGCCTCCCGCGGGCTGTAGCCGAGCCGGGCTCCATCGCGGTCGGCCTTAAACTTTGACTTTGCCCTGGTCGAGGTGCAACCAGATTACCAGATTGGCGCTTTGTGTTTCTATGCGCTAGAAAACAATAATTCTTTAAAAATTCATATCTCCGGTTCCCCTTATCTGATTTTATTTGTTTTTGTGTCATTTTAAAGCTAAAAATATTTCCTATTCTTATCAATTGATTTTGTACTTTTAAACTGTTTCCTGTATTTTATTTAATTACTGTTTTGTGATATTTTTATGCTTTACGCTTAGTCTCCTAAATTAAGCCTTGTCGCTCGTTGCCAAGCTACCAAGGGTTGAGCTAGGTTTAATTTACTGAGACCTGACTGGACCTAAGTGGAGGTTAGTGGCCTATTGCTAAGTGTAGGTACTTACCTGCCCTTACCAATAACCCATTTTTCAACACAGACCTAAAATCACATAGTGCTATATAAAATCCTTAACTCATTCTGAATGGTCATTAATAGAACAGAACACTGCACATTACTGACTCATAGTTATGGTATCTGTATAGCACTATCATGTGTATTAAGCTTCTGCACAATCTTCCAGAGTGGAACTCACTTTATCTGTTTGCTGTTGTAACTATTACAAGTGGACATGGAGACTCGCATATGGTGGCACCTTCCTTGATCAGGCAACCAGGCGTGTAACTGTTGTGGAGGGTTGGCAGTTGCATATGTATTATTTATATATGTACTATATATATATGTTATATATGTATATATATATATATATATATATATATATATATATACACACACATATAATATATGCAATTTACCTAAACCCTACTCTTTTTAAAATAATGAATCCCCATTTCACCAGGTCTCTTTCATTTTTGCTACAAATTATTAATCTTATGTATTCTGAGAACTAAACCATTGCTGCAGAGATCTTGGCACAGGAAAAAATAGTAGGAGAGGCAGAGATCTCTGGCTCTAGATTGCTGAATTGTATTTTGTAGTATGTGAATAGTACTTCTGAAGAACTCTTTTATGAACTACAAACTTTAGTTTGTGTATTGCACCCTCTAGGCCTGATTCGCAAAGGTAAACTTACACTTTTTTGTAAGTTTACTGTGTTTTGGTATTCACAAACTATGGGCCTGATTACAACCTTGGTGGAGGGAATTACTCTGGCCCAAATGTGACGGATATCCCGGCCACCGTTTTACAAGTTCCATTATATCCTATGGAACTAGTAAAGCGGCAGACGGGATATCCGTCACATTTGGGACAGAGTAATCCCCTCTGCCAAGGTCGTAATGTGTGGAGTGTTACAACTCTGCACTCCCTATACTTTTATGTGTGGAGTTCACCTCATTCAGAAACTCCTCAGTCATGGAGGAGAACTCCACACACACACAAGTATAGAAAGTGCAGGTTCGTAAAACTTCACTCCTACTTTGTAAATACCAAAAAGTAATAAACTTACACTAAAGTGTACGTTTACCTCTTTGAATCAGACCCAGAGAATTTTTTGTTGTTTCCGAATTTTCATAGGCACCCTGCTCTTCATTTGTCGATGGGGAGGGAGGTGATTACATCAGTTTCCATCTATTCTCACTTCACACCTGTCTACACAGTCTCGTTCAGTCACTCAAGTCATTAATGCATATAATTTCAAGTAAGGTGATTAAGCGGAGTATGTGTGCATCTAGGTACGCTTGAAACATAAAATAAAAATCCAGCTGATCTTATACTTGTTGTGGACCTGCCTTGGGTGTGCCATGAGGATCGGCTTGGGGTGGGGCGGGCAGTGGGGAGCTAGCCCACCAGTGTGCCCTCTAGAACTGAACCTGTTTAGAGTAATGGGCCAAAGTGGGAGATGCTTTAATTTCATGCTTTCCCCTTGTAACAGACTCGTTGACATCAACAGTAGTAACATCTATACCAATCTGAAAAGTCTGTGTAACGTTGAGATCATCCATCATAGCGATAGCACATGCAGTACACGACGCAGCATTAAAGTGAAAAATATTAGAGCGCACGTAAGCCTATGCCAGCTTAGAGGATGGTCCATCAACTGGGCAGACAACACAGGCAAGCGCAGTGAAGGACTTTATCCTGTTAAGAAACATAATTAGAAGAGCTTGACAATGTTTCGGTTGGAAAATGTGATAGGGAAGATAAGAGAACTGAACTTCAAGTGTATTAAGTGTGAGAGGAAATGCAGAGACATGGCAGTCTCTTACTGGAATCGCGTGGTAGAGAAGAGGTTGACAGCATTACTTTTAAGTGGGTGTACAGCAGATCACTTGCAAAGGGAAGACTGACATCAGCAGTGATATAATTGTAAGAGGTACGAGCACCGGAAAATGCAACAGTGACATGCAAAAGTTGAAGGACGTGTTTGAGAGTCTTGGTACTCAGCCAGTCTAGCAGTAGGCGGGAGGAGCGTTGACAGGACGCAGAGAGAAGATGTTCTTGATTTCAGGGCTTGTGAACTTGGTAACTAATAGAAACTCTTCACATCTGGAAAGCGAAGAAAGTGCAGGCCTCGCGCACGTGGATTGGAGTGAACGTGTGCTCAAACAGGGAGCAAATATGTTTAATGGGAAGAGATATATGAGAGATAATAAATGGAAAAAATACTATTTTGTTTATCTTTACATCTTTGATTCTTTTCTGTAGATATTTAGTTTTTGTCAGAAACCATGGGCCATATTATGAATACAACACCCTTTCCTTGTGTGCTTCATGGCACACCTTTCAAAAGATGCTCTGGGCGCAAAGAGGTGCAGTGATCCATATTACAAAACATGCGCTGCCCCCAGGGCAGCATAATAGAAGTGAAATACAGGGCAGCTGTTTTAAAGTTGCTCCGTGCTTTATAGGGCAGGGGGCACCGCACTTTTAAGAGAGGAGAGAGATCCCCTTGCAGGCGTGTGCAGTGAATTAATGCACCCACCTACAGGGGGACTGAAGGTGGGGGGGGGGGTAATGAGACCCAACTTCTCCCTTCCAGAGGGCTGCCTTTGGGAGGCACACTGAACTGGTGCACCCCCTTTTTTGGCATGCCTTCAGTATGCCTCCTAAAGGCATGTTTGCCTCTGTTCGCACATCCAAAATACAGCACAGGTGCAGAGGCGAGGTGAATCCCTCATTTGCATGGGGCCACACTCCTGTGCAAGGGAGAGAATGTCCTCTGATGACAGCGCTAGCACAACATGTCTGCCAGCGCTACTAGTATTACAGAAGAAGTGCACAAGCGCCCATCTGTTATATCACTGTGCCCCAGGGGCGCACAAAGTTGATGCACACGCCAGTTGTGCTCCTGGGGTACAGTGTATAATACAGCCCCTGATTCTTAATCATACGCTAGTGGGCACTGTACTTCCTGTGCTTTAGAGGAAGGTTTGTTGGTTCAGGAATGTCGAACTTTACAAGGATCTGGAAGAGTTTTAAAGATACCTTAACTTGGGATGTGAAACATTTGCAAACGTGCATGTTAATGTTTTTTTTTTTTTTTAAACAGAGCGATTTGTAATAGCAGAAAAAAATCTGAAGGCAAGAGAAGCTTGAAAGCATGTTGTTTATTATGAAAGGAAGGATGAAAATATACTGCATCATCTCGCGGGTACATATTAATATGGCAGTAAGGGAACCACATCCATCTTTTTTAACATCTTTCTAACTTTAGGAAAAAATGGTTAAAATTCGATCTCCCTCTTGCCAGATAATTCCAAGAAGCACCTCAAGGATTTAATTTGTGTAAACTGTATTTTGGCTTTGCAGACAGATTCACTATTGCCCACTGGTGCTGGAACATTTTTCTGTGTGGGAATACTGCCTTCAATATTACATCACTGAAGTCAGAGGTATTGTGAAAAATCCAAGCGACATTCGAAGTCTTATTGTAGCAAATGAAATGAAGAGAGTAGTAAGTGGCATGTATCTGTAGCTACATTTTGGAGCATACTGTTGCATATACATTATTAAAGCATGGTGTGATAGTGCATGGTCATTTACAGTTAGCAATTTATCCATTGAACAAAATTCGAACATGTAGTTTTACTGATAAAACTATAGAACACAAACTGTATTGTGGAGAAGTCAGCAAATATTTATCATTTGCACACCACCAAATAAAGTGCCTTGATTTTTTTGATCCTATTAAAAATATTATTACAGTTCATTTAAAGGTATTTCAATGTTGCTGTGTGTAACAAAAAATTGACATCCTACAGCCTTTCATATTACAGTCCCTGTACATCAGAAAGATTGTCAGATAGCTCACTTGCCCTAATTTTGTAGTCAGAAATCATGAAGTTAAAAAATGTAAGCCTTACCTTTAGGGGATCATTACGAGTTTGTCGGTCTCATGACAGCCATGTTAGCGGTGGCAGTCGTACCGCCAACAGGCTGGCAGAGAAGACTGCCAAACTATGACCGTGGTGTATTCCCAACAGGATACAGGCAATCCACTGCTGGCACCGCCACAGTGGTCAGACCTCCACAGATGACGGTAGCCACCTGCAGGCCAGCAGAGACCATGTTCCCACTAGACAGATTATCAGTCTGCACAACGCCAAGGTTTCCACCACGGTCGACCACCACAGAAACCCTGTCAGAAATCAACTCTATAAAAGGACACACTCACCTTCAGGAAACCATACTCATCTGGAGCCACCATGCAACCTGAACTACATGTCTTCATGCTGCTCCTGCTCGCCCAACGACTCGGGAACCCTCAACGATGATGATGACAGCAGCTGTGAGTATGCGCCCTTATCTGTCACTGTTGCAAAATTCCAATGTAGCTACCCACACACAACTTACACATCTGGAACATGTGGCAAGGTCGACACACACACATGTAACCTCACACTGACACGCACACTCACAAACAGCCTCAAACACACATGCACATACATAGTACACACACTACGACCATAACACACACATACACACACACACACACCAAAAACACACACCAACCACAGATACACAGCACATGCACAGTCGCACACAACACACAACACCACCGAATAATACAACACCGCAACACCTCCAAAGCACCGTTAAACATCCACAAAACACTCCTCGACTTCACAAATCATACATACAACACAACGTAACAACACCAGAGAACGAGGCATATGTCATACCCCACAATCACACATCACAATGAATTTGACACACCAATCACCACACACACTCACACACACAATACAACCACACTAAGGCACACAACACTGCAAATAACAAATGTCAACACAATCACAACACATAATACCAACATAAATACATGTCCCCAACTTTAACATGGGTATCACACAATACACACCAATCAGTGCGGGACAAATGCAATGCACACACCCACACATACTGCCCAGACACCATACATACAACACAACGTAACAACACCAGAGAACGAGGCATACGTCATACCCCACAATCACACATCACAACGAATCTGACATACCAATCACCACACACACTCACACACACAATACAACCACACTAAGGCACACAACACTGCAAATAACATATGTCAACACAATCACAACACATAATACCAACATAAATACATGTCCCCAACTTTAACATGGGTATCACACAATACACACCAATCACTGCAGGACAAATGCAATGCACACACCCACACATACTGGCCAGACACAACTGGTAGCAAAACCACCACTTACAAAACGTACACACATACAAACAAAAGCAGCTAAGACCTAAACAGCCATAAAAAAAGAAAGTCAGGACAAAGATGTAACCTTCAAACCAACAACAAGTTGGCCCAGATATATGTAAATAAATAAATATGTGTACATAAATAGGTACATAGAGTAAGGCCTTAGGTCAGTCCAAACGCATAGTGCAACATGCATATATAGCACTTCTAAGTTCCCTAACTTGACTCCTGACTGCCATGTAACTTCCACAGGTAGGGGCATCAAGGAGGCAGGCAGGCACCTCAGGGATTAGGGGTGGGTCGGGAAGGTTAGGCTTGGGTTTGGGAGGGGGATCTTTGGGCTTGGAAAGTGGGGGTCTTCAGTCAAGGCTTAGGAGAGGGCTGGGAACTCTTGGGAGGAGTTGGTACTTGCGGGGGGGCTGGGGAGGTCTTGGAGGTGGAAGGGCTGGACTTGGGGAGGGACACAGAGTGTTTGGGGGTCACACAGGATGGGAGAGGAGGAGGGAAAAGGTTCAACTCCAAGAGGAAAAATTTATTAGACACACGGGGACAGTCATGACAAAAGGCTTTTGGAGTGGAGGAAGAGGGAGTGGTTGTAAGAGGCATTTAGGTGGATGTCTTGGGTGCATGTGTGTGCGAGGTATGCTTGTGTGTGCTTGGTGTCTAGTGGGTGGGTGAGTTTGGGCGGTTTTGTGTCTTGATAGGAGGGGTGGAGGTGGTGGGAGATGTCATGGTGGATGGGTGACTGTCTGTTGGGGTGGTGACTGCAGGCATGGTGGATGTGCTGCATGTAGGCGTGTCTGTGGTTGTGGTGTCTGTGGATGTGGTGACTAGGGTGGATGTCTAAGGGTCTGCTATTGTGCTGACAGTGGGAAGGATAGGAATTGTGGCTGGTTCTGTGAATGTTTGTGTTATGTCTGCAGGTGTGTCCAGTGTTGTGTCTGTAATGTTGGGGTGGTTGGGGAGTCAGTGCAGGTAGTGAGTGTTGGTGTGTCTGCAGGTGGGTGTTGTTTGTGTGCATGCCAGTTGTGGGTCTTGTGGTGGTTGTGTTTGTCAGCTGTACTCTTGGATGTTGAGGTGGATGCATGCTTTTTTGTGTGCTTTGGCTAGGTCAGGGAAGAGGGGTTTGGGATTGGGAAGAGGAAGGTGGAGGGGGGACGGAAGACAAAAGGTGACTGCCTGCCATTAGTGTGGAGGCCAGAGCCTGAAAGGATCTTTGTAGACCAGCCAGTGCACCGCAAATGCCCTCCAGGAACACATTACTCTGCTGGACTTGAGTTGCCAGTCCCTGGATGGCCTTCACAATGTTCAACAGGGGCAGACGCAGAGGTGCCTGCGGCGAAGGAGACATCGACCCTCCTGGGTGAGCGGGCACGGACAACTGGGTGGAGAGCTACAGGGACGGCGGTGGTAGTAAGGGGGGTGGCGGACAAAGATGGTGTTGGGGTCGTTGCAGATGAGTCTGCCACTGCCAGGGAGTGTCCACTGGAGGAGGACCCTGATGATGATGACCCTGTCTCCCCCTTGCCCACGGGCCACTGGGTCCCTGAATGTCAGTGGTATCAGCACTCTGGTTCCCGTGGCCAGCAGCATCCCCACTCATCTGTGCTCTGTCTCCTTTGCCTGCCAATGCTCACAAATATAGAGAGAGGGAGGGAGAGATAGAGAGAGAGAGAGGGTCATCACACAAACACTTTACAACATGCACAACTGTAGGTATACATCTCCTGGCTAGGCAATTCCACATAGAAAATCACATAACCTACATAATGTCACAACATGTTACTTCTCTCCACCCCTTTATGTCATCTCTCTCACCGACATCATAATCCATGTACAGTAGCACAACTGGAGCATTCCATCAAATCACCTGTAAAGGTATGTCAGCATGCTCATCATGCTCTAGCTAAAGGTGGAAATCCAACCTAATCCTGGTCATAACTCTTCATCCTCCTATCACCTTTAGGCAAAGCAGTTGACTGATCATGCCATATCATGCATGTTCCGATTCAACGCCAGACCAGACAAGTCCATGTATCATGTCCCATGCAAGTAGAGACAACTATATTCATAGACAACACAGCACCTGCCAATCCAATCACATGGCTAGCTAAACCCTCTGTACACATATGCCAAAATGGATACAATTTCTGATGAAGACACAGCATGTGGCAGTCTCTTGCAGGTGCTATCTGATGTTAAGGATCCATGTCTGGAGAACAGGCATGCCATCACATGCACCAAATCTTTGAGGAATAGCTCCAGTCACAATACACGGATATACCACATCACATCATACATGCATTTACAGCAACAGTGGACTTCATAGCATGCATGAAACATCCACTGACAATTCCAGAGAGCAGTGTAAGAACAACTAAACAAAGGCCAGCCAACTAAATCATAATAGTGCACATGACATTCCACCTGACATGCAGATACAGTACCACGATATGACAACATGAGTAAACCAACACCACACCATTCCTCCATCTGCACCTAAGTCCAGACAACATGCATATCCCACTGAAAAGACATTTACACATGATGTGGGGTGAAGGCAGGGGCCCTATCACCTGAAGGACTTGGCATGATGGCTCCCAGAGGCAGTACACAGTAGCTCACGTTGCAGAGGTCTTGCTGGTAACAGCGTCATGAGTCAAGTGAGCAATATTGCAGAAAATGGCGGTCATGCCTGCCACGTACAGGACCGTCACCACCGGCTGGCATGGCCATAGGCCCAAGTCATCAAAGGCAGCAATGTTAACCAATGGCAAGTTGCATGGCGGTTGCAACCGCCTACCACTATGACGACTTCCACCAGTGGACTTAGGTCACTTCCAACTGTCCACTACAATAGGTCAGACGTCTGCCATTTTGGGAACATGTCATTGATGGATGTGCTTACTTATCTGCATCAATCACTTACTTCCCCAAAATGCTGTGTATCCGTATGTAGTGACATCATGGTCGTGCTACATATTGTGCTAATATTGACAATATGACATGTTGAGGAAGTATAAATGGTGAAAAACTGAGTAAAGCTACTCTGAGGTACATAGGCCACGGGTAGAGATTGGTAGAATCCAAAATATATGTGTGAATAGTGCAGGACAGCTAAGTCTTGCAGACATGTACACCAACATTAGTTTACAATCCAATTTACATGTTAGCCAATATGCAACAATGAGAGTGAATTAGGTGCATATCTATGGGCTGTACTGTATATGTCAAAAGTGCTACGCGTTCTCTACAGATTTTAGGTGACAGGTGAGATACAATGTGTTAATAATATGTGCATACTGCATATCTCATAGTATATTGTCTTCTCTCACCATAGTTATGCTGTCAGGAGGAGACTGAGACCACCACCAGTGTACCGTCCACTAACAGACCTGGAACCCATGGAGGAAAGACATGTCATCCAGGCATATCATCTGAATCGTCAATACCATCATGGAACTTCAATACCACCAGCGCCCTGAGACCCTCACGGGTGAGTAGCCACTCTCTTACAAAAACTGATTCATTGATTGATCTTTGTACTCAGGTGGAGCCAGATCTGATGCCTGCCATTCACAATCCCTATGGCATACGTCCCATCGTTCATGTCATGTCAGAGCTACACTTCCTGGCCACAAGGTCATTTCAGAATACTCTTGCCTTAACAGCAGGGATGTCTCATCCCATATTCAATCTGGTATTGAAGGATGTACTGTGTGCATTGTTGAAACACCTGGAGAGCTAGATCAGGATTCCCCAACGAGCAGATTTGGCCTATGTGAAGGCAGACGTTATGAGATGGGACACATTCCTCATGTGGTAGGAGTTATTGATGGCACTCATGTAGCCCTGATGCCTCCCAGTGCCAGTGAACAGGTGTATAGGAACAGGAAGAACTACCACTCAACCAACATACAGGTGGTGTGTCTGGCAGACCAGTACATCTCACAAGTCAAAGCTAAGTTTCTATGATTTGTGCATGATTCCTACATCATGCGGTTCAGCAATGTTCCACATCTGATGGCCCAACTACAAACAGAGAGGGCCTGGCTGCTTGGTAAGTTGGCGTTCTGGTGTGTATTTTTGTGTTATGTCTCCTGTCATCACAAAATTGCCAGTCCCAGGAACTATTCATACGTTGTTCTACCACTGTGTTCACAGGTGACTCAGGCTATGCAACCATCCTTGGCTGTTGACACCAGTGAGGTACCTAGCCATGACAGGGGAACTCCAGTATAGCGAGGCCCACAGGAGGACAAGGCGTGTAATCGAGCAAACATCTGGGCACCTGAAGGCAGGATTCAGGTGCCTTTACCGATCTAGAGGAGCCCTCTCTACTCACCCCACAAGTTATGCCAAATAATTATTGCCTGCTGCATGCTCCACAATCTAGCCTTCAGACATCATATACCATTGAAAGCAGATGATGGGGGCAGCTGGACCAGTGGCTTGAAATGCTGATATGGCAAATGATGAAGAGCCAAAGGAAAAAGGAGCAGGTGACTCAAGGGCAGATCTCATCAATCAGTACTTCCACTGACATACAGGTATGTGAAGTGGACCTTTTGATGTGTTCAATGTGCACAACTTGTAGTGGATGGCTGCCATTACATCTCCTAACTTGATACATCAGTGGGGCTGTCATAAGCTCCAATGCCTATGTGTGAATTGTGGATGCAGACTGATAGATTTTAAAGAGATCAGTACAAAATGGTTTGCTATATCATGTTTGGTTACATCGGATCCTAACATACACTTCTGTTATGGACTACTCAGTATTTAGGTATGTTTCTTGTATTCTCCTATCCTGTGTTCCTTCCACTCACTGAAATTGCTATTTAGTGTTTGGCTGTGCAACCTAGGCTTGAGATATTCATTATCAGTAGCCTATTGTAATTGCTGACAGATATGAGAGGTGTACCTGACAGATACCTGGGAAAATGGTTATAGTTACAGTGGGATGGTACCTTGTTAGTACTTCCTTCATACAAGTTGGGTTGTGACTGCTTAGTCCTTTCCTATTACCAGTGGGGTTTTGGGATGTGAAATGGTGTATTACATGTCATTTGAAGTTTGTGGCCCATCTGTGATGATTGGATCATGGCATCTGGCTTCACAATGGGTGGGGTACTTTGTGATGACCATGGGACCCAGCTGTGTTTGTATTCTGAGGTTGCTAGTCAAGGTGCAGGTAACTGTATACTGACAAAGGTGAGTGACAGTCCAACAGGTAGGGGGCCTATATTTGTGTATGATTAGACTACTGGGTTCCTCAGTGATGTTCTGTGTGTGTTCCATGGGATATATGATTATGTGGATATGTTATGGGTATGTGAAGAGCCTGTACCTGGTAATATATAGGTACAATTTGACTGCCCCTGCTTTGTAGGTAGTTAACCATGGGCATGACTTCTATTAACTGTATATGTGCAGTTTATCCCACCATGCCTTTCATCCTGATGTTACTCTCTGTCATGCTCTATTTGCAGATTGGAATACTGACTATACTATTTTGTTGCCCTGTATTTCAACTTCTCTGATATCTGTCCTGTGACGTTTCTGTTGTCATGTGTCTCCTGCTGAGGGAGCTTCCATCTGATGACCTTTACACTTGCTGTTCGATGCAGGGGGGCATGACCAGACCACAGCTGGCAAACATTATAATTGTTGATGTATTATAAAAGACAGATATACAGTAGATGTGATTTATTGTGCATATCAGAATACTAAAAGTCAAAAGAAAAGTGCACAAATGAAAAGTAAGGTGATGAGTGAAGTCATTTAGATAGATTTATCAGAGTAGCTGCTACATCAGTTGGTTACAAGGTCCTGTGTCCTTGTAACATGGGAAAATTGAGTTATGTCTCAGAACAGTCGACAGGGTGTCTCAGTGGCACACAAGGGTGACAAATCAGGAGCAGTTCACTTCCTGGCAGTAGGTTTGGTCTTGGCATCTGCTCAAGCCGGATGTCTGGGTGGACATCCACATTTGTTGGGGGGGGTTCTTTTGCTACAGAGGGAGGGGCGTCTGAAGCAGGGCCTCCATTCTATTAGCTACCGCAGATGTAGACGGGACACATGTTACTTTGCTACTGGAAGGGGCCTGATGGTGTGTTGAGAAACCAATAATGGTGGTATTGATGCCCCTCAGCACCCATGCAATGGAAGCCATGTGGGCATTTTGTGTCTGTCACTGCTGCATGCCTTCCTGGTGATATTCCCTCTGCAGCCTTTGATTTTCCCCCAATATGGTGATTATTTGGCACATCCTGTACTGGGAACTTTTGTATGCTTCCAGGACTTGGGAGATGGTTTTCTGGCCAGTGGAGTGATTTTGACATCCCATCCTCTGGCCCACAGCATCACTCCCACACAACCTACCCCCAGGTGCCTGTGCCCCCGGCATGGTGTGCCCGCTCCCAGTGGTAGCAGGTCCATCATTGTCAGGGATGTCAAGGTTCGACACAGGTCTCTGGTCTGTGGGGCACACAATTGATTAAACGGTCCTTGGGACACAGGTTTGGGGGCAAATGGTTGCCTGTGATGTGGATGCACAAGGGGTGGGGGGTTGATGTGGGCAGGGTAAGGCAAGAGTCATTGACTGACCAGGTGTCCAAAATGAGCCAGGTTGTTCTTCATTGTCCAGACTGGGGCCTTCATCCTGAGGGGGACTGAAAGTCTCATGTATCCTTTCCATAGTGGCAATAGAAGAGTTATCTGTGGAGGGAGTGAGACACAGAGTTCAGGTTAGAATGTGTGTTTGGTTGCCTCTTTGTGAGATGCAAACATTGGCTTTGTATGATTCCCGGCAATGACATGGGCAGATGCTGCACACCATACCTTTGTTGTACATACAACTCTGTGACTACATTTCCATTCTCCATGTTGAGAGCTGTCATACAAGTTTGGTACAGATTACACTGCAGATAGGTTCTGGTTTTGTCTCATGATTGACATGACGGTTCACCTTTGTTACCTAGTGAAGAGTCAGACTAGCTAGATGTCACACATTAAAGCTGCACAATGCACAATGGTGTCCTACTGGGAACAGTATGCGAGCATGCAAAGGTATTATTCCTGTATCTAGATGTTGTGCTTGTGCATCGAGAATAGTCACTCAGCTGTAGTTGTGTTTTGCTTAGTTTGCTATTGTGTGTGTGCCATTGCATTGCTGTCATTGCCATGTACTGATCCGCACTAGAACAATCTAGATGGTGTAGCTAGTGCTTTAGTTGTATATG
This sequence comes from Pleurodeles waltl, assembly GCF_031143425.1. Classification (NCBI taxonomy): domain Eukaryota; kingdom Metazoa; phylum Chordata; class Amphibia; order Caudata; family Salamandridae; genus Pleurodeles; species Pleurodeles waltl. The sequence goes on from NC_090438.1 coordinate 546,313,587, forward strand.
CATTACATGTGATGTGTTGTGCACATTTCTGGTTTTCACAGTGATGGGTTGGGGCATTCTGGGAGTCGTAGTGACATGATTAGTCAGTAGTTACCATGCCATTGTCAAGGGCTGTGAGGGCAGGTGGGCTGAGTGGAGTGGTGGCATGCAGGAGAGGGGCATTGGGTGATTAGGTGGGAGGTATAGTGGGATATTTAGTTATTTAGGGAGTATTCGGGTGGTGAGGAAGCATGCAGAACAAGACAAATGTGTGGCATGACTGTTGTGGGTACTTATCAGACTCCAGTCCCCCAGGTGTTCCAGTCAGGCCCTCTGGATGCAGTATGTCCATCTGGTGGGTGGATTTTTGTCGGGCTGGTGGTGCTGTTAGTGGGACCACCTCTTTCCCGCCCTCCACAGTCCTGGCGGGTTTGGATTTTTGTCTGTATTTTGGCTGTCTTCACAGTGTGACTCTTGTGAGGATGTAGATGCATGCAGATGGCATAATGTAAAGCAGTGTGACTCTTAATAAGGTGGCTGGATTATCACCAACATAATGGATCTTTGGCGGCCATGACGGCCACAGTCTTCCCAAAAGACCACCAAACTCATAACGAGGCCCCTAATCTCTGACTTTAAACTCATAGTAAAATTGACAAGATAAAAAAAAAAAACATTCAAAAGCATCCTTATTGCTCATTCACATTCCAGCATATTTATTTTAGGTGTGCAGTACTCCTCCAGCCCCACAACCCTACTTCCCTATGCTATGGGAGTTCTTACTCTAATTTTTCCCCGAGTGTTGAAGTATATAGAGTTCACTACTCAGTGGTACATATTGCACAGTGCATCTTTGTAGTTTTTAAATTATGCTTTGTGTCTCCCTAATACCAACATTCTTAGCTTGGTGGTGAAGAAAATAATAGCGCCTCATGCCCACATCAGTTACTCAACTCTTCAGCATACCTGCTTTTCTGGATTGGTGCGTAGACATCAAGACTTCACTACTAAAATGAGGGAATATTGGATGAGGGTCAACACAGAATTAGTCAGAATTCATTTTATATATAGACATTTTAAAATCTGCCAAATATTGAACCATTTTTACACAGATTCTATTTTAGTTTAGTTTATTGAACTGTGAGCCAGTGCAGCAAAGATTTGTCCATAAATGTAAATGTCAGCGTGAGAAATTGGGTGGTGAGTTGATTGGGGTGTAAGCTCTGGTCAAAAAGCAACAATAATCCTTGTCAGGGTGAGGCAAAAACCAACCCTAAATTAACCTGTGCTAAACCCTCTGGTACCTTGTCCCAGAGCAGTCAGGCTTAACTCAGAGGAAATGTATAAAGTATTTGTGCAACACTTCAAACTATAATAAAGGGACAGCACCACACAAAAAAAGATCCCACACCAAGTTAGAACAATAGACCTTTCTATACTAAATAAAACAAGACCAAAACAACAAAAATCCAAACAGTAGAACTGGAGAAATGCAATATTAAAGATGTCAGTACAAATAGCCCCAAAAAGTACCAACTGTGGCTATCTGGCTCTGCTGGACGGGGACAAAGTCACAAATTCAGGCCGACTGCAATGACGTGTGGACCGGCTACGTAAACCAAGGTAGGCCCGCTGAGTAAAGTACCTTAAATCCTGGTTTGTGGAGTGCTGCAAGGATCTGCGACGAAGATGATTCGCACAGCTGAAGCAATGCATTGGTTTGGAGATGAGGTGAGGCTGCAATGCACGGGCCTCTGTCGTCATTGAGGATCCTGCCGATTGGGCTTGTAATGCAAAGTCCGCCATCTCTGATGCAGCACACAGTCGAGGCGATGAGTTGGTTCCGAACAGCTGCAAGGCTGCAATGCAGAGTGTGGTGTCATCATCAAGGCTGCCATTGATGAGGGGATGTGAGGGTCTGTGTTGAGGAAGCAATATGCAGTGGTGGTTCTGAAGGCATTGTGGGCTGTGGTGGTGATGCAAGTCTTTGCAACAGGTCCAACCCACACAGTAGCAGAGATTAGGCAGTTCAGCTCAAGGTTGCCCACGCAGTAGAGGAGATGCGTCTGTTCGCTGGATCCACAAAGGCTGGCAAAGTACCTTGAGCCCCATTCCAAGGGTCCAGAACTGGGGTGGTATCACTTGGCAGGGTAGACTCACAGATAGCAGAGTACAGGTGCAGATGCAGGTGCAAGGTTGCTGAAAGCCTGTTATGTCACTGAATCCTCAGATCGGGAGGCCAGCTAACTAGCCCTTGGAGTCACTCCGGGTTCAAGAGATGCCGATCTAGTCCTCCTCATCCAGGCAAGATGGCAGCAGGCAGTAGCTCAGCACAGTAGGGAAGTAGTTCCTTCAGAGCAGCAGTCCAGTAGAGTGGCAGTCCTTTCAGCAGCACAGCAGACCTTCTTCTTGGTAGATTACCCACAGGTCCAGAAGTTTACTGAAGTGGTGGTGTCTATGGTCCATTATTTTTACCTAGAAGTGGGGAGAAGCTTCTAGAAGCTTACCTTTAAAGTGCACAGGTGCCCTGCGTTCCTGGCCCCGGCGCCAGACTAACTAAAGAGGGTGGCAGCTCTTTGTGTGGCAACAGAACACAGCCTATTCAGGTGTAAGTGGGGCTGGGTCCAACTCTTCCGTCCCATCCTGCCAGTGATGGAACATCCAGTCTTACCTAAGCTCCTCATTGTCAGTCACTGCCTAGGAGGAATACAGAAAGCCCAGCTGTCACCTGCAGCCGGTCATGTGCCCAGAAGACAAACTATCGGCACCAAATGGCTAAGGCAAGAAATGCCAACTAACTAAATGTGGCATTTTCAGCATTTCAATTTAAAATCCGACTCACCGTTTTAGGATTTCAAATTGCAATTCCAGAGACACCAAACATGAACGGAGTACCTATTCCCATTAGGAAATTGCACTGATAAAATGTAATAAGGTAACTCCAATGTAATCCTACAGGAGAGGTATACACCTTGCAGTTGTGTAAAACAAATTTAAGATTTTTGGTTACCAATAAACCACGTAAAACCTAAAAGTGCATGTCCTGCTGTTTAAATACATTGCATCCTGCCCTCTAGGCTGTTCAGGTTATACCCTCAGGGTGACTTATTTATATTGAAAAGCAAGGTTTGGGCCTGGCTAAGGGTTTACTTTGTCAAGTTGATATGGTACTTTAAAACTGCACACACACTCAGGATGCAATGGCAGGCCCAACACTTGATTAAAATGCTATTTGAGTGGGAGGTCCACTGGTAGCATGTAATTTACAGGCCCTGGGCACAGGTAGTGCCACTTTACTAAGGACTTATAAGTAAACTAAATATGTCAACTAGGTATAAGTCAGTTCAACATGTTTTAAGGTGAAAGCACTTTAGCACTGGTTAGCAGTGGTAAAGTGCACAGAGTCCTAAGGCCAGCAAAAACAAAGTCAGCCAAAAAGGAAGTCTGAAGGCAAAACGTTAGGGGGAAAGCACTGTAGATTGCTGTGCCAAAGCCAATGGAAAACTGTAGTAAGGCATGTCTTAAACTTACTTTAGGCATTGGACACATTCAATAGTCCCATATCATCAACATGAGACACGATCTGCACACTGAAAGACTACACCAGCGGGGCCAACGGGGTCACATACACATTAAAAAGCAGCCCCCAAATAACATGGTGGCCTGGATCCTGAGTCAATTTGTGAATCCCAAATGTTATTTAGTAAAAGATTAGCTTGAGGGTGAAACTCATTATCCAAATGTACATTTGGGTCTGCTTAGACTGTAAAATTGGAATATTGGAGGAGACATTTAGATAAACTTTCATCAAGAGAGGAGAGGAAATCTCCTGCAGGTCCCAGGGGCCAGTAGATCAGAGCAGAGGGCAAAGATTAGTTGGCAGATAAAGACAGAAAAACCCTAAGGATTCGGCCCTTCACTAGTCTGTAGTTTTTTAAAACAATAGCAATGCCCCCTTCTCTTTTACCTTCGGTCTTGGTACAGCATATTGTACCTTCTAGGAAACGCAAGCGCAACATCAGGCGCCAAGGTGTCAGACAATCAAGTCTCAGAGAGAAAGAGAATATCAAGGTGAAAGATATGTAATGTGTTCTTGTGGACAGAGCGTACATCAATTAAGGTACCACGAATGCCTATCGACCCCCTGTACTTCTGGGAAGAGAGGGTTGTGAGTTCTGCTCTGTATAGGGTGGTCCTACGAACATCTGCGAGTTATGTATAGGGTGGTCCTAGGAAAGTCTACACACCAGGTTAGTCAATAAATGTTCGTTCAGCCGTGTCTGACTTTGAATGTACTGGTACATTGAGTTGGCACTGAGCGTTCACTTTTTTGAAGTACCAAAGTACTTTATTCTTTATTTATACTGCACAAAGCATGTTGTCTTTGTGCTTGCTGAAGTGCCTTAATTGTAATAACAGTTTGTCAGTAGACGAGAAGTACTTGCTCCTCTGGCATTCAGGTTTTCAATGGAGGTCAGTCCTCCATGCTTCCTCACATTGTATTTGAAATTTAGCTTTGCATCAAAGTACCCTCCATGAGTGCACTCTAGAACTTCAAAATAATTTAATTAAACCTTGGATCAAGTAGCTTCTATTGATGCCTGATCTATCTTAGTTCCAATATCTGCGAGGCCTCCAATTGGAGGGAACACCATGGGGTGTATTTATTTTTAAATCCTCGTCGAGAAGCAGCTTTGAAAAGAGATGAACAATGAGCTGAAAGGGCGGAGGCGCAGCAAAAACAAGACAGAGACCAGCCCTTTCCTAAGTTGTTTCAGATGAGAACAGGAGGCACTTACCACTGGTGCCATAGATGACAATAGAATCATTCTCGCCGTCGATTTTATGCACAAAATGGCCGCGGTTGTCTCGCAGAGTGTTTAGGTATCTTGCCTTGTAAAGAGCTTCGGTTTTGGCAGGTGAAAATGCCGGCTCTTGTATTTTCAAAGCAATCATCAATGTAATGATTTTCAGCAGCGTATAGCTGTTTTTTGGCTGGCTGTTAGTGTCGGCATTACACATTAGTCTCTGCTCGCCCCACGCAGCACCCCCTCAAAACATCATAGCCAACAACATTGTTAAAAGAAGTATTCAAGTCTGACACATCCCTTTTTAACTAAAGTGGGCCCAGGTATTCCTGTGGGTGGGGCGGCATAGCAAGAAAAGGAGCCCGCAGCTTCAGGTAAAACAGGCTGGGATATTTTATATTATGCTATGTTTCCAACCCCAACTACTCACACTATTCGCTGATAGCTGTTTTTTTGCAGTATTTGTATGTTCTTATGCCATGTTATTTCATTGATCTTTATGCATAGCCCATCTGCTATTGGAATTTGGCCCGATATTCAGGGGGCGCATGTTTTGACATGAAACGGGCTGCTCTTTCTCTCCAGCTGCCCATGAATGTGTTTATAAAAGCTTCATTGTTTCAGTCCAACCACCTCTCCCCCCTCTCGGTACTGCACCATTTCCTTTGAGAAAACTGTTTTTAAACCAATGTGCAACTTCAAAAAGGGCGCACGCATCAAACACACACTGACATCGCACCTTTGAAGGGCTGATTTTCTAAATGCTGGCTCTATTTATAGACTTGGCAAGTGGCATCACATATGGGAAACGCTTTGGGATCTAAGAGCAAAGGAGATGGAAAAGTTTAGAACCTTATCCATGCTTGTGATTTGCCCAATTGTGTTAATTTAAACAGGGCTTGTGTTTATCATAGATGTCTGTAAGCAGTGGAAACGCTTCTGCATATTTACAGCCATAATTTTATATAGATAACTTGTATGAAATCTCCATTAATAAAAGCTTTTCATGGAAGACCTATCTATTTTGACATTGTCCGAATCTACTCTGGTGAATTCCCGAGGATCCTTGCCTTAACGCCGGCAGGCTTACCTAGCATACAGAGCCTGTCTGCTTAACAGCATCAACACCTTTGTGCTTCCTGTGCTACTCGAATAATCGAGAATACTTCACTTTGAACAACGAGAAGCAGCTCAGACCCAAGAAAAATATTAAGGTATTGGTTCTTTCAAGACTGTTGTATGTCCTATTCAAACCATTCTATTTATGTGACAGTTTGCAGGAACAATACACAATGCTTCTTTCGGGAGTAGAGTTACTAACTCGTAGAAACAGTTGTAACTTACAAATATAGATGTGAGTTACAAAGCAGACACTTCTAAGTTACTTTTGAAGTAATTAAAAAAAAGTCCATGGTATGGGAAATTTATGCAAGTATGGCACAACTTACTCATGAATATGATGTAAGCAATTTTAAATGTGAGAGAGTTCCAGTGTTGTAACCATCAAAACAAAGAAATGCCAGAGATTTTTTCTAGGACATGCCATGAAAATGTTGTCAAATGATGCCCTCTCGCTGGGTCATGATAATGGTTCCATGAGTATGCCAGAGACAGCTTCCTGAAATCAAGGTACCTTATCTGTTTCACATCTCCTTCCTCTCTTGCCATGGTTCGAAGGCCTCTCTGGAGCTTTGTGAAGAAAGTGAGCACCGCACCTGAGCCACTCCCCTGGGCTATGGGTTTGAGGTCACCAAAAGGGTTCTCAGGTTTCTCAGGTACTTTCACCAGAACCTCCTCCAGTTCAGGCTTTTTTTTGCTTTGGTTTCTGGGACTCATGGTGCTAATTTGATAATGTAATAAAGAGGGTGAGAAATTCAGAATGCAAAGAAAAAAAAACTTGACTGGTTGAACTACTAGCTCATGGATCTTGAAAACTTGAGAGCTATGTAATAGGAGTCTGCACTTTCTTGAGCTTTATGTAAAAACTGAGCCCTGCATCTTATACTTCCCCTCAGGCCATATTAAATGGTACCTCTGCAGTCTGCCCACTCTTGAGCACCAAACCAAAACTATTAGGCCCTCCATCCTGTCCCCTCTCATAGGCTATGGCTCTGAGGCTTCCAGGAGTCACGACAGTGAGTGGTGCTACATATGAGCAATGTTTCCATTCTGTTATGAGATCGTGGCTCCTCCTCCCTCCAGCACCCCATTCCTCTCCCCTTACTCACTTCTCCTTGTAAGCAAAGGCAACTTTCTTAGAAAAGGACTACAAAGGCCACACTTCTAGGTACTTTTTATTTGCAAGGACTGGTGTTCTGCCTCTCTCCTGACTCTTTGGCGGAACAATCTGCTGATACTTTTGAAGGAAAGGTGCACAGCTTGAGCCATACACCTTAGGTGACCATGCGTCACACTTTGAAAGCCTCTCCATTAGAACACTCATTTGTCTCTTTTGTGCATTACACACATATTAAAGGACTGTTCTTTGTGTGTCAGCTCATTTTATTTTAATATAGTATATTGCATGTGACTCATCAACAATCTGATTAACGAATAATTAAATCTGGATATTATGGCATTAATTGTCCTCACTGTCAGTACATTTCAGCTTCCTGAAGGTTTCTAATTCCATAATTCTATTTTTATGGTTTATTATAAGGCATGAAAAATATTCAATATTCTTGCTGTTCACTCTGTTAGCAGACACATCTAAAATACGTTCATTGAGTCTTAATCAAAGCAGATGGGTCACGAGCTAACTGCACTGCTTTGAATACGACACACAGACACTGAGTGATGTGCCGCTAATTGATGTACATATTAGTAGTGGCATAATCATTTGGTCTGATCATGTAAGCATTTGGCATCACCTTTTGGGTTCATAAAATAAATTCATCTCTATACGTACAAGTAGCAGCATTCCTTTGCGAATTTGATCAAAAGCACTGGAAATTAAGGAAGGTGTATTCAAGGATAATAATTTCACAATATGCAGCTTCAAAAATCAAGGCATTTCTTACACATTACTGTACTCTAATGTGATACATAGTAGTTCATAGCAGTTTTCTCAAGTGAAGGAATTTGGGGGGCTACAGGGTCCTACACAGTGAGGGCTCAATTACGGGCTGTAAGAATGTACTAGCCTTAATTTTGGATCCAACAGAAGCGATTAACTTTCCCTGATCTCTCTGTATCCACAACCAAGCCTGCACAATAGGAAATATGTTGGTTAGCAGTAGATCCGGGGAAAGGAAATTGGTTCAGAAAGAAACTAGAGACACCAGGTATCCCCACTCTAACTTGACACCCTGCTGGGGACTGACTTCTGCAGTGTCGCAATGGACATCTAAAGACTACATTAATGTCTTTTGTACCCATCTAAATACTGAACCGTCTAGCACTTGCCATAATGCAATTGTGGACAATATCTATATGTCTCAGAATCTCTGTAATTTTAGTTGGTATCACTGCTATTGAAACATAGTTTCATTTAGTTGCCACTGTTGGAATTGAAACATAAAAACTATCTATGCAAAATCTTTTCTGGTTTTGGCATTATCTCACTCTTTTCCCCGACAAAGATAAACACCTTCTGTTTTGGTGAGTACATACCCTCTGACTCTGAAATACATTCAAGGTTGTTTCGTGAACTGTAATATAAACTTACATTCATCATTATATAGTATGCGCAGGTACCAAATAAATCACTTCCATAGGCATCTGCCACTAGTTTAAACGCAATATGTTCATCATGAAAAATATAAAGAGTCTTTAAGGAGATTGGGATCCTTCCCGTTCCCGCTGTGGCTTAGTATCCAAATGAGAAACATAAAATATAAGTTTATTAACCTTCAATATTATGTTTTTGAAGCAGCATTCTTAATTATGTATATTTTTGTTTTCAAAAAAATGATTCAATTCTTTAGAATACTTCGCTGTTTTGAGCTATGGGTTTAAACATGCCTCCAAGACTAAAGCAGCAAACAGACGCAAGGTGTTCACAATCCCTGGATATAAGGTTCTGACTTCAGCAATAACGTTATTCAATTCACTAGCAAGGTCGGACTGGACCACAAGGAAACTTATAATCAATACCTACAACCTTACCACTGCCATCACAAAACATTTAGAGGCATATTTAAGAAAAAGTGGTGCAGCAAGTCACCTTGCTGCGCTGTGTCACTGGAAAAGGGAAGAAATGAGCCATATTTAGGGCAATAAGCTGCGTTCCTGTCCTTTCCCCGGTGCACAATGGGATGCCTAGCTCCAACGCAGGCAACTTTAAACCATGGCAGGCAACTTTAAACCATGGTGCAAGTGTGCCTGAGCTGCATGCAGGATTGTTTTTTTGCATGGACTGGTACCTTCCTGCACAAAAACAATCCTGAGAGGTGTTTTCCTCTTTTTGTGTGTGCTGCATAATGCAAAAACGTGGAGAAATAAAGATATTTCTGCTTGTTATGCCTCTCCTGGGGAAGCCTATCTTTTTGGGCCTTTCCCAGGTTTACTTGTTCTTGTAAATCTGGGAATGCATCAAAGTCCATGGATGTTGCTTGGGAACATCGACACAACATCCATCACCAGCACAGAGTAATGCTACACAGCGATTCCCTGCACTGTGGCCTGTGGACACCACTGGTGAGGAGCACGAAGCACCATCCCGTCCCACACTGCAGCCCTGGTCCACTTACTCCAGCACCATCGACTCCAGTGTCGTTACCAGGCATCCCTGCCTGCACCATGGCCTGTGGACACCGCTCGTGAGGGTCACGAAGCACCGTCCTGTCCCACACTGCTGGCTTGGGCCTACCGACGACAGCACTTCTGCAACGACGATGTCGCTGCCTGCACCGTGACCTATGGACACTGCACGTTGCACCGCCTTGCTTCACACCACAGCCCTGGTCTCACTGACGCCACTGGATGCCGCCACTGAGCTGCTGCCAGCACCGTGACCTGGGACCACTGCACATCGCTTTGTCCTGCTTCGCACCGCAGCCCCGACGCCATACACGCCAGTGCTCCTGATTTCATCAGCCCGGAGTTCGATCTGCAATGCGTGGGACTTCAAGGGCCCAACAACTCCTGCACGAACTCTGGAACCAACACCGTGACATCAGCGACGCCGCTGTTCGGAGCTCACTGTGAGGATCACGACGCCCTTCAAATCCAAGGTACTGTTTGCGGGTCTTCCCAAAACCGTAGCTGGCCCATGACGCCGTTGCCGGCCTGAACTGTTGGTTTTGTTGATCACAAAGCCATGATAGCCCCCGGTGGAGCTATTGATTTCGAGTAAATCTTGCAGAATTGATATTTTTATGTATGTTGGATTTGTATCATATTTGGTCTTGTTTTAAATAGATAAATATTGGCTATTTTTCTAAAACTGGTGTGGTGTCCTTTTGTAGTGTTTTCACTGTGTTACTGTGTGTTATGTGCAAATGCTTTACACATTGCTTCTGAGATAAGCCTAACTGCTCATGCCAAGCTACCAAGGGGGTGAGCAGGGGTTATCGAGTGTATCTCCCTTATCCTGACTAGAGTGAGGGTCCCTACTTGGACAGGGTGCAAACGGACTGCCAACTAGAGACCACATTTCTAACTATCTTATTATGTATTTGCAGCAAACAAGTGTCATGCAGTAACAAATCAAACACAAACAGTAATTGTGATTTTCTTCTGCACCACAGACAGTGCTGCACAGCACACAGGGCGGGCTGATCCAGATGATGGTGCTACCACTCCTATGGATGAGTAGGACAATCAACAGCATGCATATTGTGCATCTCCACCATCACAAAGGCACACTAATAGTGTTGTATGTTCAACGCAGCATGCATCTGAAGAGGGTTCACTGCCCAAGCACAGCCAAGCATCGAACCGGCTCCTGTGGTGAGACCACACTTGCAGCACATTCGGGGGGGACAGTAGGCTAAGATGCAGGTCAAGACCTGTTGCAGGTTCAACGCCTGCAACGAAAACAGATTAAAATATTGAATAGAAGGTTGCAGACCATGCAACAAACAATGTCAATCAGATTGGCCAATGTGTCTAGAAAGGTGGCAGAAAATCAGGATCACATGGACACGAGGATGCACAGCATGACAGCTGCAATTGAACAGTTGTGTCTCCAACTTGCTACTGTGACACAAACCAGAAGCACAGGGAGAGGCACCTTGCTACAAAACTGGAAACACTAAGCTGCTCAGTTGGACATTTGGCACATGCCGTGACTACCTTATGCAGGAAGACTGTTAAAGTTCATGTAGAAATGGGCCACTTCAGTGGTAACGCTACAAGGGGATTTCAGTTCCTGACATCAGCTATGGTGGCATCACAAACAGAACGCATTGCAGGTGGTGCAGCAGGAGATGGCCAGGGGAGCAAGGACCACTCTAGCATCTGTAGCATGCACACCATTGATACCACAACCCAAAGACTAAGCAGTCGCGTACATGCTGAGACATATGAGCAGAGTACACCATCAGTCCACAGGGGCAAGAAGCATTGATTATGTTAAATCAGTGTGTTACCCACATGTGGAAATTGACATTTCTGGTGAATTAACCAGCATTGCCTACTTCACTACTGTTTTGTTTGTTAATGATGCAATTAACATACATAACAGTGAGTAAAGTAAGAATTTTCCAACCATTGTCAACTGTCTTTTGTCCACATGATCAAATGCATTAATAACTTTTGACTTCCAAAATAATTGTTGGCTATGTGGTCCTGTTGCTGTCTTCCCTCCACTGACCTCTTGTCCTCTGTGCGCTGCTGTCTTGGAGGTGCAGTATTGTCATCTTCTGACTCAGAGTCTGATGCTGTGATGTGTAGTCCTCTCCTGGTGGCAATGGTGTGCAGCATTGCACAAGTTGCTATGATTTTGCATGCTGATTCTGTTGTGTACTGTATTGCCCATCCACTCTTATGCAAACCCAAAATCTGTTTTTCAAGAGCCCAACGTCTGCTCAATTATCCCTCTAGTGAGTTTATGTGCAACATTGTAGCGCTACTCACTGGGGTTATTTGGTGAGAGATTTGGGCTCTCATTATGAAGACCGCCAGGGTAAATGTTGTGATAGTACCGCCAGCAGAACACCGCCAGGCCATATCACTGGTCATAATACAGCTGGCGGCGTTCTATTGGCGTGGTGATCCTGGTGTTAGCAGTACCAGGTTACCACCTTCCGCCATTCTGAACACTACCAGATTTCCGACCTTATTGTGGCGGGAATCAGGCAGTGCTCATAATATGGCAGACGGATGGTAGCCACCGTGGCGGTATGTTGGCAGCCATCACCGAGACAGTAGGTGGTATTTACTGCCAATGTTACAATGAGGGTCATGGTGTCAGTATCCAGGGTCTCAAGGCATGTGCACTGTCGCCTGTGGAAATATATGCATGAGTGTTCAGTCACAACATGAATATCACAATAATTCTTCACACATTGTATTACCTAAAATATATAGCCATCATCAAACTCCCCGTGTTCTAGCCATTGGGAGATGCCACTGTGCCTGAACATGAAGGAATCATGTGTGCTTCCAGGCTGCTGGGATACAATGTCAGTGATGATGCTGTATGTATTACACACTACTTGCATGTTAAGTAAATGTGTGTTTTGCGGTTTCGAAATATGTACTCCAGGTGCGATGGTGGGAAATATGGACACATGTGCTTGATCCACACACCCTACCACATGTGGAAAATTGGCAATCCTATAGAAATCCAATTTTATGGCTTGGATTTCAGTAGCATTTCAGGGTGGATAGATGTATTGCTCGTATTGTCTCAACATAGCATTGAGGAAAACATGAAAAAACATGAAAATGCACTCTGACACACCCCACCAGCAACTGCAATGACAGATGTAGTAAGCACAGCACCTTCACATGTGCAGAGGTGGCGTTACTGCGCAGTGTGTTCCTTTCAAGTTGTGGTCTCAGGGGTGCAAACAGATCTAATATTACAGCACTACTCAGCCTATATTTGTCATAGATTTCCTCCTCTGTCTCCTTGAAGATAGTCACTTTTTACAAAGCTGCTATTTCTGAACAACCCAAATTAATTTTGGGCCTTTTTTTATAGGTTGCAGCCAGTTATCACCGGGATCTGACTTGATGCAAAATTGCACCTGTATTGCAACTGACTCTCCATTCACAATTTGCGAATGTGTTGAACATACAGTTTGCGACTTGGTAATAGGTATTTCCTAATAGAGAATCACAATAATCGGTCAGAATATTTAGGGAATTGGAAAGCATTCACTTCACCATTCCCCGATTGCGAATGTGCTTCGAACATGCAGTTTCTGATGAATAGCAGTCGCAAAGCACCAGATGTAGCAAAGGTTTTTACCCATTCTGTGTCTATGGGAAAAAGTGTTTGTACATATAGCCCTTAGCGACTGATTTGCGACGCCCTAACGCAGTGAACATCTGGCCCCTATATCTTTGTGAACTGGAAACACTTTCTCTGTAGGTGTGAAGATGCACCTTTTAAAGCTTTGTCTTCCTATTGAACCAAGACAAGTCATGGTGTTGCTATTAACGTTCTGCAGTTGTGATAATCATCCAGCGATTACATCGTAGGACATTAGCATAATATTGCCGATCGCATGACTTTAAGCTAATCAGAAATAAGTGTATGTGCCTAAATAAAAAGAGGTAGACAGGGAGCTGCTTCAACAAAACATTCCGCATTACAAACCATGGTATAAAGTCTTAATTCAGCACAAAAGTTGAACTTTTTCCTTGTTAAAGAAGCCGTAGAAAACATTTCACAGTGTTTTATTAAAATCAATTTGAAAGCAACACCTCCCACTTAAGACCATAGAAAAAATTGAACATAAAATGTGTCTGAACATACATTTTCTACAAATGGTATTACTCCTACGATAATGATTAAAAAGCACAACAGTTCTTATGAAAAAAGGAAACATAGCAATTAACATTTCCACAACGTTATAAAATAAACATGGTGCCTACATTTTCGGTAGTCTTCAATGGATTAAGACTCAATTTAGATGCGATTTCTCATTTTAATGGTGACAAGCTATTTTTAATATTCCTTCGCACCCTGTCCTTGGAGGAGTCTGGGTATAGAGGGCTATAATTTGTCATCTGAAAATAATAAATATAAAAAATGCAGAACTTCTCTTGAGATACGTACTACGCTAGTGACAGTTCCAAACAATCATGTGATATGCATCGTCATCAGTGCCTGTTCTCTACCACACACCTCCTTATGTTCACTTAATACTGTAGCGAAGGGAGCCGGCCTACAGCACCACGCTGGAGGCCTAGTAGAAGCGCAGACACACGGGCACACATGCAACAACTAGTGTTGTTCGGCTAAGGCGACGAGCAATCTTAAGCACCTTTATTTATCCGCTCAGACCGAGACCTGCCCTCAGGGTGAGAAATGGATACATTTAGAATGCTGAGGCCGGGTGGCTGTTTACATCCCTCTCTCCTTTTAGTAAAGCAAACTGCACACAAACAGGGACATTTATCAAAGACAACAAACAAAGACCCTCATTACAACATTGGCGGTATTGATTGCCTAACGCCATGGTGACGGGCGTCAACATACCGTCGCCGTGACTACCAACTGCCCACCCGCATTATGACCGCAGACGGAATTCCGCCAGAATGCTGGCGGAATACCATTGACGGTCATGGCGGCAGACGGCGGTAAGGTGGTGCTGCTGTCAGCAGCAGTGCAACGCCAGCAAAACACTGGCGACCGTATCATGTTCTATGATACAGCCTGGCGGAGTTTTGCTGGTGAACGCTGCTGTTGGCAGCAGCGCCGCGTCCCATCTCCTGCCGGAGGATCCCCTTCAAGCAGGTAAGTCAGGTTCTCTAACAGGAAAGGGGGTGTTGTGTGCGTGTGGGGGGTGTGTGTCTGTTTTTGTATGCGTGCATGCGGGTGTGAGTCGCGTTGAATGAGTGCGTGAATGACTGAATGTGAGTGTACGTGTATTTTATGTGTTGTGAATGTGTGTGTGTGATAATGTATGTTGGTGTGTGTTGCGGTGTGTGGTGGATGTGGGTATGCATGTGTGTATGAGTGTGTATGTGTGCACGTGTGGGTGTCTTAATGTGCGGGGGAGCAGGAGAGGGAGGGGAAGGTAGGACTCTGGGAAGGGGGGTGGGGAGACCATTTTCAGTGCCAGGGAAGGAGTTCCCTGGCACTGATGGTGCCTACCACCATGGTTTTTGTGGCAGTACGCTTGCCACGAAAACCATGGCGGTAGGTGGGGTCATAATCCCGAGGGTGGGATTGTGATGGCCGCCTGGCTGGAGACCGAAGTCTCCCGCCCAGCGGCCATTACCACCCTGGCAGATAGAGTGGTACATTGGCGGTTTGGCTTGAGCCAAACTGCCAATGTCATAATTTGGGAAAAGGTACCGCCAGCCCATTGGCAGTACCTTTCCACAAATTACCGCCTACAGCCAGAGTCGTAATGAGGGCCAAAGTCTTTCAACCGCTGGCTGGGAGCAGGGTTGGGTTGAAGTCATACTTCTGACTTCAAAATTTGTTCTCGCTCCTGTTTTCACTGGGACCACTTCTCGGAGCACCCGGAGCCGGCAACAGCTGACGTTCAGGGGTGTTCTCTAGTGGTGAGGAGCCTCCACCCTTGTCTGGCCTAGATCATTCTGGCACCACAGGGTTGTTCGCTCTTCAAGGGGAGTGTGTTGCTCGGTTTCCGATTGCATCTTCACGCTTATCCTCCGATCCCTCGCTGATCGTACAGTCCTTTTGAGCCACTCTCTTGAACCCTGATACGTTTCTAACTATCATCTGACCTCTCTTTTGGACAGTGACCATGGTTCCATCAAACTTGACAACCTCCCACACCTCTGGCTCATTCGGGGTCCAAAACTTTCATCCCTGGTGTCAGTCTTTCATGACAACCTGACCATCAACACAAAAGTCAGGATTTCGAGCATGTCTCCATTGGCTCGCTTTGGCATTGGTGGTCAAAAGATTTGTTTTTGTTGCCTCCACATCTAGAGATGCGGGTTGCTAACTGGCGTCTGTGGGAATGCAATCTCTTGGGGGCCGTCTGAACAACAGGATGGCAGGAGCACAGCTGGTGGTGCTGTGCGTTAATTGACAGTACTCTCGCAGGAACTTGTGAAAACACCATTCAGCATCCTTTCCCTGATCCACATCAATCCTGTGAACTCTGTTCAAAGTTTGCATTAACGGATCAACAACCACATTGGCTTGAGGCCACTGTGGCGTGATATTGCAATGACAGATAGCAAGGTATGCAAGGTACTCTTGAAATTCTTGAGCCTAAAATGGGGGTCTGTTATCTGACCCGATTTCTTCAGGCAGACCCAGCATGGCAATTGTCTTTTTCAGTGCAGGCTTGACATGAGTAAAACCCCATGGATGCTATCAGCTCCACCACCTTGAATTTGGTTCAGGACTCAATCATTAAATCGGTTAAACGACCATCAGGGAAATTCACTTTGATAATGGTTTCAGACTTAGCTCTTTTGTCAACACTGGATTTGGGGCTGATCTCCCACCAGTATGGCACATGGATGACAATTGTTCTTCTACCATGATTTCTATTCCAAGTAAGCACACTGCTGTGCAGGTGAGCCTTGGCTTTAGCTGTTCCTTGATGCCCTTGGTGAGCCAGGTTAACCACTCTTTCACAAAGGCTTCTCAGCTTGACTACCTGTTGTCCACTGAGCAACTGACCATTTTGGCTGTCACACACTTCACTCCTCATTCTTCATAGTGTCGCATAGTCTCTCATTATTATAATGAGATCACTGGATTTTGAGTGACAGAATCTCCAGCAGTGTGGGACACTGAGTCCAACCCACTGCTGGTGACACCTGTCGCTCCAATCTGGGTTTTGCTCAGGCTAACTAGCAGTGCCTCATCTCTACCAAAGGATTGTCATTATTGGGCAGCCGAGCGCATGACATACTAGGCTTCTCAGGGAAGTCGTGGTTACTCAGGTCGCATCCGGTTCTCTCATTCACAACTCAGTCTCATATATAAATGACAATCAGAGGCAGTATATGTTTCAATAATGAGTTTAATAAAAGGACTGCATCTTAGATAGCAAAGCGTGAGCTGCAATAACAAGGACAACACAACATGATAGTATTAAAATTGTAATGACAAGAGTGAAGCATAAAAACAATGCTATCATATTGTCACTATGATTAATGGACTATTTCCTAATTTGAGCACAGCATGTTATGCACTAATTCTGCCTTTCAGGTTCCCCTTAGAAGACATCAACCCACATACCTGAGCAAAGGCCTGTGGTCTGCGTTAGCATCTGTAGGGAAGCATTCAGCAATCAGCATACATTTGTGGTTCCTGGGCTGGACTCTCCCACTAATGTGTAAGGGACAAGAAAGTGTTTACATAATAACACTGCTGATAGTCTGAGAAAATGTCCCTACTTGAGGATGTGTATTTTCTACGAATGTTGGAGACTAAACTTCTACCACGTTCACCAGCAACGTATCGTGCTGTAGCCTTGGAAGAAGCACGGAGTGATCAAGAATGTCTTGTTTGAGAACAGAGTGCTAGCCTAGGCAAAAACAGTTAGATAGATGAAAATAAAACAAGGCCGTAAAACTGGTTATTGTAATAATATTAAGATGAAGCTGAATAAAATATATCTAGGTAAAGTGCACAGCGGCCTAATGTGTTAAAATAATGTGCATGGAGCTATAACTAAAATGGCTACACAACAATAGCAGCTGCCTTGCTTTCTGTTCTTTGTGTGTGAGAGACGTCACTCCATCAATGAAATGCTGCCATTGCCCTTTAGTCAGTGCTTCTTTCACTTTTGTGAGGCTGGTATCCACTTGGTTGTCCTCCAAAATATCCTCCAGGGTTAGTGCCTTTGGGGCACGCAGTTTGCACAATCATTTGTATGAAACATTAAGGGGGTCATTCTGACCCCGGCGGTCATGGACCGCCGGGGCCAGGGTTGGCGGGAGCACCGCCAACAGGCTGGCGGTGCCCCGCAGGGCATTCTGACCGCGGCGGTTTTGCCGCGGTCAGATGCGGAAAACCGGCGGTCTCCCGCCGGTTTTCCGCTGCCCTTTAGAATCCTCCATGGCGGCGCAGCTCGCTGCGCCGCCATGGGGATTCTGACAGCCCATACCGCCATCCTGTTCCTGGCGGTTCTCCCGCCAGGAACAGGATGGCGGTATGGGTTGTCGTGGGGCCCCTGGGGGCCCCTGCAGTGCCCATGCCAATGGCATGGGCACTGCAGGAGCCCCCGTAAGAGGGCCCCACTTTGTATTTCAGTGTCTGCTTTGCAGACACTGAAATACGCGACGGGTGCCACTGCACCCGTCGCACCTTCCCACTCCGCCGGCTCAATTCTGAGCCGTCGTCCTCGTGGGAAGGCTCTTTTGCACTGGGCTGGCGGGCGGCCTTTTGGCGGCCGCCCGCCAGCCCAGTGAAAAAGCCAGAATACCCTCTGCGGTCTCACGACAGCGGAGCGGTATTTTGGAGGGGGGAACTCTGGTGGGCGGCCTCCGCCGCCCGCCAGGGTGAGAATCACCCCCTAAGTCTGATCTTCGTCCTCCTCCACAATTCCCAATCTGTCCTGATGGGAATGTCTTGACAGATAATCTACAGGGTTGTTGGCATCCGGGTGGCAGATGACTGAAACTTGTATGGTTGCAATTGTACAGCGACCTCTAAACCCTGGGTAGTGCAGGTTGAGATGTGCTGGCACAGAGGGGAACCAGAGGTTTGTAGGTGGTGACCGCTCAGAACTTGTGGCCTCACAAATACAAGTGAAAGTGTTGACTAGCCCACCTCATAGCAGGGGCCTCCCTCTCAATCTGAGTGTATCAAGTTTCTGTTTCAGAAAGCACACGGCTGGCATACACCACAGGTATCCATTCACGATCAACTTGTTTCTGCAAGAGCATGGCTCTTAGCTCAGCAGGGCTGGCGTCCACCACCAACTCTGTCTTCTGTTACCGGCAGATGTAGTCCATGGTGGCCTTGTCCAACAGAGCTTCCTTGATGGCTCAAAACACCTTCTCCACCTCCTGCTCCACTCCCACGGGGCGCCAATGCAGATGAGATGTCTAAGAGGCTACACCATCACCACAAGGTTCGAAATAAATCTTCCACAGTACGTTGCCACACCTAGAAAGCTGAGCACTTCAGTGGTGTTCTGGTGTACCAGTGCACTTTGGATCACTTCACTTTTCCTAGGGTCAACCTGAGCCCCCTTACTTGAGAAGATGTAACCGAAAAAATCTGCTGAGTCACAATAGAAGAAGCACTTCTTGTGGAGAGTCAATCCAGCATCAGCCAACCTTTTTAGCATGACTCTCAGCCTTGCGTGATGTTCTTCCAGACTTTCAGAAAAGATGAGGATGTCATCACTTAGGTTGATTACTCCTACTAGGCCAGAGAGAGTTTAACGGACAGCATTTCGGAACACCACCTTGCAGAGGAGATGCCAAAACTCAATCTTTTGTATTATTGGAGACCCACATCTCTGGAGAACGTGGTGATATTATGGCTTTAGGGGGCAAGTTCTAATTGATGGTAGCCTGAGTTGAGGTCCGGTTTTGAAAACCTTGTGGCCCCACTCAGATCAGCAACTATTTCATCTATGGTTGAAGCTTCATGTCAACACACAATCGTATTGCACCGGGCTTCTTTGTTTTAGGTGCAATGACAGTGGCGACACCCACTGGGTGGGGCAGGTCACCATCTTGATTACCCTTTGTTCCTCCAGTGCCTGCAACTCATGTTCCACCTGTGGCCACAAATGGAAGGGTACACATCGGTGCCATAAGGCAATGGGCTTGACTGAGTTGTCAATGTGAAGCCGGAATTGCTTTCCTTTCAACTTCCCAAGTCCGGTCAACAACAGCGGAAATATGGCGAGCAGGGTGTCCGCATGCGACTCATGGACCTGCCTTGCAAAGAAGACCAACTCGAGGTCCTCCACAGTGTGGCAGCTTAGTAGAGTTTCTTTACCACCCTCTGTGACATGAGCCTTTGCCCTCGCTGAGCGGCCATCACATAAAATGTGAACCTCAATGCTTCAGCAGAGCAGCAGTGGCTCTCATGGGTGTAAATCCTTGCCCGACTAAGCAACAGAGGTTGGGGTGGTGCAAGTCTTTCGACCTGCCCTGAGGCCAGGACATTCATGGTAACACCCCTGTCTATGAGGGCTGTCACAGAAGTACCACTGATGTTGACTGTGCACATGAGAGGTGGTCGTTTCTTGTGACCCTGTCATCCTGTGAACGAAATGATAAAGATGTCGTCTTCTTTGTTGTCGTAGTGGCACTGGCCTGGCATCGGGGTGGTATTCTCTGCATTGTCATCAATTTATAGTTGACGTAGAGCTGCAGCTGCCCATTTTGATTTCCCAGAGTTAGGCTGTGACCTCCCACCTTGGCAAACTTTTACGAAGTGGTTGGCTCTTCCACACTTCAAGCAAATTTTTCTTTTTGCCAGGCATACCTCTGGTGTTTTGTGGTCTAATCCGCAATTGCTGCAACTATTGTGTGCTGATCGTGGAGTGCCAGCTGCCCATTGGGGATTATGGAGCCCTTGAACGGCATCCACACACACGTCCTTCACATTGTTGGTCTTCAGAGACCCTGTTGCAGATGTGGTTCAGCCTAGGGCTGCTTCCATGTGGTTGGCACGATAATTGGAGAGTTCATGGACCATGCAAAGATCAATATGTCATCCAGGGTCAATATGTCATCCAGGGATATGCTTAGATGTCTGAGGATGAGTCATCAGAGCATGTTGGACCGAAACCCCTGTAGGATCTGCACACAGATTTGCTCATGCTGATTGATGCCTGTGCACATGCTCGCAACTTTCTCAACGTGGCATAAAATATGTCATCGAACTTAGCATCTGTTTGTTTAGCCTGGTGCAGCTTAAAACGTTTATGTCAGGGTTGAACTGCAGGTCAAAATGTCCATTTAATGCAGCTACTGCTGCATCAAAGTCGTTCATACAGTTCATCACCCGCTAAGTGCATCAGTAGAGACCTCTTCACTGCACCATCTGTCTCTCTTGTGCTGCGAAAATAGTGCTGCAATCATTCTAGCCAAGATGCCACCTCAGTGCCACAGAGACGGGGTCCCACAGCTGAAAAAATGGTGGAAGAGTTGTCATTGAGGCATGAGTGCATGTGACGTGAGAAGGGCCTACTTGCCTCGGTTGCTGCAAGAAGCTCATTTTACCGTGCTGTTAGGCCATGCCCTATTTAGTTTGGAGATCCTCTTCACAAATGCACTGCACCCCTGGAGAATGTGTCCATTAACACTGCTGTGACTTGTGTGGATGTCCTAATATGTGACATGTGTGGAGGAGTGGGCTGTGCGACAACGCAGGAATGCAAAATGCTCACTCCCCACTTTTTATCTTCTTTATTTAACTTTAGGCCACTCACTCTCCTGAAGAGTTCAGTGCATGGTTCGCATGGCTGCAGGTGGTACAATACCTTAGCAGCCACGTGTAAAGCAACAGCTAGCTCAGAATGCAGTCTCTTGGGGACCAAGCGCTCCTGCACTGACAACCACAGATTTTCTTTTTGTTTAATTTTTTTTCTTATATTGCCATCAAAGATGAGCAGGGTACTCTGGGGCAAACCATGTGGTGGCAGCGCCCTTGATAGTCACTTAAAATGGGCGGGCCCATGTACGGTGAGGAGAGGGCCACGTTGAGGCCACAAGTGGCAGAAGGCAGGAGCGCTGATGTCCGTCTTCCCTGCATGGCAGGGAAAAGCAGCAACCCCACCGAGGCCTCTTCCAGCCATGCACACAAACATCGAGGGACCTGGGGCGTTGGGTCAGATACCAGGCAGCAGATGAGGGTGTCAGCACTGCGAAGGAGTACACTGCGCTCCACCCGAGCTGTGGGCTCTGCAGGCTACCCGCTCCAGATCCAGGCAGCACTGCACAGCAGACACCATTGGAGTACAGGCAGATCTTCGCCCCACCTTAACGGCCCTCTTTGGTGATGCCAATATGGTGTCCAGGAGCACACTGGAGAGTGTGGGCCAGGAAGCAGGGTCATGCCCTCCTCGCCAACAGTGTAGCGTGGGGAGCTGGCGTCCAGGACAATGTTGGAGGCCTGGTATTAGTGCAGGCACAAGTGCACACATGCATCAACTAGTGTAGTTCGGCTAAGGCCACAAGCAACCTTAAGCCCCTTAATTTATCCCCTCAAAATGAGTCCGACCCTTGAGGTGAGAAATGGACGCATTTAGAACTTAGAGGCCGGGTGGCTCTCTGTAGATACCACCCAGTGGCACATTACCTTCAAAGGCCATATCACACCCAGTTCTCCAACTCCACTCTCTATACTCAACCATCCAGTACTTAATTTGTAAAAAAATAAATAATTAAAAATAATATATATATATATATATATATATATATATATATATATATATATATATATATATATATATATATATATATATATTTTCACTAAGGAAACCCGAAATACCGAGGCTCAAAAAGTGGCGCTCCGACCATGGTGTCGGGAAACACCATAAATAAATTAAAGCAAGTTTCTTGTAATCCCAAGAAAGGTCAGGACACTTCCAGTGTACTCCAAAAACTTTACTATCATACAGATTGTTCCTCCCAACGCGTTTCAACCGTAGCCTTGTTCATAGATGGGGGAGCTTAGCACATTAGCATACAAATACCTGAAATCAACAAAACTAAAGACCGACACATACATCATACATCTCAAATCTTTTAGAAAACGTGGTGGCCATATTGGACTAGTGATTTATATAGGATATACCTATCTACACTTAAATACTATTCTTCATCTCCATATAGCTCAACCTAAATAGCAGATATATTCATTAGATTAAATTGATTATTAATCCCTGTCCATCTTACTTTTCATAATAATCTTGTGATTTCTTGTACTTACTGTATGTCATATTACTACTCTCTGTATTCCCTTAAATATCTACACATATGTGCTCATAGTCCCATATTGCAAATCAAAAGAAACCCTGTGCATGAAAAATCGACAATACTATTCCCAATAAGTGTCATAAAATATATACATTACAGTTTCACTCTTCAGCTCCTACCCAAAAATACCTAACCCAGATGGCTACTCAGTTCCTCACTGAAGTTGAGTCCTCCAGGTGACAGTGTCATAAACCTGATAATATATTTAGGCCCATATTTATACCTTTTTAGCGCCGCATTTGCGTCATTTTTTGATGGAAAAACGGCGCAAACTTGCCAAATACAATTGTATTTTGTAAATTTGTGCCGTTTTTGCGTCAAAAAGCAGCGCAAATGTGGTGCTAAAAAAGTATAAATATGGGCCTTAGACTCCAAAATACGCAGGGTTTTTTGTCTGTCACCACCCCGTCTGTTACTCTTGACATGGTCACACACCAAATATCTCAATAGTTTCTCATTTCCTTGGTGTACCTCTTGAAAATGTCTTGCTACCGGGTAATTACAATCATTATTCCTGATAGCTCTCATATGCTCGAGGACTCTCTTTTTGGCCTTGTGGATAGTATTACCAACATATATTTTCTCGCAAGGACATTTCAAACAGTACACACAAAATTCTGTATTGCAGTTGAAGTGTCCTGTAATTCGGTGTTTGTTACGTCCCTTTCCCCAGATGGCATCTGTGCAGTTAGCACTATATCTGCAGTCTTTGCATCGTTGGCAACAGTAAAATCCCTAAATAGGTGCCCTAATCTGTGTCATATCTTCGACACTCATTACCATGTTGTGATTCAAATTGTCCCGTATAGATCTACTTTTACGAAATGTAATAGATGGTAAGTCCTGCAAAACACTACTCAAATGGGAGTCCGTTTGCAGAATATGCCAACTTTTCCTCAATACCTGCCTAAGCTGAAAAGCTTGATTTGAGTAAGTAGTGATGAACCTTATTTTTTGTTCATCATCCTTCGTAGTGTTTACAGAATACAAAAGATCCGATTTAATTTTAAGATCCACCTTGTCAACTGCTGTCCTAATCATTCTGTCGCTATAGCCTCTTTCCGATAGTCTTTGACACATCACACTGCATTCCTGTATATAACTTTCACTGGTACTGCATATTCTTTTGGCATGTAACAGCTCCCCATATGGGATACTCCTAATGACATTAGCTGGGTGAGCACTATTGGCATTCAACAGACTGTTACCAGCTGTCGCTTTTCTATATAGTTTAGTTACTACCCGATCTTTCTCTATACTCACCTCCACATCTAAAAATTGAAGTGCAGTCTTGCTGTACTGTGCATTTAGCTGTATGTTAAACTGATTTGAGTTCATTTGCGTTACAAAATCCCTAGCTGTTGCTTCATTTCCTCTCCATATTACAAAAATATCATCAATGTAACGACACCGCAGAATCACTTTATCCTCAAATTCTTTCAGGTCTTAGGATACCTGCTCCTCCCACGAGCCCATGAATAAATTTGCATAGCTGGGGGCAAAGCAGGTACCCATCGCTGTCACTTGTAGTTGTTTATATATTGAGTTATCAAACAGAAAGAAGTTATTTGAGAGACAGTACCAGATCATATCACAGATCATCTCTGTATGATCCAGATATGAAATGGATCGGGCCCTCATAAATTGTCTCACAGCCTTGAGGCCCAGGTCGTGTTGAATACAGGTGTATAGACTGGTAACATCCATGGTTACTAGAAGGAAATCATATTCCCAATGCAAATCATCCATCAGTTTCAAAAATTGCGTAGTGTCCTTAATATATGAGGGCAGACATTCAACAAAAGGTCGTAAGAAATAGTCAATATATGTCGATGTGTTTTCCAATACTGAAGACATCGCAGATACAATGGGTCTGCCAGAGGGATTAACACTATCCTTATGGAGCTTAGGTAATAAGTACAGGACTGGTGTCTTGGGGTGATCACATTTAAAAAAATTATATTCCTCCCATTCAAGTAAGCCTGTCTCCCTCCATTCTACCAGCATTTTATGGTATTTAGCTGTAGACCTCTTTATATCAGATTGTTCAGCTCTAACATAGCAATCTACTACACTCAATTGTCTCATCCTCTCCTTCAGATAGGATGTCTTATCCAACACTACTACATTACCACCCTTATCCGATTCATGTATCACGATATCTGGGTCTTTCGCTAGTGTGTCCAGTGCATTACTTTGACTAATAGATAGGTCATCTCGTTTTCTACCTGGTGCCCTAAACCTAATTTTCTTTAGCTGTCTAATTCCATCCCTCTCAAACACATCAAAAGCATCATTATATATGGCTGGCAGAAAGGTAGATTTCGGTTTAAAAGGGCTAGGACATGTAACACCTGTATTTAAACCTAGGACCCCCAGATTCATAATAGGGTCATCATGTGCCTGTGTGTTGTTATCCAAAATGGATATAGTGTGTAACATATCAATATCAGAGATCAGTAGTCTACTTCTTGGAACCCTTTCCCCTATCATAGGGTGTGTTGTTACCTTGGTTTGAAACCATTTTTCAGCTTGAGTTTTCTTACAAACTGAAAAAGGTCAATTCTAGTCTGGACATAATCTAGACATTAAATTGGACAAAACGATAGTCCCAGGCCCAATAAGCTAATCTCTTCAGCCGTCAAAGATCTCTTAGATAGATTGACTACAGTTCGTATGTGGCTGTCCGTGCCCTTGTGGTCATTCTTCCTGGTACAGACCCTTCTCTTTCTTCTTCTTATTTTCGCTGAACGGTTCCTCTTCCTCTGCCTCTCGAACCACGGCCTCTGCCGCGTGATTGAAATGAATCCTTCTTTTGGTCTGTCCCCCCTTGGTTGAGTAGCCGAAATTGTTTAAAAAAATTGGCCCTATCAGTATTTTTATCAGATCCACCAACCTTCCTAGAGTGCGGGGCAGCTGTTATATCTGATAGATTACTATCAGAGACATCACTCTCCTCTGATTCGTGAACCTCAATACCAGTGGCACCTTTTTCAATATCATGTGTTGGTTCCTTGTATTCATCAGAATACATATAGTCATATTTGCGGTGAAAGGTCAGAATTCTACCCGATTGGTAGTCTTTGAAATCCCTCAAAAATTTCCTCTGTTTCTTAGCTGTAAAGTCCTCCTCATATTTTATAAGTTTTTTATCAAGAGTGGCTTTCACTTCATCAAAGTTCGCCTGTGATACCTTAGTCAGGATTTCTTTGGTTATTTGATCAATTTCCTCAAGAATTCTGACCCTTTCTTTAGACGCATACTTGATTAGCAGCCTCATCATATTCAAAGAGCTCACTTTTGCATTTTCAGCCCATTCTTCTAGTAAGTCAGTGTCCGGATCTTCATACGAAGGAATTGTGTAAATTCGTAGGCCCCTAGGAACCCGTTCAGCGTCAATATATTGCTGGAGTGATTCAATTTCCCACCATTTAGACAGCTCTCTTCTCATCAGTTTCTCTAATTTATCATACAGGAGCTGTAACTTCAATGCAGAACTTGGTGTAGTAGATCCATGTCGTTCTCCTGGGTCGTTCTGGGTAAAAAAATAATTTGCTTGATTTCTCCTTCCTACGGGCTTCTGACGAGGAAGCCATATCTGTATAGTTAACTCTGTTAATATTAGTTAGAAAACACTGGAAATGAGCAAATCATAGCATATCTAATATTTATTTGTTTATGCTTGCCCAATCCACACTGCAAAGGGCTGGCACACACGTGGTGTTTGGATAACTATCTCTATATCTAAAAAAGTGTAATCAACTCGTTAAAACAGATGTAAGCGCCGGTTTTCTATGGTCCAATAGTTAGATCGTAAAACTTTAATCGTAACAATTACTCATAACAGACAGTGGAGGCAGGCTTTAGGTAATTGTAATCTACGCAAAGTACTGTGTACTACAATCCTCCAGTTTTTTATCATAGAGTGCCTGCACAAATGTGCCCTAAAGCCAAAAGAATCGGCACTCTGCAGTTGTTTCCCACACAGCTTCAATCTTATTGAGAAAAAACAGACTGCTTGTAATAAGTGAGTTGGAGTAGCGTTTGTTGGTGCCTACGTGTAATTTTTTATTTTCAGACAAAGGAGGGAAAACATTCCCATCTGTCTGGACAGCGGCGAAATGGCTCACGCAACGCCGCCGCCTCCCATTCAGCCCTCGAAACTTTGGAAACGCCAGACAGTTCAGTAAATCGCAATTGCCCACAAAAGATCCACACGATCCTCCACTTAGACATACATCCGTCCGCATACGGCGCATGTTTTGCTGTTCAATATATGCGAGTCATGTAATATTTTGAAAACACGAGCGAGCACAGTCTATAACACATACGGTAGCGGTTAAGCATATAATCCATACACCGCTTACCGTACTGACATCGTAAGTTTGACCGGCATCCCGCCGATTGCCATTCTGAGCTCAGCAGGAGCCACGGTCCTTTTATTTCATTCTTCCGTGCTCCTCGGTCAGCAGTTCCGTTCTTTCAATATGGCACACGTGCGCTGCCAAAACAGTCGTTTTCATTAATATGGCTTGTCAGATCACGTAAAAAGAAAAACGAAAACGAAAAAAAGAGAAATGCTATCCACTCCACTGTGAAAAGTGTGCCAGCACAGATTACCTTGCAGGAGCCTCAAGGTATAAGCAAAGCTAATTTCACTAAGGAAACCCGAAATACCGAGGCTCAAAAAGTGGCGGTCCGACCATGGTGTCGGGAAACACCATAAATAAATTAAAGCAAGTTTCTTGTAATCCCAAGAAAGGTCAGGACACTTCCAGTGTACTCAAAAAACTTTACTATCATACAGATTGTTCCTCCCAACGCGTTTCAACCGTAGCCTTGTTCACAGATGGGGGAGCTTAGCACATTAGCATACAAATACCTGAAATCAACAAAACTGAAGACAGACACATACATCATACAACTCAAATCTTTTAGAAAACGTGGTGGCCATATTGGACTAGTGAGTTATATAGGATATACCTATCTACACTTAAATACTATTCTTCATCTCCATATAGCTCAACCTAAATAGCAGATATATTCATTAGATTAAATTGATTATTAATCCCTGTCCAGTTTACTTTTCATAATAATCTTGTGATTTCTTGTACTTACTGTATGTCATATTACTACTCTCTGTATTCCCTTAAATATCTACACATATGTGCTCATAGTCCCATATTGCAAATCAAAAGAAACCCTGTGCATGAAAAATCGACAATACTATTCCCAATAAGTGTCCATACCTCTATACATTTAAAAAAAATATATACATTACAGTTTCACTCTTCAGCTCCTACCCAGAAATACCTAACCCAGATGGCTACTCAGTTCCTCACTGGAGTTGAGTCCTCCAGGTGACAGTGTCATAAACCTGATAATATATTTAGACTCCAAAATACGCAGGGTTTTTTGTCTGTCACCACCCCGTCTGTTACTCTTGACATGGTCACACACCAAATATCTCAATAGTTTCTCATTTCCTTGGTGTACCTCTTGAAAATGTCTTGCTACCGGGTAATTACAATCATTATTCCTGATAGCTCTCATATGCTCGAGGACTCTCTTTTTGGCCTTGTGGATAGTACTACCAACATATATTTTCTCACAAGTACATTTCAATCAGTACACACAAAATTCAGTATTGCAGTTGAAGTGTCCTGTAATTCGGTGTTTGTTACGTCCATTTCCCCAGATGACAGCTGTGCAGTTAGCACTATATCTGCAGGCTTTGCATCATTGGCAACAGTAAAATCCCTGAATAGGTGCCCTAATCTGTGTCATATCTTCGACACTCATTACCATGTTGTGACTCAAATTGTCCCGTATAGATCTACTTTTACGAAATGTAATAGATGGTAAGTCCTGCAAAACACTAATCAAATGGGAGTCCGTTTGCAGAATATGCCAACTTTTCCTCAATACCTGCCTAAGCTGAAAAGCTTGATTTGAGTAAGTAGTGATGAACCTTATTTTTTGTTCATCATCCTTCGTAGTGTTTACAGAATACAAAAGATCCGATTTAATTTTAAGATCCACCTTGTCAACTGCTGTCCTAATCATTCTGTCGCTATAGCCTCTTTCCGATAGTCTTTGACACATCACACTGCATTCCTGTATATAACTTTCACTGGTACTGCATATTCTTTTGGCACGTAACAGCTCCCCATATGGGATACTCCTAATGAGATTAGCGGGGTGAGCACTATTGGCATTCAACAGACTGTTACCAGCTGTCGCTTTTCTATATAGGTTAGTTACCACTCGATCTTTCTCTATACTCACCTCCACATCTAAAAATTGAATTGCAGTTTTTGTAACGCAAATGAACTCGAATCAGTTTAACATACAGCTAAATGCACAGTACAGCAAGACTGCAATTCAATTTTTAGATGTGGAGGTGAGTATAGAGAAAGATCGGGTGGTAACTAAACTATATAGAAAAGCGACAGCTGGTAACAGATCTTTATGTTTTGTTGCTCTTACATGTTCAAGTATTCTTTTCTTTAGGGGGCAGATGGTGTAGGAAAGTACCCTCTTTTTGGCATGTTACCCCCAATTTCTGCCTGATGTCAGTGTGTTTGACTGTGTTCACTGGTATCCCGCTTATCAGGACCCCCGTGATTATGCTCTCTCTCTGCTCAATTTTGTCAATGCATACTGGTAACCCAGTATTTCACCCACAATTGGCATACTGGTCACCGCTTATAAGTCCCTAGTATATGGTACTATATACTAAGCTATATGCTTGAATTGTCACATGCCAAGTCCACTGGGTCTTAATTCCACTTGATTCCTCCCCTACACAACCTGCCTATTTATCTTTGTCTTGCTGTTTCTTTTTTTATCCCTGATTTCTCCCATAATCATTGCTTTGCCATTTTCCTTCTCTTGCTCTGAACCAAATTCTAATGGTGACATATACATCCTGGTTCACAAAAATTAGTTCCTGTGTCCACCATCTGCAGCCACGATCAAACATTAAGCATTGCAACCATCCCTCGCAAGAACACACTCATAAGTGTTTGCAACTGGGCATACAGACACACATTGAAGATTTTATCCACTGGTATGCTTCATAGTACTAGGAAGTGATGGAAGTCACTTCCAACAGGTGTCTGAGCTTGTAACATTATCGCACAGTTGACATAATGACTGAACCGGGTCCCTCAGCATGTCAAATGTGCACTGTTTGCGGTATCAGCCAACAAGATGCCACAGTGAGTAGTTGTAGCTGGTGATCTTTCTGAGTGGTGAGGCATAATATTAATCCTGACTTCTAGCGAGCAAGCAAAGTATACAAACACAGCTTTTTATAGGATGGTTAGAGATTGAGGCAGTTCCCCCCAAGAAAAGTTTGTATTAAATGGGGTCAAATAGTCCATTTTAAAGCACATTTTTCACATGGATTGGATTAAAACCGTTGGTGTTTCAAGCCAATGTAACCTGAGCCCATTCTTTTCAAAATGTTCGTAAGAGGTGACTCATATCTGTCATTAATCACCCCCATTGTGCCAGGGACAGCTTTTCGTGACCTTGCATAGGAACACATCTTCTCATTTCAGGGTCTGAAAAGGGAAAATGAAAGCTGATATCTACACCATGAATACCCTATTCATTGCTGAGACTTCGGTTTTTAGCTTCTTTCTTTTTCACCTCATCTTGTCACACCTCATCAAAGAGGGTTGTGGGGTTAGTGAGGCAGCTGATTCCACCCCACCTTGGGACTAGATAGGAGAAGGTGAGGCTCAGGGTGATTGACGGGTAGCTGTGGGCACATCAGATATATATAGGGGCAAAAATCAAGCAGGGCTGAGTCTGCATGCTCACAAAGACGAGCTGCCACTGTCAATGTGTTAAATGGTTGCTAGTGACATAAGGTGACCAACAAGTCATTAATTCAAACCCTGGCAAAGCTGATTATCCATTCCATACTTTTAATATTATTCATTTGAGTGCCAATAAATTGTTAAAATGAACATGTTATTTATAGTGCTTAGTAATGGTACAAGTAGCGTTAGAAATTGAGTTTCTGGTTGTCAGAGTATGTACCCTGTGCAAGCAAAAACCAGGATCCTAGTGAGGGTAAGTAACATACACACTAAAAGATAAACTGTGCTCCCGCTCTGGTAACTTGGCACAGAGCAGTCAGGCTTGTCTAAAGAGGCATTGTGTAAAGTACTTGTGCAGCTCAACACACAGTAACACAATGAAAACACCACACTGTGTTCGAAAATAGACAATCATTTTTATAAATACATCAAGACCAAAAGTACAAAAATCCAACAAGTAGAAGTTAAGTTATGAATTTTGAAAGAGTAAAAAGAGCTCTAGTACTAAGAAGCAATCAGCATCAATGAGGGTTATCCAGTGGCGCTGGACTGGAGCAAAGTCAACAGTTTAGGCTGAACACAATGGAGAGCAGGCCGGAAACAAGAGCTACGCAGGTTCATTGAACTGGGTACCTTTGTCCTGGTCGCTACAGCGAGATTCCAGGTGTAGACAAATGAGTTGTTGAGCAATGCATCGAAACTGGCCCTGCAGTCAAGGTGATGCATCGATTTCTTCATGCGGAGGTGGTGATACGTCGGTTCTGAAGATGGAACCCTAAGCTGGGATGCATTTGTTCCAAAGTCCGATGCACCGGGTTTCTCCATGCAGTTGAGGGGATGTGTCAATCTCTTCAAGCTGCTGCAATGGCGATGTGTGGTTCCCAGCTTCGGGCTATCAACACAATGCGCTGGTTCCAAGAGTGATGTACTAGATGAACTCCTACAACTGGGTCGATGTGCCAATTCTGCTCCAAACAGAACTGGAGATGTGGCGATTTCTCTGGAACAAGTATCTAGGTCCACTTCCAGTGTACCAGGCACAGTATCGGGGTAGACCACTGTGAGAAGGTAGCCTCTTTCTAGCCTTGTTACCCCCACTTTTGGCCTGTTTGTGAGTGTATGTCAGGGTGTTTGTCACTGTTTTCACTGTCTCACTGGGATCCTGATAGCCAGGCCTCAGTGCTCATAGTGAAAACACTATGTTTTCAGTATGTTTGTTATGTGTCACTGGGATCCTGCTGGTCAGGACCCCAGTGCTCATAGGTTTGTGGCCTATATGTATGTGTCACTGGGACCCTGTCACACAGGGCCCCAGTGCTCATAGGTGTGCATGTATATGTTCCCTGTGTGGTGCCTAACTGTCTCACTGAGGCTCTGCTAACCAGAACCTCAGTGGTTATGCTCTCTCATTACTTCCAAATTGTCACTGACAGGCTAGTGACCATTTTTACCAATTTACATTGGCTTACTGGAACACCCTTATAATTCCCTAGTATATGGTACTGAGGTACCCAGGGTATTGGGGTTCCAGGAGATCCCTATGGGCTGCAGCATTTCTTTTGCCACCCATAGGGAGCTCTGACAATTCTTACACAGGCCTGCCACTGCAGCCTGAGTGAAATAACGTCCACGTTATTTCACAGCCATTTTACACTGCACTTAAGTAACTTATAAGTCACCTATATGTCTAACCTTTACCTGGTAAAGGTTAGGTGCAAAGTTACTTAGTGTGAGGGCACCCTGGCACTAGCCAAGGTGCCCCCACATTGTTCAGAGCCAATTCCCTGAACTTTGTGAGTGCGGGGACACCATTACATGCGTGCACTACATATAGGTCACTACCTATATGTAGCTTCACCATGGTAACTCCGAATATGGCCATGTAACATGTCTATGATCATGGAATTGCCCTCTCTATACCATCCTGGCATAGTTGGCACAATCCCATGATCCCAGTGGTCTGTAGCACAGACCCTGGTACTGCCAAACTGCCCTTCCTGGGGTTTCACTGCAGCTGCTGCTGCTGCCAACCCCTCAGACAGGCAGCTGCCCTCCTGGGGTCCAGCCAGGCCTGGCCCAGGATGGCAGAACAAAGAACTTCCTCTGAGAGAGGGTGTGACACCCTCTCCCTTTGGAAAATGGTGTGAAGGCAGGGGAGGAGTAGCCTCCCCCAGCCTCTGGAAATGCTTTGTTGGGCACAGATGTGCCCAATTCTGCATAAGCCAGTCTACACCGGTTCAGGGACCCCTTAGCCCCTGCTCTGGCGCGAAACTGGACAAAGGAAAGGGGAGTGACCACTCCCCTGACCTGCACCTCCCCTGGGAGGTGTCCAGAGCTCCTCCAGTGTGCTCCAGACCTCTGCCATCTTGGAAACAGAGGTGCTGCTGGCACACTGGACTGCTCTGAGTGGCCAGTGCCACCAGGTGACGTCAGAGACTCCTGCTGATAGGCTCCTTCAGGTGTTAGTAGCCTTTCCTCTCTCCTAGGTAGCCAAACCCTCTTTTCTGGCTATTTAGGGTCTCTGTCTCTGGGGAAACTTTAGATAACGAATGCATGAGCTCAGCCGAGTTCCTCTGCATCTCCCTCTTCACCTTCTGATAAGGAATCGACCGCTGACCGCGCTGGAAGCCTGCAAACCTGCAACATAGTAGCAAAGACGACTACTGCAACTCTGTAACGCTGATCCTGCCGCCTTCTCGACTGTTTTCCTGCTTGTGCATGCTGTGGGGGTAGTCTGCCTCCTCTCTGCACCAGAAGCTCCGAAGAAATCTCCCGTGGGTCGACGGAATCTTCCCCCTGCAACCGCAGGCACCAAAAAGCTGCATCTCCGGTCCCTTGGGTCTCCTCTCAGCACAACGAGCGAGGTCCCTCGAATCCAGCGACACCGTCCAAGTGACCCCCACAGTCCAGTGACTCTTCAGCCCAAGTTTGGTGGAGGTAAGTCCTTGCCTCACCTCGCTGGGCTGCATTGCTGGGAACCGCGACTTTGCAAGCTTCTCCGGCCCCTGTGCACTTCCGGCGGAAATCCTTCGTGCACAGCCAAGCCTGGGTCCACGGCACTCTAACCTGCATTGCACGACTTTCTAAGTTGGTCTCCGGCGACGTGGGACTCCTTTGTGCAACTTCGGCGAGCACCGTTTCACGCATCCTTGTAGTGCCTGTTTCTGGCACTTCCCCGGGTGCTACCTGCTTCAGTGAGGGCTCTTTGTCTTGCTCGACGTCCCCTCTCTCTGCAGGTCCAATTTGCGACCTCCTGGTCCCTCCTGGGCCCCAGCAGCGTCCAAAAACGCCAAACGCACGATTTGCGTGTAGCAAGGCTTGTTGGCGTCCATCCGGCGGGAAAACACTTCTGCACGACTCTCCAAGACGTGGGGGATCCATCCTCCAAAGGGGAAGTCTCTAGCCCTTGTCGTTCCTGCAGTATTCACAGTTCTTCAGCCTAGTAAGAGCTTCTTTGCACCAACCACTGGCATTTCTTGGGCATCTGCCCATCTCCGAGCTGCTTGTGACTTTTGGACTTGGTCCCCTTGTTCCACAGGTACCTTCAGACAGGAATCCATCGTTGTTGCATTGCTGATTTGTGTTTTCCTTGCATTCTCCCTCTAACACGACTATTTTGTCCTTAGGGGAACTTTGGTGCACTTTGCACTCACTTTTCAGGGTCTTGGGGTGGGTTATTTTGCTAACTCTCACTATTTTCTAATAGTCCCAGCGACCCTCTACAAGGTCACATAGGTTTGGGGTCCATTCGTGGTTCGCATTCCACTTCTGGAGTATATGGTTTGTGTTGCCCCTATCCCTATGTTTCCCCATTGCATCCTATTGTAACTATACATTGTTTGCACTGTTTTCTAAGACTATACTGCATATTTTTGCTATTGTGTATATATATCTTGTGTATATTTCCTATCCTCTCACTGAGGGTACACTCTAAGATACTTTGGCATATTGTCATAAAAATAAAGTACCTTTATTTTTAGTATAACTGTGTATTGTGTTTTCTTATGATATTGTGCATATGACACTAAGTGGTACTGTAGTAGCTTCACACGTCTCCTAGTTCAGCCTAAGCTGCTCTGCTAAGCTACCATTATCTATCAGCCTAAGCTGCTAGACACCCTATACACTAATAAGGGATAACTGGGCCTGGTGCAAGGTGCAAGTACCCCTTGGTACTCACTACAAGCCAGTCCAGCCTCCTACATTGGTTGTGCAGTGGTGGGATAAGTGCTTGAGACTACTTACCACTCTTGTCATTGTACTTTTCATAAGAGAAAAATATACAAAACAAGGTCAGTGTATATACACATAGACAAAAAGTTTTGCATTTCTTCTTTTCACTCTTTTCTAAGTGCTGAAAAGTACTTCTAAACTTTCAAAAAGTTCTTAAAAGTTTAAAAAGTTTTTTCTGTCTTTCCAAAAAGTTCTGAAAACTTTTTTTCTTTGTCTATCACTTTAACTCTCTCTAAAAATGTCTGGCACAGGCCAAAAAGTTGAACTGTCCAAACTTGCATATGATCACCTTAGCTGGAAAGGAGCAAGGAGTCTCTGCATAGAGAGAGGTTTGAGTGTAGGGAAGAATCCTTCCTTAGAACTGTTAATTAATATGCTTAGAGTACAGGATAAGGCCATAAGTGCCCAATCTGTAGAAAAAGTAGCTAATGGTTCTCAATCTGATCCAGGGACTCCCCCAGGAAAAGGTTCAGGAAAGAAACTTCTTAGCCTGCCCATTACTAGACAGTCTAGCATAGTTGGTACAGAGGTTGAATCACATCATACTGATGATGTGCTCTCACATTATACTGGTAGCCAAGCTGTTAGGGTGCCCTCTGTAAGGGACAGGTCTCCTTCTGTTCATTCCCATCATACCTCTGTATCTAGAAATGTCCCTCCCACCCACCCTGATGACAGATTGTTAGAAAGGGAGCTCAATAGATTGAGAGTGGAGCAAACCAGACTGAAGCTCAAGAAGCAACAGCTGGATTTGGATAGACAGTCTTTAGAAATAGAGAGGGAAAGACAGAAGTTGGGTTTAGAAACCCATGGTGGCAGCAGCAGTATTCCCCATAGTCATCCTGCAAAAGAGCATGATTCCAGGAATCTGCATAAGATAGTTCCCCCTTATAAGGAGGGGGATGACATTAACAAGTGGTTTGCTGCACTTGAGAGGGCCTGTGTTGTACAGGATGTCCCTCAAAGGCAGTGGGCTGCTATCCTATGGCTATCATTTAGTGGAAAAGGTAGGGATAGGCTCCTTACAGTGAAAGAAAATGATGCCAATAATTTTACAGTTCTTAAGAATGCACTCCTGGATGGTTATGGCTTAACCACTGAACAGTACAGGATAAAGTTCAGAGAGACCAAAAAGGAGTCTTCACAAGACTGGGTTGATTTCATTGACCATTCAGTGAAGGCCTTGGAGGGGTGGTTACATGGCAGTAAAGTTACTGATTATGAAAGCCTGTATAACACAATCCTGAGAGAGCATATACTTAATAATTGTGTGTCTGATTTGTTGCACCAGTACCTGGTAGACTCTGATCTGACCTCTCCCCAAGAATTGGGAAAGAAGGCAGACAAATGGGTCAGAACAAGGGTGAACAGAAAAGTTCATACAGGGGGTGACAAAGATGGCAATAAGAAGAAAGATGGTGAAAAATCTCAAGATAAGCATGGGGATAAGGGTAAAACCAAAGATCCCACTTCAAATCTTAAACACTCTTCAGAGGGTGGGAATAAAACTAATTCTTCCTCTTCTTCTCAACCTGCACACATTAAAAAGCCTTGGTGCTTTGTGTGTAAAAACAGAGGCCATAGGCCAGGGGATAAGTCCTGTCCAGGTAAACCCCCTGAGCCTACCACCACTAATACATCAAGCTCTAGTGCCCCTAGCAGTAGTGGTACTAGTGGTGGGACTGCTGGCAACAGTCAAGCAAAGGGTGTAGTTGGGTTCACTTATGGGTCCATAGTGGAAACTGATGTAATCAGTCCCAAGACAGTTTCTGTCACACCTAGTGGCATTGGCCTTGCCACACTGGCTGCTTGTCCCCTTACAATGGATAAGTACAGGCAGACAGTTTCAATAAATGGTGTTGAGGCCTTGGCCTACAGGGACACAGGTGCCAGTTTCACTTTGGTGACTGAAAACCTAGTGCCTCCTGAACAACACATCATTGGACAACAGTATAAGATTATTGATGTCCATAACTCCACTAAGTTTCTTCCCTTAGCTATAATTCAGTTTAGTTGGGGTGGAGTTACTGGCCCTAAGCAGGTGGTGGTATCACCTAGCTTACCTGTAGACTGTCTCTTAGGTAATGACCTAGAGACCTCAGGTTGGGCTGATGTAGAGTTTTATGCCCATGCAGCCATGCTGGGCATCCCTGAGGAATTGTTCCCTCTCATTTCAAGTGAAATGAAAAAGCAAAGGAGAGAAGGCCTGAAAACTCAGGATCCCTCTCCATCAACAGGTAAAAAGGGTATCACAGTATCCCCTAACCACCCTACCATTCAGGATACCATTCCTGTGGTGGGAGAAACCTCTCCTGGGGTGGCACCTGTTCCAAGGGAATCATCAGCTGGCAAAGCTGGACTCCCTGAGGTGGAAGTACCTCTCTGTGGGATAACTAACATTGGTGACAAAAAGAGCACCATTTTAGTTAACATGGAGCATCCCTCCAACCCTCCCAGAGAAACTTTAGTGCAGAAACCCTGCACTACCTCACAACACTTAGGACAGCATCCCTGCCCTAGTGTGGAGCTCATAGGACAGCATCCCTGCCCTGCTCCAACTCAAGAGAAACAGCATCCCTGTTCTCTCTTCCAGCCAAATGGACAAAGTTTTTGCCCAGCTATGGCTTTACTGAGACAGCATCCCTGTCTGGCATTTCCATCATTACAAATAGGTTCAGTGGATAATTCCCACTGCTCTAAACTAAAACTTACTGATAGAAACTCTGAAAATACATCTTCACATTGTTGGTTAGCTAAAAAACTTCAAACAGGGTGGTTTACATCCCCACAGGGAAGTAACCATATAGTGGATGATAAAGGGAGTAACCAGTCTATTGCAGAGCTACTCTCTACTTATCACCACTTAGACAATAAAGTCTCAACTGGCCAAGGTTAGCCTTATTGTCCTTCGTTTGGGGGGGGGGTTGTGTGAGAAGGTAGCCTCTTTCTAGCCTTGTTACCCCCACTTTTGGCCTGTTTGTGAGTGTATGTCAGGGTGTTTGTCACTGTTTTCACTGTCTCACTGGGATCCTGATAGCCAGGCCTCAGTGCTCATAGTGAAAACACTATGTTTTCAGTATGTTTGTTATGTGTCACTGGGATCCTGCTGGTCAGGACCCCAGTGCTCATAGGTTTGTGGCCTATATGTATGTGTCACTGGGACCCTGTCACACAGGGCCCCAGTGCTCATAGGTGTGCATGTATATGTTCCCTGTGTGGTGCCTAACTGTCTCACTGAGGCTCTGCTAACCAGAACCTCAGTGGTTATGCTCTCTCATTACTTCCAAATTGTCACTGACAGGCTAGTGACCATTTTTACCAATTTACATTGGCTTACTGGAACACCCTTATAATTCCCTAGTATATGGTACTGAGGTACCCAGGGTATTGGGGTTCCAGGAGATCCCTATGGGCTGCAGCATTTCTTTTGCCACCCATAGGGAGCTCTGACAATTCTTACACAGGCCTGCCACTGCAGCCTGAGTGAAATAACGTCCACGTTATTTCACAGCCATTTTACACTGCACTTAAGTAACTTATAAGTCACCTATATGTCTAACCTTTACCTGGTAAAGGTTAGGTGCAAAGTTACTTAGTGTGAGGGCACCCTGGCACTAGCCAAGGTGCCCCCACATTGTTCAGAGCCAATTCCCTGAACTTTGTGAGTGCGGGGACACCATTACATGCGTGCACTACATATAGGTCACTACCTATATGTAGCTTCACCATGGTAACTCCGAATATGGCCATGTAACATGTCTATGATCATGGAATTGCCCTCTCTATACCATCCTGGCATAGTTGGCACAATCCCATGATCCCAGTGGTCTGTAGCACAGACCCTGGTACTGCCAAACTGCCCTTCCTGGGGTTTCACTGCAGCTGCTGCTGCTGCCAACCCCTCAGACAGGCAGCTGCCCTCCTGGGGTCCAGCCAGGCCTGGCCCAGGATGGCAGAACAAAGAACTTCCTCTGAGAGAGGGTGTGACACCCTCTCCCTTTGGAAAATGGTGTGAAGGCAGGGGAGGAGTAGCCTCCCCCAGCCTCTGGAAATGCTTTGTTGGGCACAGATGTGCCCAATTCTGCATAAGCCAGTCTACACCGGTTCAGGGACCCCTTAGCCCCTGCTCTGGCGCGAAACTGGACAAAGGAAAGGGGAGTGACCACTCCCCTGACCTGCACCTCCCCTGGGAGGTGTCCAGAGCTCCTCCAGTGTGCTCCAGACCTCTGCCATCTTGGAAACAGAGGTGCTGCTGGCACACTGGACTGCTCTGAGTGGCCAGTGCCACCAGGTGACGTCAGAGACTCCTGCTGATAGGCTCCTTCAGGTGTTAGTAGCCTTTCCTCTCTCCTAGGTAGCCAAACCCTCTTTTCTGGCTATTTAGGGTCTCTGTCTCTGGGGAAACTTTAGATAACGAATGCATGAGCTCAGCCGAGTTCCTCTGCATCTCCCTCTTCACCTTCTGATAAGGAATCGACCGCTGACCGCGCTGGAAGCCTGCAAACCTGCAACATAGTAGCAAAGACGACTACTGCAACTCTGTAACGCTGATCCTGCCGCCTTCTCGACTGTTTTCCTGCTTGTGCATGCTGTGGGGGTAGTCTGCCTCCTCTCTGCACCAGAAGCTCCGAAGAAATCTCCCGTGGGTCGACGGAATCTTCCCCCTGCAACCGCAGGCACCAAAAAGCTGCATCTCCGGTCCCTTGGGTCTCCTCTCAGCACAACGAGCGAGGTCCCTCGAATCCAGCGACACCGTCCAAGTGACCCCCACAGTCCAGTGACTCTTCAGCCCAAGTTTGGTGGAGGTAAGTCCTTGCCTCACCTCGCTGGGCTGCATTGCTGGGAACCGCGACTTTGCAAGCTTCTCCGGCCCCTGTGCACTTCCGGCGGAAATCCTTCGTGCACAGCCAAGCCTGGGTCCACGGCACTCTAACCTGCATTGCACGACTTTCTAAGTTGGTCTCCGGCGACGTGGGACTCCTTTGTGCAACTTCGGCGAGCACCGTTTCACGCATCCTTGTAGTGCCTGTTTCTGGCACTTCCCCGGGTGCTACCTGCTTCAGTGAGGGCTCTTTGTCTTGCTCGACGTCCCCTCTCTCTGCAGGTCCAATTTGCGACCTCCTGGTCCCTCCTGGGCCCCAGCAGCGTCCAAAAACGCCAAACGCACGATTTGCGTGTAGCAAGGCTTGTTGGCGTCCATCCGGCGGGAAAACACTTCTGCACGACTCTCCAAGGCGTGGGGGATCCATCCTCCAAAGGGGAAGTCTCTAGCCCTTGTCGTTCCTGCAGTATTCACAGTTCTTCAGCCTAGTAAGAGCTTCTTTGCACCAACCACTGGCATTTCTTGGGCATCTGCCCATCTCCGAGCTGCTTGTGACTTTTGGACTTGGTCCCCTTGTTCCACAGGTACCTTCAGACAGGAATCCATCGTTGTTGCATTGCTGATTTGTGTTTTCCTTGCATTCTCCCTCTAACACGACTATTTTGTCCTTAGGGGAACTTTGGTGCACTTTGCACTCACTTTTCAGGGTCTTGGGGTGGGTTATTTTGCTAACTCTCACTATTTTCTAATAGTCCCAGCGACCCTCTACAAGGTCACATAGGTTTGGGGTCCATTCGTGGTTCGCATTCCACTTCTGGAGTATATGGTTTGTGTTGCCCCTATCCCTATGTTTCCCCATTGCATCCTATTGTAACTATACATTGTTTGCACTGTTTTCTAAGACTATACTGCATATTTTTGCTATTGTGTATATATATCTTGTGTATATTTCCTATCCTCTCACTGAGGGTACACTCTAAGATACTTTGGCATATTGTCATAAAAATAAAGTACCTTTATTTTTAGTATAACTGTGTATTGTGTTTTCTTATGATATTGTGCATATGACACTAAGTGGTACTGTAGTAGCTTCACACGTCTCCTAGTTCAGCCTAAGCTGCTCTGCTAAGCTACCATTATCTATCAGCCTAAGCTGCTAGACACCCTATACACTAATAAGGGATAACTGGGCCTGGTGCAAGGTGCAAGTACCCCTTGGTACTCACTACAAGCCAGTCCAGCCTCCTACAACCACCCTTAGGATGACAGGTCTCACAAGTAGGATACAGGGTGCTGTTACTCTCATTGAGCCGGTCTCACAAAATCTCTATGCTGTAAGTTGGAAGTTTATTCACAGAGGCAACATGTATGTTTGATGTAAATTTCAGAGTTTCATGGAATTCTCAAAGCATGTCAGGAGTTTAAAGCTCTGCCATGTGGTGCCTTGGGGCAGGTGGGTGAGGCCTCCTTAGAAAATAAAAATAAAAATAATTAATCCTTAACATAAGAATAAACTGCTGGGCCCAAAAGCAGCTGTTGCTTGAATGTTCAAAAGCATGCTCTGAAGTTTGCTTAGCTCATGCTGTATGACTTTCTAAACTTACTAGGATGGCAAAAAAAGTCTAATTGTTTCTTTTTTAACCTCTTTCTGACCTATGCAATGACATCTTTCTTTAAAACAATAGGAGCTGTATTACTTACACTCTTAGCCCACCTACTAAATTGATTTGGAATGCGCTGAGATGTAATAAAAATAACCATGCCCTAAAACTAGAAACAATAGCATTGCATGACTGGTGTGAACTGCGTGGGTGTTATATATTTATATATACAATTGTTCTTACAGATACTTAAGGCGTTGGGAAGAGAAGAATTGTAGCTAACCCCGCTATCCAACAAGGTGGTGTTTTGTTTATTTGTGAAACATTGTCTGATTATTTTACATGATGACAATCAAATAATTGTAAAAGATGTCCTAGGGGGAGTAACGGGGGTTGCAGAGCAGCAGAGCAGTGAGGGCGGTGTGGCGTGATGCTGTCATTTCTGATTCCAAAACAATAGAACACGAGGCTATGCCGAGAGACCAAGAGACAACCCCTCTGCCCATTGAGCCACTGACGGTTGCCAGTGAGATTGTGAGCTAAAGGCAAATATATAGACAATAGAATTATGAAAAAATGTTACCCTTTAGAGACAGATCATGCTAAGCTTAATATATAGATTTAAGGAACTAAGGGCCAGATGTAGCAAAGGTTTTTCCCATTCTGTGTCTATGGGAAAAAGTGTTCGTACATATGGCCCTAAAATCGAGTATAGACAACACTGTGAACGTTTTTACAGCTACAGAATTTCTCCAGCTACTGAGTTATTAAATACCACAGAGCAATCCATTCTGCTGCAAGATTGTATTAGGTCTTAGAGAGAATAGATGAACTGTTTCGGTATTGGTCGATAGCTGTAAGCACATGGAACAAATAACCATGAAAATCTTGAGTAACGTAACATTTTAGATGTTCTTTTCCAGACAAACAAACTGTCCTATTTAGAGGAACCACATTTGGGCGAGGAAGACTAATAGAGTGGGGACCGATTCGGGACACTCTTTATGTGTGTATCTGTATATAAAGGATATTTTCGATAAATAAACTATACTGAATTCCTTTAAGAATAAATAATTAAAAACAAATAAAACTCTAATTTTGACTCTGAGAACCTAATCTGCTACATAAGGGATTATTTTTACAGCATTGGAATTCCTTTTGCCACTCTAGAAAAAGATTCATAGTAAAGGGTGCAGATAGAAGAATGGTAGTACACCCAGCATGGGCACACTTCATCTAGTAAGAGCCCAGATGAAGAAGGTTAGGGAAAAAACGCTTTCACTTCCTTGGTACTTCATGATAATTCACTTTTCAGAGAGAAAGGGAGGCAATTTATGAGCTATATAAATGCATTTTTATTGCATAACCTTTGCTCGTGACAACTTTCGGATGAGCAATCTTCTTAAAAGGCTGCTAGCATGAAGACAATGTGTGAATACTCATGGGAAATGTTTATTTTCTGATGCATATTACAGATCTTTTGTTCAAACTTCTGGTTTCTATGCAATTAAAAGCTTTCACTAGTATATTCTCTCCAACTTCAAAATTCATAAAGCATGTTGATTCAATCACTCCATTCGTGCATGATTTTGCCAAGTTATACAGCAGGTCTATTAAAGTCTTAAAAGCAATTTATTCATTATGTGTGCACTGGTTGGTCTCATTTGTTGTCAAGCCTACTTGCCGAGTTTCCTACAAATCTGAGTATGACAATGTCTACAACAAGCATTGACAAAGCCAGTAGGTCTCGTGTTGGATGCCAATCTTTTACTTTGTTGTTTCATGGATTTTGTGGAATGTTATTGTAGGATGAACTGCCAGACTGTTGCAAATCGGAAAAAGACTACAATGCCTAAAAACATGTTCTTGGTCACATTACCAGTGGTTCTTTGCACAGAAGGTAACTCTTTTGTGTGCAGGATACATTTTTCTCTTGTGAAAAGTAGAATGCCTTAAATCAGTTTAGCCAATGGCTGGAGTCGGCTGGCCTATTGTCCCAAGCTGCATGGTGTAGTGGGTGGAAGAAAAATGGGAATGACACAACAGCAGACCAATGGGTGGAGAGGGCTAGCTGAAAGCCCCTATAAGTAGGGATAGTATATTTTTAATTTCATTATGATCTTTTAGGAACGCTGTGACTTTTTCTGTTATAGTCATAGCCTGAGTAGTGGACACAGTTGAGTTCATATGTAACAGTCCAAGGGCCAGATGTATCAAAAATGCACTTTGCGATTTCCTAATAGTGAATATTTGTGATTCACTATTAAGAAATCACAAACTGTGATGTATTACAGTGTGTTTAACACTTTTAGAGATTCACAGTGGGTTGCAAACAGGGGCGGCTCCTCCATTAGGGCGGCAGCTGCTAAACCTCTACCAGAAATTGATAATAAACTGGGTTTATTATCATTTTCTGGTAAAGGGGCACAGTCACGGGGGTGACGAGCAGCGCGGGGGAGTACTCTGCATTCCCCCTCACTGCGCATATATGTTTGGCCGGCCATCTCAGGCCGGCCAAACACACATGCGCAGTAGGATCTCTTCAGCCCGGCAACAAAGTTGCCAGGTTGGAGAGAGCCTGCACACGCCCCAGCCAATCCTGAGCAGGGTCAGGATTGGCCGCTGGGCGGGCTGGGAGCCAATGTCTGCCTGCAGCAATAGAAGAGACGAGAGGAGCGGCAGCGAGGGAAGGTAAGTTTTTTTTAAAAAACTAAATTAATGTTTGTTCCTCCCACCCCGTGCCGCCCGCACCTTCCATGCCCCCATGAGGCAGGTTGCAATTTTCAAACCATTGTGATTGGCTACAATCACAGGGATGGTGGCCTGCTGGGGTCAACAGACCACCATGTCTGTGATTGTTTTTTAAATACAGCAATTTTTTTGTAATGCATTCAATTTCCTTAAAGGAAAGTGGGATGCATTACAAAAAAAAATGATAAGCTTTCTTTTCATATTTTAAGAGCAGGCAGTGGTCCACTTAAAAAATGTTTGCACCCTTATTGTGTCATAGGCCGTTGTGCCAGGAAGGACATGAACTCCCTGGCTACTGTTTGGACTGTGAACTACAACAATAATTAGAGTTCAGTGGTCCTCTGAGGCCTCTAGACTCCAGTGCTGCACTAATAGATTTCTAAACCTGTTGTCTGGAACAACTCTAGTAATTAATTCATGGCAATATCCTATTTTATAAAAAATTTGAAAACATCAGGAGACACAAAACAACAAGCACAGGCTTGCTGGAAAGATGACTAAAGTGTCGCCGAGCGAGTTCCTTTGACGCCCCTATACTATGATAAATAAAATTACTTTTTTCATGATTATTTGCAGATCTAACCTCAAAGCTCACTTTGTCTAAAGTCATATACACACTGTCGTTCTCCGCCGCCCTGACTGCAGACTCTCTGCAGCCGTAAGCTTACTATTAAATTATAGTTCTGTGAATACCAAATAAGAGTAAGCTTACACAAGATGTTTCAGAAATCTACAGTTTTCTAAATGTGGATATGCTAAAAATCTGACATGG
Source organism: Pleurodeles waltl (assembly GCF_031143425.1). Taxonomy (NCBI): domain Eukaryota; kingdom Metazoa; phylum Chordata; class Amphibia; order Caudata; family Salamandridae; genus Pleurodeles; species Pleurodeles waltl. Next base: position 546,358,394 of record NC_090438.1, read on the forward strand.
ACCCAGCTCTCCAGGACTGACTTTGCAGAACCCTGCACTGGGGGATCCATGCAAGTCACACCTCCCTGGACTCCCTCAGGTGTCTAATTTTCAGAAATGTCTGGGTTTAGTAGGTTTCCCTAGATGGCTGCTGAGCCCAGGACCAAAAACACAGGTCCCCCGCAAAAATAGGTAGTTTTGCATTTTATAATTTTGATGTGTCCACGTAGTGTTTTGGGGCATTTTCTGTCACGGGCACTAGGCCTACCTACACTAGTGAAGTACCATTGTTATTGGAAGATGTGGGGGAATGCTGGGTAGAAGGAAGTTTGTGGCTCCTCTCAGATTCCAGAACTTTCTATCACCGAAATGTGAGGAAAAAGTGTTTTTGTTTGCCAAAGTTTGAGGCTTGCAAAGGATTCTGGGCAATAGAACCTGGTGAGAGCCCCACAAGTCACCCCATTCTGAATTTCCCTAGGTGTCTAGTTTTCAAAAATGTATAGGTTTGGTAGTTTTCCTTAGTTGCCAAGTTAAGCTAGAGACAAAATCCACAGCTAGGCACTTTGCAAAAAAACAGGTCAGTTTTCTTTGGGAAAAGGTGATGTGTCCACGTTGTGTTTTGGGGCATTTCCTGTCGCAGTCACTAGGCCTACCCACACAAGTGAGGTGCCATTTTTATCAGGAGACTTGGGGAATGCTGGGTGGAAGGAAATTAGTGGCCCCTCTCAGATTCCAGAACTTTCTATCACCAAAATGTGAAGAAAAAGTATGTTTTTGCCATATTTCGAGGTTTGAAAAGTATTCGGGGTAACAGAACCTGGTGAGTTCCACACAAGTCACCCCATTATGAATTCCCCTAAGTGTCTAGTTTTAAAAAATGTATATGTTTGCTAGGTTTCCCTAGGTGCCGGCTGAGCTAGAGGCCAAAATCCACAGCTAGGCCATTTACCAAAAACAGATCAGTTTTCTTTGGGAAAAGGTGATGTGTCCACATTGTATTTTGGGGCATTTCCTGTCGTAGGCACTAGGCCTACCCACATAAGTGAGGTACCATTTTTATCGGGAAACTTAGAGGAATGCTGGGTGGAAGGAAATTTGTGGCTCCTCTCAGATTCCAGAACTTTCTATCATCGAAATGTGAGGAAAAAGTATTTCTTTGGCCAACGTTTGAGGTTTTCAAAGGATTCTAGGTAACAGAACCTGGAGAGATCCCCACAAGTCACCCCATCCTGGATTCCCCTAGGTGTCTAGTTAAAAAAAATGCACAGGTTTACTAGGTTTACCTAGGTGCCGGCTGAGCAAGAGGCCAAAATCCACAGCTAGGCACATTCCAAAAAACAGGTCTGATTTCAATGTAAAAATGTGATGTGCCAATGTTGCGTTTCCTATTGCGGGTATTAAGCCTACCCACACAAGTGAAGTACCATTTTTATCGAGAGACTTGGAGGAACACAAAATAGAAGAACAAGTGTTATTGCCCCTTGTCTTTCTCTACAATTTTTCCTTCCAAATTTATGACAGTGTGTAAAAAAGACGTCTATTCGAGAAATGCCCTGTAATTCACATGATCCAGTAATTCAGAGATGTGCAAATAACCACTGCTTCTCAACACCTTATCTTGTGCCCATTTTGGAAATGTAAAGGTTTCCTTGATACCTACTTTTCACTCTTTATATTTCACCAAATGAATTGCTGTATACCCTGTATACAACGAAAACCCATTGCAAGGTGTGGTTCCTTTATTGGCTCTGCGTACCTAGGGTTCTTGATGAACCTACAAGCCCTATATATCCCCGCAACCAGAAGAGTCCAGCAGACGTAACAGTATGTTGCTTTCAAAGATCTGCCACAGCTGAAAAAAGTTATAGAAGAAAACGTAGAGCGAAATGGCTCTTTTTTCACCTCAATTTCAATATCAATGTAAGGATCTACACAAATGACCCTTGGCTGAATTAAGAATTTTGTCTACTTTGCAGAAATGTTTAGCTGTCTGGGAACTAGCATATGTTTCACACCCATATCTGTCACTAACAGCAAGAAGGGTGAAAGCACAAAAAATAGTAAAAATGGGGTATGTCCCAGTAAAATGTCAACATTCCGTTGAAAAATGTGGTTTTCTAATTCAAGTCTGCCTGTTCCTGAAGGCTGGGAAGATGGTGATTTTAGCACAGCAAACCCTTTGTTGATGCCATTTTCAGTGAAAAAATAACTTTTAGCTGTATTTTAACTAACTTCTTGGTCTCCTCCAGGGGAACCCACAAACTCTGGGTTCCTGTAGAATCCCTTTAGTGTTGGAAAAAAGGATGCAAATTTGGCGTGGGTAGCTTATGTGGACAAACAGTTATGAGGGCCTAAGTGCGAATTACCCCAATTATGCTTGGCACCTAAGGGGGAAAAGGCCTGGCAATGAAGGGGTTAAATAAAAAGAGCAGAAACATAGACATGAAAGGGAATCTATAAAAGAAGAAAATGCAAAACTGAAACACTAGCCTACTAATTTTCAGGTGGATCTGCACGTAATAGTAAAATACCATTATTCACAGGACAAGAAAGCCTTTGACTGAAGAGGACCATACCATTATCTCATGGAGCACACTCTCATTGATGGAAGAAGAGTGCAAATGCCATTCAGACAGATCAATGGCAGATGAGGGCTTACACATAGACCTTCTATGTATCTGTATATATTTATATATTTATGGATTATTTCATAATGTTTCTTTATTACAAGATCCTGACAGACAGCGAAGCCTGTCAAACCTCCTAAAGAGATTTTAACTTAAATTATTCCAGTGCAAATCTTATACCCCGAAGGTTTATCAAAGCAGTTACCAACATCCTTTCCTACAAACGTAATCTGTGAGATTACATGGAAAAGCCATACCTGAATATAGGCTTTGACATAGTGCGAACAATCCACTGTTAAAGGCCTATTCTTACAAGGTAAATAAGTCAGGCTTACTGTGTTTGTCAAAATGTATCATAATAAGCTAGTCAGACCTATGGCATCTTAAATAACTTTTCCCAGTTCGCCAATCAGACCTATAGATGTTGTGTTTTGGCTTGTCACCATAACCAATTCAAGCCCATTATACAGAGTGTAAGCTTGCACACAAAGCGAACACCAGGCATAGTCATAAAATTGCAAAGGCGTATGAAATTACAAGTACCCAAGCAAAATACTATTTCTCCAAAGATGATCTGAAAATGTTCTTGACCCAGAAGGAATAACCAACACCAAAATGTAGTATGGTACGCTGCAAGATTACATGTAAGTAAATACTTATCTGTAGGGTTTAGTCTCCAGTAAGAACAATTGACCATTAAATGCCTAAGTGCCTACTGGCTTTAACAAATGCTTTTCACAATCAATATTTTAGGGTACTGCCTTTTTTGTAACTTTTCATAATCATTAATCATGCCTATACTCTTTAACATTGGATTGTCACACTAACCAACTCAGACTTATCCTATGGAACGTACAAAATGGCGGACGGGTGGCTGTCACATTTGTGACAGAGTAATCCCCTCTGCCAAGATAGGAATCAGGACCTAAGTGTGTTGTGCATAGACTATTGTACGAGGTAACCATGAGGTATACTGTAACAAAATTTGAATTAAGTAGAAAATTACAGTTATCTAAACAATATTAAAACACTCTTAAGAGAGCCTAATAAGAATTATCACAGCATGCATCTTCTATCTCCACGGTCTGATCAGGTGGGTGACCAGCACCAAAACATTTGCCCCCTGCCGTAGTCTGTGAGCTTCCATCTAACAAAAACTTGACTATAGATTTTAGCACAGTGTAATAAAAGTCCACCCTTAAAAGCCCAATGTTTTTAACACATGTTCTTCACAATAAGTAATTCAGAATGTCTGACTTTGTCGTAAAGTTTCACAGTAATCAGATCAACCCTATCGAATTTGCCATAACTTTTCCCAGTGAATACCATATACAATACATACCTATTATAAACTGGCAACCTTCATGCATACAGTTAGACAAATACAAACTTATAGAAAAATACAGTTTGTTAAGCAATACACAACCCCGCTGAATAGGGCTTAACAAGAATCATCACAGTGAAATCTCTCAGGGTTTGTCAGAGCTGGTGGTCAACACCAAAATCTTTGCCTACTACAGTAATCCTGGGAGACTACATGTGAGAAAATGCCCACCTATTGTCTGTAACACAATCTGATAACAACCCTCTGTTAATGTCCTACAGACTTTAACAGATGCTTTTTACAATACGTGAGCTAGGTCTACTGCCTTTGTCATAACTTTTCCAAAATAGCAAATCAGACCTATGGAATTGGACATAACTTTTTCCAGTGCACAATCAGTCCTATAGCTTATTACCATAACCAACTCAGGCATATCATTTTTAGCATATATTTTTAAGCAAGGCAACCATCAGCCATACAATCATAAAATTACAAAGGTATGCAAAACTAGAGTTGGCTAAGCAAAATACTATCTTCCCCAAGGATTCTCACAGAGAAAATCTAATGTATTCCATGGTTTGTCACAGGGGCAACCAACGGCAAAAGCCTTGCCGACTGCAATAACCAGTGAGATTACATGTAACAAAATCCTTCTCTGCAGGATTTCATGGGGAGTATTTACAATCCACACTTTATTAGATTGATATTAACATATGCTTTGCATCATAAACACACCAGAACCCACTACTTTTATTGTAACATTTCATAATAAACAGATCTTACATATAGCCATGATCATTGGCTCAACAGCATAACCAACTCATTCCTACTGCATTGTGTACAAGCTTTGCAGCAAACCAAAACGTGCAATGCAAACACTGTTTTGAGTGAAGGCACACAATGTTGACTCAACCAAGTACTATACTCCAGGAGACCAACATGTGGGTGGAGCCTAAGCACCTCCCCCTGTAGTTATCCTTTCTATCTTGTCTGACAACAGCTGCGCTGTCAAGCCAGACCTAAAAATGACTATTCAATTTTACAACAGCAATAAACCTATACAACTAAATACAATCACTGAAACCAAAATAGGTAAAGCGAAGTTTTGATTGATTTGGTGTTAATATAGAGTTCAGCAAAACACCTGAATAAAGGGCAAATTCATCATTTAAATGTCAGAACTAAATCAATTGCAAACACTCTACAAAATAAATGTGTTTGGACACCAAAGAGTGAAGTTTATGATTGTATTAGTTATGAAATGATTAAAATAAAGCTACATTTGATACAAAAAATACTTAGCAATAAAGTGTATTAAAATAAACTAATTAAATAATTAATTAAATCCTTAAAAAGCTGTAAACTGCATCTAAAAAATCTTGTTAATGTATAAATTAACTAAAAAGTTTGATTAGTAAAACAGAATTTGATTGCTTCTTCAGTGGACCTAATATTTAACAAAGATATAATTTTCACAGGTTTAACAAGTTATGACGAATACCAGTAATATGTTCTGTTGTTTTGAGTTGGTAGCCACATAGGCAACACAATCCATTGTTGTTAAAATGAGGAGTCCCAGATTTTTCAAACTAAGCCTAAGGAATATAAAGCAATCTGAATCTGAAATATTTCCTTTTCTTTGAGGCCTCTAGATTAGAATCAAGATACAATTACTTATAATTTAGGTAGGAATTGTAGACTAAATCACTATACTTGTAATTTCCTAATGAATCAAGGTCTTTATTATGGTAATCCTAATTCAAAATTCTTATTTATCAATTGCTTCTGTTAAGAGTGAGGCAAAGATGAGAGTGATTCCAGGTCACAGAGATTGTGGTGTCACTGATGTTATCCAAATTAAGGGCAATATTTTGATACTTGTTTTGTTTTAAGTCCTCAAAAATAAGTCCTTTTCTTGTGAGACTATTGGTGTTGATATATGCAAATATATAGGCCCATATTTATACTTTTTTAGCGCTGCATTTGCTCCACTTTTTGACGCAAAAGCGGCACACCACCACTGAGCAGCCGTCACCGCTGGTGGTCAGTGTGTGGTCCTGCCCTGTGCTTGGTCCTGGGGAGTGCAAGGCCACAGTCTTTTAAGTGGGTGTCTTTCCCACTGGTTCTGGAGGGGGCATCATGCCCTGTGATCTTTATCCTGGGGAGGATGGTGTCGGTGGGTGCCATACCCACTGGTTCTGGAGGGGGCATCGTGCCCTGTGATCTTCATCATGGGGAAGATGGGGTGAGTGGGTGGCTTCCCCACTGGTTCTGGAGGGGGCATCGAGCCCCGTGATGCAGATCTTGGTGAGTACAAGGTCACAGTCTCTAAGGTGGGTGTCATACACACAAGATTTGCAGTTTCAGTTGCAGACTCATTAGTTTATTAATGAGGCAGTGTGTAGAACTGCCAAGCATGTTATATTTAATTCCAACTAAATTTTACTTTGTGGAGTAGAAGTTTGCAGATGTAAAAGCTGTCTAATGTCTTGTATATAGTTTATGCCAGCTCTGTTAATATTTTACTGTTGAATACAACAGATGCATAAAGCAGAAAGGGAGTGAGCTTTGGTGTTAGTGCTGTGATAGATTAACTGACTGGTCTTCCTCCATAGAGCTTGAAAATCTTCTCATGGTTTTTGTGCTTGTGGTTGACTTTTGCTTCTTTTATATCCATGTGAGCTGACCAAGAGTGATTGGAATATGCATAGCTGTCCTGCTTTTCTATAATTGCATTGCCATGCTCCCAAGCAATGGGTTTTACTTTTTGACGTGCAAATCGTTTTCTAGGCTGTATGCATTTAGGCCCTCATTACAACCCTGGCAGTCGGTGATAAAGTGGCGGTAATACCGCCAACAGGCTGGCGGTAAATACCACCAAATTATGACCATGGCAGAAAGAGCTCAGACAGACAGACACTTTACCACATCGACCGCCAGGTCGTAATCAACAGGCACCACGGCGGTAGCCGCTCACAGCCAGGCGGAAGCCAATGTTCCTCCCACTGTATTATGACAACCAATCTGCCACCTTTTCTGGGGCGGTACCAACGACATCAAAAGCTTGGCGGAAACACTGCACAGAAGGGAAACGACTCACCATTGGAGACTCAGGGAAGAACCACGCCACATTGGAGCCTGAACTGCAGATCTCCACCATGATTTTCTACGTCCTACTTCACCACGAACACCAACGACGGCGAAGACGACCACGGTGAGTACAGCTGCCTAGCACACAGGGGTTGGGGGGAGGAAAAAGAGAGTGACACACACACGCAACATGCAGCACCCCCATCCCCAACACCATACACACAAGCAGATGCAGAACATAACATATTTACCCCGTACACCTCAGGAATAATGCAAGGACCACTGGAATAGATGAAAGTGAGTGTAATAATATAAGTAAAAAAGAAATACGTACATCTAATCTAAAAGTGTATACATATGTACAAATCAAGGGACATTGCCCATTCCTCAATGTGCGTGTGCCACAGGGCCACATTACAAAGTCCAATGCCCCACTTGTCTCCTGTAACAACACAGAGAGAACACTGCAGGGGCATCAGTTCAAAAATAGGCAGGCACCTCAGGGGGACGGTAAATGAGGGGGCACCTCAGCCGGCAGATGGAACAACACTACTGGTCCTGGAGGGGGCAACCTGCACTGTGCTTGGTCCTAGGGACTGCAAGACCACAGTTTCTCAAGTGGGTGACTTGCCCATATGCTCTGGAGGGGACAACATGCCCTGTGTTTGGTCTTGGAGAGTGCAAGGCCACAGTCTCTCAAGTGGGTGACTTGCCCACTGGCTCTGGAGGGGGCAACATGCCCTGTGCTTGATCCTGGGGAGTGATAGGCCACAGTCTCACAGGTGGGTGACTTGCCGAGTGGGCAACATGCCCTGTGCTTGGTCCTGGGGGGGTGCAAGGCCACAGTCCCTCAAGTGGGTGTCTTTCCCACTGGTTCTGGAGGGGGCATCATGCCCTGTGATCTTCATCCTGGGGAGGATGGTGTCGGTGGGTGAGTGGGTGGCTTCCCCACTGGTTCTGGAGGGGGCATCGAGCCCCGTGATGCAGATCTTGGTGAGTGCAAGGTCACAGTCTCTAAGGTGGGTGTCATACACACAAGATTTGCAGGGGGTAGGCCACACAGCAGCCCATGGACACAGGGCTACACACTGTCCACCAGCGGTGATGGCTGCTCAGTGGTGGCACTGCTGATGCTGCCGCTGGTGGTGGGGGGAGGCTCCAGCCCATCCCCTGCAGCCTCGGGCAGCTGCCCACTGGTGGTGGTGGTGCTGCTGATGTTGGTGCTGCTGGTGGTGGTGGAGGGAAGCTCCAGCCTATCTCCTGCAGCCTCGGACGGCTTCCCACTTCGTGTGGTGGTTCTGATGGTGGTGGGGGGATGCTCCAGCCTATCCCCTGCAGCCTCGGATGGCTGCACCACCATGGTTGGGGGTGGGGGCTCAGACTGACTCCCAGCACCAGGCCCCTTGCCCTTCCTGGCAGCAGCTGGGGATTGCTCCTTGCCCTTCCTGGCAGCAGCTGGGGATTGCTCCTTGCCCTTCCTGGCAGCAGCTGGGGGTGGCACCTTGACCTTCATGGCAGCAGCTGGGGAGGGATCCTTGCCCTTCCTGGCAGCATGTGGGGCAGGCACCCTTACCGTGTGATCCTTTCCCACCACGAATTTCTGTGGACACTACTGGGCCCTTGGACTGGATGGCTGAGGTGCTTGCCTGGGTTTTACCACCCTGGCCAGATGTGAAGGACAGGGGTGGGAGGTAAGGAAGAAGTCAGTGGTGGAGAGGAAAAGCTTTTTAGGGACATTGGGGTGAGAAGAGGGAGAAGGTTTGGGAGTGCAGGAAGAGGGAGTGGTTGTAGGAGGTGTCTGTCTGCTGTGTTTGGTTGCAGGTGCATGGGCTGGATGCTGTTGTGAGGTGGATGTCTGTTGGGTGTCTGAATGCTTGCATTTGTGTACTTTGGGAGGGGGCACAGACACAGTGGGAGAGGACACAAGGGATGTTGGCATGGCTGTTGGGGTGGTGTCTGCCAGTGAGGTGTGTGTTCTGATAGGTGTGCTGGTGACGGCGGTAGTGGATGAGGATGTAGTGCATGCAGGTGTGAGTGTAGATGAAACTGGAAGGGAGATGGAGGAGGAGGAGAAGGAGGGGGACACAGTGGAGGCAGTGGATGATGGTATGTCTGCATCTGGATGGTGTTTGTGGGAGTGCCTGTGGGATGAAGTGTGGTGCTTGTGTTTGCCTGTGCCACTCTTGTGTGTTGCCCTGTGTGCATACTCGTCTGCGTGTGTGCTTGGGATAGGTTGGGGTTGAGGGGAATGGGATTGGGTAGAGGAAGTTGACGGGTGGAAACAGGTACAATGGCTGCCATCAGAGAGGAGGCCAGAGCCTTGATTGATCTCTGTTGGCCCGTCAAGCCAGTGTGAATGCCCTCCAGAAATGCATTGGTCTGTTGCATTTGGGTTGCCAGCCCCTGGATGGCATTCACATAGGTTGACTGTCCAACAGAGATGGATTGCAGGGGTTCAATAGCCTCCTCACTCAGGGCAGCAGGGCTAGCTGGGGCAGGGCCTGAGGTGCCTGGGGCGAAGGAGATGCCCACCCTCCTGGGTGAGCGGGCAAGGGCAAATCAATGAGGGGCTGCTGGGAGGGCAGAGGTGGTACGGGGTGGCGGCTGTCCTGTAGCTGGGGTGGTCACAGAGGTGTCCGCCACCACCGGGGAGCTTCCTTCGGAGGAGTATCTGTGTCCGAACTGTCCCTTCTAGTCCCCGCCGTGGTGCTCCCCTTACCCTCCGTTCCACTGCTGCCCTCACCGTCGGTGGACTCTGCTTTCTGGGTCCTGTGGGATGCAGCTCCCTCCGTCACCGGTGCCTCTGTTCCTCCGCCAGATGATGCTAATGCACATAAGGATAGGGTGACAAAACAAGAAAGCGGGGGAGAGAGACAAAGGATACACTTGGTCAATGGCTGCACCAACACTACTGTTGGCGAACATGCCACCCTCCCGCACAGGGAATAGCCCTACGCACTATGCATTGCACTACCAGTGATATTGCTAACTACCAAGGCATGGGAAGGGGCACGCACTGCCAAATGCAGCACACCTTGGACCCACGCAGCCCTGACCAGTATTGGATGCCCACGAGCTAGGTAGCAGGACTATCCCTTCGGGACCCTTGCCACCAGGGGACCTCCTCTGCAATGTCAGGCCTGGCCTAGGGGCATCCACCGACCCATGTTCCCCACATGGATACCACACCTCTAGGTGTAAGTAGTAATGATGGGCACTGTACTCACCCCCTTGTGGCTGCTGTGATACCCTCAAGCGCCCATCCAGCTCCAGATAGACCACCACCAGTATGCGGACCATCAGAGGGGTCAGAGTTCGACTGGCACCCCTCCCTCGTAGGGAGGCCATCCCCAGCTGGGCCTCTGCCGTCTTCCATGCCCAGCGTCTCAGGGCCTCCCACCGTTTCTGACAGTGGATGCTCCGCCTGCCGTAGACCCCCAGGGTCTGCACGTCCTTGGCGATGGCACACCATTTACCCTTCTTTTGATGGGCGGTGATTTGTAGAGGAAATACAGACAGGGAAAGGTATTAGCCAGACCGTCCTGGCTGTTACACTCATGAGCCACCATAGCCCTTCCATCCCCATTTGCACAGACATGGCCTAGCACACATGCTGCACGCCAACCAGGGCCCCTCCACCAACCCCCCCCACACGAGGCCTTCACACACACACCACTCCATGCATTCATGCCACATGCATCGTGCACACAGTGTACTCATCTGTTGGTCTGGAGGCCCATACAGCAGTCTGTACTGGGGTAGGACCCCATCCACTAGTCTCTCCAACTCCGCTGAGGTGAAGGCAGGGGCCCTTTCACCAGTCACACGGGCCATGTTAGGTTCCAGACACAGGTCACAGCAGCACATGCAGAGTAGGTCCTCGCCTGTTCAAGGTCAGGTAGCAAGTGAGTGAACAGATAGAAAATGGCGGTGACATCCGCGACCCATACTGTCACCGCCGGCGTACATCACCATTGGCCACTGTACCCCATAGGGCCCAATATTATCCAATGAGGCATTGCACGGCGGTTCCCGACCGCCTCCCACAACGGCGCACAACATCAGTGGAATTACCTCACTTCCACCTGTCCCTCCATACACGACAGGCGGATGCCATTTCAGGGGTGGCAGGCCATGGATCATAGCTGCATCACAGATCACAATTGTACATGCGTGACAAATGCCACTAATACATTTAAAATTCACATCATGCATTGAACTGTAGTGGCTACAATGTAGTTTATGACCGGCTCCTCACTCTTTTGCCCCATAGATTGCAACCGCTGAGGATGAATAGGAGATGGAGACATCCCCCAGTGTACAGACCCCAGGTTGACCTGGAAACAATAGAGGACAAGCACATTATCCTCACCTACAGACTTGACAGGGCTACAATCACGTAGCTGTGTGCCCAACTGGAGCCTGACCTGATATCTGCTATCCGTCACCCCACTGGAATCCCCCCTCTTTTGCAAGTCCTATCTGTAGGAGGCTGGCCTGGCTTGTAGTGGGCACCAAGGGGTACTTACACTCTGTACCAGGTCCAGTTATCCCTTATTAGTGTAGAAGAGGTGTTTCTAGCAGCTTAGGCTGATAGAAGGTAGCTATAGCAGAGCAGCTTAGGCTGAACTAGGAGACATGCAAAGCTCCTACTATACCACTGGTGTCATATGCACAATATCATAAGAAAACACAATACACAGATATGCTAAAAATAAAGGTACTTTATTTTTATGACAATATGCCAAAAGTATCTCAGTGAGTACCCTCAGTATGAGGATGCCAAATATACACAAGATATATGTACACAATACCAAAAATATGCAGTAATAGCAAAAGGAAGTAATGCAAGCAGTGTAAAGTTACAATAGATTGCAATAGGAGCACATAGGTATAGGGGCAACACAAACCATATACTCCAAAAGTGGAATGCGAACCACGAATGGACCCCAAACCTATGTGAGCTTGTAGAGGGTCGCTGGGACTGTAAGAAACCAGTGAGGGTTAGGAAAATAGCCCACCCCAAGAACCTGTAAGGTAGGTATAAAGTGCACCTACAACCCCCAGAGAGCACAGAAGTCGTGATAGGGGATTCTGCAAGGAAAACCAACACCAGCAAAGCAACAACAGTGGATTTCCGGACCTGAGTACCTGTAAGAGAACGGGACCAAGTCCAAGAGTCGTGACAGTGTCGAGAGTGGGCAGATGCCCAGGAAATGCCAGCTGAGGGTGCAAAGGAGCTGCCACCGGATGGAAGAAGCTTGGTGTTTTGCAAGAACGAAGAGGACTAGGAACTTCCCCTTTGGAGGATGGATGTCCCATGTCGTGAAGAAGCTTGCAGAGGTGTTCCCTTGCAGAAAGACCACAAACAAGCCTTGCTTGCTGCAAGGGTCGCGGTTAGGGTTTTTGGATGCTGCTGTGGCCCAGGAAGGACCAGGATGTCGCCACTTGGATGAGGAGACAGAGGGGGCGCCCAGCAAGTCAGGGAGCCCTCACAGAAGCAGGCAGCACCCGCAGAAATACCAGAACAGGCACTTAGAAGAGGAGTGAACCGGAGTCCACCCAAAGTCAGAAAAGGGAGTCCCACAATGCCGGAGGACAACTCAGAAGGTTGTGCACTGCAGGTTAGAGTGTTGGGGACCCAGGCTTGGCTGTGCATGAAGGAAATCCTGGAAGAGTGCACAGGAGCCGGAGCAGCTGCAAATCACACGGTACCCAGCAATGCAGTCTAGTGTGGGGAGGCAAGGACTTACCTCCACCAAACTTGGACTGAAGAGTCACTGGACTGTGGGAGTCACTTGGACAGAGTTGCTGAGTTCCAGGGACCACGCTCGTCGTGCTGAGAAGGGACCCAGAGGACCGGTGATGCAGTCTTTTGTTGCCTGCGGTTGCAGGGGGAAGATTCCGTCGACCCACAAGAGATTTCTTCAGAGCTCCTGGTGCAAGAAGGAGGCAGGCTACCCCCAGAGAATGCACCACCAGGAAACAGTCGAGAAAGCCGGCAGGATGAAGCGATACAAGATTGCAGTAGTCGTCTTTGCTACTTTGTTGCGGTTTTGCAGACGTCCTGAGCAGTCAGCGGTCGATCCTTTGGCAGAAGGTGAAGAGGGAGATGCAGAGGAACTCTGGTGAGCTCTTGCATTCGGTATCTGACGAATTCCCAAAGCAGAGACCCTAAATAGCCAGAAAAGCAGGTTTGGCTACCTAGGAAGGAGGATAGGTTAGTAAGAAAGGTAAGAGCCTATCAGAAGGAGTCTCTGACATCACCTGCTGGTCCTGGCCACTCAGAGCAGTCCAGTGTGCCAGCACACCTCTGAATCCAAGATGGCAGAGGTCTGGGGCACACTGGAGGAGCTCTGTGCACCTCCCCTGGGAGGTGCAGGTCAGGGGAGTGGTCACTCCCCTTTTCTTTGTCCAGTTTTGCGCCAGAGCAGGGCTGGGGGATCCCTGAACCGGTATAGACTGGTTTATGCAGAGATGGGCACCATCTGTGCCCATCAAAGCATTTCCAGAGGCTGGGGGAGGCTACTCCTCCCCAGCCCTGACACCTATTTCCAAAGGGAAAGGGTGTAACACCCTCTGTCTGAGGAAGTCCTTTGTTCTGCCTTCCCGGGCCAGGCCTGGCTGGACCCCAGGAGGGCAGAAACCTGTCTGAGGGGTTGGCAGCAGCAGCAGCTGCAGTGAAACCCCGGGAAAGGCAGTTTGGCAGTACCCGGGTTCTGTGCTAGAGACCCGGGGGATCATGGAATTGCAGTAGTCATTGGGGTGACAATTCCATGATCTTAAACATGTTACATGGCCATGTTCGGAGTTACCATTGTGACGCTATACATAGGTAGTGACCTATGTATAGTGCACGCGTGAAATGGTGTCCCCGCACGCACAAAGTCCGGGGAATTTGCCCTGAACAATGTGGGGGCACCTTGGCTAGTGCCAGGGTGCCCACACACTAAGTAGGTTTGCACCCAACCTTCACCAGGTGAAGGTTAGACATATAGGTGACTTATAAGTTACTTAAGTGCAGTGGTAAATGGCTGTGAAATAACGTGGACGTTATTTCACTCAGGCTGCAGTGGCAGGCCTGTGTATGAATTGTCAGAGCTCCCTATGGGTGGCAAAAGAAATGCTGCAGCCCATAGGGATCTCCTGGAACCCCAATACCCTGGGTACCTCAGTACCATATACCAGGGAATTATAAGGGTGTTCCAGTATGCCAATGTGAATTAGTTAAATTGGTCACTAGCCTGTTAGTGACAATTTGGAAAGCAGAGAGAGCATAACCACTGAGGTTCTGGTTAGCAGAGCCTCAGTGAGACAGTTAGTCATCACACAGGGAACACATACAGGGCACACTTATGAGCACTGGGGCCCTGGCTGGCAGGATCCCAGTGACACATACACCAAAACAACATATATACAGTGAAATATGGGGGTAACATGCCAGGCAAGATGGTACTTTCCTACACAACCCCCCCCCCCCCCAAACGAAGGACAATAAGACTAGCCATGACCTGATGAGTCTTCATTGTCTAAGTGGAAATATCTGGAGAGTCCATCTGCATTGGAGTGGGTACTCCAAGGTCTTTGTTCCACTGTACAGTCCATTCCCTGTAGAGATATGGACCACCTCAACAATTTAGGGTTTTCACCTTTCATTTGTTTTAGCCAAAGTAGAGGTTTGTGGTCTGTCTGAACAATGAAGTGAGTGCCAAACAGGTATGGCCTCAACTTCTTCAGTGCCCGGACGACAGCAAAGGCCTCCCTCTCTATGGCCGACCAACGCATTTCTCTAGGGGTCAACCTCCTGCTGATAAAAGCAACAGGTTGATCCTGGCCCTCAGAATTGAGTTGTGATAAGACTGCCCCTACGCGTAATTCAGATGCATCAGTTTGAACAATGAATTTCTTGGAGTAACATGGGCTTTTTAGGACAGGTGCAGTGCACATGGCCTGTTTGAGCTCCTCGAAAGCTTTCTGACAGCTAGCTGTCCACAATACCTTTTTAGGCATCTTCTTGGAAGTGAGATCATTAAGTGGGGCTGCAATGGAGCCATAGTTTTTAATGAATCTCCTGTAATACCCAGTGAGGCCTAAGAAGGCTCTCACCTGGGTCTGAGTTGTAGGGGGAACCCAATCTATGATTGTCTGGATTTTCCCCTGAAGTGGTGCAATCTGTTCACCACCTACCAGGTGTCCCAGATAAACCACTTTCCCCTGCCCTATCTGGCACTTTGAAGCCTTGATAGTGAGGCCTGCCTTCTGCAGGGCCTCCAAAACTTTCCACAGGTGGACCAGGTGATCATCCCAGGTGGAGCTAAAGACAGCTATATCATCAAGATATGCTGCACTGAAAGCCTCCAACCCTTGCAGGACTGTATTCACCAACCTCTGAAAAGTGGCAGGTGCATTTTTCAAACCAAAGGGCATTACTGTGAATTGGTAGTGCCCTCCAATAGTCGAAAATGCAGTTTTTGCTTTAGCATCCTCTGATAACTTGATCTGCCAATACCCTGCAGTCAAATCAAAGGTGCTTAGATACTTGGCAGATGCCAGTGTATCTATGAGCTCATCTGCCCTGGGTATAGGGTGAGCATCAGTTTTGGTTACCTGGGTGAGACCTCTGTAATCTACACAAAACCTCATCTCTCTTTTCCCATCTTTTGAGTGAGGCTTTGGTACAAGCACCACAGGAGAGGCCCATGGGCTTTCAGAATGTTCAACCACTCCTAGTTCAAGCATTTTCTGAACTTCTTGTTTTATGCAGTCCCTGACATGGTCAGGATGCCTATAGATCTTACTTTTGACAGGCAAGCTGTCTCCAGTATCTATAGTGTGCTCACACCAAGAAGTGGTGCCTGGCACAGTAGAAAAGAGTTCAGAAAACTGACCTAGGAGATTTATTCAGTTGTCTTTCTGCTCAGCAGTAAGACAGTCTGCCAAAACTACACCTTCCACTAGAGCATCTTGTTCTGTGGAAGAGAAGAGATCAGGGAGAGGGTCAATCTCTTCTTCCTGCCCTTCATCTGTTGCCATGAGCAGGGTGAGATCAGCCCTGTCATAGTAGGGTTTTAGGCGATTGACATGGAGCACCCTAAAGGGACTCCTGTTAGTGCCCAGGTCAACCAAATAGGTGACCTCTCCCTTCTTTTCAACAATGAGATGGGGTCCACTCCATTTGTCTTGGAGTGCTCTTGGGGCCACAGGCTCCAATATCCACACCTTCTGTCCTGGTTGGTACTGAATCAGAACAGCCTTCTGGTCATGCCATTGCTTTTGGAGCTCTTGGCTGGCCTGAAGGTTTTTACTGGCCTTTTTCATGTACTCCACCATTCTGGATCTTAGGCCAAGTACATAGTCCACTATATCTTGCTCAGGAGCTTTTAAAGGTTGTTCCCAACCTTCCTTTACAAGTGTTAGAGGACCTCTTACAGGGTGCCCAAATAGGAGTTCAAAAGGGCTGAAGCCCACTCCTTTCTGGGGTACCTCCCTGTAAGCAACAAGGAGGCAAGGTAATGGGACATCCCATCTCCTCCTGAGTTTTTCAGGGAGTCCCATTATCATTCCTTTGAGAGTTTTATTAAACCTCTCTACCAGTCCATTTGTTTGTGGATGATAAGGTGTGGTGAATTTGTATGTTACACCACATTCCTTCCACATAGCCTTCAAGTATGCAGACATAAAGTTGCTACCCCTGTCTGATACAACCTCTTTTGGGAAACCCACCCTTGAAAATATTCCCAGGAGGGCTTTTTCCACTGCAGGTGCTGTAGTGGTCCTTAGAGGAATAGCTTCAGGATATCTTGTGGCATGGTCCACTACCACCAAGATAAACCCATTGCCTGAAACAGTAGGAGGGTCAAGGGGGCCAACTTTGTCAACCCCTACCCTTTCAAAGGGAACCCCAACCACAGGTAGTGGAATAAGGGGAGCCTTTGGGGTGTCACCAGTCTTGCCACTGGCTTGGCAGCAGGTCACGCAAGACTTACAAAACTCCTTTGTGTCCTCTGACATACGAGGCCAGTGAAACAGGGGGACAAGCCTTTCCCATGTTTTAATCTGACCCAAATGTCCAGCCAAAGGAATGTAATGTGCCAGAGTTAGGAGGAACTCTCTGTACTGCAGGGGAATGACCAATCTCCTGGCTGCTCAAGGTTTTGGGTCCCTTGCCTCTGTGTACAAGAGGTTGTCCTCCCAGTAAACTCTATGTGAGTCACTGACATCCCCATTTTGCTGTTTGACAGCTTGCTGTCTGAGACCCTCTAATGTGGGACAGGATTGCTGTGCCACACTCAGCTCCTCCCTGGCAGGCCCCCCTCCACCCAAAAGCTCAGCAGTGTCTGCTGCCAGCTCTTCTGGTGAAGGTTCTGCACAGGGTGGAAATTCTTCTTCCTCAGAAGTTGAATCATCTGTAGAGGGAGGGATAGTGGGTAGGGATTTACCCTTGCTACCCCTAGCTTTAGGGAGCACTTGGTCCATTGTTCCAGGATCGAAGTCACCCTGTCCTTTTTGCTTTTTGGCCTGAGCCCTGGTTAAAGCAAAAATATGCCCAGAAATGCCCAGCATTGCTGCATGATCCTCCAACCCCACTTCTTCCCAAGCTGATGTCTCTAAATCGTTCCCTAGTAGACAGTCTACAGGTAAATCTGAGGCAACCACAACTTTCTTTGGACCAGTAACCTCCCCCCCCCAGTTGAGATTCAAAACAGCCATGGGGTGGCTAAGAGTGTTGTTATGAGCGTCTGTCACTTGATACTGGTGACCAAGTAGGTGTTGTTCAGGGTGTGCCAGTTTCTCTATTACCATGGTAACACTGGCACCTGTGTCCCTGTAGGCCTGAACCTCAACACCATTGATTAGGGGAAGTTGCTTGTACTTATCCATATTAAGGGGACAAGCAACCAAGGTGGCCAAATCAATGGCACCTTGAGAGACTAACACAGCCTCTGTGGTCTCCCTAACAAGACCAACCCCAACTAAATTACCAAAAGTGAGCCCAGCTACTCCCTTGGATTGGCTATTAGTAGGTTTGCTCCCACCACCACTGCTATTACTAGGGGCACTAGAGGTTGCAGTAGGGGTTGTGGTAGTGGGAGGCTTGGTGCTTTTCTTTGGACAACTGGCATCAGTTGTCCAATGGCCTTTTACTTTACATAAATAGCACCATGTTTTTTTTACTTGATTAGAAAAGGATTTGGACCCACCACCCCCACCAGAGTGTTTTTGTGGGCCTGATGAAGACTCATTTTTAGATTTGTCCCCACCCTTGTCTGAAGACTTACCATCCTTCTTCTTGCCATCCTTGTCACCCCCTGTATGAACGTTTCTGTTCACTCTTGTTCTGACCCATTTGTCTGCCTTCTTTCCCAATTCTTGGGGAGAGGTCAGATCTGAGTCCACTAGATATTGGTGTAACAAATCAGACACACAGTTATTCAGAATATGCTCTCTCAGGATTAGATTGTACAGGCTTTCATAGTCAGAAACTTTACTGCCATGTAACCACCCCTCCAAGGCCTTCACTGAATAGTCAACAAAGTCTACCCAGTCTTGTGAGGACTCTTTTCTGGTTTCTCTGAACTTAATCCTGTATTGTTCAGTGGTTAAGCCAAATCCATCCAAGAGTGCATCCTTCAAAACTGCAAAATTATTGGCATCACTTTCTCTCACAGTAAGGAGCCTACCCCTACCCTTTCCATTGAAAGATAGCCATAGGATAGCAGCCCACTGCCTTTGAGGGACCCCCTGTACCACACAGGCCCTCTCAAGTGCAGCAAACCACTTGTTAATGTCATCCCCCTCCTTGTAAGGGGGAACTATCTTGTGCAGATTCCTGGAATCATGCTCTCTCACAGGATTGCTATCAGGAATACTGCTGCTGCCACCATGGGGTCCAAACCCCAACCTCTGTCTCTCCTTTTCCAGGTCTGGGGATTCCCTGTCTAGAGCCAGCTGTTGCTTTTTAAGCTTCAGCCTGGTCTCTTCCACTCTCAACTTATTGAGTTCCCTTTCTAACAATTTGTCTTGAAGGTCTGTGGGTTGGGAATGCTTGGACACAGAAGAAATATTGGATTCAACAGAGGGAGACCTGCCTCTAACAGATTGCACTCTAACAACCTGGCCTTCAGGAACAAAACCATCCCTACTATGATGGGAGCTTCTATTACTACCAGTATTGCTAGGTGGTCTGCTAAGGGGAAGTTTAGGAAGAGAACCCTGTACCACTCCCACAAGGGACTCTCCTGAGTCTGAGTGTGAGCTATCTACTAACCTTTCTGATGAAGTGCCACCCTGGGCCGTATCATTCTCAATGAGCATGTTAGACAGAAATTCTCTAGAAGGGTTCTTTCCTACCACTAAACCTCTATCAATGCAGAGACTCCTTATGCTCTTAAAGTTAAGATTGTCATAAGTTGTATTGACCATTTTAAGAGAAGTTCCCACATCAGACATGATAGAAGAAGGTTTAGAGACAGTGAGAAGAGAGAAAAAGTTTCATGACTTTTTAAAGAACAGAAAAAAAAACTTTTTCAAACTTTTGAAACTTTTTGAAAGTTTAGGAGTACTTTTCAGCACTTAGCAGATAGTGTAAGAGAAGAAAAGCAAAACTTTTTGGTTAGGTGTACATACACTGAACTTGTTTTGTATATTTTTCTCTTATGAAAAGTACAATATGACAAAGTGGTAAGTAGTTACAAGTACTTATCCCACCGCTGCACAACCAATGTAGGAGGCTGGCCTGGCTTGTAGTGGGTACCAAGGGGTACTTACAGTCTGTACCAGGTCCAGTTATCCCTTATTAGTGTAGAAGAGTTGTTTCTAGCAGCTTAGGCTGATAGAAGGTAGCTATAGCAGAGCAGTTTAGGCTGAACTAGGACACATGCAAAGCTCCTACTTTACCACTGGTGTCATATGCACAATATCATTAGAAAACACAATACACAGATATGCTAAAAATAAAGGTACTTTATTTTTATGGCAATATGCCAAAAGTATCTCAGTGAGTACCCTAAGTATGAGGATGCCAAATATACACAAGATATATGTACACAATACCAAAAATATGCAGTAATAGCAAAAGGAAGTAATGCAAGCAGTGTAAAGTTACAATAGATTGCAATAGGAGCACATAGGTATAGGGGCAACACAAACCACATACTCCAAAAGTGGAATGCAAATCACGAATGGACCCCAAACCTATGTGAGCTTGTAGAGGTTCGCTGGGACTGTAAGAAACCAGTGAGGGTTAGAAAAATAGCCCACCCCAAGACCCTGTAAGGTAGGTGTAAAGTGCACCTACAACCCCCAGAGAGCACAGAAGTTGTGATAGGGGGATTCTGCAAGGAAAACCAACACCAGCAAAGCAACAACAGTGGATTTCCAGACCTGAGTACCTGTAAGAGAAGGGGACCAAGTCCAAGAGTCATGACAGTGTCGAGAGTGGGCAGATGCCCAGGAAATGCCAGCTGAGGGTGCAAAGGAGCTGCCACCGGATGGAAGAAGCTTGGTGTTTTGCAAGAACGAAGAGGACTAGGAACTTCCCCTTTGGAGGACAGATGTCTCACGTCGTGAAGAAGCTTGCAGAGGTGTTCCCATGCAGAAATACCACAAACAAGCCTTGCTAGCTGCAAGGGTCGCGGTTACGGTTTTTGGATGCCGCTGTGGCCCAGGAGGGACCAGGATGTTGCCACTTGGATGAGGAGACAGAGGGGGCGCCCAGCAAGTCAGGGAGCCCTCACAGAAGCAGGCAGCACCCGCAGAAGTACCAGAACAGGCACTTAGAAGAGGAGTGAACTGGAGTCCACCCAAAGTCAGAAAAGGGAGTCCCACGACGCCGGAGGACAACTCAGAAGGTTGTGCACTGCAGGTTAGAGTGTTGGGGACCCAGGCTTGGCTGTGCATGAAGGAAATCCTGGAAGAGTGCACAGGAGCCGGAGCAGCTGCAAATCACGCAGTACCCATCAATGCAGTCTAGCGTGGGGAGGCAAGGACTTACCTCCACCAAACTTGGACTGAAGAGTCACTGGACTGGGGGAGTCACTTGGACAGAGTTGCTGAGTTCCAGGGACCACGCTCATCGTGCTGAGAGGGGACCCAGAGGACCGGTGATGCAGTCTTTTGTTGCCTGCGGTTGCAGGGGGAAGATTCCATCGACCCACAGGAGATTTCTTTAGAGGTCCTGGTGCAAGAAGGAGGCAGGCTACCCCCAGAGCATGCACCACCAGGAAACAGTCGAGAAAGCCAGCAGGTTGAAGCGATACAAGGTTGCAGTAGTCTCTCTTTGCTACTTTGTTGCGGTTTTGCAGGCGTCCTGAGCAGTCAGCGGTCGATCCTTTGGCAGAAGGTGAAGAGGGAGATGCAGAGGAACTCTGGTGAGCTCTTGCATTCGGTATCTGAAGAATTCCCCGAAGCAGAGACCCTAAATAGCCAGAAAAGGAGGTTTGGCTACCTAGGAAGGAGGATAGGTTAGTAAGAAAGGTAAGAGCCTATCAGAAGGAGTCTTTGACGTCACCTGCTGGCCCTGGCCATTCAGAGCAGTCCAGTGTGCCAGCACACCTCTGAATCCAAGATGGCAGAGGTCTGGGGCACACTGGAGGAGCTCTGGGCACCTCCCCTGGGAGGTGCAGGTCAGGGGAGTGGTCACTCCCCTTTCCTTTGTCCAGTTTCATGCCAGAGCAGGGCTGGGGGATCCCTGAACCGGTGTAGACTGGCTTATGCAGAGATGGGCACCATCTGTGCCCATCAAAGCATTTCCAGAGGCTGGGGGAGGCTACTCCTCCCCAGCCCTGACACCTTTTTCCAAAGGGAGAGGGTGTAACACCCTCTCTCTGAGGAAGTCCTTTGTTCTGCCTTCCTGGGCCAGGCCTGGCTGGACCCCAGGAGGGCAGAAACCTGTCTCAGGGGTTGGCAGCAGCAGCAGCTGCAGTGAAACCCCGGGAAAAGCAGTTTGGCAGTACCCGGGTTCTGTGCTAGAGACCCGGGGACCATGGAATTGTCTCCCCAATACCAGAATAGCATTGGGGTGACAATTCCATGATCTTAGACATGTTACATGGCCATGTTCGGAGTTACCATTGTGACGCTATACATAGGTAGTGAACTATGTATAGTGCATGCGTGAAATGGTGTCCCCGCACTCACAAAGTCCGGGGAATTTGCCCTGAACAATGTGGGGGCACCTTGGCTAGTGCCAGGGTGCCCACACACTAAGTAACTTTGCACCCAACCTTCACCAGGTGAAGGTTAGACATATAGGTGACTTATAAGTTACTTAAGTGCAGTGGTAAATGTCTGTGAAATAACGTGGACGTTATTTCACTCAGGCTGGAGTGGCAGGGCTGTGTAAGAATTGTCAGAGCTCCCTATGGGTGGCAAAAGAAATGCTGCAGCCCATAGGGATCTCCTGGAACCCCAATACCCTGGGTACCTCAGTACCATATACTAGGGAATTATAAGGGTGTTCCAGTATGCCAATGTGAATTGGTGGAATTGGTCACTAGCCTGTTAGTGACAATTTGGAAAGCAGAGAGAGCATAACCACTGAGGTTCTGGTTAGCAGAGCCTCAGTGAGACAGTTAGTCATCACACAGGGAACACATACAGGGCACACTTATGAGCACTGGGCCCTGGCTGGCAGGGTGCCAGTGACACATACACTAAAACAACATATATACAGTGAAATATGGGGGTAACATGCCGGGCAAGATGGTACTTTCCTACACTATCTGTGCTCCATTTCTTGGCAACTGGTGCTTTCCAAGTGACAGTGGGCTTGGCAGCAGGAATGTCACAGCCAATGTTCTCAATAGTGCTGACAAGAGTGTTGGCTGCCCTGATTAAACACATGTGCAGCTACATTGTATTCCCCCAGGAGGAGGATTTAGCCACAGTGAAGGCTGACTTTTATGCAATAAGACATATCCCCAACATCATTGGGGCGATTGATGGAACACATATTGCATTTGTCCACCCCTGGCAAAATGAACAGGTCTTCAGAAATCAAAAAAGTTTTCACTCGATGAATGTCCAGATGGTGTGCCTTGCGGAGCAGTACATCTCCCATGTCAATGCTAAGTATCCTGGGTCTGCACATGATGCCTTTATCCTGAGGAATACAAGCATCTCAAATGTGATGGCCCAACTACAGAAGCACAGGGTGTGGCTAATAGGTGAGCCTCGGTTCCCACCCAGTGGATGTTGGTATATGGGTATGGTGTGGGCCATAAGGGATAGCGTGTGGCTAACTGTTGTCCCTCGATATTTGCAGTTTACTCCAACCTATCATGGCTACTGACCCCTGTGAGGAATCCCATGACAGGGGCTGAGGAACGTTACAATGAGGCACATGGGCGAACAAGAAGGATCATTAAATGTACATTTGGCCTCCTGAAGGCTAGGTTTCGGTGCCTCCATCTAACTGGTGGATCCCTGTGCTACTCACCCAAGAAGGTCTGCCAGATAATCGTGGCATGCTACATGTTGCTTAGCCTTGCCTTGAGACACCATGTGCCTTTTCTGCGGTAGGAGGAGGCTGGAGATGGCTGTGTGGCAGCAGTGGACCCTGTGGACAGTAAAGATGAGGAGGCAGAGGATGAGGATGAGGACAACAGAACTGCAGTGATTAGACAATACTTCCAATGACACACAGATAACTTCACATTTCATTGTCATTTTTTTGTTTCACATTGAGAGTGGAAGGCTCTTTTTTCCCACTTTTATGCCTACTCACTGTACCCTTTGGCAACTCTTTTTGCAGATGTTGGTGCCCCACTATCGCTCCTTGTGTGTTCACTGTAGCCAACTACAGGTCTTTCCTATGTAAACATTACTATAAGTTGAATTGCAATGTTTAAACCTTGTTAAACGAATACATACTTAAATCATTTGACATACTCCATGCTTGTATTTTTTCAAAGTGTGTTTATTGCAGTGCTATGAAGAAAAGGGAAAAGTTCAATGGGCTGAGGTGATGTTGGAGGAAAGTCTAGGGTATAGTTCCAGTCTATTTGTAGCGCAGGTGCATTGTCCAAGGGGGCATAGGAAGGGCAGCAATGGCAGTACAAGGTGGACAGGGTGACAGAGTGGGACACAAGGGTGACAATAAGGAGAGTCTTATTTCCTGGCAGGGGTCTTGGCAATAGTCTCTGGCTTCTGCCTGGATCACAGGGAATGTTTGCGGGGGGGGTTCTCCTTCTGCAGGGGGAGGGGTGCTGGTGGTCTGTTGGTCCTGTGATGGGGCCTCCTGTTCACTAGTGGCAGCGGAGGTGGAGGGCAGTTCAGTAGTCTGGCTAGTGGCAGGGGCCCTCTGTTGTACGACTGCCTCCCTCATAATTTTGGCCATGTCTGCCAGCACCCCTGCAATGGAGACCAGAGTGGTGTTAATGGCCTTCAAGTCCTCCCTGATCCCCTGGTAGCGTCCTTCCTGCAGCCGCCTGTTCTCCTGCACGCTGTCCAGGATCTGGCCCAGCGTATCCTGGGAATGTTGGTATGCTCCCAGGATCTCAGTGAGTGTCTTCTGGAGAGTCGGTTCCCCAGACCAGTCCTTCCCCTGCCACACAGCAGTCCTCCTAGCTTCCCTGTTGTCCTGTGCCTTGTTCCCCTGAACTGTTTGTCCACTGCCACTGAACCCAGGTCCCTGATTGTCTTGGGTTTGAGATGTGCCCTGGGGTCCCTGTAGTGGTGGACACACTGCTGATTGACGTGTCCTGGGGACAGAGGTATGGGCACGCTGGGTGGGTGCTGTGGTGGTGTTTCCTGATGGGGGGAGGCTCTGTGGTGGTGTGTGACTGTGCCTGGGTAACTGATTGTCCAGAGGTCCCTGATGGACCAGGTTGGCCATCCAGATCCAGGCAAGCAGAATCGCTGTCATCACTGTGGGCCTCTTCTGTGTGGGGACTGGATAGTGCTGGCACCTCTTCTCCTGTGACATTGGCTGGGATACCTGTGGGGATGTAAATGCATTGTTATTGTTTCTGTGTGTGACATAATGTGCATGGGTAGGTTGCCCTCTATGGTTGTAATTGCCCTGGCAGCTTTACCTTCTGTGAGTGGTTATGTGGTGGGCTACCTGATTGTGTCTAGTGTGCATGCTTTAGTGATAGGTGTTCATGCAGGTCTGTGAGTGGTGTCCATGCATTGGTATGGCATGCAGAGCTTGGAATTGGGACGAGTGGGTTGTGATGGTGGGGTGTGTGGGAAGTGGTGGAGTGATGGGAGTGAGGGTGAGTATGGGGGTATGTGATGGCATGCAGGTAGGGGGGTGAAAGTAGTAAAGAGTCCAGTCCTCCTCCTCCTCCTCCTCCTGCCAGGCCCTCAGGATGCATGATTGACGAGACTTGCTCCTCCCATGTTGTTAGTTGTGGGTGAGAGAGGTGGGGGTCCATCGCCAGTCCTCTGTACTGTGAGCTGGTGTCTTGCAGCAATGGAACGTACCTTCCCCCGTAGGTCGTTCCACCTCTTCCTGATGTCATCCCTTGTTTTTGGGTGTTGTCCCATGGTGTTGACCCTGTCCACGATCCTCCACCATAGCTCCATCTTCCTAGCAATGGATATCTGCTGCACCTGTGCTCCAAATAGCTGAGGCTCTACCCGGATGATTTCCAGCACCATGACCCTTAGCTCCTCCTCAGAGAATATGGGGTGTCATTGTGGTGCCATGGGTGTTGTGTGAGTAGTGTGGGTAGTGTGGGTGAGGGTGTGTAGGGTGATGTGTCAGGGTGTGTGTTGTGAGGTGTGTGGGTGGTGTATAGGTGATGGTGGTGTGTGTCTCTGGTCTTGTCTGTGGTCGTTGTGTCAGTCTTGTGCCAATGGTTTGTAGTCGTAAGGGGTTGCGGGTAATGTGGGTGTGGGTTTTATAGTGGTGTGGGGGTGGTGTGAGTATGGGTGTCAGGTATGTGTAGTTTGAATTGTCCAATGTGGTGTTGGTTTGTATATGTGTTTGTATTTTGAGCGCAGTGGTAAGTACCGCCAATGCTTTACAGCCATTGAATGTCCGCTGTGGTGATTTGTGGGTCATAATGTTGTGGGAATTGTTCTGTTGGCGTAACGGTGTGGGTTTGGATTCTGACCTTTGGTGTGGTGGATTTGTGTGTGTGGCTGAATAGTGACGGATTGGTGTGTATGTGTCATAATACGGTGAACGGATATCCACTGCGGCAGCGGTATGTTGGCAGCAGGCAACATGGCGGTGACTGGGATTTACCGCTAATGTCATAATGAGGGCCTTAGTTTGGATAACTAGTGCCTCAAACCTATTCAGGTTAAAGAAAGTAAAACAATGTCAACAGCATATGCCCAATGAGTAACACCATGAGTACTAAGCATTAGAGGTAAACCTTTGGTGCCATCCAAACACCTGAGTAGATCAGCACTATACAGTGAAAACAGTAAAGTGGCAAAATTCAACCTTGTTTAAGACAGTTTAAGGTATACATTGTTGATGACAATGTGTTTGTTGAGGATAATTTTACTCTTACCCATGTGTCTTTATGTAACTTAAATAAAAAAAGAAATAGAAACCAATCAATGCCCCATTTCACCAGTTTATTCTAGAGCAAATCACAATTGATTTTATCAAAGGCAGAGTAGTCAATGGAAAAGAGTGATATTTTGCCTTTTGTTTTCTCTGCCAGAATGGTCACTGCTGCAATGTTATCAACTGTTGAACAGCCAGGTTGGAATCTTGTTTGGGTGAATGGGATTAGATGATTAGTATGTGGCCAGTCAGTTGGTAAATTGAGGAAGTATTTGGCAAACAAATTTCCTTCGCAATCCAATAAGGCTTTTAAGTGATAATTCTAAGATTCAGCCTTCACTCCTTTTTAAAAATTGAGGTGGATAATAGATCATTTCTAGAAGTCAGGGACACACCTTTCTGCAATTACTTTTGAAAATAGTTTGAATAACATGGAGTTCTGCAGAACAGATTTGCTTTTGGCACATCTAACTGTAGCCCATTTGAGACTCCAGCTCTGGAGTAAAGAGATCTTATATCAATTAAATAATTTCCTTTGTACTAAGTGTAAACATAGTTTTTATGAATGGGCTGTGGTATTGTAACCCTATTGGGACATTAGTATAATGTTCCAATGTAGAATTCCCAGATATCAGTTGAGATAAACAGATCATTTTCTGGTCTATATGCTCCTACTTCTTGTCCAATCAGTGCCCAGAATTGTTTTGTGAAGCCAAAGAGAAGAAGTTCAAGGTTTGTAATTCTGCAGTTATTAAGTACTGTCAGATTGATGTCCCAGATGAGAGGAGGGTGCATTATATGATAAGCAATTTGAATACAGAGAAAAGATATTCCATGGCAACATCCCTAGATCAAATTGCAGTCCAAGAAGTTGTATCTCAACAGGACATTGTTAAGTTCCATCATTTCTTTCTACAGATATGACTATAAAGCTCAGGAACTAAAGTATCCATCACTCACTGTTATGTACATATTTTTGTATAAATGGGTGCCTATGTGACAACTAAATGTGTATTAAATATGCCTGTTGATATTGCAAAGTACAAGTTACATGTAATTTCAAAACAGATATTAAAACAATGGAAAAAATGCTTGGCCATCCATTTAAATGTGTGTGGTTTTCTTGTAATGAAAATATCCTGAAAAATATTTCTTTTTCACACATTTTACCCCGTTAACACACACACACACACACACACGTGCAAACACAAACACACACACTCAGAGACTGGTACATATTTCCTAATTGTAAGTAGAAGAAGATGAGTTTGGTTATAGTCATATTAAACAAGCATATATGTTTTAGAAATAAATTAGACAAAGTAACAACTGAATCTGCCAGTTTTAAATTTGTATTTATATTTTTGAGCTAAACATACAATATTGCCAAGAAAACACAGGTAACATTTGCAAGTGAAAAAAACAACCATGATACAAAATGTTTGCTTGTGGAATTTCTGCACCAACACCTACCTCACTTTACAAGATTTTATTTGGTCTTTGTTATTCAAGAACTGATGTCTGTCATAAAAATCAGCATTCAGTATATGATCATAACCTGAATGGTTAGGTTTCTTTTGGTTGCCACCTCGTGAATTATGTATTCTGTCCTGGAAGGCACATAACTCTCCAAACAGTAGGTGTAAGAAAGTGTCAGACTTTGGAAGCGACGTTCTGTTAAGCCTTGGCGCGGTCTTAAGCATGTTTTTTGGAGTCCCTGTCTCTTATGCTGGATCACTTTCCTCCCGCCCTCTTTGCGGTAAGGTTCATCTGCCTGGAGGCTGCGCCAGATGGTGGCTTCATTGCCCTCATCCTACACATACTTTGTCCCTGGGACTTCATGTCCCAGCAACCTCCAGTGACAGCCATCTTTAGGGTGTGGCCACTCTATAAAGGCCAGCCATACCCAGGTTCCAATGCTCACTATTTTGGAACCAACATTCGAGCAGCTTCCTTCCTGAAGTCTCCCAACCTTTGATGCACGAGGAGCTTTTAAAGCGAGTGGTTGAACTCGATCCTGGTAAGCTCGTTCCAACGGAGCTTTCCCCACCGGTGTTTATCTGTGCAAAAGCTGTTATTTTGTTTCTTGTTCATTCCCCAGCCGGCTGGAGTCGAGCGGTTGCTTGTTTCTATGGTAACCGGCTCATTTCCTCCCGGCAGCGCGTTCTGAAAGATCCTTTCTTGATACATTATAATGTTTCATAATTTTGCTGAGGAATTGTGAAATGTCTATGCTGCTTTGGCGACAGAAAGATCGTCCATGACAATATTTTGTTTTGAGTGAATATGTTACATTCCGAGTGTGAGAAACTTTGGTAACATTATTTTCTTTTAATGTTTGCAAGATTGAAGAGTCTTAAAAGGAAAATCGAGTCAAGTCAGCACGGAACTGTGTTACTCGTTTTGTTTGAGTTACGAAAGTCAGTTCTCACTTTGTTGTACCTTGAGCTCCTGGCATATGCTCACTGGTAACGTTTTGGTTTTTGGTCTGGAGTGCAATTCTTGTGGGTTCTTTGCGATATTTGAGAATTCAATGTTGTTTACTATGTGGAAGAACGCAATATACAGTAGCATGACACGTTTGATTAATGACTAATGCTCCTGGTGTTTTTTCTTGTATCTAACCTTTTTCTTTTCAGATCTCCCTCCAAGCCATTCCTATCCTGTTTACCCTTCCCCCTGCCTGGCCTCTCCAATTATCAGTGTTGTTTTGCCAACTGAGTTGGTGCTGCCTGGAGGTGGGCCTCTAATCAGCAATGCACAGATCCCGAGGAATTGGTCCGTGACAGAATAGTGAGCCCACAAGTTTTATATTCCTCTCAGTCTGTGTGGTTGTTGCTCAAGATGGCCACCTTAGATACTGTTATGCAAGCCATTACACAGTTACAAAAGGAACTACAAGACTAAAAAAGCAAGACGGCGGCGCTAGTCACAAAAGTAACTCAATTACAAGCCAAGGTTGATGGCACAGCAGCCATGCAACAAGAAGCCACACCCCAACCACGTTCATCTCCTCTTCCCAGTAACATATCTGTGACTGTTCCCACGCAGATTCCTTTTGCAGCCCCGAACAATTCTCTGGAGACCCCCCGAAAGTGCAAATATTTCTTACCCAGGTAGAGTTGCATTTCACATGCCGACCGTCCGCTTTTCCAGACCCACAATCCAGAATAGCCTTTCTCATCTCATATCTATCTGGCGATGCTGCTACTTGGGCCATTCCTCTGGTACGTCAAGACAGCCGGTTATTGTATAATTGGCGTCTTTTCGTTGAAGAATTCGAAAAGGTGTTCGATCGACGCTCCGTTACCATGTCAGCTGACAAAGAACTTTTAGAGTTACGACAAGGTAATAAAGACCTCATTTCCTACCTGTCCCATTTCAACCGTCTGGTAGTGGAAACTTATTGGCCAGTAGAGAAAAGATCAGCCCTTTTCCATCAAGGACTTAAGGAGGAATTGAAAGATATTCTGGCACAAATAGACCCGCAGCCAAAAACCTGTACAGACTTGATTAACCTCACTTTAAGGTTGGACCACAGACTTACTGAAAGAAAAGGAGACAAAAAACGCCCTGAGCGCAGTTCTTGGCATCCAGACAGATATAGAAATCCCTTCCCTTCTGTGTCTTCGGAGGCCGCGGTTGAACCTATGGAGATAGGAACTCTTCGACAACCATTAACCAAAGAAGAAAAGGATCTCTGTCGTCGCAAGGGGCAATACCTTTACTGTGGAAAGAAAGGACATTTTGTGAGGGATTGCTTAGCCAAACCAAAGAATAAAACGGATTCTACAACCACCCAAAAAAGGCAAATAGCCATGCTGGATAATCCTGAGGAAAACTAGAAGAACCAAGAAACAAGGAAGGGGACCTCTTGGGTACCTTTAAGATCCCTTCAGTACACTCTGATTCAAGGCAACATATCAGACATCTTCGGCTCTCCATACAAATTATGGTTTTGGGAAAATGGCAAAAAGTTCAACCCTTAAACGAACCTGGTGCAACCGGACATTTTGTAGGTGCACAAAAGGCCAAAAAATTACAACTCATAGGCATAAAGAAAAGGATACCAGAAATTGTGCAAGCTGTGAATCGGAATGAGTTATCTGGAGGTCCGGTTACCATGTGTACCTCACCCATTCTTATGATATGTCAGGATATCGATGGTCATGAACATTCAGAGAAGCTTTTATTTGATATTATTCAGGCCCCCCAATATGGCTTTATACTAGGCATGCCTTGGTTGATGTTGCCCAATCCAAACATAGATTGGCGAAAAAAGACTTTAAAATTCTCTTCAGCGTTTTGTTTAAATAATTGTTTAGCCTACAAACAAAAGACATTGTCTCAATGCATAGCTACTGCAGCAGAAAAAGCTATTACCTTTCCTGACATGTATTCTGAATATGCTGATGTCTTCAAGCTGCAAGCACTCTTCCCCCTCATAGGCCGTACGACTGTCAAATAGACCTTCTACCTGGTGTTGCCATACCTAATTGCAGGAGTTACGCTCTGTCTGAAAAAGAAAATTTATATCTGAGAGAATATCTTGATCAATGTTTAGAGAATGATTTGATTTGCCCCTCTCGCTCTCCAGCAGCTGCTCCGCTATTCTTTGTATCTAAGGCGAATGGCGAGTTAAGACTATGCATAGACTACAGAGCAATGAATAAGATCACTGTCAAAAATAAATATCCATTGCCACTAATCTCAGTATTATTGGATCAAGTTAAGAGCGCAGTGATTTATATGAAACTTGACTTACGCGGGGCCTACCATTTAGTCCGAATACGGGAAGGAGACGGGTGGAAAACAGCATTTAAGACCTGCTATGGGCTCTTCGAATATCAGGTAATGCCCTTCGGACTGTGTAACGCCCCTGCTGCCTTCCAATACTTCCTTAATGATGTATTAAGGGAATATCTCGATATTTTTGTAAATGTCTATATAGACGATATCCTGATTTACTCAGACTCGGAAGAACTTCATAAGGAACATGTCATACGAGTATTATGTATCTTACAAAGTAATTGTTTATTCTGTAAACTGAGTAAATGTGAGTTCCATGTTCAAACGGTAGAATTTCTA
Source organism: Pleurodeles waltl (assembly GCF_031143425.1). Classification (NCBI taxonomy): domain Eukaryota; kingdom Metazoa; phylum Chordata; class Amphibia; order Caudata; family Salamandridae; genus Pleurodeles; species Pleurodeles waltl. The sequence continues at coordinate 546,389,973 of NC_090438.1, forward strand.
AGAGTCACTCTAACTCCGGATGGGATGCAGATGACTGAACGAAAGATCCAAGCAGTGGTTGACTGGCCCACTCCCAAATCAGTACGAGACGTGCAATGTTTCCTGGGCTTAGCAAACTTTTATCAGCGATTCATAGATAATTTCTGCCAAATGGTAGCTCCTATCACCAGACTGTTACGTAAAAACATTCCCTTCCATTGGTCTACGGAAGCCGATGGAGCCTTTATCACACTCAAAAGAGCCTTCTCTACTGCTCCTATCCTAGCCCACCCAATGGCTACAGAACCGTTTATTGTAGAAGCAGATGCTTCTGATGTAGTATCACAGCGTCACCCTTGCACTGGGGAATTACATCCAGTCGCCTATATATCAAGGAAGTTGAATGCCGCCGAACAAAACTACACAATCGCTGAAAAAGAACTATTAGCCATCCGAGACGCCTTTAAGGAATGGAGACACTATCTATCAGGCATCAAAACTTGCAGTTCATGAGTTCAGCTAGAGTGTTAACCCCCGACAACTGCGATGGATGTTGTTTTTTGCGGAATATGACTTTGTTGTCCCTTTCAGGCCTGGCACAGAGAATAGAAAGGCAGATGCCTTGACAAGACAAGATTCTTCTCTCTCACACGAGGAAACGAAACCACAACCAATCATAGATCCTATAAAGGTCTTAGGCCTAATAGACGTTGAAAACTTCCTTGACATCATTCGTTCTCACTTCCATATTACGGAGTGGCAAAAATGGTTGAAACAAAGCACCAAGCATTCTATCCAACAAGGCTTACCATTGTATGAATCTCGAGTTTTCGTACCAACTATAGATTTAAGACGAACAGCCTTCCACTGGTTGCATACTCACCCAGTAGCAGGACATCCAGGTCCTCAAAAGACTATAGACCTTATGAAAAGATACTTTTGGTGGCCCTCTTTCTCTAAAGATGTTAAATCTTTCGTACAAGCATGCGAGGTCTGTGCTCGTTGCAAAAACACACACAGCAAACCAAAAGGACTACTAATTCCCTTGCCAACACCAAACTACCCTTGGGAGCACGTTAGTATGGACTTCATTACTGGACTCCCAGAAGTTGGCCATCTGAATTTCATTTTAGTAGTCATAGATAACCTCACGAAATATGCACACTTTATCGCCTGTAAGGGATTACCAACGTCTAGTGCATTAGCCACCCTAATCCTTCAAAATATCGTCCGTCTTCATGGACTCCCAAAAACCATTCTAAACACAGAAGAACACTATTCTCTGACCGTTTTTGGCAAACATGGCGTCGAGCCTTACAGATAGACTCTGCCCTATCCACCAGTTACCATCCACAAACTGATGGTCAAACGGAGAGACTCAACCAGTCCTTAAAACAGTATCTGAGATGTTACGCCTCCGACACCCCAACCACGTGGCCCGATCTTCTCTGGCTCGATGAATTGGCATACAATAATTCGTACTACTCATCCATTAAGGAAACCCTTTCTATGGGTTATATGGTCGACATCCAGAAATGTTGCCTTTTACTCTGCCAATCACAACCCAAAGGTTACCCGTGGTCCAAGATATATTATCTCACATGCAAAAGATGCACACACGGTTACAGACTAATTTACAAAAGCCGAAAACAGATTACAAATTACACTACGATAAAAAACATCAAACCGGTCCGATCTATAAAGAAAAAGACAAGGTCTGGCTATCTATTAAGAATTTCAAGTTTAAAGACCACAACACATTTAATCCTAAATTCATCGGACTGTACGAGGTTCTCCGTCAAATCAATCCGGTGACGTACAAGTTGAAGTTACCCTCTTCTTTGAAAATACATCCAGTATTTCATACTTCCTTGCTGAAACCCGCTACCTCTTCTAGTACATCTCGGCCGCCCCTGTTATTGGTGCAAGGACAGTGGGAATATGAGGTAAGGGCCATCTTAGATTCTCAATTTCGGGGCTCTTCGTTATGGTACTTGGTGGCATGGAAGGGATATGGACCCGAAGAAAATTCCTGGGAGCCCGCTGCCCACGGTTTTATCTTCTTCACCCCACTAAGCCCGGCCTTCGACCGCGCTTGGGAGGGGGTGTACTGTCAGACTTTGGAAGCGATGTACTGTCAAGCCTTGGCATGGTCTTAGTCACGCCTTTTGGAGTCCCTGTTACCCGCTCTCTTATGCTGGATCACTTTCCTCCCGCCCTCCTTGCAGTAAGGTTCATCTGCCTGGAGGCAGCACCAGATGGTGGCTTCATTGCCCTCATCCTACACATACTTTGTCCTGGGACTTCATGTCCCAGCAACCTCCAGTGACAGCCATCTTTAGGGTGTGGCCACTCTATGAAGGCCAGCCACACCCAGGTTCCAGTGCTCACTATTTTGGAACCAACATTCGAGCAGCTTCCTTCCTGAAGTCTCCCAACCTTTGATGCACGAGGAGCTTTTAAAGCAAGTGGTTGAACTCGCTCCTGGTAAGCTCGTTTTGACGGGGCTTTCCCCCGCCGGTGTTTATCTGTGCAAAAGCTGTTATTTTGTTTCTTGTTCATTCCCCAGCCGGCTGGAGTCGAGCAGTTGCTTGTTTCTATGGTAACTGGCTCATTTCCTCCCGGCAGCGCGTTCTGAAAGATCCTTTCATGATACATTGTAATGTTTCATAATTTTGCTGAGGAATTGTGAAATGTCTATGCTGCTATGGCGACAGAAAGATTGTCCATGACATTATTTTGTTTTGAGTGAATATGTTACATTCCTAGTGTGAGAAACTTTGGTAACATTATTTTCTTTTAATGTTTGCAAGATTGAAGAGTCTTAAAAGGAAAATTGAGCCAAGTCTGCACGGAACTGTGTTACTCGTTTTGATGGATATTTGAGTTACGAAAGTCAGTTCTCACTTTGTTGTACCTTGAGCTCCTGGCATATGCTCGCTGGTAACGTTTTGGTTTTGGTCTGGAGTGCCATTCTTGTGGGTTCTTTGTGATATTTGAGAATTCAATTTTGTTTACTATGTGGAAAGGACGCAATATACAGTAGCATGACACGTTTGATTAATGACTAATGCTCCTGGTGTTTTTTCTTGTATCTAACCTTTTTCTTTTCAGATCTCCCTCCAAGCCGTTACTATCCTGTTTACCCTTCCCCCTCCTGGCCTCTCCAATTATCAGTGTTGTTTTGACAACTGAGTTGGTGCTGCCTGGAGGTGGGCCTCTAATCATCAACGCACAGATCCCGAGGAATTGGGCGGTGACAGAAAGTTTATTATTGTTTGAGATGGGTATTCATCCACCTCAAGAAATCATAACACTAACTTGCTAGGCTGAACCCCAACATTCACAAAATTAACCTGAGCTAAACCTCCTGCTCGCTGTTAAGCACCACTAATAGTTTATAGCCTGGAACCTATGCATGATATCAGATTGACTGTGATGTAGTGAGGGTTGGATACATCAAGTGGGTTTGTCCTGCTCAAAGATTTGACCTTCTGACTTGGGGCCTGATTTAGATTTTGACTGTAATACCGCTGTCCCACCGTGGTGGCAGCCCCAAGTACTCCGTCAAGCTGGCAGTGTTCTGACCACTGTATTTAGATCTATGGCTGTTCAACCGCCATCGGCATTGACAGACTGTTGTCCGTCATGCTAGCTACATCCCGCAGCCGACATAGAGGACTCCAACGCTGGTATTACTCTGTCACTGTCGTGATGGCGGCATTGTGCCGACCATATTAGGATAACACAGTTGTGCTGGCGGTGCACCATCGACGGTCCAATGATGGCGGGAATCCATTGCGGGACCGATTCAGCATTGTATTGTGGCTGTGGCTATTGGATGGATGTTAGCAGCCCACACCTGACGCATATTGTACAATTGTGAACATCTGCAAAACACACTATAAAACACACCCCATCTCAGACCATGATCCTTTGCCATTTCACTGCTGACTACAATCTGAGGACGACCTTTCCACTGAACAGCAAGGTCATTTTCTTTTTTCAATTCTCCCTCTGTTTTTTCACTCTTTCATTTTTTCATTATTTTTCAAATCACTTTAGGGGCACTAGTATATTTATTTTTTATCACTATGGAAGGGAGGAGGAATCCACTTTTTTACAGAGGGAGAATTGACTGTCATGGTGAATGAAATTATCAAAGTAAAGCCACAGTTGTTTGGAGCACAAGTACAAAATACTACTGTATCTTGTCGTAGTTGGACTCTTGCTCTAGACAAGACTGCTGGTTTAGGGATGACAGCACTTTTGTTTGAAGGCTACTAGGCCATTCCTACAACAAGTCACAACTGTTGGCCCAACCCTTCCGGCTCACAAGCAGTATCTCACCAAAAACCCAGACAGTGAAGGGTGATTTCTGGCAGCCTTTTCGCATGGACTCAGAAGTGCAACATCTCAGGGGAGTTGTGGTTAAATGGAGATTACCGTTTTCTCACATGAGCAATAAGTCTCAGTCACACACAGGCAACGAAGGAGATGCAGTAAAGTTTTCAATAGGTTTTATTAAATAGAATGCAATCTACTGTAAAATGCATGGGCTGCAATGATTAGGATAATGAACAATACAAGGAAAAGAATTGTAAAAATGAGTCATGAATATAAAGACTCCCACCATATTGCAATAACATGAATGTGAAATAGGCCCTCAAACCCTAGTATGATGAACCTAATCTCTAACCTAAAGAGAGATAGGTGTGTTAAACCTAATCTGCCAGTACCAGATCCATGAGAAAGCACCCCCAACTCTTGTTACTTTGAAATGAGGTCTCTAGATTAGACTCTGTAGGGCCACGAAGACTGGGTCTGCATCAAGGCGATATGTAGCATAGATAGCGTTGATGGCATCTGATAGGAATCCCTCTGATAACCTTGTCTGCGTGAGATGTATTTATACAGATCTTGTAGGACCCCTGACGCAGGTATGTTCCTACCCAATAGATAAAAAGGCATGCTTGGGGCGGCAATTACATAAACGATTCCCTCTGAAAGTACATTAGGTTCCTGTCACACGTAAGTGGGGAAGGGACATGATGTGAATACCTACGTATATCACTTGTCTTTGACGCTGATAGTGACGCCTTGATAGAGTGGCACTGATAACGTGAAATCAAAAAAGTTTCCTAAGTAAAACATAGCAGCCATCTTTGAAGTAAAAATTAAAGAAAACAGAGCAGGCTAAATAGGTTAAAAGTCACTAGGTGACAGGGGCACAGGCATGCCAGCCAGAAGGCTAAGCTAAGCTCCTGATTCCCATTAAAACTAAATAGGATGCACTACAATCTCAGAAAAGGCAAATATGGGACAGAATACTCAACAGAGTGAATGCTGTAGCTAACAATCTGCAGACACAGTAGGAAATTAGGATGAGATTGAATGACCTGTTGGGAAAAGTACATTCCATGGCCTCCAAGCATCACCTGGTGGCCCAGAGGACTGCTGGTGGTTTTTGCAGCCCCCTATTGCAACTCTTTCCCTGGGAGAAGAAGGTCTTGCAGATCCTACATCCTGAAGGCTTGACAGGAATCCCTGATCAAGCGGAGACTGGAAAGTTACATCTATGTATGTCTCACTATTCACAAACTGAGTCTTTGCCCTTACCTTAGCTGTTCAGAATGTTTCTAGACGCAAACCATATATATTTAAACTTCAGTTTCCTAGATGTCTTCTGTTATCTAAATTAATAGCATCATGGTTCTTTCTCCCTATTTAACAATGAACAATAAGTATTGTCAGATTGTCTGTTGTTCTCCATGGATCACCCTTTAAATTTGCCTAGTCCCTTGTTTTATCTACATGTAGGCTGTTGTACTTCACAAAACAGGTTCCAAACTCCATCCACATGCACAAGAAGATAAAGAGGTATCTTAACCCATTCACATTATACATGTGTGTGTGTGTACATATAGTAAATGTGTGTTCATTTTCACTGTAGTAATTTTATACATGTACGTGTCACTCACTTTTTTGCAGGTCCTGCCAATAGTGCTCACAAATGATTACAACTACAATGATGCCCTGCTTTTGTCTCTGCAAAACAATAGTGCGATGTGGTGTAGCTCGTCCTTCCACATATACACAAAAGGAAAAACTTTATGTAGTTTCCATTAACAATTTCATGGTATGTATTAAAATAATTGTTGTAAAGTCTACTTTTTGGAGGGCCACCCCCCACTTCTTGCTGCTTGATGCTGTTGCTTTTGCCCTGAACGTCTAACCAGACCTCAGTAACAGTGCTCTTTCTCTTTAATTGTACTGAGATCATTACAAATCCAATTGGCAAGGACTTTACCACCCCTGTAAGGTGCTAGTAAATGGTACCAGTGGTACTTAGGGCAGGAATGGTAAAAGGGTCACCAGGGTTGCAGCACTGATTGTGCCACCCTCCCTGACCCAAGTAAAAGTAAACCTGCAGGGCTGCCGTGCCAACCTGGTCGAGCAGCTTGCCTTCTCGAGTTTAACTCTGCCGGCACCAAGTGCAGGCAGAGGCAATCAACTGCCATAGCACAAGTCAGTCACCCCTAAGATAGGCCTCCTATAACCCAGGAAGCAGGGTGCACTGTGTTATGAGTGTGGACATATATGCACAAGCATATATGGCCTTGTGGCAGCATTTATAACGTAATGCTATGGCGAGTGACCGAGAGTCCATATGATAACATGGGCTGGTACCCAGGAAGTTTCCAGATGTCCAGCTCCATGATGGCCCAGCTGATTCACCCCATGTTCGGTGTCAAACACTGTGCTTTTTAACACTGAGAACAATTCTCCTGCCCAGGGTTAGCTAGCATGTACCCTGGAGGCATCCTTAGAGAATGGTCACCAAGATACCAGCTTTCCCTTGCCTTGGTGGGCTCTCCTGAGCCATTTGCAGCCAAGACAAGAATCTCTCCTGCTGCTGGTTGTTTTAGCACTTCCTGCCCAGGACAGAGACAAAGGACCTGAGCAGGAAGGAAGTCACACCTCTTCCTTCCCAGGAAGGCTATTGTTTACAGTAATCAAGGCTGTGAGCCTCATAGGCTTCACCACCCTTGATGTGTAGTCTCTTGTCCCCCACTCAAGGACAAAGCCCTTACCACCCTGACCAAGCTGGCGGGGGGAAAACAAGCTATTCAGGAGGCATCCCCCTCCCCAACAACTAGCCACACCTTTTGGGTGGGCTAGCAGGTCTGTACAGCTGAAGAAGGGTTCTACTATTTTGGCAAACCTTAGGAATAGTGGATTCTGGGTAGACAAGTGACATACTCCCACAGGAAGTTAACAGTTCAGGGGCAGACTAGCCACAGGGACCAGTAGCCTCTTGGCCTCTGTCCCCACATCATTAACACCCACTAAACCAAGATTAAAGGGACTCCCCTGGCACCAGAACCTCAGTTCTGACTTTGAAATTAAGAAGGGGCACAAAGAAGATGCTGTCACCGACAACAGGATTTTGGACTCTACCGCAGTGCAAACACTGGAGTTCCCTGAGGAGACCATATACTGGAATTGTGTGATCGACGTGTGCCCGTGGTGAAAACCCATTGCTCCCAACAAGAGGGACTCCAGTGGACGCCAGAAGCTAAAGCAGACTCCTCTGACTGTTGGCACTAATCACCTGCAACCTGCAGAAGAATCATCATGCTGCATCCCCAGAAGTGCAACCTGTCAGGCCCCTCTTGAGTGGGCCCAAAGAAAATCAGAGACCTGCATCCTGGGACTGGTAGTGAGACACTCACCAAGTTTCTAGCCACTACCCCTCCCGGATGACCTGCAGCTGACAAAGTAACTGTGGACTACTTTTGCAGCTGCCAAGGCTTGTTTGTCACCAGCCTGGTAACCAATGGTTTCTTGGACATCACTGACTCCATAGCATTTCTCCAGCATAGTGACCACCATCGGCAACAATCCCACTCCTGATAATCTGCATCCTGAAGGAGGTGACTTTGGGAGGGACAGCAAAATCTTTGGCATGACCAGTCCCTGTGATCGACAGCTGCAAGGCCACCTCTGCACCCGGAGCCACCAGATGTGGTGGAAAAGTTCCAGCTGTGAAATCCAGTTCCTGGAACCTCAAAGGCCTCATTTGTACAATGGTATTCCACCCTGATTGTGCTTTTGACAACACCTGTGGATCCGGACAGCTCCAAGGACAGCCAAAGCACCTCTGCACCCGGACTCCCTGGGCAAGGTAACTCAAAACTGACTGTTGAGGTTTGGTCTAGAGACCCACAGGTCCTTAACTCCAAGTGAGTCGTTTGCCCATTAAAGCTACTCTATTTTTCAATGCTTTAAAAAGTATAACTTCGGTTGTCTGAAAGATATAAAGATCATTTTGGTGTCTAAATAAAGATAAAAACCTGCTTTATTCTTCTAAATTGGTGTCAGGTTTCTTTCAAGTTATGTCATTTACTTATCGTCCATCTGGGTGTTGTGAAATGCTTTACACCCATTCCTCTATGTAGCCTGACTGCTCTTTGCCATACTACCAGGACTGAGCTAAGGTTTACTAGTGTGAACCCGAGATACACTTCTCTGTAACATGTTAGTATTACATGGTAAGATTCCCCAGTCATACCACATAATACTGCTACCTCGCTAGAATCACCTGCTGTGTTGATTCAGTGTGATGTCACCTTCTTGTCACAAAATTGAATTGACCTACTTGCTTGCTTAAATCATAGTTTGTGGTTTTCATGGTTTCTAATCATTGTTATGTGGCATGCTGATGGTAAGAAGTCTTAAAACACAATTTACTTTGCAGTGTTCATATGCTGACCAATACAGTTTTATCCAATAACTTGTATCATGGTTTGTTTTTGAGGCTGCTAAGCCTTGAAATGGCTCATCTCTCAAATCTCCTCTCCACTGTTTTGAGTTGCATATCTGGTACATGTAAAGTACAATTTCTAAATAACATTTTACATTTCTGGATATCTCTCCATCATAGTTACTGAAGTTTGCATCTGTCTACGCTAACCTGCATGAGTAAAAATTAAAAAATCACACAAAAGCCTAAACATTCCATCAATCATAACATTTCTTTTTTTAGGTTACTTCATTTGTAGCTGAAGACACATTTGAGCTACAATACAGACATTTAATGTATTTTTTTTTTGTAATTCATATTAGGGCCAATGGACTACAGTCTGCAACTGAAGACACCTCCACTCCAGGATAGGATCAAACCTTCAGTTAGGACATCACTCCTGTAAGTCCAGATGATGAAGGGATGCCTGGTCCATCTGGTCTGTCTGGGTAGACAACTTCAGTGAGTCACACTCGGCCCACACCCACATCTCCCACCCCAACTGCTGCAACATCTCAGCCTATGGATACCTCCACTTCATGTGTCCAGAGGAACACACCTCCTATCTTGTGCCCCCCAGGTCTGGCTACTGTTGAGCAACCACCACAACTTCCAGTTGTGCCAGGACCCAGTAGGATGGGCCACACTGCCTCAAGGGCACAGGGTAGTGGGGGTTGGCGTTGTGGGAGGGAATCAGTGGGCCAGAAAAGTGAGGCCACTGGCATCATTGTCACCCAGACCACCATTTACTGAGTCTTAGGAGCACTCCAAGACTTGATGGGCCAGGTTCTAACAGAGATCTGGACCCCTAAGCAGGTGCAGACGGAGCACACTGTTGAGCTGCAGAATCACAACTCAAATTGTGTTCCTTGACTGGAGTGATGTTTGACATTTAGTGGGTCGTTGACCACGGAAGCACCGACAACAGGCTGGCGGTGCTTCCCAGCCCATTCTGACCGCGGCGGTAAAGCCGCGGTCAGAAAAGGGGATCCGGCGGTTTCCCGCCGGATTTCCCCTGCATGGGCTGAATCTCCATGGCGGCGCGGCAAGCAGCGCCGCCATGGAGATTCCGACCCCCTTCCCGCCATCCTGTTTCTGGCGGTTTTTGCCGCCAGGAACAGGATGGCGGGAACGGGTGTCGTGGGGCCCCTGGGAGCCCCTGCACTGCCCATGCCACTGGCATGGGCAGTGCAGGGGCCCCCTAACAGGGCCCCATAAAGATTTTCACTGTCTGCTTAGCAGACAGTGAAAATCGCGACGGGTGCAACTGCACCCGTCGCACCCCTGCAACTCCGCCGGCCCCATTCGGAGGTGGCTTCCTTGTTGCAGGGCCTTTCCCGCTGGGCCGGCGGGCGCTCTTTTGGCGGTCGCCCGCTGGCCCAGCGGGAAAGCCAGAATGGCATCCGCGGTCTTCTGACCGCGGAGCGGCCATTTGGCGGTTCCCGCCAGGCGGGTGGCTTCCGCCGCCCGCCAGGGTCAGAATGACCCTCTTATTGTCATATGTCCAGGGCTTTTCCTGTATAATATACCCAGTCTGTGGTCCTTCAACATCAGGACAAAATACACCTTCCTCAGCCACAGACAGGGAGGCCCTGCCACAACAATAAACTGTTTCACCCCCCCCCCCCCCAGTCACTGCACCTGTGCCCTGCTCCCCCCCACCCCCCAGAGGGCACATTCATCCAGACCACCAGGAGAGGATGTTAAGACCTCCACCATCTCCTTCAAGAGACACCAAACCTTATTTCCTCCAGTGCATGTCTACCATTCACTCTGTGGACTATTCCATAGATACATATACCTTTTTCAAAGAGAGTTATATTTTGTACATTGAACTCCAAACAATTTGTGTTTCACAAATATTGTCGTAGTTTGGACTCTTGTTCTGAGCAAGACTGCTTGTCTCAGGATGACAGTACTTTCGTTTGTAGGTGACTAAGGGGGTTATTACAACTTTGGAGGAGGTGTTAATCCGTCCCAAATGTGACGGATATACCACCAGCCGTATTACGAGTTCCATAGGATATAATGGACTCGTAATACGGCTGGTGGTAAAACCGCCACTTTACTGTCACTTTTGGGACGGATTAACACTTCCTCCAAAGTTGTAATAACCCCCTAAGTCTCTTCCTACAACTAGTTGTAACTGTTGTCCAAACCTTACCGGCTCACTAGCAGTACCTCACCAGAAACACAATAGTAAAAGGTGATTTGTAGCAGTCGCTTACGCATGGACTCAAAGTAAGATATCTCAGGGTTGTCGTGGTTAAACGGAAATTACCCTTTTCTCACAGATTTATTATGTCTCATACAAACAAAGGCAATAACACAGTTGCAGTGAAGTTATAATAGTTTTTATTTAACATAACTGCCATTTGCGATAAGTTGCATGAACTGCAATGATTAGGATAATGAATATACCAAGCAACAGTATTGTGAAGAAGAGAGTCATGGTTATAAAGACCCCCACCATTTTTGCAATATATGAAAGAAATATATATATATATATATACGTACGAGATGGAACATGCTCTAATACCCTAATGAGAATAGGCCTAACCTCCTACCTAAAGGAGAGCTGCATTTGCTAAACCTAGTCTGCCAAAGCCATGTCCATGAGAGGAGCCCAAAACCCTCGTTACCTTGGAATGAGGTCTCTATCTCAGACTCCGTAGGGACACGAAGACTGGGTCAGTGTCAAGACGACTGCAGTATCGGTATCAGTGATGGTGGCGATGCCCTCTGGTCGGAATCCCTCTGATTATCTGTCTGAAGTGTGATGTATTTATACAGATCTACAAGGTCCCCTGACGTAGGTGTATTCCAAAACAATAGATAGCAGGCATGCTTGGGACGGCAATTAATATCAACAATCCCTCGAAAGTATAGAGAGGGAAAATCCCTAAGTGTGAACACATACTGTTTGTTTGTCTTTCGTGCTTGATCTTGACGCCTTGGCGTAGTGACACTGATAATAAAACTCCTAACAAGTGGCCTAACTATAAACAAGGCCGGCATCTTAAAGGAAATAAATAATTAAATGGACTAAGACAGAGCAAGCTAAGTAGGTTAAAAGTCACTAGGTGACGGGGGCACGAGTTTACAAGCCTACGGCTAAGCTAACTCCTGTTATCCAGTTAAAACAAACTAGGATTCACTACAATATAGTTTCATCCACCATGATGGACTTTAGTTTTTCATTCTTGTCCTTTTTAATTCTGATTTCAAATATATTGCACTAAATTTTTTGTTCAAAATAATTGCACATAAAACAAAGTCAAATATTGATGTAGTATTTGTTGTGGTAATTCCTTTTCTATGTATTCTGTACACCATCATTTTTTAAACATGTCAAATAATATGATTAAAAAACAAATAATATATACCAACTTGGTTATGTATTTCCCATTAAAAATAAAGATGGAAAAAGCAACAATGTAATCACAATGTATTGGTGTCATAAACTTGTACGTAACAAGTCCATGACCAAATCAAAGATGATTTTCACAAACTCTGTACAACCCAAACAGTCCGTGCCATTTAGAAGTTGATTCTCCAGAACCATCATACCATGGAAGAAAGGGAATATTTCATAAAAACAAACTAAATAGGCTAACTGTTATTGATTCGTGACCTCAGCTGGAGCCAAACACCTTGCCCTCACAATAGGAATCCTGCATCAAAACACCAGTAGTCTATATCATGGCAGTAACAGCAATTGAGGCCACATGACCATTTCAGGACACTGTGGCAATATCTGGTGCAATGTCACAACCACCATTCAGTGGTGTGCTACAAAACATTATTTTAACTATGAAGAGGCACATCAACACCTTCATACACTAAACACAAATTCAAGGTTTAGCCAATGTGAAGGGAGACCAGTATGCTATGGCTTGACATATACCTGTAGTTACAGCAAGTTAAGTAGTACATTGGTGGCAATATCCAACAGAAAACAGGTCTGATATAATATTAGGAACTTCTATTTGATCACTGTGCAACTTGTCTCTGTACAAGATCTGTCCATCCAAAGTGGGTGTCTTCCCAGGATCAAGCCATGTTCTCTCTGTACTTTCCTTCACCCACACATCACTGCAAATGACACAACTTTGAAATGTCCAAAGGAAGATGACATCTTAAAGGATCCTAGAACAGTATAACAAGGGAAAATTAATGATTTCACATAATACATTTGACACAAATGATAAGGTAGGAGGACACATATACTTAGCACAAGCAAAAATAATCCATGTCAATAAACACAGTAGTCAATGTAGGGAAACTTTGATCTGCAAGCATCTTTGCCTTTGACTTTCCTGAACTGACCATTCGTAGTAAATTACCATCACAGATTGATATGTTCAGTATGTCACAGGTTGTTCTGACATTGGATATTACAATATGTAATGGTATACTTACACTCAGGTGAAGAAATGGTCAATAACATCTTTACGTAGGTCAATTCCTTCCTCTTCACCACTGTCATCTTCATTGGGCATTTTAAGATCCTCACCAGGTGGCTTTTCACAGTCTTCATCCTCTGTGATGATTTGGATGTTTCGTCACAGGGCGATGTTATGCAGCAGTCAACCGTAATTTGGCACACCTTATTGTGTGAGTAGAGGACGGCTCCATCGCTCTTGTCCAGACACTGAAATCTGGACTTCAGCAGCCCAAAAGCCTGTTTCACAGGCCTCCGTGTTCTTCCATGGGCTTTATGGAAGTAGACTTCCCCTGGCGTTGTTGGATTACTCAGCGATGCCAACAATCATAGTCAGTTAGGATACACTGAGTCTCCTTCATGAAGCAATAAATTGTTAGATTCAAATCATATCATGTCATTGTACATTCCTAAACTAGGATTAAAGCAAATGATCTTCAAGTCATATTGTAGTTACTAACAAGCCTGGCCCTCTCAGGTCCAAGTTATGACATCTGCAGGGGTATGGTGTTGTTCCGTACTACAAAGGAATCATGTGTTGACCTTGGAAAGTGTTCACACACACTTGCGATGCACACATCCTTTAAGAAGACGACTTGCACGTTGATGGAATTGAAGTTCTTCGGGTTGCAGTAGCCTGTTCCCTGGCATGTGGTGGCACCAGGCAATATGTGGGTCACCAATTGCTCCAACCACAGGTGGAAGGCTACCTAAACCATAAAATTCTCTCTTCACATTGGCCAAATTTGGAGGTCTTGGTAACTGGATGAAGTTGTTTATGTGTCTCTTCATTGAAGCAAGGACTTCTTGTAGCACACCACTGAAAGTTGGGTATGACATGCCTCCACATACTGCCACAGTTCATTGAAAAGACCCAGTGGCCACAAAATGAAGTACTGCTGTGAGCCTTACTATTGGTAGTATTGCTGTTGTAATCCTATTGTAAAGCAGGAGATGAGGCTCCAGCTGCTGACATAAATCTAATATAGTTTACCTATTTAATCTGAATGTCTTTATTATGTTAATTTCCTCCATGGGGGCAAGGTCTAGATACAGGGCCTTACTATGACCCAGGGTCATGGTCGCGGTCGGACAGCAACATTCTGACATTATTACCATGGCGGAGTAGCCATAGTTAGTCCAAACGCCGACACCTCCAGGCTGCCGCCAGCCTGCAGCATGGCGGTCCCAGTGGTTGTAATCTGCCAGGGCAGCGCTGTAAACAGCGCTGTCCTCGGGATTATGACTCCCCATCTGCCAGGCTGGCGGAATGGGGGACTCGGGGACCCCGGGGGGGCCCTGCACTGCTCATGTACTTGGCATGGGCAGTGCAAGTGACCCCATGCACAGCTCCGTCCCGTATTCCAGTGTCTGAATTACTGGCAGTGGAATGCACGACAGGTGCTACTGAACCTGCCACACCGCCATATTGCAGCCATCTCCATTAGGAGCCGGCTGCAATGTTACGGCCCTGTTCCCCTCTGGGCCGGCAGGTGCCGCCGGCGCAGCAGGGAACTCAACCTACGGCGAGCGGGGTTTACGCCGCACAGGTTGCCTGATGCTCATAATGAGCCCAAAGTCTGAAGACTTGAGGATGGCTTCTTCTACCCATCACTGGGTTCATATGTCTGCATATAAGGAAAACAAGCTATCACTTTAAATGGTCACACAGTACTGTCACAATAAACACACATATGATGTCTTAGTTATATTAGTCATCTTATTGTGTTACATATGAACACACCATATTAAAATATTTTTGCAACTTTAAATCAATTGCTTTGTACATATCTGACATTGTTTACAAATAATGTGTAAATACATTTCAAATGTATTATTTGCATATTATTTATTTATTTCACAATTACTGTCAACGGAGGTATAACATACACTGCAGCACTATTGATGTCAAACACAGTAATGGTTGACTTTTTAATGTGTCATATTTTGGCAAAAACAGTGCCATACATATCTGACTTTGATATACAAAGTAGTCACCATTTTGAGTTCTGGTGATGTTCAAACAATTCATTTAAACATATGCAGCTTCTCATCCTAGTGCCTGACCTTCCCATCTGGACATTGGTTATCCGATGGCCGTCACTGGAAGTTTACTGCGTAGTAGGTGTAGCACTCCACAACAGACACTGCCATAAACTAGCATGTGTGATGGCTTCACATAAAAGCCAATGGCTGTTTTCGTCTCCATCGCAGAGTGCGTACGCCGTGTACTTACATGAAGCATCTGGAAAAAAGCTCACTTGCCACCTAGCACTGCAGCAACAACACCTCCTCGACTGTTGCTGCTGTTACCAACATCTGGGAGCCAGGATGTTGGGCAAAACCCATGCCTTCTCCCCTCAGGAATTGGGCTTTTCTCACCAGGGAGGTCCTGTCCCTGTAGGCCAGCTGCATGGGAACCCAGAGGAACAAGTACATGTTTCCGCCGGAAATGTTTGTCAAAGTAACTTGTTTCTCATTGGTAAACAGGCTAATTTGTCTGCTTTTTGTTCATGAGTGAAGTGTAGTTATAGGAGTGTAGTGCAATTAATGACTTAGCTGGGTACAGAATGTTGTATGACAAGGTTAGAAATGTCTTTACATTGAAACAAAAAGTCACCTGAAAGAATGAGCTGCATTTTCAGTTCATGTCACTCACAATTACAGATTTTATTGGACAAACTTCAGGACCTGTACTTCCAGTGTCCAATAGATCCTGTACCATAGTATAAGTGAAAACATACAGCCAGTGTCGCAATGAGTGAAATGTAAAGTATAAGAACATTGTTTAAAATTATGGAATTGTTTGATGTTGTTCTGTCAAGTGAAATGACATCCCATATTTTGAAATAAGAGTATCTGTATGTTTCAAACATGTCATGGTGCCACATATGGGGAAACCTATTTGCTGTGCTGCAAATATAAATGACAAAAACTCTCAAACATCCATACAAGTATATCACATTACTAAACACGCTTGCTCCTACATCACCCAAAACCCTGCTCTCACTGACACATGGCAGCCCTTCCAAACTGCCCTTAATCACTGTATGTGGTGCAAACCATAGTATCTGAAGATTAGGCATGAAGCCAATGGAGCTGTGCTTGGAGTTATGTGCAAATAAAGTACAGGGTGTTTGGCCTTTAGTAGCTCACAATTATTTGGCCTAATCAAGAGTGGCCCTCAGTACAGGAAAGGTTTGATAGCCCTGGCCTTATGGCCTAAGTTGGTAACACGAGGAGATGTAATGTGTTGAGGGTATTCAACAGATCACTGCAAATTAGTATTTCCAAGGAACTTTAACATTTTTGAAAAAATAATCTGTACTGACTAATTTGGAAATGCATGTGAGAGATGCAACAAAATTAGGTCACACCACTACAGACAAAATCACTCAAAACCTCTTTTGTTGTTATTTTTCTTATCCATACAGGTCATCACCCATAAAAAGCATGACATCTGGAAGACCATCGCTAAGAAGGTGCTGACCCTGGGGCTACATAAGCGGCACAGCCTGCATTGCAGAAAGAGGTGGGAGGACCTTCGATGCTGGACCAGAAAGAGAGCAGAAGTCCAGCTCGCCCAGTCCTCCCAATCATGTAAGCATGTGTGCCACACAACCCCCCATAATTCCCTGTATCCTTGAGATGGCCTACCTGGAGCGTGATGAGCAGTTGAGGGGTGTTGGAAGGTGGTTTATTAGTAGGGGTTGGTAGATACCCACCACCAGGATTAAGGCCACAATAATAATATAAAGTCCATTCAAGGTCTGAGTAAATTCATGCTTTGCTCAACCGTAGGTATCTGGCAATGAGCAGGCAGGCATACCTTAGGAGACTGGTGTGTAAAACAATTAAAAACAACAATATATTAAATAAGTAAGACACATCACACAATAAAAATCCCACACAAAAAAATATTAATATGAAATATTTTTATGAATAAAATGACACCAAAGCAACAAAAATCCAATGTAGGGTGAATAAAATGACACCAAAACAACAAAAATCCAATGTAGGGAGCTGGAGATCTGAAAATGTAAATGATAAATGTTTTCTAGTGTCTAAAAGCCAAAAGTGCCACTTTGAGACATTTGGCCATGCTTTATTGGGACAAAGTCAAAGTTTCAGACTGGCTTCAATGGAGCACAGTTTGAAAATAGTCAGCTGTAGGGCCAGATAAAGTTTTTACCTTCTGACTTAGTCACTTTTCTGTAGCTTTTCCTCTCGTCGCTGCGTGAGGCTTCTGTTCAGGCCAGGATTTGATGTGATGTCTGCGGCTTGGCTCAGTGCAAGGTCCCAGTCAACTCCTGGAAGTCACATCAATGGGGAAAAGCTCTAGAGCTTCTGCTGGACGAACCTGAAATTCAGGCCTGGTCGCTGTTCGGCATCAGCGGCTTGACTCACGATGACAGGTGGATCACCTCATGGAGCCTTTTTCCAAAGTTGCTCCAAACTCCTCCAAACGTCTGGTTCTCATTTGGGTCTCCAGTGGTCCACAACACCAATTCAAGGGTCTAAAAGCTCTGAGATGGTCCTTGAGATGTTGGGACTATGTTTCCCAGAATGCACCTGTCAGATTCTTAACAGTTCAGTTGAAGGTGGTCAGCTGGGATCTTTTTGGTGGAGATGATGCAGCTGAAGCTCTCTTAACCTGTTGCTTTCAGGGAGTCCACTCATTCACTCTTTTGGCAAAGTTCCTCAGCTGCTGATGAAGTCATACAGAGTGCAGTCCTTTGGAGTGCAGACCAGAGTTCCAGCAGGGCTGTCCTTTTCCTTGTAGTTTCAGGCAGGGAGCTGAGTTGCTCGGCAACTCTCCTGTGTGTATTCAGTTTTTCTGGGCTGGTATTCAAGGGGGGGCCCTGACCAATGGGGTGCAGGGTGCCACCCTCTGGGATGACCACTTACTGTGAAGTGTGGCAAAAATCAAGTCCAGAAAGCACTATTCTTTCAAGAATCCAAAATGGAGAAACTCTCTTCTGGAGGTTAACATCTGGCTAAGCCATCCCACTGGTGTGGCTACATTTCCTTAACACTCCCTTAGCACTTAAATGCATTAAATCTGCTCGCCTCTAAACCTACATGCCCTACCATATACCAGGGACATACAAGTAGGTTGTCATGCCAATTATAATTATGCTTAATTTGCATATACCTTTAAAATAAAGCACTGGGTCTGGTTAGTAGATCCCAGGGCACAGTCAGAGTCAGAAACCATCAGTATGAGTAAAAAATGGGGGTGATCAGGGTAATAACAATGACTTTCTCACATGCTCCCATCCAGACAAAAAGTGAAGGGTCACTAACCTGCACACTGGTATTCCTCATTAGCTAAGTAGAAAAAACTGGAAAGTCCATCTACATTGGCATTGGCAGTTCCAGGTCTGTGTTCCACTGTAAAGTCTATTCCCTGTAGAGACGTGGACCACTTCAACAGTTTAGGATTCTCCCCCATCATCTGCATCAGCCATCTGAGAGGTCTGTGGTCAGTCTGAACACGAAAGTGAGTACCAAGCAGGTATGGTGTTAGCTTCTTCAGTACCAGGCCAAAGCAGAGGCTTCCCTCTCAATGGCACTCCATCTTTGTTCTCTGGGGAGTAGCCACCTAACTGGCTGATCAAGGCCCTTTTCATTTACTTCTGCCAACACTGCTCCAGTCTCATGTTCTGAAATATCTATCTGAACCATAAATTCCTTTGTAACATTGGTGCTTAACACATAGCTGCCTTCAGAGTGTCAAAGACCTTCTAACACTCTAGAGTCCAAATTACTTTCTTGGGCTGTTGCTTTGAGGTGAGTTCTGTCAGGGGCCCCACAATGGTCCCATAGTTCTTTGCAAATCTTCTGTGATACCCAATCGGGCCAAGAAAGGCTCTGATCTGTGTCTGGGTTTTAGGAGCCTCCCAAACCAGTATGGTCTGCATTTTGGGTTGGAGAGGTTGTATATGGCCTCCACCTACAAGGTGGTCCACTGAACTCTGCTCTATTTTGACACTTCCTGGCCTTAATAGTTAGGTGTGCCTGCTGCTTATATTTACAAGGCACCCTGCCCTTGGGGCAACTATTGGGAACCTTAGGGGTGACTTATATGTAACAATAAAGTTGTTTAAGGCCTTGGAAGTACCTTTACTTTCAAAGTCAAATTTGCATATAAGTTTAATTTAAAAGCAGCCAGCAAGGCAGGGCTGGCTTTTAAATTGACAGCAGGCCACACAGCAGTGCACACTTAAATGCATTAAATCTGCTCGGCCTCTAAACCTACATGTAGGAAGGCAGCCTCTTTCTAGCCTTGTTACCCCCACTTTCGGCCTGTTTGTGAGTATATGTCAGTGTGCTTTTACTGTCTCACTGGGATCATGCTAGCCAGGGCCCCAGTGCTCATAGTGGAAACCCTATTTGTCAGTGTGTTTGCTATGTGTCACTGGGATCCTGCTAGCCAGGACCCCAGTGCTCATAGTTTGTGGCCTACATGTGTTCCCTGTGTGGTGCCTAACTGTATCACTGAGGCTCTGCTAACCTGAACCTCAGTGTTTATGATCACACTGCTTTTAAAATTGTCACTGCAGGTTAGTGACCATTTTCACCAATTCTGATTGACACACTGGAACACCCTTATAATTCACTAGTACAGGGTACCTAGGTACCCAGGGTTTTGGGTTCCAGGAGATCCCTATGGGCTTCAGCATTTCTTTTGCCATCCATAGGGAGCTCAGACACTGCAGCCTGAGTGAAATAACGCCCAAGTTATTTCACAGCCATTTTACACTGCACTTAAGTAACTTATAAGTCACCGATATGTCTAACCCTCACTTAGTGAAGGTTAGGTGCAAAGTTACTAAGTGTGAGTGCACCCTGGCACTAGCCAAGGTGCCCCCACATTGTTCAGGGCAATTTCCCCGGACTTTGTGAGTGCGGGTCACCATTACACGCGTGCACTACATATAGGTCAATACCTATATGTAGCTTCACAATGGTAACTCCGAATATAGCCATGTAACATGTCTAAGATCATGGAATTGTCCCCCCATGCCAAATATAGTATTGGGGTGCCAATCCCATGTATCCCCGGGGCTCCAGCATGGACCCCGGGTACTGCCAAACAAGCTCTCTGGGGTTTTCTCTGCAGCTACTGCTGCTGCCAACCCTCAGACAGGTTTCTGCCCTCCTGGGGTCTGGGCAGCCCTGTCCCAGGAAGGCAGAACAAAGGATTTCCTCTGAGAGAGGGTGTTACACCCTCTCCCTTTGGAAATAGGTGTTAAGGGCTGGGGAGGAGTAGCCTCCCCCAACCTCTGGAAAAGCTTTTAAGGGCACAGATGGTGCCCTCCTTGCATAAGCCAGTCTACACCGGTTCAGGGATCCCCCAGCCCCTGCTCTGGCACGAAACTGGACAAAGGAAAGGGGAGTGACCACTCCCCTGTCCATCACCACCCCAGAGGTGGTGCCCAGAGCTCCTCCAGTATGTCCCAGACCTCTGCCATCTTGAATGCAGAGGTGTGAGGGCACAGTGGAGACCTCGGAGTGGCCAGTGCCAGCAGGTGACGTCAGAGACCCCTCCTAATAGGTGCTTACCTGGTTAGGTGGCCAATCCTCCTTCTTGGGCTATTTAGGGTCTCTCCTGTGGGTTTCTCTGCCGATAACGAATGCAAGAGCTCACCAGAGTTCCTCTGCATCTCTCTTTTCAACTTCTGCCACGGATCGACCACTGACTGCTCCAGGACGCCTGCAAAACCACAACAAAGTAGCAAGATGACTACCAGCAACATTGTAGCGCCTAATCCTGCTGGCTTTCTCAACTGTTTCCTGGTGGTGCATGCTCTCAGGGCTGTCTGCCTTCACCCTGCACTGGAAGTCAAGAAGAAATCTCCTGTGGGTCGACGGAATCTTCCCTCTGCTAAGGCAGGCACCAAACTTTTGCATCACCGGTCCTCTGGGTCCCCTCTCATCTTGACGAGTGTGGTCCCTGGAACACAGGAGCTGGATCCAAGTGATCCTGACAGTCCAGTGGTCCTTCTGTCCAAATTTGGTGGAGGTAAGTCCTTGCCTCCCCACACCAGACAGTAATCCTGTGTACTGCATGATCTGCAGCTGCTAGGGCTTCTGTGCACTTTTGCAAGGATTTCATCATGCACAGCACAGCCCAGGTCCCCAGCACTCCGTCCTGCATTGCTCAACTCACTGAGTTGACCACCGGTTTCATGGGACCCTCTTTTGTTGTGTTGAGACGACTGCTGTGCTCAGATTTCTTGAACACCTGTTCAAGTGCTTCTGCAGGTGCTGCCTGCTTCTGCATGGGCTCTCTGTGTTGCTGAGTGCCCCCTCTGTCTCCTCCTCCAAGGGGCGACCTCCTGGTCCTTTTTGGGCCCTGGCAGCACCCATTTTCTTCAACCGTGACTCTTGCAGCTAGCAAGGCTTGTTTGCAGTCTTTCTGTGTGGAAATAACTCTGCATCCTCCACCACGCCATGGGAAATCTTCTGACCAAAGAAGAAGTTCCTGACACCTTCCGTTGTTGCAGAATCTTCAGCTTCTTCCACCCGGAGGCAGCCCTTTTGCATCTTCATCCGGGGTTTAGTGGGTTCTGCCCCCCCTGAACACTTGCGTGACTCTTGGACTTGGTCCCCTTCCTTTGCAGGTCCTCAGGTCCAGGAATCCGTCTTCAGTGCTTTGTAGTCAGTTGTTGCCTTTGCCGAATCCCCTATCTCGATTTTACTTTTACTGTCTGTCTGGGGTAGTAGGGTAACTTTACTCCTACTTTTCAGGGTCTTGGAGTGGGGTATCTTGGACACCCATAGGCCCTCAATACAACCCTGGCGGTCGGTGTTAAAGCAGCGGTAATACCGCAAACAGGCCAGCGGAGAAAAAAATGGGATTACAACCGTGGCGGAAACCGCCAACATAGACAGCCACTTTAACACTCCGACCGCCACAGCGGTACAAACAACCCAGCATGGCGGACACTGCCAACAGGCAGGCGGAAGACAATGTACCACCCACCCTATCACAACAGGCCTATCCGCCACCTTTTCTGGGGCAGAACCAACGCAAACAAAAACACAGCGGAAACAGTACAGAGAAGGGAAAACACTCACCTTTCCACACCCCACGAGGAACCAGGACGCCATGGAGCCCGAATTGCAGACACTGCCGATGATGGTCTTCCTGCTCCTCTATCAGGAGCTCCAACGACGGCTGCGACGACCACGGTGAGTACTGCACCTACAACACAGGGGAGGGGGGATGGAAATGAGAGTGACACACACATGCAACACCCCCACCCCCACACCCACCCCCACCCACAACACCATACACACAAATACATGCTGCAACATTACATATACACCCCCCACCCCCTGGAAGAACGCAAGGACAAAAGGAAATGATTTGAACGAATGTAATCATGTGAAATATCATTATCAAAATTCAAAATCCAGTATATACAATTATGTACACCAAATACACAAGTCCGGATAGTGCACCAATCATTGTCCGTGGACCACTGGGCCCAAAATGCATGGGCGAGGCCCACACATGATACCTGATTCCAAACGGAGAGAACACTGGAAGAGCATCAGATAGAAAATATACAGGCACCTCAGGGGGAGGGGGGGCACCTCAGCCTGATGAACGCACGATGCCACTGCTCCACGAGGGGGCTCCATGCCCACAGTTTGGTCCTGGGGAGTGCAAAGCCACAGTCTCTCAAGTATTTCCAGTGGGTTGTTTGCCCACTGCTGTATCCTGTATCCTGTGTCCTGGGGAGTGCAAATCCACAGTCTCACAAGTCTTTCCAGTGGGTGGTTTACCCACTGCTTTATCCTGGGGAGTGCAAAGCCACATTCTCTCAAGTCTTTCCAGTGGGTGGTTTGCCCACTGATGTATCCTGGGGAGTGCAAAGCCACAGTCTCTCAAGTCTTTCCAGTGGGTGGTTTGCCCACTGCTGTATCCTGGGGAGTGCAAAGCCACAGTCTCTCAAGTCTTTCCTGTGGGTGTTTTGCCCACTGCTTTATCCTGGGGAGTGCAAAGCCACAGTCTCTCAAGTGGAAAACAGTCTCCACTAGTTCTAGAGGGGGCTTTGTGCCCAGAGTGCTTCATCCCCCAAGGACTGAGGTAGTGGATGTATCTCTCCACTGGTTCTGGAGGGGGCATGGTGCCCAGAGTGCTTCATCCTGCCAGGGACTGAGGTAGTGGATGTATCTCTCCACTGGTTCTGGAGGGGGCTTTGTGCCCAGAGTGCTTCATCCTGCCAAGGACTGAGGTAGTGGATGTATCTCTCCACTGGTTCTAGAGGGGGCATGGTGCCCAGAGTGTTTCATCCTGCCAAGGACTGAGGTAGTGGATGTATCTCTCCACTGGTTCTGGAGGGGGCTTTGTGCCCAGAGTGTTTCATCCTGCCAAGGACTGAGGTAGTGGATGTATCTCTCCACTGGTTCTGGAGGGGCCATGGTGCGCAGACTGCTCCACGTGCAGTGTGGCCGGAAAAATGCACTCTTCTGGGTGTGTGTGCCACGAGATTGCCGAGGTACAGGTTGCATGATACGCCATGGAGGCAGAGACATACCCCACACTGCTGCGGCTTCGCATTCCATATGCAGGTGACAACTGTGATGACAGTGATGCTTCATGGAAGCTGCCTAGGGTCCTTGAACTCACCACCAGCCTCGGACGACCGACCACTGGGGATGGTAGCCATGTCTGCGGTGGTGCCACTGTCTGAGGACATTGCGGGGCCGCTGGCGGTGCTTGCGGCGGTGTCAGTCGTGGCGGTGCTGGCTGCAGTGTCAGTCGTAGCGGTGCTGGCTGCGGGGTCTGTGGCGGTGGTGCTGGCAGAGGGGTCTGTGGCGGCGGTGCTGGCGGCGGGGTCTGTGGCGGCAATGCTGGTGGCGGGGTCTGTGGCGGCAGTTCTGGCGGCGTGGTCTGTGGCGGCGGTGCTGGCGGCGGGGTCTGTGGCAGGGGAGCATGTGTCAGCACCAGCTGAGTGAGAAAGCAGGATGTCTCCTGCAGCCTTGGACGGCTGCCAACCGGGGAAGAGGCAGGGGACTGTCGCAGCAGCTGTAGACGTGCCAGAGGCGGTGCAGGTAGCGGTGCTGTTGGCGGTGCAGGTGGCGGTGTTCTCTGCCGTACAGGTTGCCGTGGACGTGAACAGAGGGTGTGACACTGGTCCCTCACTCGGTGCCACCATGCCCTCTCCCGACCTGCCCTTCTGTTTTTGGCCCTTCCCCACCTTTGATGGTGGCGCAGTTGTCTTGCCACTATCCCCTTTTGTTTTCGCTGACCCCTTGGTGGCAGGTGTTTTCAGCTTCTCCCTCCGGGATGTGGGTACCTTTTTAACCTTGGCAGGTGGCGGATTGTCCTTGCCCTTGCTCCGTGGCACACTGGCAGCCCTGATGGTTGGCGCTCTCCATGACCCCGCAGTTGTTGGCACCACTGTGCCTGGGTATGTGGTGGCCGAGGTGCTGGGCTGGGACCTGGAAAGCCTGGCCCTAGGGGAAGGAAGGGGGGTGAGCTGTAGGAAAGAGGTCAATGTTAGCCAGGAAAAGTTTTTTAGACACACTGGGACGGGTAGATGGAGGGGGTTTGGGAGTGGAGGAAAAGGTAGTGGTCGTAGGGGGTGTACGTCTGCTGAATTTGGGTGAAGGTGCATGGGCTGGAGGCTGTTGTGAGGTGGACGGCTGTTGGGTGGGTGTGTGCCTGCGTTTGTGTACTTTGGTAGGAGGGCTCACTGACACACTGGGAGAGGACACTGGGGCTGTGTGAATGGTAGTGGGGGTGGTGAGTGCACATGAACGGTGTGTGGTGATGGGCATGCTGGTGATGTAGGTAGTGGCTGAGGATGTAGTGCATGCAGGTGTGAGTGGAGACGAGACTGGGATGGAGGAGGGAGATGTGGAGGAGGGGGACACAGTGGGGGGAGTGTATGTTGGTATGACTGCATGGGTATAATGCTTGTGTGAGTGCCTGTGGGATGTGTGGTGCTTATGTTTGCCTGAGCCACTCTTGTGTGTTGATTTGTGTGCATGCTGGTCTGATGGTGTGCTTGGGATAGGCTGAGGTACTGGGGATTGGGACTGGGTGGTGGAGGTTGGAGGGGGGAGGCTGGACACAGGGACAATGGCTGCCTTCAGTGCTGAGGCCAGAGCCTGAAATGCTCTCTGTTGGGCTGCCTGGCCAGAATGAATGCCCTCCAGGTATGCATTTGTTTGTTGCAAATGCCTCTCAACACCATGGATGGCATTCAGAATGGTAGACTGCCCAACAGTGAGGGATCTCAGGAGGTCAATAGCCTCCTCACAGAGGGCAGCAGGGCTGACTGGGGCAGGGCTTGAGGTGCCTGGGGCGAAGGAGATGCCCACCCTCCTGGGTGAGCGGGCAGGGGACACACGCTGAGGGGCTGCTGGGAGGGCGGTGCTGGTAGTGGGGTGGCGGCTGTACCTGTTGATGCGGTGGGCACAGAGGGGCCCGCCACCGCAAGGGAGCTCCCATCAGAGGAGGAGTCGTTGTTGCTGGTCTCTGCTCCTGTCCCGTGGAGCTCCCCTCGCCCTCCATCCCACTGGTGGCTTCAGACTCTGTTGTTTTGCCCCCCAGGGCCAAGTGGGATGCAGCTCCCTCCTGCTCCAGTGCCAATGCTCCTCTGCCTGATGATGCTATTGCACACAAGAACCGAGAGACCACAAAAAGGAGGGGGAGACAGGAGAAAGACATGTTCATTGCATGCAACACCACTACCGTTAGCAGACACAACAGACACAGCAGCCCTCTGCACTACGCCATGCACTTATAGTTCCTAAATTAATCACATGCCCATGGGGTACAAGGCCTAAGCACGATTGCTGCACACCTGGAAGTCATAGGAGACTGACTAGGTGTAGATGGCACTAACCACTAGAGGGGTTGGGGTGCCACGTAGCCTGCCTCACAAGGGACATTGCCTACCAAGCTCGCCCTGGCCTAGGGGAACCCACTGCCCACCTCCCCCACCCAGACACCTCGTAATGCGCGCAGAGTCAGCTGAATGAGAGTATACTCACCCCCTTGTGGCTGCTGTGATGCCCTCAAGCGCCCATCCAACTCCGGATACGACACCGCCAGGATCCGGAACATCAGGGGGGGCATGGTGCGATGGGCACCCCTCCCACATTGGGAGGCCATCCCCAGCTGGGCCTCCGCCGTCTTCTTGCTCCAACGACACAGATCGTCCCATCTTTTACGGCAGTGAGTGCTCCGTCTGTGGTGGACCCTCAGGGTCCGGACGTCCTTGGCGATGGAACGCCAAATAGCCTTCTTCTGGTCGGCGCTGACCTAGAGGAATGGTACAGGGGGAAAGGAAATTGTTTACCCATCCGTCATACACATTGGCCCCCGTTCCCACCCTTGCCCTGACGCACATGCACTCACCGTCCGCACATGCAGTCCTCACCCCCACCATGTATCTTCCATCCACACCACTCCAAACAGGCATTGCCCATGCAGCATGCTCACAGTGTACTCACCTGTTTGTCTGGAGGACCGTACAGTTATGTGTACTGGGGAGGACCCCATCCATTAATTTCTCCAACTCCTCCGAAGTGAAGGAAGGGGCCCTTTCCCCAGACACATGAGCCATCGTCGCTTCCAGACACAGGTCACAGCAGCACTTGTAGTGTAGGTCCTCTCCTGTTGAAGGTCAGGTATCAAGTGAGTGAACAGACAGAAAATGGTGGTCACGTCCACGGCGGTGCGTACCGTCACCGCCGGCGTACATCGTCATTGGCTCCTCAACCCATAGGGTCCAATGTTAACCAATGCAGATTTGCGCCACGGTCTTCGACCGCCCACCGCGACGGTGTACAACGCCAGTGCAGTTACCTCATATCCCCTTGTCCCACCTTACAGGTCAGGCAGCTGCCATTTCAGGGTGCCACATGGCATTAATTATAACTGTGACACACCAATATAGGCCTGGAATACACACAGTTACAGGCACATTGCGGATTAATAAATGTGTGCAAATTACACAGTGTGGTACCTCAGTGTTGGCTGACTCTCTGCTCGCTGTCATCCTCCATAGGGCACGTCTGCTGGGGCAGGTGATGAGATGGCGGCATCCTCCGGTGTACAGACCGCTGGTGGACCTGTCAACAATGGAAGAGAGACACATCATAGTCACCTACAGACTTGATCGTGCAACAATCCAGGAACTGTGTGCCCAGTTGGAGCCAGACCTGATGTCAGCTATCCGCCATCCCACTGGGATACCCCCTCTAGTGCAGGTCCTGTCAGTACTCCATTTCCTGGCAAGTGGTCCCTTTCAAACAACAGTGGCCATTGCATCAGGGATGTCCCAGCCAATGTTCTCTAACGTGTTGTCCAGAGTGTTGTCTGCCCTGCTGAAACACATGCGCAGCTACATTGTGTTCCCTCAGGTGGAGGATTTGCCCACAGTGAAAGGTGACTTCTATGCCCTGGGAGATATCCCCAACATCATTGGTGCCATTGATGGGACACATGTTGCATTGGTACCCCAACGCAGGAGTGAACAGGTGTTCAGAAACCGGAAGAGCTACCATTCTATGAATGTGCAGATGGTGTGTTTGGCAGACCAGTACATCTCCCATGTGAATGCCAAGTTTCCGGGCTCAGTGCATGACGCTTACATTTTGAGAAATAGCAGCATCCCTTATGTGATGGGGCAACTCCAGAGGCACCGTGTGTGGCTTATAGGTGAGGACAAGGACCCTATACAGTGTGAATAAGGGCCAGATGTAGGAAACTAGCAAATTGCGACTTGCAATTTGCGAGTCCGTGCGACTCGCAAATTGCAAGTCGCAATTTGCCATGCAGAAAGGTGTCTCAGACACCTTCTGCGAGTCGCTATGGGGTCGCACTGCTTCCCCTGAAAAAATAATTTTGGGTCCAGTCACAAAGGGGAAGGGGTCTCATGGGGCCCCTTCCGGTTTGCGAGTGGGTTACCATCCACTTCAAGTGGATGGTAACTGCGACTCCATTTGCGACCGCATACGCGGTCGCAAATGGAATTGCATACCACTGCGACTCGCAAATAGGAAGGGAACACCCCTTCCTATTTGCGACTTGGAAATGCATTTTGCGAGTTGGTTCCGACTCGCAAAATGCATTTCAGCATAGCAAACACGCATTTGCGAGTCGCAAACGGCGATTTTCGCCGTTTGCGAGTCGCAAACAGTTTGCTACATCTGGCCCTAGGTGTCTGGGTATGGGGTTGTCTCTAAGGGTTAGTGTGTGTCTAACAGTTGTCCCTCGATATTTGCAGGTGACTCTGGTTACCCCAACCTGTCATGGCTACTGACCCCAGTGAGGAATCCCAGGACAAGGGCAGAGGAACGCTACAACGAGGCACAACGGCGAACTAGGAGGGTGATTGAACGAACCTTCAGCCTCCTGAAGGCCAGATTCCGGTGCCTCCATTTGACAGGTGGTTCTCTCTACTACTCACCAAAGAAGGTGTGCCAGATCATCGTTGCCTGCTGTATGCTACACAACCTGGCTTTGGGACGCCAGGTAGCTTTTCTGCAGGAGGATGTTCCAGCTGGTGGTCTTGCGGCAGCTGTGGAGCCTGTGGACAGTGAAGAAGAGGAGGAAGAAGAAGAGGATATCGACAACAGAAACAACATAATCATGCAATACTTCCAGTGAGACACAGGTAAGAAGATGTCACTGCCTCCCATATCTCATACTGTTATTGGAGCTAGCATAAGTCTGTCTACACTCAGTCTATCGACCCTGACTTGTCACTTTGGCTTTCCATTTCACAGATGTGGGTCCCACTTTGTGCCCTCTGCTATATTTCCTCCAGGCCTACAGCTGTGTTACATCGGTATGTGCACAAGTACATTGACATTTCTATATTCCATGGTTATTGCAATTACACGTTTGTGAAAGCACAGACTGACTCCAGATTGTTTTGTAATTGAAGCGTGTTTATTTCTGTGCAAATAAGTGGAGGGGATTTTAAAATGGGCAGTGGGGATGGTGGAGGAATGTCCATGGCAGAGTCCAGTCTATTTGTTTCACAGGTGCAATGTCCAAAGGGGCATAGGAAGTGGAGCAATGGCAGTTGAAGGATGGACAGGGTGACAAAGTGGGACAGAAGGGTGACATTCAGGGGGGTCTCCTTTCCAGGCGGGGGTCTTGGCATTGTTCTCTGTCTTGTTCCTGGATCTCAGGGACCGTTTGCGGGGTGGTTCTCCATCTGCAGGGGGTGGGGTGCTGGTGTCGTGTTCCTGTGGCGATGCCTCCTGTCCACTAGCGCCGGCGGAGGTGGAGGGCTGTTCATCGTCCAGGCTAGTGTCAGGGGCCCCTTGTTGTGCCAAAGTGTCCCTCCTGGTGTTGACAATGTCTTGCAGCACCCCTGCAATGGTGACCAGGGTGTTGTTAATGGACTTCAGGTCCTCCCTGATCCCCACATAGTGTTCCTCCTGCAGCCGCTGGGTCTCCTGAAACTTGGCCAGTACCGTTGCCATTGTCTCCTGGGAATGATGGTAAGTTCCCATGATGTTGAAGAGTGCCCCGTGGAGAGTGGGTTCCCAGGGCCTGTCCTCCCCCTGTCGCACAGCAGGCCTCCCAACTTCCCTGTTTTCCTGAGCCTCTGTCCCCTGAACCGTATGCCCACTGCCACTGCCCCCAGGTCCCTGATTTTCTTGGGTTGGTGGGTTTGCCTGGGTTCTCTGTAGTGGTGGACACACTGCTGATTGACGTGTCCTGGGGACAGAGGGATGGGCCCGCTGGGTGGGTGCTGTGGTGGTGTTTCCTGAGGGGGTAGGCTCTGTGGTGGCTTGTGCCAGTGGCAGGGGAACCGACTGTCCCAAGGTCCCTGATGGGCCGGGCTGATCAGCTTGAACCAGTTGTGCAGAGCTGCTGTCATCACTGTGGGTCTCTTCTGTGGCGGGACTGGATATGTCTGGTACCTCCTGTCCGGTGATGTTGGGTATGGGTCCTGCAGGGGTGTAAAGGCATGATTATTGCATCTGTGTGTGCCGTCGTGTGCGATGGGTGAGTGACCCTGTACTCCAGTGCTTAAATTCTTGGCTTGGTCCTTGTGTGATATTTGGTTTGGGGTCTGTGTGGGTATCTGTAGTGGACATGCTTTGGTGATGGTATTTCATGCTTTGGTGTTGCATGCAGGGCTTGGTATTGGGATGGGTGGGTTGTGATAGTGGGGCATATGTGAGGTGTTGGAGTGATGGGGTGAGGGTGGGAATATGTGATGGCATGCAGGTAGGGTGGGGGGGATAAGGTAGTTAAGAGTTGACTTACCAGAGTCCAGTCCTCCTGCTACTCCTGTGAGGCACTCAGGATGCAGTATTGCCAAGACCTGCTCCTCCCATGTTGTTAGTTGTGGGGGTGGAGGTGGGGGTCCACCGCCAGTCCTCTGTACAGCAATCTGGTGTCTGGAGACCACGGAATGCACCTTCCCCCGTAGGTCATTCCACCTCTTCCTGATGTCATCACTAGTTCTTGGATGCTATCCCACTGCATTGACCCTATCGACAATTCTGTGCCATAGCTCCATTTTCCTTGCAATGGAGGTGTGCTGCGCCTGTGATCCGAATAGCTGTAGTTCTACCCGGACAATTTCATCCACCATGACTCTGAGCTCCTCCTCAGAGAACTTGGGGTGTCTTTGCCTTGCCATGATGAGGTGTAGGTGATGTGTAAGGTGGTGTGTGTTGTGATGTGTGAGGGGATGTGTTGTTGTGTGTTATTTGAGGTGCGTGGATGTTGTGTAAGTGATGGTGTTGTGTGTCTGTGGATGCTGGTGTTGTTTATGGTGGTGTCTCTCTCTGGCGTGGTTTCGGAATTCTGGTAGTAAGGGTTTGTGGGTGATGTGGGGGGGTGTTTTATAGTGGTGTGAGTGTGTTGGTGTTGTGTGTGTATGTGTATCAGGTGTGTGTATTTCTAATTGTCCAACGTGGTGGTGTTTTGTAAATGTGTGTGCATTTTGAGCGCGGCGGTGTGTACCACCAATGGATTACCGCGGTTCAAAGACCGCCGCGTTGATTCATGGGTCGTGACAGTGTGGGCGTATTATTGTTGGCGTGACGGTGTGGGTTTTGTTATCGCCAGTTTATCACTGACCTTTGGTGTGGTGGACTTGTGTGGGTGTCTGTATTATGGCAGATTCCAAGCTGTGGGTCGTAATAACTGTGGCGGAATTCCACGGCCGCAGCGGTATTTTGGCGGTCTTCTGCACGGCGGTAAGCAGGATTTACCGCCAGGGTTGTAATGAGGGCCTTAGTGTTTTCTTACACTCCCAGCGACCCTCTACACACTACACTAGGCCTGGGGTCCATTCCTGGTTCGCATTCCACTTTTGGAGTATATGGTTTGTGTTGCCCCTAGGCCTATTGTCTCCTATTGCATCCTATTGTATTCTACAGTGTTTGCACTACTTTTCTAACTGTTTACTTAACTGATTTTGGTTTGTGTGTATATTTTGTGTATTTTACTTACCTCCTAAGGGAGTATATCCTCTGAGATACTTTTAGCATATTGTCACTAAAATAAAGTACCTTTATTTTTAGTAACTCTGAGTATTGTGTTTCTTATGATATAGTGCTATATGATATAAGTGGTATAGTAGGAGCTGTGCATGTCTCCTAGTTCAGCCTAAGCTGCTCTGCTATAGCTACCTCTATCAGCCTAAGCTGCTAGAACACTACTAATCTACTAATAAGTGATAACTGGACCTGGCACAAGGTGTAAGTACCATCAGGTACCCACTATAAGCCAGGCCAGCCTCCTACACTACAGGCCCTACCATATACCAGGGACATCAATTATAATTATGCTTAATTTGCATATAACTTTAAAATAGAGCACTTGGCCTGGGTCTGGTTAGCAGATCCCAAGGCACAGTCAGAGTCAGAAACCATCTGTATGAGTCAAATAATGGGGGTGATCAGGGCAATAACAATGACTTTTTCATATGTGCTCATCCAGACAAGAAGTGAAGAGTCACTAACCTGCACGCTGGTAGTCCTCATCAGCTAAGTAGAAAACCCTGGAAAGTTCATCTACATTGGCATTGGCACATCCAGGTCTGTGTTCCACTGTAAAGTCTATTCCCTGTGGAGACGTGGGCCACTTCAACAGTTTAGGAGTCTCCTCCATCATCTGCATCAGCAATGTGAGAGGTCTGTGGTCCGTCTGAACATGAAAGTGAGTACCAAACAGGTATGGTGTTAGCTTCTTCAGTACCAGGCCAAAGCAGACGCTTCCCTCTCCATGGCACTCCATCTTTGTTCTCTGGGGAGTAGTCACCTGCTAATGATGGTAACTGGCTGATCAAGGCCCTTTTCATTTACTTCTGCCAACACTGCTCCAATCTCATGTTCTGAAATATCTGTCTGAACCACAAATTCCTTTGTAACACTGGTGCTGAACACATAGCTGCCTTCAGAGCGTCAAAGACCTTCTAACACTCTAGAGTCCAAATTACTTTCTTGGGCTGTTTTATTGAGGTGAGTTCTGTCAGGGGCCCACAATGGTCCCATTGTTCTTTGCAAATCTTCTGTAATACCCATTCAGGCCAAGAAAGGCCCTGACCTGTGTCTGGGTTTTAGGATCCTCCCAAATCAGAATGGTCTGCATTTTGGGTTGGAGAGGTTGTATATGGCCTCCACCTACAAGGTGATCCACTGAACTCTGCCCTATTTTGGCACTTCCTGGCCTTAATAGTAAGGTGTGCCTGCTACAGGGCCTGAAGCACTTCTTTCAGGTGGATGAGGTGATCCTACCAGGTGGAACTGTACACAGCTGTGTCCTCCAGATAAGCTGTACGGAACTGTTCTAGCCCAGACATAACCCTGTTCACCAACCTTTGGAATGTGGCAGGGGCATATATTAAACCAAAGTCCTTTACTTTGAATTGGTAGTGGCCCTCTGGTATGAGGAATGCCGGCCTTTGCTTTGCTCCTTCAATGAGGACAATCTGCCAGTAGCCTAAGGTCAATTCATATGTGCTTAGGTTCTTTTCAGCACCTAACCGGTCAATGGGCTTATTAGCTCTAGGAATACGGTGAGCATCAGTCTTAGTGACTGCATTTAATCCTCTGTAGTCCACAGAAAACCTTAACTCCTTCTTTTCCCCTTGAGGATTAGGTTTGGGTACCAGCACCACTGGGCTGGCCCATAGACTGTCAGAGGGCTCAATTACTCCCAATTCCAGCACCTTAGCTACTATAGCTTTGATTCCGGCTCTCACCTTGCCAGACAACCTGTACAACTTGCTTTTGACAGGTAGGCTGTCACCCGTGTCAATGCCTGCAGTCTCTCTGCTGCTGGTCTGTCAACGTGGGAGAGAGTACCACTCCCTCCACTGACCCAACTTGCACATTGTGGAGAGGAGGTCTGGCAGTGGCTTAGTTTCCTGTGGGGGTTCCTAGTGGTGTTAAAGTATACTAGATAGGTAACCTCACCCTTCTTCTCTAGGATTCAATAGGGCCTGGTGCACTTCTCGTGGAGGGCCCTGGGAGCCACACGCTCCAACACACACAACCAATTGTCCTGGTTTGTGCTCAAGCATATTAGCCTTCATGAGCTCTTGCCTGGCCTTCAGGTTTTTACATGCTTTGTACATGTACTCTGCCATGTGCGATCTCAGGCCCAGTACATAGTCCAAAACATTGTCCTTGGCTTTTGGCAAGATTCTTTTAGCAGGCACAATGGCCCTTTTACAGGGTGCTGTTGAATAGTTAAAAGGGGCTGGGGGTGGTCAATCAAGATGACTGAATAGACATGCCTGTTTAAAGCTCCAACTAAGAGGAGCAAAATCTTGAGGAAACCTGCAGCACATGACCAAGTAAACACCCAGTGCTGCAGAGCCCAACATATTGGTGCCCACCAGCTCTCTAAATACCTGAAAAATCACTCCCGGTTGCAGTTCTGTGGAAAGCTGCTGCAGTGAAGCGGCCAAGGAGCATGGCCTCACAACACAGAGTGGGCAGCGCTCTATCATACTGTAGATGAACAGGAGAAATTAGAAGCAACCCCGCTGAGTTGGTACCTGCAGATTACCCCGTCTGGGGCTATACCAGAGTGCTGTGGCCAACTGGAGACCGGGAATGCACCACCTTCAGACGCCACGTAGAGGAAACCTTATATTTGGGCCACACACAAGATGGCGGTGCCCTGGTTGTATGCTGGCTGAAAACAGAGGAGGTCCAGTGTGGAGACTAGCAGCGCCTGTGGCTGAGGTGATGCCAACTGGGTAGGAGGAATAGTGCAAGGGGGAGCGGTGTAGAATCTGCCTTGTGGCACGGCCTCAAGGGTGAGATTGCCACAGGAGACCATACCGAGTCACGATCGGACATATGATGGTCCGCTGGACTGGGAGCGGGTGTCATTCCTTGACCATCGTGAAGATGCAAGAGGGAGCCTGGGGGGAGCTGGTCCCTGGGTGTGATACCAATGCAAAAAGGAGTGTCCTGTATGAGGTGAAGGGGCTTGAATGAGCACAGGGCCTATGAGGGCTCCTACTAGAGAATCTATGAGGTGCCCATTTGGAAGGCAGAGAGCCATATAAATGCAGTGCTAAACGTGACTGTAAAAACGACTGAAGTCACAGAGAAGGAGCTACACTGTAGAAAGCAGAAGGGCCCTGGTGGTTAGAGGGGTGGCAGCTCTGCACAGACACAGCAGCATCAGAGAGGTACAAATGTGGGAATCCTACAACCCACAATAGAGGAGGAGGTCTGCCTGACCGTGGGTTGCCAGTGAAGATGTGGACTGGTTGAGGGCTGCATTATAAATGCAAACAGTTGAAGGAGACACTTCACGCACTCTCCACCATGGTGAGTGTTGCTGCTCTGGCCCTCCCTTTTTTATTCTCCTGAGGTGGTGGCCTGGCCTTGGGGACAACTACCCTGGCTGCTATTTGGGAGAAGACTGGCTACTGCAGGAGACCCTCCATTTGACGGGGGTGGGGCTGGAAGCCCACTACAGGAGATGCTGTTAAGAAGTGCAAGGGGCCAAACTATTTCCTCATGCATGGAAATGATAGTGATCTGATCCTAAATATGGCCTTAAGCATGTAGAGTTGTTGGTAAAACCTCAACCCAAGAGGATTGCACGGCACAGCTGCTGGTGTCTGGTGAGGACACTTCACCTCTTGGTGTGCCAGGCCTGTTGGAGACACACAAAGGGCAATTCTGCTAATTTTTAACATAGATGCCCCCTGGTGGACCCACCAAGGCAGTACAATCTAACACACTTGTCCAATATACAGTCTCTGGATGGAGCCCTCAGGAGAAGGAGTCTGAGATAAATATTGCGCAGGAACCTGCTGATCATCCACTGGGCACAGCTGTAATCCTGGCAGCAATCAAGGGCTCCTGACAGGTGCTGGAAAACAAAATGGATGCAATGTCTATGGACATTCATCATCTTCACCTGGACCTGCTCAAGGTGACCACCACCGAGGAAGACGTAGCAGCCCTCAAGCAGGAAATCAAAGACCCCTGAGCCATGATAGCCGGCCTCAAGTGTAATGAGACACAGGTGATGGAGTGTGTGGAGGGCGCTGAAGTTCAATCAAGGTACAATAATCTGCTCTTTAATGAATTCCCGGAAAGGACAGAAGGACACTCTACCGAGCTATTCTTCAAAAACTGGATTACTAACATGCTCAAACCAGAGTGCCTCTCAAAATTCCTTTTGATAGAGAGCATGGATAGAGCACTAATAGCAGTGCCGTGCCCAGGGGTGCCCCCTAGAGCACTTATAGCTAGCAGGTTTAATTACAGGGATCAAGGCATAATTCTGCAACATGTTCATGCTCACAGTCTTTCAAGATATGAGCATAAGCAAATACAGATTTTCCCTGATCAAATGCAGAGGTTGCGGGCCCTCTGGAACACTTTCTTAGCAGTTGAATGACAGGCTGCGAGAGCATAATATACAGAATAGTTTGATGTATCCGGCCAGGCGTCATGTCCAACATGAAAGGAAGGTGCACATCCATGATACACCAATGGCGGCGATACAATGGCTGGAATCCCTGGGCCGAGACAAGTGACCACCTGAGGGACGAGAGCAGAGGAACCATAGCACACGACGATCTGAGCGTAATAGACCACAGCCTACTGAGCAACATAGATCTCCCAGGAGGAAGGAAGGAGAACATATCCTGGACAATCTGTATGGCACACTATGAGCTACACTGGTGTCTCTGGAAACACAGAACCCCGTCTCACAGCTGAGTCATATTCCAGAGACACAAAATGAGGGAACGGAAGTGGGGTGAACAGTAAGAAACTGGTTAAACAATGATGGTGGGAACTGGAAGGAGGATAAAGTTATTGCCTTTGAGCTAAGTCTTATTAGCGATGTATCAAGGAATAGAAATGTTACATTTTAAACTAATACATAGGCTCTGATATATTCTATTTTACATTATATATTGGGCTTGTATTACTGCTTGGTGATATGGTACCAGGGGAGAGACAGACACGGCTTACTGAGCGCCATTTGGGACTCGCGACACGTGGAGGTCTTGGCTACCTGGATAGCATCTACACCAAGTGCCACTAGGGCAGATAAGTTGAAGGGGGAAAGAGGGCATTTGAGACAGGGTTTAGGGTCTCCTATGGCCTTTTGTTGAGTCAACAGGGGTCCATAGATACTGCCTATGATAGGGGTTGGGGTGGGATACATAATGAGACAGTTGGTACAGTTTTTTAGGGGAATTACTTCCAAAGCCTGCTGATTATTAGATCTGCACCATGGGTATATCTGATGAGAGATCAATTATATACCAATGTAGTGGAAGATTTAGCGTACAGATGGGGACTAAATATAAAATGTTGACCTGGAACGTGAGGGGTCTCCACAATCCGGTAAAATGAAATAGAGTCTACACCTACCACTGGAGATATGGTATAGCAATGGCATTCCTACAAGAGACCCACCTATGGGGAGTCTGTATTCAATATTTGAAGAAACAATGGAGGGGTCAGGTATATGCCACATCCTACTTGGGGTATGCATGAGGAGTCATATGGATCACCCCAGGAACTCCGTTCCACTACACACGCACACAGATTGCCAGACATAAAAGTTATATTTGACACACATGAACTCTGCCTTATCAATGTCATGAACCTAACATTGATAATGGCTCATTTTTTGGAGAGGTACTGATGACCGCTCAGGGTTATCTACTAGCTGAGGTAATTGTGGCAGGGGACCTTACCTGTGTCTTGGATGACTTGGAAGACAGAGCCCCCCCAGAATAGGGCACCAAACCACGAATGACAGAGGCATTGGCACAGTTACAGGCATTTCTGGGGCTTATTGATATCTGGAGTACACACCATCCACATGTCCTAGAGTATTCATGTTACACCCAAGCAACAAGCACATGTAGCAGGCTAGATTACTTTATGATTCAATCGGAGGCTGTGCATAGAGTATTGTAGGCACACCATTTAGCTTGCCAAATATTGATTGTTCCCTACTAATGATTACATATGCATTGAAGCGGCCATTGCCAAGAATACCACTGTGGAGGCTTACAGCTGAGGCCTTGACAGATCAGGCTTTTCAAGGGATGGTGTCAAAAGCCATAATGCAATATTTTGAGAATAACTGGAATAGTGCCGGCCACAGAGAAACTGAATGGGATGCTATGAAAGTGATGTTACAAGATACGCCGCACACTAGAGAGGGACATAACACATCATGAGGCTGAATTGGAGAGGCTGGAGAGGATTCTTTCTGTTGACCTGGCAATGCTTGATGAGTGGGATAGACACAAGGTAGGTGAATTATGGGATCAGCTCGAGAAACATAACCAGCATACTAAGGCCCTCATTACAACCCTGGCGGTAAATCCCACTTTCCGCCGTGCTGAAGACCGCCAACATACCGTTGCGGTGGTGGAATTCCGCTACAGGTATTACGACCCACATCTCGGAATCCGCCACAATACAGACACCCACACATGTCCGCCACACAAAAGGTCAGTGATAAACTGGCGAGACCAAAACCTACACCGTCACGCCAACAAGAATACGCCCACAATATCACGACCCACGAATCAACGCGCGGTCTTTCAACCGCGGTAATCCATTGGCGGTACATACCGCTGCGCTCAAAATACACACACATTTACAAAACACAACCACATTGGACAATTCAAAATACACACACCTATACACATACACACACCACACCCACAACACTATAAATCACACACCCACATTACCTACAAACCCTTACAATGAACAAATTTGGAAGAAGCCCAGAGAGAGAGATTAGCAAACACAACACCAGCATCCACAGACACACAACACCATCACCCATACAACATCCGCGCACCTCAAACAACACACACCAACACATCCCCCCACACATCACAACAGACAGCACCTCACACATCACCCACACTACATCATGGCACCTCAAAGACACCCCAGGTTTTCAGAGGAGGAGCTCAAGGTCATGGTGAAGGAAATCATCCGGGTAGAGCACACCTCCATTGCAAGGAAGATGGAGCTATGGCAGAGAATTGTCGACAGGGTCAACGCAGTGGGACAGCATCCAAGAACACAGGATGACATCAGGAAGAGGTGGAACGACATACGGGGGAAGGTGCGTTCCGTGGTATCAAGACACCAGATTGGTGTACAGAGGACTGGCAGTGGACCCCCACCTCCTCCCCCACAACTAACAACATGGGAGGAGCAAGTCTTGGCAATACTGCATCCTGAGGGCCTCGCAGGAGTAGCAGGAGGACCGGACTCTGGTAAGTCATATCTTTATTACCATATCCCCCCCACCTGCATGCCATCACATACCCCCACCCTTACCTTCACTCCCATCACTCCATCATCTCACATATGTCCCACTATCACAACCCACACTTCTCAATACCAAGGCCCTGCATGCAACACCTATGCATGGACCACTGTCACCACAGCATGTCCAGTACAGATAACCACACAGACCCCAAACCAACTATCACAAAAGGGCAAACACAATGATGCAAGCACAGGAGTAGAGGGTAGCTCACCCAATGCACAAGATGGCACACACAGATACTAAAACTATGCATTTACACCCCAACAGGGCCCATACCCAACGTCACCGGTCAGGAGGTGCCAGACATATCCAGTCCCCCCACAGAAGAGGCCCACAGTGATGACAGCAGCTCTGCACAACTGGATCAAGATGACAGCCCGGCCCATCAGGGACCTCTGGACAGTTGTTTCCCCTGCCACTGTCACAAGCCACCACAGACCCTCCCCCCTCAGGAAACACTAGCACAGCACCCACCCAGCGGACCCATCCCCCTGACCCCAGGACACATCAATCAGCAGTGTGTCCACCACTACAGGGAACCCAGGCAAACCCACCAACCCAAGAAAGTCAGGGACCTGGGGTCAGTGGCAGTGAGCACACGGTTCAGGGGACAGAGGCACAGGATAACAGGGAAGCTGGGAGGAGTGCTGTGTGACAGGGGGAGGACAGGCCCAGGGAATCAACACTCCACGAGGCACTCTCCAACATCATGGGAGCATACCACCATTTCCAGGAGACCATGGGCACGGTACTGCCCAAGTTTCAGGAGACCCAGCGGCTGCAGGAGGAACACCACCTGGGGATCAGGGAGGACATGAAGTGCATTAACAAAACCCTGGTCACCATTGCAGGGGTGCTGGCAGACCTTGTCAACACCATGAGGGACACAGTGGGACACAAACGGGCCCCTGGAACTAGCCTGGACGATGAACAGCCCTCCACCTCTGCCGTCGCTGGTGGACAGGAGGCACCGCCACAGGACCAACACGCCACCAGCACCCCACTCCCTGCAGAAGGAGAACCACCCTGCAAACGGTCCCTGAGATCCAGGAACAAGACAGAGAACATTGCCAAGACCCCTGCCCGGAAATAGGACCCTCCTGAATGTCACCCTCCTGTCCCACTTTGTCACCCTGTCCACCTTAAACTGCCATTGCTCCCCTTCCTATGCCCCATTGGACAATGCACCTGTGATACCAAGAGACTGGACTCTGCCATGGACATTCCTCCACCATCACCCCAGCCCATTGCACACACCCCTCCACTTATTAGCATAGAAATAAACACCCTTGTATCATAAAACAATCTGGAGTCAGTCTGTGCTTTCACAAATGTGTAATTGCAACATCTATGAAATATAGCAATGTCAATGTGCTTGTTCACATACCAATGTTACACAGCTGTAGGACAGCAGTAAACATAGCAGAGGGCACAAATTGGGACCCAGATCTGTGAAATGGAAAGCCAAAGTGACAAGTCAGGGTCCATACACAGAGGTAAAAAGGCAGATTTATGCTAGGTCCTACAATAGTATGAGATGTGTGAAGCAGTTCCATCCTCTTACCTGTGTCTCACTGGAAGTATTGCATGATGATGTTGTTTCAGCTGTCTACATCTTCTTCTTCTGTCTCCTCTTCTTCACTGTCCACAGGCTCCACAGCTGCCACAAGACCAGCATCAGGCCCATCCTCCTGCAGAAAAGGCACCTGGCGTTGCAAAGCCAGGTGGTGCAACATACAGCAGGCTACGATGATATGACACACCCTCGGTGAGTAGTATAGGGATCCACCTATCAGATGGAGGCACCGGAATCTGGCCTTCAGGAGGCTGAAGGTGCGCTCTATTATCCTCCTAGTTCACCCATGTGCCTTTTTTGTAGCGTTCCTTTGCCCTTGTCCTGGGATTCCTCACTGGGGTCAGTAGCCATGACAGGTTGGGGTAACCAGAGTCATCTGCAAATATCGAGGGACAACTGTTAGACATCCTCCAAACATTAGGGAATCTCCCATACCCAGACAGCAAATGAAACTGTGTGGGGACTTTAGGCTCACCTATTAGCCACACCCGGTGCCTCTGGAGTTGCCCCATCACATAAAGGATGCTGCTATTCCTCAAAATGTAGGCGTCATGCAATGAGCCAGGATACTTGGCATTCACATGGGAGATGTACTGGTCTGCCAAACACCCCATCTGCACATTCATAGACTGGTAGCTTTTCTGGTTTCTGTACACCTGTTCATTCCTTGGGCGGGGGGGGGGGACAAATGCCACATGTGTACCCTCAATGGCACCAATGATGTTGGGGATATGTCCCAGGGCATAAAAGTCACCTGTCACTGTGGCCAAATCCTCCACCTGAGGGAAAACTATGTAGCTTTGCATGTGTTTCAGCAGGGCAGATAACACTCTGGACAACACGTTAGAGAACATTGTCTGGGACATCCCTGATGCCATGGCTACTGTTGTTTGAAAAGACCCACTGGCCAGGAAAGGGAGTACTGACAGAACCTGCACTAGAGGGGGTATTCCTGTGGGATGGCGGATAGCTGACATCAGGTCAGGCTCCAACTGGACACACAGTTCCTGGATTGTTGCACGATCAAGTCTGTAAGTGATAATTATGTGTCTGTCTTCCATTGTCGACAGGTCCTCCAGGGGTCTGTACACCGGAGGATGCCGCCATCTCATCACCTGCCCCAGCGGACGTGCCCTATGGAGGAGAACGGTGAGCAGAGGGTCATACAACACATAGGTTTCACAAGGCTGTTTAGCACAATAGTGAACTATTCTTACTATTCTTTGTGTGCCTTTGTCTGTACGTATTCATAGCCTAAGTAGGTGTGACGCAGCTATTTGGCCTGCCATGTGCCCCCCTGAAATGGCGGCTGCCTGACCTGTAAGGTAGGACAAGAGGAAATGAGGTAACTGCGCTGGTGTTGTACACCATCGCGGTAGGCGGTCGAAGACCGCAGCACAATTCAGAATTGGTTATCATTGGGCCCTATGGGTTCCAGGAGCCAATGACGATGTACGCCGGCGGTGACGGTACGCACCTCCGCGGACGTGACCGCCATTTTCTATCAGTTCCCTCACTTGATACCTGACCTTCAACAGGAGAGGACCTACACTGCAAGTGCTGCTGTGACCTGTGACTGGAAGCGACAATGGCTACAGTGTCTGGGGAAAGGGCCCCTGCCTTCACTGCAGAGGAGTTGGAGAAACTGGTGGATGGGGTCCTCCTCTAGTACACGCAACTGTACGGTCCTCCAGACAAACAGGTGAGTAAACTGTGTGCATGGTGGATGGCACAAGATTGTTTGGAGTGTCGTGGATGGAAGAGACGGGGGGACAGGCCAGCACGTGAGGATGGTGTGTGTATGTATGTCTGGGCCAGGTTGGGAGGTTTGTGGGCAATGTGTGAGAAGAACTGTATGGGAGAGTAACATCCATTTTAACTTCACTTTTCCTCTAGGTCAGTGCCCACCAGAAGAAGGGGATTTGGCGTGCTATCGCCAAGGCAGTGCGGACCCTGGGGGTCTACCATAGACGGAGCACCCACTGCCGGAAAAGATGGGAGGACCTGCGCCGCTGGACCAAGAAGACGGCGGAGGCCCAGCTGGGGATGGCCTCCCAACGGGGAAGGGGTGCCCGTCGCACTATGACCCCCCTGATGCGCCGGATCCTGGCGGTGGCATATCTGGAGTTGGATGGGGGCGCTTGAGGGCATCACAGCAGCCACAAGGGGGTGAGGACACTCTCATTCAGCTGACTCTGCGCGCATTACGAGGTGTCTGGGTGGGGGAGGTGGCCTGTGGGTTCCCCTAGGTTAGGGCAGACACGCAAAGGTAGAACCATTGATTTGCAGCCTCATTCCCTGTCCAAACCCAAAGGTGGTATTTGCCCTCTACACCTAGTCAGGCTCCTATGGCTTCCAGCTGTGCATAATATGGTTCTCGACAGAGTCCCCAATGGGCATGTGCTTTTCCCCTGCCCGATCAGAACATGGCTTGCTTAGTGCATAGGGCTGCTCCCTGTGTGTTATTTCCGCCAACTGTAGTGGTGTTGCATGCATTGACCATGTGTCTCTTCTGTCTTTCCCCCGCTTTTTGTTTTGTCACCTTGTCCTTACGTGCATTAGCATCATCTGGCGGAGGAGCAGTGGCACCGGAGCAGGAAGGAGCTGCATTCCACATGGCCCTGGAGGGTGAAGTAACGGAGTCCGAAGGCACCAGTGGGACAGAGGGAGAGGGGAGCTCCACGACGGAGACAGGAGCAGACACCAGCGACAGCGACTCCTCCTCTTATGGGAGCTCCCTTGCGGTGGCGGGCACCTCTGTGCCCACCGCATCAACAGGTACAGCCGCCACCCCCCCTACCAGCCCTGCCCTCCCAGCAGCCCCTCAACTGGTTTCCCTTGCCCGCTCACCCAGGAGGGTGGGCATCTCCTTCGCCCCAGGCACCTCAGCCCCTGCCTCCGTCATTCCTGCTGCCCTCAGTGAGGAGGCTATTGACCTCCTGAGATCCCTCACTGTTGGGCAATCTACCATTTTGAATGCCATCCAGGGTGTTGAGAGGCACTTGCAGCAAACAAATGCATACCTGGAGGGCATTCATTCTGGCCAGGCAGCCCAACAGAGAGCATTTCAGGATCTGGCCTCAGCACTGATGGCAGCCATTGTCCCAGTGTCCAGCCTCCCCCCTCCAAATTCCTCCATCCAGACCCAATCCCCTGTACCTCAGCCTAT
The DNA here is from genome assembly GCF_031143425.1 of Pleurodeles waltl. Taxonomy (NCBI): domain Eukaryota; kingdom Metazoa; phylum Chordata; class Amphibia; order Caudata; family Salamandridae; genus Pleurodeles; species Pleurodeles waltl. The sequence goes on from NC_090438.1 coordinate 546,433,760, forward strand.
CCCAAGCACACTATCAGACCAACATGCACACTTATCAACACACAAGAGTGGACATAGCAAACATTAGCACCACACATCCCACCGGCACTCACACAAGCACCATCCCCATGCAGACACCCCAACATTAACAGCCTCCACTGTGCGAGGCCAAGGCACAGGCCATTCCGCCACCTGCCAAGGTGAAGAAGGTGCCCACATGCCGGAGGGAGAAGCCGCACCTACCAGCAAGCAAGGGCTCCTCCAAGCCAAAAGGGGACAGTGGCAAGGCACCAGCAGCGACATCAAAGGTGGAGAAGGGACACAAGCCGAAAAGCAGGCCAGGACAGGGCACGGAGGCTCCGGCTGAGGGACCAGAGTCACCCCTTCTGTCAACCACAACATCAACCAGTACGGTGGTGGACACCGCCACCTGCACTGCCACCTGCACCGCCACCTGCACCGCCACCAGCACCGCCACCAGCATCACCACCTGCACGTCTGCTGCCTCACCAACAGTCCCCAGCATCATCCCCAGTGGGCAGCCGTCCGAGGCTGCAGGAGACGTCCTACTGTGTCCCTGAACAGGTGCAGACACATGCACCACCGCCGGCACCTCCGCCACAGACACCACCGCAACCACAGCCACCAGCCCCGCAACGTGCTCAGACAGTGCCACCACAGCTAACAATGCAATCATCCCCAGTGGCCAGCCGTCCGAGGCTGCAGGAGACGTACTGGACCCTGCCCAGCGTACATGAGGCATGACTCCCAGCACTGTCTGCACCAGCAGGTGGCACGCGAAGTCGCAGCAGGGTGGAGTGTGTCTCTGCCTCCATGGAGTATCATGCTACTTGTTCCCAGGCAATCTTGTGGCACACACACCCAGGTGAGGGAATGGGACCTACCACACTGCATGTGAAGCACTCTGGGCACCAAGCCCCCTCCAGAACCAGTGGAGATTCACATCCACTACCTCAGTCCTTGGCAGGATGAAGCACTCTGGGCACCAAGCCCCCTCCAGAACGAGTGGAGATTCACATCCACTACCTCAGTCCTTGGCAGAATGAAGCACTCTGGGCACCAAGGCCCCTCCAGAGCCAGTGGAGATTCAATTCCACTACCTCAGTCCTTGGCAGGATGAAGCACTCGGGGCACCAAGGCCCCTCCAGAACCAGTGGAGATTCACATCCACTACCTCAGTCCTTGGCAGGATGAAGCACTCTGGGCACCAAGACCCCTCCAGAACCAGTGGAGATTCACATCCACTACCTCAGTCCTTGGCAGGATGAAGCACTCTGGGCACAAAGCCCCCTCCAGAACCAGTAGAGACTGTTATCCACTTGAGAGACTGTGGCTTTGCACTCCCCAGGATAAAGCAGTGGGCAAACCAGCCACTGGAGAGACTTGAGAGACTGTGGCTTTGCACTCCCCAGGATAAAGCAGTGGGCAAACCACCCACTGGAGAGACTTGAGAGATTGTGGCTTGGCACTCCCCAGGATAAAGCAGTGGGCAAACCACCTACTAGAAAGACTTGAGAGACTGTGGCTTTGCACTCCCCAGGACCAATCAGTGGGCATGCAGCCCCCTCGTGGAGCAGTGGCGTCGTCCGTTCATCCGGCTGAGGTGCCCCCCGCCCACTCCCCCTGAGGTGCCTGTTTATTTTCCATCTGATACCCCTGCAGTGTTCTCTCCGTTTTGAGTCAGGTATCTTGTGTGGGCTTCGCCCATGCTATTTGGGACACTGATCCACGGACAATGATTTAATTAATATCCGGACTTGTGTAGTTGGTGTACATATTTGTATATACTGATTTTTTAATTTGGCCTATCTGATTTTTATTGATTACACTAGTTACAATCATTTCATTTTGTCCTTGCGTTCTTCCAGGTGGTGATGGGGTGCATATGTAATGTTGCTGCATGTATTTGTGTGTATGGTGTTGTGTGTGAGGGTGGCGTGGGGGTGTTGCGTGTGTGTGTGTGTCACTCTCTTTTCCCTCCTCCCTCCCCTATGTGCTAGGTGCAGTACTCACCGTGGTCGTCGCCGGCGTCTTTGCTGCTCCTGATACAAGAGGAGGTAGACCAGCATGGGCAGGACCTGTAGTTCAGGCTCCATGGTGTCCTGGTTGTTCGTAAAGTGTCAAAAGGTGAGTGGTTTCCGTTCCAAGTCCTGTTTCCGCCGTGCTTTGATGTTGTTGGTACCGCCCCGAAAAAGGTGGCAGATAGGCTTGTTGTAATACAGTGGGCGGAACCTTGTGTTCCACCTGTCAGTTGGCGGTTACCGCCACAGTGGCTCTCTATGTTGGCGGTTTCCGCCATGGTCGTGATTCCATTATTACCGCTGCTTTAACACCGACCGCCAGGGTTGTAATGTGGGCCTAAATGAAGACGCTAGTATATGGAGGGGGACAAAGCAGGTTACCTACTGGCAAGCTTGATTTGATCAGAGATGTCTGTCCACCTGACACTGGTGCTTAGAGATCAGATGAGATGTGTGGTATTTACACAGAAGGTGGTTAACAACCTCTTTGCAGCACACCTAAGTGAAGCTCATACTGTGACTGTAGGAGGCTGGCCTGGCTTGTAGTGGGTACCAAGGGGTACTTACACTCTGTGCCAGGTCCAGAAATCCCTTATTAGTGTGGAAGAGGTGTTTCTAGCAGCTTAGGCTGTTAGAAGGTAGCTATAGCAGAGCAGCTTAGGCTGAACTAGGAGACATGCAAAGCTCCTACTATACCACTGGTGTCATATGCACAATATCATAAGAAAACACAATACACAGATATACTAAAAATAAAGGTACTTTATTTTTATGACAATATGCCAAAAGTATCTCAGTGAGTACCCTCAGTATGAGGATGCCAAATATACACAAGATATATGTACACAATACCAAAATATGCAGTAATAGCAAAAGGAAGTAATGCAAGCAGTGTAAAGTTACAGTAGATTGCAATAGGAGCACATAGGTATAGGGGCAACACAAACCATATACTCCAAAAGTGGAATGCGAATCACGAATGGACCCCAAACCTATGTGAGCTTGTTGAGGGTCGCTGGGACTGTAAGAAAACAGTGAGGGTTAGAAAAATAGCCCACCCCAAGACCCTGAAAAGTAGGTGTAAAGTGCACATATAACCCCCAGAGAGCACAGAAGTCGTGATAGGGGGTTTCTGCAAGGAAGACCAACACCAGCAAAGCAACCAAAGTGGATTTCCGGACCTGAGTACCTGTGGAACAAGGGGACCAAGTCCAAGAGTTGCGACAATGTCGAGAGTGGGCAGATGCCCAGGAAATGTCAGCTGAGGGTGCAAAGAAGCTGCCACTGGACGGTAGAAGCTGTGGATTCTGGAAGAACGAAGAGGGCTAGAAACTTCTCCTTTGGAGGATGGATGTCCCACGTCGTGAAGAAGCTTGCAGAGGTGTTCCCACGCAGAAAGACCGCAAACAAGCCTTGCTAGCTGCAAGGGTCGTGGTTAGGGTTTTTGGATGCTGCTGTGGCCCAGGAGGGACTAGGATGTCGCCACTTGGATGAGGAGACAGAGGGGGCATCCAGCAAGTCAGGGAGCCCTCACAGAAGCAGGCAGCACCCGCAAAAGTACCAGAACAGGCACTTGGAAGAGGAGTGAACCGGAGTCCACCCGAAGACACAAAAGGGAGTCCCACGACGCCGGAGGACAACTCAGAAGGTTGTGCACTGCAGGTTAGAGTGTCGGGGACCCAGGCTTGGCTGTGCACAAAGGAAATCCTGGAAGAGTGCACGCTACCCAGCAATGCAGTCTAGCGTGGGGAGGCAAGGACTTGCCTCCACCAAACTTGGACTGAAGAGTCACTGGACTGTGGGAGTCACTTGGACAGAGTTGCTGAGTTCCAGGGCCCACGCTCGTTGTGCTGAGAGGGGACCCAGAGGACCGGTGAAGCAGTCTTTTGTTGCCTGCGGTTGCAGGGGGAGGATTCCGTCATCCCACGGGAGATCTCCTCAGAGCTCCTGGTGCAGAAAGGAGGCAGGCTACCCCCAGAGCATGCACTAACAGGAAACAGTCGAGAAGGCGGCAGGATCAGCGATACAAGGTTGCAGTAGTCGTCTTTGCTACTTTGTTGCGGTTTTGCAGGCGTCCTGACCAGTCAGCGGTCGATCCTTTGGCAGAAGGTGAAGAGAGACATGCAGAGGAACTCTGGTGATCTCTTGCATTCGGTATCTGAAGAATTCCCCAAAGCAGAGACCCTAAATAACCAGCAAAGGAGGTTTGGCTACCTAGGAAGGAGGGTAGGCTAGTAACACAGGTAAGAGCCTATCAGAAGGAGTCTCTGACATCACCTGCTGGCCTTGGCCACTCAGAGCAGTCCAGTGTGCCAGCACACCTCTGAATCCAAGATGGCAGAGGTCTGGGGCATGCTGGAGGAGCTCTGGGCACCTCCCCTGGGAGGTGCCGGTCAGGGGAGTGGTCACTCCCCTTTCCTTTGTCCAGTTTCGCGCCAGAGCAGGGCTGGGAGATCTCTGAACCGGTGTAGACTGGCTTATGTAGAGATTGGCACCATCTGTGCCCATCAAAGCATTTCCAGAGGCTGGGGGAGGTTACTCCTCCCCAGCCCTGACACCTTTTTTTCAAAGGGAGAGGGTGTAACACCATCTTTCTGAGGAAGTCCTTTGTTCTGCCTTCCTGGGCCAGGCCTGGCTGGACTCCAGGAGGGCAGAAACCTGTCTGAGGGGTTGGCAGCAGCAGCAGCAACTGCAGTGAAACCCCTGGAAAGGCAGTTTGGCAGTACCCGGGTCTGTGCTAGAGACTCGGGGGATCATGGAATTGTCTCCCTAATGCCAGAATGGCATTGAGGTGACAATTCCATGATCTTAGACATGTTACATGGCATGTTCGGAGTTACCATTGTGACGCTATACATAGGTAGTGACCTATGTATAGTGCACGCGTGTAATGGTGTCCCCGCACTCACAAAGTCCGGGGAATTTGCCCTGAACGATGTGGGGGCACCTTGGCTAGTGCCAGGGTGCCCACAAACTAAGTAACTTAGCACCCAACGTTCACCAGGTGAAGGTTAGACATATAGGTGACTTATAAGTTACTTATGTGCAGTGTAAAATGGCTGTGAAATAATGTGGGCGTTATTTCACTCAGGCTGCAGTGGCAGGCCTGTGTAAGAATTGTCAGAGCTCCCTATGGGTGGCAAAAGAAATGCTGCAGCCCATAGGGATCTCCTGGAACCCCAATACCCTGGGTACCTCAGTACTATATACTAGGGAATTATAAGGGTGTTCCAGTATGCCAATGTGAATTGGTGAAATTGGTCACTAGCCTGTTAGTGACAGTTTAGAAAGCAGAGAGAGCATAACCACTGAGGTTCTGGTTAGCAGAGCCTCAGTGAGACAGTTAGTCATCACACAGGGAACACATACAGGGCACACTTATGAGCACTGGGGCCCTGGCTGGCAGGGTCCCAGTGACACATACACTAAAACAACATATATATAGTGAAATATGGGGGTAACATGCCAGGCAAGATGGTACTTTCCTACACAACCCCCCCCAAACGAAGGACAATAAGACTAGCCATGACCTGATGAGTCTTCATTGTCGAAGTGGAAATATCTGGAGAGTCCATCTGCATTGGAGTGGATACTCCCAGGTCTATGTTCCACTGTATAGTCCATTCCCTGTAGAGATATGGACCACCTCAACAATTTAGGGTTTTCACCTTTCATTTGTTTTAGCCAAAGTAGAGGTTTGTGGTCTGTCTGAACAATGAAGTGAGTGCCAAACAGGTATGGCCTCAATATCTTCAGTGCCCAGACCACAGCAAAGGCCTCCCTCTCTATGGCAGACCAACACTTTTCTCTAGGGGCCAAGCTCCTGCTGATAAAAGCAACAGGTTGATCCTGGCCCTCAGAATTGAGTTGTGATAAGACTGCCCCTGCCCCTAATTCAGATGCATCAGTTTGAACAATGAATTTCTTGGAGTAACATGGGCTTTTTAGGACAGGTGCAGTGCACATGGCCTGTTTCAGCTCCTCAAAAGCTTTCTGACAGCTAGCTGTCCACAATAACTTTTTAGGCATTTTCTTGGAGGTGAGGTCATTAAGTGGGGCTGCAATGGAGCCATAGTTCTTAATGAACCTCCTGTAATACCCAGTGAGGCCTAAGAAGGCTCTCACCTGGGTCTGAGTTGTAGGGGGAACCCAATCTATGATTGTCTGGATTTTCCCCTGAAGTGGTGCAATCTGTTCTCCACCTACCAGGTGTCCCAGATAAACCACTTTCCCCTGCCCTATCTGGCACTTTGAAGCCTTGATAGTGAGGCCTGCCTTCTGCAGGGCCTCCAAAACTTTCCACAGGTGGACCAGGTGATCATCCCAGGTGGAGCTAAAGACAGCTATATCATCAAGATATGCTGCACTGAAAGCCTCCAACCCTTGCAGGACTGTATTCACCAACCTCTGAAAAGTGGCAGGTGCATTTTTCAAACCAAAGGGCATTACTGTGAATTGGTAGTGCCCTCCAATAGTCGAAAATGCAGTTTTTGCTTTAGCATCCTCTGATAACTTGATCTGCCAATACCCTGCAGTCAAATCAAAGGTGCTTAGATACTTGGCAGATGCCAGTGTATCTATGAGCTCATCTGCCCTGGGTATAGGGTGAGCATCAGTTTTGGTTACCTGGGTGAGACCTCTGTAATCTACACAAAACCTCATCTCTCTTTTCCCATCTTTTGAGTGAGGCTTTGGTACAAGCACCACAGGAGAGGCCCATGGGCTTTCAGAATGTTCAACCACTCCTAGTTCAAGCATTTTCTGAACTTCTTGTTTTATGCAGTCCCTGACATGGTCAGGATGCCTATAGATCTTACTTTTGACAGGCAAGCTGTCTCCAGTATCTATAGTGTGCTCACACCAAGAAGTGGTGCCTGGCACAGTAGAAAAGAGTTCAGAAAACTGACCTAGGAGATTTATGCAGTTGTCTTTCTGCTCAGCAGTAAGACAGTCTGCCAAAACTACACCTTCCACTAGAGCATCTTGTTCTGTGGAAGAGAAGAGATCAGGGAGAGGGTCACTCTCTTCTTCCTGTCCTTCATCTGTTGCCATGAGCAGGGTGAGATCAGCCCTGTCATAGTAGGGTTTTAGGCGATTGACATGGAGCACCCTAAGGGGACTCCTGGCAGTGCCCAGGTCATCTAAATAGGTGACCTCTCCCTTCTTCTCAACAATGAGATGGGGTCCACTCCATTTGTCTTGGAGTGCTCTTGGGGCTGCAGGCTCCAATACCCACACCTTCTGTCCTGGTTGGTACTGAATCAGAACAGCCTTCTGGTCATGCCACTGCTTTTGGAGCTCTTGGCTGGCCTGAAGGTTTTTACTGGCCTTTTTCATGTACTCAGCCATTCTGGATCTTAGGCCGAGTACATAGTCCACTATGTCTTGCTTAGGAGCTTTTAAAGGTTGTTCCCAACCCTCCTTTACAAGTGTTAGAGGACCTCTTACAGGGTGCCCAAAGAGGAGTTCAAAGGGGCTGAAGCCCACTCCTTTCTGGGGTACCTCCCTGTAAGCAAAAAGGAGGCAAGGTAACAGGACATCCCATCTCCTCCTGAGTTTTTCAGGGAGTACCATTATCATTCCTTTGAGAGTTTTATTAAACCTCTCTACCAGTCCATTTGTTTGTGGATGATAAGGTGTGGTGAATTTTTTTGTTACACCACATTCTTTCCACATGGCCTTTAAGTATGCAGACATAAAGTTGCTACCCCTGTCTGATACAACCTCTTTTGGGAAACCCACCCTGGAAAAGATTCCCAGGAGGGCTTTTGCCACTGCAGAAGCTGTAGTGGTCCTTAGGGGAATTGCTTCAGGATATCTTGGGGCATGGTCCACTACCACCAAGATAAACCTATTGCCTGAAGCAGTAGGAGGGTCAACGGGGCCAACTATGTCAACCCCTACCCTTTCAAAGGGAACCCCAACCACAGGCAGTGGAATAAGGGGAGCCTTTGGGGTGCCACCAGTCTTGCCACTGGCTTGGCAGGTCACACAGGACTTACAAAAGTCTTTTGTGTCCTCTGACATCCTAGGCCAGTGAAACAGGGGGACAAGCCTTTCCCATGTTTTGATCTGACCCAAATGTCCAGCCAAGGGAATGTCGTGTGCCAGAGTTAGGAGGAACTCTCTGTACTGCAGGGGAATGACCAATCTCCTGGCTGCTCCAGGTTTTGGGTCCCTTGCCTCTGTGTACAAGAGGTTGTCCTCCCAGTAAACTCTATGTGAGTCACTGACATCCCCATTTTGCTGTTTGACAGCTTGCTGTCTTAGACCCTCTAATGTGGGACAGGTTTGCTGTGCCACACTCAGCTCCTCCCTGGCAGGCCCCCCTCCACCCAAAAGCTCAGCAGTGTCTGCTGCCAGCTCCTCTAGTGAAGGTTCTCCACAGGGGGGAAATTCTTCTTCCTCAGAAGTTGAATCATCTGTAGAGGGAGGGATAGTGGGTAGGGATTTACCCTTACTAACCCTAGCTTTAGGGAGCACTTGGTCCATTGTTCCAGGATCCAAGTCACCCTGTCCTTTTTGCTTTTTGGCCTGAGCCCTTGTCAAAGCAAACATATGCCCAGGAATGCCCAGCATTGCTGCATGAGCCTCCAACTCCACCTCTGCCCAAGCTGATGTCTATAAATCATTTCCTAGTAGACAGTCTACAGGTAAATCTGAAGCAACCACAACTTTCTTTGGACCAGTAATCCCCCCCCCCCAAGTTGAGATTCACAACAGCCATGGGGTGGCTAAGAGTGTTGTTATGAACGTCTGTCACTTTGTACTGGTGACCAAGTAGGTGTTGTTCAGGGTGTACCAGTTTCTCTATTACCATGGTAACACTGGCACCTGTGTCCCTGTAGGCCTGAACCTCAACACCATTTATTAGGGGAAGTTGCTTGTACTTATCCATATTAAGGGGACAAGCAACCAAGGTGGCCAAATCAATGGCACCTTCAGAGACTAGCACAGCCTCTGTGGTCTCCCTAACAAGACCAACCCCAACTAAATTACCAAAAGTGAGCCCAGCTACTCCCTTGGACTGGCTATTAGTAGGTTTGCTCCCACCACCACTGCTATTACTAGGGGCACTAGAGTTTGCAGTAGGGGTTGTGGTAGTGGGAGGCTTGGTGCTTTTCTTTGGACAACTGGCATCAGTTGTCCAATGGCCTTTTACTTTACATAAATAGCACCATGGTTTCTTTACTTGATTAGAAGAGGATTTGGACCCACCACCCCCACCAGAGTGTTTTTGTGGGCCTGATGAAGACTCATTTTTAGATTTGTCCCCACCCTTGTCTGAAGACTTACCATCCTTCTTCTTGCCATCATTGTCACCCCCTGTATGAACTTTTCTGTTCACTCTTGTTCTGACCCATTTGTCTGCCTTCTTTCCCAATTCTTGGGGAGAGGTCAGATCTGAGTCCACTAGATATTGGTGTAACAAATCAGAAACACAGTTATTCAGAATATGCTCTCTCAAGATTAGATTGTACAGGCTTACATAGTCAGAAACTTTACTGTCATGTAACCACCCCTCCAAGGCCTTCACTGAATAGTCAACAAAGTCTACCCAGTCTTGTGAGGACTCTTTTCTGGTTTCTCTGAAGTTAATCCTGTATTGTTCAGTGGTTAAGCCAAATCCATCCAAGAGTGCATTCTTCAAAACTTTAAAATTATTGGCATCACTTTACTTCACAGTAAGGAGCCTATCCCTACCATTTCCACTGAAAGATAGCCATAGGATAGCAACCCACTGCCTTTGAGGGACCCCCTGTACCATACAGGCCCTCTCAAGTGCAGCAAACCACTTGTTAATGTCATCCCCCTCCTTGTAAGGGGGAACTATCTTATGCAGATTCCTAGAATCATGCTCTCTCACAGGATTGCTATCAAGAATACTGCTGCTGCCACCATGGGGTCCAAACCCCAACCTCTGTCTCTCTTTTTCTAAGTCTAGGGATTCCCTGTCTAGGGCCAGCTGTTGCTGTTTAAGCTTCAGCCTGGTCTCTTCCACTCTCAACTTATTGAGTTCACTTTCTAACATCTTGTCATCAGGGTGGGTGGGTTGGGAATGTTTTGACACAGAAGAAAGATTTGAATGAGCAGAGGGAGAAATGTCCCTAACAGTTGGCACTCTAACAACCTGGCCTCCAGGAACAAAAACATCCCTACTATGATGGGAGCTTCTATTACTACCAGCATTGCTAGGTGGTCTGCTAAGGGGCATATTAGGAAGGGAACCCTGCAACACTCCTACTGGGGGTTCCCCTGAGTCAGAGTGTGAGCTATCTCCTAACTTCTCAATTGAACTGCCAGCTAAGGCCTTATCATTCTCAATGAGCATGTTAGACAATAATTCTCTAGAAGGGTTCTTTCCTACCACTAAACCTCTATCAATACAGAGACTCCTTAGGCTCTTAAAATTAAGGTGGTCATAAGTTGTATTGACCACATTAAGAGGAGTTCCTATACCAGACATGATAGAAAAAGGTTTAGAGACAGATGAAAGGGAGAAAAGGTTTCAGGACTTTTTAAAGAACAGGAAAAAATAACTTTTTCAAACTTTTTGAAACTTTTAGAAAGTTTAGAAGTACTTTTCAGCACTTAGCAAATAGTGTAAGAGAAGAAAAGCAAAACTTTTTGGTTAGGTGTACATACACTGAACTTGTTTTGTATATTATTTTCTTATGAAAAGTACACAATGACAAAGTGGTAAGTAGTTGCAAGTACTTATCCCACCGCTGCACAACCAATGTAGGAGGCTTGCCTGGCTTGTAGTGGGTACCAAGTGATACTTGCACTCTGTACCAGGTCCAGTTGTCCCTTATTAGTGTAGAAGAGGTGTTTCTAGCAGCTTAGGCTGATAGAAGGTAGCTATAGCAGAGCAGCTTAGGCTGAACTAGGAGACATGCAAAGCTCCTACTATACCACTGGTGTCATATGCACAATATCATAAGAAAACACAATACACAGATATACTAAAAATAAAGGTACTTTATTTTTATGACAATATGCCAAAAGTATCTAAGTGAGTACCCTCAGTATGAGGATGCCAAATATACACAAGATATATGTACACAATACCAAAAATATGCAGTAATAGCAAAAGGAAGTAATGCAAGCAGTATAAAGTTACAGTAGATTGCAATAGGAGCACATAGGTATAGGAGCAACACAAACCATATACTCCAAAAGTGGAATGCGAATCACGAATGGACCCCAAAACTATGTGAGCTTGTAGAGGTTCGCTGGGACTGTAAGAAAACAGTGAGGGTTAGAAAAATAGCCCACCCCAAGACCCTGAAAAGTAGGTGTAAAGTGCACCTATAACCCCCAGAGAGCACAGAAGTCGTGATAGGGGGTTTCTGCAAGGAAGACCAACACAGGCAAAGCAACCAAAGTGGATTTCCGGACCTGAGTACCTGTGGAGCAAGGGGACCAAGTCCAAGAGTCGCGACAATGTAGAGAGTGGGCAGATGCCCAGGAAATGCCAGCTGAGGGTGCAAAGAAGCTGCCACTGGATGGTAGAAGCTGTGGATTCTGCAAGAACGGAGAGGGCTAGAAACTTCCCCTTTGGAGGATGTATGTCCCACGTCGTGAAGAAGCTTGCAGAGGTGTTCCCACACAGGAAGACTGCAAACAAGCCTTGCTAGCTGCAAGGGTCGCGGTTAGGGTGTTTGGATGCTGCTGTGGCCCAGGAGGGACCAGGATGACGCCACTTGGATGAGGAGACAGAGGGGGCACCCAGCAAGTCAAGTAGTCCTCACAGAAGCAGGCAGCACCCGCAGAAGTACCGGAACAGGCACTTGGAAGAGGAGTGAACCGGAGTCCACCCGAAGACACAAAAGGGAGTCCCACGACGCCGGAGGACAACTCAGAAGGTTGTGCAGTGCAGGTTAGAGTGTTGGGGACCCAGGCTTGGCTGTGCACAAAGGAAATCCTGGAAGAGTGCACAGGAGCCGGAGCAGCTGCAAATCACACAGTACCCAGCAATGCAGTCTAGCGTGGGGAGGCAAGGACTTACCTCCACCAAACCTAGACTGAAGAGTCACTGGACTGTGGGAGTCACTTGGACAGAGTTGCTGAGTTCCAGGGACCACGCTCGGCGTGCTGAGAGGGGACCCAGAGGACCGGTGATGCAGTCTTTTGTTGCCTGCGGTTGCAGGGGGAGGATTCCGTCGTCCCACAGGAGATTTCTTCAGAGCTCCTGGTGCATAAAGGAGGCAGGCTACCCCCAGAGCATGCACCACCAGGAAACAGTCAAGAAGGTGGCAGGATCAGCGATACAGGTTGCAGTAGTCGTCTTTGCTACTTTGTTGCGGTTTTGCAGGAGTCCTGAGCAGTCAGCGGTCGAACCTTTGGCAGAAGGTAAAGAGAGAGATGCAGAGGAACTCTGGTGAGCGCTTGCATTCGGTATCTGAAGAATTCCCCAAAGCAGAGACCCTAAATAGCCAGAAAAGGAGGGTTGGCTACCTAGGAAGGAGGATAGGCTAGTAACACAGGTAAGAGCCTATCAGAAGGAGTCTCTGACGTCACCTGCTGGCCCTGGCCACTCAGAGCAGTCCAGTGTGCCAGCACACCTCTGAATCCAAGATGGCAGAGGTTTGGGGCACGCTGGAGGAGCTCTGGGCACCTCCCCTGGGAGGTGCAGGTCAGGGGAGTGGTCACTCCCCTTTCCTTTGTCCAGCTTCGCGCCAGAGCAGGGCTGGGGGATCCTTGAACCGGTGTAGACTGCCTTATGCAGAGATGGGCACCATCTGTGCCCATCAAAGCATTTCCAGAGGCTGGGGGAGGCTACTCCTCCCCAGCCCTGACACCTTTTTCCAAAGGGAGAGGGTGTAACACCCTCTCTCTGAGGAAGTCCTTTGTTCTGCCTTCCTGGGCCAGGCCTGGCTGGACCCCAGGAGGGCAGAAACCTGTCTGAGGGGTTGGCAGCAGCAGTAGCTGCAGTGAAACCCCGGGAAAGGCAGTTTGGCAGTACCCGGGTCTGTGCTAGAGACTCGAGGGATCATGGAATTGTCTCCCTAATGCCAGAATGGCATTGGGGGGAGAATTCCATGATCTTAGACATGTTACATGGCCATGTTCGGAGTTACCATTGTGACGCTATACATAGGTAGTGACCTATGTATAGTGCACGCGTGTAATGGTGTCCCCGCACTCACAAAGTCCGGGGAATTTGCCCTGAACGATGTGGGGGCACCTTGGCTAGTGCCAGGGTGCCCACACACTAAGGGCCATATGTACGAACACTTTTTCTCATAGACACAGAATGGGGAAAAACCTTTGCTACATCTGGCCCTAAGTAACTTAGCACCCAACCTTCACCAGGTGAAGGTTAGACATATAGGTGACTTATAAGTTACTTATGTGCAGTGTAAAATGGCTGTGAAATAATGTGGGCGTTATTTCACTCAGGCTGCAGTGGCAGGCCTGTGTAAGAATTGTCAGAGCTCCCTATGGGTGGCAAAAGAAATGCTGCAGCCCGTAGGGATCTCCTGGAACCCCAATACCCTGGGTACCTCAGTACTATATACTAGGGAATTATAAGGGTGTTCCAGTATGCCAATGTGAATTGGTGAAATTGGTCACTAGCCTGTTAGTGACAATTTAGAAAGCAGAGAGAGCATAACCACTGAGGTTCTGGTTAGCAGAGCCTCAGTGAGACAGTTAGTCATCACACAGGGAACACATACAGGGCACACTTATGAGCACTGGGGCCCTGGCTGGCAGGGTCCCAGTGACACATACACTAAAACAACATATATACAGTGAAATATGGGGGTAACATGCCAGGCAAGATGGTACTTTCCTACAGTGACACTATGCGAGGAAGCTATGAGCAGCTCCTGGTGTATTTTAAGAATCTGCCGATGCTGTGGCTTTCTCATGAGGACCAAGAGTCGCTTGGAGCACCACTGGCAAAACAGGAATTGCTGACAGCTATGGATGCACTGAAAAATGATAAATTGCCGGGTGGTGATGGGTTTCCGGCAGAGTTATATCAAATGTTTGCTGGGACACTGGTGGACTGCCTATTATCTGTGTATAATGAGGTACTAAAGAGTCGGGGTACTCGTGGATTCTATGAAGGATGCACTCATTGTCCTAATACCGAAGCCAGGGAAGGATCCCCTAGAGGCAAGTTAATATCAACCTCTTTCCATGCTAAATACTCTCTCCCTTAAGATACTAGATATTTGAGTTGGCACTTGTATTGAGAATATATATTGTTACAGTGAACTGAATACAGGCTCTGTCATATAAAGGAGGGTATTGATACCGGTATATTACCAGTGGATGAATGCACAGTAATATTTAAGATCTAAGACGGAACCGATGTGTACCACTCCTTGATGTAGATCATAGTTGATTTGTTTGCTCGCAAATTGAAATGCCAATAAAGCAATATCTAAAAAAAACAGTTCAAAGGGGCTAAAGCCAACACCTTTCTGTGGGAACCCGCTGTATGCAAACAGTAGGCATGCTAGGAGAACATCCCATCTCCTCCTGAGTTTGTCAGATTAACACATGATCATGCCCTTCAGGGCCTTATTCAACCTTTCCACTAGGACATTAGCCTGGGAATGCTATGGGATGGTGAACTTGTAGGTAACACCACACTCTTGACATTGCCTTCAAATAGCTAAATATGAAATGCATGCCTCTATCAGAAACTACCTCCTTTGGGAAACCCATTCCGGTGAACACACCAATTAGGGCCCTAGCCACTGAAGGGACAGTGACTGTCCTGAGGGAAATTGCTTCATGATATTTTGTGGGATGGTCGACTACAACCAAGATTTATCTGAGCCCTGATGCAGTTGTGGGTCTACAGTCCCTCACCCTCTCAAATGATGTCCTAACCACTGGCAGTGGTATCAAGGGAGCATATGGTTTGCCCTCTGTCTTGCCACTGGTGAGACAGGTAGCACAGGAGTTGTAAAACTCCTTCACTTTGGCAGACATGTTGGCCCAACAGAAATGGTTAACCAACTGGTTGCAAGTCTTATTCCGTCCCAAAAGACCTGCCATGCGGATGCCATAGCTCAATGTGAGGAGAAACTTTCTATGCTTTTGGGGGACCACCAGCTTCCTAGTTGCTCCTTCTTTGAGGTCTCTGGCCTCAGTACAATGGACTCCCTCATTCTCCTCTTGCCAAGTGGCAGTCTGCTTTAGGTCCTCAAGAGTGGGACACTCTCTCTGTCCTTGACAAAACTCCTCTCTTGTGGGCCCACCAGCTCCTGTCAATCCTGCCAGGTCAGACAGATCTTACAGGGGTGGAATCCCTACCTCAGATCCTCCCTTTTAGGGCCACATTCCTCCTGCAATTCTAGAGTTCTCTGGGTTGGCTCATCTGACCCAGTGGCCATTCTCTTGTCATTGGATGCTTGGCCCATTATTCCAAAGTCCAAGTATCCAGCCTTTTTCCTTCTCACTAGCTAATGACCTAGTCACAGCACATACCCTCTCAGGGAGATTCAGCATCCTTGTATGGACCATTCTCTCCACCCCTGACCAGTCAGATGTTTCATGATCATTTCCCAGAAGATACTCTACTGGGAGTGCAGGAGATACAACTACCTTCTCAGGGCCTGTCACTGCTCCCCATTCCAAACTCACCTTTGTCATGGGATGGAGTTTGGCTCTTCTGTCTGAATAGGTAACCTGGTGATACACACCAGGCATGATCTGCTCTAGAGAAAACAGTTATTTTCTCTGTTACCATAGTCACAATGTCTCCTGTATCTCTCAGAGCCTCAACCTCAGTACCATTGATTTTAGGCCTCTGCCTGTACATCTCTATGATGGGAGGCAAAGCAGCCAGGATTGTAATTTCCACCCTCTAACGACACTCAGGTTGCCTCTATCAACCTCTTTGCCATCTCTGGGACAATCTTCGTCCCCACACCTACACTAGCAGTCCCTTTGGACTGCCCACCAGTGGGGGGCTTTGTTGTGCAGACAGCATCTCCTCTTTTGTGTCCTGACTGATGACAGTCATAACACTTCACTGTTTTCAAAAGCTCAAGGAACTTTACCAGCCTTTATAGGCTCAAAGTTCTTCCCCTGGTACCCCCTTCCCTTGAAAGCAGATTGGCTCATGGTCCCTCCCTCCTGTGCAGGTTTTTGTTGGCCTAGTAAGGACTCTTTTGATTCATCTTTTCATCTTTTCCTGGGCTTTCCCCTGGGAGGGGACCTGCCCTTCTTTCTTTTGATCACCCCCCCCTAGTGTTGAATAGAAACCCGGATTCTCACCCACTCATCAGTTGTCTCCCCCAGTTCCATGGGACCAGGCAACTTTGAGTCCACTAGATACTGGTGTAACTTCTCTTGTACACAGTGAGTCAGGGTGTGCTCTTTAAGAATTAAATTATACAGTCCCTCGTAAGTACACACCTGGTTACCTCTAATTCAGTGCCTTCACTGAGGTATCTACAAAGTTCACCCAGTACTGTGTTGTTGTGTAGGGATTTTAGCAATGTTTTAAACATGTTGTTTTAGTTAACTAGTCCTGCAGCTGTAAACTTTAATACAGTCACGTTTTATTCAAAGTTGCTTAATTTTTCTAGCAATAGCTACTTTAGTGGTGCTGTTTTATGTTCTATCTTGTTGTTCTTTCGCCTAGGAAAGCATCACGTTCGTAGTAGGACACTTATTTCACTTTGTGCTTTCTTCAAGGCTACAGTTAGATAGGGTTGCCGACAAATATGGTATGCTGTGTCTCCAGCATTCACAGAAACACACAAACTAATATGTGGAGACCATTTCTTAGAATGATAGCTGTTTTATTATAAAAAACACCCCTTTGTCCCAGATACGTTAGATGGAGATTCCAGCCAGATGATCACGACTGCATGTTGATCGCTGCAAGCTTCGCTACAGCTACTTGCTTTGATGGCCAAGCCCTGAAACAGATGGGGACGGTGTCTCTTTAGACCTCCGGCCTCTTTTTCAGGTCTGAGGGATAATGTTCTCCCAGGGGAAAACCCGAAGGGCAGATTAGGCTTAGTATGCTCTGCTCATACTTAGCGTAGATGAGGGGCTATAGATCCACTCTCCTGTTTAGACATCATGGTAGGACTGTTTTTGTGTTTTATGCTTTTAGTCACATGCCTGCTCCTATTGTTTTCTATTATACTCGTTATTGCTATGCACCTGCTTTTATCTAAGATGCAGATATTTTAATAAATGCTTATTTAAATATATTCTGCCTCCGTTGTCTTTGCCTGAGTGAGATCTTGGTAACTGAGGGAAAGCGATGCGATCTGATCCACCACGATTCCCTGGGAAGTCTATATTACCATGAGCACGGTTACCACAATCATCTCGATCAGAGATGGGGTGTTGCTAGTTAGCCGGAAACCCCAGAGTAGGCCGACAGGTGTCACCTGGTGTGGAATTGAACTAAGGACCCACAACCCAGGCTATCCTACCACCCAAATCCATCCCAATGCCAAGCCCTGCATGCACCACCAATGCATGGACATCACTCACAGCCCTGCATGGACACCTATCACCAAAGCATGCACACTAGAGAGAAGCAGCCAGCCCACCACATACCAACCTACACAAGTTAAAGCTGCCAGGGCGAATTCAAACACATAGGGCAACCCACCGATGCACAATATGTCACACAGAGAAATAATAACACAGCATTTACATCCCCACAGGTATCTCAACCAATGTCACTGGAGAAGAGGTGCCCGCACTATCCAGTCCCCCAACTGAAGAGGCTCACAGTGATGACAGCAACTCTGGTTGCCTGTATCTGGATGACCAATCTGGCCCATCAGGAACCTCTGGACAGTCGGTTACCCAGGCACAGTCACACACCACCACAGAGCCTCCCCCATCAGGGAACACCACCACAGCACCCACCCAGCATTCCCATACGTCTGTCCCCAGGACACGTTGTAGGAGGTTGGACTGGCTTGTAGTGAGTACCAAGGGGTACTTACACCTTGCGCCAGGCCCAGGTATCCCTTATTAGTGTAGAGGGGTGTCTAGCAGCTTAGGCTGATAGAAAAGGTAGTTTAGCAGAGCAGCTTAGGCTGAACTAGGAGACAAGTGAAGCTCCTACAGTACCACTAGTGTCATATGCACAATATCATAAGAAAACACAATACACAGATATACTAAAAATAAAGGTACTTTATTTTTATGACAATATGCCAAAAGTATCTCAGTGAGTACCCTCAGTATGAGGATAGCAAATATACACAAGATATATGTACACAATACCAAAATATGCAGTAATAGCAATAGAAAACAGTGCAAACAATGTATAGTCACAATAGAATGCAATGGGGGCACATAGGGATAGGGGCAACACAAACCATATACTCTAGAAGTGGAATGCAAACCACGAATGGACCCCAAACCTATGTGAGCTCGTAGAGGGTCGCTGGGACTTTAAGAAAACAGTGAGGGTTAGAAAAATAGCCCACCCCAAGACCCTGAAAAGTGGGTGCAAAGTGCACCTTAGTTCCCCAAAGAGCACAGAAGTCGTGATAGTGGAATTCTGCAGGAAAGACCAACACCAGCAATGCAACAACAATGGATTTCCAGATGAGGGTACCTGTGGAACAAGGGGACCAAGTCCAAAAGTCACGATCAAGTCGGGAATGGGCAGATGCCCAGGAAATGCCAGCTGTGGATGCAAAGAAGCTGCCACCGGATGGTAGAAGCTGAGGATTCTGCATGAACGACAAGGGCTAGAAACTTCCCCTTTGGAGGATGGATGTCCCACGTAGTGGAGAGTCGTACAGAAGTGTTTTCCCGCAGAAAGACCGCAAATGCAAAGAAGCTGCCACCGGATGGTAGAAGCTGAGGATTCTGCATGAACGACAAGGGCTAGAAACTTCCCCTTTGGAGGATGGATGTCCCACGTAGTGGAGAGTCGTACAGAAGTGTTTTCCCGCAGAAAGACCGCAAACAAGCCTTGCTAGCTGCAAGGGTTGCAGTTAGGGTTTTTGGATGCTGCTGTGGCCCAGGAGGGACCAGGATGTCGCCAATTGTGTGAGGAGACAGAGGGGGCACCCAGTAAGAGAAGGAGCCCACTCAGAAGCAAGCAGCACCCGCAGAAGTGCCGGAACAGGCACTACAAAGTGGAGTGAATCGGTGCTCACCCGAAGTTGCACAAGAGAGTCCCCCGCCGCCAGAGGACAACTCAGGAGGTCTTGCAATGCAGGTTAGAGTGCCGGGGACCCAGGCTTGGCTGTGCACGAAGGAAATCCTCGGTGAGTGCACAGGAGCCGGAGTAGCTGCAAAACACGTGGTTCCCAGCAATGCAGTCTGGCGTGGGGAGGCAAGGACTTACCTCCACCAAACTTGGACTGAAGAGTCACTGGACTGGGGGAGTCACTTGGACAGAGTTGCTGAGTTCAAGGGACCTCGCTCGTCGTGCTGAGAGGAGACCCAGAGGACCGGTGATGCAGTTCTTTGGTGCCTGCGGTTGCAGGGGGAAGATTCCGTCGACCCACAGGAGATTTCTTCGGAGCCTCTAGTGCAGAGAGGAGGCAGACTACCCCCACAGCATGCACCACCAGGAAAACAGTCGAGAAGGCGGCAGGATCAGCGTTACAAGGTCGCAGTAGTCGTCTTTGCTACTTTGTTGCAGTTTTCCAGGCTTCCAGCGCGGTCAGCAGTCGATTCCTTGGCAGAAGGTGAAGAGAGAGATGCAGAGGAACTCTGATGAGCTCTTGCATTCGTTATCTAAGGAATTCCCCAAAGCAGAGACCCTAAATAGCCAGAAAAGGAGGTTTGGCTACCTAGGAGAGAGGATAGGCTAGCAACACCTGAAGGAGCCTATTAGAAGGAGTCTCTGACGTCACCTGCTGGCCCTGGCCACTCAGAGCAGTCCAGTGTGCCAGCAGCACCTCTGTTTCCAAGATGGCAGAGGTCTGGAGCACACTGGAGGAGCTTGCAGAGGTGTTCCCACACAGGAAGACCGCAAACAAGCCTTGCTAGCTGCAAGGGTCGCAGTTAGGGTGTTTGGATGCTGCTGTGGCACAGGAGGGACCAGGATGTTGCCACTTGGATGAGGAGACAGAGGGGGCGCCCAGCAAGTCAGGGAGCCCTCACAGAAGCAGGCAGCACCCGCAGAAGTACCGGAACAGGCACTTAGAAGAGGAGTGAACCGGAGTCCACCCGAAGTCAGAAAAGGGAGTCCCACGACGCCGGAGGACAACTCAGAAGGTTGTGCACCGCAGGTTAGAGTGTCAGGGACCCAGGATTGGCTGTGCATGAAGGAAATCCTGGAAAAGTGCACAGGAGCCGGAGCAGCTGCAAATCACGCGGTACCCAGCAATGCAGTCTAGCGTGGGGAGGCAAGGACTTACCTCCACCAAACTTGGAATGAAGAGTCACTGGACTGTGGGAGTCACTTGGACAGAGTTGCTGAGTTCCAGGGACCACGCTCGTCGTGCTGAGAGGGGACCCAGAGGACCGGTGATGCAGTCTTTTGTTGCCTGTGGTTGCAGGAGGAAGATTCCGTCGACCCACGGGAGATTTCTTCAGAGCTCCTGGTGCAGAAAGGAGGCAGGCTACCCCCAGAGCATGCACCACCAGGAAACAGTCGAGAAAGAAGGCAGGATGAAGCGATAGTCGTCTTTGCTACTTTGTTGCGGTTTTGCAGGCGTCCTGAGCAGTCCGAGGTTGATCCTTTCGCAGAAGGTGAAGAGGGAGATGCAGAGGAACTCTGGTGAGCTCTTGCATTCGGTATCTGAAGAATTCCCCAAAGCAGAGACCCTAAATAGCCAGAAAAGGAAGTTTGGCTACCTAGGAAGGAGGATAGGCTAGTAAGAAAGGTAAGAGCCTATCAGAAGGAGTCTCTGACGTCACCTGATGGCACTGGCCACTCAGAGCAGTCCAGTGTGCCAGCAACACCTCTATTTCCAAGATGGCAGAGGTCTGGGGCACACTGGAGGAGCTCTGGGCACCTCCCCTGGGAGGTGCAGGTCAGGGGAGTAGTCACTCCCCTTTCCTTTGTCCAGTTTCACGCCAGAGCAGGGCTGGGGGATCCCTAAACCGGTGTAGACTGGCTTATGCAGATATGGGCAGCATCTGTGCCCATCAAAGCATTTCCAGAGGCTGGGGGAGGCTACTCCTCCCCAGCCTTCACACCTATTTCCAAAGGGAGAGGGTGTTACACCCTCTCTCAGAGGAAATCCTTTGTTCTGCCTTCCTGGGCCAGGGCTGCCTGGACCCCAGGAGGGCAGAAACCTGTCTGAGGGGTTGGCAGCAGCAGCAGCTGCAGTGGAGACCCCGGAAAAGCAGTTTGGCAGTACCCGGGTTCTGTGCTAGAGACCCGGAGGATCATGGAATTGTCTCCGCAATGCCAGAATGGCATTGGGGTGACAATTCCATGATCTTAGACATGTTACATGGCCATGTTCGGAGTTACCATTGTGACGCTATACATAGGTAGTGACCAGTGCACGCGTGAAATGGTGTCCCCGCACTCACAAAGTCCGGGGAATTTGCCCTGAACAATGTGGGAGCACCTTGGCTAATGCCAGGGGGCCCACACACTAAGTAACTTTGCACCCAACCATCACCAGGTGAAGGTTAGACATATAGGTGATTTATAAGTTACTTAAGTGCAGTGGTAAATGGCTGTGAAATAACGTGGACGTTATTTCACTCAGGCTGCACTGGCAGGCCTGTGTAAGAATTGTCAGATCTCCCTATGGGTGGCAAAAGAAATGCTGCAGCCCATAGGGATCTCCTCAAACCCCAATACCCTGGGTACCTCAGTACCATATACTAGGGAATTATAAGGGTGTTCCAGTATGCCAATGTGAATTGGTGAAATTGGTCACTAGCCTGTTAGTGACAATTTAGAAAGCAGAGAGAGCATAACCACTGAGGTTCTGGTTAGCAGAGTCTCAGTGAGACAGTTAGTCATCACACAGGGAACACATACAGGGCACACTTATGAGCACAGGGGCCCTGCCTGGCAGGGTCCCAGTGACACATACACTAAAACAACATATGTACAGTGAAATATGGGGGTAACATGCCAGGCAAGATGGTACTTTGCTACAATGACTCTTTGGGAAATGTGAATATGTTTTGCTCTGTACTGAAGTGGGTTAGTATTGTTTCAATGTCTATGTATTTAATCATGCTGTCAAAGCCATTTGTCTATCCACCACACAAATCTTTTAATAAATATCTTCAACATAATATTTATGCACGTAGTACATAATACATTGCTAAGCTAGTTCAGTACGTATTCCACATGATATGTGGTACAATTTAAATATACTTTAGTTACTTGAAGTATGTGTTACCATTGTGAAATGGCCAGATGAAGGAAAAAGACTTTCAGTTCACAGACATTTTGGTACAAAAGTGCTGCATTTGTGGACACACATTGATACCTATGTAACTTTTGGTGAATGTACAAGATGTTGATTATTTTTCCTTGTAAACACACTGGGCAGATGTACGTCTGGTTACTGTGAGTTTTGGAGACATATGTTCAGAATTCTAAACTACAAAGCCCTAGCAATCAGAGGCATGAAACAGTTCATGCAGAGAACTAAAAGTGGATAAAAGACAAGGGCATAATGATATAGAAGCCAGCATTTGGAATATCTGAACTGTGAGCAAATGGTTTGTGGAATTCTTCCCTTTGTGCATGAGATAGTGATGATAAAGAAGCCACACTTGGGAGCCTTTGAAGCTGGTTAAATGTGTAGACTTGGCAAATGTTTTGTGAGCAAAATTAATATTCTATTCTACAGGGAGTGCAGAATTATTAGGCAAATGAGTATTTTGACCACATCATCCTCTTCATGCATGTTGTCTTACTCCAAGCTGTATAGGCTCGAAAGCCTACTACCAATTAAGCATATTAGGTGATGTGCATCTCTGTAATGAGAAGGGGTGTGGTCTAATGACATCAACACCCTATATCAGGTGTGCATAATTATTAGGCAACTTCCTTTCCTTTGGCAAAATGGGTCAAAAGAAGGACTTGACAGGCTCAGAAAAGTCAAAAATAGAGAGATATCTTGCAGAGGGATGCAGCACTCTTAAAATTGCAAAGCTTCTGAAGCGTGATCATCGAACAATCAAGCGTTTCATTCAAAATAGTCAACAGGGTCGCAAGAAGCGTGTGGAAAAACCAAGGCGCAAAATAACTGCCCATGAACTGAGATAAGTCAAGCGTGCAGCTGCCACGATGCCACTTGCCACCAGTTTGGCCATATTTCAGAGCTGCAACATCACTGGAGTGCCCAAAAGCACAAGGTGTGCAATACTCAGAGACATGGCCAAGGTAAGAAAGGCTGAAAGACGACCACCACTGAACAAGACACACAAGCTGAAACGTCAAGACTGGGCCAAGAAATATCTCAAGACTGATTTTTCTAAGGTTTTATGGACTGATGAAATGAGAGTGAGTCTTGATGGGCCAGATGGATGGGCCCGTGGCTGGATTGGTAAAGGGCAGAGAGCTCCAGTCCGACTCAGACGCCAGCAAGGTGGAGGTGGAGTACTGGTTTGGGCTGGTATCATCAAAGATGAGCTTGTGGGGCCTTTTCGGGTTGAGGATGGAGTCAAGCTCAACTCCCAGTCCTACTGCCAGTTCCTGGAAGACACCTTCTTCAAGCAGTGGTACAGGAAGAAGTCTGCATCCTTCAAGAAAAACATGATTTTCATGCAGGACAATGCTCCATCACACGCGTCCAAGTACTCCACAGCGTGGCTGGCAAGAAAGGGTATAAAAGAAGGAAATCTAATGACATGGCCTCCTTGTTCACCTGATCTGAACCCCATTGAGAACCTGTGGTCCATCATCAAATGTGAGATTTACAAGGAGGGAAAACAGTACACCTCTCTGAACAGTGTCTGGGAGGCTGTGGTTGCTGCTGCACGCAATGTTGATGGTGAACAGATCAAAACACTGACAGAATCCATGGATGGCAGGCTTTTGAGTGTCCTTGCAAAGAAAGGTGGCTATATTGGTCACTGATTTGTTTTTGTTTTGTTTTTGAATGTCAGAAATGTATATTTGTGAATGTTGAGATGTTATATTGGTTTCACTGGTAATAATAAATAATTGAAATGGGTATATATTTGTTTTTTGTTAAGTTGCCTAATAATTATGCACAGTAATAGTCACCTGCACACACAGATATCCCCCTAACATAGCTAAAACTAAAAACAAACTAAAAACTACTTCCAAAAATATTCAGCTTTGATATTTATGAGTTTTTTGGGTTCATTGAGAACATGGTTGTTGTTCAATAATAAAATTAATCCTCAAAAATACAACTTGCCTAATAATTCTGCACTCCCTGTATTTACACAGATATACTCACACTGTTGTCTCTGTGTTTTCAGCATCATATGGGCAAGGTGAAGGTGACAATGGCCACGTCAGCAGGGAAGAAGCTTGACCCAGTGGTTCCATTGAGAGGACTGGCACAGAGTCCACCATCGATACGTCATCATCTTTGAAGGCCTCCACAGAAGACCAGTCCCTAGTGGTGGCGGACCCTACTGCAATGTTACCACCTGCATTGTTGTCCATCACCAACATTTCCATCTCCACCCTCCTACTTGCTTCCCCCAGTTGGCGATATCTGCCTCCCAAAAGGGGCGGTGTCACCTTCGCTGCAGGCAGCTCCCCCCACTCCTGTCTCTCAGGCTATGCTCAGTGAGAAGGCTATTGACCTCTTGCAGACTATCTTTGAAGGCCACCCATCCCAACCTTGTGCCCCAACTTCCACCCCTTCCCCATCCCAAATCCCTATTTCCAGCCTAATCTAAAGCACACTCACTCTTTTTTACACACCCACTCCAACACCGACAAGGAGCACATCCACATATACACACAGAGACATCAAAAAACATAGACACACACACAAACATGCAGTCACCACACCCTTCACCACCATCACTAAAATACCCAGAGACTCCACACACACACCACACCCACATGCACAGCCACCACAACACCCACCTGCACAGCCACCACCACATCTGAAGACACCACAGCCACCAGCATACAAACATGCACAACCACCACACCCACAGATACCACACCCCAGCATACAAACATGCACAACCACCACCACACCTGCAGACACCGCACCCACCGCCACACAAACATCCACACACATACATGCACCAACACATCTACAGGCACCACAACCACAACCACACACAGCACCTCCACAGCCCACCCATTCACACACACATACATTTGACATTACACACACTGTACACAAATGCACACACAGACCCAAACAACAGACACCCAGAAAGAAACACAAACCAAAACATACACTACGTACAGCGGACCCACAGGCAACTGTACCATAAACAGAAACATGTACATCACCCACTGCCACTCCCTCTTCCTCCTAACCCAAACTCCCTGACAACCACTGCAACCATTTTCCCATGAAAGACGTGTTATTTGCCCTGACTACTTCTATATCCCAAACAACCCCTCTCAAACATAAACCCACTCCTGCCACACCCAAGCCCACCTCTCCCAAACCCTAACCCACCCCTCCCAAATCCAAACCCACCCCACCCAAAACCAAGCCCACCCCTCTCAAACCCAAGGACCCCCCCAAGAGGTGTCCACTCTCTGCCCAATAGATGCCCTTTCCTGAGGAGGTTGTAATTGGCAGCGCAAATTGGAAGCAAGCTCTGGGCATGCAACCCAGGATTCAAATTATTTACAAATCTGCAATTTATTGACTCATTTATTTGATGTTTTGAGAGAACTATCTCAGTTTTATGTAAAATGTGTTTTTTCTTTACAATACCTTTGCATTGTCATTATTTTAGTAATTGTTACAAATGTGTGGCTGGAAATGTCATTTTGCTTATTTGTGTGCCATGCACTTACCCTCATTTCTGACATTGACACAAAGGGGGTTTAATTTTTAAGATATTTTTTATTATGCTTTCATTTGTGTTGTACATTTCAGATGGACATGTTATTTTTTGGTGCAAGCATTCATTATGTTGCTGGGCATGTATACCAAAATTGTGAATGTTTCTCTTATTTTGCCTGGAGAATGCATGTGTGTTCAGTTTAACATGATGTGTTACTAATATACATATATGCATTACACAGGGTAAATGACACTTTAGATTTAAAACACATTTAATGTTTGAGATAAATTACACAACACATTTGAAGTTTAAAGCTAACATTGGTTGCACAATCTGTGTACACTCACTTGCAGCATTGTGTAGTGCAATTGCTACTTTATACTGGGTTTATATCGCTCAAATTAGGTGTCCTGTTTAGGTAAAGGTTATGGTAGTTTTATGTAAATTATTGCACGCACCTGTGTGGACACATTTCAATTTGGGAATGATGTGACTTTTTGTGTAGGTGTTCATTGCCATGTTAGCACCAGATTGGTGGGTGTTACTAATATATCGAGGTGTATTTTTTTTCATTTGTTTCAAATGACAACATTACACACGTATGCATTGCACATCATTGTATTATTGCTTGCAAATATTTTTTAGACATACATGAGTCCAGTACGAATGTACACCAACAATTCCAAGGGTGACAGTTAATAGAGTGACTTACCTTCTGTGCTGGCGACAACAGGGTCGACTTTCATCATGGTCCAGGAGCAGCAGGAAGGGCAAGACTTGTATGACCAGGTTCATGGCAGCAAGAAATGAGAAAACTCTGAAAAAGGCAAGTTTTGTGCTTATATACCTCCCAATCTGCCAACTCAGAGGTAGAGGTTTGGCCACCACAGTTACATCGGTGGAAAGCCACATTGTGATTGACTCAGCGGTAAAGGTGGCTGGAGTCCCGTCACCAGCCGCTTTTGCCTATGGTGCCGTGGACGAGAGTGAAAATTCATGGCAGTGACGGTAGTTCATCTGCGGTCTTTTGTCTATGGGACTGCCAACATCTAAATTGAATGGGCAGACCTCCAAGGTGGCAGGTGGAAAATTCAACATAAAATCAATGGCAGGACCGTTAATGCCAAGATCTAAATCAGGCTCTTAGTCTTTTCTTGGAGTTCAAAAACCTCCATCTGGGAAGCCTGAAGCAGAATATGATTAAGTTGCATCAGCCACCTTTCCCACAAGGTCCTGATTACACTCTGGAGGTCTAGCAATTCCAAAAAATTTAAGTCCCTACTTTTGAGGGTTTATGGAGAAGCTCCTCTTGACCACTTCTAAGGCTCCTAGGACCTCAGGGATAGCAAATTGGGGCAAGGATCCACTCCAGAAGAGCCACCAGCAGAGTTCAATCCAGCGCCAGTTGTTACTGGTCACTTCAAGAAGAAGGCCTC
Organism: Pleurodeles waltl; assembly: GCF_031143425.1. Lineage (NCBI taxonomy): Eukaryota > Metazoa > Chordata > Amphibia > Caudata > Salamandridae > Pleurodeles > Pleurodeles waltl. The sequence goes on from NC_090438.1 coordinate 546,461,076, forward strand.
TTGCAACTTGTTATGTTCCCGTAGCCACACAGGAGGTCAGCCAATGGATCCTTGGAGTCCACATCTCAGTCCTGGGTACAAGTGTGAACAGGTTCAGCCATTCAGCTCCCAACTCAGATTATAGATAGCAAGTCCAGTCCTGTTCTGATCTTCCACAGGTCTACAAACTGAGGGTGACACCTGGATACTCCCTAACCAATGGGGAAAATGTTCCCTTGCCACTTTTTAACTCATTGGGAGTCATTACGACCCTGGTGGCCGGCGGTATGTTGGCGGTAACACCGCCAACAGGCTGGCGGTGTTCCGCCAGCAATTATGACCGTGGCGGAATTGCCACAGCCATACCGCTGGCCCCTCCATTTTCCTGCCAGGATTCCGCCTGGCGGTCATAATCCCCAGGGCAGCGGTGCAAGCACCGCTGCCCTGGGGATTATGAGTCCCCAACCACCGGCCTGTCCGTGGCGGTACACACCGCCATTGAAAGGCCGGCGGTAAGGGGACTTGGGGTGCCCCTGCACTGCCCATGCACTTGGCATGAGCAGTGCAGGGGCCCCCAGGCATAGCCCCGTCGCGCATTTCACTGCCCGAATTTCGGGCAGTGAAATGCGTGACGGGTGCTACTGCACCCGCTGCACATCAGCATTGCCGCCGGCTCTATTACGAGCCGGCTGCAATGTTGATGTGACATTTCCGCTGGGCCAGCGGACGGTAACACTGTTACCATCCGCTGGCCCAGCGGAAATGTCATAATAGGGAGACAGGAATACCGCCGGCAATGGCGGTATTCTGTCTCCTGCGGCCTCGGCGGTCTTTTCAAAAGACCACCGAGGTCGTAATGACCCCCATTATGTTTGCCTCACTGCAGACTATCTCAAACAGCACCATTTTAAGGAGAATCCAAGATGACACTGGCCTTGTGCCCTTTCAGAGATCTTGTATGCCAGCCTGGGGTGGCTTTAAGGAAATGATTGGTCCCCTCCTTCTATGCTACTCCAAACTGGTTCTGGGGCTGTCTCCCTCTCCCGTTGGGATGGAGCTAGGTTGACTAGCATCATTTGAGCTAGAGATTTCAGTGTTTTCCCTTTTCAGGTCTCTGCTTTCACTAAACTCTGAATGGAAATGCCACACCTCTGCCCTTTTCAAGTTAATGAAGTTCCCGGAACTTTCCCAGCTGCTCTTTCTGAGTTGATAGGGATTGCATGCCTCACACCAAGCCAATCTGTTGCCAAGATTCAAGCCTCTGTTTTGCTCTGGAAGCAGTTTTCACACCTCAACAACATCATGCACTGGCAGTACAGATTCTGGCAGGTTATTACAAATTAGCAATCGAGGAACTTCAGTCAGGGAAAACACAACTTTCTAAAAGTTAAATTTAATAAATATGTATTAAACATTTGACTTCACCAATGAATTGAATGTTTAATAATTATGAAAAATGAACTTTAAATGACTATTGTTTCCTGTCAAAAGTTACGAATTTAGTTTATAATCTGTTCTCTGACATTTTTCAAGATCCAGCTACAGCCCTGCCAAAGAAAATAGCTTTTGGGCCTAGACACTGGAGGAGCATATCAACTTTAATTTTGCCCAGTCTCTGTTTTAAAGTATCAGGCACCCTATTTTGTGGGCAACTTTGTGTACTTTGGGTGACTTGATATTTAAAAGGCGGATTTCCCACCTGTCAAAAAGATTGATTTGACAAGTTTGGCAGCAGGTTTTTAGGCTACTGCAGTCAGGCTACACATGGTAGGGCTGAAGCCATGCTTTATAGGCCAACCTTGTGGATGGCACAATAGGTTCTGCAGCCCACAGGTTGCATTTAACATCAATGCTGCGGGTGCATTTCCTACACCACATATTAGGGACTTATATTCATGTTAAATACGTCAATTAGGGGTAAGCCAATTTAACCATTGCAGCAGGGTGGCAGAGTTATGTGGTATTACTGGAGAGTCTTACCATGTAATACTAACACGTTCCCCAGAAGTGGACCTTGGGTTCACAGCTCAGTACTGGTAGAGTGGCAAAGAGCAGTCATGCTACCTATAAGATATCTGTAAAGCATTTCACAACAGCCACAAATGACACAACTCGAAAGAAATCCTACACCAATTATGAAAAATAAATCAGATTTTAACCTTAATTTAGACACCAAAACGATCTTTGTATTTTACATTCAACCGGAGTTATGGATTTTAGAAGCATTGAAAATAGATACACTTTTAGTTGTTATGCAATTACCATTAAAGTCATTGGCGGAAAAGCACAGTATGCAATCGGTCACTTGTGGAGTAAGTTCCATGGACCGCACTTGGAGGTAAGGTTTTGCAGGTCCCCAGATCAAGTCTCAACTGACAGTTTTCCTTTACCTTACCTAGGGAATCTGGGTGCAGAGGTGCTCTGGCTGTCCTTGGTGCTGACAGGATCCGTGATGTTTGTCGAAGTTACAGCACTTGACAAAGGTGCACTTGGGGATGGAGCTACTCGGTACCCTTGGAGAGTAGAGGCCTTTTGGGTTCCAGGACCTGAATTCCACAGCAGGAGCTTCACTGCCACATCCGGGTGCAGTGATAGCCTTTCAGCTGTGAATTACGGGCAGGTTGCGCCAAAGATGTTTTGCCACTTCTCTCGAAGTCGCCTCCTTCATGATACTGGATCTCAGGAGTGGGGTCGTTGCTGACGTCTGTCACTATGCTGGAACTGCTCTGGAGTTAGTGATGTCTGAGACGGGCTGGTGACCAACAAACCTTGGCTGCGGCAAAAGTAGTCCGGCATTACTTCGTTGTCTGGAGGGTGACCAGAATGGAGAAGCAGCTCCAAACTGTCTACCACTCCCGGGATGCAGGTCCCTGACTGTCTTTGGGCTCACTCAAAGGGGCCCAATGGGTTGCACTCCTTGTGACGCAGCAACACGATTCTTCTGCAGGTTGCAGGGGATTGGTACCAGCAGTCAGGGGAGTCTACTTTACTTCTTGGCTTCCACCAGAGTCCCTTTTGCTGGGAGCAATGAGTTTTCACCACAGGCAAACGTCAATCACAGAGTGTCAATATATGGTTCCCTCAGGGCATTTAAGTGTCCTCTCTTTGCACAGCGGCAGAGTTCCAAGTCCTGTTGTTTGTGACAGCGTCTTCTTTGTGCTTTTTCTTGATTTCAAAGTCAGAATTAAGGTTCTGGTGCCAGGGGAGCCCCTTAAATCCTGGTATAGGGGTGTTAAGCGTGTGCGGGACAGTGGCAAATGGGCTATTGGTCCCTGAGGCTAGTCCGCCCCATGACTTCCTGTGGGAGTATGTCACTTTTCCATACAGAACCCACACATTCCTAAGGTTTTGCCGATATGGCAGAGCCTTCCCTCGGCTGTACAGACCTCCTATCCCGCCCTAAAGGTTTGGTTAACCTTTTTGTAGGTGTATGCCTCCAGAATAACTAATTTTCCCACCTGCCAGCATGGACAGGACAGGAAGGGCTTTGTGCTCAAGTGGGGGACAGGAGATTACATATCTAGGGTGGTGAAAACCTTTGAGGCTCAACGCCTCGATCACTGTAAACAGTAGCCATCTTGGGAGGGCAGAGGTATGACCTCCTTCCTGCTCAGGTCCTCTGTCTCCATCCTGAGGGAGGTATTAGCATGACCAGCAGGAGGGCAGACTCTTGTCTTGATGTCAAATGGCTCAGGAGAACTTGCTAAGGCAAGGGAAAGCTAGTATCTTGGAGGGCATCCTCTAAGGACACCACCAGGGTACATGCTAGTTAATACTAGGCACGAGAATTCCATTCCGATGAAAGCTATACATTTGGGCAGACCATGCAGAAGGAATATTTCCATCCATGAAAGGTGCAACATACATTGGATCTCTCCAGAGACATGGAAACAACAAATCTACATCTTATTGTGTTTTTATTTATTTATTCATTGGTGATTCATAGGAGACTGTATGGCACTAGTGGGCCACTTCAGAGTGCCAACATGAGTAGAAGGTGGAAATGAGGCAAATGATGGGTGCAGGAGTGATTCGCAGCATCTAGGGAGAAGGACCAAGTTCCTGAAAATGGAGGATGGATAGTCAAAAAGGGTCCGTGAATACTGAAGATTAGGATAGTATGGAACCAATGTCGTTCTGTCAAAAGGGAACAAATAAGTAAGCAGATACTGTGAGAAAGGGCCTCTTTTGACATGGCAGCCCCCACCTTTGCCTGGACAATTACGTGGTTTCAAACTGTAAGTGCCCTGGGCCCCTGCTAAACAGGTTCCGGGTGCCAAATCTCTTTGCCCAAAACTATACTATGTATTGGCACTTCAGCCACTCTTGCACGCCCCTAGTAAACAGTACCCCTGGGCATGGATACTGAAGGGGACCCCCCAGAGCTGCAATAATGATTGTGCCACACTTAGAGACCCCACGCCAGCCTCATGCAGACTGCCATTGCATGTGCATGACAAGGTGTATTTAATAGTTGCAAACTTGACATGGCACTCACCAAGAGTGCCCTCTCCACTAATACTGCATGCACTATAGGTAAGTCACTCCTCTGGCAGGCTTTACAGCCCTAAGGCAGGGTGCACTTTATTGCATGTGAGTGCATAGATTTGCATGAGCAAATATGCCCCTACTGTGTCTTTACAAAACCATAAGGCATAGTAAGTGTACAGGGGAGTCATAGCAAATACATGAGCTGGACACTGGTCATTACGAGTTCCCCAGCTACATGATGGCCTCTCTGAATACTGGATTGTTTGGTATCAAAAAACTCAGAATAATAAACCCACACTGATACCAGTGTTGGATTTATTATAACATGTACCCAGAGGGCACCTTAGAGGTGCCCCTGCAAAACCTACCAGCTCTGGCATGGTTGCTGACAGATCTGGACTCCTGGGGTGAAAGCCTCTTGTTAGACCTGGCATCCTTGGTGTGGTCTCCCCTATCTTTTTTGCCTCTGCATTCCCATGTTTTGACTGTGTGCTGGACCCTATTTTTGCTGTTTTTGGTACTCTGTGCACTTTACCACTGCTAAACAGTGCTAAAGCGCAAGTGCTCCCTGTGAAAATTATATATGTAATTGGCTTTTTTATGATTGGCATATTTGAGTTACTAGTAAGTCCCTAGTAAAGTGCACTAGATGTGCCCAGGGCCTGTAAATCAAATGCTACTAGTGGGCCTGCAGCGCTGGTTGTGCCACCCACATGAGTTGCCCTGTAAACATGGCTCAGACCTGCCACTGCAGTGTCTTTGTGTGCAGTTTTAACCTGCCAATTCGACCTGGCAAGTATACCCGCTTGCCAGGCCCAAACCTTCCCTTTTTATACATGTAAGGCACCCCTAAGGTAGGCCCTAGGTAGCCCCATGGGCAGGGTGCAGTGTATGTTAAAGGTGGGACAATTACTGATGTGTTTTAAATGTCCTAACAGTGAAATACTGCCAAATTCGGTTTTCAGTTTTTCAAGGCCTATCTCTCATGGGGGACTGCCTTTAGATAACTTTTAAGTGCAGTTTCCCTTTGGGAATGGATAGAGATATGGAGGTTAGGATCTCTGAACTCACATTTTAAAAATACATCTTTTGGAAAAGTTAGTTTTTAGATTGTCAGTTTCAAAAATGCCACTTTTAGAAAGAGGGCATTTTCTTTCTTAAACCATTCAGTGACTCTGCCTGTGTCATGACCACACAAACTTGCCAAGTCAAATCAAAGAAGTGCATGAGAAAAGCAAAGAGATATCCTCAGTGGAGACAGCAAAGCCCAAACTGGAAGAAGGTTTGCAGAGTAATCTTGCGCTTATTTCAAAGGAAGAATCAAGAAGAGAAGATCCAAGATGGCCGCTGTGAGTCCTGAAGGTTAGTTACAGTTCTAGTCTTGCAATCGGTTGGTTGCTAGGTTACGAGCTCTCCAGCTGGAAGCCTTGCACTTCAACTGAGGTCTGACAGGAATCAGCTGTGTGGAGAGAGAGCGCGCTTCAGAACAGAAACTCCTGTGAGGTAAAATTACATTTGAAGATTCTATTACAGAAAACGGATAAATATTGTCAAGGTTTATTCGAAGAGTTTGATAGTAGACCGTTCCTGTGGAAGTCGGCAAGGCTACAGAGTTAATGTATGAATTAACCTTATGTTTACAAGGTTCTTGTTTAAGATATTAAAGTCAAAGAAAAAACGAACTTTAAAAGAGCAAGTATCTACAAATGTCAAGGCTATAAACAAAGGCCAAGTTAAAAGGAGAATCAAACTGTTAACAAATAAGCATTTACAAATTCAATGGTATTAAACCAAAATAGAGTTTAAAAGAGAAACGAACTTAAATAAACAAGCATTTACAACTACAAGTTATCGACAGATGTCGAAGTAAGGAAGGAGAAACTAACTGTAATAAACAAGCATTTACAAATACAACTTATCAACAAATGTCGAAGTAAGAAAGGAGAAACGAACTTTAATAAACAAGCATTTACAAATACAAGTATTGACAGAAGTCACAATAAGACAGGAGAAATTAAATAACATCAGCTGATTTGAAGAACGCATTATCACCAACTATATATATATATATAGCAACATAAAACCAATCTCTAACAAAGGTTGAGAAGTTCTTCCAGAATCAGTAATAAGCATTTTTTAAAGAAGAGCTATTATTTATAGAGAGAAGCAAGGCTACAGAGAACTCAGGGTGAGTGAAGAAATAACAGAATTAAAGAGAATTAAGTGTTGAGAGTAGAAAGTGAAAAACTGATGTTGTATGTCCCTAGTAAATGCGACTGTGACTCTTGCAGGTGCTGTATCCAATCTTAGATGTGAAGAGGCAGACTGAGTACTGGCGTTCATCATCTCTGTGGCAGTCTCTCTACCATCCCATTCCCCTTTCCCCCTCCGGGGTACTCAGCACGAAGGATTAATATTAGTTGTGAATAGCTTGGGTCGGGACTGAGGAGTTATCTTCTGCTTCTGAGGAAATCGAATTGAAGTATCCTGACAGATTGAAGTGCCTTCACCCTAATTTTAGGGAAAAAACAGATTGCCTCCTGAGCAGAATGGCAGAAGGAATTGATATAAAAGCATTAGCCACCGTTTTGGAAGGGTTACAGAAACAATTAAATAACACCATAGAAGAAACAGTCCAAATAAAACAGCGAATAAATGAGTTAGGGAACACCGCTAAATCAAATGAATCTGTGTTTTCACAAATCCCTAGCCCTTCACAGTCTGCAGGTATATCCACTCAAGTAATTCATGCGGTTTCCCCTATTATTCCTTTGGCTCAACCCGAGCACTACGGTGGGGATCCAAATAAGGCGCAGATTTTTCTGACCCAATGCTCATTGCATTTTTTATGTAGACCAGTAATTTTTTCCGAAGACCAGTCCAAAGTGGCATTTATATTGTCTTATCTGCCAGGAGATGCTGCCGCATGGTCCATGCCAATAATTTCGAGAAATGATCCTGTTTTATATAATTTCCAACATTTCAAGGAAGAGTTCTTAAGAATATTTGATCGGCGAACTGCAGCTCAAGCCACTGACAATGAACTACTGAAAATCAGACCAAGGTAATAAAGATCTAGTAGCCTATCTGGCTCATTTCAATAAACTCATTGTAGAGACTGCCTGGCCGGAGTCAAAAAGAGCCGCCATATTTTATCGTGGACTGCAAGATGAATTGAAAGATGCCTTAGCACAAGTTCCAAATATACCCACCGAAATTTCGGAGTTAATTGATCTTGTGTTACAGATTGACCACCGGTTAACTGAACGAAGAGCAGAAAAGAGAAGAGAGTATCGACCATTTCCCCTGAGGATTGATCGTGTAAGAAATGATCATACGAGAGCCGGAGAAGGGATAACGATAGAAGAACCAATGCAAATTGGTTCCATCCGAGGTCCTTTATCTAAGGAAGAAAAAGAGAAAAGAAGAGTGAATCAACTATGTTTATATTGCGGTGCATCTGGGCATTTTGTTAAAAACTGTCCCAAGAAACCCAAAGCTCTTCAGTCGGGAAAAGGCCAGCTTCATCAGTAGAGGGAGTTGCCCTGATGAAAGCAGAACCCAAGACAACTCCTTTAGATCAACGAGTGGCGAATACCTTACAAACCGCAGGGCCACATTTGGTACAAACAGTATCAGTTAAGACCCTTGAGAAGGAAATTCAAGGGATCTCAGTTATGATAGACTCTGGAGCTACAGGCAACTTCTGTGATATCAAATACGCTCGTAAAATGGGTATTTGATTTATCAAGAAATCTACTTTGGAAGTAGTAAGAGCTGTGGATAGAACCAATCTTTCTTCAGGACCCATTTCCCATGAGACCGAACCAATTCAGATGCAAGGTTTTGGTGGACATCAGGAGCAGATAATTTTTAATTTGATAGATGCTCCACAATTTCAACTCATTTTGGGTCTGCCCTGGCTTACAGAACATAATCCACAAATTGATTGAAGCAAAAGAACGATCAAGATGAATTCCTCTTACTGCAAAGAGAATTGCTTTCATGATGGAGTGGAAGTGTCCACCAAGTCCCAAGCGGCCTGTTTATCATCACACTCTTCAATGATCTGTGCACTAAAGACAGCAGAAATCCCAAAAGAATATGAGAATTTAGTCGCCGTTTTTGATGAAAAGGAGGCTGGGAAATTGCCACCACATCGACCCTACGACTGCAAAATTGAACTGGAGCCAGGTGCGATATTGCCATGTAGCAGAATATATGCATTGACCGAAGCAGAGAATCAACATTTAAAGGAGTATTTGGATCAATATCTTGCTAATGGTTTTATTCGTCCTTCTGAATCTCCAGTGTCATCCCCACTATTTTTCATACCAAAGAAGGATGGGAGTCTTCGAACTTGCATTGATTATCGAGCCCTCAATCAGGTTGCCATCAAGAATCGATACCCACTGTCTTTAGTGTCAGTTTTATTAGATCAAGTAAAGAATGCTAGAATCTACACCAAATTGGACCTGCGAGGAGCATATCATTTGATTCGAGTGGCTTCAGGGGATGAATGGAAAACCGCTTTTCGGACTCTATACGGATTCTTTGAATATCAAGTGATGCCTTATGGGTTATGCAATGCTCCCGCTGCCTTCCAGCATTTCATTAATGATATATTACGAGAATTCCTCGACCGGATTGCCGTGGTTTATATAGATGACATTTTAATCTTTTCCGACAATCTACAGGAGCACATTTCCCATGTTCGATCCATCCTCACAAGGTTGCAAGAAAACCATCTCTATGTAAAATTGGAGAAGTGTGCATTTCATGTGGAACGAGTTGAGTTCTTAGGATTCATTTTGTCACCAGAAGGAGTTCGTATGGATCCTGCCAAGATAAAGACAGTGCAACATTGGCCTTCTCCTTGCAATGTCAAAGAGATCCAGAGTTTCTTGGGGTTCGCTAATTTTTATCGAAGATTCATATCCAATTTTTCTCAAACAGTTACACCCATTACTCGATTGTTGAAGAAAGGAGTGAAGTTTGAGTGGACAAAAGAAGCTGAAAATGCTTTTAATTTTTTGAAGAATTCCTTCGTCTCAGCTCCAATCTTGCTCCACCCCAATCCAGATGAGCCATATTATGTGGAGGCAGATGCTTCAGATGTTGCCATAGGAGGTATCCTTTCCCAGCGTCACAAAGATACAGGTCAATTACATCCAGTGGCCTATTTCTCTCGAAAATTAACACCACCAGAGATAAATTATTCAATTGCGGATAAGGAGCTATTGGCAGTCAAAGAAACTTTTCGTGAGTGGAGGCATTACATTTTGGGAGCTAAGCATAAAGTGACCGTTTACACGGACCACCGAAATTTACAGTTTTTAAAATCAGCTCGAACTCTAACAGCTAGACAACTGCGTTGGTCCCTATATTTTGCAGACTTTGATTTTGTTATCACTTTCAGACCAGAAAAAGTAAATGGGAAGGCAGATGCTCTATCTCGAATTGATACCGGTGCAGTTAAAGAGCCTCCAGAAAAAGAATTGATTATTCCACAAGAGAAGTTCATATCTGCCATATTGTATGAAAATTTAACCAAAGAAATTCAAGAAAACTTAACATTCGAAGGAATGCTGAAGTGGTCCAAAGAAGGCCAAGGAAGAGAAATCAAAAAAGGTTTGTCATACTTTAAAGGTGCACTGTATGTTCCGACTGTGGAGCTGCAAGAAAAAAATCTTCAGGCTTATCATGACGATCAATTGGCTGGACACAAAGGAATTCAAAAGACTCAAAATCTAATACAACGAGAATTTTGGTGGCCAAAAATGAAAACTCAGATAAGACAATATGTGTCAACTTGTGACAAATGTCAAAGAGGGAAATCAAATAGAACAGCTTCACAAGGTCTGTTAAGACCTTTGCCCACTGCACCCCATGCCTGGCATACTGTTACTATGGATCTTATAGTGGACCTCCCTAGTAGCCAAGGTTTTAACACTATCCTAGTTTTTGTAGACACTTTCACTAAAATGGCGCATTTCATTCCTTTGAAAGAAATCCCTCGAGCCCCACAGGTTGCACAGTTGTTTACACAACACATAGTACGCGCCCATGGTATCCCAAAAATTATAGTTTCAGACAGGGAGTCCCAATTTGTTTCTCGCTTTTGGAAGGCCTTTAGTAAAAGATTAGGAATTGATTCTCGTTACTCTACCAGTTACCATCCTGAAACCGATGGGCAAACAGAGAGAGTGAATCAAGAGTTAGAACAGTATTTAAGACTCAATTTATTCGATAAAGAGAAGGAATGGCCCGAGTTGATGTGGGCAGCTGAATTTGCTTACAATAATGCTGTTCATTCCACCACTGGGTTCACCCCCTTTTATCTGAACCATGGTAGACATCCTAATGTAATGTTGGGTAAAGAAGATGATTCAGTGCCTGCAGTAGAAGAGATGGTGAGGGATTTGCAGACCACGTTAGTTAGGGCTAGAAAAAACATCATTCAAGCAAAAGACTCATATAAGACTCAGGCTGATAGGAAAAGAAGAGAGAGACCCATTTATTCGAAAGGAGACAAAGTTTGGTTATCCACTCGTCGTTTACGTCTCAAAGAAAATCGCAAATTTCAGCCACGATTTATAGGCCCATTCAAAGTTGACAAGATGATCAATCCAGTGGCAGTTAAATTGCAGTTGCCAGCTCATCTAAAGATACATCCTGTTTTCCATGTCTCCTTGTTAAAGAACAGTCCTCCAAATTTACGTCAAAACTCCCCTCCAATTCCTATTCAGTTTAGCTCTGCAGAAGAGTATGAGGTCAATCAAATCTTACATTTCAAAATCCGTAATGGCCAGCTTTATTATCTAATTGATTGGAAAGGTTATGGTCCAGAGGAACGATCCTGGGAGCCGCACAAGTATGTACATGCTTCAAGATTAGTGAGAAACTTTCATAGAACCTACCCAAGCAAACCTAAATTGGAGAACTGTTCCTTGAGGGGGAGTACTGTCATGACCACACAAACTTGCCAAGTCAAATCAAAGAAGTGCATGAGAAAAGCAAAGAGATATCCTCAGTGGAGACAGCAAAGCCCAAACTGGAAGAAGGTTTGCAGAGTAATCTTGCGCTTATTTCAAAGGAAGAATCAAGAAGAGAAGATCCAAGATGGCCGCTGTGAGTCCTGAAGGTTAGTTACAGTTCTAGTCTTGCAATCGGTTGGTTGCTAGGTTACGAGCTCTCCAGCTGGAAGCCTTGCACTTCAACTGAGGTATGACAGGAATCAGCTGTGTGGAGAGAGAGCACGCTTCAGAACAGAAACTCCTGTGAGGTAAAATTACATTTGAAGATTATATTACAGAAAACGGATAAATATTGTCAAGGTTTATTCGAAGAGTTTGATAGTAGACCGTTCCCGTGGAAGTCGGCAAGGCTACAGAGTTAATGTATGAATTAACCTTATGTTTACAAGGTTCTTGTTTAAGATATTAAAGTCAAAGAAAATACGAACTTTAAAAGAGCAAGTATCTACAAATGTCAAGGTTATAAACAAAGGCCAAGTTAAAAGGAGAAACGAACTGTTAACAAATAAGCATTTACAAATTCAATGGTAATAAACCAAAATAGAGTTTAAAAGAGAAACAAACTTAAATAAACAAGCATTTACAACTACAAGTTATCGACAGATGTCGAAGTAAGGAAGGAGAAACTAACTGTAATAAACAAGCATTTACAAATACAAGTTATCAACAAATGTCGAAGTAAGAAAGGAGGAACGAACTTTAATAAACAAGCATTTACAAATACAAGTATTGACAGAAGTCACAATAAGACAGGAGAAATTAAATAACATCAGCTGATTTGAAGAACGCATTATCACCAACTATATATATATATAGCAACATAAAACCAATCTCTAACAAAGGTTGAGAAGTTCTTCCAGAATCAGTAATAAGCATTTTTTAAAGAAGAGCTATCATTTATAGAGAGAAGCAAGGCTACAGAGAACTCAGGGTGAGTGAAGAAATAACAGAATTAAAGAGAATTAAGTGTTGAGAGTAGAAAGTGAAAAACTGATGTTGTATGTCCCTAGTAAATGCGACTGTGACTCTTGCAGGTGCTGTATCCAATCTTAGATGTGAAGAGGCAGACTGAGTACTGGCGTTCATCATCTCTGTGGCAGTCTCTCTACCATCCCATTCCCCTTTCCCCCTCTGGGGTACTCAGCACGAAGGATTAATATTCGTTGTAAGTAGCTCGGGTCGGGACTGAGGAGTTATCTTCTGCTTCTGAGGAAATCGAATTGAAGTATCCTGACAGCCTGCTTGTGTATTTCCTGTCTGGGTCAGACTGACAGTTGGGCTGTTTGTGAATCCCCTCTACACAGTAACAGAAAGGTCAACGGGAGTGTAGCCTGCATATCCTGATGGGCTTTCTGGGCTGGAGTGGAGGGAGGAGAGGTCACTTACACCTGAATGGGCTGTACCTGCCCTCAAACAATGCAGTCATCAACCTCCTGGTGTGAGTCTGGAGCCAGGCCTCGACAAGGCAGGATCTTGTGAACAACAGAGACTTTCCTTTGAAGTTCGCCTACTTCAAAGGCAGAAAGGGGTTTAAGTAGTGGACCCATTGCCCTGATTTTCAGATTACTTCTGGAACCAAGAGTAACCTCTGCCAAGGAGAAGAGCTGAAGACCTGGAAGGGGAGTACTGCCACTTTGCCGGTGACTGTGCTTTGCTAGGTTGGCCTGCAATTGCTGCTTCTGCCTAAAAGAGGACAAAGACTGGTCGTTGTGGTATATTCCTGCTTGTGAAGAATTTCCAAGGACTTGGACTGAGCTTTCCTCCTGTTTTGAAGTATCAGGGACATCAAAGACTTCCTCTACCAGCACCATGACTCGCTGCTGAGACTTCTGCCTTCCCAAGTGGTGCCCTATCCAGTCCCTGGGCTCTTGAAAGATGAAGCTGGTAGAACAAGGACTGAAATCCATGCACAGGAAGGCGTGCAGGGAAACTTTTGATGCACCACTTGCATTGCGGCTGTAAAAATGACATGCTCACGGCTGAAATTGGTGCACTACCTACATCGTGGCTGGGTAATCGATGCATCACCGGCATCGCGGCTGGAGAAACGACTCAACACCCGCTTCCGGCTGCTGAAAATGATACAAACCCCATGAAGCATGGTTTTCCAACATCGTGCAGACGGATTTCTCACGCATCGTCACTGGGTGTCAAAATCATCGTGAAGCTACGTGGATCCGAGGTGCCCTTTCCAGAAATCGACACATCACTCTCTTGGGGGAGAGAAAAATGATGCATCGTCTACCCGACCGGAGAATAAATGACGCACGGCCTCACTTGCGAGTAAGGAATCAATGTATCGCTTACTTTACCAACGCACGCTCACCCGTGCTGCTTTATTTTTTACGCAAACCAGGTTCTTTGTATAAAAACAATGTTTCCATTGTTTTCTATGTGTTAAGACTCTTTTTACTTTAAAAAATCATAACTTGTCTTGTATATGTTGGACTTTTGGCGTTTTCGTCATTTTTGATCTAGATAAATATTGGCTGTTTTTCTAAACTGGTGTGGTGTCCATTTTGTAGTGTTTTCACTGTATTACTGTGTGTGTTGGTACAAATACTTTACACATTGCCTTTGAGATAAGCTTGACTGCTTTTGCCAAGCTACGAAGGGGGTGAGCAGGGGTTATCCTAAGTGTGTATCTCCTTTACCCTGACTAGAAAGAGGGTTCCTGATTGGACACAGTGCAAACTGATGGCCAACCAGAGACCCCATTTCTAACACCTCTGCTTTCAGGAGCCAGAACACAAAGCCTTTTCTTCCCACAGGTAGGCACCCAGGTGTTACGGGCAGCTTCAAAGGCTTTACTGGCTTTGAAGTTTGACCTCTGACTTTGCTGCTAGCAGCAGATGACCGCCCAATGATTTTACCCCCAATTTGAGTTTGAAAACCAGTGGGAAAACTTAGTCAGAGTAGGAGGAGTGGCTCCCCTCATCCTGCACCACTCCCCAGATGTGTCAGGTGAGGTTACCACTCCATTTCATTATCCTCCATCTTGGGTGGCGGGCAAATAGCCTATCAGGGTTAGGGTTCCCACAGGAAGCAGTCACATAGTGTGTGTAGCCCCCTAATGTAGGCGGCCCATTGGCCACTACCAGGTAGTCCCCTAATGCCCACTAAATTCAGTATTTAGTGGGCATCCCTAGACCTGCAGATCAGATAGATTTGATGGACACAAGAAGACCAGTGACAAAGAAGACCAAAGGTTTGAAAACAGATGTCCTGCTGCAAGGAGAAAAAGGTACCAAACCCTGCCTGCTACACCCAGAACTCTACAATTGCCGTTGAGAGTTTGACTCAACGTCAGATGGACTCAAAGAAATCCCAGAGGACCTCCAGCCTTCTAAAAATCACAAGAACACCCCTTTGAGTAAAGGTATCAGTCCCTGCACCCTGCAGGCAAGATACCAGATAAGTCCAGTTCACTGACAGGCCACTGACTAATGAACTGGACATAGCAGCCAGACCATATTCCATCTGACAGGCCCAAAGGACAAACCATGTCAGTATGTCAGGTTTGGTGGCACTGCAACCTCCAGTAGCTGAAATGTGCCATAGCTGGGGGTACTGGATCCCCAATGTTGGACACCCAGAAGAAAAGTCCACTCCAGGCTCTCTGAGGACCCGAAGCAAACACCAGTCAAGGGACTTCAGGATACCTAAGGACCATCGCCCAGAGTGGCCCTGTTGACATGCAATCCATCCTCAAAGTGACCTGCACCTGGCTCTAAAAACTTCTTGATGCAAGACCCTTGGTTGACCTATCTGCACTACACCATGCTTCCCTGGCCCCTGCATCAGAAATCCAGCTGTGCTCTAGGGGTTCCTAACCCCTTGTGACCTCTACATTCAAAGGGGACCCACCAGACTTACCTTTTAGTCCACCTGTGCAGTGTGCTTCCAAGTGGTCCCGTCTCTGTTTTTCACCAGCTCCAAGTCTTTCAGCTGCTGTTCCTGCTTGAACCGGGAACCGCACAGACTTCTCCGGCTGGCCAACAGGACATCTCAACGACCTCAACCTAACAATAGAAGGTGACATTTGTAAGAGCATTGCTTGATTTTACATGCTTTGAAAAATCATAACTTAAAAAGTATTTCCCCAATTTTGATGATCTTGGTCCTAAAAATGTATCAAGAAGTTGAAGTATTTTCGTAAGTCGGTCTGGAGTTATTGTTTTGAGTGTGTGTCCACATTTATAGATACTGTGAGTACAACAGATGCTTAGCACACCTCCAAGATAAGCCTAATTGCTTGCCCACACTGTAGGAGGCTGGCCTGGTTTGTTACACGGTATATTAGTGACATGTAGTCAGTGTTTAGAAGCCAGGCTGTCTAGTGGTAGCTGTAGCTGAGCAGCCAAGGCTTATCTAGGAGACATGCAAAGCTCTTGCAATACCACTACAGTCACATAGTATTCACACACATGAAAGAAAATACTCAGTGTTACAAAAATAAAGGTACTTTATTTTTAGTGACACAATGCCAAAAATACTTTAGAGACCATACTCCCTTAGGAGGTAAGAAATATACACAGTAGATTCACTAGAATGCAGAAATAGCTGTAAAAACAGTGCAAATAGTGAAAATCACAATAGGTTGCAATGGGCCTAGGGGAAACACAAACTATATACTAAAATAGTGGAATGCAGAAGTCGGATCCCCACCTTGGCAAGTGTAGTGTGCACAGGGGCGCTGGGAGTGTAAGAAAACACCAAAGGTAAGTACTAGAACCCGGTCCAGAGCCCAGGAAAACAGGAGTAAATCACAGTACAATTCCTAGAACACACAAGAAGTTGTGAAAGAAGATTATGCAAGAACCAGAAGAGACTGCAAGACACCAATGATAGATTCCTGGACCAGAAGACCTGTGGAAGAAGGGGACTAAGTCCAAGAAGCACTGAAGAGTCCAGGGAGAACAGGAGCCCCTGCTAACCCGGATGAAGGTGCAAAAGAAGAACAACCAGTGAGAAGACAAAGTCAGTTGTGTACACAACAAGACAAATGCGGGTTCCTGGTTGGTGCAGAAGATGTCCCAGTCGGATGGATGATTGCAGTCTAGTTTGCGTCACCGGATTCCGCCAACAAGCCTTGCCATATGCAAAGCTCGAGGTTAGCGGAAATGGCGCTGCTCGGGACCAGGAGGGACCTTGTGGCCTCTACCCAGGACGGAGAGACAGAGGGGGCCCTCAGCAACTCAGACAGCCCTCAGAAGACCAGGCAGCTTGCAGAGGAGTCCCACAGCAGGGGGACAAAGAAGATGCAAAAGGAGATCCACGCAGCGCAACACAAAGGAATTCCACTCCACTAGAGAACCACTCAGGAAGCTGTGCACCACAGGATGGAGTGCTGGGGGCCTAAGCTGTGCTGTGCACAAAGGACTTCTTGGAAGGTCGCACCGAATCCTTGGCAACTGCAAGTCACACGATGCATGGGGGTTCTGCCTTGCGTGAGGAGGCAAGCTCTTACCTCCACCAAAGTTGGAAAGCAGGACTTGGGACTGCTGGGGTCACTTTAATCTACCACCTGTGTCGCTGGATCCACGCTCGTCGTTAGGAGATGGGACCTACTCCACTGGTGGTCGCTGCAGAGAGGTGCCTACTGAAGCAGGGAAGTTACTCCGTCACTCCACAGGAGATTCTTTCGGTTTTTCTGGTGCAGGCTGAAGACATGCAGTCCTCGGAGGATGCACAACCTAGAAACAGTTGCAGTTGCTGGCAGGAGCTGAAGATACAATGTTGCAGAAGTCATATTTGCTGCTTTGTTGCAGTTTGTAGAGTTCCTGGAGGGTCCAGGTGCAGTTTCTTCTGTGAGAAGGTGAAGAAAAGGATGCAGAGGATTCCTGCTGGTGTCTTGCAATCCAAATCTGAAGAACCACCCAAGAGAGAGACCCTAAATAGCCCTGAAAGGGAGATTAGCTAGCTACACAGGTAAGCACCTATCAAGAGAGGTCTCTGATGTCACATGCTGGCACTGACAACTCAGATGCTCCCAGAGTGCCCCACCACCTTGAAATCCAAGATGGCAAAATCCAGAGACACTCTGGAGGAGCTCTGGGCACTACCCGTGGGGTGATGATGGACAGGGGAGTGGTCACTCCCCTTTCCTTCATTCAGTTTCATGCCAGAGCAGGGACTGGGGGTCCCTGAAGAGGTGTAGACTGGATTATGTAAGGAGGGCACCATCTGTGCCCTTCAAAGCATCTCCAGAGGCTCCGGGAGGCTACCCCTCCCATGCTTGGAACACCTATTTCCAAAGGGAGAGGGTGTAACACCCCTCTTCCAAAGGAAATCCTTTGTTCTGTATTCCTGGGCTTGAGCTGCTCAGGCAACAGGAGGGCATAAACCTGTCTGTGAGGTGGCAGCAGCTGGGGCTGCCTGGAAAATCTCAGAAGGGTGGTATGGCAGTGCTGGGGGTCCACTGTGGAGCCCCCAGAGTGCATGGAATTGTAAAATCAGTAACTGCAATCAGTATTGGGGTACAATTCCCAGACACCTCACATGGCCATATTTGGAGTTACCATTGTGAAGCTGGACATAAGTATTGACCTATGTCCAGGGCACGCGTACAATGTCGTCCCGCACTCACGAAGTCTGGGAAAATGGTCCTGGACAATGTGGGGGCACCTCTGCTAGTGCAGGGGTGCCCTCATACAATGGTACTTTGCACCCATCCTCCAGGGTTGGAAGGCCTGACATATGGGTGACTTATAGGTGACCTAGTGCAGTGTAAATGGCTGTGAAATGGTGCATGCACCATTTCACACAGGCTGCAATGGCGGCTCTGTAGAAGACTTTGCATGGGCTAGCCTATGGGTGGCAAAAGTAATGCTGCAGTCCATAGGGATCCCCTGGACCCCCAATGTCCTGGGTACCTAGGTATCATATTCTAGGAACTTATAAGGGGGTACCAGTATGCCAATTTGGGATGAAATGCTGGGTTAGAATTATGGAGTGACAAATTTGAGAGGAGAGAGAGCATAAGCACTGGGGTCCTGGTTAGCAGGACTCCAGTGACACATTCAAACACACTGACATCATGCAGAATGTTGGGTAATATGCCAAAAAGATGGTACTTTCCTACACACACCACCACCACAAAAATAGAGCTTTAGGTGGTCTGCTTTTAACCTGTGGATACCAAGGTAAGGTTAAACTAATTGTTTAAGATATGAAGCCTAACATAATGCTGTTCATTTTCAATACAATGTAATTTCTTAATAAAAGTATACTATTGAAGACTACAATTGTTAGAGTATATAATTATAATACAACATATGGGAAAAAGATTTTCAGATGTGACAGACTGTTTCAGAAAAAAAACAGACACCAGAATACTTACCATACAAAAAATGCCCCTAAAATAGCATCTCCTAAATCATACATGGGATATAATTGCAATTTGAAGTGACTGCATTATGTCTACAACTACAACTGCATGTTGAAGGAGTTTGTCATTTTGTTACTCTGAAACATTTTCTCTGTGGGTTTTTTGGAATCGATAGATTGGTGTAGTCAGATTTTCAGATGTGACAGCTGTTTCAGAAAAAAACAGACACCAGAAAAAATTAAAATGGCACTTTGATACTTACCATACAAGGAACGCCCCTAAAATAGCATCTCCTAAATCATACATGGGATAAAATTGCAATTTGAAGTGAATGCATTATGTCTACAAATACAACTGCATGTTGAAAGAGTATGTCATTTTGTTACTCTGAAACATTTTCTCTGTGGTTTATTTGGGAATCAATAGATTGGTGTAGTCAACAGTCTACGTGGAGGAGTGATGACACAGAGTAGAATTTGCCTTTTGTTACAGGTATGTCAGATTTTGTTTTTTGAAACTGGATTCAAGACCTCATTTTGAGTTTAGAGCCAATTGGATAAAGCTCCAATTTCTGGTGGGAATTTTAAATAAAGGATAGAATCCAGTGCCTGAATTTTATCACCAGAGGGATATTGTTGTGGAGTAAATTCGGATGTTTTCCTCCAGAAATTGGAGGACTGTCAGTTACTTCTCAACTTTGAATGAGGCTCTTATTGTCCCAGTTCCCCAGCTATGACTTCCAAAACTTTTGAAAACTAGAGACTAAAGTTGCTCATTAATGTCCAAGAGGAATTGCCAGTGAACTCTAAATGTAATGAAATGAAAAGTGCGCAGAAACGTCATTAAGTGAAATCCTGCTGTCTGCATCTGGTTCAGAGATCCAATTCAGTCTTGATGCAACCCAGCATGTTTAAGATGGTCATGTTGTCCAGGTTATACATTTTCAAACTTTGTTCAACTTTCAAGTTTGAACAAGTTAACACAGATTCAATACATTCTTTCCTTCCTCAGACAATGGACTTGGGCATGCATTTTTTGTTTACTTTTTTCCAGTTACAATGACATTAATCTGCTTCATTGAAAGTCATCTTTGCACTTTGCTGACATGTTTTTTAGATAAAATGCCACCACACCAGAGGGTATTCTGTCACCTCCTCTATATTCGTCTTCTACTCCTAAATTAGTTCCTATTTATATTTTTCTACTCCTTTCCCTATGCCTTTTCCTTTTCCTACTCCTATTCCAAATCCTGATTCTACTCATATTCTGTTGGAAATTGGGTTTCTTATTGACAGGGGTATGCACCCTTATCAAGCACAAACCACAATCCTAATCAGGGTCAGTCACAAACACATCCTCCATTAACCTGTACTCAAACTCTGGTAGCTTGGCACAGGGCAGTAAGGCTTAACTTAAGAGTCAATATGCAAGTATTTGTGCAATACACCAAACAGTAAAACAGCGAAGACACTGCACAAAAAGATTCCAAACTAGGTTAGAAAAATAGAACTTTGTTTAATAAATAAAAGACACCAAAACAACAAAAATCCAATAAGTAGAACTTTAGTTTTTACCTGGACAATGTCATAGGGTCAGGCTGACGCAATGGGGTACGGGCGGATACAGGAACCCAGTGAGGCCCACTGAACATAAGTACCTTAATCCCGGTTGCATCAACATCAAATATGCGAGGTACAGCAGAAGCAATGCATTGATCCCTGCAGCAGAGGAGATGCATCAATTTTGCCCTGGCAGTTGAGGGAATGCATCGAAGTTCCCTATGCAGCAGTGGCAATGCGTAGGACCCGAGTTGCAATAGAGTTTAGGTGCAGGTTTGGCATCATCATTGTGGCTGACATAAATGGGAAAGCAGGGGCCTTTCATCAAAGGAAATATCAAAAGTGATGTTCCTGTTCTAGCCATGCAACAGCAGAGGTGTGCTGGTTCTGTCCATGCAAGAGTGGAGATGAGGTTGTTCTGCTGGAGCAAGCACCTTAGGCCTCACTTCCAATGGTCCAATACATGGGTGGCACCACATGGCAGTGCAGACTCACAGATGGCAGAGTCCAGGTGCAGCAGTAGGTTGGCTGGAAGTCTTTTATGTCCCTGAGACTTCAGATCAGGAGACCAGTCTGTTGGTCCTTGGAGTCACTCCAGGTTCAAGTGTTGCAGGTCCAGTCCTTCTCACCCAGTCAGGGGAATAGCGGGCAGCAGGGCTGCACAGCATAGCAGCAGTCCAGCAGTGGCAGTCCTTCTTCCTGGCAGAGCTAGCCACAGGTCCAGAAGTGTATTGAACTAGTGGTGTCAGAGGTCAGGTACGTTTACGGAGTTGGGCCTTTGAAGTGGAGGTAGACCTCAAAGATAGGACTTTGATGTGCACATAGGCCCTGCCCTTTCTACCCTGGCTCCAGACTCACTACAGGGGGATATGCAGCCCTTTGTGTGGGGACAGGACACAGTCTATTCAGGTGCAAGTGAGGCTGCGGCCAGCTCCTCCCTTCCATCCTACCAGGATGGCCCACCAAGGCCCTTCAAGTCACACCTAAACTCCCTTTATGTGTGGCTGTCTAGGGGGGATATACAAAGCCTCTTGTCACCCACCCCGGGCAAGTGATAAGAGACAGGCACCAGACACCAAATGGCTAAAGTAAGAAAATGCCAACTTTCTAAATGTGGCATTTTCCGAGCTACAGTGTAAAATCTGACGACCCTATAAGTTGTGATTTTAAATTCTGATTCCGGAGACATCAAACTCGAAAAACATATCTGTACCAGATTGTGAATTACACTTATAATATGTAATGGTGTAGTCCCAATGGCATACTATGGGAGAGATAGACCTTGCTGTCATGAAAAATGACTGCAGGAGATTTTCACTACCAGTACATGTAAGACTTAAAAGTACATGTCCTGCCTTTTACATACATTGCACCCTGCCTCTGGTTTGTTCAGGACTTACCTTAGGGTGACTAGTATGTATAAAAAAGGAAAACTCGGGCCTGGCAAAAGGGCTATTTTGCCAGGTCCACATGGCAGTGTAAACCTGCCTACACAGGCTCTGTATTTGCAGGCCTGAGACATGGTTAGAGGGCTACTTAGGTGGGAGGCCCAATCAGTGCTGCAGGCCAACAAGGAACATTTAATATACAGGCCCTGGGCACAAGAAGTGCACACTACTAGAGACTTACAAGTAAATTAAATATGCCAATGTTGTCATGTTTAAGGGGAGAGAGCATATACATTTTAGCACTGGTTAGCTGTCATAAAACCAGCAAAAAACGAGGTAAGAAAAGTGTATGAGGTAGCCAAAACATTGGGGTGAAGACCACCCTAAGATTGTTCAGTCTAACATTTTTCAACTCCTACTTTCACTCCTATGCTTTGTCCTGCTCTTTCACCTCTGTTGCCTATTCCTACTTAACTTCTCCTTCTACTTCTAATAATCCTCCCCTGACTCTTTTCACAATTTGTCTCCTAATCCTCTTACTCATACTCCTACCCAGTATCTACCACCCCCCTTCTCTCCAACTTCCTCAGCTCATCGATCTGCAATGCTTAATTGTAAAACCAGAATCTAACAAAAAACAAGCATATAGCCTACAGTGGCACTTTCTTCTAATAAGATGCCGCCAACAGTTTGTATCTAGAGCTATTGAAGCCTATTAATAAGTATTTTTGAATATATGAAATTGTGTACTCTCCCAGATCATTTACCATTTGGTAGGTTTCTTCAGGAGTCTCCGGGCAGAGAGGAGTTACTTGGTTCATACTGTAACAAACAGAGCTTCTACCTCTGGTATTCTGGGAGTTTACTTCTGCACTCAAAACTGAGCAGCATGTACATCCCTTTAGCACTTGACCATCAGGTCAGTGCCTTTAAGTGGTCCAAGGCTTACTCAGGGAGTTGATGCAGGGTAGAAGCTCAGTAAAACATATGATAACATTTCATTTCAAAGCCCACATTTAATACTTGAGTACCAACGCACAAACTATACTGTACAGGGCTTTGATATGGGAGGTACTTACCAAATATTATGGCCGTCATTACAACATTGACGGTAAATCCCACTTACCTCTGTGCAGAAGACCGCCAACACACCGCTGCAGCGGTGGAATTCCGCTACAGCTATTACGATCCACAGGCCGGAATCCGCCAAAATCCAGACACCCACACAAGTCCTCCACACCAAAGGTCAGTGATAAACTGTCAAAAACAAAACGGACACCGTCACGCCAACAGGAATACGCCCACACTATTACGACCCACGAATCTATGCGGCGGTCTTTCAACCGCGGTATTCCATTGGCGGTACACACCGCCGCGCTCAAAATACACACACATTTACAAAACACAACCACATTGGACATTTCAAAATACACACACCTGATACACATACACACACCACTCCCACACACTCAATACAATATAAAACACACACCCACATCACCCACAAACCCCTTCGACAAAAATTGAGAAAGAAGCCCAGAGAGAGACACCACCATCAACAATACTAGCATCCACAGGCACACAACACCATCACTCACACAACATCCACGCACCTCAGACAACACACACAAACACATCCCCTCACACATCACAACATACACCACTTCACACATCACCCACACCACACCATGGCACCGCAAAGACACCCCAGGTTCTCTGAGGAGGAGCTCAGGGTCATGGTGGAGGAAATCGTCTGGGTAGAGCCACAGCTATTCGGATCACAGGTGCAGCACACCTCCATAGCTCGGAAGATGGAGCTATGGTGCAGAATCGTAGACAGGGTTAACGCAGTGGGACAGCATCCAAGAACTGGGGATGACATCAGAAAAAGGTGGAACGACCTACGGGGGAAGGTGCGTTCCGTGGTCTCAAGACACCAGTTTGCAGTTCAGAGGACTGGCGGCGGACCCCCACCTCCTCCCCCACAACTAACAACATAGGAGGAGCAGGTCTTGGCTATACTGCATCCCGAGGGCCTCGCAGGAGTAGCAGGAGGAATGGACTCTGGTAAGTCAACTCTTAATTATTACATCACCCACCCTACCTGGATGCTATCACATACCCCACCCTCACCCCCATCACTCCAACACCTCACAAATGTCCCACTATCACAACCCACACATCCCAACACCAAGCCCTGCATGCAGCACCAAAGCATGGACACCCATCACCAAAGAATGTCCACTACAGATACCCACACAGATGCCCAAACCAATTATCACACAAGATCCAACACAAGAATGCAAGCACTGGAGTACAGGGTCACTCCCCCATTTCACACGATGGTATACACAGATGCAATAATCATGCCTTTACACCCCTGCAGGACCCCTACCTAACATCACCGGACAGGAGGTTCCAGACATGTGCAATCCCCCCACAGAAGAGGCCCACAGTGATGGCAGCAGTTCTGTCCAAGTGGATCAAGATGACCAGCCCGGCCCATCTGGGACCTCGGGACAGTCGGTTCCCCTCACACTGGCACAAGCCACCACAGAGCTTCCCCCTCAGGAAACACCAACACAGCACCCACTCAGCGGGCCCATCCCTCCGTCCCCAAGACACATCAAGCAGCAGTGTGTCCACCACTACAGGGAACCCAGGCAAATCCACCAACCCAAGAAAATCAGGGACCTGGGGGCAGTGGCAGTGGGCACATGGTTCAGGGGACAGAGGAACAGGAAAACAGGGGAACTGGGAGGACTGCTGTGTGACAGGGGGAGGACAGGCCCAGGGAACCCACTCTCCGCGAGGCCCTCTCCAACATCATGGGAACGTACCATAATTCCCAGGAGACGATGGCAACGGTACTGGCCAAGTTTCAGGAGACCCAGCGGCTGCAGGAGGAACACTATCTGGGGATCAGGGAGGAACGTAGGTCCATCAACACCACCCTGGTCACCATTGTAGGGGTGCTGAAGGACCTTGTGAACACCAAGAGGGACACTGTGGCACAACAAGGGGTCCCTGACACTAGCCCGGATGATGAACATCCCACTACCTCTGCCAGAGCTAGTAGACAGGAGGTACCGCCACAGGACCACTACACCAGCACCCCACCCCCTGCTGAAGGAGAACCACCCCGCAAACGGTCCCTGAGATCCAGGACAAAGACAGAGAACAATGCCAAGACCCCCACCAGGAAATGAGACCCCCTGAATGTCATCCCTCTGTCCCACTTCGTCACCCTGTCCATCCATCAACTGCCCTAGCTCCACTTCCTATGCCCCTTTGGACAATGCACCTGTGAAACAAATAGACTGGACTCTGCCATGGACATTCCTCCACCATCACCCCTGCCCATTTTACAACCCCCTCCACTATTTTGCACTGAAATAAACACCACTGAATCACAAAACAAGCTGGAGTCAGTCTGTGCTTTCACAAATGTGTATTTGCAATAACTATGGAATATAGCAATGTCGATTGTATTGTCAACATACCGATGTAACATAGCTCTACTCCATGAGGTAATATAGCAGAGGTCACACAGTGGGACCCACATCTGTGAAATGGAAAGGCAAAGTGACAAGTCAAGGTCCATACACTGGGTGAAAGTGACTGACACATGATAGGTCTAACAACTGTATGAGAGGTGTGAGGCAGTGACATCTTCTTACCTGTGTCTCACTGGAAGTATTGCTGGATAATGTTGTTTCTGTTGTCGATATTCGCTTCTTCTGCCTCATCTTCTTCACTGTCCACAGGCTCCACAGCTGCCACAAGACCTCCTTCTGGACCATCCTCCTGGAGAAAAGGCACCTGTCGTCACAATGCCAGGTTGTGCAGCATACAGCAGGCCACGATGATCTGGCACACCTTCTTTGGTGAGTAGTAGAGAGAACCACCTGTCATATGGAGGCACCGGAACCTGGCCTTCAGGAAGCCGAAGGTCCTTTCGATCACTCTCCTAGTTCGCCCAGTTGCCTCATTGTAGCGTTCCTCTGCCCTTGTCCTGGGATTTCTCACTGGGGCCAGTAACCATGACAGGTTGGGGTAACCGGAGTCACCTGCAAATGTCAAGGGACAACTAACCCACTAACCATTAGGGACAACCCCAGACCCAGACAACTATTCACAGGGTATAGGGTCCTTGTCCTCACCTGTTAGCCACACACGGTGCCTCTGGAGTTGCCCCATCACATAAGGGATGCTGCTATTCCTCAGAATGTAAGTGTCATGCACTGAGCCAGGAAACTTGGCATTCACATGGGAGATGTACTGGTCGGCCAAATACACCATCTGCACATTCATTGAATGGTAGCTCTTCCGGTTTCTGTACATCTGTTCACTCCTGCGGGGGGGTACCAAGGCCACATGTGTCCCATCAATGGCACCTATGATGTTGGGGATATGTCCCAGGGCATAGAAGTCACCTTTCACTGTTGGCAAATCCTCCACCTGAGGGTAAACGATGAAGCTGCGCATGTGTTTCAGCAGGGCAGACAACACTCTGGACAGCACGTTTGAGAACATAGGCTGGGACATCCCTGATTCAATGGCCACTGTTGTTTGAAAAGACCCAATTGCCAGGAAATGGAGTACTGACAGGACCTGCACTAGAGGGGGGATTCCTGTGGGATGGCGGATTGCTGACATCAGGTCTGGCTCCAACTGGGTACACAGTTCCTGGATTGTTGCATGATCAAGTCTGTAGGTGACTATTACATGTCTCTCTTCCATTGTCGACAGGTCCACAAGCGGCCAGTACACTGGAGGATGCCGCCATCTCACCACCTGCCCCAGCGGACGTGCCCTATGGAGGAGAACAGCGAGCACGGAGTCAGCCAACACTGAGGTATAACTAAATGTCAGTAGCAAACATTTGTAAATCCACAATGTGCCTGCTACTGTGTGTATGCAAAGCCTAGATAGGTGTGATGCAGTTATTATTAATGCCATGTGGCCCCCTGAAATGGCGCTGCCTGACCTTTAAGGTTGGACAAGGGGATATGAGGTAACTGCACTGGCGTTCTACACCGTCGCTGTGGGTGGTCGAAGACCGCAGCGCAATCCTGCATTGGTTAACATTGAACCCTATGGGTCCCAGGAGCCAATGACAATGTACGCCGGCGGTGACGGTACGCACCGCCGTTGACGTGACCGCCATTTTCTGTCTGTTCACTCACTTGATACCTGACCTTCGACAGGAGAGGACCTACACTGCAAGTGCTGCTGTGACCTCAGTCTAGAAGCGACGATAGCTCATGTGTCTGGGGAAAGGGCCCCTGCCTTCACTTCGGAGGAGTTGCAGAAATAGTGGATGGGGTCCTCCCTCAGTACACACAACTGTACGGTCCTCCAGACAAACAGGTGAGTACACTGTGAGCATGCTGCTTGGGCAATGCCTGTTTGGAGTGGTGTGGATGGAAGATACATGGGGGGGGACTGAGGCCTGCATGTGCGGACGGTGAGTGTATGTGCGTCAGGGCAAGGGTGGGAACGTGGGCCAATGACTGTGATGGTCCGGATGGTTAAAGTTTTTCCTTTTCCCCTGTACTATTCCTCTAGGTCAGCACCCACCAGAAGAAGGAAATTTGACATGCCATCGCCAAGGACGTCCGGACCCTGAGGGTCCACCACAGACGGAGGCACCCACTGCCGTAAAAGATGGGAGGACCTTCGCCGCTGGAGCAAGAAGACGGCGGAGGTCCAGCTGGGGATGGCCTCCCAATGTGGGAGGGGTGCCCGTCGCACCATGACCCCCCTGATGTTCCGGATCCTGGCGGTGACGTATCCGGAGTTGGATGGGCGCTTGAGGGCATCACAGCAGCCACAAGGGGGTGAGTACCGTCACATCCATCTGACTCTGCGCGCATTACGAGGTGTCTGGGTGGGGGAGGTGGGCAGTGGGTTACCCTAGGCCAGGTCGAGCTCTGTAGACAAGGACCCTTTGTGAGGCAGGCTATTTGGCACCCCAACCCCACCAGTGGTAAGAGCCATCTACAACTAGTCAGGCTCCTGTGACTTCCATGTGTGCAGCAATCAGGCATAGGCCTTGTACCCCATGGGTATGTGATTACTCTAGGAACTCTGAGCGCATTGCGTAGTGCAGAGGGCTGCTGTGTTTGTAGTGTCCGCCAACGGTAGTGGTATTGCATGCACTGAACATGTCTTTCTTCTGTCTTTCGCCCACCCTTCTTGTGGTCTCCCTGTTCTTGTGTGCAATAGCATCATCAGGCGGAGGAGCAGTGGCACCGGAGCAAGAGGGAGCTGCATCCCACTTGGCCCTGGAGGGCGAGACAACGGAGTCTGAAGCCACCAGTGGGACGGAGGGCAAGGAGAGCTCCATGGCGGGGACAGGAGGTGACTTCAGCGACAGCGACTCCTCCTCTGATGGGAGCTCCCTTGCGGTGGCGGGCCCCTCTGTGCCCCCGCATCAACAGGTACAGCTGCCACTCCCCCTACCAGCACCGCCCTCCCAGCAGCCTCTCAGCGTGTGTCCCGTGGCCCCTCACCCAGGAGGGTGGGCATCTCCTTCGCCCCAGGCACCTCAGGCCCTGCCCCAGTCAGCCCTGCTGCCCTCAGTGAGGAGGCTATTGACCTCCTGAGATCCCTCACTGTTGGGCAATCTACCATTCTGAATGCCATCCAGGGTGTCGAGAGGCATTTGCAACAAACAAATGCATACCTGGAGGGCATTCATTCTGGCCAGGCAGCCCAACAGAGAGCATTTCAGGCTCTGGCCTCAGCACTGATGGCAGCCATTGTCCCTGTGTCCAGCCTCCCCCCTCCAACTTCCTCCACCCAGACCCAATCCCCTGTACCTCAGCCTCTCCCAAGCATGCACACACCTCATCACACAAGGGTGGCTCAGGAAAACATAAGCACCACACATCCCACAGGCACTCACACAAGCATCATTCCCATGCAGACATACCAACACCCACTGCCTCCACTTTGTCCCCCTCCTCCACGTCGTCCTCCTCCCTCCCAGTCTCGTCTCCACTCACACCTGCATGCACTACATCCTCAGCCACTACCTCCAGCACGCCCATCAGCACACACCGCTCACGTGCACTCACCACCCCCACTACCATTTACACATCCCCTGTGTCCTCTACCAGTGTGTCTGTGTGCCCACCTCCCAAAGTACACAAACGCAGGCACACACCCACCCAACAGCCATCCACCTCACAACAGCCTCCAGCCCATGCACCTTCACCCAAATTCAGCAAACGTACACCTCCTACAACCACTCCCTCTTCCTCCACTCCCAAACCCCCTCCATCTACCCGTCCCAGTGTGTCTAAAAAACTTTTCCTGTCTAACATTGACCTATTCCCTACACCCCCCCCCGTCCGTCCCCTAGGGCCAGGCTTTCCAGGTCCCAACCCAGCACCTCAGTCACCACATCACCGGGCACAGTGGTCCACCACCAGCACCGCAGTCACTGAGCCCGCCACCAGCACCGCAGTCACTGAGCCCACCACCAGCACCGCCACCAGCACCTCTGCCACAGAGTCCGCCCCAAGCACCGCTGCCACAGAGCCGCCGCCAGCACTAGATGCCACAGAGTCCGCTGCAAGCACCGCTGCCACAGAGGCCGCCACCAGCACCAATGCCACAGAGGCCGCCGCCAGCACAGCCGCTACTGACACCGCCGCAAGCACCGCCAGTGGCCCCGCGACATCCTGAGCCAGGGGCACCACCGCAGACATGGCTGCCATCCCCAGTGGTCAGTCGACCGAGCCTGGTGGTCAGTTCCAGGAGCCTGGGCAGCTTCCATGATGCACCACCTTCAGTTGAGAAAAGCATCCACTACCTCAGTCCTTGGCAGGATGAAGCACTCTGGGCACAAAGCCCCCTCCAGAACCAGTGGAGAATGGCATCCACCCGGGAGCCTGTGGCTCTGCACTCCCCAGGATACAGCAGTGGGCAAACCACCCACTGAAACGACTTGAGAGACTGTGGTGTTGCAGTCCCCAGGATACAGCAGTGGGCAAACCACCCCCTGAAAAGACTTGAGAGACTGTGGCTTTGCACTCCCCAGGATGCAGCAGTGGGCAACCCACCCACTGGAGACTCTTGAGAGACTGTGGCTTTGCACTCCCCAGGATAAAGCAGTGGGCAAACCACCCACTGGAGAGACTTGAGAGACTGTGGCTTTGCACTCCCCAGGACTTGTGTAGTTGGTGTACATTATTGTATATACTGTATTTCGAGTTTTGACTACTGTTTTTTTCATGATTACAATCGTTCAACTCATTTCCTTTTGTCCTTGCGTTCTTAGAAAGGGGGTGGGCGGGTATAAATGTAATGTTGTAGCATGTATTTTTGTGTATGTTGTAGTGGGTGAGGGTGAGGGTGGGGGTGGGGGTGTTGCGTGTTGCGTGTGTGTGTGTCACTCTCTTTTCCCTCCCCCGTGTTGTAGGTGCAGTACTCACCGTGGTCGTTGCCGCCGTCTTTGTTGCTCCTGATAGAGGAGCAGGAATACCATTGCAGGGAGTATTTGGAGTTCTGGCTCCATGGCGTCCTGGTTCCTCGTGGGGTGTGGAGAGGTGAGTGTTTTCCCTTCCAAGTCCTGTTTCCGCCCTCCAACTTCCTCCACCCAGACCCAATCCCATGTACCTCAGCCTCTCCCAAGCATGCACACACCTCATCACACAAGGGTGGCTAAGGCAAACATATGCACCACACATCTCACAGGCACTTACACAAGCATCATTCCCATGCAGATATACCAACACCCACTGCCTCCACTTTGTCCCCCTCCTCCACGTCAGCTCCTTGCAGTCTTCCTTTTCTAGGTAGCTTCCTCTTCTTGCAAGGGTACCTCCAGCACCCCTCCTCACCAGTCAGTCATCTCCTTCCCCCAAGGTAGGCCGAATATGGATCTTCTCTCAGGTTAAAGACCTTTATCATGGTTCAAAGTTCTGAAGGTTGCAAACAGGAGTTGGAATTCTGCAATCCCAACTCTGACACAGAAGAATTTCTTGGTCTCTACTTCTGTGAGACCCTGAATTCTGGTAAAAAAATATTGCCACACTGGCTGGCAGTTGGAGCCCTGTATGAATGCCAAGCTGACAGACATGGTGTATTCCACAGATCTCACAGGACTGGTTTCAGGCAGTTTGTGCCCTTTGTATATTCCTCTGGAAGAGATACAGCCATAGAATTTTTCTTATAGTGTTAGGTGGAAGATGGGTGAAATTGGTAGTCTCTTGTCCGGGGAGAAAAAAAAGCAATGGTACTTAAAAGGTAGAGGCCTCACCAATTACCTACTACCTCACCTTTTAGGAGTAATACCTCTTGGAATAATGAGGCCTGGAAGGAAAAAGAGTTTTCCATACACTTTAAAAATACTCTCTGCCTCCTGAGTCTGGTCCACTATGAAGCACTTCAGAAATGCCAGGGCTCAGCTCTAGAATTCATATTGCTGTCAGAGGTCTCTCCAGCATACATCCTATGTGCCCTCCAGCTCCTGGAATCAAAATGGATTCTGACATTGCCAGAGCCACTTGCAACAACACACTAAATCCACGCAGATTCTCCTGAAGTTATATAAGCTACATATGCACACAGCATTGCGGGCGAGAGTTCTAATGAAGTTAAGATACTCTGCACCTCCTGGTCCCCAGAGGTGACCTTGGGAATGGGTATAGGTATAAGGAGGCTGCATTTACCAATCAGAAACAGTTACATTCAGAACTATTCTTAATATAGAGTCAATAATGAGAGCTGATTTTAATGCTAAATATTTCATTTTTGAATTAGTTCTCAAGCTTTATCATTCATCACAATTGTAGACATTGAATAAAGTCCCAAAATGTATCCCTATTCTAATATACTACATCCATCAAAGAACATTTTTAGTAGTCTAGTCGGAATATTTATCATCGGCAGAAATAGTCTAGGCAGAAGGCAATTGAATGTATGCTGCTAATTATGAGAGAGAGTCTAAAAAGAAGTGAAGTAGTCATCTGTGAAATAGTCATCCTTGTTGTGTTCTCCTGCACGTCCCCTGGGACTTTTTTATACATTGCATTGAGCATTAAAACAACTTGCAACAATTATCTCAAACATTAGCTCACAGCCAATCAGCTGTTGAGAATGCTCATCTGTATGTGTCGTCTTCAGCTTAAGATAGCTGATGAACAATAGTTTTGTACCTAGGTTTTACACAGTTGTTTCTTCTTCAGTCTACTAAGGATACATCATAAAATATTCTCACTCGCTCTACTCTCTAGAAAACAAGACACTAGT
Organism: Pleurodeles waltl; assembly: GCF_031143425.1. NCBI lineage: Eukaryota > Metazoa > Chordata > Amphibia > Caudata > Salamandridae > Pleurodeles > Pleurodeles waltl. Next base: position 546,493,126 of record NC_090438.1, read on the forward strand.
ATGACATGCGTTTCCACACTACAAGCTTATTCATAAAGAAGCAAGTTTTGTTTATTTAGCAAGGTTCAACATTTCAATAGCAGATTAGTTTGCTAGAAAAGAGGTAAAAGGTGTAGCCTTCATTGTTTTAGCAGGAAATAAACGTCGTACAGAGACCATGCTAAAGTATATAGAAACATTTCTCTTCTGTTGAAGCATGCAGGAATTTTTTAACGTTGGCGGTTTAAGCAAGTCAGGCAATACAAGGGTCATGCAAAGTTTAGAATTAATGTTACTTTAAATTTGGCTTCTGGTTAGACCTAGTTTCACTCATTTTAAGTTACTAATTAGTTGAATGTGACTTTAACAAACTGTTCTATCACCACCCATGTCCCTTACAAATAGAGTGAAGGACTTGGATGCAGAGGACTTACAGGCACATTTAAAATATGAGAAAGGCCAATAGGCAAGTCACCCTTACAAACAATAGGTAAATAGGCCTGTCTTGCCAGTGGAATCCGTTGCTGCCACCATTGTCAGTCTTCTACAGCCCAGCGAGTTAACATTAGCAATCAGAAAGGAGTGTGCACAGGGTGTGCTCTTATAGGCCACTGCAGTGGGACAGCAACCAGGGTTCTTTGGTCTAGGGATCACATACTTTAGAGCAACACTTTTCTATCACAATTTTTAATGATAAAAAAAAGGCCTAACTTATTCCTTAGTGAAAGTAATGCTGCATCCCCACCGGATGGAACCATGTATGTCTTTACTTTCCATAAAACACACCTTCCTAATCACAAGCAGCGTGCTTATTCAGAAACCTAAGAGATCCCTCAGAGATGTTACGGTTCCCCCCATCTTAGTTTCTGATCTGCAAGCAGACCACATAGCCCAGCTCTGATCTCATTCTGTGCCACAGGAAAATCTCAGTTCAGATGCATGATTACTGTGTATTCTGTTCCACATATTCTCTAGGAAACCCACAACAAGGCCACTCACTCTCCAGAGCCCTGCAGGGAACCGTTTACATCCCAGTATATTCTAACTCCAGTCCTCTAATATTTGGGGACAGTATTTTTGTGAGACTTGTACCTTCTACAAATGAGGAGAGTAAAAATACCAACATGTCAATGCCCTTGCCTGAATGGTTTTCGCATCCCTACCATAATAGACTGAAGCACACTGACAGATGGGGAGCTTGTCAGGGGCGGACCCAGGAAATAGCTGAGGGGTGTCATCCCATTGCTAATAACGCAGCAGAAAAAAAAATTACAATATATTATTAGCATTTTATTTTCTGCTGTGTTGGGCAGGGCCTGCATCCTCCCTGTCAGGAGGGAGGTGGAGTAGTGGTGCACTCTAAGTGTGCATGTAACTGACATGCACACTTGGAACTCTCCACCCGAGCTGTATTTCACAGCCAGGAGGGTACCAAGTGCAGGCTCCCACAAACTCCCTGAGCGGCATTTCAGCCCACTCAGGCCAATCCCAATGCTTCTGTCATGCTGTGCTGCATGAGAAAAGAGTCTGGATTGGGTGGGGAGGGGAGCAAAGCAAGCACCAAGGCAGAGGGAGCGGCAGAGGCGAGGTGCCACGTAAGTGGATTTTTTCTTTTTAGGGTCGAACGCAAAGCGCTCCGTTCCTAGTGTAATCTCTCTGTGGCCTTTCAACCCCGCCCATGTCAAGCCCATCCCTTTGGTTGGTTTGTGGGCTTGCCTTTTAAAATTAGCTTGATTTAATTAGTAAAAGGCATGCATACCTCGTGCCTTTTCCGGTGTTTAGCCCCCCTCAAGCACACCGACCAACTACTGAAAACATACAAGGCTCCATGTTTTCGGTATAGTTTCTGCACTATTTTTTCTCTTTATTTCGTAGGCAGCGTAATCTCGCTGAGCAGTAGTAGAACACTTTGCATGACATCGACCCTATTAGATGGATATTTGCACTTTTGTCGGTTATGTAGATAATTGCACTTTTGCAGTTACATAGATAATTGCTCTTTTGCCAATACGTTTCAGTACAAGCAAACTTCTGTTTCCTTTTGTGTGTCTGATTTGCACTCATGGCGGCCCTCGGCTAGCTTATGTGAAACTGGTTTACCTTTCAGTTTATGTGGCAAGAAAAGTATGATTAGGAGTTTACAACACTAATAGCTTTAACTCCAGTAAACGCGAGACCCGTTGCATTGCAAATGCTTGTGAAATAGTTTCTATCCAGTCCCATTGTTTTATAAGGCCCTAGTCTGCTGAGTAAAAACTAAACAAATGAAGATGTTTACCTTTAGATGAGGATGGTGCCCCTCAGGAAGGGGCTGTGCTATACTCAGTTCAGAGGTCCTTTTTCTCACTGAAGAGGAAGTGGTTTAAAACAAGTTCTTCAGGGAAGCTCGTTATGAACAGAAAATGTTTGAGCATTAGTCACACGCAAATGCAATGAACATATCAGACCGAGGACCCAGCACTCAGCGTGCGTGAGCACGAAGGGTTGTATGTCACCACCTAAAATACAACGGAGTCCATATACCCCTACATAAAATTTACAACATTGAAATGAGCCCCCCGAGATTACCACTGCAGGAATTACCACTCCTGAGGTTACCACTACTGTGAATACTACCTCTGGGATTACCAGTGCAAAGATTACTTCTGCTGAGATTACCACCTTTGAAATTACCTCTGCAGCGATTACCACTGCTGAGATTACCACTACTGTGATTACTATCTCTGAGATTACCACTGCAGTGATTACCACTGCTGAATTACTACTACTGAGATTATTACCTCTAAGAATACCACTGCAGGGATTACCACCGCTGAGATTACTACTACTGTGATTTCTACCCCTGAGATTACCACTGCTGGGATTACCACTGCAGGGTTTACCACTGCTAAATTACCACTACTGCGATTACTACTTCTGAGAGTACCACTGCAGGGATTACCACTGCTGAGATTACCACTACTGTGATTACTAAATCTGAGATTACCACTGATGATATTACCACTATTGTGATTACTACCTCTGAGATTACCAGTGCAGGGATTACCTCTGATGAGATTACCACCATTGAAATTATCAGTGCAGGAATTACCACTGCTGAGATTACTACTACTTGGATTACTACCACTGAGATTACCACTGCTGATATTACCACTACTCTGATTACTACCTCTGAGATTACCATTGCAGGGATTACCACTGCTGAGATTACCACTACAATGATTACCACTACTGTGATTACTACCACTGAGATTACCACTGCAGGGATTACCACTGCCGAGATTACCACTACTATGATTACTAACTCTGAGATTACCACTGATGATATTACCACTATTGTGATTACTCCCTCTTAGATTACCAGTGCAGGGATTACCTCTGATGAGATTACCACTACTGGGATTACTACCACTGAGATTACCACTGATGATATTACCACTACTGTGATTACTACCTCTGAGATTACCATTGCAGGGATTACCACTGCTGAGATTACCACTACTGTGATTACTACCACTGAGATTACCACTACAGGGATTACCACTGTTGAGATTACCACTACATTGAGTAAAATAGATTCAAGAGTAAGTGTACTGACCCTATGCTGACCTACACCTTAAAATGAAACCTTACTTTATAACTACCCACCACTTCATCTTTATGACCATACAGTATCCTCTCCTTAACCCAGTGGTTACATTGCGCCGGGGGACGCCAGTGGGCCCACCAGTACATATTTTGGAGGACCAGGACTCTTCCACGGTGGTCCGGTTGGTCTTTACAATGCATGGGCCTGCCCTGTCCATTAATCCCACCCAGACATAGGCATGACTGTAGCATTCTCAAGAGGCAGGGACACCAAGCGCTTCAGTTTCCTGCATCCATTCCTATGTTAAACTATTCTGTGCTCAGGCAAAGACACACCTTCGTTTTCATGAAATAACATTTTGTACCCTGTAACAACTCCAGCATTTCAAGATTTTTATTGAGTATTTCCCCGTTCTTCCACCGTGTACATAGGCATGCTATCAGTTTTAGGTGGACCAGCCCCTTTGATATTTTAGTAGATGCTGCTTTGTTTCACTCTTTGCTTTTTTTTCAGTAGAACACTAAAAATGTGTACCGCATGTTCTAAACCTGATTAAGATTCATGAAGGGTGTTTGAGAAAATACAGGTGAGTTTAATTCTTCACTTCCTGTCTCTCTATAGTTCTAAATTGCTGGCCACCTCCCTCACTCACTCTAACTCACATTCTCTCACTTACTCATCCTCACTCCCAATCAGGGGCGTAGCTTCAGGGTTTTTTTTTTGGGGTGTTACACTGTCACTAATAAATGTATATTCTGATGAATTGTTGGAATCAGGCGCTTTCAGTTGGGTGTGGTGAGTTGTCTGTCGGGTTTCACCTGGGATTTATGCATGCACACACTGACAAAGCACACACACTCTCTCTCATCTCTGTTTTGAAAGCCCAAAAAATGTTAATAATTTTACAAAATAATATGTTCCTCTCACTTATTAATTATATCAATCTGCACTGCTCTCTCTTTCCACTGCTGCTTAAGCCACTTTCATGCGATCTGCTTGTCATATGATGTATTTTAACAATATATGCCAGACAGGGGGGGCTCCTCTAGGGGCAAAGCTGCAGGGTGCGGGCACAACAACATAATGGAATTTAAGAAAAAAGAAACTCTCCTCCGCTGCAGCCTTGCCGCTCTTCTGGCTCCCACTCACTGCAGGCACAGGCTCCCAGCCTGCCCAGTGACCAATCCTGATGCTGCTCTTGCATGAAAGCAACATTAGGATTGGCCGGAGTACCCTAGCTTGGTGCTCCAGGACAGAGTGGGAGCCTCTGCCTGCTCTCTCCAACCCAGCAACACAGTGCTGAGTTGGACAGAGCCCAGTGTGCACGTGTGTTTGGCCGGCCTGAGACGGCCAGACAAACATACATGCACACTGAGGGGAGTGCTGTACACTCCCCCTCCGTCCCTGTCATCACCCATGGCCCTGCCCGCTGAAAAATAAAAACGATAATAAACACTGTTTAGTATCATTTTCTTTTTTTATTTTTCAGCTCCTGCTGCTGGCAAGGGGGCTGGCGCTCCTCCGCCATACTAGAGGAGCCACGGCTGATGCTGGTGTGATTTTACAGAAATCTGAAGCTCACCCCCATCAGTCTTACAGACCAAGCTACGCCACTGCTCCCACTCACTATTGATCACACATAAACATACTCATACTCACTGGTTCTCATTCTCACTTACATACACTTACACACACTAAACATTTCACACTCACTGACCCTGGGCCCTGGTGCAGCTGCATCTACTGCACCATTGCTAAATACACCCTCTGACTCACTTCCACTCCCTCTGACAATCCTAATCACTCACTCCTAATGTACTCACTCTCCTACACTCACTCCTTTGAGCTCACTTTCACTAATTCATACACAAATGGATTCCCACTCACTTTCACTCTCATTGACACTCACAAACACACTCACACATTTTCACTCAATCGCATTCACTTTCAATGACTCACAAGCACACTCGAAAACACATACATACATGAACACAGAAACATTTGTATTACTTGCCTTGCTTCTTTTGCATCAGAGCAGGAATCTGATGCAGGATATTGGAACCAGCAAGCCATAATTCCCAACAAGGAGTCAGCCAAGGCTGCAAGGGCAGGTTTGAAAAGAAGAAACCCCACCTCAATCCCCCTCCCAACTTCTTGATAGGACTGGAAGCACAGCTCTATAGGAAGCTGGAACAGAGCTAGGGATCCTGTCCCTTCTGCTGTATGTGGCTTCTCATTGGCCTCAGAGATGCACTGACATGCTCCCTGACAGCCACGTTTTAGCAGTTGTATGTCTGCTAAATCAAATGAATTGTGTCTGTGTTAAACATCCAATCCAAAAACCCACCTACAGAGTATTGTGTTTTAACAGCACTCTGTAGCTGGATTGTGCCTTAGCCCCCTCCTCCTCCTCCTACTCCTCCTGTCATTGGGGACCTGGTGGACTGCCAGTGTTCGCCGAAAACACAAAAATCGTGTTTTCATGAATGCTGCTAAATTAAACAATGCTCAGTGTCCAGACTCAGAAGCAAGATGCAAAATGTAGGGCCAAACAGTAGACAAGGGAGTTGCGCCCTGGAGTTCCTTACAAAAACCTGTGACTGAGTGTTTCTGAACTTTATTCTTGTGACTGATGGATAAAGTCTGAACTGTAGGGGTGTGCAATGAGAACAATAGCCATTGCTCTTACACATTTGAGAACCATTTGTATTGGTTTAAGAATGCACCTCTGTATACATGTTGTGTCTTAGTCTAAGTGCACACTGTAAGCATATGTGCTACATATCTGTGTGTGTTTATAGGTTGTGACTGTTAGCAACAAACACTGCCTACGTCTGTGTTGTAGTTAGTGATTGAGTGCATATGTAATGAGGGCATGCAAGTGTATATAAAGTTTATGTACAACACGGTCAAAGTTGTGGTTGCTGTCTGCAACTTGGGTTTGATATTTATGCATAATTTAGGAGACATACTGCTTATTTTGATTGCTTGGAGCCAAAAGGCACTTGCTAATATAGCTGCAGTTTCATACGTTGTGTGACTACATTTCATCATCACTGTGGGAAAATCATCCTGTGATAGCACTACTGTTGTCAGGGCCTGAAAATTTAAGACCACTGTAACAGTTATATTCTTTGATCCTGGAAGCTCTGTGTCAGTAGAAACAATGCAGTGTGAGCCCTGGAATGTATCTAGTTCTGCTGTCAAAGCATGTGTTTGTGAGATTGATATAACTTTTGATTCCTCAACCCTACCCCTTCCCAGTGATTCTTGGAATCTGCATAAATGGGAAGGATGGAAAATGAAATGCATACATACAATTGATAAACGATCGGCCATGTGAAACTGCATAATGCCATTATGTTATTATCTGTCTGAACAACGTATCGTCCTTTAGTGAATTTTTATGAACATTTTACTGCAAAACCTGCTGTGTTGACAATATATTTCAAAGACCTCTTAGGGAGGGATAGTCATGCTTAGCACACATCATAAAAGATTTAGAATGTTTCAATTGCGCACTTATAGAAACTCTAGACTTTCAGTCAATCTATGTAAAAAAACTATGCTGTCAAATTCCCAATTTTTAGAGTCCAGCGCAAAGCGCTCCGTCCCTGGTTTAATCTCTCTGTGGGCTTTTAATCACACCCATGTCACGCCCATCAGTTTGGTTGGTTCGTGGGCTTGCCTTTTAAAATTAGCTTGATTTAAATAGTGATAGGCATGCATGCCTCATGCTTTTTCTGGTGTTTAGCCTGCCTCAAGTGCACCGGCCAACTACTGAAAACATCTGAGGCTCCATGTTTTCTGTATGGTTTATGCACTATTTTTTCTCATTATTTTGTAGGCAATAGTAGAGTGCTTTGCATAACATTGACTCTGTTACATGGATATTTGTGTAATTTTGGGGGCCCTCATTCTACCAGAAGAAGGTGACACAGACACAGTGATATGGTTCTGATAACTGGCCTCAGGCGCGGATGCCCAGTCCTTTTTATTGGCAGGGTCACCTGACCAGTGATGCCTGTGTTGGATGGGTGTGGGGTGCATGTGTAAGGCCAGCCTTTGGCCGAGTGGCTGGTGAAACACTAGAACGAGTCCATCCGGACTCTACATCCCTCCGAAACTTTATTGAGGAACAAAACAAAGTCCAACTTGTAAAAGAAAACACAATAACTAAACACCACCATCAGTATCTCAGCCTCAAAAAGGCAGGCTGCAGTATTGCAAAGGACAGGTGCATCTGGGAGCACCCGGACACCTCCGCACGAGTCCATGATTTAACCAGGTACATCTGGGCATGAATACTATGTGGACGAAGTCCGGACTCTGTGACAGTCAGACGGTTGGTTAAGTGTCCACTCATGCACTGTGGGTCAGTCCGGCAGCACTCATAGCGAGGCTGTTGGTGTATACAGTTCACTTTATTCTAATTGGGTGCATCAGGAGCGTTGGTGGAGTTCGCTGCAAATATACTTCTTGAGACATCCTGGCTTCATGACGGCCAATTCCTCGAAGACTGACGTCATGTGTGATAGTGTGAAGTCTTCCTCTGAAGCCTTGGCACATCCTGACACTTTGTGGGTGGAGCAGCTTCCAGACCACCTCTTATTTGTGGATTCTTCAGTCTGGAATTTCCTTGAGGCCCTTGCCCCTGGATTGCCACAGGACTGCGTGGGCTGTGCGTGCTAACGTAGGCCGCGCCAAAGTTCCACTGAACTCCCAACAGGGCCACATCCAAGTCTTGTGCCACCCCAAGGGTAGATGGTAAAAATGATCCTGTCTGCTTTCACCAGCAGGTGTCTGGTTCACGGGGCTCCTGGCAGGTGTTCAGATGGTTAGTTTCCACTGTGCCAGAGATGCCTTGTCAGAGCCGGTTGTTGATGCTGTGCTCCTTTGGTAGTTGGGCAATGCACCTCATCAAGATGAAGATCTTTTTTGCATCTTTCTGCAGATCAAACAGGTGGCGGTATCTTCGCCGATGGAAGGATCACTTGAGGGAACTTGGCCACTGGCGGGTCTTGCCTGTGCAGTTGGCGACAGGGATGTCATCGCTCGCACGAGTCCTCAGTTGTGTTGCTCTTCTACCTTCCACTTGCGCACCTGTGATGGAGTCGATCTGTGGTGTGACCAGTCTGTCACACTCCTCTCGTCCGTTCTCGTTATGGCATTGTGCCACGCTCTCTTCTCCTCTTTCCTCCTTGGTGTGGCGTTGTGCCACAGGTAGCATGCTGCGTCACATGGACCTATCTCTGCACCTCTGCCGGTGCATCTTGCTCTGTAGCAGCCTCTCGCAGGCTGAGTCCTGCGGGTAGGACTTGATCCGCTCTTCTGGCAGACCTCTCGCCGGTCTGGTCCATTCCGGGATCTTCTTGGTGGACTGCTCCCTAACTGGAGGGTCACCATCCTCTTCCTCCCCGTCTTCTCTTGAGGACGCCACTCTTGGCCTCAATACTGCATTGTTGCAGCGCTTGCTCCTGCCTCCATCTGCTTGGCAGAGTGGGTCAGTTCGGCTGACCTGCTCAATGATGAGCCAACGGTGGCCATCTTCTGTTGCTGTGTGGCTGGCTGACACAGCCTTTTGTCCCGGTCGTTACATTACACCCTTGGGTGCTCTGTACATCTTCTCGGGCTCCTGCCCATGTTGTCAGCTTTGGTGGTGCAGCTCTCTGTGCACCTCTGACATTGTCTCTTTTCCTTCTGGGCGTCCTTTGTTTGTTGATGCCTGGCATGTCCCTCTGCTATCTTGCAGTGATGTCCATCACTGCTGGGACATGTGGTGCTCTTTCCGTGTTAGAGGCAGCAGACGGCTGCTGGGGCCTGCACAGGCTATGCCCACTCTCCTAGTGCCTCACGTGGCACTTGCGTCCATTTCTTACTGTTGCAGCTTGGCTGGGACAGCTGTAGTCTTCTCTGCTGTGCAGTGGTTGCACATGTCGCTCTCCGTTTTCTGCATCGTTTCCATCCGTGGGCACGCTGCTGGTCTTGTGCAGTCACTCACTGGGGGTGCTGCTGTCAACTTGCTATTGATAGTGCTTGTTTCCTGTTAAAACATAAACTAGGGTGCAGTACCTTGCTTTGGCCACTGTGGCACTGTTTTTCAGCTCAAGGACAGTCTTTCTTCCCTCCGGCCTCGTTGATTGTAGCAGACGCCGGTGAGGTCCATTCTGCCTGGGAGGAGTTCGTCAGGCTGGTGAGGGCCTTTGGTGGTGTCTGGAGCTGCAGGTAAGTGCCATTTTTTTTTCTTCTTCCCAGTGTCTTCTTTTTCTTTTTTTTAACAGCCTCGCTGTGTGGAAGCATGTAAGTTGCTGGTCAAGAGATCTAGGGGCAGTTCACATGTTTTTTTTTCCTTCTCGGTGCACAGCAGCACCGTTACCCTCCTCACACATGGCCGCAGCAGCCTTCCTTCATGCTACGGACAGGTCTCTTGACATTTTATTTGGAGGGGCGGCGACCCTGGGCACTTTCCTTTGCTTTGGTGCACGTCAGCACCATTGCACCTCTCATCGTGTGGCCGCAGCAGCCTTCCCTCACGCTGCGGGCCGCGTTACCTTGTTGGGAGGGAGACTATACATTAGTTGGTGCATATGTGCACCATTGGGCTTTTCTCCTTCGTGGCCGCAGCAGTCCTCTCAGTGCTGCAGGCCACCGTGTGGTTGCTCTTTGCTGGTGGGGCGCCCCCATGGTGCAGGTGGAGACGGGGGGCTCTTTTACGGTGCCCATCGCGGGTGTCAGGGGATTTGCGCTTCCACTCGATGTGGTACCATTTGGGCATGGTACGGTGTCCCTGTGCCGGTGGCCTGCTCTTCTTCTGCGGGCATCGGGGAGGGGCCTCCAACCCGACGCCGCTGCTCACCGCGCTTCTCTTCCACGCCGAGGTGCAAGCGGCATCGGGCGGGGAGTTACCTTCAGCATACCTATGAAGCATGCCACTATTCAGGTACCGGCAGCATTCTTAGCTCTGCGTACCTTTTTACTGTGCCACCCAGTCTCCATTATCCCAGCGAGAGAGCAGGGATGGCGCGCAGCAGTCTTTCACCCCCCTTTTTCTTTCTCCCACTGTGGCGGTGCCACACTGGCATCTGCAGGGCTCACCTTCTGCCCGATGGGTCAGCAAGGCACTTCAGCAGACCCCTCATGGTTTAGTGGGGTCTCGGCAGGCCGGAAACTACAGGGCCTGAAAACCAGATGGTGTCCTCTGTGTTCACAGAGCGGCCTTCATGCTGGCAGCACAGCGGGGGTGCCTTGGGCACAGGCTTCTCTACCCCCTTGGAACAACATCGAAGTTGCTGCCAGTGCCCACATAGAGTCGTCGACCCTCGTCGCCATTGTAGTGTTGGGGGCCCTAGGCCCTGATGATACTAGAAGAAGGTGACATAGACACAGTGGTATGGTTCTGGTAACTGGCCTTGGGCATGTGCGCCCGGCCCATTTTATTAGCAGGGTCACCTGACCGGTGATGCCTGTGGTGAATGGGTGTAGGGTGTGTGTGCAAGGTCAGCAGTCGGGCCGAGTGGCTTGTGAAACACTAGAACGAGTCCAGCCGGACTGTACAATTTGCACTTTTGCCAATACGTTTCACTGCGAGCAAACTTCTGTTTCCTTTTGTGTGTTTGCTTTGCGCTCATGGAGGCCGTGGGATCGCTTATGTGAAGCTACTTTACTTTTCAGTTTCTGTGACAAGCAAAGCTCTGTTAGGAGTTTACAACGCTAATAGCTTTGACTCGAGTAAACGCAAGACCCATTGCATTGCAAATGCTTGTTTTTATTATGGCCAAACGAAAGCCGCCCGCCTCCCCTGGCTCCGCACTCTGCCCCACTAGCCCTGCCAAGCAGCCGCCGCCACGGGAGCTTGCACAGAGGGAACCTCAACCGTGCAGGAAATAAATCCTCCTGAAGGATTGTGAAGGACCAGGATGTGCGTGTGAACGACAATTTCTGCCTTCAGCAATATTATATATATATATATAGAGCGAGAGAGAGAGAGAGAGAGAGAGAGAGAGAGATTTATATTTACCACCAGATGGCGGTATGAAAACAAGTAATAATTTGCTGAGTGCGTTCACACATACGGTCGTTGCAGTAGGACACACAGCTATATCTGCTTTTTGATTGCCATGATATTATCGTTTGTGGAGAACAATGTTCAACACGTCAAAGGTCACAGTCCAGATTCCAGCGAAGGACCCCTTGCAAAACCACTGAATGGAGCATAGGCGAGAGGTTTTAGAAATACAAGGCAAAACTGTAAATCTGCAGCCAGCAGTTTTGTGGAATGAGAGATTTGGGCTTTGGTAATTGCTGCATTCAGTGCCCGGAGCTATGCGAAGCATATGGTCTCTTGCCGCAGGGGATGTCAGCAGCCCGGCACCGCACTGCCCGGGGGAGCTGAACTACATTTCGTCTCCCCACAACCCACACCGAGCAGCAGAAGCGACAGATAAAGGTTAATTTATTGCCGCGCGGCACCCGTTTTTGAACAGAATAAATTAACACGCTCTATTAGGGAGGTGGTACAACTATTTCTGCATCTGAGGACATAAAAATCATTGTGGCGACATTTTACTTTGAAAGCCGAGAGCTGCATGTTTTTTTAACTAGAAGTGTTGGTCGGTAAATTGTGTTTATTCCGCACGTGGTGTGCGACGGACCTAAAAGAGCTCTGACGTTTTGATTGTGTTATGTGCATACGTTCGTTTCTTTGGAATTTTCAGTGGAAGAGCTCGAGCACATTTGAGATAGGTCAGTGTGGCGATCGTTAAGTACTGGCAATATTTTATTTAATTGACACAGCAGCATATATTGATGATAGCAGCGGTGGCATCTTGCAATTCCGCTTGACTCTGAGCGTTCACTGTGACTGGTATTTTTTAGTTTATCAGTCATTACTATTGCGTAATACTAAAGCTTATGCTGGTCGTGCAGTAAAATGATATATGAAACTTTACCATGAAATGCAAACAAACTTTGATTGTAAATCAAGAGGATAATATGTAGAAACTAGAATAAACATCAATTAGTTCCCCAGATTTACCGACTTCAGCACATTTTGCCCAACATCTCCATCATCTAAGTCCCAACCCCTGAGTTACACAGGGGTTCAGGAAGGTGTGAGCAGACCATGTTCCTACTTTACACATTTTCATAGAAGAAACATCAATCAGTTTGGCCCAAGAGGCCACAACACCTCTGGTAGATCCGGGCTCACTGTCCCACTGGATTCAAGCTAGCCTGGCTGATGAGGGGTGAAACCCCGAAACCGGTCCCAGGATGCTTGTTTCCGGTCCAGGGAGAACCTGGCCTGGCAGTTCGGGCTGGACTGTTCCCATGAGGAACAGGGTCAAGACTGATTTGCATATGGCTGGGTTCAAACTGGGGTGGCATGGTGAGCAAAATAATGGATGGATTAAACCCAGATCTGTGACTGGGGGTGAATGTTTGATTGGTTCCGCATTCCGTCCATCCAGTTACGCTATCCCACAGCGTTTGTGTTTTGCTTTACCTCTGGTAGATCCACCAGTAATCCTTTCAGGGGGAGTAATGTTATTGTAGCAAAAATGGTAGAAATAGTCTTTCTAATCCATCTACCGTTGGGAGCCTTATATTCTTGAATAACACCGAAAATAAAAAGATAGGCATGCTGTATTTTTGTATGTGCGCTGTTCTCCGTCCCGACTGAGGAGTATCCACACTCCTAAACTTACCACTAAAATGCAGTTGTTTGAATTCCAAAACAAAACTTCCACACAAATGTAAGTTTACATTTGTGAACCAGGCCCTGAACTCTTAAAGTGACAACAGCGGTATCCCTTTTGAAATCCATCAAACAGAAACTGTAGAACCTTTATATTCTACTGTAAAGATGGATTTCACCGAACATAAATCCTGAAACTTCTTCCAGTATTTGGACTAGACTTTGGAAGTGGAAGGACATCTGGAGTGTTGCACTGAAACTGCTAACTGATCTGCCCAAACCTTTCAACATTCAAGATGATAGTGACAGAGTTTGCAGAGTAAGGGATCCCTGAGATAGAACCACAGATGGTACACAAGGGACCTTCCGAGGCAGGGAGAGAGACATACATAGCAGTAAAGGAAACCAAGGTTTCTGCAGTCCTAACAGAACCACCTATTGATGTAACGATACAGGATACCAAAGTAATTCATCTTACCTCTGCCTGCTAACTCGCAACTACTTCCAAGTTAAAAGGCATCCACTTAATGAGGTCATGGAAGCATAGCATTACCCAGTATCCCTGCTCCCTCATTGGTCCACATCATTCTGCTCTGTTCAGCAGAGTCAAGTCCACGTACAAAAATATGTAGGGGGTCCAAGTTGGGCAGGGTCCTCATCCCGCTTTCTTGTCCCAGTCTAAGTTAAGGAAAAATAAAAGGAATAATTGTAGGTAGTCGATCCATATATCAACGCCCAGAGGAGTGGGCGGGTTTTACTGTTTATGCCATATGCTTGATTGTTTTTTTATCTTGTTGTGAAGTAGGACCCATCTAAATAGTAATGACTGGGAGGAGGATGTAGGATTTAGGGAGGATATAGATATGAAAGCAAAAGATTCCATTGTGGCAACAAGGACCTTCCTCCTAACCTTGCACAACTGCTACATATGAGCGAAGTGGCATGTTTGGAATATAAGGTTTTACAATGTACCACAAATAAAACAGCCCTTGTTTATAAACGGACCAATGAATTATGTTAAGAATCTTAAACAGAATGAGTTTATTAACTTGAAGATGGTGAAGGTCTGCCAGTACTGGAGACATCAAGGAGTGCCTGTGCAGTCCTAGCACTAGCCTAGTATTTATTGGTAAATAAAAGAGCTTGAATATAAGACATTGCAAATTGCTATGTATTGAAAGAATGATCATATTTTCATAAAGCATCTTTAGATGGAAGAAACAGGACAATGTAGTCTTCATTTCGCCAGGCATCCAAGATAGAATGTTATCAATTATCACATCCAACCAGTGTGCAGGCTGCCACACAGTCAACCATGCCAGAGAATGATCCACTGTGTTCCAACCAACACAACAATGTGAAAGGAGCAACTGTCCAAAATGATGTAAATAAACACACAAAACAATGAAATGAAAAATGATCCACTGTGTTCCAACCAACACAACCACATGATAAGAGCAACTGTACAAAATGATGTAAACAAATACAGAAAATAATGAAATGAAAGTGCTGCCATACAATAAACAAACACCCACACAACACCTTTAATGAGTTTCAATACATTGTCTTGCACCCATGAGGTAACAGCTTTATAAGAAAGATCTGAAGTTTGTTTTAGTGTGTCCTGTGGTGCTTTCTAGGCAAACTGGTGTCTGTGTATCATCTGCAAATGTCATAAACACTGAAGCAGAGACGATCTAATCAGACGGGTGGGGAGCAGTGCACAGATGTTGAACAGTCTGGGCCTTTAAAATAATCCTACGGCACACCTTGCTTTCCTGGTTTGAATTTCACCACTTGGCACCTGTCGTGAACATATAGTATGAGTCCTTCCTGGTTGTGTCCTCGACTTCCAGAAGTATGCAGTCTAATATAAAGAAATTAATGTGAGATAATATTAAAGGCAGCAGACCAGTTGAGCAAAATCAGAGTTGCTGTCATCAAGCATTCTATGGATATCATCCAAGATGGACACCAAGGGTGTCTTCATGGTAGAAAGCGGTGAATCCCGATGGAGTACTTTCCAGAATGACTATTCAGCAAGAAAAGTAGCAATTTGTCTGTTTGCTGGTTTTCCAAGATCTTATCGGAACAGTTGACTGTTTCTGAGAATGTTGTGATCCACCAATTGGTTTTTCAAGAGGGCAGTAATGATGGCTTGCTGCAAGTTAGGATGAAATAAAGCACAAGGGATTGAAGCTTTGCACAGAGATGGAACTATATTCTGGGCGTGAATGGGTCGAAATGTGACGGTTACATTCTGAAGATCATCTACGTTGCCCCCTGAATCGGAATTTAGGTGGTGGTAAAATAATGTTTGATTGAGAATGATGAACAGATTTATTTCATTTTTTCCTAAAATAAATTACGCAAATGACTCACAATCTGGAACATTTCCTTGAAGAAATGTTGTGAATATCCTCATTATCTGAAAAGCTAAGAGACTGATTTATTACACATCTGAGATGTTCTTCTTTGATTTTCGCCCACAGACCACCTACGAAGGATTTTTGTGCTCGTTTCACTAAACAATGGCCCAGCACTGCCTGATTAAAAAAGACTGCATACCAGTTGGGTCAAGACAAAGGATATAAATATAAACACCTCACATTTCTAAAATAAATAAAAAAATACATAAAAAATATGGCCAGCATTTTTTACTAGTGAATTATAGAGCTGCCGGGACCCCTTTCATAAATGTGTAAAGCTTTTGATTGAAATCTACTAACTACTGATTACAAGTCAGCAAATAATCTTTAGTCGAACTTTTGTTTGTGCAGCGATTGGAATTCTGGGTAGTGCGATAATTTCCGATTCACCCAGTAAATGCTGTACCTTGAGGTATGGATATTTATTGGGTGTTGTAAATACCTCACTCTTATCTAGCCATATATATTTTATTTCACGGTCTAAGAACGAACAGACAGCTTGATTTACGAGTGCAAGGAAAGGAATTTACCAAAGAGGAATTTGCGCTTGTAAATGTATTAACACATGGATAATTGGACGATAATAGTGTACTATGACGAATGTTTAAACTCCATGGGATGCATTTGTTTTGGTTTTTTTGTATTCACAAATTTTTCTCCAAGTCATTTCTACCCCGGAAATGATCAAAGAGTCACTTTTGTTGATACATTTTTAAACCCTCTGTGAAAGAATGAGCATCAGAGGGCTGAAATGTCTTTTAACAGGTGTGCACTTTAATAGGCCCACAGTCGATAACACTCTTAGGGCAATAGTACTCTTTCTCAAGCTCCAAACAACGACCAAGAATTAGGAACCCACATAGGCATAACTAAAGGAATGACACACACACAAAACACATAAACTCCAGACACCCACGAGGCACAAAGAAATACATGAGATGGCAAGGTCACGAGCATGGAAAACGGGAGGACGGATGGTAACAAAAACATAATCTACATCATATCACCTTCCTTGGAACAACAACATCAACAAAAAAAGTGATATTAGCAACGCTTTAAGTTAAGAAAGGAGGCAACGGCAAAGGTAAACCTACTCATTCCAGTTACCAGTCTTCTGATAACCCTACTGCTTTTCTTTTATCTAAAATTTCACAATTGTCACTCCATATTGGCATGCCTGGACCTTGAGCTGAAAAACGTCTGGATTCACCTGACATGTCTTGATCAATGACAGATAAATCTTGGGAACGATGAAGACGCACGAGATGATGGAAAATACGGACAGAGTAAATCTAGGTCTTCAGCACTGTCATTTTTTTGTGGCAGCATCAGCATTTTTATGGAAGGACAGATAGGCATTCTTTACTCATATCCACTCTGTGTATAGATCACCACTTTCCATCGTTTAACAAAAGAAAATCTCATTATTTTTACAACTTTGTTCAGAAGCATACATTTCGACCTGCCTTTTGATCTGCAAACAGGGAATTTCTTGTAATTTGATTTTGGACACTTTGGAACCAAATCTTTTATGATAACATTTGTTCATCTTCTCTTATTTCACTAAAGCATTGCACTTAGATTTCTCATGCATATTTTTATGAAGGACTTGCTTTTCGTACTTAGTCAACCACGCAGAGTTTATGACTGAGAAAGGAACACTAATCCCGAGTCAGACAAACGGCGAGTATCCTGCAGTGCTTTGTGGTGTTGAATAATTCCACATTTATTCCCCGATAAAGGTGCTGACATTGAACCTGGGATTTATACACCTTTGCTAAGAATTCAGTTTATTCCTTCCACTTAACCATTCGAGGTTTGAAAATAAATATGTGTGCGTTTGTGTTCAATATTGTATTCAGTAAGAAAAATCTTTCATGTTAAGAGATAAGGATTGTATTCCATTGTCCCAAATATTGTTTTTTGAGAAAACTTTCCTACAAAAACGTTTATCCAGAAATTCCAATACATTCTCTATATTAGGTGCACTGACAAACTTCCATTCAACCCATTTAGCATAATCTAATTTTCTTCAATAAGAATTGGAACAAATGGAACAATTCTTTATGCCACTGCTATTCATAATATCCATATATGACTAAAATAATCTAGTCCTGACTAGTTTATTGGCATTTGTTTAATCTCCAATTCTCGTTGCCCAACTGTGAAAGAATCAGAATAGAGGCTCGAAATTTCTTTTGCAGGGTACATACTTTAATGGGCCCACACCCGATACCAGCAATAGTAGTCTTTCATGAGCCCCAAACCCCAGCCAAGATTTAACAACCCATATTAACACAGAAAAAGGAATGACACACAAGCATGGGAAGGGAGAGCTTGGACAACAACCACAAATAGCATAAACTAAAACATAAACATAAATGCACTTTTGCAATGCCTAAAGTTTAGAAACGGATAACAAAAACAAGTTTATGAAGGGACAGTTCACCTTCCCAGTTCTAACTACCATTTAAGCTAGTTTTATTATAAAAAAAAACCCGTGTACCGATTGTTTCCCACCCCCTACCCTAACTGTAGCAAATTTATTTTTTATACCAGCAGACCATTACCGCAGAACTTAATTCTGGCCAGGAAGGTCCATGTTTGCTCTCCCTTTCCTCAAAATTGTCCTAAAGCTCCACACTGCCAGCTTGTCTGGCCGGAGCAAGTGGCTTACTCTGAAAAGAAACGGTGAAGTGAAGGTCAGGTGGCCCCCCAATCAAGACCTCTACACTGAAATTTGAAGTAGGTCAAGAAAAGTACTGCATGCACAGTGCTTCTGCTCTGATGATCAAGACCTCCAACTCAATGAACAGAAAGCAGTGCTGCATCCCCATAGAAGGGACAAAATTCCATGATCAGTCAAGCTGAGGCATCCCACCAGTACTTCTCTGATCCTGGCTGTTTGCCAGAATTGTTGCTTGTTTGGAGCCACTAATTCCAGGGACCCTTTGTGCTGCAGGTCTGGCCCTTCCCATGGAAAACCGTGGTGTGTCATGAAGACTGGGAGAACCTTTATGGGCTCCTCCTACATGTAGTTTCCCGGGGGAAGCCTCCCTCATTTCCAAAGTCCAATCCTGACTGGTGGCAGCTCAGTATTGCTTTTGGGTGCCTCTATACATCCAGGAAGTTGTTAAGTCAAGAAGCTATTAAAAGATAGAGCCCTCTCCCATGTATGCTTTTTTATGTGTTTGCAAATACTTTGCTCCATTATTGCTGGCCTAACCCTTTGCACATTAAATGTTAAATCCTGAAGTATATGCGTAAGGGGAAGGTTTCCTGGACATTAATGGCGCACCTGTTATGGTTTCCTGTAATTGTGTGTGAACATTAACATAGGAGTAACATTGAAATGTGTAAAATAGAGCATGGTTGCTCCACATGATAAAAACTCCTTAACCCAATTCCTGTTCTTCATTTGTTCATGTACTGAAGAGTATTGTGGGAAGAATATGTATCTCATTCTCCTCCCTGAGGAGGTAAAGATTGACATAGCCTGCTCGGTTGGGATCGAAAGGGTGCACCAGACACTGATTAGCAGTGGGCATCTGCACAATTGTCCAGCTTTGGTGATATAGGCTTAAGCTGCCCTGCAGTTCACTAAACATTGTTTGGAATCATGACCTGTGCTGACCTTGCTTCTGAAGGTGCATTTATGCACGTGAAGCTGATGTATTGCCCACTTCTTGGCTAGGACTAAGTCAGAATGCCGTGCTGATGTTCTGACTGCAGGACTTGCTGTTGTTTCTAACTTTGGTTAACTGAAAGTCCATAGTCAAACCAAGAAGTCCTATGTCACTGAAGAGAGTGACACAACTGTGGCTGTATTTTACTACTTTAATGTAATTGTGATAAAGTGTTGAACTGTACTGTATCTAGACTTCTATCACAAACCTGTGATTAAGGCTTAGATATATTTCCCTGCCTGAGCGTCAAGGAGGGTTAGGTGAGGCTCCCTTGACTTCCAGAACTTTCAATTTTTTGTTAGAAGAGATCCTTTCCTCTTACAGGGGTGAAATACATGTCTGGAAATGCATTGGGAATATAACTGTTGTCCTGTCCTCATGAATTACCATACAGAAATCCAGTCCAAGATGATGTGTACAGGATTTTTTCCTTATACGTATGCAGCTAAGAAACACCCACCCATCAGCAGGAGAGCAACTGTCATCTGCCTCACTGTACAACTCTCACTCTCCAACTAGGCAGATGACATAGTCAGTTCATAGAATGATGACACACATGAATTCCAAACTAGGCCAAAAAAATATCCTTTTTGTGTGCTGGAGCTGAGATCTCAGTTAAGGTATAGGTTTGTGAGAAAGGCTTACTATTCATCAGGGTGGAATCTCTGCTGGGGCTGATGGGTCTTTGACATCAGTTGAGGTTACCAGGAGCTGTACATCAAATCGAATTGTCATCATAATCTCAGTTTTATTTTCAGTCAATAACGAGAGTTGATGTGAGTTTTAAGCATTTTATTGATCAAATATTTTAGTATTTCATCTTTATTGAGCTAGCATATGAAGTTGTCAATATCAATCATTAGTTTTGTCAATTATCAAAGTAATCAAATAAATAAATTATAATAAGTGCATTTTGTGTGTTTCATAAAGGAAAGAAACCGTATTCTAGGAAAGAGTACGGCTGATAAAGGTGACAGAACCCAGAAAGAGTTCCACCTAGAGAGATATCAAAGCATAAAGCTTCAGCATTTAATTAGTCTAATGATCAATCAAAGCAGAACTTCCCAAAAAGAGAAATTCAGTAAAGTCTCAGAGAAGCATAGAGTATAGACAAAGTGGCTTTGTGGAAAAAATGTGGTCTGACCTACTCTAGAAACTGCATTCGCACTTTGCAGAAGGCCAGGCAATATGAGCGAACATAACTTGATCGCTTCATATATACGGGCCACTTGGCCCAGGCTAAGGGAATAGGCAGCCAAACTAGGGATGGCTGATTTATAAAATTTTACAAGACCCAATAGGGCCCTAGGCTTTAGTGGTAAGATGAAATAATGGTTCACCCCACACAAACTTTGGGGTCCCTCTCATCCCTCCAAAAGACTCTGTAGCCATATGAGTTATTGCTGCTAATATAAAATGTTGTGAGCATAAGCACTTTGCCCCCGGGATCCCCCCCGAGTAGAGGATAGGCACTGATAAAGGGCTGCCCCTGTTCCAAGATGTGGACGGGGGTAGCTGTTTTTAAATTTATTATTTATATTTAATTGTTTAGGTATATGTCATTTTTTTAAATGAATGGAGTGATTACTGTTACCAAGTTTTAAATAGCGATTATGGGTCTCTTATTAATTTTCAGTCTTTTTGATGTGTACTATTTACATTATTGTAAGGCTTGTTGCTGTAAACAATTTAATAATAAAAAAATATACTCTAGAAACACACTTTTACAGACATTACATTCTAAAGGTCTTACAACATGTTGCTTCTTCTTCCTCCAGTCCGCCTATCGGCTTTCAAAGTTACCATGAGAACAGGATCACTTTCCATCTTCTCACCAAAAATACAATAGTCCACAGACAGCAACATCGAATAAAACATTTTTATGAAGTACAGAGTTAACTTTCATACAGGTTCACACCATTGATTTGCCTTTAGTAATGCTGCATAGTCATGTGTGAACCTCTCCATTTCACGTTCTTAACCTTGGCCAGCTTCTCACAAAATGTGGTTTCAGCTGTTCAAGCCCAGTATGTGTAAATGTAACTGCGTTCTTTTTTTTTGTGTGTTAAAAAGCACCTATTCTCTTTAACACACATGTTAATCCTGCAGATTATTGCACTTTTTTTCTCTGCATTTTGAACGTTTCTACAGTTGGATTGGCAGACTGCACAGTTCCCGATGATGGAATAATGCTTCCTGTATAACTATTTCTTGTTCTAGGTCCTTCTTCTATCCAAGCATATCAAAGCGAATTCTAGTATTAATTGCATATTCATGTTATTAATAGGCATGGGCAAAGTAAGAGTTACTGTGCTTCAAATAAGAATGTGATAGAGTAATTGTGTGTGGGGATGGACGATGGGAGAAGCTGTGTGGTACTTACGTGAAGTGGATGAGACCTCCATTACTCAATAAATCTTAATCGCATCAATAACCCTTGGGCCTGGATTTCATACTAAGAAACAAGGCTTGTTACAGGAACTGAACAGGGAACTAGGCACATCACAACATTGCTCCTCTGACAGTTGCTTGCTTGAGTTCACTGCTAGTGCTTCTGATAATTTTCCTCCAACATTCTGTGGCCTGCCTGTACAGATTTTCTCCATCGAAGGAACTGAGGTTTCTTTCAGTTTGCTCTTCTATTCTAAAGTCCATTTGCTCCATTTCCTTGATTTTGGTAGAGGGTCTCCAACTGCATACACGCATTATCCTATTGCACCTTCAATTTATCCACAAGCTTTTTTCTGAGTATTTTAATTGTTTCACCCTCTCTTAACACTTCCTCTAACATACTGAGTAGATCTGAGGTGTCTACGGCCAAGGCTGATTTTGTTAAGACAGTGTCCCCTCTCACCATGCAAAATGTTGTTGCTGTTCCTGAATTTTGGTTACCACGCATTGAGTTCCAGGCTGATGATTCACCAGGTCAGCTCTCTTGGATGAAATCTCTATACAGGGAGCAAGCTCTTCCTGGCTTCTCCCTATGACTTTGGCTTCATTCCTTGCCCCATTCTTGCTGGTGAGGAACAGTGACTACATATGGGTCCACTCACCTCCTGGCTATTTCCTGCATTTCCATTATTCAGCTATCCCCAGACCAACCCTCCAATCTCAAAGGCTTGCTCCGACTGCTCCAACTGCGCTGGTTAATCCAGTGCTTGTAGAATTTGTATTACACCCACTGAACCAGTTGATACTGATCAACTGGCTCCTGCACTCTGGACACTGTCACTGATTAATTTCCAAAATGATCCTGGGTTCTAGTAGGCAAGGCTGGGGTTGAGTCTATGCTTGGCACATTAATAGTTGTTTCCATGCCCCCTTCCACAGTAGTGAGCCCTGCTGATAAAATTACTGTTACTTCAGCATACCCCAGAATTTTTTTTTGCATTCTCACCAAATCAAACAATGAGGTTTTCCTTCTCTCTATCAAGTTTTATTGTCTTTAGCGACTTAGCTGGTTTGGCTGACATTGTTGTGGGGCTACCTTGTCCATGGTGCTGGTGGGTACTTGTCTCATGGGGGGACAATCTTGCTTATTTAACAGTTCAGATGTTGAGTCCACAGGAGTTGAGGTGGCATCACACATATTCACATGTCTTTCTTTTTCACCTAATTCTGCCTCCCACTCTAAAGGTGAACAGCAAATCACTGTTTTAAAGTAAAATGTCACTCTGTATATGGGTCCAAGATAATTTTGTGGCAATAATGTGCCTGCTTTCCTCACCACCAGTAATACCCAGCCATATTTTAAGGCCCAAAATTAAATTGCAGTCATGTTGCCCCACTTTCATCTCTGCATACGAAGCAGCAACTTTCCCCCTGCTATTAACAAGATGCAGGATCATGGGGCACATAGCAATATTGGGCATCCAAAAGGCTCTGCTCAGAGCTGCTACTGAGCCACTGATAGCTACCATCAGCCGCTTTCACCTGCTGCCAAAAGCATGAGCCATGATCTGGGAAGCAGAAAGGCGGAGGTCAGAGGATGCGGATGGACAACAACATCGTTCTCTCATGCCAGTGTACGCTGGGATGGAAGTTTCTCAAATATAATATAATATAATATAATACTTTCCTTTTATATATTTTTAGTTTGTTACATTATTTGTCCTCTTTTTAAATAAGAATTGGGGATGGTAAGCTATCCAATTTCTCCCAGATCTGACTGGCAAGGCGATAGAGGGTAAGAGAGTAGAAGGCTGCGGTCTCCCCATCCCTGGCAGTGTGAAAAAGTGGGATGGGTTACTGTATGGGCTTGGAGGTGGCAGTGTATAAAGCTTGTGGCTATCCACAGAAAGACCCAAAGGCATGGTAGGCATGGGCAGATTATAGGGGCATTTTATTTGAACCTGTCTGTTATCTGCGACAAATGGTGAATGATGAAGTTCATATGTTTATGAGATGCGACGGGTTGAAAGAGAATGGAACAGGTGATCTGAATATAGGTCTTGCGCTGTATCCTATTACTAGAATGTGGGTGAAGAGGGGGTGTGGCGGACTCTGCAGGTATTTGCTTTTTATATGCTTTTCTTCCTTATGCCATATTTTTCTTTACATGTTGGCCTCCAGGTCCTTGTACATACTGTAAAACCAATAAAACTTGTTTAGAAAAAGAATTGGGAATGGTAAATCTGTGAGCTGTAAAGTTTTACATTTTCTCTGTTGTTGCTTAGGTTGGAGTTGCAATATTAACTTTAACCCCTCCAAAGTCTAGTACATTCCCTTCTGTTGCTTATGGTATAGTGGGGATAGTAAAACTGACCCCTGCAAAGTCCAGTGCTTTCAATACTGTTCCTTAGGTTGGAGTCGCCGTAGTAAATCTGACCCCTTCCAAAGTCCTACGATTACCCTTCTGTTGCTTAGGTTAGAGTGGAAATAATCAATGTGGATCTTCCGAAGTCCAACACTTTTGCTACCTTTTCTTATGTTGGAGTGGGAATGGTAAATCTGCCCCCTCCAAAGCCTAACTCTTTCATCTCTGTTCCTTAGGTTGGCATGGGACTAGAAACTTGACCCCTCTAAAGTCCAACACTTTCTGTATTCTTGCTTCGGTTGAAGTGAGAATAGTAAATGTGACTCCTCCAGAGTCTAACACTTTCTCTACTAATGCTTCGATTGGAGTGGGAATAATAAAGTTCAATGCTTTCCCTCCTGTTGCTTAGATTGGCATGGGATTGGTTAATCTGACCCATCCAAAGTCCAGATCCTTACCTACAGTTGCTTAGGGTGAAGTGTTGATAGTAAATCTGACCCCTCAAAAGTCCAACACATTTTTTTTTACTGTTATCTAGTTTTGAGTAGGAATAGTAAATGTGACCCTAGCAAAGTCCAACACTTTCTCTACTGTTGCTTTGGTTGGCGTGAGAATAGTACATTTTATTTCGCTACATTTTAACACTTTTTCGAAACTTTTTTTTATCTTGGAGTATATTTTTTATTTTTATTTTAATGTATTTTAATTAATTGCTTGTTATTAATTTACTTGTTTATGTTCATTTGTTTGGAAGCATCATTATTAATAGGTTCCCTTTTAAAGTTGTTTCTATTTTTATTAATTTTGGGGTTTTCTATAGTAGTAGATTTGAATTTCACTTAATTTCTGTTTGTTTTTTCATTTTGTGTTTGTTTTGGTTTTTTAGATATTTTGTTTTATTTTATAGTATATTTTTATTTTATTTTTTTATCTAATTTTTTAGATTTCTTGAACTAATAATAATCATGAATTTTAGGAAAGTATTTTTTACATTTAGTTTTAATGATTTAATAATTATATCATATAATTGTAATTGTTATTCCCTTTTTATTATTTATACCTGTGTTTTTTTAAGTTTAATTAGTATTATAAGTATTTTTAAATAACTATGTTGTTTCAATATTTCCATTTATTTATATACTGTTTGGTCACTTTTATATTAAGTATTACATTTATTTTACTTTTACTTTTTTTTTTAAACAAAACATTTTCAACAATTTCTATATAACAAAGATTTTTTTAAATGTAATATCTTTTTACCAAATGTCTCCAATACACATCTGGGGTGAGGTGACAGCTGGGCTTGTGCGTTCCCTCTAGACGGCCACACACAAAGGGAGCTTAGGTGTGTAGGATGGGCCGTTCGCAACCTGATAGGCCACCCTGGGCAGGATGGGAGAAAGGGGCTAACACACACCTGAATGGGCAGTGTCCTGCCCCACACAAAGGGCTGTATAACCCACTGTAGTGAGTCTGGAGCCAAGACAGGAAGGCAGGACCTTTGTGCACTTCAAAGACTTTTCTTTGAAGTCTCCCCCTACTTCAAAGGCACAACTGGGTATAAGTACTGGACCTCTGACACCACCAACTCAGTAAACTTCTATACCTGTGGATTCTCTGCTAGGAAGAAGGACTGCTGTACTGCTAAAAGGACTACCACTC
The DNA here is from genome assembly GCF_031143425.1 of Pleurodeles waltl. Taxonomy (NCBI): domain Eukaryota; kingdom Metazoa; phylum Chordata; class Amphibia; order Caudata; family Salamandridae; genus Pleurodeles; species Pleurodeles waltl. The sequence continues at coordinate 546,518,921 of NC_090438.1, forward strand.
TGCTGAGCTGCTACTCTGCTAGACTCCTGTTTTGCTGAGCTGACCTGCTGCCTGCTGCCATCTTGCCTGGGAGTGAGAAGGACTGGACCTGCATCTCTACATCCCAGAGCCAAAATGACTCCAAGGGATTGCAGGCTTGCCTCCTGTTTTTTGAAGTCTCAGGGACACAAAAGACTTCCAGCTTACCTACTAGAGGTCCTGAACCTACCTTCAACCAGCCCCTAAACCCCAAGAGGCGCCTCTCCATTTCTGGGCCCTTAAAAGCGTTTTTGACTCCTGAAATCAAGCCTTTGGTCTCTTCTTAATCACAAAGGGCATGCTTACAAAGGAACCGCACAGCTCGCCCATAGAATCAGTATGTGGTGACGCAGATTTGTTTCTTTGCACAGCAAGTATCGCAGCTTGTGACTGCAAGGCTATAGTCCACCTGCCTGTGATTTACATCCGACTCTTCGCGGACCAGTGCGAATGGCACTCTTCTTGCTCCCAGTGAACATCTTTCCAGTGAACAGGACTGTTGGCTCAATAAGGTAAAACTTTGGTGGGACTTACTTGGGATTGTATCCGACTGAAGCTCCATTGCAGTTGGCCTGAACTTTTGGATTTAACATGGTTTAGCATGACCAGATATCTCTGGTTGATACTTCATGCTAATCTTTAAAAATGCATATCTCGACTTCTACTCATTGAATTTTTGTTGATTTGGTCTTATTTTGGTGATTAAATTAAGCTCTATTTTTCTAACCTGGAGTGGATTATTTGTGTGTGGTGTTTTCACTATTTTACTGTTTGAAGTGGTGCATAAATGTTTTATACACTGCCTCTTAAATGGTCTGCCTGCTCTGTGCCAAGCTACCGGAGGATGAGCAAAGGCGTTTATCTGACTTACCCTGGTTAAGGTTCCCGGTTCCTGCTTGGACAGGGTGCATACCCCTGCCAACCAGAAACCCAGTTTCTAACAGCATGGAAGTTGGAGATGTGGTAAGGGTGAAGCTACCCAGGAGAACACAGGGAGATTATCAGTGTAGTATTCCTCATTGTGTGGTCAAAGTGTTCAAAGGAGCAGTGAAGCTGATGGATATGAGGATACAAAACTTCAATAGATCGACAGTGAATAAGTATTTTTTTGCATTTCCTTTATGTCCTTTGTTCTTGTGTGGGTAGGAGTGATTTGTTTTTGGGGCAGTGTGGTGTGACATATTGATATGTACCTGGGATTATATAATGTTATAATGTATCCTCTCTCTTTACTCTGTGGGTTATCTGCATTCCACCTGGAATGTAGAATGATATATCTTGAATTGAGCAGTTACTCTGGAGATGGAGTCGAGATTGGTGGATGGAGTTTCTATTGCTCTACAATAAAGTATTGTTCCTTAAACTGTGCTCCTTGTATCTCATTGAAAACAACCCCACTTCACACAGACTCACTTCAGGCAGGATCCAGGTGCAGAGTTTAAGTTGAAGGAGCTTTTTGGGTCCCTATAGATGGAAACAGGAAAAAAAAAACTCTAAGGTACACTGTTCCTAACAGAAGGAAAAACAAGAACAAGGGGCCTCAAGACACTTCTAAAATTAGAAGCAAAAGCCCTCACACATCCAACTGATGTCATGCTTCATCATAGGGCTTGCTCCTCATCAGACTGGCGCTGCAATGTCTGACGGGCCCCACTAGGAAACAGGAAGCCAGCAAACCAGCACTTGGAATCACTTTACTAGCCCTGGGTTCAAGCAGCAAGGCAGACTTCAAGAAGCAGGGCAGTCCTCTGGTGGTTCAAGGCTGACTTCAAGCAGCATGCAGTCTGCTGAAGTACTGAAGAGCAAAGCAGGCCTCAAGCCACTGTGCAGTCCTCTGACGTACAAGGCAGGCCTTCTGAGTGTCCTCTGCGGCTTCAGGAGTGAACTGAACAGTGAGTCTGAGGGTCCTATTTTTACACCTGGTGCCAGCTTTCAGGTAGAAAAAACTTTCGGAGTCCCCCTGCCCACAGTTGTTTCTGGGATTTTCCTCCTCCATGCATAGGCTCCAAGAGGTCTGGAGTGACAAAGGACTGGTGTGAAGTTCTTTGTGAGTGTGCTGAGATAGCTCCTTTGAAATGTAAGCGGGCAGGGGACTGTTCTGTCTCTCTCAACCTGCAGGACAACCCTTTCTGACAACACCAAACCCCTTCTAGTCTAACTCTTCTTTTGTTGTGGAAAACATTGCCCTCTTTGAGATATTCTTTAGAACTACTTTTACGAATGTTTGAGCTTCCACAGATACAGCAGAGGCTGGTGGATTAAATGTGGTGAGGTTGTGAAGGTCTGTGTTCGTTTCAAGTGGCTTTGTGGAATTTTCCAAAAATAAGTCATTCAGTCTTATCTTTCTGAAGAATGCAGCAAGTTTAACTTGGAGTTGTCAAAACCCTTTCTTCAGAGTGTGCCAAAATTTAAATGGATAGATTGACCACTAAATTGCTGTTGTCATGTTGTTCTGTGTCTTGCTTCATGTTGAGATCTGGTTGTCTTCCATCCATTGAACCTGTGGAGATTATCATCTTCTTTCTGTTCTGCATTTTCCCCTGCCTCGGCAATATCCTAAAAAAGGCTGACTGTTTTAGAAGCCCGTATTCCTAAGGGGATGATCCCCGCATCTGGGGTTGCCAAAAAAGTTGTTGGTGGATAAAATCATGGTACCTCGTAGAATTCTTGGTGGCGTTGTGGAAAGCAATTTTGATCCCTTTTGGTAAGCTGATAAAAAGGAGCACACCAATTTGAAAATGTGCTATGAGCGCTCGCAGTCACCATTCTAAGATGGTGAGTGTCCACACTAGTACACATGCAACGTGCTGATGCAAGCGGAGACTCACCAGACACCCAGAAGCAGGGTTGAAATTTGGCTTTGCATGACTCCACAATTACTTATCAGGGAATCAGGAATCAGGGTAGGCTTCCCATAGTGCCTAGTAAAAAACCAAGTAATTTCATGTCCGATCTTTCTCCTGGGATGTTTGACCACCGAAACTCCTCCTGATGTAAGGTAATCACTGTCATTTTGGTTATACAGTTTTGGTGAGGAGCCACCACTGCGGGTTTTCCCTAAGGGGGCCTCATTAGGTGACCAAATTGGTATGTTTTCTTGATATGTGATTTTGTATGCAATTACATTAAGCATGAATGTGTACCACTTTATTCATCCAAAGCAGGTCCCCGCTGGGGACTGCTAACACATGTCCTGCATGGAGTATGTTTTATCTTTGTGATGCAAACAATGCATTAAAATGACATACTCTTTTTTTTATATTTGTATTGGCTTTTTGTCTTCGTCTATAGTACAGATCAAGGGGCATTATGAAACTCTGAATATTCCCTTTGAATTTTGTATTGAGGGACATCACTTACTGAGTATAGTAGGGTTAATTTGTGGTCCTGATGAAATGCTTGACCCTGCTGGCACTTTTGGACATGAAACATGTTGACCCTTTTGAACATAACCAAGGACTCATCATTTGTTTGGTTTAGTCTTGTTTTTACTCTTGACATGGTCACTCGCCAGTAATAAACATTCACCCAATCTACCATCTACTCTAACAAACACCCAAATTAGAGCAGCACCCTGAGCTCTGATTAATACCAGGATAGATTCACAGAAAAAAGATCCCCAACAAAAAGCCCCAGTTCATGGGTACCTACTGGGTATTGTAGCTCCCACACAGCGAGGAGATAGTCCGATGATGAAACATAACTAGTTAAGTGAGGGCTATTTCATCCTTGCAATAAAGGTCCCCAGAGATCTGTGGATATTATAGTACAAAGGTTAAGTTAACTCCTTGTTTTGTACAGTGGAATAGCACACCAATTTGTTGTGTGATTGCACCATTGTGAGCTTCAGACAGTGTGAGTTTCTTATTGAATGTGTCAGTATGTCATTGAGGTATTGTAACCTAGTGTTCATTCAATCCTTCACCTCTCAGCAGAGCATGCAGAACAATTGTTACACAAGTGCTTAGTCCCTGGATACCCTCACGGAAGACTGGCATGCTCTACAACTCGACATAACAGAACATAACAATTGGAATAAACATTATATCTGAAAGTGTCTGAAGGAGGTACACAGCTGTTGAAATAGTACTAGCCCCAAAGGAAAACAAAATGTGTTTACAAGTGAGGAGAGAGAGGGACATGTGTGTGTGTGAGTGAGGGCATGCTAAAAGAAAGCGAGGGAAGTGCATGCAAAAAGACAGAGTATAAAGCCAGTGATACAGAGGAAAGTGAGGTAGGCGTGTGGAGAATGTCATAGAAATGTGGGGAGAGAAAGAACAAAAGTGGCTAAATGAGTGATAAAATACAAAGGACAGTATGAATAAGGGAACGTGGCCGTTAGAAGCACTCAAAAGACCACCTTCCTTTCACAGACCTTAGTAATGTTTTATTCACATTCTAATAATTTTGGAACTGAAACATTTTTAATTCTAATTCACAACAAAATTGTTTTGAGTTGATATGGTTAACAAGCAGCGGCAAAAACAACAGGTCTGGCTTGTTTTAGGGGTGTAGTGATCATTGTGTTATGTCTTGATACAATATTAGAAAACTCACAGGAAAATGAATACGAGATGTTGCTTTGATTTACTCATGAAGAAGTGACACTCAAAGTGGCAGTAGAATGTCACTCATTCACACTCTGAGGCCATATGAATGTGACGCATAAGCAATCCAGAAATCTAGCAGCTATGTTCTGTACTTGAGAGGTTTTCATTGGTTCACTCTTGGGATGCATGGGGGTGTCTGTTTTCAGGCCACACTGAGCATGCACTGACTGGTGGTATCCATTTGAGACTACTTTCAGTTTGCAAGGAGCATGTGTTTGAGCAGCGGTGGCTCCTTTGCAATGGCGGGGGAGCATCACTCCCCCATCAGCAGCAGTAGCTGCAAACCTTTAACAATAAAACGATAATAAACTACGTTTATTATTGTTTTATTGTTAAAGGGTCGGGACCATGGGGCATGATAGGGATGGAGGTGCCCATTTAAGTTTGGCTGGTTGTCTCGGGCTGGCCAAACACACAAATGCACTGAGCCCTCTCCAACCCAGCACTGTGTTGCTGGGTTGGAGCCAGCAGGCAGAGGCTCCCAGTCTGTCTCTGAGCGCCAAGCCAGCGTGCTCCAGCCAAACCTAATGCTGCTTTCATGCTGCCAGCAGCATGAGAGCAGCGCTAGGATTAGCCGCAGGGCAGACTGGGAGCCTGTGCCTACAAGTGGAGCCAGCAGAGCTGAGGCACACAGTAAGGTAAGTTTTTTATTTTTTTTAATTTAATGTTGTCCGATTTGTTTTCAGTGTCACCCCGCCCCCCACACGCCGCCCCACCCCACCCATTTACCGCATGGCGAGCTGCGACTACGTTTGAGAACGTTTTTTCTCCCCTACTGTAGAAGTTGGCTGTGCTTCATGTTGGGCATGCCTTACTGAGCAGTGTCTCTCTAATAAGCAAACTCAGCGAGAGAGCGCTTATTGCGACCTTGTACAAAGACCTGACTGGTATCATTGCTTATTATTAGGATTAGCCTTATGAATGTTGCATGAAGGGTTTATATGCCGAAGCCTAATGGCAATAGTAGGGGGTGTATATAAGTGTAAAATTTTGAATTTCAGTCCTTGTGTTTGGATGAGTTAAGGAATTCATGCTTCAGATTGTTGTTTTGATGCTGCAAAATATAAATCCCATCCCATTCAATATTGCACTATTTGAAAGCAATCCTATCTTCTGAGAAATGATTTGAGAAAGACAGTGTCAATTGCATAATAAAGTTTCAGAGAGTGTTTTGTTATGATTGGCAGTTTTATGCAGCACCAACTCGACCCGAAGGTACGGGAACGCTTTACATGAGCACAAGGACCAAGTACTTGCAAAACTCACTGCTCACTTTTTTAGCACCATTTTAGGAGCTACTTTTTCTTTGTTTTTTTCAGTTCTCTAGTCAGTGCCAGTACTATTACAGCTCCATCTCATCCTCGCCCACCCCAGAACCCACATTGCACTCAGCTCTGTTGCACCAGATAAGCAGGCCTGTTTGCATTAGTTTATGCAGCCTCTCTGTTTTGCTTATTTGCTTATATATGCCTATAATGCTGCAGCCGAGACATTCACGTTGCCCGCTGGCGTCCCTGCCAATTTACAGAATGGACTCTTACAATAGCTTTTGACTTCTGTCCTTTGCGCATCCTCCCTCAGCTGAGGTGATAACCGTGCTGGTTTTTGACCACTTGAAACAGAGGATGGAAAATGTTTCCCCAAAAGTATTAACCTCCTCCCCGCCTCGCATGCACTGCACAGCGCTGTACAAGGGCCACATTTTCAGCTGTTAGCTAGGCCTCAAAGTGTCTTTGTTTAGATACCCCACACCATACGATTTACTGCTTTCAGATTCCAAAACACTGTGCAGAAATCTGCACATCCGTCCAAGACAAGATATGCAGAGTCATCCTGCAACATGACATGAATATGCATTTAAAAACGCTGCCGAATATCTGTGTACCAGGGTGTATACTTTCAAAAGCATAACACTCTTTATCAATCTTTTATTCTCGTGCTACAAGGGAAATCACGAAAGTTATGCCCTATGCCCCGCCCCCCTCCAAAACAGCATGACCATGCCTACAAGAAGGGGGCTTGGGTCAACAATTTCAAACAAAAACTTCAATCAACTTAATATTGTTGCTTCGCCCGTCGTCAGCTCCTCCCTTCTTCTTTGCTTGTGGCTTTAAAAAAAAACGCTATGACGCTGTCAACACTGTCCGCATCATAGCGCTTGTCTTTTTTTTTTTGCACTGAGACCATCAGTTTTGAAGTGTGCAGAGCTCCCTGTCTCCTAATGATGTCTTCCTTGTGTTTGACGCGCAAGAGAGTGTAAGCGTTCTGGATTCTCCTAATGGGGGCACATTTGCTAAACTGCAATCTTTAAAAGATGCATTCCTGTAACGCCTTTTATGAGTAAGTAATTTTTTTAATAGTCTCCCTCTTCCTGAATTTCAGAGGCATTCAACACAGCTTATATGTATATTTTTATAGCGCCTCTAATGATACTTGTGTTAAGCATTGTAGAGGGGGGATGTTTCTGTTGCAGAGTTTAATAGGACATCGTTAAGTGACATCATAATGTTGGATGTCTGATCACTGCAGATGTCAGCAGCGAGTGCTCAGTCTCTGCCATCCTGCATGTATGCGTTACAGTTGGATTCTTTGAGTGCCGATTGTTAAGTGGAGGAAATAGCAGTATTAAGTACAAAGTTCTGACTATAATTCCATTCACACTTTCTCTAACCCCAAGGCCATATCTTTGATCTAAGATCAGTGTGACCCAGAAGGGGAGACTACCATAACTCCGCCACTTCCCCACCAGTGCCCTTCCCCTGCGGCAAACATGCAGAGGCTTTGGAAATGTGGGCCTGCATTATGCCCGGTGTACGAGCAATCAGCCAATTCTAATTCTCTGACACTTCCTCACCAGTGGCTGCTGTTCTATTGACTCGAACAGTAGATGATCCTGTTGGTAAGTATTGTTCCAGTAATACTGCATCACGCTGTATTTTACATGGACCAGACAACCCTAAGCAAACTCGGTCTGCAACAAACGAATTAAATGGAGAAAAATAAATATTGGAAAAGGCGATAGGCTTTGCTTTTGTGAATTCTATTGGTTTTGTCAATGTCTAGTTAGACATGTTACACAGCAGTGTGAGCTGTTGTACAGCATCACTTAAAGTTTTAAAAACAAGTGCTATGAGATGGCCACCACTGACCACAGTATAGGGATTTTTTTAACATTAAGCCACAGCAGCTTGTGCTGCTGTGTAACTTGTTTTTTTTTTATGAAAGTGTTCTAATGTATCTAAATGGTGCTCATGTATAGCATTCCAATACCTTTGTATCAAGTTTGCTTTATATAAAAGCACCCCAAACATTAATAAAATAAAACACAAGTTATTGTAACATGTTTTTAGTTAATTCATTTTTGGGACACTTTTATATAGCGCAATTTCGACCTGAAGGTATTGGAGTGGTGATGGTCACAAGACAGTTCGCCGGAGCAGTGATGGTCATTCCATACAATAAATGAGGAAATATGAAGCAGTGAAGGTACAGAATCATGGGCTCATTAAGTGTCCCTGTGAAATGCAAGTGGTGCGCATGTAAAGCACTGTAATACCTTTGGTCGTTTTTGCACCACAAAGTGCACCAGCAAATGTGCAGAAAAATGACAAACGCATGCACTCATGTGGAGTGTTTGTTGGGAACAGATAAAAAATAAGTACCTGGTGAGTGAGTAGCCATTGGAAGCACATTATCCAGTAGCCAGTGGCCAGGACTGGAAGGTGTACTTGGTCCAAGCTCCAGGTGATGGCAAAACAGAGCAGGAACAGCAGAAAATGAAAGCAGACAACGTGCTGACCAATGAGAAGCAAGTAAATCTGAGTAATGTTGCAATGAATGAATGGTAACTTCAGGGAAGTATTGGGCAGGCTCTAAGCCCCCTTTAAGATTTTTTTTCAAATACAAAACGCTTTGCTGCACTGTCCAGGTGAAACCAAAAAAATCAACTGACTGCTTGAATAAAGGCAACAAGTGCAAGCTTTCGGTCATCAATACACCAAGGAAATGGGTTGAAAGCATACATTGTTCTGTTGCGATTAAGGACTGTTTATAATTTGGGGATATTTTGAAACAACAAAAGTAAAAGTTGCTTGGCGTGGTGGGATGTGAAACCATGCCATCAAAATTACTGAAACTTAAATTCAGCATCTTAGACCACTTGTTTTTTTTTACTCCCATATGGTTACCTGGGGAGCGAGAGTGTGTGTACTCTTTACACACTAGATGGGGGAGATGTAGTTTGTATAAATAGCAGAAGCGAGCCATCCCTTCACAAAATTTACATTATAGTTCTGAAAAGAGACACGAACAACAGCCAATGTCCAGTGTCACAATGTTCACATGTTAAAGAATTAACAAGAGTAGTGGTGATACTGATGCAAAAAAGTAAAGAAGTGACCGTATCCCTTAACAAGAGAGCATATATACACACAAACATAATGGGCCACAACGGTAAAGGCTAGGTGCTTTTTCCAGACAAACACCATCCTTGGTACACCTCAGTATGCCAAGCAATCCTGCAATCAACGTCCGGCCCCGCCATATGTCTCACATAGAACTACACTCTCCTCTGCTAACTGCAGAAATACCTCAACTATAATATATTTGTATACCCTTTGGCATCCTTTTTTAGGTCCAGACAGGTTTTATGTAGAAGAAAACCTAGTAGATCTAATAAAGATTTGAACTCTGATCTGCTGGATTCAGAGTCCAGAGTACTAACCGTAACACCACGGAACCCTACTGTACTAGAGTGACATTTCCATTGTGACAGAAGAGAATGCCTCAGTGGGTAGCTTATCTTTTGTTGCAAAAATAAAATCTGCCAAGACTGATTGGCTCTGCCAATGCTTGTTTTTTGTAGGCATGGGAGGTTAAGGGATTTGCCCAGAATCACAGAATGTTGAACCAACACCAAGACTTTGAATCTGGTTCCCCAGCTCCAAAGCTGGCAGCTCTGGCCATTATGCCACATCTTCTCCCCATTTCTTTCAGCTATCTCATTATAACAATTTTTTATAAGGGATGCTTTGGGGGGTGAATTGAAATGTAAACATTGCTCATTAAAAAAATATGGAAATGAGCCAAGTAAACTAAAACAAGTTAGATTTTGTATTTAACACGCGCTTTTGGTCAGAACGAGGTTATCAAAAAGCCGACACCCCTTTGAAGCAGCAAATGTAAGACAAGTCCCATTTTCATTCTCATAAAGAAGATTGCAACCTCTTGAAACATTAGACATTTGACGAGGCATGTTCAGATAGAGCAACAGATGTATTTGCATCTCGGTGAAAACATCTTTTCATTTAACAACATGATGGCTTGTCAAGACCACACTTCTTCTTGTGTTACTGGCATACCCTCACTGTATATAGGATTGTACATCGAAATTCAATACTTTGTAAAGAATACATTGGGATTCACTATATCGCATAGACATTAAATGCGATTAAACATCATTTTTTAAAAATATGCAACCATGTCCATTTTCTCTCAGACACATATGTAATGTCGGGCCTCTTGGCGTGAGGGCCGACATGCGGAGTACAGGGAAAAACTCACAGAGTCACTTGTTGGTTTACATGCAGGCCCGTGACTGAGGAACTTAGCCACTCCCATGCGCTTTTATTTATCAGCATGAGGTGTGCAGGGTCAAGCCAAAACTAGCACGTATGCAGCTGACAACAACTAGACTGCCCACTAGTACGTTACAACACACACACACAAGGACATATTAAGGATTTTGGGGCCCCAAACAGGTGCTCTTAAAACAAATTTTAAGAGCACATGTTCGGAATAGCTTTGAATTTATGATCCAATTCCTGCTCTTTCACACCCTCTTTGGGTCACTGACAGTGCACCGACACAATCTCCAAATTCTACACGTGTTTACATCTAATATCCAGGGATAGTGATGTGTGTTTTCAATACTGTAACACAGCCGCAGCTCGCTAATCTTACTTTAAATAATCTCTGTGACACGCTCCCATTTCTCAAATGTGAGGTTCTGCCTTGATCTAAAATAAACTTTTTTAGGGATATTGCATGAAACATAAACACAACATTTCTCTGAAAAATGTCTGTAATAGACCCCCACACATCACCAACATTAAGAATAAATTAAAGGAATTGGTATGTAAAACAACGTGTTCAAGAATTATTCAAGGTAAACAGGGCAAGACTCTGAAGAACAGAGCTGGCTCTACCAGCGGGCCCCAGATGGAGCCCTGGGTCAGAGTCCACTTTACCTATACCTTAAATTGTCTCTCTCTCTCACACACACACACATCAACATTTGCGGAAAAGGTTAAGGAAAATACGTTAGGCTTAAATTTATTTAAATGTGATTAAGTAATAATCATACCTAACAAAGAATAGAAAAATAAAAAGGTATAGGAAAATGAACAGACCTACAAAAAAATGAAAAGATAGCCCCTTAAACTCTAACATCAGTATCCAAAACACATACTACTTAACCCTGTACTCGGGGACGAGCACGGCTACTAGAGGAGGCAAGGAGGCGGGACCAGAGCCCCCTTTTAAAAACTGTGTGTGCGCCCTCTCCGCGGGTGATGCGCGCGGCTACTGGAGGAAGCAAGGAGGCGGGACCAGAGCCCCCTTTTAAAAACTGTGTGCGCGCCCGCTCCGCGGGACACGCCCGGGACGCTCCCGGGCCGAAGGCGGGCCCGTCCTGCGCCCGTCATCGACCGTTAGAGGCTGGGCTGGGCCACTCCCCTTTCATCTTTCATCTAGCCGTGGATGGTGAGTTTTTTGGTAATTACCTTTTGTATAACTGCCTGGAGACCTTTTTGCTTGAGACCCTCTGTTTCATACTGTGTTTCCTGCTGTTGCCCTCAGTGAGGTGCTACCGTTTGCTTAAATGGGGCGGAAAAAGGGCCAGCTATCTGGAGCCATGAGTGGCAGGCAGGGTAACGTAAATACTACTTCGGACTCCTTTCTTGTGAGAGCGGTTGGGGTCGTGACCAAGGAAATTGATCTGGTGGAGAGGAGGCTATCTATGGAGATGGAGGATTGGATTCATGTCTCGTTAGCCAGTGATCCCTCAGTGGCCTTGGAGGAGGAGGAGGGGGTGGTGGCCCATCATGGAGGAGAGCTATGTGCTGTATCAGAGCGTGACCATGCAGAGAAATTAGGGGACTCTGGCGACCCAGGGCCTTCGAGAAGAAGTAAAAGGCTCTTGTTGTCTTCTCCTGTGGCCTGCTCTATGGATAATTGCAGTCCTCCGCCAAGAAAGAAAAAGACACTGAAGAAATCAGTCCCTTAAATGATAGCTTCTATTGTGGATAGTTCCAAGGAGTTATATGGTGGTACAAAATCTAGTGAGCCAATGGGCTGTGATGCAACCAATTTATTGCTAAAGCTTAAGGAGATGATTGAGGGTATTCTGTCACCTGTGATGGCAAAACTACCGGTGATAGAAAAAGCAGTTTCTCGGCTAGGTGAATTAAGATGCCAAGGGAGCCATTTTATGGTGGGTTGCAAGGCCCTGTGTTGTGTATCTCGTCCTAGTGTGGAGGAGAATCTACAGGAGGAAAATGCTGGGCCCCTGGGAAATTTACCTCAGCATCTGGATAACCCATCAAGTTCTGGGGGCCAAGGTGCCTGTGTTCAGTCTGTGTTGGCCCCAACTACCGCCCCACCAACGGGCAGGGGGGCCCTGAATGGTCCTAGCCTCGGAAGGCAACCTGACCGTGTTTTCTGTGGTGGTTGGGGGGGCTTGCCTACAGCCGGTTGGGAAGTCCAATCAGAATCCGTTGAGTAAAAAGTCTTCAATGGCCCGTCTGGATCTCCCCCCGGCATGTGCCCCTTATGTGGTAGTACTGACTAATGTCCCTGCTTTGGCCCCTGGGGTGACAGAATCTATGGCTCAATTAAAAAATAAAACTGATTATTGGTTGAGCAAAAACTGCAATTTTTCATGTAAGGATCTTGAAGATGTTTTGTTTGTTCACAGAATTGACTGGATTGGGCCGAGGAAAAAAGAAGGGGACGAGGACTGTGTTATTATAAATGTCAGATACTCGGGCCTGGCTCAACGGCTTCTCTTCTCATATAGTCAGGCTTTTTCAAGGGCAGAAACAATTGGTATGGCCCCCCTGGGATATTTTTATAATCATATGCGACTGGGCGCTGATCCCTCTCCTGACCTTGGTAGGATCCTCACCTTAGGCCAGAATGCTCTGCGGCCAATTTGCAGGAGAACAGACTACAATATAAGCCCGGACTTGGCAGGGGTGGATTGACAATGCACCAAGACTGTGATTGCATTGGAGGGGTGGGCTCGAAGTGTGATCTTATTTCTTGGAATATTGCGGGGTATGATACCAAGATATCTGACCAGGCCTGGGTTAGGTGTGTGGCTGACTATGATATTATCATGCTACAGGAAACATGGTCTGAGGGGCTGGCTGCTTGGGATGGTTATGATAGATTTGCCATCCCAGCAGCTCAGTCCCTCGGAGGTCGTTTGAAAGGGGGCCTGGTTACTTTAATACGTTTTTCCAAATTAATTGTAACCATCAGGGTATATTGCCTGTTTGGGTAATTTTTTCTAATAATTTTAATGTTTTGTTGGTTAATTTTTATAATGCTGTATGGGGTGGAGGGTGTCAAATTGGGATTCTTTTCTCCATTCTTCAGGTGATGAAATATAGAATGGAGGAGGTGGGGTTGGAATTTTGTGCCATTGTATCGGGAGATTTTAATGCTAAGCTGGGACGCTTCAGTACAGTGGTAAATCCCTTCGAGTACGACTGTGTGGACTACTCGGTGGATGACATTCTGGATATGAGAGGCAGGGCTTTGATTAAGGAACTTAGGAAGTTGGGCCTTTTGAACTTTTGGGACACTGAAGTAGTAGAATTTCAGCAGCTCCCAACATTTGTGGGTAGAGGGTCAGGCACTACAATTGACTACATTTTCGTGTCTCCGTCACTGAAAGATCTGATAATTGGAGGAGAGGTGCTTGGAGAATGTATTAGTGACCATAACCCCCTCACAGTGTGCTTTAAACTTCCAGGGGCTCCAAGTAAATTAAGGCGGGCGGTCCTGCAACAGTGAAGATAAGAGATCAGGGTAGGCGACTTGGCTGGAAACAGGTAGATGCCCAACAAGTTATCGAGAGGGTGGTGGGGGGTAACCTACCCTTGTTTATGGATATACTTCTGAGAGAGACTCCGAGCCCAAAAGAAGTGATGGATGCAATAGCTGAAGTAAATATAGGAGTTAGAGACTGTTTATTTTCGATAGACAGTCGTCCCTACAAGCGCAGAGGTGGGTGGTTTGACAAGGCCTGTTATGATGCTAGGGCAA